>NC_133658.1:219599098-220949522 GCF_037893015.1 Macrotis lagotis | reverse complement strand
ATCTTTGTATTAGCTTCAATACCTAGTATAATGGCCAGTACATGTTAGATTCCTAAAAAAAAAAAAAATCAGTTGCATAAATAACTTAATGAAATGTACAAAAATCAGTGTAATAATTGCTTAAAATCAGAAAAATGTATCTAGGGCTCACTTAGCTTAATTCAAATATTATAAAGTATTAAATAAAAACACCTTTTCTTATTAGAGAAAGATTAGTAACATTTACCCTAGTAGAAAATCAGCAACTGCTGTTCTTTGCTCATTCAGAATACTATCAAAGGCAAGAAAATCTAGATTTTTCTATCAAGGAGCTACTAAGCCTTTTTAATCATCAATCATAGGCTTCAGTCATTGCAAAAGGAAAAAAATAAAAGAGATCCACATTTTTATCTCATAGGATTCAAAACCACAAGGCCCAAATAATTTTAACATCTCTACCCCATCAAAATGTAATGAACCTAAAAGTAAATTATGATGCAAATTCAAAAATCTAGCTTTATCTCTGTTACCTGGGAAAAAAAACAAAAACAAACCAACTATTCACTTAGCACCACAATTATTTACCTCCCATTCCCATGGTAGCTTACATTAATGACTTTGGTGGCAGAAGCTTGCCATTATGTTGAGGTAGTCACTGCAATAAAAAATATCTGGGCTCAGCATTCTTTATTCAGCAAGGGAGCTCTGATATATTCATGTGGTTGCTGCTTGGTTCAATGCCTGCTGATTACATCAAACTCAAGTTAGATAGCAAGAACATATTCTTTTGAACTTCATGCCTAGATACTTAAAGTTGACACAATGGCAACATTAAGATTGATATCTAAAGGCTACCTGTTAGCAAAACTTTTGTTTTTCCTGTGAGATACTTTGGAAAATGTTTTTTGAAACAAAATGACTAACAGATTAGCATTACCCAAAGCAGTTGACAGCATGAGTGAAAGAAACACCAGCAGGTAGAGCCAGTTCCACTTTCACATCCCATGGGCAACTTTTAATTACCATTCTTAACTAGTGTAAACAGTAATTAAAGCACCTTTGGTGGGGCACTTGTAAAGGTGGTCACCTCTTCAATGGCTGTGAAAGAAGTAGACTTCACACAGACTCAAGGTCAGCACCTGAGCACCATTACTCTCATAGAAATAGAGGTTGTGGGCAGAGGATGTAAAAGGAAAGCACATGGAAAACGTACCTGTTACCACCTTTCAACATATGGAAGTTCTTCTGCTCACTATGAAGACATTCATAGGCACATTTGGTTGGTTACTGGTGGTGAGCCCTTCTTGCAGTGGTAGTATTTTAATAGGCACTGCCGTAGGTGTAGTACAGCATGACAGGAGAAAAGGAAAGCTGCCTTATTAGATTTTAGTGTCATTCTCTTCAGGGAAATATACAATTTTGATTAGATTTCTCCTATAACCCCAGCTGTCTACATGACACTGTAAATGTGGGAGATAGATGACTTCTCACCAAGTAGGTTATTAGGATGTGGCTACATATTTTCATTGGATGATACAACTCTGTTCCAAGGAACTGACTTCCTCTGGATATTAGCAGACTAGACCTCATCTTGAGGCAAATAAGGGTCTTTCAAAGCATTTCAAACCTGCTTCTTCATTTCCACTTGCTCCAAGTTTCAAATTCATAATTGCTCAGTGATAGGGAGAGGTTACTTTGTTGAAGTCTGGATGGTCTTCATGAACACTGTGAATTCAAAGAAAATCTTCTCTGGATGGATGTTAAAAGTGTTGAGGTCATGCATCCTTAAAAGCAGCACGAACTGGACCATCCAAATTATAATTACAGGAAAATGGTTGGCAAATGGGAAAGTTGAACTTCATTTACCCATTAAATTCCTTTTTTTTTAAACAGTGGTAGTAGAGGTCATATAAGGTTGACTGTGTTTAAGAAAACATATGGTGGTACTTACTATACTTCATACAAAGCAACACTAGCTAAAGTGGAATGTTCACATAATATACACATGGAAAACATTCAAAATAAATAAAACATCCTATGTCATTTTCCAAAATATTGCCACCATTACTATTTCACTATTCCTGATAAAGCAGGATAATAAAGTACAACTGATGTAATAGTATAATAATCTAAAGTCTGTTTCGTTTTTGTGACATCATACAGTGTAAAAACAAAATATTTATGTGAATTTGCAAGTATGATAAGGTCAATATAACTGGGTTCATGAAGTACAGAACAGTGAACTAGTAAAAGGGTCATAAATTATATAAGTTGTATAGTTATAGCTGTTTCCACCATTAATTCCTTACTGCAGTAATCATAGAATAGAAACCTTTTCATTGCACATTGATAAAGAATTTGTTTAAAAGTTGACCAAAAGTGTAATGAAGAGAAGCATGGTTCATTTAAAATTGCAAAATTAGTGAAAATCCTCGTTGATAGCTAAATTTAAACGACAATAAAAACCATGATAAAAATCTAGTCACAACATTTTAAAATCTTGGTCAGTAAAACATGTATAGAAAACTTCAAGTAAAAGGAAAATTTGATTTTACTTTGTAACACAATAACTTCCAAAAGCTAGTGTGGTCCCAAAGAAAATATAACTGACTTTGGAAAAGCTGTAGAAGAGACTTTTACTTTTATAACAGTAATTTCTTTTCATTACTGAAAGTCTTACCATTATTCAGGAAATAGATTCTTAATCTCAACTGAAGAAAACAATCTTTTCTTAACAAGAAAATGAAATGTTGTTGCCACTCTGTGAAGTAATTCCTCATAAAGTTAACACAATATCATACTGCAATCAATTTCAAAAAAATGAAAAAGAAGCAAAATCTGAATTTAGAGGAACATACTTTCTGTCCATTTAAGCTCTGCAAATTCAGGAAATTTCATTAGATTAAATGCATTTTATGAAAATACAATTTTGCAGGCTTTATGAAATGGGGATTAGATCATCAATTCCTAATATTTAGAATGAATGATCAGATGTTGACATTTCAGCTAGAGACCAGAGGTCAAAAAGTTGATACCCTTAATAAGAATAAATAAGATCAAATGGCAGTGTCTTATGGTCTAGGTTGCCCTCTACTGTTAGTTCCATATTTGCTTGGTATATTTGTAAAACCAGTCCTGAATCCTTGAGTTGCTCCCATTCCTGGTGCTCCAAATCCTTGACTGAACATATTGCTATATGGTGTGGATCCATGATTAACGCCTAAACCATAAGGTCTGGTTTGTGAATTCAGAAGAATAACTGGGGTCATATTTTTTCCTGGGGTATTAAAAGAAAATTCTGGAGGTGCAGTACTGGGTTTAGCTGGAGTTGATGTGAGAGGATTCAATTCATCACCCTTTAGAGGGGGCATTGGAATTACATGATGTTCTGGAAGGTTTAGCATATTAGCTGCAACAGGTCCCGATATTAAAGCAGGTCTCATCCAGTCATCTTTGAAAATCTGAACAGTCAGAGTAGACACCAAAGTGTAGAGCCGATTGGTCACATGAGCAAGAACCATTTGCTCATTTGCATCCCTTCGAATTCGAACATGCACTGATCCAGCCTGAAAGAGAACAAGAACCTAAGAATAAGTCTGCTTAAGGCAAACTAAGATGTTGATGAGAAAGAAAGATTTCATTTATGATTTGATTGTGACATTTTCTTATACAAAAGAAAAAGCATAGTTCCCTAACACCTCATAAACAGAAAGTACTTAGGGAAAATAATTCATAAAATCATTTTGCATGGTAAATAAAAGTAAAGGCAGTAACCAACAGAGGACATGTAAGTTTCTCCAGAAAAGAAAAATGGTAATAATCAACTAAATGACATAAAAATTAACTTTAATCTCCTTATTAGTTCAGTTATGGGACATCAAAAACCAAAAAAAGGGATTCAAGAACAGAATGGAATCAAATTCTTTAGTCAATCATGAAGTCAGTATTTGAGACATAAAGGCTGGCTAAACTGCTTGAATTTTACTTGACTTTTTTTTTATGCAATTGATAAAATAGCTGCCTTTGACTTCTTTGCCTGCCACATCCAATTAGTCGCTAGGTCTTGTTGACTCTTTTACAGAGTAATCTAAATTTGTCCCTCCTAAAATTTCCAAAAAAAATCTGTTTCTAATTCATCTATCACATTTTAACTCAATCATATTCTAATATATACTGCAGTTATTTTTGTGCATCACACTTATCCAGGCTGAGTTCCCTGAGGGAAAGAATTCATTTTAATATTTTGCCAGTATCTTCCAAATACTAGGCAATTAAATAGATATTTGCTCAGTAAATTCTCTGTTGTTCTTACTACCATCATAACTAGTTCTTTAACATCAAATGACCCACAGGTTACAGCCCACTCTTTGGGTACCGTTCTCCCCACTTCATTCTGCATACACTTATAGACTAATACTGCTAAAGACACTGAATATTATTTTTTTTAAGAACTAAAATGGATGGAAAAAAACCTACATTCAGAGAGAGAAATGCAAAGCACAATGTTGACCAAAGCATACTAGTTTTCACTTTTAAAAATTTGCTTTGTTGGGGTAGTTAGGTGGCACAATGGACAGAGCACCTACCCTGGAGTCAGGAGGAGCTGAGTTCAAATCTGGCCTCAGACACTTAATAATTACCTAGCTGTGTGACCTTGGCTAAGTCACTTAACCCCATTGCCTTGGAAAAAAACTAAAAAAAATTTTTTTAAAAGAAAAAAAAGAAAACTATGGGGCAGCTTGGTGGTGCAGTAGATAGAGCACTGGCCCTAGAGTCAGAAGGACCTGAGTTCAAATCTGACCTCAGACATGCAATAATTACCTAGCTATATGACCGTGGGCAAGTCACTTAACCCCATTGCATTGCAAAAACCCCAAAAAAACAAAAAACAAAAACAAAAACCAACTATAAGACTTCTAGGGATGAAGCCAAGAAGTCTCCCAAAATTTCCTTCTAGAAAACTTTAAATAATGCCTCAAACCCACAAAAGGTCAGGACGGGACATTCGGAAGCTGGAAGGAGAGATCTGTGACATGGGGTCAAGACTGGTTTGACATATGCACATAGAGGAAACCCTTAAACTAAGATACAGGTGGTGACAAAAGTAGCAGCAACTTTGAGATTTCTCAAGTCAGAGATGGTAAAGGGACCTGGCAACTGATCAGAAAGAAATTACAAGGGATTCTGTGTTAATAGTGATATGGGACACTTTGGTCAAAAGAAAGTGGGAACCCTGTGGAGTAGTAATATTTTTTGGCCTTAAGGGATCACTTCCAGTCCCAAGGGATCAGGAACCCTGTGGAATAGTATAATTTCTAGTTCCAAGGGAGCAGGGCACCTGAGAAGCAGTATAAATTGCAAGCCCAAAGGATCAGGAGTCTTTTCAGGATAAAGACCAAAGTACAGATGGTGCAGTGTAGTAATCACAATTCTACCAAGATTATACTACCTTGGAAAGACTAACAATTTCCAAATCCCCAGCACTATTTCTTAAAACAGCAGTGCAAACAGCCAGAAGACTGAGATAGTACCCCTCTTCCTCAATTTCCCCAACAGGAAGAGAGCCCAATTTTAACATAATGTTCAAAATCAAGGAAAAGGATAGAAAAATGAACAAACAAATTAAAAACTGACCATAAAAAGCTGCTATGGTGACATGGAAGACCAAGACACAAACTCAGAAGACAATGAAGTTAAAATAGCTATAAGCAAAGCCTCAAAGAAAAAAATGTAAACTGGGCACAAACCCAGGTATTCCTGGAAGAGCTAAAAGATGATTTACAAAATCAAATAAAAATAGTAAAAGAAAAATAAGGTTAAAAAATTGAAAGCAAAGGAAGCAAATAACACTTTAAAAAACAGAACTGACCAAATGGAAAAAGAGTTTTCAAAAACTCAATGAAGAAAATAATTCCTTAAAAATTAGAATTGGTTAAGTAGAAGCTAACTTCATGAGATACCAAAAAAAAAACCCAACAAAACAAAGTCAAAAGTATCAAAAATAGAAAAAAATGTCAAATATTTCATCAAAAAAGGATTTCCTTCAGCAAGAATTACTTTTGATTAGTGAGTAGACATCAATAATAAGGCAAGACCTTACACAAGCAAAAGATTATAACTCACTGAAGGCTCAGATGAAGGCTAGTCTATTAATCTAGAGATTCTCATTAATTTCATTACAGAAAATGACAAAATGAGAAAGCATACCAAAATTTGAAGGATACAATCAAAGCAGTAATTAGGGAAAAATTTATATTTCTAAACACATACATCAATAAAAAATAGCCAGGAGATTAAAGCAACAAATTACAAAGATCATATACTTATACTCAGACCAAGTTAAGATTTATACCAGCAATACAGGGCTGATTCAATAGTAGGAAAACAAGCAGCATAACTGACTAGATCAATAACAAAAACAATAAAAATCTTAAGATTGAATCAATAGATGAAGAAAGAGTTTGACAAAATACAACACTCACTCCTATTTCTGAAAAACCTTGGAAGTCATAAATTAAAACTCATGCAAAGTGAATTGAGCAGACTCAAGAGAATAGTGTACGCAGTAAAAGCTATACTGAAGATCAACTGTGATAGACTTAACTACTCTCATTAAGACAATGATCCAAGATAATTCCAAAGGACATCTGATGAAAAATGCTATCCACCTCCAGAGAGTATTTTTTACTTCCTTGATTTTTCTTTTTGTCCCCTTTTGTCTGTGTTTTATTTTGCAACATAGCTAATATGGAAATTTATTTTCTTCACATGTATAACTGATATTAAATTGCTTGCCTTTTCAAGGAGTGAGGGGAGGTTAGAGGAAGAGAATTTAGAACTCAAAATTAAAAAAAAATGAATGTTAAAATTATTTTTATCTATATAACTGGGAAATGTATAACAAAATAAAAGCAATAAAAAACAACAAAAAGAAACAACTGCAATGTTTCACATGGTGGGGAACAAGATTGTTGAGAAAGAAAAAAGATAAATTTCTCAATACTCATTAATTTACCAAATAACTGCTTTCAAAGGGTTCCAATAAAATTCAAACTCTTCAATAATTCAAATTTGTCTATATGAAATAGGTATCAGTGAAAGTATTTTTTAATTTTAAAGAATTTTAATTCTTTTTAATATGTCATATCTGAATTTACTAATATAATACAGTAGAAGACCTACCAATGAACCAAATCCCAGTGTCCAAAAATGCTCATTTCTGACTTCTAAGACTCCATCCAAAGTAGAAACCTAAAGATAAAAAATCAATGATCAGTATGTTTGACACTAGCTACTGTTTCCTAATATCTAAATTTCATTATATCTTATGCCTCCACTAACTGACATTAATAAAGTTATAATTTGCTTTTATAAGAGACAGTAGTGTATAAGGAGTAAGCTTTAAAGCTAGGAAAATCAGGGTTCAAGTCTCTGTCACACACTAGCTCTATGAAGCTAAGCAAATCATTTAACATTTTGTGTTCACTACAGCTCCCTAAAGCTGTAGGTTGCAGAAAAGGTGCCACTTTTCTTCAATAGAAGAACTTACCTATTCAAATCAAATGTATATGATCAAATCACAAGTATAGTTGCTATCTCTAAAGAATTTATAAAATTAGATAACAATGAGGTAGAAATTCAGAACTCAAGGCTCTGAAGTAATGTAGCCCTTCCCACATTAACCAGAGCTTTGGAAGTGATTACAATACTAGATTTGGAGAAAGGGTTGTTGTTGCTACATAATGAGCATTGGTATCACTGAGGCCCAGGTAATGGTACAGAGGATGACTGTGATAGAGACAAGTCAAAAGTCATTTAAAACAAGATATATTACTTTTATTTCCTCTAATACTTGTCTAGTAAATTCACTGGCTGGTGCTGATAATTCCTTTTACTAATCTGCCTTTTGTTATCATGCTCTTGTTTGGATTACATTACTAAAATGACTATAAAATTCTTCCTACCTGAAATCTAACAATGTTATTAATATCTATTTCTTAAGCACAATTTCGCAATATTGGTGATTTTACAAAATAATCCATCTGAAAGTTAGCTATTATTACCTCTCTGATAAGTTTATCCAATTGTCCAATAACATGAGGTGGTGTAGTCTAGGAGAAGAAAATAACAATAAATTATAATCAATATACAACAGAAAACTGGTTGAATCAATGACTCAAAAACTATTAAAAACCTGTTACAAAACATACCCTAATCTATAGTGTTACCTCTGAAGTTTCAACAAAAATAATTATCAAATTTGGGGACATGATAGGGAAGGGAGGCTAAAAGATTCTAGTATTCGATCATACAAATTCTTGAGGTTATCAGCCCATAATCAAATGAGTTATTTGTGGGGTCCACGCTCCCCATCAACCTAAATGTATGTCTTTAATTGTTGAGAAAGTGGTTACATGAGTGTCACTTTTCCTGCTTTTACAAGTATTGTCACATTATAATTAGAGAAACTGGAGAGAAGGGGGTGGTAGTTCTGAAGTATTTGTACTAGTTCTGGGATAATCCTGCCAGATCAAAAAGAAATCTGTGATTTTTGCTTCAGAAAGACTCAACAGCTAGAGATTATGAAACCTAAACTGTCTATACATAAATAAGTAAAAATAAGAAGCTGTACTTCTTTTTCATTTAACATATTCAATTTGGGTAAAATAACCTCAATAATTTGGTTTTGTTATACATTACAAATACAGGATTAATATACTACCCATCTTATGAGTTTTCACATTATCAGATATCACATTTTAGTAGAAATGATTTCATTTTGCTATATAAACTTAAATCTAGGAATCAAGTTATAATGGCTTCTCTAATAATTTTAAAGTATGTAATGATGCAGTTTGCCCAATAGCTGAAAAAAAATTAGGAAAATAAGGACCATATCAAGCAGGCAAGTTTAGAAATGAAGCAACCTGAGAAAACTTTCCTTACCTGAAGTAACACCTTCCCACTATATACACTCATTGGATACATAGTACCAACTGTCATCAGAGCAATAGCTATGGCTGAAGCAGTGTCTACTGCAAAATAATTACTGAAATGAAAAAATAATGCCAAGAGTAAGAGAAGGTTCCTTAGATCACCTTTTAATTCAATCTACTTGTAACCAATTCTCAAAATGCACATTATTGTTAAAACTGGCTAGCCTCAGGATTGGAAAAGAGCCAAAGTCCCAGTTTTCTAGATAAATTTTCCTCCAACAGCTGAGTCTTAAAAACTCTTAAAAAATAAGCTATTGACATAATATACATATAAGCAGATATGTTGACAAATCCGTTTTAAAAAATATTAAGATATTATTATTATTAAGTATTAAGTAAATAATATTATTAAGTAAACTATTAAGTAAAATTTTTGTAAGCCTAAATGCAGGAATCTGCATTTCAAGGAAATTATCACATCAAGTAAGAAATGATGTGGAAATTCATATTATACCAACAATATTAATATATATTAACATATCTAATCTATTTCTTACTTCTCTGAAGCAAAAACAAATTATTATGCAAACAAATGGAATCATTAAATCTCTTCCAGAAATACTAACTTCCTGATAGATATTATGAAAGTTTAGAAATCCTGGAAGGTAAGGAAGGGATAGCTTCACTAGAATTTTATTGATTGAAGATTTTTTGCTAGAGTTTAAAATTTCACCAGTGGTTTGATTTGTTCACAAGTTTCTTTATGAGATGGTTCAATACTCCAGAGTCATAGGGCTTCTCATACATACTCCTTTCCCAAATGGTTTTTAGGATATGCAGCATTGCTCTTTTAACTGGTAACCTATTCTCTAAAATAAGGCAGGCTTTATTAGCAATAAGGCATTATTCTAATAACAATAACGGCCAAGTGAGTGTGGAAGCAATGTAGGTTTTAATAATTTAAAGCAAATAGTTGGGTATTTCATTTCCTTAAATCGGTCCCACATGAATTAGTTTTTAGTTTTCTGGTGATAGTTGTCAAAAAGTTAACTTTCAGTTATTTTTACCAATTATAAAAATTTTGAAACATTAAAGGGGAAGGAATCTTAGTTGTTGTCAATTCCCTTTCTCATTTTAAGCCATAAGGCCACTGTGGGTTAGAAAGGTTAAACAACTTGACTGAGTTGAAGCAGCATACTGATGACTCAGTTGAACTAAAACCCATTTTCTGATTTCTGATCCAGGATTATTACTCTAACACTGGCTCCTTTATAAGTCAGATCCACAAAGTACTTCTTAGAACTAATAGAAGTAATAAAAATACTTACTTTATTTCAATTAACATATATGTAATACAAAGAGCAAAAGCTCCAGCAAGATCAATCAAGACAAAAGGATTCATTCGAGGAAGGAATATACTGCTAAGCCCTGGAATGATTCCACACAAACTATAAGGAAAAACAAACCAAAGTAGGATTCATTAATATTATTCTGCTGAAAATTTACAAAAAATTTTCAATAAGGCATAATCTATCTTGTTTCTATAGAAGGAAAACTTTGGAGCAAACTTAATAATTGACAAAGGTCTCTGGATTTTTTTTTTTTGCATTTCATCTGTGAAACTTAAGCTGAATCAAAAAAATTCAAGAAAACATGCCAACAAAGAATATATATGAAATTAAGTTAGAATAAGAAGTCACTTTCTGTGTCATTCATGTAACTTACAGAATGAATACTTTATTTTACAGTTTCTGAAGAGATTACTTTCTTGTACTTTTTAAAGTAATGCATTATTGTAACCAAACCTTATTCAAGCTTACCTTCTACTAAGATCAGCAACATGTTCCTGAAGCCAACTAGTAGTAGCAGCTACATAAAATAAAAGAGATTTTATTATTAACATGCTATCTAGAAAGAAAATTCAACCACTCCTGATTTCCTTAACTTTTTTTTGTTTTGCATGGCAAAAGGGTTAACAAAGTCACACAGCTAAGTAAGAAGTATCACAAGGCTGGATTTGAATTCAGCTCCTCCTGACTCCAGGATTGGTGCTTTATCCACAGCCAGCTAGTTGCCCCAATTTCCTTAACCTTTTGATAAATTTAATGAATATTGTTCAAAATTATAGGCAAAGGTACTTCTGATAATATTCCTTAGAGTTTTCCTCTTTTGCATGTGTCATCTCCAAGAAGTCTTTCACTTCTTAAAGCTTTCATCTTCACTCAAATTAACTAATTATATTTTTTCAAAGTATATTCCCACATGGACTATCAGTTTCTAAGAGCAAAGAATTTTAAAAACTTTTGTCTTTCTATCCTGCAACACCCAGCACAGTCTTTCACAAAACTGGAGCTTAATAAATGCTTGTTAAACTTGTTAAAAAGAATTGTAGACCATTAAGATGAAAGTCTGAGTCAAAAAGTTCCTTTTGCTCTTAGTCTATCTAGTTGGTTTGAAAGAACTAATGAATATATATAACACAATGTTCCATACAAACCTTTCAGTGAAACTTCCTAGATTATTTTATTCAAATTTCCACATATATAACTAATATGTCCATCTCAAATTTTATCCTTTATTTCTTGACCTCCAAATTCTAGATCATGATAAGATATAATTTACAAAGCTGTTTCAGGTTTAAATGAGAATTTCAAACAGTTGTTTTCTCTAGGTTATCCCATTATGCAAAATTTTAATATCTACTATAGGGGTGCTTAATTGTTTTGTATGTCATAGACACTGGTGAAAGCTATGAAATCCTTCTCAGAACCATGTTTTTATATGCATAAAATAAATAGGACCACACAGGAAACCTAATTTACTGCAATTTGGCTACCAAGATTAAAAAAAAAATTAACAGATATTAGATTAAGAATGCCTGTCCTTGAATATATCAGATTTCCTGACATACCACCACTGGCATACCTAATCACCCACTTTACCTCCTACTACCTTTTCTATATATCTACTAAGCTATGGACCCTTTCTTAGGTTGAAGGATTCCAAAATGTTGAGGTTCTGTAATGTAATCTTATTAACTGGATCACCAAAGTGACAGCCAGTCTGAATCAAGAAAACCTCTGACTTGTAAAATATTCTGAAAGAAAGTTTTGTTATTTTATTTTTTCTTGAGTTTTGCAAAGCAATGGGGTTAAGTGACATGTTCAAGGTCACACAGCTAGGTTATTATTAAGTGTCTGCAGCCATTTATGAATTTAGGTTTTCCTGAATACAGGGCCAGTGCTCTATCCATTGTAAGACTAAATTGCCCTAGATTTGTTATTTTCAAAGTGTTACCCAACAGATGTCCTACTGGACTTATTAAAATTCTTTGTAACTAACACAATTATTTCATTTAAAGAGAAACTTCAGAATGCCCCAAAATATGGTTCTTCTAGACTGTTTATTAACTTATTAAATTAATATTAATTAGCAAAACCTGTTTTCCTTTATAGATGGTATTAATATACTTTATATATATATATGGATGTTATTAATATACTTTAACCTATTCTATAAATTATTGAGGTCTGAATGAATATGTGTATTTTGAACTTTAAAACTACTACAAAAAATGTTAAGAATCATTGCTCTTTGCCTTTATTCTTTCAAAACACACTTTTATATTTGATGTATCGATAAACACTTTAATGAGTAATGAAGTCGTCAAAAAGAAAAAAAAACTTTTGACTTGGAGCTGTCATTTCATCTGTGTAGAAAGGAAATTTCCTCTACCAATTCATTATCTGTTCTCCAACTTATTCTCTTGGAAAGCTACTTGAATCCTGAGAAGTTCAGACTTGCCAAGGGTCTCATAGCTAGTATGTATCAATGCTTGGGTTTGAACCTGATTCTATGAATTTGAGGACAACTCTCTTTTCACTATGCCACATTTTTAATGTTACTATTTTACAAAATGTTACTATTTTACAAGAGAGAATGAACAATCAAGCATGGCAAGAAGAGCTCATTTTTTTCTATTGAATTTTCTTACTTATTATGACAAACATAACATACCTTCAGAGACATAAGCGAAAGGCTTATTCCTAATAGAAAGCATTGTAAACAAGTTGAATGTGAGAGCCACAAAAGTACCAACTAATAATCGTCCCCTAAAAAAAAATAAAATTTGTGTTTATTTTCTTTGACAATAAATATGCCATTTCACATGATACACATCATTAGCTACACCATTAAGATGAAAAAACGGAAAGATGAAGAGATAATGTGATTTATTTGCTTGCTGACTTTCAAGACATAAGAACCATGATCTGAACTTGGTTTTCAAGGTCATCTCAGGAGTCTGGACCACTAGCTACTGGACCATAAACTTCTGTTCATCTCAAGTACTAATAAAAGTAATAGCTGACATTTACAATGCACTTAAAGATTTTCAAAGTACTTTACACACATTATCTCATTTGAGTCTCATAACAACCCCATAAGGAACCACAGGAATTATCTTTCCTATTTTGTTGGTTAGTTTTTTTCAGTTGTGTCCAACTCTCTATGACCCCATTTTAGGGTTTTCATGGTAGAATGCTCCATTTCCTTCTATTTTACAGAGGAACAAACTGAGTCAAACAAGGTAAGTGATTTATCCAGAATCACACAGCTAATAAGTGCCTAGGACTGGATTTGAACTCAGGTCTTTTGGACTCCAGGCCTGGCATTATGCCCATTGTACTAACTGCCTATCATTCCTATTTTACAGATAAACAAGAGGCTCAGAAGCAAAGAGATTTGCCTTTGACTGCATAATTAGTAATTGTTAGAGAGAATTTAAGAATTTAATCTACTACTCCACAATACCTCTCAAGTAGTATGGAAAAAGAATATTTGGCATTCATGTTTTTTATAAACATATACTTTTAAAGTCATATTGTATAAATGTTCTGTAAATATACAGAACAAGTTATACTGCAACTGATTTGGAGTAGGCATGGACAATCTAATTTACAAAACTATTTTATACATATATTTGCATTGTGTGTGTGTGTCTCTATCTGTATACACATACATACAGGGAATCACACAGTTTAACAATGAAAGGATGGAGGAGCTATGCTTGGGGTGCTATCCTGGAAAGTATAATCTCAGACTGCTTACAAATTTTTCAGGGCAGTGCTTCGGAAACTAAATGAAGCTGAGGAAGAAAACTCTGGGGTAATCCAGTAAGTAAAGTTACTTTTGGGATCTTGTCTTTGAAGCTCTTTGAAAAAGTGTGCCATAAATGCTAAACTGAGAAAAAGTAATTACTATTAAAAGACATTTATTAAACATAGAAATGAAAAGTAAATAAATGAAAAATGACACATATTAAAATATCTTACGTATGTATCTCAGGCTGCTCCAAAAAACGTTCCACACTAAAGAAAGAAATGACATAGATTTGTTAAATAAATTCTTTAAATTACAAGGGAAAAATTATCATATGTTTCATCTATCCAAACCAAAAGAAATTAAATTATCCCAACTCTCATGATATAAGTTAACTTTTGAATATTAGTAGTAATGGAGAATAGGGATGGAACAAAGCAACTTATCAATTCGTAGATTCATTTGCTCCCAAAGGCCTCTATCAAAGACTTCTAAATAACCAAGAAATGGATTTGGCCTAAGCTTAGTAAACTCCATTATCTAACTTTTATATCATGAAATATACCCATGATTTCTGATTTCAGCACTGTGGGTATTTTTTTCCAACTAATACAGACCACAACTGTTCTGACTAAGCAGAAGTTCTCTGCAAGTGCCACATTCAAACTAGTGTTGAGCCTCTCCAATGTCTGACAAGATTACCAATTTTGGGGGCAGCTAGGTGGCTCAACTGGCCCTGGAGTCAGGACGATCTGAGTTCAAATCTGGCTCCAGCCACTTAATTACCCAGCTTTGTGACCTTGAGCAAGTCACTTAACCCCACTGCCTTGCAAAAACAAACCAAAAACAAATTACTAAATTCTCATGTCTATATCTTGTTTGCTCATGGTTGTTTGCATATTGTCTCCCCAATCAGAAGATCAACTTCTTCAAAATACTTATTCTTACCTTTCTTCTAGCATGGTCCACAATAAGTTTGTAGACTGACTGATTAACTTAATAATGGACCAAAACCATTAACGCTTTTAGGAACCAAAAGCAACACTGATCTGAGCATTCAGATCAATTCAAATCAACTGTACAAACATAGAGTCTAATAATCTCACCTACTAGAACAGCAGTTCAAAAGTAGTTAATAATCATTCAATTTAACACATCAGTTGGTCTCCAGTGGAGTGCCCCAGGGACCTGTCTTGGTTTGATTATTTAACATTTTTACCAATGACTTGGATAAAAGCATAGACATTATATTTGTGAAATATGCATTTGAAATAAGGCTGAAAGAGACAGCTAACACACTGGATTTAAGATTCAAAATAATTTAGGGGCTGAATCTAATAAGATAAAACTCAAAAGGGATGTGTAAAGTACTGCATTTGGGTTAAAATAATCAACTTTGTAAGTATAGCTTATTGATAGATTGATTTACAAACCTTAAAGCATTATATAAATGTAAGGTATGGTTATTACAGACTTGAGTCAAATAGAATAGAGTCTTAAACACTACACTAAGGAGTATGAATTTTATCCTAAAGTCAATGAAGATCCACTGAAACTTGAGTAAGGGAGTGATATAATAAAACTATTATAAAACTAGTGATATAATAAAACGCCAAAAGATAAAATGGGCAAAGAAAAAGAATAGAAACAAGGAAAGCAGGTAGATGAATATTATAAGTCTAGGCTACAGGTGATGAGGTCTTGAACTGGAATGACAGTAATGTGAATGATGAGGGTAATGGAAATCAAGATTAAACTTTCATAATATATTCTCTTACCTTTCTTTTAATATAAAGAGTGCTCCCAATTGGGCCAGAACTGTAGAAGCAAATACTGCCAGGACTTCTAATCTTTCAAACCTAAAATCAGAAAATTAGGCTAATTACTTCCATTTTAAAAGTTAAATACAATTATACATCTAGAATTTCTAAAATCAATTTTTTTTATAGAATGAGAAAAAAATACAAGAGAAAAAGGAACTTTCTGAAGACATTTATTTTATTATTCTCTGGATTTTGCATATAATTTGAATATGAAATGAATTAAAGTATTTACCCTCTTTTAAAATTTTATTCCTGGTATTTAAACAGCTAAGATCAAACCCTTCATTTTATAAGTGAAGAAATAGTGGTTAAATAACTTGACAAGGATATTACAGCTAGTGAATATTTGTTTTTTTTGTAAGACAATAGAGTTTAGTGACTTGCCCAAGGTCACACAGCTAGGTAATTAGTGTCCAAGGTTGGATTTGAATCCAGGTCCTCCTGACTCCAGGGCCAGTGCTCTATCCACTATATACCTAGCTGCCCCAGCTAGTGCATGTTTGCAACAGAATTTGAACTCAAGTTTCCTGATTCCAAGTCAGTGTTTAAACGTAAACAAATTAAATCAAACCAGATATAAGAATACACTTTTGAATTAACCTGCTATTTTCTCTAAGTAGGTATTTTTCAAACTAAAGACTAGAACTCTAGTAAGGTAAGGGAGATCAGTAGTAGAGAATGTCAGACAGCTTTTAAGGCAACACACAATATCTAACAAGAGTAATCTGATTTCTTCTAACATTCTGGCTCTCTCTGTTTTTCTTTCTCTTTGTCTTTAAAATCTTGCTTTAAAGCTAAACAAGAGATAAGTGCTCTGAAGTCTGGCTATTTGAGGACAACAGTGCTTTTGTAAGACTAATAGTGGCTTTTAGTTCTTTTGAGGAATAAAGGTATGCTTTGGTGATGTTGCAAATTAAAAGGTTCAACAACCATAATCATACAGAAGAGGAAACTAATAAATATTAAAGAGGATGCCTTTTTTAAAAGGAGAAATCAGGTACATTAATAGGCTGCTGGTGGAACTATGAACTAGTACAACCATTCTGGAGAACAAACTTAGAACTATTTCTAAATTTCTATAAAACTATGTTTGACCCTCAAGTCAGCAATATTACTACTATGTCTAAACCTCAAAAGAAAAAAGGAAAAGGACCCAGATGTACAAAATTATTTATAGCAGTTCTTTTTATGATGTCAAAGAATTGGAAAGAGGGGGTGCCCATCAACCAGGGAATGGCTGAACAAGTTATAGTATGTGAATATGATGGAATACTACTGTGTATAAGAAATGTTGAAAGGGATAGTTTCAGAAAAATCTCGGAAGACATATGAAATGATACAAAGTAAAGTGAATAGAACTAGGGGAACAATGTACAGAATAACAGCAATATTGTAGTCAGCTGTAAGAGACTTAGCTACTCTGATCAACACAATGATACACAACAATCCAAAAAGCCTCATGATGAATAATGCTATTTAGAAGGTAGAAGGAAGCATAGATTCCCCCCCCCAAGAACATAGTTAATGCAGAAATGTTTCATATCATTTACACATATTTTTTATTAATAAAAAGGACCTTAAAGGTTATCTAGCCCACCTCACCTAAAAAAGAAATCCCTTTTAAAACATTCTTGTCAAATAGATCTCCAGTCTCTGCTTAAATATGTGTCCAGCCTAGGAGCTCAATACTTCATGCAGGCAACATAAATGTAGGGTTTTCTATTTTGCTGTGTTAAATTTCATCTTGTTCATTTCAGTCAAGTGTTCCAATATGTCAGGATAATTTTCAAACTTGATCCTTTCATCTGTTAGCCATCTATCTTACTTATCTTTATGTCACTTGAAAAATGTATTATTGGCTTACAAGTTACTGATAAAAATGATAAAGCCCCAGAGATTTCAATATAGATAGACCATGAAATAATAAATCAATACTCTTTGACTAGTCTGTTCAACCAATTGTGAATCCACATTAAGCATACTATTATTTCCTTCATGTTTCATCATCTAATTCTCAAAGCCATAATGAGATTCTTCCACTGTTTTACTAAAAGCAAGATATATTATGTCTAAAGTGTTCTCTTGATCTACCAGTTAAATGATTCTATTTAAAAAAAGGCATGATTTCTCCTTAGTTCCATCCATTCTGTCTACCAGTGATTGTGGCACTCTTTTTAAAAATCACAATACATATCATTATGTGATTTACAATTGTAATTGTAACTGATCTGTAGTCCCTAATATGTCTTTATCACCCCCAGAATTATACTTTATGGGAAGAGGGGGAGACAGTAGACTCCATGTGTGAAACAGATGTATCCAACATAAAATAAAAAATAATCAGTTACTCTTCCACCTTTCTAGAAAATTAATTGATGGCAGGATGATGAAAATTAGCATAGAAGGGACTTTGAATTTGTTTGTGAATTCTGATTCCTTCTCTAGAGATTTGCACTGTCATAGTCCACACTTATGATTTGTATTTCTTGCTAATTTGAACTATAAAGCAACAACAACTTCAATGGGTAACATTTAGTGGTTTACTAATCCTTGCTACTTATTAGCTGTGCGATCCTTGGCAATTCACTCAATCTTGGTCTTCTCTCAGTTTCCTCATCTTTAAAATGAAGCTATTAACAATACCCTCCTCCTCCTCCTAGGGTTATTTCAAGGATCAAATGAGATACTATCTGAAAACTATTTTGCATGGTACCTGTTACATAAGAGGTGCCAAATAAATGTTGATTTCTCTCTATAGTCAGATAAAGAATCAAGTATAAATCCCTTTGATGGGATTTGTACTTCTGAAGAGCTAAAATTCAACTATAAAAAGGAAATGCCGCCAGTGTTTTATTTTTAGCAGAAATAAACTTCTAGTAGATATCTAGATGTTTGAAATTCTGTATCACTATCATAACTTGTGTGTCAGGTCAGTTACTGGTACAAGGGAAGAATTCCTTATCCACATCTACTACCTAGTTCGGTAGTGAATACTATGTTTCTAAAACTATTGCTTCTGCTCTTTTACTCCAATGTTCTCTACCATGTTCCTACTCAGTTTTTTAGACGTCAATATAGATATCTTCATTATAGACAATGCCATTGCATTGTTCTTCCATTAGCTGCCTTTTCTGAATAAAGTAGATCCTTTCTTTGCCAAGGCCTATGCCATTGTTTTATGAAAGCCTAGTTCTCTTCTTGATCAAGTTATTTCAAGCTCATTGTTTTAAAGTAGAAAACTAAAGAGTATAGCTAGTAGTTTAAATTCAACTTTTGTATGAATCCACTACTAATTATACTTGTTATCTCAAGAATCTTACCATACTATATTGTATTAACCAAAAATTACATTTATTACCTCATCTGGAATGATTCTCAGTGAAATCTTTTGTTTTATCCATTAATAAAGGATGCAATATCTTTTGTCCAATGACAAACTCAATAAGCATTTATTAGGATTATTATTTATTTACTAGCTTATTACTTATTTATAGCCAGGCTCTATGCTAAGCACTGGGGAGATAAAGAAAGACAAAAGACAGTCCCTGTCATTGAAGAGTTCACAATATAATACAGGAGATATCATGAACAACTAAGTACAAACAAGCTATATAAAGGATTAAATAAGAAATAATTAACAGAGAAGAAAATAGAATTAAGAGAGATTGGGAAAGGCTTTTTTGTAGTTATGTAGGCTTTTAGCATGAATTGCAAGGAAGCTAAGGAAGCCAGGAGGTGTAGATGAGGAAGGAGAACATCATAGGCATGAGAGACAGTAAAAAAGGTTGGAACTGAGAGATGGAGAACATTATAGGTATGAGAGACGTAAAAAAATACCTGGAACATGAGAGATGGTATCTTGTTTGAGAAATGTCAAAGAGGCCCGGGTCAAGTTATCAATTTCTTTCTTTTTCATATAATTTACTTCTTACAATTTTATATTTTTAGAAAAATCATTCTATTATCTTGATCAACAGGTATTTTCTTTCTTCAAGTAATTATCTAGTCAGTCTTTTAAACTGCTTATTATATTTATTTTATAACTAACCATTAAGCAGAAGATAATATTCAAACTTACCCAAATGAATAGACTGGGCTTGGTTTCCTCACCATTACCCAGTAGCTTATCAGACATGTCACTAAACTGAATTAAAAAAATGAAAATACATTTAATTAGAAGTTAATTATTTCAAACTAAAGATTTGTATTTTAAAAAGTTCAGCTTTCAGAATTAACAAGTTTCTGTAGGATACTTGTGATTGACCATAGTAAATTAATAATAAGCACTCCTAATAGGATCACAAACTATTTTATTTTGAAATGTGTGCATGGAACTTTGCTGAATAACCTTTTAAGCAT
The DNA here is from genome assembly GCF_037893015.1 of Macrotis lagotis. NCBI lineage: Eukaryota > Metazoa > Chordata > Mammalia > Peramelemorphia > Peramelidae > Macrotis > Macrotis lagotis. The sequence goes on along the minus strand of NC_133658.1, from coordinate 220,929,325 downwards.
CAGATAAAATCTACTGGCAAGTTAAAGAGAAACTAAACAGATGATTACCACAGGATTACAATATTTTAGTCATTTAAATGGAATTAAATTTAAATTTAATTTAAATTTAAAATTAAAGTTTAAATCCTTAACTTAGTTTTTAACCTCATAAACGACCTTTACATTAAGATAAGGAAAGTAACATAAAATAGGATTTTTTTATTTAATACTTACTTAAAATTATTTTTACTTATATGCTCAATAACAAAAACAATTCTTAAAAGTCAGCACTGGCATACTTATTTATGGGGAATATAATGCATGCATAATTTGTTTCATCCCCTAAATAGCAGGGTTCAATAAGTAAGTCCCAGGTCATTTACCTCAGGGAAGTTATACTCATTAAACTGTCTTTCTTTCCAACTCCAACTCTTTACCTAACTGTTACCTTTCAACAAAATTCCTATTGACAAATTTGTTTTGAGTGAATGGACCTGACAGAATGAGAGTCTCACCCTGAGGAACCATGTTAAATTTTTATCCCAGAAAGTCGATAAATATGTATTAAGCACCTGTTATTATGTTATACACATTATTAAGATCCTGTGTGCTAAGTGCTGGGGAGAAGGGAAGAAAGGGGTAACAAAGAAAGGTAAAAGACAGTTCTGCTCTCCTGGAGGTCACAGTCTAAAAGGAAGAGATAACATACAAACACTCTGAGATACCATGCAGAATAAACTGGAGCTGATCAACACAGGCAAGGTACTCTAAGATGGATCAGGAAAGACTTCCTAGGTGAGATTTTAGCTGAGATTGAAGGAAGCTAAGGGGGAGAAATGAGCTGAAAAATTCCAGGCCTGGAGGACAATCAGTGAAAATACCCAGGGTAGGGAGATGGAGGGTTTTGTTGGAAAAATGGTCAGATCAGTGTCACTGGACTTCAGAGTAAGGTGTAAGAAAAGTAAAAAAGGGAGGGGAGGGCCAGGTACTTAAAAGCTATGGACACTAAAAGGATATTTATTTATATGATTCAACAAAACCTATTAAAAGTGTTATCCCTGGGGCGGTTAGGTGGCGCAGTGAATAGAGCACCAGCCTCGGGAGTCAGGAGTACCTGGGTTCAAATCCGACCTCAGACACTTAATAATTACCTAGCCATGTGGCCTTGGGCAAGCCACTTAACCCCATTGCCTTGAAAAATCTAAAAAAAAGTGTTATCCCCAGTGAGCCTGCAACCTACTAAGGTATTTGCTACTGGATCTTGGGACAATGACAAAAACAATGTTTTATTCTGGTATACTTTAGATTTTGGTAACAAGTTCCTGTAGAGAATATGTAGGTAAATCATCAATCACTACAACATTAGACATCACAAAGATACAAAGGGCTAAAAGAGTTCAGGGAACAGCAAAAGAAATTTAACAGTTCAACTCTTCATGATCTCATTTGGGGTTTTCTTGTCAATGTTACTGGAGTGGTTTGCTATTTCTTTTTCCATCTCATTTTATAGATGACAAACTAAGACAATAAGATTAGTGACTTGCCTGGTCACACAGGTAATTAAGTGTCTGAGGCTAGCTTTGAACTTAGAAAGATAAGTTGTCTTGATTCTCAGTTCAGGGCTGCACTACCTAGCTGCCCAAATTATTACTGACCTTCCTCTAATATATGTTGATGTTTTGGCTATTTTTGAAGGATTCTTTAAGGTTTTCTTAAGTTCTGGTCAATTAAGTGAATTTCTACAATTACATTTTTACTACTAAAGTATGAGTTTTTCTAATACATCGTTGGTAGAGTTGTGAACTCATCCAATCTTTCTGGAGAGTAATTTGGAATTATGCCTAAAGGGCAACAAAAAGGTGCATACTCTCTGATCTAGCAAAAGCACTACTGGGTCTACACACTGAAGAGATTATGAAAAAAGAGTAAAAACACCACTTGTACAAAAATATTCATAGCAACCCTGTTTGTGGTAGCAAAGAATTGGAAATTAAGTGAATGTCCTTCAACTGAGGAATGGCTTAACAAACTGTGATATATGTATGTCAGGGAACACTACTGTTCTATTAGAAACCAGGAGGGATAGGAATTCAGGGAAGCCTGGAAGGATTTGCATGAAATGATGTTGAGCGAGATGAGCAGAACCAGAAAAACATTGTACCCCCATGAGCAACATGGGGGCGATGATCAACCTTGATGGACTTGCTCATTCCACCAGTGCAACAACCAGGGACAATTTCAGGTTATCTACGATGGAGAGTATCATCTGTATTCAGAGAAAGAATTATGGACTTTGAACACAGACCAAATCAGGAAAAAAAACCCATTTATCTTATTATGTAATTTTACTATCTCACACTTTATTTTTCTTCCTTAAGGATATGATTTCTCTGTCAGCACATTCAACTGAGATCAATGTGTACCATGGAAACAATGTAAAGACTAACAGAATGCCTTCTGTGGGGGGTGGGGTGAGGGAAGCAAGAATGGGGGAAAAATTGTAAAACTCAAAATAAATAAAATCTTTCTAAAAAAAAAAGTATGTGTGTGTTTTTAAATTGGGCACATTTTTTGTTACTTTAGAGCCAGTGTAAATAATTTATTTGGAGTGTTATATGGCTGAATTCAGCATTACTACAACAATCCTATTTTGGTTTTTTTTACCTTGCACCATAGATATTTCCAAATTTCTGTATAAGCTTTGTTTTTTATCATGCTTTGTGGCAACATAATAATCCACTGCATTGATATACCAAAGTCAGTGTAACCATTTTCTCATTGTTGGAAACTTGGGTTTATTTTCATTTTTTTTACTCTCATAAAGAGCATGCCTATAATTTTCTAAAAATTAAGGTCTTTTTTCTTTTCAATCAAATTATAAGAAACAAATTTAATGTGAAGAAAACACATTTTTTGAGATTTTATTTTGTTAGATTATCTTTGCATCAAATATCTCCAATAAAAATTCCAAGAGCCAAAACAGAGAATTAACATGAATAAAAAGAGCAAGAGTAACTGACAAAGAGTTAACTGGTCAAAGGATACAATCAAAGAATTCTCAAAAAAAGAACTGTGAGCTCTTTATAACGACTTGAAGAAATGAGCCAAATCATTAATAACAAAATGCAAATAAAACTACTGAGACTTTACCTTAATATCAGCAAGCTGATAAAAACCACATAAATACACTATAGGAGGAGCTATCCAGTAATCCAATTATTCTAGAAAATAATTTGGAACTCTGTAAAGAAGAAAGATTAACCTATCCATTTTGACTCAAAGATTTATTTTTTCAAATAAACAAATACCCAAAGGAAGGCCCTTTCCTACATATAAAAAATATTAATAAAAGTACTTTTTGTTCTTTCATCAGGCAAAGAATGAGAAACAAAGTAAATGCCCAGTAAATAAGAAATGACCAAATTATGAAATGTAGATATAGTAAAATATGGAATATTACTGAGCCATAAAAATCATATATGAAGAATTCAGGGAAGCATGGATAGATTTATATGAACTGACAAGTGAAACAAACTCGAAAAATGTAAAGACATTAAAAAATGAAACCAAACCACACCTGGTGCTGGAAAAGTGTTGAGAAAATTCACCTCCCATCCATGTGAGGGGCCATGGAGGGGAGGAAGGAGTATCACTAGCTGAGGAATATTGCATGTTCTATCAGGCAGATGTGGTAATTTTGAACTTTATTTTTCCTTTTGCTGAATGGATAAATGGCTGGTTTTCTGGATAGGGGAGGAGAAAGAGATCTTAAAAAGTAACTAATGTGATGATAGCAATGATTTCTTGGCTGAATGGCATATTATATTTCTATGATTAAGATATTAATAAAAGGTTCATATTTCAAGATTGTGATTGTCTATCTGCCCAATTTCAATCAGATAATCAGCAGATTAACTGACAATTGCGTTCAAAATAATAAGTGATTGTTAAAATTTTATTTCCGCGTATTCCTGAATGTCAGTCAGAATCCTAGTCACCAAAATTCATGATTATCAGGTACCAGCTGAGCTCTTGTAACAGAAGAGAGAATACCCCTTATCAGTGAAAATACTGATAGAGTATTCCCAATAGTATTAGTAAATTAAAGGACAAATCAAGATTTATGACTCATTTCTTACCACCTATTTTAGAAAAAGACAGCACATGAGATTATGAATGTTTCACTAGAGCCTCACTGATGTTGGATTTTTATTATTTTTACTAATTTAGGAGATGGGAATCAAAATCTCAGCTTTGCTTTAATTTTCTTAATCAATTATTACTGATTGCTGTAATTATTTTAATTAGTTATTAGTGAGACTGAATATTTTTCCAAATGTTTTTATTTACTACTTGTGATTCCTCTTTTATAAATGGCCTATTTAAAGTTTATTAACCATTTGTTTACTGGAGATCTGATACCACCTCTTTAGAATAACATAAATTAAATTACATGTTCTTTAATGAGCTGCTTTATATTGCCATTATATTTTTTTCAAAGATACTGTTGAGATTTTTAGGGCACTACAGTTGTGCTTTCTCTTCATTTAAACCAGATTTATATTTTATTTTCCCTAATGTTTTCAGATAGTTTAATAAGCTTTTGGTCCAAGTTTGATGTATCTATATCTCCAACTAAACTGTAAAACTTCTAAGAATAGGGATCTTTAAAAATCTCATGCTCCAACATGCACTTAGTATTATGCTTTGCACTTGGTAAATATCTGACAAATATTTGCTAAATTTAAAAGTAAGTCTCTTGGAAATACATTACAGAAGATTTTTAAAGAAATTTTGAAAAACTTCTTTGTAAGTTAAAAATATTATTTTGTATTTAACTTATATAACAAAGATTATTTCACTCAAATGAGTACCTTTCTTTTTTGTTTTTATGTCATCTAATTTCTCCTCTCAAAGGAAAAAAAAGAGAAAAAGGGTTTTCAGCAAAATTACCATAATTTTGCAAAGAAGGGAAGATAAAGTCTCCTAAGTTATTTTGGGGCCTAAGCACAGTCATTCTAATTTCAAAAGCAATTAGTTTTAACTGAAATGTTGATCTTTACATATAGACAGTTGTAATCATGTATATTGTTTTAATAGTTGTGCTTACTTTACCTTAATTATATAAATTTTCTCATGATTCTCGGTATTTATCATATTTACTTCTTACAACATGGTAATATTCCATCACATTCATGCACAACTTGTTAAGTTATTTCTCAATAATAAAGATTTCTCCTCCCTTCCCTCAGATTTTTACTAATGCAAAAACTGTGGATGTAAATAATTTGTTGTAAATGAAGTATTTCTCTTTTATCACTAACCTCCTTAGGGGCATATGCCTGATGCTTGTCCTTCATTTTCTTTTTCTTTTTTTTAAGTTTTTGCAAGGCAAGGGGTTAAATGACTTGCCCAAGATCACACAGCTAGGTAATTATTAAGTGTCTGAGACCGGATTTGAACTCAGGTCCCCCCGACTCCACTGCACCACCTAGATGGCCCCTGTCCGTTTTCTTATTTATTTATTCATTTATTCATTCATTCATTCATTCATTTATTTATTTAAGGAAATAAGGTTAAGTGACTTGCCAAAGGTCACATAGCTAGGCAATTATTAAGTGTCTGAAGTGACATTTGAACCCAGGTCTTCCTGACTTCAGGGCCAGTGCTCTATCCATTGCACTACCTAATCACCTCTGTCCTTTATTTTCAAAGAAGACCATGACATCAGGGGAGGTGATGCTATGTCAATCACATGAATTGGATTTGAGTGAGGGGATGCTGTGCTATGACACCAGCTTCACTTTCTATGTTCAGAGCCATCTGAGTCCAGTGGCCAAATATGAATCAGGATGACTAGAGATGGCCCTGGACTTACCCAGGGTCACATAATGGCAGCAGAATCTCTAGGTCATTTCAATCAACTGATTATACTTCAAAATCCACTTTCCTTTACTAAAAAAAGAAAAAATTCTTTTGGTCTTTTAATGAAAAGAAATAAATTTATAAGAACAGTAAGAATTTAATTTTTAAAAACTTACCTGAAAAGATCAAAGATTGTCAGATATGTATAGGCAGTTAAAGCTGTAAAAAATGGGTTGGGGGGGAGAGAAGAAATGTTATTGGAGCAATTGTTAAGAATAACTAGCTTGAGAACATAATGACTTGAGAAGCCATCACAATTTTTCTTATTATTCCTTTTCAATTTTTCTTATTATTTCTTATCATGGTCCACATGTCTATCTTAATTTTTGGCAATTATCTAATTAGTTGGATTAAGGTAGACAGAAAAAAAGAAATAGGCTTCATTCATATATTTAAACTGAAAAGATTACTTACATTATATAAACTAAGTAATTACTAAAGTTTAACTTTATTTTGTTCTAGATGACACAGCTTTCCTTTATATCTGTGGAAACTGGTACTGAATTTAAGACCAAACATTGCTATAATGATAATAGAACATTGGTACAAAATGTCACAAATATTCTTTGCTTTGAGAAAATGCATCTAAAAATTGAACATTTACTACAGGGATTAATCACATTTTCAAAACTTTTTAGCTTTAAAAAGGAGATATTTATCAAATTTCCTTTAAATATTACATCTTGAAAGTACATTTAAAATTTTATATAATTCACAGCAATTAAATTTTTGTGAAGTCTGGAATACACCTAGATTATAAACAGGTGAGACTTTTTTTTAAAATCAGAAAACTAAAATGCAATTAATAAAATTCTCTAAAAGTAAAAACTTTAACATACCTATACTGTTAGTAGAACTGCACCACATAAGTAGGAATCCAGTACACAGTAAGTTTATAGCACCAAAAAGTAAGATCTTCCAGGACTGTGAACAAAAATTTGTTCTTATTTGCAAAGAAACTTTAGATCAAAAGGAATGCATTACTTTACCAGAAATAGAAAAGGTCTACAGTGGTACATCCTTTTTGTTTGTCATCTTGATGAAGTTTGTCTTTCCTTCTCGAAGAAGACTGTGACATCAGGGAGGTGAATGCCATGACATGCAAGTGAATTGGATTTGAGAGAAGGGGTGCATCCCAAGGCATTGTTGGTAGAGTTATGAGTCAGTACCACTATTTTGGAGAACAGATATACAAATAAAGTGACTGAAATTTCCATATCCATTGATCCAGACATTTCACTAGCAGATTTAAACCCCAAGGAAGTCAGCAATCAAAAATATATATTCCTTAAATACATCAAAATATTTACATTGGCATTTTTTTTTTTGTGGCAGCAAAGGACTGGAAACAAAGTAGATGTCCATTAAATGGGGAATGGTTAAAGAAACTGTAATACAAGAATGGAGGGGAATACTACTATGTTATAAGAAAAAATGACTATGATGACTACAGAGAAGTATAGAAATATTTGCCATATCTGATGAAGAGTGAAGGAGAGGCAAGAAAACAATAGACACAATGACTACTACAATGTAAATGTAAGGAACTATAAAATAATCAGAAGTGAAATGTTGCAAAATTATAATGAACAAAGTGTAGAAGTAAAGAAGATTTAAGATAGCATCCTGATCTAATTCTTTGCAGAGTTGGTAAGTCCGTAAGTGTGGAATATTGCAAGTATTTTCACATTTTTAAAAAATATATATTCCTTGGTACTGCTGAATTTTTAAACTCTTCTTTTTTTCTTTAAAAACTGCATTGGGGCAACTAGGTGGCACAGTGAAAAGAGCACCAGTCCTGGAGTCAGGCAGACCTGAGTTCAAATCCAACCTCAGACATTTAATAATAATCTAGCTGGGTGACCTTAGGCAAGTCACTTTACCCCATTGCCTTGCACAAACCACCCCCCCCAAAAAAGAAAATATGTGTCAAATAGGAGGGGGCTGGAGGAATAATGACAGAAATTCTGACAGAAATTCTGGAACTATTAAAAAAGATATTAAAATTTTTTAATATTAAAAAAATTCAACATGAATTTTCAAATTTTTTTCTATGATTTTTAGCTTTAAGTTCTCTTCTGTGATTTAAAAGAAAATGACCCTCTTTTTCTTTTGCCTACTCTATCCCTAACTTCCCTCTCTCTCCCACACCCTAGAGTACTACCCATTGAAAAAGAAAACAAAGAGGGGCAGCTAGGTGGTGCAATGGATAGAGCACCGGCACTGGACTCAGGAATACCTGAGTTTAAATCTGGCCTCAGACACTGAATAATTACCTAGCTGTGTGGCCTTAGGCAAGCCACTTAACCCCATTGCCTTGTTAAAAAAAAAAAACCTAAAAAAAAGAAAACAAAAACACTAAAACTCTTATAATAAATGAATACATACATACATACATACATATATATATATTCATGTGTTCTCCAAGCAAAACAAATATCCATATCAGCTGTGTCAAAAAATGTATGTCTTATTCTTGAACCCATCAGCTCTCCCTTAAGAGGTAGGTAACATGCTATCATCAGCTCTCTGGAATCATGGCTGGTTATTGGAATGAACACAATTTTTAACTTTTTTCAAAGAATTTTTTTCTTATGGCCCTCCTGTTGCATGAATTGTTCTCTTAATTCTGCTCAGTTTTATATGTATCTGTGTAGGTTTCTATGAAATTGCCTTTTCTATCATTTCTTATGATATAATAATATTCCATTAAATTCACGTTTAGTCAATTTCCCTCTTCCATTCTTAAAACCATCTTAACACCTCTACCTTTTCTCTTTTTGTCTTCTCATCACAACTTAAAGCTCGAAGGGACCTTAGAGACCATGACTCCAACTCTACCTCCCTAATTTTATAGATGAGGAAACTAAGAACAAGTAAAGTGACTTGCCCCAGGGTGTTATAGTTATTTGAGGCAGGATTAGAACTCAAGCCCAATTATCTAGCTATTGTGAAATTTAGCTGCCTATAAAAATAAAGTTGAGAGAAGGAATGTGACTTACCTAGATTTTTTAAAGTCCAAATCCAACACTCTTTTCACTAGCCCACATGCTTTCTCCAAAGGACAGACAAATAGTCCATGGGTTTATTACTAAGACCAACTCCTTTACTTGTACCTTTCTCCTGCTTCTCCTAGGACCTAGTTCCAAAGTCATAGAATTCAATAAGCATTCATAGAAGCAAGGCTTGGAATTCTCATTCTTCATAAAAGTGCTCTTCCAGCCAAGCCAACAGACCAACCATCATTAATAACGAACTTACTAGTGCCAGTCACTGGGCTAAGCACTGCTAATAAAGCGAGACAGTCCTTTACATTCTAATGAAGGAAGACATCACACAAAAGGAAGCCAAAATGGGGAAAAAGCAAATTCAGAGAGACAAGTATGGAGCTTGGAGAAGAAAGAAGACATGGTGGATCTGGGTATTTTTCCTGGGAAATCAAATAAGACAGATTAAAAAATGACAAAGTAAGGATCCTAATTGAAATCCTTCAATATTATTCTGTAGTGAGCCAAGCTATTATCTCTAGCAATGAAATGATCTTGTAGCCCAGAAACAGAAACTGAAAAAGAAAACTGGCAGTGAGCTAGGACTGAGGATAAATATGCCTTAGCATAAGTTTAATGGGATATGGTCACACAGTATTTTAAGGAAACTGTAAAAGTGATTTAGCTTGGGCAGGGTTCATCCTTTTAAAACAAACATAGTTTTGAAGTGGGTTTTTTCCTCCCCTTATCAAGTATAGTAGATTTCCCCATGTGTCCTAGAGTGCAAATAATACATTGTAATACCTTTCTGTTCTAGAATCAACAGCTAAATTTGCCTTTTGATGTTTAATAATCAGTGTACTATATACATATATATACATATATATTATACACATACATACACACACACACACACAGAGAAAGAGAGCAAGCATATAGAGTATATATATACAGAAAAAAAAGAAAAGAGAGAGTGTGTGTGGGTATTATGTGTGTATGTATATAGTATATAGAATTGAAATCATTCTAAAATGTTAGTAGGGCTGTCTGGTCTTGTGCCACAATAAAATTGTCATAGTTTCTGTGTTTTATGCACATTTCTTTATCCACATCATATTTTACTTTATTTTTTTAGGTTTTTACAAGGCAATGGGGTTAACTGGCTTGCCCAAGGCCACATAGCTATGTAATTATTAAATGTCTGAGGCCGGATTTGAACTCAGGTACTCCTGACTCCAGGGCCGGTGCTCTATCCACTGCACCACCTAGCTGCCCCCCGCACATTCATAATTCTATTTTGAATAAAATGATGGTAGTAGAGGCAATATAGATAAAAATTCTAACATGACACCAAAAAATGTGCTATTTATAATTTCAGCTGTTTTTTAAATAGTCTTAGCTCAAACAACTATTTCTTTTGTTCTAGTTTAACTGCTTGACTTATGACTGAAACAATATATTCCCCAGACTGAGTCAGTACAATTAAGGAAAATTAAAATTATAGCTAAAAACACTAACCAATTTTTTCAAATAATTTTAAAATTAAACCAATAATCTTTACTTAAAGCATTCCCTCAAATTATAACAATCATGTATTAAAAATTAACTTACCCTTCGATCAGCTGCTACCAATTTAAATTCCTGTGATAACTTGCCAACAAAAGATCTCTGTGATTTTCGAAAGAGATGTATTGTCCCCTGTAAAAAGAAACAACGTGAAAATAAAAATTTCTTTATTATGTAAGTGTAACATTTTATTGAGGTTTAATCTGTTTTTTCCACTATATAAATTCTCTGTGACGTGATGGATGCCAAAGAGTTTACTAATTTTGTGTCCATAATATAAAATGGCATTTCTTAAACAACCACCATGAAAGTAAAGGAGAAGAAAAGAGAGAGGGAGGGAGGAAGATATACAAATAAGCAGATAGGGAGAAAGAGAAATTGCCAGCAGACTCACATAAAACCTCTATCCTGTATCCTGACATATGGAACCACTTTGTTTCTAACTACCACATATTTCAAACAATTACTGTCCAAACTCTATGCCTAAAAATAAAAAAAAAAGTATTTTAGAGGGGGAAAATTCAGAAACTTTCAGTGTTTAAAAAAAACAAGTTAACTAATCAATGTGAAGTATTTCAATATCAATGTCTTTATTTAAACAAAGTTTTCTGGAAATTACACAGTAAAAGGCACATAATTACTAAAGCTACATTTATTTTATTTCATTTTTACCATATTACATGTTGTGAGAAAATACAGTCCTCAAGGGGGAAAAAAATGAAAAAAATACAGAAAGTGAAAAATATATGCTTTGACCTGCATTCAGATTCCATTGAGTCCTTTGAACTTGTCTTGCATTATATGGTATTGCTGTTACTGTGAGCAATATCTTCTGGTTTTGTTCCCTTCACTTTTCGTTAGTTTTTATGAATCTTTCCAAGTTTTCTGAAATCAGTCTTTCTTATAGTAGAGTAATATTACATTATAATCATAAACTTGTTCAACCATTCCTCCTTTGATGAGCAACCCCTCACTTTCCAATTTTCAATTTCAGTTCCAAAAGAGCTGCTTTAAATATTTCTGGCCACACACACACACACACACACACACACACACACACACAATGGCAAATTGTTTCATTGAAGAAAAGGGTTACATGTGTAGCCCAGAGATTTCTAATCATAAAGAGCACACCCTTTATAATTCAAGGACTCTGCCTAGTTCAATAAACAACATTTACTGAATACCTTTTATAGACTAGTTGCAAAAGGGATACAAAGACAAAAATAAACAGTTCCTGGCCCTTAAACATAAGCATATAAAAGTAGAGGTCAGTTATTCACCTACTATATATATTGAGCACCTATTATGAGCCAGATATTGTGTTAAATTTCAGGAATACAAAGGGGAGAAAAAAAGTAAGAAAAACATTCTTCTAGGGAGTAGCTTTCAAGACAATTATCTGTCATCCTGGCTTCCAGTTCCCCCAGAGGGTACCTAGAAACTTTTTTAGCATCAAATAGATTTAAGAAGGGATCCCAGAGGACACTGAATTCAGTCCCTTCATTTCACAAGTGAGAAAAAGGAGGCACAGAAAATGACTTGCCCAGTCACAGTGACTGAACTCATATCTGAATCCACTTCTTTCCTATTCCATGTTCATTGCCCTGAATTCTCCAATACTAAGTTCAAATCCTACTCTCTGCAAGAACTCTTTCCTGGTCTGCCTTACCCTTGGGCCTTCCCTTTGATTATCTCCAACTTATCATTTATATAGTAAAATGGGCAGATAAGGGGGTGAATTTGATAGGTCTGACAGGAAGACATCTACCCAAGTTCAAATCTAGCCTCAGACACATTATATGTGTGATCCCAGGCAAATCACTTTACCTGTTTGCCTCAGTTTCATCATCTATAAGATGATCTGGAGAAGGAAATGGCAAACTAGTTTAGTATCTTTGCCAAGAAAACACCAAATGGGGTTACAAAGGGTTGTACAGGACTAGAAATGACTGAAATATTGGCAGAAACCAACAGACTCTGTTCTTGGGCCTTTCTTTCCTCTGATTACCTTGTATTTATTTATCTATGTCTGCCTATTCATTTCTGGCTATAAAAACATAAGAGTCCCTGCTCTCAAGTTCCCTTTTAATGGTGCAAACAACATACAAACAAATACAGGCAATCAGGTAGCATAATGGATTGTTCTAGACCTGAGATCTGGAATACTCATCTTCTTGAATTCAAATCCTACTTCAGACACTTAATAGCTGTGTGACCCTGGGCAAATCTTTTTTTTTAAAGGGTTTTTTTTTTTTTTTGCAAGGCAAAGGGGCTTGCCCAAGGCCACACAGCTAGGTAATCATTAAGTGTCTGAGGCCACATTTGAACTCAGCTACTCCTGACTCCAGGGCCAGTACTCTATCATTTGCCCCTGGGCAAATCTCAGCCATTTGCTTCAGTTTCAGTTAGAATAAGCTGAAGAAGGAATTGGCCAACCACTGCAGCATCTTTGCCATGGAGTCATGATGACAACTGAAAAGCCCCAACCACCACAACGTATATTTGTGTGTTGTCTCGCCTTTATCTACAACACATGAGGCCAACCCTGGCATTTGTGCGGGCGAAGCCTCCCCCATTAGAGGGTGAGCTTGAGGGCTGGGCTTCGGCCCAGGAGCGGGTACTTTGGCGGGCACGTGGACTCTCCCAGTCTGGTCACCTTGGGCACTTGGCTGGATCCGGGGCGATGAGGCCCCAGGTGTCTGGACTGGACGCTTCTCTGTGAAGTGGGGCCCCGGAGCCCGGGCCCTGGCGGCTTCTCACTAAATGCCTGTCTGCACTCCCTTAGAATAAGGGCCGTTCTCGTTTGGGGGACTCCTGGCTGAAGTCCCCGTCCAGGTATTTTTACACTAATAAAAAAAAGCAGGGGCGACTGGGTGGCGCAGTGGGGTCAGGAGGACCTGGGTTCAAATCCGGCCTCGGACACTTACTAATTACCTGGCTGTGTGGCCTTGGGCAAGTCACTTAACCCCATTTGCTAAAAAACTAAAAAAAAAAAGCCGAGCGGCGCCCCCAGGCACCTGTGGACAAAGCAGGGCCCTGGGCAGCCAGAGGGCGCGGGCCGCCGACTCCAATCCGGCCGAAGCCCCCAGGTCGCCGCCGCTCCGACAGCCCGGGCGGCCGGGGGCCCCCAGGGATGGGGAGAGGAGGCTGCGAGCGCCCCGGGCTGTGTGGGGGAGCCTTCCGGGAAGCCGCGGCCGCCTCGCTTCCGGTGACAGCGGGCGGAAAACGGCCGAAGCGCGCCCCCGCCCCGCCGCGCCGGGGCCGCCGCAGGGCACAGCGAAGGGCCCGGGGCGGCGCCCGCGCCCCGCAGCCCGGCCCGGCCCGCGGCCCACTCACCATGATAAGGGGCCGCGCAGCTCCCGCCGCCGGAAGTCGCTCTGCCACTGGCCCGCGGCTCCGCCGCCCCCCTCGGAGCGGAAGGGGCGGGGAAAAGGCAGGCGACGGGGCGAGCCCGAGGAACCCGGAAGTGAGCCGTCTGGGTCCGGAAGAAGCCGGGGAGGGGGGGTGTGCGCGCGGGGGCGTTGCCGGCCACTACCTAGGTCGGCAGAGCTCCCTTCTCTCCCGGCCGCCGGCTTACCCTCGGGCCGCAGGCACGGGGGCGCACGTCACGTGCTCCGCAGCCGGAAGTGAGGCTCTGGAAAGGGAGCGGGCCCCAGGTGGCTCTCGGCCCGGCTGGGATTTCCGTGGCGTTAGACTCGTCCCAAGGCGTCGGTGGTGGGTGCGCCTCGGGGGGAAGCATCCGTGTGTCCTCTGGTAGATTTGTCCGTGTGTGTGTGTGTGTGTGGTATCTGTGTGTCTGTGTGTATCTGTGTGTGTTTGTGTGTGTATCTGTGTTTTTGTGTGTGTGTGTGTGTGTGTGTGTCAGCGTGGAGCACGGGACCTGGACCCGCCTGGCTCCCTGCCCTGGGGAGGGACAGAAAACTGGGAAACTCATAAATTTCAAATGGAGGAATGTGGAGAAACTACCATCGCGTGTCATTACAAAAATAAAATAAAACCACAATTAAAAAAAGACAAAATAACACCTCCAAGACTTGGATTTTACAAGGCTCAATTATTTCATTTTACCCCATCAATCAGGTTTTACAATAACTAAAACATCATTTATTTGTTCTCTTATTTTTAAAGCCAAGACTACAAGCTCCTATTCTCTGACTTAACCTTTGTACCCCATGAGGAATATGTGGGTGTTTGGGTTCCACAAGAATGTGCTGGGAGGATTGTAAGTTTACATTACAGAGACTGTCTATATTGCTGCCTATGGGCGGGTAGCCACAATTTGATCAAAAAAGGGGTGGCACTGGCCCTGGAGTCAGGAGGACCTGAGTTCAAATGCCTCCTGGTACACTTAATAATTACCTAACTGTGTGACCTTGGGCAAGTCACTTAACCCCATTGCCCTGCAAAAATTAAAAAAAAAGCTATGATCAGGCCAGGTCCACCCCACCTATTTTAAATTAATCTAGGTTCTGGACCTTCTCCTTTGTGCATACTTAAGGAGATAGCTGTTCTTGGTCATTAGTATAATGAGCAGGGCAGGGGAAATGTATGGGGACCACTGTATCAATTAGATTGTGATCCCAGCCTATGATTGGCATGAAGGGGCAATTTGTTCCTACAAAGCCTTTCAAACTACATTAAAAAACCTTCCATTTCTGGGATTCCTTGCCCGCCCCCACCTTGAGAGAGGCGTGCCATTTTGTTAAGATATCTTAATAAAAAACATTTTAATCATTGTAGACTGGTATTCATGAGTCATTTATAATATAGCCTATGAACCACTAGCCCTTTCCATGCAGCCAAAACCTCCCCCCCCATATATATGTGTGTGTGTGTGTGTGTGTGTGTGTGTGTGTATACATATACAGGTGTATATATATATATATATATATATATATATATGTATATGTATATATATATGTATATGTATATATAGTTCCACCCCTTAGAATATGAACATCATGAGAATTCTGTTGAAGGTGAAAGGACCTTATAACTCCAATCTGTATTTATTTCTAGCCTTCATTTCTCTCCTATACTCCCAACAGCCTCTAGAACATCCCCACCCAAATATCTCATAGGCTTCATAAAACTAAACCTGTCCAAACAGAATGTATATTAATCACTAAACCCATCCCTTCTTCACATTTCCCTGTTTCAAGGGCACTGCAATCCTTTCAGTCGTCTACTTTTGCAACAGTGTAGCTCATTGGACTCCTCACTTTCCTGCAACATTCAATTACCAAATTTTTCTGAACCTTCACAGCCCCTCTTATTTTTGAAGTCCTTTGACCTTGCTTACAGAGTCTAACCCTGTTTAGGGCTCTCTCCCCTCTCATTTACTAATGTAATGGCATCCTAAATTTTCTTCCTGCTTCCAGGAATTACCCTTCTCTTAATCCATTGTCCAAAAGCACCATGTCACTCTTACTCAAAAATCTTCAATGATTTCTTATTGCCTTCAAGATAAAATACAAAATCCTTAGCCTGGCACTTAAAACCTTCACAATTTCTCCCATCTACCCTTCCAGTTTTATTTCATGTTTCTTCCCTTTATTCATTTTCTATTCTAGGCACACACTGTTGTGAAGATGTGACACTGCCATCTCCAGCCCCTGTTCCCTGGTACAAATAGTCCCATAGGTCAGGAATTCATTGCCTTTTTTAAAAGTCTGTTTTATAGAATCCCTGGTTCCCATCAAAGCATGAGGCCTCTTCTGATTATGTACTGTTGGCTTCCCCCTTTCTTAATACCCTTACCTTCAGTGCTCTCTTTCTCTTAAAATTACTAAGCTCTTTTATCTGAAAAAATAACTTGTGTTTATTTCTGAACAGGTTGTATTTTTTAAATTTTGTGATCACTACCATCTCCATATTATAAACTCTTTAAAGGCAGGGAATGTTGTTTTTTTAATCATCCAGGCCATTAAACTTGAAATAGAGACCAGCTTTAATGAATAATGTTATTCTTTGACTAGGGGTGTTTGACTAGGGTAGTGTTTCATTATAACCAAAAACAACCTCCTGATCTACAAATGAACTAAGTCCATCAACTAGAGTCAACTATTGCTAATTCTAATTTTAGTAGAAAGAGATAGATGCAAATTCCCTACTATATTTCTGTATCTTGCTTTTTTCAAAGATAATATAAAAAAAGATGTAAAAATAAGATCATGCTTATTTTGGAGTAAAATAAAGCTTCATTGAAAAATTTCCTTATCAGGGCAGCTAGGTGGCGCAGTGGATAAAGCACCAGCCCTGGAGTCAGGAGTACCTGGGTTCAAATCTAGTCTCAGACACTTAATAGTTACCTAGCTGTGTGGCCTTGGGCAAGCCACTTAACTCCATTTGCCTTGCAAAAACCTAAAAAAAAATTCCTTATCCTTACATTACTGAGAAAGCACAATGAATGAGAAACCATAGACAAGGCAAAAAATTATTTGAAGATGGTACAGCCAAAAATTTCATACTTTAACTGTTTTTAAGACATTGACTATGCTTTCAGATTTTTCAGTGAGATATAAAGTTCAAAAATGAATGAAAAAACATTAAGTGTATACCATTTACAAAATACTTTGTTAAACAAGTGATATAAATAGTAAAACCTTGAAGTTCCTGCTCCCAAGGAGCTTAAGTTCTAATAGGGGGAAACTGTTGAATAAACTGAAGTACAGTATTACTATTTGTGTAATCCCTGTATAAAAGGGGTTCTTGACAGCTTTCTGGGCCCTGAGAAACTCTCAGAAATATAAACTTGGCTAGGTGCCTTTGGATCTGAGAATAATCTGACAGGACCCAAATGCTTGACTCTGGGATCTTGAAATATACCATAAATTTGTCTGACACACACAAAGCACTCTTGTTAACCTAATCTGTAAGATTCCTGCTTCCTCCCAAGACTGCCTCCCCCTTTCCCCAGATGCAACAGGAACCATAAGATAGTAAATTCAACTCCCTTAAGCCTGTGGGAAGCCCATGAGTGCATGACTCCCTCTGTCTGGGGAAAGTTGTTGAGACATAACACAAGGACCCGGACCCTCTTCCATCCTAGTCTAGTCACCTATCTATATTAAGCCATATGTTTGCATATGTTTGTAATAGTCTGACAAGGAAGTAAATCTAACTGCTATTTCTGCTTCTGTTTCCTGCTTGCTCAGAAGCCCCCCCCCCCGCCAAATACTATAAAAATACTATAAAAACCTTGTTCTCTGGACACTCATTACTATGCATTTGAGGGAAAATGTTTTTACTCTTTTTCATCATCTCTTCAGGGTACAGACCCAGTAGTGGTATTGCTGTATCAAAGGGTATGCACATTTTTATTGCCCTTTGGGCATAATTCCAAATTGCTCTCCAGAAAGGTTGGATAAGTTCACAGCTCCACCAATAATGTACTTCCCACATCCCTTCCTGTTGAGTTCCCCCATCCACCAGGGAAATTAATTTGGCTCAGGACAGAAAAGAAACATATGTACACTCAGGTCTAGCAGGACAACTTAGGAGAGCCAGTTATTCACAGTATCAGACAGTTCTTTATAGCAGAAAACTACAAATTTAGCATACAAGATAAAACTGATATATCTCAAACTTGCGCAGGATGTAACCTAGGTCAAAAAGTTCGGGTACAAGGCTATCAACAAGTGAGGTCACATATGACACAGTTGTGTTATCACAGCAGAGTTCCATGGAGAGCCTTCAGCTCAAGGGTCACCCAAGCTTGGGCTTTTAGTCATAACTGACCTTTAACCCAAACTCACCTGAGCAGCTTTCAACCTTTACCCTTTTCTGTTTACACAACAAGCTCACAATTGCATGAGTTGGCCTTCAAACCTTCATCATATAACATCTGATTCTTAACTTGTGTTATTAAAATGTTATAACTTCAACATACATAAAAGACCTTAAGTATACTGATCAGTAAGTACATCAGTCATCTTATCTGGCTTCAAACCATTCTTGGAGGCTCTTTGTACATCTTCCTCAATATGCGCCATTCTGGCTTGTAACATCTTGAATGTGAAACCCAGGCTCTTATTCAGATCAAAAATAGATTTTAAAATGAGAGGCAAACAACAAATGACAACAAAACTGAAAACAGAAATAATACCATGTAACTATGAACCAATTACAGGTGGAGAAGACAACCAATCATACAATTCCTTGCTCAAATCTATATTTTCTTCACTAACACAAATTGTTCATTACAGAGGTTTGTAAGACATTAATCAAATGATAAATTCTTCTTTTGAGCCTTTAATGCTCTATAACATTTTCTGATAATTCTTGAGTATATTTTGCTTCTATCTTTTCCTAATTCATCACTTCTTTACGTACACATGCTCAAATAATGCAATTGTATCAGTTAATATTGTACCCCTCTTTTTCTCAGTAATGATCATAAATTCCTCTATATGGGGTGTGACAAGCAACTCACAGTGGAAAACCTTCATGTTTAAAATCCCAAGCATGTAAATTTAAACAAGGAGGTGCTGTAGGAGATCTTTTTCTACCTTCAGTACTTTCTGCAAATAGAACTCCTAACATTTCTAAGGTCCTAGATGCTCCCATGCTATAAATATTTGGATGACTTGAATGATTAGTTTTACTTAAGAGTTCAACAGTATATACTTTTTACAAAAAACATACAGGTGTCATACTATTTAAGTCAGAAAAATTATACCTAACTTCTTGGCATCTCTTCTTTGATATTTCCAATAGTAACTTTGTTATAGATCAAATAATTTGCAGCTTCCCCTCATCAAAACAACTTCAGTAATACTTTTTTTCCCTGTAGTATATTAGTTACCCATGGAGAATTTTGAACATAAGTCCAATATTCAGTTCCTTTTTCAATCCCCAAATTGTTCATGATTAATGAAAGCATCACAAGTTGTCCTATAAGGAGGCAGCTAGGTGTTACAGTGGATAGAGCACCAGCCCTGGAGTCAAGAGTACCTGAGTTCAAATCTGGACTCAGAAACTTAATAATTACCTAGCTGTGTGACCTCGGGCAAACCACTAAAAAACAACAACAACAAAAAAGTTGTCCTATAAGCCCATGTCATGCTCCCCTTTTACATGGTCTGTCCTTCCTTCTCTATGCTTTCTTTTTCAATTTCTTAAGTGTAAGTTATTCATTTTCTGTATTACTTGATCATCTGGTCTGCACAGTCTTATGTTCCTTTCTGACATCCAGACAGTTTCTCCATGTGTGGACAAAACAAAAGCATACATTCAACCCCAGGTTAATCATTGATCAAGTCCTTTTCAATGTCCATCTTTTGTATCCTTCCACATTACTCTATGAATACTCTTTAGGAGTATTTATTATGTTGTCTATGGTAATTTTGTAACCAAAGTGTTTTTCAGCCAGGTTTTATTATAATATTCAAAGTCAAATAATTTAATAAATACAAAGATTTACTTAGGCATTGTTCTGGTATCTGCTCCCCCACAGTCCCCCTTTTCTGTTTATGTAGGAACATTTTTTTTTTTTTTTAGTTTTTGCAAGGCAGTGGGGTTAAGTGGCTTGCCGGAGGTCACACAGCTAGGTAATTATTAAGTGTCTGAGTCCAAATTTGAACTCAGGTACTCCTGACTCCAGGGCTGGTGCTCTATCCACTGTACCACCTAACTGCCCCATGTAGGAAGATTTTTAACCACCTATTCTTCCTCTCAACTATAGGCTTGACCTGTGGGATTATAAGGAATGCCTGTAATATGTTTTATATTGTAATATAGACAAAATTGCTTGAATGCTATAGAAGTATATTCAGGGCCATTATCTGTTTTTATGGATTTTGGTATCCCAGCAAAACAATGTAATAAATGATCAATCACACCTTGAGTAGCCTCTGAACTTTGTGCTGTTGCCTTTGTATATGAACTAAATGTGTCTATAGTAACATAAATAAATTTCATTTTTCCAAAAAGTGCATAATGAATCACATCCATATGCCATTACTCATTAGGAATCTAGCCTCTAGGATTCTTAAAATAATTTGGAGGGGGTAGGTAAATATGGAATGCATTGTTGACGGGTTTTTACTATATTCCTAACTTGCTCTCTGGTGATTTTAAATTCTATTCTTAGTAAGGAGGCATTCTGATGCAATTTTTCGTGAGACAGTTTAGCTTACTCTACTACTAAGCTTATAAGGTGTGGAAGGGTTAATTGATCAGTCCTATGATTACCTTTATATATATAGGTCCAGGAAATCCAGGGTGGGAATTTATATGTTCAATAAAAAGAAATTGTATCTATTTCTAATAACTTCTGTAAAGAGTTGATATAAATCTATATCAGTGCTATGATTAATAAAGGCTATGCATCTGACCACATGATAATTATACTTACTATCTATAAAAATATTAAGTTGTTGTGGCCATTCTCTTAATACCAATAATATAGCATATAATTCATTCTTTTGTGTTGATATAAAAGCAGTGTATCATTTCTTTTTTATTATTGCATATATTCTTGGACCTACAGGTTTAGAATAAGTTCCATCCTGTTTAAAAATTTCAGGCAACCCAAAGGATCATAACTTCCGATATTTTTCATTACCTCTACAAAGCAATCAATCATTAATTCCAGGCTTAGGTATTATTACAGTAAAACAGCTTATAAAGACAAAACTAGATCACATAACTTTTTCAACATCTTGCTCATCAGTAAGTCACCTAACTACTAGGGTTTACATAATTTTCAATTTCCCAGTGATCTTTCAAAGTCCCTCACATATACTCAATATTATTGGAAATAAATGCAGTTAAGGTATACTCCTCAATCTCTTATTACACTCTTCTTCTGAGTGTACCATTTTACTTCTTTAAAATTTAACATTTAACTCTTAACCCATGTGAAACAAAATTTCCAAGCTGACATCTCATTCTCTTAAAGTTAACCTTAGACCTGAATATCTTTTATACACAAATTTCTGTCACATCCCTGTATTCTAAGTTTATTTTCCTCTTATTCTAAATACTCTCCTATTTTCAAAAAGAAAATAAGCTTCTCTATGAATTTAGTTTTAAATATATATATATATATATATATATATATATATAAATTTTAAAAACCCAATGTAATTTTTTTTACCAAAGTCAATGTTACAAGATACTTATATAATTTCTAATACATATAATTTCATAAACATGAGTTGGAAAAACAGAGCTTTTCACAAACTCTCTGGGCCAAAAAAGACCTTGAGAGATATAACCTGTTGGCAAGGTATTCTCTAATTTTCTTATAACAAATCTTTACAAATGTGATGGATAATACTTCATTCATATTTTGTTATTGTAACACAATTTTAACTTTTTCAAAAAACATTGTTTGAATCTGGTTGGTTTTTTTAGGTTTTTGCAAGGCAAACAGGGTTAAGTGGCTTGCCCAAGGCCACACAGGCTAGGTAATTATTAAATGTCTGAGACTGGATTTGAACCCAGGGACTCCTGACTCCAGGGCCAGTGCTTTATCCACTATGCCACCTAGCCGCCCCTGAATCTGTTCTTATATAAAGTTTACTAATTATACATAACACATTTTCAATTTAACATATATTCCCTTTTCTCTCTAAAACTTTGCAATAAAAAAATTCTTAAGAACAGATGTTTCTTAATAAAAAAAGAACAGATGTTTCTAAAAATTTTCATGATTATAAGATTTTCTTTATAGTTCTCTTGATAATCTTATAAATTCCAAAACTCATATTTAAAATTACCTTAAATTATTTTCCTTTTCCAAATATAAAGTTTGCAAATTCTTCTAATCTGTATCAGTGCTATGCTAACTTCTCAGTGCTCTTACTTATAAGAGCTTTCTATCCTCACTGAAAAAATGATGTTCTGGGAATTGGAGATTACTCATATTTTGAGATATCAAGGTAGTAGTACTAATTCTTTACCTTTACTGTTTAATCATCCCTCTCTTACCCCAAATTTTATGAATACATGAATTATACCCCCCTTTTTTTTTTTTTTAGCAATTATAAAGCCTGATAAAGAGCATATAACTCAGAAGTCTGTGCTTACAAAGATTTTGGCAATCTCCTAGCCTCTATCAAGGCCATTCTGTCCCTATCTACATTAGCATTCCCATTAGTTCTTTTTCCTCCTATGACTCTGGAAGAGCCATAAAACATTATAACCAAAGAAATCAATATTATTTTTTACAAAACCCTTAATTTAGTTACATGTATTTTCAGATAACTTTGTACTGGGGATTAACACATATTAGAATTACCTAATTTGAAGAAACAGTCAACATTCACCTAGCAATTGCTTTTATATCAAACTTTTCACTTCATGGAGTTTATTACTTTTCCAATCAATTCACTGCTAGATATTGCAAAAGTGGTGGTTTAATGCAATTTTCAGATTATCCCAACCTCATTTAAACACATATCTCCATATAGACTTATAGCTTTCTATACTTTCTTCTCTTACTACATAGATTTGTAAATCACTTTTCAAACTTCCCCAAAATCCATCTTTTATTTATACAAAGTCAGATCTGCTCATACTTACTTTCTACAGGCTTAAACCAACTTCCATACTTCACAAGTGGTTCAAAACCCCCAATAATTTCTATATGCCTTTATTTTTCCTTGCAACCCTTTTTTCTTTAACCAGATCTTTTCAGAACCCATTACTCAGACTGAATTGTTTACATATTCCCTTAATATACTGTTCCATTCTTCTTTTCCATAAACTCTTATTAAGACCAGACAAGAAAAATAATTTTAGGGACAATTTCCATTTCTACTAGGTCCCTTATAAGTATAGTTTGCCAAATCAGTGAGTAAAACTCCATTAGACAATCAGACCAGAAAACAAACAATAGAAAATAAGAGAAAGTAATAGAACCCCTTATTTCCCCAAAACAACATCATTTTCAGGAAAATCTCCTGTGACACCAAATCATGATTTTGTGGAAAAAGAGAAAGACCCAATTTTGAAAAGAGAGAAAGGAAAGAGGATTGGCCAATCAGAACACAAAGACATGACAGGAGGCCTGACCATGCAGAGACAGCTAAGAGCTTCCTGCTGCCTGATTTTAAAACACATATAAAATACATAAACAGAATCAGAGCACTTTGAACCAGAGAGGTCCCTGAACTCTGGGGAAAACCCCACCTTGCTCTCACATTAGAGAAAATATAGAGAACATTCAATTTATCACGATACATTTTCCCACACAAAGGTATTAATATTTAACATGTCTAGATTTTAACTGGTATAACTTTTGAGAAGGCAGTCACTCAAAAATCCCTCAGTCTAATTGGAATATCCCCTGTCCCCCTTCTTCAAATACAGTAAACCAAATAACTTCTTTTTAAGGAGACAATCCTAAGCCTTTTCTGGGGTGGGGTGGAATCTTCTGTTTTTAAATCCTCACTTGACCCATAATTTTCTATTATAAATAACATTATCAGAATCTATATTGATAAACTCCTGAAGCTATAATGTTATGATATCATTCAGGTAAGAGTAACTATTTAGTTTCCCCTTATTTCTTTTAGGTTTTTAGGTTTTTAGGTTTTTTTTTTTTTTGCAAGGCAAATGGGGTTAAGTGGCTTGGCCAAGGCCACACAGCTAGGTAATTATTAAGTGTCTGAGACCAGATTTGAACCCAGGTACTCCTGACTCCAGGGCCGGTGCTTTATCCACTGTGCCACCTAGCTGCCCCCCCTATTCCTTTTATTTATTTATTTTTGGCATTACCTAGTACCCAAATTATGTACTTTAGAATTAACCTGACTCTCCTGTCTTTCAAGAATTTACTTCCCCAAAACTTACTCAAATTAAAAATAGCATTTCTTTTTTATAATTTCTCTTTTATATAACATATTTAGTAATATACACTGTCTCTTTATGGATTCTTATAACTCTAATTGGAGATTAATTTGTAGTTTTTTTAACACTTGTTTATTCAAATCTTCATGAAGTAATTTTCTCTCTCTCTCTAGCAAGTCCTTTTTCTAAAAATATTCTTTCTACTATCTTCATGGTTGAGAGATAGCAGCAAGACCAGCAAGTAGACAAGCTGCAGAGATGGAGAAGGAGGGGGAAAAGCATTCTGGCAGAATGACAGTGAAGAAGCAAGGAAGAGAAAAAGTCAACAGCATTTTATCATATTAATATTCATTTATCTGTTCACACACTATTCTCCAATCATGTAGATTCAAAGTACCTTCTAAGCTTAATTCTCCTTTCCCTGGGAACCATGGAGAACATTCATAAATGGTCTATAAAAATGTATCTATTTGTTTTTTTTTATAATTTCTAAGCCCTTCTCTTTAGCCAGTTTCTTTAAAATATTTATATTATGCCCTGGCTTCTTTAGCTCTATAAATATTTTCTTCCCTATTACACCCACTATACCTGCTTGGAAAAAAGAAAGTAAAAAGCTGACACTACTGATCGGCTTCTCTTCAAGCCTTCCCCTCACCTTAGTCATCCCAGGACTAGTCACGTCCTCACCATGGGATTTTCTTCTCCTGAAAGATTATCTCAGCCTTTGGATGGCTTCAAGTCCCAGTACCTGCCCCATGTGAGAGCGCCAAATGTTGAGTTCCCCTTTTCACCAGGGGAATTAATTCAGCTCAGTAGAGAAAAGAAACATGTACACTCAGATGGGGATGCTAGCAGGACAACTAGCAGAGCCATTTATTCACAATATCAGCCAGTTCTTTAAAGCAGAAAACCACAAAATTAGCATACAAGACATATCTCAAACTTGCACAGGATGTAACCTAGCAGGATGTAACCTAAGTAAAGAAGTTCAGATACAGGGCTATCACCAAGTGAGGTCACAGATGATGCAGTTGTGTTATCACAGCATGGTGAGCCTTCAGCTCGAGGATCACCTAAGCTTGGACTTTTAGTCAAAATTGACCTTTAACCCAAACTCACCTGAGCAGATCTGAAGACCTTCCAACATGGATCATTGTCCTTTCTGGTCATATTAATCAGTCTCAGAGGTGTGAGGTGGTACCTCAGAGATGCTTTAATTTGCATTTCTCTAATTAGTAATGATTTAGAGCAATTTTTCATATGACTATGGATTGCTTTGATTTCCTCTGCATTACTTTTTTAAAACATTTTTATTTAAAGTTTTGAGGCCCAAATTCTATCCTTCCCTTCATCTTTTTACTTTTTCCTCCCTGAGAATGTAAGCAATCAGATATGTTATACATGTGCAATTATTATTATTATTATTACTATTATTTTTATTGTATTATTCTAAGCTTTTTTGCAAGGCAATGTAGTTAAGTGGCCTGCCCAAGGTTACACAAGTTACATAATTAAGTGTCTAGGGTCGAATTTGAACTCAGGTCCTCCTGAATCCAAGGTCAGTGCTCTATCAAATGTGCCACCTAGCTGCCCTCCACTGAGCCACCTAGCTTCCCCTACACATGCAATTATGTAAAATATTTCCATATTAGTCATTTTGTACAAAAAAACTTAAATAAAAGAAAAAATAAAAGAATGTGAAAAATATCTTGATGTGGTCTGTACTTAATATCAGTTTTTTCTCTGGAGGTGAATAGAATGTTTCATCATAAATACTTTGGGTTTGTCTTGGATCATTATACTGCTGAGTATAACTTCATCATACAATATTTTGCTTACTGTATACAATGTTTTGGTATATTCACCATGCATTAGTTCAAGTAAGTCTTTCCAGTGTTTTCTGAAATCATCCTGCTTGTCATTTCTTATAGCACAATACTATTCCTTTATAATGAAATACCAAGGGGCAGCTAGGCACCCCATTACTTTGCAAACCCCCCCCAAAAAAAATCATACACCAAAGCTTGTTTCACCATTTCCCAATTGCTGAGCATCCTTTTAATTTCCAATTCTTAGCCACCACAAAAAAAAAGAGCTATTATAAACAATTTTGTCTAAATAAGTTGTTTTTCCTTTTTTTTTAGGAGTCTTTGGGATATAGACTTATCAATGGTATTTCCCTATCAAAAGGTTGGATCAGTTCATGACTCCATCAATAATGCCTTAGTGTCCCAGTTTTTCCACATCCCCTCCAACATCCAACATTTTACTTTTTTGTCATATTAGTTACTCTTTTTATTTTTTTTGGTTTTTTCAAGGCCCAAGATCACATAGCTAAGTATAATTAATTAATTATTAAGTGTCTGAGGCTGGATTTGAACTCAGATCCTTCTGACTGCAGGACCAGTGCTCTATCTATTGGACCACCTAATTGCTCCATATTAGCCATTCTTGATAGGTGTGACATGATACCTTAGAAGTGTTTTAATTTGCCTCTTTCTGATTAGGAGAGATGTATAATGCCTGTAGATAGTTTTGATTTCTTTAACTGAAAACTGCCTGTTTATATCCTTTGATCACATACTAATTGGAGATTAATTTTTTTTTGTAAATTTGACTTAGTTCTCCATATATTTCTGAAATGAGGTTTTATCAGAGACATTTGTTGTAAAATCCCCCCCCCCCAGTTTCCTGCCTTCCTTATAATTTTGTTACATTGGTGGTGTTTGTGTAAAAATTTTTTAATATTATAAAATCAAAATTATCTCTTTTATATTTTGTAATGCTCACTACATCTTCCTTGGTTCTAAATTCTTCCTTTATCTATTAATTTGACAGATATAGATAAACTATTCTGTGTTCTCTTAATTTGCTTATAGTATCACCCTGTGTGTGATAAAAATATACTAAACAAAATCTTCAGGGACTGGTCTAAGCAAAAGAAAGTTTTTATTTGCTTTGCTTAAGAGAAGACTTCAAGTCTCACAAAGGTACTAAAGATCAAGGCGCTGCCCCAAATTGACAGTCAAGCAGGATTATATAGCCTCCTCCCTATCTTCTTTCTCAGTTGACTCATTGGTTAGTCTTCAGAGTTACATTCTACTCGAGAAAATCTACCCCATCAACAAAGAAAAAAATGAAAGGTTTTAATAAAATATTACCTCA
Source organism: Macrotis lagotis (assembly GCF_037893015.1). Lineage (NCBI taxonomy): Eukaryota > Metazoa > Chordata > Mammalia > Peramelemorphia > Peramelidae > Macrotis > Macrotis lagotis. The sequence goes on along the minus strand of NC_133658.1, from coordinate 220,901,900 downwards.
CCATCCAGATGGTGAGAATAACCTACAGGATTATAACTATCTTATTGAAGTCATGTCTAAGTCTAGTAAAAATAGGTTTATCATAAAGTTATGAACTTGTCTTGGAATGCAGGGTCTTTCCTCTAAGAATAATCTAAGAATAATGGTTTGTTTTTCTTAATATTTCTTAACTCTGAGAGGACTATATCTATCTATATCTATATCTATCTATCTATCTATCTATCTATCTCTATCTCTATTTCTATCTCTATCTCTGTCTATACATCTATATCTATCTATCTATCTATCATCTATCTATCTATCTATCTATCTATCTATCTATCATCTATCTATCTATCTATCTTGCATCTGAAGTCCTCTCACACTATCCTTGATAGCCCTTCAGGTTCTATTCTTTCTTCCTGTCCATTTGGAACCCCTCTTCTTCTTGGAACCCCCTGACAAAACAACCCATACACATACATAGATGCAATGGAGAAAGATGAACTCATCTGATCACTCTCTTTTCCCCTGGAGACATTCAATATCATTCTGTATCTGCAGAGTCCATTCCAATCTCCAACTCAAGACTTGTTGAGATCTTCTCTTCTGGTAAAGGAAATTAACACATCTTAGCAGACTTAGACTCATGATTTCAACATTAGCCCATACAATTCTAGAGCTATCACAATTCACATTTTGACTTACTGTCACACTGATATACATACTTCACTTTAACAAAAATAAAACTTCCATAATTGTTCACTTCACAAGTGAATGTGTTGAACATTATCAAGTTAACTTGAGCTTATAACATTTATATTAGATGATTATCTTAATACAAAGAGTATCCAACAAGTGACATACAAACAGCCTTAATCTCTTGCTCTTCATTATAATAATTCAAGCATCCTTAAGTAAAATAAATTCTTCTTTCTTCCCAAAACGTTTATAATTAAACTATAGGTGATTCTTCTCCTGATATACTCAACTGACTTTCATTCTCTTCCTAAAGTAGAACTTGAAACTGCTACTGCAGAGAAGTGTATCTTGAGATTACATAAAGCTTTTTATTCTTCTTACCTAAATATCTCTTTTTTCCTGGCATAAAATCAAATCAAATCAAGGGATCACTATTTTTCTCAAAACATATAGCTAACAGCAGAGGTTAAAACCATATGCTAGCCTATCTAGCTATTAAACTCCAATTGACCTAAAATTTCTATATCAGATTGATTTTTTAAAAAATTTATTTAAGGCAATGGGGTTAAGTGACTTGCCCAAGGTCACACAGCTAGGCAATTAATAAGTGTCTGAGGCCAAATTTGAACTCAAGTCCTCCTGACTCCAGGGCTGGTGCTCTATCTACTTTATATCACATTGACTTTTAGTAATTTACTATAAATATCCAGGACATCAAAGGAAAATTCCTTAATAGATATAATTTTGAGTGTCAGTTTCCAGGCAGAGGTCATGTAGATAATCAAATGCCTTAAGCCAAATTTTAAATTTATCCAGGGAGACATTATTCAAATGTCATATTTGGGGAAGTCAAGTCAAAAGGGTACAACCTCACGTTGCATTAAAAAGCCATCACTTCAACTTTTAATCCCAATAAACCTGTCAACTATGTAGTCTTCAAACTTCCTTTGGGCTTCCAGGCTTCAAGAGAGCATTGACTCAACCGCACTTCTTTTGCTAATCATACCTGACACAAAACAAAAGCCAATTAAAAGTCCCATGATCTAAAATAGTAATTCCATTTAATTAGATCTCCAAGTGAATTCAAATCACAAAGACTAAATGCTATTTATAATCTGTATGAGGGAGGCAGGTCATAATCAATCAACCCCCTTCTCTACACATATATCATATATATCTACTCTGAGTGTCCCTGTCATCACAATACATTAAATAGGTTTACTTTCTAAACTTATTCAAAAAGAAGCCAAATAACACCCATATCTGGAGTATTCCTTGACATATAAAAATACACTTCACAGAGGTGTTCCATAATTTAACTGGATGGGCTGTCCTTCAGATGACAGTAACTTCTAATCTCTGGACCCACATCCCTTTTGTCTCCAATCATATCTGTGTTATTTCTGGATCAAAATGTCATATTAGAGGCCTCTTGGCTAGAAACCCTTCCTTCCTTTAGTCTGCTGTATTACACTTTGATTTCTCTCTCTCTCATTTTATATATATCTATATATATTTACATATAACCACAAAAATTCCAATTTACATTTATAATTGACAGGTTCTTTTTTTTTTTTAAGGTTTCTGCAAGGTAAACTGGGTTCAGTGGCTTGCCCAAGGCCACACAGCTAGGTAATAATCTTAAGTGTCTGAGACAGGATTTGAACCCAGGGACTCCTGACTCCAGGGACGGTGCTTTATCCACTACACCACCTAGCTGCCCTAATTGACAGGTTCTTATGCAAACAATTCACTATAATAAACCTGTTTAATTATTAACAGTGTTTTGAAATACTAATCCTTACTTTCATAATTCTTTCAATCTATTAGAATGTCTTAAGAGGGCAGCTAGGTGGCGCAGTGAATAGAGCACCAGCCTTGGAGTCAGGAGTCCCTGGGTTCAAATCTGACCTCAGACACTTAATAATTACCTAGCTGTGTGGCCTTGGGCAAGCCACTTAACCCCACTGCCTTGAAAAATCTAAAAAAAAAAAAGAATGTCTTAAGAGATGTTACATTTTCCAATGTGTTATTAATTACAAATGTAACAAAACAGTAATAAGTGTAACACATTTAGTGCTAGATTTCACAAAAACAATATTTCCCATTTATATGTGGATCTACAGATATAGAGCAAGGCCCAACACATCATTTAAAAATTTCAGGGAACACAGAGGATCATGACCTTTGATAATTTCCCTCATTATCCCTACAAATCAATCAATCATTAATTCCAGATTTTGACATCATTACTGTAAAATAATATATGTTTCCAAAAGTAGATCACATGATTGATAATACTCTTCAACATCTTAATCATTAATAAATCATCTAATTAGTGTTACATAATTTTTAATTTCCTAATCATTTTCCAAAACCCCTCACATTTATCCAACATTATTGGAAAGGGTATCTTGCAGTTAATATATATCTCCCAATATCTTATACACTAACCATCTGAATCTGCATTTAAGATGGGGGAAAAAATCTGAAATTTTACTTTTTAAAAATTTAAACATTAAATTCTTAATCTACATGACACAAAAGATTTCTATGCTGACATCTCATTCTCTTAAAGCAAAACAAAACAATAGGTTCTCTTAAAGTTAACCTTATAACTGAATATCTGTTACACAATAATCTGTTTCATAAGCTTATTTAGTTCTTATTCCAAAATACATTTCTATTCTCAAAACAAAGAGAATAAGATTCTCCGTGAATTTAGTTTTGTACATAAAATAATTCTAAAAGCCCAATGTAGGGGCAGCTAGGTGGCACAGTGAATAGAGCATGGCCCTGGAGTCAGGAGTACCTAAGTTCAAATCCAGCCGCAGACACTTAATATTTATCTAGCTGTGTGGCCTTAGGCAAGCCACTTAACCCCATTGTCTTGCAAAAAAAAAACCCCTTAAAAAACCCCCCAATGTACACTTTTTACCCATGCCATTGTTACAAGACACATATATAATTTCTTCTTCTTAAATAATTGATATTAAAAGTTACATCAATCTTACATATTAATATTCTCTTTCATAAACATGAAGTGAAAAAAAGCCTTTCACAAACTCTCTGGGCCAAAATGATCTTGAGAGATATAACCTGCTGGCAAGGTATTCTCTAGTTTTCTCATAAGAAATCTTTACAAAAAACCTCAATTCATTCATTGTTTGTTATTGTAACACAATTTTAAATTCTCAAAAAGTTGTTTGAATTTGTTCTTATACAAAGTTTACTAATTATTCATTACATATTTCAATTTCATTTATATTTCTGTTACTCCATAGAATTTTGCAACGCAGAAAAATTCTTAAGACCAGATGTTGCTAAAAGTTCCTTTTTATAATTACAAGATTTTCTTTAAACTTCTCTTAAGTTCCAAAAGTCATATTCAAAATAACAAATCATTTTCTGTTCAAAGCCTAAAAGAAGTTCTCACATTCTTTTCATCTTTATCAGTGCAATTCTAATTTCTAAATGCTCTAACTGCCAAGAGCTTTTTATCCTAGTGACCAACATTACTTTTTTAAATTTATTTTTATTAAAGATATTATTTGAGTTTTACAATTTTCCCCCCCAATCTTACTCCCTCCCTCCCAAGGAAAGCAATCTGTCAGTCTTTACTTTGTTTCCATGTTGTACCTTGATCCAAATTGGGTGTGATGAGAGAGAAATCATATCCTTAAAGAAGAGACAAGAAGTCTAAGTGGTAACAAGATCAGACAATAAGATATCTATTTTTTTCTAAATTAAAGGGAATAGTCCCTTGAACTTTGTTCAAACTCCACATCTCCTTATTTGGATATAGATGACACTCTCCTTTGCAGATAGCCCAAAATTGTTCCTGATTGTTGCACTGATGGAATGAGCGAGTCCTTCAAGGTTGATCATCACTCCCATGCTGCTGTTAGGGTGTACAGTGTTTTTCTGGTTCTGCTCATCTCACTCAGCATCAGTTCATACAAATCCCTCCAGGTTTCCCTGAAATCCCATCCCTCCTGGTTTCTAACAGAACAATAGCGTTCCATGATAAACATATACCACAGTTTGCTAAGCCATTCCCCAAGTAAAGGACATTTACTTGATTTCCAATTCTTTGCCACCACAAACAGGGCTGCTATAAATACTTTTGTACAAGTGATGTTTTTACCATTTTTCATCATCTCTTCAGGATATAGACTCAGTAGTGTTATTGCTGGGTCAAAGGGTAAGCACATTTTTGTTGCCGTTTGGGCATAGTTCAAAAAAGCTCTCCAGAAGGGTTGGATGAGTTCACAGCTCCACCAAGAGTGTAATAGTGCCCCAGAATTCCTACAACCCTTCCAACAATGATTATTATCCTTTCTGGTCATATTGGCCAATCTGAGAGGTGTGAGGTGGTACCTCAGAGAAGCTTTAAATTGCATTTCTCTAATAATTAATGATTTAGAGCATTTTTTCATATGGCTATGGATTGCTTTGATATCCTCCTTTGTAAATTGCCTTTGCATATGCTTTGACTATTTGTCAATTGGGGAATGGCTTTTTGTTTTAAAAATATGACTGGGGGGGCAGAGCCAAGATGGAGACAAGAACAGATCATGTCTTAAGCGCTCTCTCATAAAACTTATAAGCTAAGGACACTAACTAAATTTTCAAGAGACAGAACCCACAGAGGGACCCAGTGAGGCAGTTCTCTTACTCAAGGTAACCTGGAAAAGAGCAGAAAGGCTCTGCTCCCAGGGGCTGGAGAGGCGGCCTGCCAGAGGGGTGGCTGGCCAAAGTGAAAGAACTTCAGGCTCCCGGAGGCAGCCCCAGGGCCCTGGGAGCAGTGGCTCACAGCAGCAGGGGAGTTTCCTGAGCTATGCCCCGGGGAGCACTGGGCACAAATTGGGGGAACAGTGGGGGGGACCTCTGCCAGAGAGAGCACATGATGCCCAGCCCTAAGGGCACACAGATAGCAACATGGCCTGCTGAGCTGAGTTTCAAGAACAGAAGCAGGCAGAGCTGGTAAGCAGGAGCCCCCAGGGCATGAGCCCATTGAACCTAGGGAGGGGAGTGAAGAGAGACTGCAGAGCTCTGTCCTCTGCCCCTGGAACAGGACTCTGGGGCTTTGAACACATTCAGATCCAGAGTGTAGTCTAGGCCCCCCCATAGAACAGCAGGGCCCCCGTAGCACAAGGGGGTGCATATGGTCATTCACAGACCAGGAGGGAGGACAGAGCCTCACACACTGAGACCCTTGTGGGAGTGTCCCAAAAGCCCAGGAGGCACCCTCAAAACAGGCTTAGGCTGGGAAAATGAGCAAGCAGGGAAACAATAGGAACACCAATTGAGAAATACATTATCTATGATCACAAGAAGGATCAATATACTCTCTGAAGATGAGGAAACACAAGCTCCTGCATCTAAAGACTCCAAGAAAAACAGAAATTGGGATCAGGCTATGACAGAGCTCAAAAAAGACTTTGAAAATCAAGTGAGAGAGTTAGAAGAAAAACAGGGAAAAGAAATGAGAGAGATGCAGGAAAAACATGAAAATGAAGTCAGCAGCCTAGTCAAGGAAATCCAAAAAAATGCTGAAGGAAATAGCATGCTAAAAACCAGCTTAGGTCAAATGGATAAAACAGTTCAAAAAGTTATGGAGGAGAAGAATGCTTTAAAAAGCAAAATTGGCCAGATGGAAAAAGAGATAAGAAAACTCTCTGAGGAAAACAAATCCTTCAGACAAAGAACAGAACTCAGGGAGATGGATGAATTTACGAGAAACCAGGCTTTATTACTTCAAAACCAAAAAATGAAAAATTAGAAGAAAATGTGAAACATCTCATTGAAAAAACCAACTGATATGGAAAACAGACTTCAGAAAGATAATTTAAAAATTATTGGAATACCTGAATGTCATGATCAGTAAAAGAGCCTTGATATCATTTTCAAAGAATTACTACAGGAAAATTTCCCTGATATTCTAGAAGCAGAGGGCAAAATAGAAATGGAGAGAATCCACGAATCCCCCGGAGAAAGAGAACCCAAAATACCAACCCCTGGGAGTGTTATAGCCAAATTCCAGAACTCCCAAGTCAAACAGAAAATATTACAAGCAGCCAGAAGGACACAGTTCAAATATCGTGGAACTGCAGTCAGGATCACACAGGACTTAGCAGCAACTACATTGGAAGCTTGTAGGGCTTGGAATATAATATACCAGAAGGCAAAAGAGCTTAGAATGCAGCCAAGAATCAACTACCCAGAAAGGTTAAATGTCCTCTTCCAGGGGAAAAAGATGAACTTTCAATGAACCAGGGGAATCTCAAATGTTCCTGTTGGAATGGCCAGAGTTGAAAAGAAGATTTGATCTTCAAATACAGGACTCAGGTGAAGCATGGAGATTGGAGGAGAGGGGGAAAATATGAAGGACTTAATGAGGATGAACTGCATGTATTCCTGCATAGAAAAATGACACTGATAATACTCATATGAACCTTCTCAGTTAATAGAACAGGTAGAGGGAACTTTTATAGTTGAAGCACAGGAGAAAGCTGAATTTGAAGATAAAATATTGTGTAAAAATGGAGTCAATAGAAAAAAGGGAAATGTAATGGGAGAAAGAAAAAGGAGAGGGGGAATAGGCCAAGATATTTCATATAATAAGATTTTTCTTGATTACAATGAGCTATTGCAATGATATGGAATGGGGAAGGCAAGGGGAAATGAGGGAATCTTTGCTCTCATCAGAGGTGGTTAGGAGAGGAAACTGCATATATCCTCAATGGGATATAGACATCTGGAGTAAGAAGGGGGAAGAACAGGGGGAAGGGGGGTGATGTGAGTGATGGAGGAGAGGATGGACCATAGGGGGAGAGTGGTCAGATATAACACATTTTCTTTTTTATTTCTTGCAAGGGACTGGGATTGGAAGGCCTGTCCAGGACCATAGGGCCAGGTGGATGCTGGGCCTAAGGGGTGGTATGGGGGCTCAGGGCCTCTTGGCCCCAGGACCAGGGATCTGTCTGCTGTGCCACTCAGCTACCCTACAGCAGAGTCAGAGTGAAAGGAGAGAGAAAATATAGTACATGGTAGTGGAGAAATATGAAAGGAGGGAGTTGCGATCAGCAATGACAATGGTGGAAAAATATGGAAGTAACTTTTGCGATGGACTTACCATAAAGAATGTGACCAACCCATGACAGAGTTGTTGGTGTTGGTACAAAGATTGAAGCACATTTTTATTATTATTACTGGGGGGGGTGCAGGGCAAATGGGGCTGGGTGGCCTGCCTGGAACCGCATAGCAGGGTGATTTTTGGGTGTCTGAGGCCAGATTTGGACCCGGGTGCTCCTGGCTCAAGGGCCAGTGCTCTGTTTGCCACCCAGCCGCCCCTACTATTATTATGTTTTATTTTATTTTGGGTCTATTTTTTTTTTTTTGGTATTTGCAGGGCAGTGGGGTTGGGGTGACTTGCATGTCACACAGCTGGGTGATTTTTGTGTGTATGGGGCTGGATATGGGCTCAGGTGCTCCTGGCTCCAGGGCTAGCTAGGGCTCTGTCCACTGTGCCACCTGTCCATACCTACAATTATTACTATTATTTTTTTTAATTTTAATATTTTTCTCTCCCCTTTACTTTATCACTCAAGCGAGTCTATATTTTGCTGGGGGAGGGGGTATTCTGTTTACTCTTAAACAAGAATATTTTATTAATGTATGAAAAACATTATTTTCACAAAAAGAGAATAAATAAATATAAAAAAAAGAAATGTAGTAAATTGGGAAGCAATATTTACAACTAATGATTCTGATAAAGGACTCATTTCTAAAATATACAGAGAACGGAGTCATTCTTTTCATTTTTTAATTTAATATTTATTCTCATTTTGTACAAATAATGCTTTTTTATACATTAATAAAATACTCTTGTTTATTTTTTTATTATTTTTTTGCAAGGCAACAGGGTTAAGTGGCTTGCCCAAGGCCACACAGCTAGGTAATTATTAAGTGTCTGAGACCAGATTTGAACCCAGGTACTCCTGACTCCAGGGCTGGTGTTTTATCCACTACGCCACCTATCCGTCCAAATACTCTTGTTTAAGAGTAAATGAAATATGGAAGTAGCTTTTGTGATGGACTTATCCTAAAGAATGTGATCCACCCATGACAGAACTGGAACACAGACTGAAGAACATTTATTATCTATCTATTTATTTATTTATTATTTTTTTGGGGGGGTTGCAGGGCAAATGGGGTTGGGTGACTTGCCTGGGGCTGCAGAGATGGGTGATTGTTCGGTGTCTGAGGCTGGATTTGGACCCAAGTGCTCTTGGCTCCAGGGCTGGTGCTCTGTCCACCACCTGGCCGCTCTTACTATTATTATTATTACTATTTTATTTTGGAGGGTGTTTTTTTTTGGTTTTTGCAGGGCAATGAGGTTGAGGTGGCTTGCATGGGGTCACACAGCTGGGTGATTGTTGGGTTTCTGGGGCCGGATTTGGACTTGGCTACTCCTGGCTCCAGGGCCAGTGCTCTGTCCACTGTGCCACCTGGCCACACCTACCTATTATTATTATTATTATTATTATTATTATTTTTAGTTTTAATTTTAATTCTTATCTCTCTACTTTATCGCTCATGCGGATCTATATATTTTTTTGGGAGGGGGTATTATGTTTACTCTTAAACAAGAATATTTTAGTAACGTATACATAAACACCATTTGTATAAAATAAGAATAAATAAATAAAAATGAGCAAAAAAAAGACATAATTTAAAAAAATAAAATAAAATGTACCTGACTCTCTTGTCTTCCTGGAAGTTTCCTTTTCAAAGCTTTCTCAATGTCAAGTAGCATTTTTTTTGTGTGATTTATTTATTTAACACATAACTTTCTCATCTGGGAATACTCACTGTTGCTCTTTCTGTTTCTATAACTTCAAATAAATTCCCTTTTTATCACTTATTTTTACTAAGTCTTCATGAAACAATTTTCTCCCCTCCCATTATAAATTGTTCCCTTTTTATGTATCCTGGATTTATTCTCTCAATATTTCTTCCCCTTCACTTTAACCTTATTCTTTTCCTTTTTCTTAATAAATTCCCTTTTTGCTCCCATTTCCCAAGGTCGAGATATAACAAACCAAAAAAGCCAGGTGAGTGCCCCAGAGAAAAGAAGCAGGAAAGGTGAGGAGGGAGAGGGGAAGAAAGCATTCTGGCCACACAGATTCACAGCGAAGCAGGGAAGAGAAAAAGTCAACAGCATTTCATCATTTTCTGCACTTTCCCTTTTTACTTTGGCATTTCTTCCCCATTATTAAGTCTAGACCCTAGAGCTCTCTGCTGGCACTTCAGGACCCTTCTGTCTTATCCCTAGAACCTCTAACTGCTTAGACTTCTTTGGAATCTCTCTCCCAATTATATTAATCTTTAGGAAACATTTCCACCTCTGCCTCTTTTTTAACACCATGCAAACTCAACTTGCAGTTTTGTTTGGTTTTTTTTTTTTTGCAAGGCAATGGGTTTAAGTGACTTGCCCAAGGTCACACAGCTAGGCAATTATTAAATGTCTGAGGCCAGATTTGAACTCAGGTCCTCCTGACTCCAGGGCCAGTACTCTATCCATTGTGCCACCTAGCTACCCTCAATCTGCAGTTATGAGCTGCTTGAGTGCATCAAGGGTCAGGTAACCCAGGTGCTCACTGGTTTTATCTGGACCAAATTCCAGATTCATGATTATTGCTTGTCTGGACTCATGTACACAAACTTATGGACTCATGTTGCCACCTCTGGGTCTTCTGTGGTGGGGTCATCTCCCTTGTAGTGCTACCTCTGGAGATCTTCTGGCTTTCAATTTTGGTCAAGCTAAGTCTCTTTGGAATTCTTCCATCACTCCTCAAGGGATCTGCCTGGGCATTAAATCACAAGCTGCTGAGATTATCAGCATGGCATGCCTGCTCATATCTGTGTCCAGGGGAGTCTTAAGGTAGGGATTGATTTCTGGCCAATGCACCAAACTGTGTGTGATAAAAATAGACAAGGTCACACAGCCAGGTAATTATTAAGTGTCTGTGGCTGGATTCAAACTCAGATCCCCCTGACTCCAGGGCTGGTGCAGATTTCCCAATATTGAACCAGCCCTCCATGCTTGGTATAAATCCCACCTGGTATTAGTAAATGATCCTTGTGATGTATTGCTGTAATGTCTTTACTATCATTTTATTTAAAATATTTGCAACAATATTCATTGGGAAATTGATCTATTAATTTTCTTTGTTTTGCTTCTTCTTAGTTGCTCCATATTTGTATCTTTAAAAAGGATTTTTTCCCAATATTTTATATAGTATTGTGATTAATTATTCTTTAAATGTTTTGTAGAATTCGCTTGTGAAACCATCTGAGCCTGAGGATTTTTTCTTAGATCATTGATGACTTTTTTTCTAAGATTGAATTATTGATGCATTTTATTTCTTCTATTAATCTGGGTAATTAGCATTTTTGTAGATATTTATCCATTTCATTTAAATTGTCACTTTTATTGGCATATAATTGATCAATGTAGCTCCTAACAACTGTCTTATTTTCCTCTTCAGTGATGGTGAATTCACCCCTTTAATTTTTGTTACTAGTAACTTATTTTCTTCTTTCCTTTTTAAAATGAAATTAACCAATAGTTTGTCTTTTTTATTGTTGATTTTTAAAATTAAAAATGGGCTTCTAGTTCTATTTACTAGTTCAATGGATTTTTTACTTCCAATTTTTTAAATCTTTCCTTTGATATTCAGGACTTCCAATTTGTACTTAATTGGAGATTTTAATTTGTTCTTTTTTAGTTTCAAGCCCAATTTATCAATCTGCTTCTTCTCCCCTTTACTGACATAAGCAATTAAAAGATATAAATTTTGCTATAAATACTGCTTTGGCTGCATCCTTTAAATTTTGATATGTTGTCTATTGTTGTTGTTTTCTTTAATGAAATTATCTAATTATTTCTATGATTTGTTTTTTGACCCAATTTTTAGAATTGGGTTTTTCAATTTCCAATTAAATTTTAACCTCTTTTCATTATTCATTATTGAATGCAATTTTTATTGTAGTTTGATCTGAAAAGGATGCATTTACTGTTTCTCCTTTTTTTCTGAATTTGGTTGTGGAGTTTTTATATCAAAATACAAGGTCAGTTTTTGTATAGATGCTAAGTATTGCTGAGAAAAGATATATTCTTTTCTATTTCCACTTTTTTCTCCAGAAGTCTAGTTTATCTAACTTTTCTGGAATTTTATCCATCTCTTCTGCTTCTTTCTTGTTTATATTTTATCTAGTTCTGAGAGGGAAAAAGTTGAGATCCCTCATTAGTATAGCTTTATTATCTATTTTCTCCCATAATCCATTCAACTTCTCCTTTGAGAATTTAGATGCTATATCTTAAGATGTATATATTGATATGACTTCATTGTCTTTGTTAATCCCTTTTACTTAGATCATATTTTTACTTTTGCTTTTGTCTGAGATCAGTATTGTTACTCATTTTTTTCTTTCAATTAAAGTATAATAAATTCTGATCCAGTTCCTTACATTTTACCGTATGTGTACCTCTCTGCTTCAGATGTGTTTCTTGTAACAACATATTGAAGGATTCTATTTTTTAATCCATTTTGCTTTCCACTTGTTTTTATAGATGAGTTCATCCTATTGTATGTATAGAATTACTAACTGTATTCTCTCACATGTATTTTACTTCTAATTGCTGCCTTCCCCAAACTACTCTTCCTTTTTACTTCCTTATAGGATAAGATGAATTTCATTTAGTATAGAAAGATACTTTAAATGCTTAACTCACAAATTTTTATATCCTATATATGTTATAATTATATAAGATTACTTGAGGAATCTGGAAAATTTTGTTTGATGATCCTTTGATCACACACACACACACACACATATACATATATATGTGTATATATATATATATATATATATATATATATATATATATATATATCAGAACAGACATAAAACAAGGAGATTTTTGTCTGCCAAACATGTTCCATCTGAGAAGACCCAGTGCAAAGTTCTAATCAAAGAACTGTTAAGTCCAGCTTCTATATTGTACCAATTACATCAAGCCCTAGTATACTGCAACCCTCCTGGTTGATATCCATAATATCCTCATAGGAAAAATCAGTTGGAATAAGAAGGCCTATTTTCTATACAACAATATGCAACTAGATGGACAATTTGAGGTGTTTATCTGAGTTGGGCCCAGATCTGAACAGGACTTTGGGAAATTCCATATTTCACTTAATGACCACAAACTAATACGTGAAATAGAGGCTCAAATCTTTTTAATACCAGTATTCTTCCTGCATTGTATGATTGCAAGTCATATGTTTTCTAAGGTTGAAAGTGAATCAATGGAGAGTTGCTTATTGGACAGAAGTAGGCAACAACACCTTCTAGACAAGGAATTCAATGAATTAAAAAAAAAGCATAGTCAAAGATGTCAAAGAAACATGTGATTCAAAAATATGATGCACTAATCAGATGGAGAAAGCAAGAAATAATGTTTCCATTAATAATTTTATAGTCAAAAGAAATTGAGGAAGATCTTAAATAGGTTATGTGGATCCCCTGTGGCAAAATGAGAAGTCGTGGACAAAATGCACACAGGATGGACAGTCATGGAAGCATTGCAGTTCACTTCAATGGCAAGAAGAGTTTTGAGATTATAGAATTACTGACAGTCACTCCAAGAGTACATGTTAATGTATGCATATTGTTACTATGGAGATAAGCTCAATGATTAGAAAGCTAAACATAACAATTTCGTCATATTATATACCCTTGCAGATGAAACTTGGTGTGATTTTTTTCAAGAAAATTGTTAGTTTCGCTCTAACCAAAAATATATATTATTTGGCTGTGGGTTAAAATTTTTTGGTTGTTTAAAAAGTAAGATGTCCTAAAATTTAGTGATTGTCATCTGGTTTAAATAGATTAATTATGGGAAATTAAGGATTGAAAATTCAGTAATGAGTATATGTAATTTTGACTCATAATTAGATAACTTTAATTAAAGTATGTTTAATATATGTCTTTCAAGCAAAATTGCTCCTGTATAGCTAAATATGAAATTCATGTTCTACTAAAATTTGCCTTCAGGCTCATCAGGATGTCTACATCATAAGAATTTAAGTCCTTTGAGGAAAGGGACTGTTTAACTTATCTATTCTCAGTATTCTGCAGAGTATATGACACATGGTAAGGACTCAGTAAATGTTTGTTGATTTATTAACTTATTCACATGGAAATAACTCTAGTTTCTTAAAAGATATGTCAGTAGAACATGAACTCTGGCAAGTTTGGAAGACTTTCTGGAATTTAGGTTTCAAAAATTGGACTACTACATTTTACTGAGGACCAGCTTCACTAAGTTCAGAGAAACTTATCATCCATTTGGTAGTACGATGATAAAATATTTCATTAATATTATAATTTGTAAATGAGTTTATATGTAATTTTTCTTTGCCACAATTCTTGAAAATATCTATCCAATTGTGAAGAGACTGGAATATGTCAGTAATATTCAAGCCCATTATTTCCCATGGATAAACCATGGCTAACTGCAAATATATGGGATAGTAATAATTTTAGACTGTCAGTATCTTCTCTTTCTTACTGCCTCCATTTAAAAGCCTGGGATATTTTGATAATACAGCACATATTGATTTTCCTTCTATTCAAATAAAAAATACACTTTTCTTTAGAGTGGAGAAATCTCCATTAAAGAATTTAACCTGTCCCTTTCCCTACATGGCACAAATTTTTTGGTGAAATTCAAAATATAACAATAATAATGGAATGTTTTTGTAATGTGGGCAGAATTATAGTTTGAAGAAAATATTTTGCTTAATAAGCATTCAAAATTAGTGTTTCTGATAATCAAGAACAATTGTAAATGTTCATCTGTTAAAGCTGATCTGTAATGAGATCTTATGTATTTCATCTTTAAAAATGTCTTTCCAGGGGTGCCTAGGTGGTGCAGTGGACAGAGCACCAATTCTGGAGTCAGGAGTACCTTTATTCAAATCCAGACTCAGACACTTAAAATTACCTAGCTGTGTGGCCTTGGGCAAACCACATCCCCTCCCCCCTCCATGTCTTTCTACATGGATACTGCTAAAGGCTGATAACAATCTGAGCATATGATTTAAATTGAATAAATTCATCACCTGGAAGTCATTTATGGAATTCTATCAGATTCTTCTCAGTATTTACCTTTTAGCATGTCATCACACTGTAAAGTTCAACTTACAATTGAAGGGTGGGTAAAAACTCCTTAAATACAATTAAATGGATTTTGAAATATGAAAATTGCTTTTGCAGCATTTTTATTGAGTTCTGAAAAGAAATTGCTGGAACTAGTTTTAAAGAGGAAAGTATATCTACTGCAAATTCATGTGAAAATGGGAGATTGCAATTTTTCTTTGAAGTTTTGATAGCACAGGAAATATATTAAAGTTGCTTGATGTTGTGATTCAAACATTAGTGAATGAATCGACTATACCCTGTACAAGTTTTATATATAAGCACTGGTTTGCCTACAGCAAAAGGCTAATTTCCAGTCATTTAGTCTTCTATAATAGTGGCTGAGGGCAGTTCTCCTTCAAAAAGATTTCAGTCTCAAAAACTTACAATTTTTTTTCTCCTCGTTTTGACCTGATGGGAATACACTGGTAATTAAAAAAAAAAAAACCCTATCATGACAGTTCTCAGGGCACTCAAAATTCTGTTATAATCACATCAACCACAATTTGGAGTACACAGAGCATAAATGTGAGCTAGGATAACTGCATCTGGTCTGTCTTGACTCCTCTCTGTCACTGTTGAGTGAGGGCAGCCATAGACAATACATAGTGAATGACCATAACTGTGGTCTAATAAAACTTTATTTAGGGACACTGAAATTTGAATTTCCTATAATTTTCATGTCACAAAATATTCTTCAAAAAATATTTTTTAGGGGTTCACAGACCCATACAAAAACAAACAGCAGGACTTGATTTGCTGACCTTTGTTATATAAAACCAACAGGAACACTAGATAGCTGATCAGAGAACTGGCCCTGGAGTCAGGAGGATCTGAGTTCATATGTGACTTTAGACACTTGGCTGTTAAGGGCTGTGTAACACTAGGTTACTTCACCCTGATTGCCTCCCCGTAAGAAAAAAAGTATCTAAAGGAAATTTCATGCAATTTTCTATAACATTTTATGTTTCAAAACAATAATGTGCAAGTGACAGAAAATGACAGAATCTCAAAACATTTATGATGGGAAAAGTTCATCAAATTAACTTTACATTTTAATTGTAACTTTTAAGGGGCAATTAGCATTGGTTTCCTAGAGCAAAGTTCTTAGCACTTAAGCAAACAAGCCAGTCATTTGAAATGATCTTTTGATTTTGTTTTTTGTTTTAAGCATCTTAAAATTACTAAGATGATACATTTAGAATTAGAAGGGACCTTAGAAGTCAAGTTCAGGCGGAGCCAAGATGGTGACAAGAACAGATCATGTCTTAGGTGCTCTCTCATAAATCTTTGAAACTGAGGACTTTAACTAAATTTTCAAGAGACAGAGCCCACAGAGAGACCCAGTGAGGCAGTTTGACTACTCAAAGTAACCTGGAAAAGAGCAGAAAGGCTCTGCTCCCCGTGGTTTCCCCAGAGTGAAAAAACTTCAGCCTCCAGGAGGCAGCCCCAGGCACTGCATTCCAGATCCAGGAAACATAAGCAGGTGGAGCCGGTAAGCAGGAGCCCCCAGGGCATGAGCCCATTGAACCTAGGGAGGGGAGTGAAGAGAGAGATTGCTGAACTCTGTCCTCTGCCCCTGGAACTCATTCAGATCCTGATCAGTCTAAGCCACGTGGCAGAGGGGGGTGCATAAGGCACACTCACGGACCAGGAGGGAGGACAAAGCCTCACACACTGAGACCCTTGTGGGAGTGTCCCAAAAGCTCAGGAAGCACCCCAAAACCAGGTTCAGGCTGGGAAAATGAGCAGAGAAAAAAGAACACCATTGAGAAATATTTTGCATATGACTCCAAGAAGGATCAAAATACTCAGTCTGAAGATGAGGAAGCACAAGCTCCTGCATCTAAAGACTCCAAGAAAAAACAGAAATTGGGATTAGGCTATGACAGAGCTCAAAAAAGACTTTGAAAATCAAGTGAGTTAGAAGAAAAACAGGGAAAAGAAATGAGAGAGATGCAGGAAAAACATGAAAATGAAGTCAGCAGCCTAGTCAAGGAAATCCAAAAAAATGCTGAAGGAAATAGCATGCTAAAAACCAGCTTAGGTCAAATGGATAAAACAGTTCAAAAAGTTATGGAGGAGAAGAATGCTTTAAAAAGCAAAATTGGCCAGATGGAAAAAGAGATAAGAAAACTCTCTGAGGAAAACAAATCCTTCAGACAAAGAATAGAACTCAGGAGTTTGATGAATTTACGAGGAACCAGGCTTCATTACTTCAAAACCAAAAAATGAAAAATTAGAAGAAAATGTGAAACATCTCTTTGAAAAAAGCAACTGATATGGAAAACAGACTTCAGAAAGATAATTTAAAAATTATTGGAATACCTGAAAGTCATGATCAGGAAAAGAGCCTTGACATCATTTTCAAAGAATTACTACAGGAAAATTGCCCTGATATCCTAGAAGCAGAGGGCAAAATAGAAATGGAGAGAATCCACCAATCCCCCCAAGAAAGAGACCCCCAAAAAACCAACCCCTAGGAATATTATAGCCAAGCTCCAGAACTCCCAAGTCAAAGAGCTCCAGGGCTGGGGCTCCATCCATTGCGCCACCTGGCCATACCTACAATTACTATTATTTTTTTTAATTTTAATTTTTTCTCTCCCCTTTACTTTATTGCTCAAGTGACTATATTTTTAGGGGGAGGGGGTATTTTGTTTACTCTTAAACAAGAATATTTAATTAATATATAAAAAACATTATTTGTACAAAATGAGAATATTAAATATTAAAAAAAGTCAAGTTCAACCAGTTTCTAAATGAGGAACCCGAAAACCAGGGAACCTGAATTCTTGGTTTATCTGAAGCCATGAAGCTAGTAAGCATCTGAGGGGGAATTTGAAGCCAGGTTTTCCTGACTCCACAGTACAATCCTTGATCCATTCTATAGGTTGTAACATCTTTCCAAAGAATATCATCCTTCTGCTCATTAGCTTTTCATGACTTCCAACTGCTTACCAACTTTACCAAGTAAACTAACTTTCAGATTCCAAATGATGGGAAATTAATTTTGGTTTTAACCTAAATGAATAACTATATGGACAATAGGCATTAATTTTTAAATGTTAATAAAGGGATTATCTTTAATAATGCACTTTTACAAACATAGGCTGCAACTTTGTTCCTTAACAACTTTACACTATTATCCTTTTCCTGGCTCTACTCTCCAGACTGTCAAGTGATGCCCATTTTCCTCTGACTCTGGACTTTCTTTTTACCCCCATGCTCTCCTCCCATTATTTTCCCCAAAAATATTCATTTTGAGAAATGGCCCAGACCAGTATCTGTAATCTTGTCTGGACTTTACCCCCTATACCCTGGAGGTTCATCTTTCATTCTTTTTTTAATTAGAGGGAAAACTGTCCTTTTACTTACTTTTGTATCGCTGAGCTTAGCAGTGACTGACATATAATTGCTTGACTGTTGACTGACCTTCAACCTTTGACCTGTATGCTTGTCAAAATCCTTATTCTTCAGTCATCCATGTCACCTACTCCATGATATATATATATATATATATATATATATATATATATATATATATATATATATATATATATATTTAGGATTTTGCAAGGCAGATGGGGTTAAGTGGCTTGCCCAAGGCCACACAGCTAGGTAATTATTGTCTGAGGCTGGATTTGAACCCAGGTACTCCTGACTCCAAGGTCAGTGCTTTATCCATCACACCACCTAGCCACCCCTATATTTCTTAATGCCTTAAATTGCAAAGTATTTTATGTCTTTTTTTTGTTGAATTCATATGCCACCATGTATTTTGTTTCTACCCTGTAAATAACTTGAGGCCAAGGACTGTCTTTATCCCTCTTATATTGCCTTCACAAGGTTTTCCATTTCATAGGAAAGTCAGTATTTGTTTAATTCAATTAAAATGTTAACATAGTACCAAGTATCATAGATTCAGAGGTGAAAAGCAACTTAAAAGATATAATTTCATCTGCTCATTTAAAAAAATTATATATTTAAATTTGTTTTATTTCATATTATATTTTTGTTCTGAGAAATCATAAACCCCACTCCCTCCCCAAGAAGATGAGAAACCTCAAGAAAAGTGAGAGAACTTGAACAAAAATATTTATAGTAGCCCTGTTTGTGGTGGCAAAAAATTGGAAATTAAGTGAATGTCCTTCAATTGAGGAATGGCTTAACAAACTGTGGTATGTGTTATGTCATGGAACACATTGTTCTGTTAGAAACCAGGAGGGATGGGAATTCAGGGAAGCCTGGAAAGATCTGCATAAACTGATGCGGAGTGAGATGATAGATAGACAGATAGATAAGATAGATCCAGAAAAACACTGTACACCCTCACCCTAACAGCAACATGGGGGTGATGATCAACCTTGATGGACTTCCTCGTTCCATCAGTGCAACAATCAGGGAGAATTTGGGGCTGTCTGCAATGGAGAATACCATCTGTATCCAGAGAAAGAATTATGGACTTTGAACAGAGACCAGACTATTATGGTCAAATTAGAAAAAAAAATTACGTAATTTCACTCATACTTTATTTTTCCTCCTTAAGGATATGATTTCTCTGTCATTACATTCAACTGAGACCAATGTAAAACATGGAACCAATGTAAAGACTAATAAAATGCCTTCTGTGGGGGGGTGGGGGAGGGAGGGAAGCAAGAATGGGGCAAAAATTGTAAAACTCAAAAAAAATAAAATCTTTCTTAAAAAAAAATAGTGAGGGAAAAAAAATGTACTTCAGTCTATGTTCAGATTCCAATGGCTCTGTCTCTGGGGTGAATTGCCTTCTTTATCATAAGGCCACCAGAGAAGTTGCTTCAGTATTTTTCTCACTGTTGCTATTACTAGTTTTATTTTCCTCCACTCTATTCCTCCCACTTTCATTTATTCTATTCTCTCTCCTTTCACCCTGTCCCTGTTCAAGATCATATTGTGTCTGAGTACCCACTCCCACAATCTTCCCTCTCTTCTATCACCTATTCCCCCCCCCCATGCCATCCCATTCTTATTTTTCTTTAGGGTAAATTAGATTTCTATGCCCTATTAAAAATGTGTATGTTATTTCCTCTTTTGGGTCATTTCTGATGAGAACGAAGGCTCACTCATTCCCCCTTACCTTCCCCCAATCTGCTCAACTGAAAAAGCTTTTTCTTGACAGATTTGAAATATCTTGGCTCCTTCTTCCTCTTTTCTCTTCCTCCCAGTACTTTCCTTTATCACCCACTGACTCCATCTTTTTTACTATACTATACCATTATATTCTGCTCCTTCCTGTGCCCTGTCTATATATGCTCCTTCTAACAGCTCTTATAAATAAGAAAGTTCATGAGTTAGCAATATCTTTTTCCCATGCAGGAATACAAACATAAGTTCCTCATAGTTAGTCCTTCTCTTCCACTGCCTCTATGGTTCACCAGAGTCCTGTACTTGAGGATCAAACTTTCTGTTCAGCTCTGGTTGTTTCATTAGGAAAGTTTAAAAGTCCCCAGTTTCACTGAAAGTCCATCTTTTCCCTGAAAGAGGATATCCAGTTTTACTGGTAGTTGATTTTCAGTTGTAAACCAAAATCTTTGGACTTCTGGAATATCACATTCCAATCCCTACAAGCCCTAATGTAGATGCCGCCAGATCCTGTGTAATACTGACTATGGAGCCTCAGAAGTTGAATTGTTTGTTTCTGAAAGCTTTTAGTATTTTCTCCGACTTTAGAGTTTTGGAATCTGGCTATATTATTCCTGGAAGTTTTTCTTTGGGATCTCTTTCAGGAGGGTGACTGGTGAATTGTCTCGATTTCTGTTTTACCCTCTGCTTCTAGGATCTCAGGGCAATCTTGCTGTATTATTTCTTGAAAAATGTAGCCCAGGCTCTTTTACTGACTGTGACTTTCAGATAGCCCAATAATTTTAAAATTATTTCTTCTGGATCTGTTTTCAAGGTCGCTTGTTCTTTTCAATGAGTTATTTCAACATTTTCTTCTAATTTTTGGCTTTTTTTTTTGAAGAGTTTTAATTTCTTCCTGATTTCTTGCAAAGTCATCAGCTTCCTTTAGTCCCATTCTGCATCTGGAGTTATTTTCCTCAGAGAGTTTTTTTAAATCTTTTCCAGCTGGCCAATTCTGCTTTGTAAGGCATTTGTCTCCTCATTTGCCTTTTGTTTTGCTTTTTTTCCATTTGGCCTGAACTGGTTTTTAACATATTTTTTTGAGTATTTTTTTTCTTTCACCAAGCTGCTGATTTGGTTTTCATGATTTTTCTATATCACACTCATTTCTCCCAATTTTTCCTCCACTTCCCTTAATTGCTTTTCGAAGTCTTTTTTTAAGCTCAGCCATAGTCTGAACCTATTTTCTATTTCTCTTGGAGGTTTTGGATATGGAAGCTTTAATTTTGTCATCATCTGAGTATGTGTTTTAATCTTCAATGGGACCAAAAGTAATTTTCTAAGATTCTTCTTTTTCTGTTGTTTGCTCATTTCCTCAGCCCAAGAGTAATTTACAGCACTTCCAAGACTTTGGGGGTTTTTGGGGGGATCTTCACTCCTCCAATGTCTTATGCTCTCTTGCCTGTGCTTTGAGGAGGCTCTCTACTATCTTAGTATGGAAGGCCAAACTGCAACCTGGACCTGAGTGTGGGTAAACATCAGAGTCCTGCCCTAGGGAGAGCAGAGAGATTTCTGTAGTTTCCCTTACCCCCTTACTGTCTTTTCTCAAAATGGGTATCTAGAGAGGTAAAGTAACCAACTCATATGTATTAAAGGTAGAAATGGCAGATCCTCATTTCCAATTCAATACTTCTGACTGCAAATCTGGTGCTTCTGCCTTTGTCTCATGCTGCCTCCACTAGTATTGCCTGATGATGATGTTTGTCCTTCATTCTCAAAGAAGACTACGACATTAGGGAGGTGATACCATGACCAGTACGTGAAGTCGACTTGAGTGAAGAGGTGCTGTGCTAAGTCACTAGCCTCACTTTCTTCTCCAGTCACCTGGGTTCTGCTGTCAGATATGACTCCAAGGCCAATGCTCTATCCACTGCGTCATATAGTTGCCCTTCAGTATTGCCTACAGGAAAAGTCAAAAGTACTCAATGACTGATTAATTTTACTTAAATATTATGTATATATATGTACACACACACACACACACACACACACACACACACACACACACACCAGAAAAGGATTTTCTGATAAAAGCATATAATAGAATTGAGGAAGTTAAAAAAAAACTGTCAGAATATAGACTTCACCAATATTATAAAGTAAATTCCATCTAAATAATGTTAGAAAAGACTTTTTGTCTCTGAGATTGGAAAGATATGATCTATTTTTCTAAATCAAGTTTTTTTTTTAAATAGAATCTCAAAACTTATAAGAACCACAAGGTCATCTAAATTAGAATTCTCCCAACTGTACTGACATGTCCATCTCATTTCTACTTGAAAATCTCTAGTGAAGGGAAGTTTACCACCTCCAATGTATATCAATGTTCAAAAGCTTTTACATTTATATGTGTGCAGACATATTAAAAAAATCGAAAGTTCTTTGTAAGTTGCCTGTCATTATTAAATTAACAAAATTTTAAATATTTAAATATCTTAACCTTTAAAAGATCTAACACTACAGAATCAAATTTGAGTTTATAATACCTAATTCAGCTGAGAAAAAGGGAATAAAAATTACTAGAAAATGAAGATCTTATATTTGGAGTATAACTAAAAAGCATTAAACTAATTTGTGTATCACATATTTATATATAATTTTATCAACTAAATAAAATACTTAGATGTAAGCTATGATATTTCAGAAACCAAAGTCAATTATTATGGAAAAAAACCCCTAAAACTTTGAATAACAGTCCCAGCACAGTCACTTCCATCAAATCATAGGGAAAAGATGAGATTTAAATTAGCTTTTTTTCCCCCTTCTTGAGATTACTTATTATTTAGATCTAACACACTGGAAAAACTTAATCATGTAACTTTATATTTAACCATGTAAAATTAACTTATAATCATCAGATAAAAATCTCAAATATTGAAATAATTTCATGATAAACTTGACTATTTTCATTACCACCATCTGAAATAAAGTTCTAAAAGCCACAATAACACTAAAAATAGCAACCTGCAACTTTCCTTACATTTCTGAAATAAATGAGAAATAACTAACAAACTAGTAGATTTTATAAAATCTAACTATAATATGTATCTAAAGGCTGCATTATTGATCATTTTTCAGACTTTTTCTTGAGCTCAAATTATGGTTGTATGATATATGACCTGTATAGTTAAGTAGTCATTGTTTAGAAATGATCTTTCAACCTAATGAGTTAATGATTAGTTTATTTCTTTTCTTTGTACAATATATTGTATCCCATTGGCATGAAAGGCTTAT
Source organism: Macrotis lagotis (assembly GCF_037893015.1). Classification (NCBI taxonomy): domain Eukaryota; kingdom Metazoa; phylum Chordata; class Mammalia; order Peramelemorphia; family Peramelidae; genus Macrotis; species Macrotis lagotis. Next base: position 220,878,554 of record NC_133658.1, on the reverse strand, counting down.
CAGCAGTTAAAGTCAAAAGTATATCTTTTAGGAAATTAGCCAATGGACAAAACAGAAACCCTCAAATGGGGCATCATTTAAATTTGATATTTGATAAAGTTAACATCATCCATCTTTGTTCACAAAATGATGCCTTAGATCCCTATTATATTCTAATTCAGGTTTTTTAACATGTCTATGAAAAAAGATGCTTTAAATTAAAATGGAAAAATACCCTAAAAAGAGTCCCTGAGTACTAAAATAGTTTAAAAGAGAATGTGATTTAAAAGCAAAAAAGTAAAAATGACTCCACTACCTGGACATTTACACAGTAATAAGATGTTCTGATATAAGTCTTGTAATACTCTTGAGTAATGACAGTTTTTTTTTCTTTAGCAAATCTAGCTAGGTAGATGTGTTACCATTAATACATACCCATCCCTTTGCAACTTAATGGAATGACAAAGACAAGAATCATGAAGGTCGGCAAGAAAGGATGGCGTGGGATCTATATCACTAAAAGGTATATCGTAAATGTGAGATCAGAGATACATTTGACTGTTAGTGCCTTAAAACTCTTTAACACTTAAATTCAAAATTAAGTTTTTACAAAGTTAAAATAAATTGTTTCATCCAAATCTGAGTAATTTTAAGATGCTTAAAACAAAATCAAAAGATCATTTCAAATGACTGGCTTGTTTGCTAAAGTGCTAAGAACTTTGCTCTAGGAAACCAATGCTAATTGCCCCTTAAAAGTTACAATTAAAATGTAAAGTTAATTTGATGAGCTTTTCCCATCACAAATGTTTTGAGATTCTGTCATTTTCTGTCACTTGCACATTATTGTTTTGAAATGTAAAATGTTATAGTATAGAAAATTACATGAAATTTCCTTTAGATCCTTTTTTTTTTTTAGGTTTCCTTTGCAAGGCAAATGGGGTTAAGTGGCTTGCCCAAGACCACACAGCTAGGTAATTATAAAGTGTCTGAGACCAGATTTGAACCCAGGTACTCCTAACTCCAGAGCCGGTATCCATTGTGCCACCTAGCTGCCTCCTTTAGATACTTTTAAAAAACTTAAGATAGTGTTATAATAAGAACACGCCTGTTCTTTACATGCTAACAAGTGAGAAATTGGGTATGCTTTAATATTATAATCAAATAATTCCAACCTAATATCTGTTGTTTATGCTTATACTCTCCAAAGCACAGTAAAACTAATGGAAGTCTGGCTACAAATAACTAATAACAATTTAACATCTACTTTTAGGTAAAGGATTATAAGAAAAGGATTACAGAAAATTTAACTGGAAGTGTTTCATTATAAAAATTTTATCTAGTGGGACAAATTTTTATTTTTAACAGATGCATGTGTATATATATATACATATATATATATGTATATATGTATGTATATACCCACATGCACGCACGCACACATATTCTCTCTAAAAACAAAATATGATACTTCTTACTACAAATTTATTCTCTCCGGTTGTAATAATAGCATATAAGCACCACAGATAATGCTGTAAACAAAATTTTAACAAGTAAACTAAGGGCAAATATCCATTTCCCTTTATTACAATATTTAATAAATCATGATTTAAGAGTTCTATATACTACAATTTCATTTTCATAATTAAAAATTCGGGCATATTTATACAAACAAGAAAACATTACATGTATTTAAAAAAAGCAGATTAGCTGGGTCTAAGACTTTTAGAATACAAAGTGAGCACATGAAACCTATAAAATGTTACTGTATGCAATGTATAAAAAAATCCAATAACCTCTTATTTTAAAGCTTGGTTGAATAGATTAAATCACTAGTAAGAATTAAGGATGGTAGTTTTGCTGGCTTGTAAGTACTCCTGTAAACAGTCTGAAAGAAGCAAAAAATTAGAAATGCTTTAACCAATAACTTACCCCTTTCCTTCCCTTCTAAACCAGTTTAAAAGTAGTTAATATTGGCTCTTTTAAATAGATTTGATTCTAGGATAAAACAAATTAGGACAATGGAAAATCATTGTAATCAATATATTATATACAAATATACTAAGAAAAAAACCAAATATACTAAAAGAAAAAAATACTGTATTCCAAATGTGAATTGGGTTTCAAGTTTTGTGAAAAAGTAATAATTACTACTCAGTTTTACTGTAGTGTTGTTGCTATCAAAATGACCAATAATTTGGTAGCAATGTAACAGAAAAGAAATCCAGGGAGAGAAAAAAAATCAGAGGGTTTAAAAATATATTTACAGATTTATGCATCTTAAAAAACTTAATATTGAGAATGCTTTTTCCTGTTCTTATTGCATAGGGAAAAAGTTTCATTTGGCACACTGGACTGAATTTTGAAAAATAAAATAAACTTACAGCATTTGGCATTCCAAGTATATATTTAGTTGAGACAGTTGTGGGATAGGGGAATGGAAAAAAATGTGTATGAGGAAAAAAGAGTGAGAAGAGAGAAGATCAAAGGTGCTGGCTGGTGCCTTCAACCATTCAACGTCTCTGGAATACTTTCTCTGTAACAACATATACAAATTATTCATCCAATAATTAAACTGCTAGAACATCTTAATTGTTTTTATTGTGCTCTAATTTACAGTACCCAGCAAGGAAACCCTGACTATGAAGGCAAGGATGCCTTAAACAGCAAAAGTATTCTATTCACATTGTATGTTTTTATTCAAATTTGCTTTCTGCTTCAATTTCAAGTTTAGTGCACAAATAGTTTTGAGAATCTATAAGATCTCATAAAATCAGGCCGAATTTCAGCAGTTTAAACCAGCTGCTTCTTGAAAATAATGGTTTTCCTTCTTGGCAGGTAAACATAGTCTCTTCAGTTTCACACAAGTATTTCTTTAGACTGTAGTATCTCCAAAGTCCTTGTTCCAACGGATGTATGCTTCTAGGGTCTGAGGGCTCACGCTGCGCTTTATCTTTTTCAAGGACTCGGTGAAATCAGATAATCGAATGTTTCTCATCTGTATTTCAAAGAGTAATAACACAACATTTTTGTAAATATCAAATTATCTAACGTTTCTTCAGCAAACATATCCATGACTAACCATAAATAGTACAAATAAAGATATATTTTACTTTATAAAACATTTTTCAAAATACTGCATAAAAATGTTTTATTAATGCTAGTGTTTTAAACACACAAAGAAAACATTACTATATAAAATGAACTTTAATGTTTATGTTTTTTAAAGTCCATTGCATTTCTATATAAGAAGCTAAAGTACTTTTGTGCCCATTCATAATTTTAAAGGTCAACTTGAACATTTAAAAAACATGGGAGGCAGCATAACAGGTGAAAAGGATCACCTTGGAGTCAAAAATTTCTGAACCTTAAATTTCCTTGTATTAAGAATTTTGAAAGGAAAATTATTGTAAATTCATGTAAAGAGTTACATAAGCTATTATGATAAGTATAACTTCCTAAATACAATTATTTTATGTTAATATCTTATATGAGAAGCTTATGCAAAAGAATAAAATTTGAAAGGCCTGGGGTCTTTATTTTTTCAGTGCTTCAAAAAATTTCTCCTATGTGGGTCTTCTATCAAAACAGACTACAGCACTTCCTTGCTTAAGTAGGATATTTATTTAAAGCTGTAATAGCATCAAAAAAAAAAATAACAAGTGGCCAGTCTCATAGTGATAACCTTTCCAAACATCTTAGCTGACTATGCAAAGCCTATATAAAAAGACTTTACGGTATTTTTAAGCGAAACAAAGCAAATCTGTCCTCACTTGATTAAAAAAAAATAATTCAAGTAAGTCATTTTGACTTTTCTAAAATAGAAATGGAATGATTAAGCAGTATACCTCACTGGCAGACATATTCTTCACTTGTTCTGGTTTCAGTTCTACAAAATAAAAAAAAATTTTGGTAAATGAAATTCAGATTTTTGTTGCACAACAACAAAATGTAAGGAGATAATGCAAATATACTCGCATCTTATATGCAAATATAAGAAGACACATTATAATTTTACCAATACATAAAATCCTTCAAAATATTAAAAATATTTCTTAGCTGAATAACTTTGAGGTATCCAATTATTATGCATAAGGCTAAAGCACAGTCAATTGTTATTCCTTTCCCTTTTATTAATTTTGGAGAGTACAATATATCATTCACATGGAAAACCAAATATTGTTCTGATTTATTTCAATTTGTAGAACATGTTTAAAAAATATAAATGACAATCTTTTTTTCCCCTTTTAAATGATTTATCTTTGTCAATGATCTTGGCTCTACTGTTGAGCTAAACAGGACAGAATTTCTTATCATATTCATAAGTTTGAAAAGTGCAAAGCTGTCAGCCTTACTTTCTTCCAGTTTTATAAAGTCCAGTGGCAAGATGAAAATCAAGATGAATAGTGATGGTTCAGTCAATGACCTTAGTGTTTTTGATTTCTGATCAAGTTCTAAGCCCTCCACAACAGTACCTACTTCAGTGTCTTCATGGCCACTGGAACAAATTGTTCTCATCCACCCATTCTATCAGAGGAAGTCTCCATGTGCTCAGGGTAGACATCCCTTGGGGACTTACTATATTAATAAAATTACAAGGCCAGTCCCTAAAACTCATCCATAAATTTATGATTAGTTAAATATAGTTTAATAGGGCTGAACAAGTAAGAATACTACTAATACTCTATGTCTATTACAGTAAAATGTTTATAAGCACCTAGTATCAAGCTGTCTGATTCCAAATGAAAACCCTTATTTAACTAAAAATTATTAGAAATCTATAATTAAAGAGGTAAGGGGAGAGAGGCACTTCTGAATTAAAGCACCATGGGTCAAATCTCAAAATCTCCCAAACATGTGGAGGAGTTGGAAAAGTACAAGAGAAGTAAAAAAGGAGTTTTACTATTATGGCTATATATTAGTTCAAAGGTAGTTAGCTAATTCTATCAAGGGGTGAAGAAGTTCACTCAATCCTGATGATGGAAGTAAAAACTGTGGTTCAAATAGAAAAAGGTATTCTCTCAAGGTCATGACCAAAGTATTCAGAAGACATTACTTGGGTTGGCAATAAGGGCTGGGAAGTTTCCTCTTGACATCCACATGATGAATGAATGACAAACATTAATTAAATACTGAAATTACTGTAATTACTTTCTAAAGGAAGATAAAACAAATAGGATTGTTCTGGATGGGGAAAGGAATTATATCTGGAAGTCAAAAAAGATGGATTTTTGATTATATTTTTCCCAGTATAGAAAATAGAGAAAGAAAATCTATTTTTCTTTTTGGTATATAAATGTTCATCTTAATTTTTTTTCTCTTGTAGAGTCTCTTTGTTTTTCAATTAAAAAACAAGCTGTTGCTTAGAAACTACTTTATTCCACATTTTCCAGTATTGGTGATGCTAACTCTGTCTTAGAATGATCTTTGTAATTAATTCCACTTGAGAAAAAGTTTATTTTTGTAAATTCCCGATTTTAACTGTTTTGGGTGCCCATAACTTTTGATGGCAAAATGTCTACAAGGTTAATCTCAAAAGAAGGAATAAATTCGAAGTATCACATCTGTTTATCACTTACCTCGTATGGGACCCAGGGCTGCATCTTTTGCAAGTGCTGTTAAATCACTTCCTGAGTATCCTTCAGTCATTCTTGGAGAAAGGGAAAGAAAAACACCAAAACACTTATACCACTGGAAATAATGTCTTAATGATGATAAGTTTGGCACTCTTTATGGATAAACAGTCACTTACATGGCATTACCATATGGTCCATCTGCCAAAAAACCCCCCCTATAATTGTGTGTGTGTGTGTGTGTGTGTGTGTGTGTGTGTGTGTGTGTGTGTATTCAGAAAGATCCTGCAATTTGTGTTTACTGGAAGGGCAAAAATCTTTAAACCACTGTAATTCATTAACACATTAACAACAAATCTATTAACACAGATTAACTACTATCATGACAAAAAGCTTATGTAGAATGGACAAGGACAGAACTGAAGATTAGCAAGGTAAGATATGGATAGGAATATCTTAGTGAAATACAGAAGGGAAGTTCAGCTCAAGAGCAGGAAGACCAAGAGGGGAAAAAAAAGTTATAAAAAACCATTAAGAAAAATGTGTGCTTTTCACTTTATTTAAAAGTGTTCAAATTTTATTCCTGATGTACTATGCCAAAAAATAATATGATGAACATTTAGGAGCAGTATACTTTATCAAAATGACAGATTAATTTCAATTTGTCCCATTCCTTGAGTCTTCATCTATAGACTACAATTAAAAAGCAGTAGTCATTCTCCTAGTTGTCAGGTATATACATAAGTTAAGCTAACCTATGTATAAACATACACAAGTTAACCTAAAAGGGCTCTTCAGTGATTAAAATAAAGAACATGTGGAATTCTAAAGACAGGGTTAAGTATTAATGCAACTTGTTTAAAAAGTGAATGCACTCAGTGAAATGTTTAATTTTCTCAAATAGTTAAAGGACATTTTAATAGAGAACCAAGAACCTAATGTAAAAAAATGAAGAGGACCCATACTGCCAGTTAAATGGAATAAATTGACATACTGTGATGCATACAAGGAAAAAAGGTGCAGAACCCTCTCTTTTAATAAAGAAAAATAGTTCAACATAAACATGTCTCGGAGAGTGCATTTACATTCTGCCTTAGGAATCACTCAACCCTATGTTATGAATGGGAAGGAAAGTTTCATTATTTGTTCTCTGGGAATATGATGATGCCACCTCTTTGAGTTAATCAGAAGTTTGGCATTCTGTTAGTGGCCTTTACATTTAGTAATTATGTATATTGTTCTTTTGATATTGCTTATTTCACTCAGCATTAGTTGATAAGAATTTTTCATGTTCTTCATATATGTCATTCCAAAGATTTCTTTAAGTCCATTCTAAATCCGCCTCTTTGCAACTTCTACATATTGTTCTTAGTTCTCTACTCTGAGTCAAGTAGAATAAATCAAATTCCTTTTTTTTTTTAGGTTTTTTTGTAAGGCCAATGGGGTTAAGTGGCTTGCCCAAGGCCACACAGCTAGGTAATTATTAAGTGTCTGAGACAGGATTTGAACGCAGGTACTCCTGACTCCAGGGCCAGTGCTTTATCCACTGCGCCACCTAGCTGCCCCTCAAATTCCTTTTCTTATGACAGCTCCTCAAATACTTGAAATCAAATACTATTCTTCTAGATCTTCTTACTGCTATTCCTTCAATTCATCCTTCTTTGTCACAATCTCCAGTCTCCTCAGCACCCTGGTTTAACTTCCTAAAGAAACTCTTTATCTTATTATCCTTCCTAAATGTGATACTTAGGACTGAAAACAATACTTCAAATATAGTAACTAAAGTGGAGTGCAGAAAGTCACTGTTAATGCAGTCTAACACTGCATTTTGTGCTTCAATGTCACAAAGAACTCACATTAAGCTGTCAGGTCAACAAAACTTCCAGATGATTTTCAAAAGAACTGATAAATCCATTTTATGCCTCCCCCCATAGATATACTTTACAAATGTACTTTAAATTCATTTCTATTAAATAAATTTATCAGATTTGTGTCATCTTTTTAGCCTACTAAGCTCCATCATTCAAACTGTGGGCTATTATTCCCCAGCTTTGTGTCATTTGCATATCTCATAAGAATATCTATTATTCTTTTATCCAAGTCATTGGTAAGAATACTGAATAATACTGTCACAATCAGCTTCTTATAACATACTATTATACCTTTTCCCAACATGACATCATTAAACAAGTTCTGAATTTACCTAACCATTAGTCTCCCATCTCAGTCTGTCAGTTAACAAGTACCTCTTAAGCACTTTTGTCAAGGCAACATGCTAAGGACTGAGGATATAAAGAAAGGCAAAAACAACAATAAAATGTTCAGCCTAACAGAGTAGCCTACATGAAAATAACTATATACATAGAAGATCTAGCTAGGACAAAATGCAGATAAGTCAACAAAGGGAAGTCACTAACAGCAAGAGGTTTTAGGTTAAAGCTTCTTGAAAAAGATGAAATTTTAGCTGGGACTTGAAGGAAGACAGGAAAGCCAGAAGGCTTAGTAATGAAGAGGAAAAGGATTCTGGAAGACAGCCAGTGAAAATGCATGAAGTCAGAAAATCATGGAAGTATCACATTCAAGAAATAGCAGAGGCCAATGTCACAGGATCTCAGAGTATGTGAGGATGAATAAGGGCCAAGAAGATTAGAAAGGTGGAAGGAAGGTCAAATTATGAAATGCTTTGAAAGTCAGAGAATTTTCCATCTGTTCTGGAGGGGACAGGGAGTCACTGAAATTTACTGAACAAGAGGTTGACCAGGTAAGAACTGCATTAAGAAGATCAATTTGACAGCTGAACAGAAGATAAAAAGGAGTGGGAAAGACTTGAAGTAGAGAGGTCAAGCTGATGCAGGCAATTAAGAGAGAAGTGAGGAGGGTAGGGAGGGAGGGAAAGAGAGAAAGGATATGAATGTGTGTGTAAAAAAAATCAGCCAAGATTTAAGTCTGAGTGACTGAGGGTTGGTATCCTCACAGATTTTAGGAAGGGGAAGTTGGGGGAAGGGGGTGGGGGAAGAGGAGAAAGGTAATGAATTCAGTTTTTAAGAATATCCAGTTTAAGATGCTCACCAGGAATATGGAGATGTGATGAAGGTTAGGACTGGACGAACAGATTAGAATGCACAGGAGTTTATTAATGTCAACAAAAAATATAGTATAAACTATCTGCTATAGAGGAAGAAGAGAATACAGTATTTCAGAACAAAGGCCTGGGGAAGAAAATATAAACTAAACAATTTAGGATCCATTACAATCATGTCATGTGAAACACATTCCTTTTAAGAAACTATTAAATATTTTGATAGAGCTTTTATAATATATAAATTTGCATCTCCTTATCATAAAACTTACTTTAAATGAAACAGAAAACCACTTCTTCACAAAAATGCTGAAGTAATCCAAACAGACTTACTCACCTAGCTAGCTGAGCTAGCTCTTTTTGGGTCAATGGGCTTCCTTGTTTGCTTAATAGATTTTTTAGTAAAAGTAGTCTAGTCTGAAAAGTGAGAAAAAAATGTACAAGTCACAAAGACCATCAGCTTAAAATCATCTTAAGAAACAAATATCTTTATTCAGATGAATCAGATTTATCTATCTAGTCCTAACCTCTCTCTCTCTCTCTCGAGCTGCAGTCCCACATCACCAACTGTTTCTTGGACATTCTGAATAGTATACCTCATAGAAATCAAGATGTTCAAAACAAAATTTATTATCTTTCCCACAAAATTTTCCTCTCTTCCCAGCTCCCCTATTACTATTGAAGGCACCAATGGATCAATCAATAAATATTAAGTATTTGTTATGTCCCAGCTACTATGCTAAGTGCTAGGGATTACAAAAAAGTGGCAAAAGAAAGTCCCTGACCTTCTAATAGGGAAGACAACATGCAAACAAACACAAAGCAAGCTATAGACAGGATAACTAGAAAACAATCAACCAAGGAAAGACACTGGAATTAAGAGGGATTGGGAGAAGGTAGGATTTTGGTTAGAATTTGAAGGAAGCCAGAGAGTTGAGAAGACTGGGTGGAGTACATGGAATACAATTAGAGAAAATGCCTGGAGCCAAAAGATGGAATGTCCTGTTCCTGAAACAGCTAGAGTAACTGGATCAAAAACTATCTATAAAGGAAAAAAAGTATAAGACTGAAAACTGGAGGGGTAGGATTATGAAGGGTTTTGAATACTAAACAGAGGATTTTATATTTATTCTTAGAAACAACAGAAAGTCACGAGAGTTTACTGAGAGAGGGGGTGACATGATGGGAACTGAACTTTAGGAAAATAACTATAATGGCTGACTGGAGGATAAACTTGATTGGAGAGAGACTTCAGACAGGCAGACCCATTAGCAGGCTATTGCCCAGTCAGAAGGTGGTGAAGGCGTGAACTAGAGTGGTGGCAGCATCAGAAGTGAAAAACATCTGACTCCCTGTTTTGAACACAATGAGTTTAAGATGTCTACTGAACATGCATGTTAAGATGTTGGAAAGATAGTTGGAGATGTGAAACTGAGAGCAGCAAAGAGAGAGGAGCAAGAAAAGTAGATTTAAAAATCATCAGCAAAAAGATGGTAATTAAATCCATGGAAGTAGATGAGATTATCAAGAAGAGAAGAAGGCTCAGGACAGAATCCTGAGGGATACTATAGTTAGAAAACATAATATGAATGAAGATCCAGTAAAGGAGTGAAAAAAAAGAATGGTTAGAAAAGCAGAAGGAAAATCAAGAGGTGATGGCGTCCCAAAAACCAAGGAAGAAATTATCAAGTCAAAAGAGTTATCCACAGTGTCAAAGGCTGCAGAAAGGTTAGGGAGAATGAGAACTGAGAAAAGGCCTTTGGATTTGACAATTCAAAGATGATTACTAATTTTGAAGAGAGTTGTTTTTCTGTAATGATAAAAGTCAGAAACCAGATTTATAAGGAAAAGGGAAGAGAAGAGACAAAGTGGAGGCAGCACCTATTGTTGAAGATCTTTTTGAGGAGATTAGCTACAAAGTACAGATTTTTTTTATCCTTCATTTTTGAAGAAGACCATGACATCAAGGAGGTGATGCCATGACAAACACATGAACTGCATTTGAGTGAGGGAAAGCTGTGCTAAGTCACCAGCCTCATTTTTTTTTCTCCAGAGCATCTGGGTCCAGTGACCAGATGTCAATCAGGATGACTAGAGATAGCCTTGGATGTGAGGCTATTAGGATTAAGTACCTTGCTCAAGGTCACATAGCTAGTAAGAGACAAGTGTCTGAGGCCAGATTTGAACTCCTGTCCTCCTGATTCCAGGGCCAGTGCTGTATCCACTTGAAAGGATCAGGTAAGGGTTTTTTAAGGATAGAAGAGACATGGATATTTGTAGCCAGTTGAACAGGGAAAGACTGAAAATAAGCAAAAGACAGTAACAGAAATATTTTAACAATAATCAACTGTGGGAGCAGCTAGATGGTACAAAAGCCCTGGAATCAGGAGGATCTAATAAATTCAAATCTGGCCTCAGACATTAACATAATTACCTGTGTGACCTTGGGCAAGTCCCTTAATCCTATTGCCTTAAGTAAAAAAAATAAATAAATAATCAACTGTGAAAGTCTTAACAACTCTGAACAAGACAAAAGATCCAAGACAATTCCAAAGGATTCATGATGCAATCCAGAGAACTCTGAGTGCAGAATGGAAAAGACTTTTTTTTAACTTTCTTTTTGTGTGCGTATGTTTTTTTCTCAACATGGTTAATATGGAACTATATTTTACATGACTTTACATGTATAATTAACATCATATTGCTTGGAAATATTTAATGAAATAAAAATACATTAAAAAAAGAAAAAAAGACAAGAAATGATAGAGTGGAGATGATAAAGGAGACAAGCTGTTGAAGAGGACAGGATGGAATGAGATTACTTAAACAGGCAGAAGAATTAGCCTTGGTAAGAGCCACCACATCATGTGAGACAGGGATGAAAGAGGCGATACTGGCAGAAGATGAGGAAAAATGAATTCATGGTGAATTCTCTCAATTCTTTTCCATAAAATATGAGACAAAGTCCTCAGCTAAGAGAATGGGAGAAGGGTAGCCATAGGAGGTTGGAGGAGGGATAAAAACGTTTAGAAGAGCCACTATGCTGTGGAGAGAGGGCCAGTGAACTGATAAGGGAGGTAACAGTATTACCCAACAACAGTTAGGGCCCAGTTGAGTTTATGTAATATAAATTTTGTAGTGAATCCAGCCAGAATGGCTACATGAGAGTCTCCACCTTCACTCAGCAAGAGTGAAAGTGGTGGGGTGGCTAAGTGGTACAGTGGATAGAGCACCAGTCCTGGAGTCAGGAGTACCTGAGTTCAAATCTGGCCTCAGACACTTAATAATTACCTAGCTATGTGGCTTTGGGCAAGCCACTTAACCCCACTGCCTTGAAAACAAACAAACAAACAAACAAAAAACCCTAAAGGGCATTGCCTTGCAAAAAAAAAAAAACAAAAAAAAACCCAAAAGCTAAAAAATAAAAGAATAAAAGTGGTAAATGGTAGTAGTGATCCAAGGCTGAGGTTTAAGTGGGTATAATCAGCAATATGATAAGAGGGTAAAGCATTCAAGAGTGAAGGAAGTAAAGAAATGAATTGATTTACTAAGGAGGTGAAATGGGGAGGAGAGAAGAGAGTGGCTAGTATAGGGGAAATGATCTGAAAAAGAATTAAGGGATCAAGGGTTAGAGGACACAAAGGAAGCCTGGCAACCTTGTTGCCATCCTCAACTTCTACCTGGATCTGAATCTCTTGTTAAGTGTTGCTACTTGCACCTTTTACAACACTTCTCATATACATTCACTTTTGTCCATTCACACAGCAACCACAATTGTATAGGACCTTACCACTTTTGGCTTGAAGTGTTTTAATAACCTTCTACGGGTCTCCCTGACTCCATTTTATCTCTACTCCGATCTAACCTCAACTCAGTTACCACAGTTATCTTCCAACAGTATAGGTCTGTCCACGTCATTATTCCCCCAGTCAATAGATTCTAGTGGCTGCCTCAAGGATCAAATATAAAATCCTATGTTTGGGCTTTAAAGCCTTTTACAACCTGGCTGTTTCTTACCTTCTAGTCTTCTTGCCTTTGCCTTAACTATCCCTTATGTCTGGAATGCTCTCTCTGCTCATTTCTATATCTTAATTTCCATGGATTCCTTCAGGACTCAGTTCAAATGAAGGCCTTTCCTTCCCCCTCTTCATCCCTCACCCACTTCCTTCAGCTAAAGCCTTTCTCCTCTAAGTTTATTTCCCATCTGTTCTGCATATATATCTTGTACATATATAATATACATTTTGTCATTTTATGGAACATAAGCTTTTTGAAAATAAAGACTATATGTTTCTCTTTCTCTTTCTTTGAATTTGTCATGCTCAATAATGCACAGTAAAACTTTAATAAATACAGGGATTGATTATAAGATTTACTTTATGTTTCAGTTTAGTTTTTTAATATTCACAAATAAATATTTTGCCTCCTTTTCTTTTATATTTTAACTGAATTCCAATGTCCCCTAATCATGCAAGCTCAAAACCTCTCTCTCTTTCATATTCAACTAACTCATCATTTTATGACTGACATGTACAAGGCATCAGAATAAAAAGAAGAACTATGTCATGTTCATTCAAATTATACGGTAGTAGGAAGAATAGGAGGGAGAAGTCATTTCTAGATTGAGGATGTGTGGATGGGGACCAGAGAAATCATCTTTCAGGAGAATGTGACCAAGGTTGAACATGAAAGAGGTGATTAGAAAAATTTTGTATGGGAAGGCTTCCAAGCATTGGGGTATCAGCTAAACAAAGGCACAGAAATGTGGGGTTGGGGGGGGGGAGAAGGGGAGGAGAAGAGAAAGAAAATGATGATAAAAATAACAGGTACTTAAATAAAAATTCTTGTAAAATATTTTACACACATTTTGTCATTTGATCCTTATAACAACCATGTGAGGCATATGCTAATATCATCCCTACATTATAAATGAGGAAATCAAACATCAGAGATTAACTGACTTGCCTAAGGTCACACAACTATGAAATATCTTGAGGTGGGAGTCAAAGTGAAATCCACCATGAATTAGTTTAAATGGAATACAGAATTGGTGGAGTAATCTTAAGTAAATGAACGTGGGTTAAAGTTAGGTTGTAAAAGCTCTTGAATTCCAAGTTAGGGTATTTATTAAACTACTTAAGGTTTTAGAACATGAAAATGATGTGATATGAATAGTAAATAAAGAATATTCCAAGTAGTGAAGTATAAAGGGATGACCAGAAATAAAGAACCAGTCAAATAGCCTATTACAATAGACCAGTTAAGATGTGGTAATCATCTGAATTAGGATGGTCAAGGAAAGGAAGGAGCAGACTTAAGAGTTACTGCACAGATAGTTAATAGAACTCAGAAAGTGATAGGAGCAGGGAGTAGGGGGGAATAAGAAAGGTTAAACCAAAGATGATTGTGATTTTGAGCCTAGATTATTGGAAGGATAGTGTTTTTAATGCAAATTGAGACTTTAGCAGATTTGGGGTGGTGGGAAGGAAAAGGGTTCAGTTACAGATACACTGTTGAATTGGAGATATTCCTGAAATGTCCAAGGAGATATTCAGACTGCAGTTGGAAATGTGAGACTAGTTCTCTAGAAAAGGCTGGGACTAGAATTAAAAGATATGGGAATTACTGTGAACTAGTTAACTGAAATCATGAGAGTGAATGATGTTATCAAAGACAGCAAAATTAAAATTAAGAGTATACCATCTCTTTATACTATATAATTAGCAAAAACAACATTCTCCATGAAATCTGCTCTAATTACCCTGGCTACATGTGATCCCTAATTCCTTTCAACTCCTATGACACAAAACTATTCTTATATAAACCACTGAGCTAAGTTCTTCTACCAGAATATAAAATCCTTGAGAGTAAAAACTGTCTTACTCATTCTTATTTCATCTTATTCTTTTGATAAAACAATCAGGTACCTTACTAACCAAACAATTAAATATTAAAGATTCCTTCCCCACTCCAAAAATCTCTCAACTTCTGTAAATAGTATAGGAATTGACACTAAGAAACCTAATTTTTTTTAAAGAAAAAAGGCACTTACAAATTAAAACATATATACTTACCTCCTCATTTGGTAAAGACACATATACTCGTTTGATGAAACGCCTAAAAAAATGATTTGGTCAATTAAGAAAAATTTGATTTAAAAATGTTAAATTCACTTAAAAAATAAGGTCTAAATTCAAGATATCACAGAAAAGACTTGAAGGTTATACAGAAAAATTGTTTAATATAACTTTGAAAGAGGCCTCATGACAAAACATGCTTCTCAGTTTCAGAGAAAGAGATGATGAATTCAGAGGGTAGTGAGGCATATTTTTTTTTCCCAAACATGCTCGATATGAACTTTGTTTTGTTTGCAATAATAAGTTTTGGTTTTTTTGCCTTCTCAAAAGGTGAGGGAAAGGGCTGTGGGGGGGAAGGGGGGAGAAAACAAAAAACAGAAAATAAGATTGAATTTTTTTTAAAAAGAAAAATGTTTAAAAGTGCTTTTTTACATCACTTATTATTTAAAATTAGCTTATCTACTTCACACAAGATAACACATGGAACTTATGTGATAGCCAAAGAGAATGACTGAACATATTACTATAATGGAATATTCTTGCACTGTAAAAAATGACAAATAAAAGGAATTGAAAGAAGCATGGGGAAAAGTGTTATGACAGAGTAAAATGAGCATAACTAGAAAAAGTATATGTAATGACCAAAATAATATAAATAAAACTAACACTTAAACACAGAAAAAATGAATAATTACAATGGTTTGGGGTTTTTTTGGTTTAGAACAGATTTGATGTGCTGAAAGTTGAATATACTATCAAATAAAATGTTTTTATTTTGCATAATTGTTTTTTGTTGTTACTTGGGATATTCAATAGGTGGAAGTGGGAATTTTCTGGAAATGACTGCTATTAGAACATAAAGCACATTAATATAGCTTTTAAAAAATGATAGGTAGTACTGATCTATTTTTGATGATAGCAAAGACACAGCAACATGACAAAATGACAAAGAAATTAAATGATCAATTAACTCAAAATATGTACCTAAATAACTTTAAATTGCACAACCCTGACATAAAAAAAGTTTCAAAAATACTGTTAATTCCTTCTAACTAGCTGCTTCATCCTTCCAAGTGGAGGTTTTTTAACCTTCTTATTTTAGGGAAAGCCTTCTACCGTCCTTATTCTTGGTAAGAGGTAAGTATGACCAATCCATAAACCATAACTGACCTGCTCAAAGGAGAATTTCCACTTTAGCAGGATTTCCTCTTATCATTATGCATTTTAAAAGTTCTCACTCCAAGAGTTTTAGATGCTAAAAACAGATTTCCCATTCGTAAGATTGTTCCTAATTTAACTTCCTCCCAACCTGTTTAACCTAACATTATGTTTTCACAAAAATCAACTGACTCCATTAGGGTACACATTTCTAAGCTACAGAATTAGAAGAAAAAGTCAAATCCTATTATAAAGTGTTCAATTATACTATATTTTATATATTTTATTAGTTTATATTCATAATCCTCATGTATAAAGTAACAGAATAACTATAGATGAGATGATGGATCCTTGCCCTTCAATAGCATTATGATAAGATCCTCCTGTAAAGGAAATTAATCCTATATCTTATAGAATTGTATTTTTTTTTTTTTTTTAGTTTTAGTTTTTGCAAGGCAATGGGGTTAAGTGGACTGCCCAAGGCACACAGCTAGATAATTAAGTATCTGAGGCCGGATTTGAACTCAGGTACTCCTGACTCCAGAGCCGGTGCTCTATCCACTGTGCCACCTAGCCGCTCCAGAATTGTATTCTTCTTCAGCTACCAGGAAGGATTTGTTTGGCAGTGTAATTTTCTCAAGTTACTAATTACCATTTCTGTCTTTCCATTCTATATATCTCCAACTGGGAATTTCTAAAAAGTTCAGAAAGTAATGGAGAACTACAATATAGCTTGTCTACAAACCAGTAGTCACTATATATTGTGGATTCCGATTCAATTTTATTCATCTGAAAGTTTATATGTAATAGTAATATGTAACTGAATGAAAATTTATTGAAATGCCTCATATTTTTATAACAGGGCATTAGACTTGGTAAATATTTTTCTAAGTACTTCCATACTTTACTTTTATTTTTATCCCTATCTAGTCTTAAATTGATATGAAGAAAACATACTAAATTATTTGCTGTGGGAAAAACAAGTTTCTTAAAGTATATAAAATACAAGTTCAAATATAGTAAGTCATTGTGTATACAAACATACACAAACACACACACACACACACACACACACACACACACACACACTTCCTTCTTTTTCCACCTATATTATACTTCTAGAAGAAAAAAGTGACAATTAGGATGCTAATTCTCAATTAGGAAAAGGAAAATGTAATTGCTTTTCCTTTGAAGGAAAGTTTTCAATTAAGTTGATCTACTAGTTTAATAGTCCTTACAGCTAACTCACAGAGAATTATACATTTATGTGAACCACTGTGTTAAGAAAATTATAAAGGATAATATTCAAAAAAGCTGATATAATTGATAAACAAAGAAAACAGAACAAATCATGAGAGAAAAAAAATAGTATCCCCTTTTCACAATTAACAGCAGAGCAATGGGGGAAGCTGGGGGGGGGGGGAGAAAGTAAATGATGGAAAAGGAAAGGAAAAGTATAACATTTTTAAAAATACAGAAAGACATACAAATATTTACCTGAGAACAGCTTCATCGAGCTCTTGTGGTCTGTTAGTTGCACCCATTACAAGAACTCTGTCATCTCCAGCTGACTGCACCTATAAGGTGAATCAAAAAAATTTTTTTTAAAGCTTTAAATAAAATGATACAAAAGAAAACATAGAAATACAAATTATATTGCTAATTTTGATTATTTAAAAGGAAAATATTGACGTTTAAACATACAGATCAAAAAGAATACTTACACCATCAAATTCTATCAAAAATTCAGTTTTTAAACGTCTACTAGCATCATGTTCTCCTTCCCTTCTTTCACATAAAAGACTATCAACTTCATCTGGAAAAGACAAAATGATACCATTATTAGTGGCCAAACTAGTCAAATAATTTTTATGTAGTTTATTTCTTGTTTTAAGAGCTAAATGCTACAAGTTATTAACAAAGGGAAACAAATTTAAGTCATCATGGAGCTTTAATATGATTCTTCTTTGAACTTTTCCATCTTAAAAAATATTTTCTAGCTAGTTTCCCCTTCTCTACAAAAGTCCCATTCCAATATCCTTACAGGGACATTAAATTTGGGCTTGTGAAGACTTAGTCAATAGCGTTTAATAAATTCTCTTGGATTCTACCAACCTGAAAAGGTTTGAACAAAATAGGTCTGGATTTTTAAAAAATGTTTTAATGATAAAATTTTTATGTTTGCTTTCCAAGGATCAATTAACCTAAACAATTTAACACATCAGTTAATCTAACAAAAAAACACCTCATTTTTAGTAAGCAATGAATTCACTGGTCATAGCAATGTGTGAAACAAAGAAATACACAAAATAGGGGCAGCTAGGTGGTGCAGTGGATAGAGCACTGGCCTTGGAGTCAGGAGTACCTAAGTTCAAATCCAGCCTCAGACACTTAATAATTACCTAGCTGTGTGGCCTTGGGCAAGTCACTTAAGCCCACTGACTTGCAAAAACTTAAAAAAAAAAAAAGAAATACACAAAATAGCCTTCAATATTGCTCTAATCTGACAAGTAGAGTGGCAGGGTGGGAAATGATGCAAAGAAGGCTATGAATCATATAATCAAAACTGTCTTGTATCAAAAATGTTGTAAAACAATTACCAGTAATTTAGTTGTTAGTGCTTTAAATGTGAGGATGCTGGTCCATGATTGGGTTTCCCCTGAACTGAAACTGAAGAATTATATAAATGCTGGCACCATCAACATAAAAGAAATCAGAAGATATGAGACTGTTGCAGCTAAATTGAAAGATTGTTCACAAGTTCTTCAAGAAAGAGGTTTTATGATACCAACAAAGGCTAAAAGAAATAGAATTTCAAAGAATATGTGTTCACTCTGCCCTGCAAAATACATGAGAACCATTCTGTAAAAGGATCACCAAAGATAGTGGTAATTTATGTTACAAACTCTATCAAATGATGTAGTAGAAAAGAAATTTAAGAAAAACTTATTAAATTCTTCCTAAAATAAATCAATATATACTTTAATACTCAGGGGTCTTCAATGCAAAGATGACAAATAGGAAATGACAAATGGTGAAAAACGTGATAGAAAACTATGGTTCAGAAATAAGAATAAAGAGAGGACAAAAGCTCCTATTCTATTTAGAAGTAATATGCCTATATATGATAAAATTTTATTCAAGAAGTGAAGCATGAGGCTCTGAGCAAAGTAAAGACTGAATATCATCACAGAAAAATGAAAACTTTTCCAACCTTAATAGATAAGAAATGACTAGTTACTAATGTACAGTCAGACCACTGACTTGTTATAGTAAAGGTCAAAATTCAACAAATTTAAAAGAACAAAAATGAGAAAAAATTCTATATAATATTTTGAATCTGACCTACTTTAACAAGTGATGCATAAAAATGGAAATTAATTAAAAAAGAGATTATTCTCATTTCCACAGTAACATAAGTCAATTGTCACAGTGAAGGAACAAAAAGTTTAGAAATAACCTTGAATGGTCAACATTTAAAATATCCTTCGCAATTGGAGAGTTATAATAGCTAAGAACAATACCAGGTTAAAATATACCCATTTGGAAAACAGAAAAAAATACAGGTAATCCCAGCTACCAGGAATTCTGGGAGAACCAAACTAGCAGATCTCTTGAATTTGAGAGTTTTGAGGTGCACTGGATTATATTAATCAGGTATCTGAACTAAATTGGGAATATGATAAATTCTAGGACTGGGGGTGGGTGGAAGGAAGAGTCAAAAATTATCTTAAAAAGAGCTGAAAGGTCAGGGCAGAAATGAAGCAATGTCGAAGCTTCCATGCTGACTGGTAGGGAGATAGGGCCTGTGAGCAATTCTCTACTTCCATTCTGAGCAAGCTGGGGAGATAGGACAAAACAAAGGAAAAGAAAGGACAAAGAATGGAAGGGAAAGAATTACAATTACAAAAATCAATTAGGAACTAAATATCAGGATGTCTAATATAATTTATAAAGTTGTAGAAAATAGAGCTAGGAAGACCAAGAGATAATCTTCAGGGCATTGAGGGATCAATTCTTAAGGTATCTGAAGGGGGGGGGGGGTCCAAAGATGCTATTATTACAAGGAGAGAAGAATTCAAGAAGATATCAGGAATGACTTGTTGACAATCCTCTGATTATTAATATCAAGTGAGGCATAAAACAGGGAGACATATGCTCACCAAAGGTGTTTGTCACTGTCATGGAGGATGTCCAGTACAAAGTCCAAATGGAAGAGGGATTCCCTATAGATGAGGTCCTCCAGAGGCTCCTGTTTGTGGATGAGATAGTGTTGGCTGCATCAAGACCCATAACACTGCATAGCAGCCAAAATGAAATCCATAATCACTCAAAAGAGTTTGACCTGACTAACCATGCAAGAAATATAAAGTAGATGAAGAATTCATACTGACCAGACTACAATATACAGTCAACTGGATAATCTTAGAGCACATCATATACTTTAATTGGCAAGTATGATAGATAGACAATGAACTGGGTACAGAATTGAATAGAAGAAAGGAATGGACAAGATTGCCTGAAATACTCTCAATTACTCCATCTCATCATTTTAACAGCACTATCTTTCTACTGATTCTACACTATAAATTACAGAATATCATAATTCATGAAGAATCAAACTTATAAGTTTCATAGCAAGATGTGTGATGGTAAATATATTGCAGCATATTATCAAAGATAAACTATGTACCCAGAAAAATGTAAAGGATAACAAAGAGATTTCTGAACAGGAAACAGTGGTGAACTTGTTCTAAGTCAGTTACAGATGGACAGCCTACATAATGCACATGTACTCATATAAAACCAAAAGATCTAGATGGAGTTCCTCAGCATCTTGGATGAATATCTTGTGGAAGATTAATGGGAAGACAAATAAGAGTTAAACACCAAGGAAGAGTTTTGATAGATTACCATCTGTATCTGTAACAATGGGGTCACAGACCTTTTTAAGTGCTGAAAGTATAAAAGCCCTATCATATTTGGAGAAAGGGATTTCATGAATGTTATATATGAGGAAAACATAGTTCTTACCTATGAAAATTATAGAAGGCTGAAGTTCTCTAGCCACAGCAAAAAGAGCTCTTACCAATTTCTCTCCTTCACCTACCTAAAAACAAAGTATTAAACATTTTGTTACATATTAAACTTCAGATTATTCCACCTCTTATCATTTCTATGACTAATTTTAAGATAACTAGAGCTGACTTTTTTCCTTTGTTTTTAATATAAATTTAGGGGCTAGAGAAAACATTTATCAAGATTTAATTCGGGTGTGAAAATTAAAAAAAAGACAACTTCAGTTTTCTTTTCCTTTATGAACAAAAAGAATTTGAGATGGAAAGCAGAGGGTAAATGAGTATATAGGAATAAGTGAAGGAGATATATAGATTTACATATTTTTCTGGGGGGAGGGGAAGATGAAGGAGAATCCATCTTTCATGAATAATGTTAGTGAAACTTCTTGAGAAAACACCAACAGTAGGCAAAAAATTACAGGTATCTTGAGGTCAAAGTGACCTCTCCAATCGAAACAGTCTTATTGTACCAAATTCAATCATCTTTCTCAGCATAAAGACAACTGGCAAATAGACAAATCTATCTTGAAACGTTTCTGTGATGCATTTCTTCCCTTACCTTCCCTTTTCCACAAGTCTTATCAAAAGAACTTGGTATTTGGTCAAAGAGACTTAGGCCAAATTTATGGATACCAACCTTTGTATAAAGCTGCTTTGATGATTGTTTATATGAATAATGAAAGAGTGTGGACCCCTTGATCTTTGAGGAATAGCTAAAGAAACTGGGTGTGTTTAGTTTGGAAATAAGACCAAGGGTAGATATGGTATATTTCATCAAAGAATATAATGTAGAAGAGTACAGTCTTGTTTTGTGCTATTTTTGAAGATTGGATGAATAGTTAGAAAGAAGCAGATCTGGGTTTAACATAAGGAAAAACTTTATAATAACTAGTACAGTCCAATAATTGAATAGGCTAACAGGCCATCCTAATAGATGAGATTTCCTCAAGGTATTTAGACCAAGACTGAGGAGCCATTTTTAAGGGATTCCTTATTGAATATGAGATTAAATTGGCTGCCCTCAAAAGTCCTTGGTATCTTAATAGTAGTGCAACTGAATTTATAGAATGATCCTGAGAGCACACTAGTGGAACACACTAATCCACTATCAGAAAACAATTTTAATTCAGTTACTTCAATAATTCATTTTATTGTCCATTACTATAAATGCAAAATGATAACAGAACTTATAGGCATACTTTCATCAAAAAACTAACAATCAAAATAAGACCAATATCTAGAATAACTATTACATAATATGATTTCAGGGGAATCAGAAAGGCTTTCTTTCTCAGAATTATCAAATCTCCTGACTGGCTGCCTATGGCTAAAATACAACCATCAAAGTTCATTCCTGTGGCTTAAGGTTATGACTAATATTAAAATCCAAATACCAGAGCTCAAAAGCTTGCAAAAGGATGAATACAGAAAACTATCTTTGTATGTAACTGGAAAAAACAAATGAAACTTTAAAAAGATTCAAATATGGGGTGGCTAAGTGGGCAGTGGATAGAGCACTGGCCCTGGAGTCGGGAGTATCTGAGTTCAAATCCGACCTCAGACACTTAATAATAACCTAGCTGTGTGGCCTTGGGCAAGCCACTTAACCCCATTTGCCTTGCAAAAGCCTAAAAACAATAACAACAACAACAACAAAATAAAAAAAGATTCAAATACATCTGGGAAAGTTAATATAGTATATACATTTATCATTTACATGTCTATGTATAGACAAGATTAATTTTTTTCTACAAAAAATATCATCTTACTAAATTTTACTTCCTTTTTTGCAAAAGAAACAATTTTCAAAAATCTGCATATGCAGTGACCAAATCATCTTTAAACTATTACTCTTTTGATATAGACAGAATTTATTATTTCCACAACTACTTATAAGTTCTTTTAAATTATGTTGATTATTATAATTTTTCATGTTTTTCTAATTGCCATAATAATTTTATAAGGTAATTATACTGGAGATTTCCATAGTAGGATATTAGGTCACCATGCTAATCTAGGTTTTTATAACCTCTTATCTAAACTACAGCAAAAAAGCCTACATTGTTTTCTTGACTCAAACTTCTCCCTATATCAATCTATCTTCTTCCTATAAAACTCAAAGTATTTTCTCAAAGTTCAGATCTCCTAGTCAACAAACTTCAGTGGCTCCCCATTTCTACCTAGGATGAAATATTGGACAATGTCTTGAGTGACTTAAAACTGCACTAAGACTTCTGGGACAACTTATATAAACTCTTCTGTTTACAATGTGGCCTTCTTCCAAATTTTCCAGTCTTCTTACACCTCACTCTATAATGCAGCTATACTAGATGACTTCACACAACACTTCATCTTCTATCTTTGTGTTCTTACACTCAACTGTCTCCCATGCCTGGTCTTCATCTCTGCATTTTGTAATTGCTAGCTTCTTCACCCCCATGAGTCGGCTGCTTTTTCCTCAACAATCATGGCCCCCTTCTCTCATTGGTCAGCTCCATTTTGAACCAGTATTTACAGGAAAGATTCAAAACCAGTCATGTTTCATCCTCCAGATTTCACCATAATCCACACTCCCACCATGGGTATGTCACCTCCTTAAATTCCTCCTACTTCTTATCTCTTTTTTATGTGTTGTATTCCTCTACTAAAAAGTAAGTTCTGTAAATTCACGAGCTCTTTCTATTTTGCTCATATATCCAGCACTTAGCAAAGGTCTAGCACACAAAAGAGACTGAATAAATGCTTGATGATGCAACTCAAGTACCCCCTTTTCACCTAGTCATTCCTACTTCCCTCAACACTCTATCTGTATACATTTTCTTGCTAATTAGAAAGTAAACTCCATAGAAGTGAGAACTTCAGTCTCTGAATATCACTTGGCAAGAGAAGATACCAGACACTGAGGATCTTTCTGAGCTAAACTGCCTAGCATTCCAACATTATGGCAGAGAACATACTGTATTTCCCCATATATAAGACACTCCCATGTATAAGATGCATCTTAATTTGGGGGTTTGAAATTTGAAAAAAATATATTACATAAAGTTATTGAACTCAAGTTTTATTCATCATAAAATTCATACAACTCCTCATCACTGTCAAAACTCATCCATTAGTTTGCCCTCATCTATGTTTAGTGATGAATCACTGTCTTAGGAGAGCCTCTGACTGTTCTCCTGTGCTCTAGTTTGGGGTTGATCACATGCACTAGTCCATTCAGATTCATGAACCCGAAACACCAATTCTGACCTCCTTTGAAATCAGTCACTTCTTTTTTTGTCAGCAATTCTTCTTGCCTTCTGCGGAATCACCTTTGTAGACACAGGAATTTTAATTTGCTCTGAAATCCCTCTTCAATTCCCTCTCTACATCAGGCCATTGTAATGACTTGCCTCTCATGGTCTTCTTCATCCCAGGTGTTTGCAGATTGTTTTCTCAGTTGGAGGGAAAGGAGTAAACTTGCATTCAACAGCAAGATTTCCATCACTTTTTACTCAAGTTATCCAATTTACTGGCATACAGTTCGGCAAAGTAGCTCTGAATTATCTCTTTAATTTCCTTTTTGTTAGTGGACAGCTCACCTTTTTCATTTTTGATATTGGTAATTTGGTGATCTTTCTTTTTTTTAAATCAGATTAACCAAAGGTGTGTCTATTTTACATAAACCAACTTAGTTTATTTATGAGATCAATGGCTTTCTTGCTTTCAATATTATTAATCTCTCCCTTGATTTTCAGAATTTCTAATTTGGTATTTAATAGGGGTTGTTTAATTTATTCTTTTTCTAGTATTTTTAGTTGCATACCCAATTCATTTATTTCTTCTTTCTCTATTTAATTTACATAGGCATTTTGAGATATAAAGCTTCTCTTCAAAACTGCCTTGGCTGCATTCCATAAATTTTGGTATGATGTCTCATTATTATCATTTTCTTGGATATAATTATTGATTATTTCTATTATTTGCTGTTTGATCCACCCATTATTTAAGATAAAGTTATTTAATTTCCAATTAGTTCTTGGTTTATCTTTCCCTGACCCTTTTTACAATGTAATCTTTTTTGCATTATGATCTGAGAAGTGTGTATTTATTATTTCTGCCTTTCTGCATTTGATTATAAGGTTTTTGTGTCCAAGTACATGATCAATTTTTGTGAAGGAGTCATGTATTACTGAGAGAAAACTATATTCTTTTCTATCCCCATTACGTTTTCTCCAGAGGTCGATTATATCTCAATTTTCTAAATGTTTTTATTCACCTTCTTAACTTCCTTCTTGTTTATTTTATTGTTAGATTTATCTAGCTCTCAGAGAGGGACATTGAGGTCTCCTATTATTAAAGTTTTGCTGTCTATTTTTCCTTGTAATTCATTCAGCTTTTCCTCTAGGAATTTGGATGTTATACCACTAGGTGCATACATGTTTAGTAATCCTATAGCTTCATTACTAATGGTGCTTTTTATGAAAATGTAGTTTCCTTCCTTATTCCTTTTTAATTGAATTTTGCTTCTATTTTGTCTGAGATTAGGATTGTTACCCCAGATTCTTTTTTTTTAGCTGAAGCATAATATATTTTGCTCCAACCTTTTACCTTTAACCTATGTGTATCTCTTTACTTCAAATGTGTTTCTTGTAAACAACATACTGTACGATTCTGCTATCTGCTTTTGCTTTATGGGACAGTTCATCCCATTCATATTTACAGTTAAGATGACTAATTCTGTATTGCCCTCCAAGCTATCTTTTTTCCATTTATATTTTTCTCATTACTTTTCTCTTATTCTTTCTCACCAAATTTTACTTTCCCCTTTGACTTTTCTTTTAAAAATTTAACTTTTAGTTTATTTTGACTTATACCTTCATTTTCATCTTTCCCTTTCACTGTGATTAAAAGCCTCCTGCTGGCTTTCCCTGCTCTCCTGTCTTCTGGACTTTACTTCTACTTTTCCCCCAAAGAGACAGATTTTTTTTGAAGATCCTCCACAATATCTACAGTTGAAAACTTCTTTGAATTTTCTCCTTTTCTTGGTGGGATCTGTAGTTTGAATGTCAGAATACAGACTTCATTTATCTGTAGCTCCAGGAGCATGTTAGCTTCACGCCACCATCTTGGCTCTGCTCTGGAAGTCCTCCGTTCATTTTGTTTTTAATAAACACAATAACAGAGATTATTTTATTAAGTAAGTTGTAAACTTTCCAAAAGGGTAGACATGAGATTATAATAATAATAACAATAACTGATATTTACATAGACTTTAAGGTTTGAAAAATACAGCCCAGTATCCCCCTTCAGATATTTGCAGCCCATGCCAACCCTAGGTAAGTCAGTCACAAAGTCTTTTTGCTTCCTCTCTTTCCTCATCTGTAAAATGAAAGGTTGGCCTTGATAATCTTTGAAGCCTTTTCCAGTTCTAAATCTATAACCCTATGATATAATTTTTTTAAATTTATTTTTTATTCTCGTTTTGTACAAATGTTTTTCTTTACATTAATAAAATATACTTGTTTACAAGTAAACAAAATACCCCTCCCCCCATGAATATAAATAGACTTGCTTGGGCAAAAAAGTAAAGGGAGAGAAAAAAAAATTAAAATAAAAAAAAATAATAGTAAAAATTGTAGGTATAGCCAGGTGGTGCAATGGACGAAGCACCAGCCCTGGAGCCACAAGCACCCGAGTCCATATCCAGTCTCGTAAAGCCAATAATCACCCAGCCATGTGACATGCAAGCCACCCGATCCCCACTGCCCTGCAAAAACCAAAAAGAAGAAAAAAAAAGACCCAAAATAAAATAAAATAGTAATAATAGTAGGGGTGGCTGGGTGGCAGACAGAGCATTGGCCCCTTGAGCCAGGAGCACCCGGGTCCGAATTCAGCCCCAGACAACCCAATGATCACCCTGCTATGTGGTCCCAGGCAGGCCACCCAGCCCTACTTGCCCTGCACCCTCCCCCAAATAATAACAAAAAATGTGTTTCAGTCTTTGTTCCAACACCATCAACTCTGTCATGAGTGGATCACATTCTTTATGATAAGTCCATCACAAAAGTTACTTCCATATTTTTCCAACGTTGCCATTGCTGATCGCAACTCCCTCCTTTCTTATTTCTCCACTACCATGTACTATACTTTCTCTCTCCTTTCACTCTGACTCTGCTGTAGGGTCGCTGAGTGGCGCAGCAGGCAGATCCCCGGTCTTGGGGCCAAGAAGTCCTGAGCCCCCATACCACCCTTGAGGCCCAGCATCCACCTGGCCCTATGGTCCTGGGCAGGCCATCCAAACCCAGACCCTTGCAAGAAGTAAAAAAAGAAAATGTGTTCTATCTGACCACTGTCCCCCCATGGTCCATCCTCTCCTCCTTTATTCACATCCCCACCCTTTCCCCCTGCTCCCCCCTCCATACTCTAGTTGTCTATACCCCATTGAGTATATTTGCTGTTTCCTCTCCTAGCCATCTCTGATGAGAGCAAAGGTTCCCTCATTGCCCTTGCCTCCCCCTTCCATATCATTGCAATAGCTCTTCGTAATAAAAAAAAAAATCTTATTATGTGAAATAGCTTGGACTATTCGCCCTCTCCTTTTTCTTTCTCCCATTCCATTTCCCTTTTTTTCTCATTGACTCCATTTTTACTCCATATTTTATCTTCGACTTCAGCTTTCTCCTGTGCTTCAACTATAAAAGCTCCCTCTACCTGCTCTATTATCTGAAATGGTTCATATGAATATTATCAGTATCATTTTTCTATACATGCAGTTCATCCTCATAAGTCCCTCATATTTCCCCCCTCTCCCCCAATCTCCATGCTTCACCTGAGTCCAGCATCTGAAGATCAAACCTTCTGTTCAGCTCTGGCCATTCCAAAAGGAACCTTTGAAATTCCCCTGGTTCATTGAAAGTCCATCTTTTTCCCTGGAAGAGGACATTCAGCCTTGCTGGGTAGTTCATTCTTGGCTGCATTCTAAGCTCTTTTGCCTTCCGGTATATTGTATTCCAAGCCCTCCGAGCTTCCAATGTAGCTGCTGCTAAGTCCTGTGTGATCCTGACTGCAGCTCCACGATATTTGAACTGTGTCCTTCTGGCTGCTTATAATATTTTCTCTTTGACTTGGGAATTCTGGAACTTGGCTATAATATTCCTAGAGGCTGGTTTTTTGGGATCTCTTTCTCGGGGGGATCGGTGGATTCTCTCCATTTCTATTTTGCCCTCTGCTTCTAGAATATCAGGGAAATTTTCCTGTAGTAATTCTTTGAAAATGATGTCAAAGCTCTTTTCCTGATCATGACTTTCAGGTATTCCAATAGTTTTCAAATTATCTTTCCTAAGTCTGTTTTCCATATCAGTTGTTTTTTCAATGAGATATTTCACATTTTCTTCTAATTTTTCATTTTTTTGGTTTTGAAGTATTGATTCCTGATTTCTGGTAAATTCATCAATCTCCCTGAATTCTATCTTTGTCTGAAGGATTTGTTTTCCTCAGAGAGTTTTCTTATCTCTTTTTTCCATCTGACCAATTTTGCTTTTTAAAGCATGCTTCTCCTCCATAACTTTTTGAACTGTTTTATCCATTTGACCTAAGCTGGTTTTTAGCATGCTATTTCCTTCAGCATTTTTTTGGATTTCCTTGACTAGGCTGCTGACTTCATTTTCATGTTTTTCCTGCATCTCTCTCATTTCTTTTCCCTGTTTTTCTTCTAACTCTCTCACTTGATTTTCAAAGTCTTTTTTGAGCTCTGTCATAGCCTGATCCCAATTTCTGTTTTTCTTGGAGTCTTTAGATGCAGGAGCTTGTGCTTGCTCATCTTCAGACTGAGTATTTTGATCCTTCTTGGAGTCATATGCAAAATATTTCTCAATGGTGTTCTTTTTTCTCTGCTCATTTTCCCAGCCTGAACCTGGTTTTGGGATGCTTCCTGAGCTTTTGGGACACTCCCACAAGGGTCTCAGTGTGTGAGGCTCTGTCCTCCCTCCTGGTCTGTGAATGACCATAAGCACCTCCCTCTGCCACGGGGCTGAGGTGGGGGGGGCACTGCTGTTCTATGGGGGGGGCTAGACTGCTATCAGGATCTGAATGTGGTCAGAGCCCCAGAGTCCTGTTCCAGAGGCAGAGGACAGAGCTCTGCAGTTTCTCTTCACTCCCCTCCCTCAGCTCAATGGGCTCATGCTTACCGGCTCCACCTGCTTCTGTTTCCAGGTCTAGGCTGCCGAAAAACCAGGCTGCTCTCTGTGTGCCCTGGGGGCTGGGCTCCACGTGTTGCTCCCCCGCTGTTCCCCCACTTTGTGCCGGTGCTCCCTGGGGTGCACCTCAGGCGACTCCCCCGCTGCTGTGAGCTGAGGCTCCCAGCACCCTGGGGCTGCCTCCGGGAGGCTGAAGTTCTTTGGCTCTGGCGGGCCACCCCTCCGGCCCCAGGGAGCAGAGCCTTTCTGCTCTTTTCCAGATTACCTTGAGTAGGAGAACTGCCTCACTAGGTCCCTTTGTGGGTTCTGTCTCTCGAAAGTTTAGTTAGAGTCCTTAGTTTATGAGTTTTTATCAGAGAGCTCCTAAGACTTGATCCCTTCTTGTCACCATCTTGGCTCTGCCCCCCCCTCCATTCATGTTTGCAAACTGGATCACTTTGAACTTGAATTCAGCACTGTACATAATCTTTTCTGAGTCATTTCTGGGCAGTACATGGCAAAATGTAACCTTATATACCATTAACAAATGTGAAACAATGAGCACCAAGACAAGCATGAAAAAGTGAGAAATACAAGTAAAAAAACCTACAAGCACTATATAAGAAGCTCCCAATTTTTAGACCCCAAATTTTTAGAAAAAGGGTGCATATGGTAACCACAATAGGCTGGACTGTTAGAATGCCAGACATATGCTTGCCAAAAAAACCTATTTTATGGAGAATTCACACAGGGAAGCATTCACAAGGGGATAAGAAGACACAATACTGAGACACTGTTAAAAGTCTCATTAAAGAACTTTAGAATTGACTGTACAGCATGGGAGACACTGGCACAGAACCACCCAGCATGGTGCATCCTTATCAGTGAGGGTGCTGTACTCTATGAGGAAGGCAGAAGTAAAGCAGCTCAAAGGAAATGTGACATACATAAGTTTAGAGTACCTACCCCAGGTGTTCACATGGACTATTTGTGTCCAACATATGCTAGAGTATTCTGATCTCACAGTCGGACACGCTAATTTTTCCTCAAACATAGTGATATTATTTTGGCCTTCTTGGATAACGAAGGAGAAGAACCAACCAATCAATCCCCAGTACTTCTACACCGTACCATGCACAATACTATTCTTTATTGACTGAACATTGGAAGCAAAAGTTGAACTATGATATTCACAGTTTTGCCTGGCACTAACTCTGGTAACATGTCTGCTGTGTAACATCATATACTGCTTCTCTAAAAGCTCAATATTGAAATAGCAATATTAAGCTATTTCTGAAATATCATCATAGACATCATAAAGCAAAAGGAAAATAGACACAAAATTAAGATGTAAATAATGAGGGAAATGAGGGAAGGGGTTTAGGAAGGTCATATATAAAATCTGAGGAGGAGGGTAGTAGGAAGCCTTGGAGAATTTGGGTGCTTCCTTTCTAGCAACAAATATTATCTACTATTCCCTTCCCCTTAGGATAAAAGCAAAACCTTTATCCTTGAACTTAAAACTCTTTGCTTTCTAGTTACCAACTAGCTCTCTATTCTTATTTTACATTATTCATCTTTATGGAAATTCTATTTGAATTAAATCAGGCTGCCAACTAATTCTCTATACAAAAAATTCTTTGTACCTGTTATCTCTTGTATCTTTGCACAAGCAGACTGCCCTATCTCCTCACCACTTTCTCACTGTGTCCTTAACGTCATTCAAATCATACTTTAGATGCTACTTCTTACATGAAATAGATTCTGATTTTCTCCCAGAAGCAATTAGTGCTCTCTCCCTCTTGAGGACACATTTTAAACGTTTTATAGTCATATTTATATATTTTGTATTTACTTTGTACATGTTGTATTCTCTCAGAAGAAATGTAAGCTCTTCGAGGGAAAGGATCATTTCATATTTTACTTTGTATACTAGATACTTGTACTTAGTAACATTTGTTGAATTGAACATTTAGGGGTGAAATGATTATATTCCAGAAAGGGGAAATATTAAGAGAGTAACAAATACAAATAAACTAGCTACTTTTAATTTTATAACTTCTAGTTATAACTTTAACAAGGATATAAGAGGCCAAGAAAACATTCCCATTTATTATACTAACAGTATTAGTGTTTAATATATTAAAAGTTACTTAAAGAATACTGAAAATAGTTTACTCACATATTTTGATGTTAAACTTGCAGCACTTATATTAAAGAAAGTTGCGTTGGACTCTGCAGCCACTGCTTTGGCCTTTTAAAAAATGTAAAAAAAAGCAGGTGTAAAGTCACATGAGCAGATATTAAAATAAGGATTTGAAGCAGCATGATAGACTATTTAAATCAGACCTAATTTGGAATGTTAAAATAGCTAACAAAGATGGTCTAAGAATTAAAGACATGTAATACAATTATTTTTTTTTCATTTATGTGAAAGGGGAAGCTTCTCTTAAAAGTATTAAGAAAAGAAGAGGTGCTAGCTTTTCTCCTTTCCATTATAGAAATGGTAACTGACAAAAAAAGGAGTTTTGAGTTGTCAGCAAAAAAACAGTGCCATGTTTCTGTTAAATCTCTTTTTTGGGGCAAAGATATCCAGACAATCAGAAACACCTGGAAACTTGGCAAGGAGAAAAAGTCTGGAAAACTTTTACAATCAGGTTTTTTGTATAACTTTAACAAAAATCTATGTATCTCTTGCTCATTATTTTTTAATCTGCTAAGTAGCTAAAAATTAAAAAAGTATTCAATACATTAGGATATGTAGACACAATGTATACAATGTTATTTGGTCCAGAGGTGATTTATTTCCAAGTGGAAAACTTATGACTTTAATTCTGTCTCCA
This sequence comes from Macrotis lagotis, assembly GCF_037893015.1. Lineage (NCBI taxonomy): Eukaryota > Metazoa > Chordata > Mammalia > Peramelemorphia > Peramelidae > Macrotis > Macrotis lagotis. The sequence goes on along the minus strand of NC_133658.1, from coordinate 220,846,614 downwards.
AAGATGGACTGGCCAAGCAATTTTATAGGCTTCAGCCTGGAGTCACTGAGAAATTAATTGACTTCCCAATGGCCCACATTTATGTATTTTGGAGACAGAACATTAATCTAAGACTTCCAAACTACAAAGTCAGTCTTCTAGCCACTCTGACATGTTGCTTTTCATATTTTTTAATGCAAAATCATAAAACAATGAAAATTATCCTACCACTCCTTTCATTTGTCCAAAAACACATATCAAGCAGACTGCATGTTTGCCTTCATGTAAATATGTTTGTGAGGTCTTTAATAGAAAAGATGAGAAGCAGAAAAAGATTACATCAAAAAGAAAATTACAGTTATCCCTTCTATATTCCAGGGTTAGGAATATTGTACTCCTGCAAGCTGGAAAATCCACATAAAAATTTTTGGCCCTCTCTTCGTAACAGAGATCTGAATTTTTTCTTTTTCTTTTATAGGGTGTTTACAGTACCCTATTTTAACATCTGGGTTAAATATTTGGTCCTAGGTTCTGTGTCATCTGATGGCCTTCATCATGTGTCATCAATGACTTACATATAATTTCCCCCAAATTTCCATTTGATTTCTAATAGATGTTAACGGCTATTAAAAGATCCTTGTCTTTTTCAGAGGCCCTATTTTCCAGAAACACTGGTCCCAGAGCATTTACGAAGCTCTGAATGTGTCAAGGACAAAGCCCTCCCAAGGTGACTTAATTTGCTGTTTGGACCTCAAGGTGGATTTCTTGGGAGGCAAGATAGGAACCAGTCAGTTGGGGACCTTTGCAGTTAAGTGAACACTCTTATCTTCATAGTCTAGTATTTCCAAAGGAAAAGAATCTGTTTTTTGCATGGCCTTTCCCTCCCATGCCATGCCTCTTCCTGTTTTTTTTTTCTCCTTTTTTGTACTATCATAAATACATAAATTTCTGATAGGACTGTGAATTCTTTGGGATCCACAAACATGTTCTTATAATAAACCTAACTTTTACGTAAGTCTTGGAATAAGATGGTTGCCTTTTGTCATGCAGATTCATATATCAAAACTTCAATAGGGAACACTGAGATATAGAAAGGATAACTCTACCCAGATACAATTATGTGAAATTATTAAGAAAAATATTTGCTATTGAATCCCCAACTTTAGGGGATTTAGTTCTTTAGGGAATACATCAATTTTCTTCATCAGTAAAATCAGGAAAATAATAATTGTAATCTCATGAGTTATTACAAGTTAGCTTAGGTACGGAACAAATAAGTGACTTGCCAGTGATCATACCACCAAATGTCAAAGGAGGAATTGGAATGTAGTTCTAACTCACAGTTTATTCTTTTTTTCCACTGCACCACAAATCCTCTCCAGTATTAATATTATTACAGGTAGCTACTTCAATATTACCAAAGTTTCTAGCAATAAATCTTTTAACAAGAAAAATCAGAGAAACTATCTAGGAAAGAAAAATGATTTCTAGAATATATTTCTATATTTCCTCAAATATGGAAGATTCAAACATAACAGCATTTATTACCAGCATAGTTTTTCCATTTCCAGGTGGGCCAAATAGCAATAATCCCCGAGCTGGAGCTCTAAGTCCTGTGAATAACTTTTAAAAATACAAGAACATATTTCAGTTATTTTGTTCTACAGTGAATTAAAAAATCACTAAATCGGGGAAACTAGAAAAGGTAACTTTATAAACAAGACAAACATGTCCAAATTATTTTCATATTTTCATTATTTTCCAAGATAGACAACTTCAGAATTTAAAACCCATGGAGATGTTACAACAAAGAATAAAACATTTTTAATTAGATAGAACAGAAGCTTTCATTGATTCTTGTTTTTTTGCTAGGCAATGGGATTAAGTGACTTGCCCAAGGTCACTCAACCAGGTAATTACTGTGTCTGAGGCTGAATTTGAACACAGGTCTTCCTGACTCTATGGCTGGTGCTCCATCCACTGCACTACATAGTTGCCCCTCACTGATTCTTTATTAAAGATAAATATGGCGAAAGAACGAACTAGGCCAAAGTAAAGCAAAAGTTTTAAGTGCAGACAGAGGTTCATACAAGTTACACAAAAGCGAACTAGGAGATATTAACTCAAATGAGAATATCATTGACTAGAATTTTAAATTTATTTGCAAGTTAATTGTATAAATACATTAATGCTTCTATCTTCTTCATCCCCTTCCTTTTTTCCCAAGTCCTACCCCCCCCCCAAACTCTACCTCCTCCAGGGAGATATGGAGCCCACAATGATCCTACCCTGCTTCAAAATTTCAACAAAATTTAAAAATTCAAAACCTTCATGTAGTTTAGTGCATTATGACATTTTCTGCTATTATTAATGCATTCATTCGATTATTAATTTTTATTTCTTATAGTACTATTTATTTTATAATATTTGCATCAAATTTGATGTTGCTTATATTTCCAATTAGACTAATTTATTTGAGGGCTTCACAATGGGAGGTAAAAATGAGTAAGAAATTCCCTATCTTCTTACCAAGTGATAGAAAGAAAAACAAACAAATAATTATTAAGGTAGGAAAAGGTTACTGATATAAAAGAAGTACATATGAAAAAGTTTGGAGGATAATGAAGAGACTTGGAGTCAGAAGATCTGAATTTTAATTCTGACTTAAATATTTACTAGTTGTAAGATCCAGGTAAGTCATTTAACTTCTCTAAAACTCAGTTTCCTCATCTGTAAAATGAAGATAATAATAGCATCAACCTCAGTGTTATTTTGAAGACATAAACACCACCACCACCACCACCAGCTAACATGTCAGTCACTGTGCTGATTGCTTTACAAATTATTGTCAAAACAGCCCAATGATAATACATGGGATATCTTATATAAAGACCTTTGAAAACTATAGAGTATTATATAGACCTTAGCTGTAATTAATTATAATTACTTATACAGAAAGCCTTTCTAAGGGCAGGAAGAACATATGAGATGATTTTTAATATAAACCTTAACACATGGGTATAAACAAGTAGAGATGGCAGAAAGAAAAGCTTTACGGGTACATGGAACTGGTGGAGGTGATGAAATTAAATGTTTTGAGGACATGTTGTTTGGTTTGGTTATACTTTTGATCGATTATACATGTGTGTAGTTACATTCAATTCAACTCAATAAATAAATATTAAGAATGTGGCACTTGAAAGGCACCAACAAGATGCTAGGAATAAGGCAAAAATTATATAGGCTCTATCTAAATGAAGCAGAATGTCATAGATGGGAAATATCAAATAGGTTGCTTTGATTCAACACAGGGTACATGAGAGAGACTAGTATGAAATAAATTTGGAAAATTTGAGATAAGACCGTGAACATTTCTTAATGCCAAAGAATTTGCATTTTGTCCTTTGGACAACAATGAGTCACTCCAGTTTCTTGAGCAGGAGAATTGCATATTTAGACTTGTGCTGAACGAAGATGATTTTGATAGTTGTATGGAGGAGGATGGCCAAGAATGGGGATGCCAGAAGCAGGAAGATTATTTAGTATTTATTATTATTTAAGAACTTACTAATTATCAAGTGATAGAAAGAAAAACACAGGGCACAGTGGATAGAGCACCAGCCCTGGAGTCAGGAGGACCTGAGTTCAAATCCAACCTCAGATACTTAATAACTGTCTAGCTGTGTGACCCTGGGCAAGTCACTTAACCTCAGTACCTTAAATAAATAAAATTTTAAAAAAAGAAAAGCAAATTCAGTCAAGAAACAATGTTGGCATAAATGTGGATACTGGTCCTGTGAGCAAGGAACAAAATCAAGAAGACCTGGCAAATAACTGGATATGGGAGAGTGGTATCAAGGATCTTGCCGATTTGAACCTGGATAAATTAGAACAGGTCATCTCCTTCAACAGAAATAGAGACATTAGGAAAAATTCTATTTCAGTCAAGTTAAATTTGGAATATTTATGAAACACAAGGGGGAAATGTCCAGTCCCCCAAAAAGAACAAATGGAAAAGGGGAGATCTAAGTCTGTCAATTTAGAAACAAATAATTCTGTGTATCACGCATTAATTTCAAATCAATTTTATTATTTAAATAATTTGTTACTGTATAATTCTAGAATAACATGAACAAAATCCTGATAATATGAATTATCTATTACTTTATTACAATTTGGCTTGAATATTTTTATTTCTCTGGGAATATTCCTGGTACAATGTCACAAAACAGTTTTACTTTTCTTTGTAGTAACATCATTTGAGGAAGAGAGTTGGGAGTTATCTCCAAAGATAACTGTATTCCTATGAGATTACCAAGAAAATTAAGAGAAAGAACAGAGGACACAGAATAGTTTGGGGGATATACCTATGCTTAGGAGGCAGGTTAAGGATAATGATCCTAGAGAGGAAACACAAAAGGTAGAGTCAGGAAGAGAAATATGATACAACAATGTCAAGAAGATCAACGAATAAAATGGAGTTGAGAAGGAAAGGGGTGGTCTAATAAGCTACAGAGAGGTAAAGAAAGATAAGTACTGCAAAAGAGAGAAACAGGATTAATGACTAAAAAAGGTAAAGTCTAACCAAATAATAGCAAGTCTTGACTCATGAAGTTTAAGCTTTACTAAAGTTCTTGTGCAAGAGAATAACATGCTGAGGTTATGAAGACTGATCTAACAGGACCATACAATAAATGGGAGGAGAAGAGAGAGGAGACAAAAAGACCAGATATGGGACCAAAGGAATATTGAACAAGGGGTGACCTCCTTTAGCTAACTTCCCTAAGTACTACTTGGCCTTTCTCTCTGCCTTAAAGAAACATGTGTATGTCTCTTCTAATCAGAAAATAAAAGAACTTGAAAGCAGGAAGCATCTCAATTTCTTATTTGTGTTCTAAGACTTTATTATAGCACTTGGCACAGACTAAGTGGCTTAATAAATAAATACTTTTCCATTTCATTCCATCCCTTCCAAGTCTATTTATATTTTCAACAAAAGATCCAAGAAGATGAAAATCCTTAGTCAAAATAAGAATGCAATTTCACATATTGAAAAGTCAGTAATAACATTAACTAGGAGACCCATCCCCAAAACCATTCAAATCACATTATGTAGGAAACAAATGATAGTTAATTATAATTTTACAGTTGACAAAATACTTTCTCACAACAATCCAAGTATCACAGTTGCCATTTTATAGCTGAAGAAATTAAAGTAGAAGGGTTTAGTAACACTGCCTGGATCAGAATAGTAGTGTGTTGTCCCAGCAGTCTTTTCCATAGACTTCATCTTTGCCATGCCAACATCTCTTGGCCAAATGCTAGACAGGCAGAGTACATTCTCCATTGAAAATATATAAGGAATATTATTTGCAAAGAGGATTTTCTGAGATGATGGAAAATATCACAGTCTGGGATATCCTATTATTCTTTTCAACATCCACTAAAAGTCTGTGAAAAAAAAATTTAAACAACACTTTCTAACAAACTATAAACAAATGAGGTCAGAGAATCAATTACTTTGAAATCAATCAGACTGCTTAATTATATGTTCTGTTACCCCATAATTCTACAATAAAGCAAATATAACTGTCATCACATGGGTATTTTCTTTCATTCCAGCCTGGGTTTGTTCATCGTTACTGCTCTGGGAATATGCCTAGTACAAGGTTACAAAATAGTTTAATTCTACTATTTGCTTCAAGTATGTTCCTGTGAGATTACCAAGAAAGTTAAGAGAAAGAAAATTTGAGTAATGACAGAATCATTTTTCTCCATGACTCCATTATGGTTCCAGAAATGTTTCGCTCAAAAAAAGATATAAAATTCAGCAGGTATTTAAAAACCACACTTAATAAATACTCATCACTTCAGTGTATATTGGTTTGATCTTCTTGTATTTGATTCTCTCATACAACTGCTGACAGAAGTCAGTCAAATCGGTAATCCATGCGGTTTGGCTACATTTAAGGCAAGATCATGTATCTATAGCCAGAAGGGATATAGAGGTCCTTTTATATAAAAATGAAGAAATTGAAGAAGAGATTAAGATGATTTGCCCAAGACTACAAAGATACTGAGAGAGAGAGAGAGAGAGAGAGAGAGAGAGAGAGAGAGAGAGAGAGAGAAAGGGAATTTGAAAGTAGGTCCTCTGACTTAAAATGCAGGGCTCTTTTCAGTAGCTTCAAAGAAAAAAAAGATCTCACTCTACATAAAAACAAAGACAAGATAAAAGCAATAGCCATAATTTGAACCATAAATAAAAAGAATAACTGTCCCCTTGGTGAACCCTATCAAGTTTCCTCAAAAAAGTATGAAGACAATGATCAAGAAGGTCTTCCCAAGATCCTTTTATCTGAAAAAGAATGTTTATATTTTTGTTTAAAAACTTGAAGGATTCTAGGGCTAGGTGGCATAGTGGATAAAGCACCAGCCCTTGAGTCAGGAGTACCTGAGTTGAAATCCGGTCTCAGACACTTTATAATTACCTAGCTGTGTGGCCTTGGGCAAGCCACTTAACCCCATTTGCCTTGCAAAAAAAAAACTTAAAAAGAAAAAAAATGAAGGATTCTTTTACATTATTTTGGAATTCATAAAACAGAAACATGTCTATGGACTGCAAATCTTGCTTTAATAAGTATTCAAATTCACAATAACATTAAATATGTATATATGAAAAGAAAATCAGTAAACCATTCATTTCCAATGGCAATTAAAAAATGTATTGGGGAGCCGCTAGGTGACATAGTAGATACAGCACTTGCCCTGGAGTGAGTTGAATTCAAATCTGGCCTCAGACACTTAATAACTGCCTAGCTGTGTGACCTTGGGCAAGTCACTTAATCCCATTGCCTTGCAACCCCCCACCCCCCAAAAAAAGTGTATTGGGAATTCAGATGTCTCCCTGGCACTCATTGTCGTTCTGCTCACTTTAGTAAACTCAGTGACTTTGGAGAGTAATTCTTAAGCATTAATGAGGTCACATTTCAAAGAAGTTTCCTTTCCTTTTTCTAATTCTAGTTACTTTGATTTATTGTTATCAAAACACTAATTGTAATAGACCACTCTATTAACTTCCCCTGTCAGCTTAGAATCTATAATCCTTTTATCATAAACAATTTTTTAATGACTGAAAAATGGCAAATACCATTTCCCCTACTATATAATTAGTTATGATATTGCACTAATACATAATATTTTGATTTTTATTCCTTTATCTATCTTAGCATTTTTTCCTTATTTTCATTACCTCTATTGTCATAATAGCAAATAACATGTGAATATAATTGTACTGCCAATAGCATCAATTGCTTATTGTCTCTACAATGCCACGATGCAGGATGTGATAGGAAAATGTTAATGGATATTCTTACCTCAGGTCTAAGAGAAGGAAGAATAACTATTTCTTGTAATGCCTGCTTTGCTAACTCTTGCCCAGCTATATCATCAAATTTGACAGCTGTTCCACTGTCAAAAAAAAAATTAAAATTAATCCCATGATGGGAATCTATTCACTGTTATATTTAAATTGAGGTGAAATAATTAATAATCTATTAAACATTTGGTAATTTTCAGGATTAATTTAAATATTTATGTACAGGTGAATCATCTTTTTATTGAGTGAAAACTATCATGAAATGAAAAACGTAAAAAGTATGTAAACAATAAACTTTATTCACTTAGAATCACATTAGGAACAAAATAACAATTTTAAACAGATGAATAGAAGAAAATTAAATAATATAACTTACTTGTCAACAATTTCATTCATAATGAGATTAGCAAGATTACTGTCCACATTCCTAAAATTCTTCAAATCTTTCTTTTTTCGAGCAGTAGGCATAGGGGTTGAAGGCTTATTTGTCCTGTTAGTTTTGGGAGTGCCCTTAAAAGAAAAAAGTTTTAAGAGTGAAGCAAATACAATGGAATGTTTGTATTCTTTCCTAACAAGTTCTAGTTAAATTTTCAGACACTTAAAAAATTTAAATTATGAAATAAAAATTAAGTATATTCACAGTTAAAAGGTTATTTTTTCATAATTGTGTTGGTAAATATTTATTTTTACTTACCACATTGGCTGAAGAGCATTTCAAAATTAGATCCTCTACCCTACAGATTCAAAGCTTTTCATCTAAGTACTTCAAATCTGAAATTTACTATAATTAATTTAATCCCAGCAAACCTTAACTATACACATTTTCACTATTAAAATATTTATCATAAGGCAGGTATGGGTTAGACTTTATCCAAAAGAATTCAATAGCTTAAATATTAAAAATCTTTTTGAAATCACCATTTCACAAATAAATTAAGTCTCATAGACTAGATCAAATCTATAAGAAACATTATACCAAATCCCTCAAGTGTTAAGATTCATAAGTTGTTTATAATAATTAGAAAATGAAGGTTCCAAATAAAAATGGAAGTACTATGTAAATAAATGCAATATATAAAGACAAAATAGGCACCAAAGGAGTCAGGGTTAGGAAGCCCTTTAATATTAAGTTCTAACTGCACTTTCAAGTGAAATCCATTTTCAGAAACACAGCTTGCAACTTTACTTTTTTTTTTTAGGAATATAACTTATTCTGTTACAGAAAACACATGGGGTAGCTAGATAGAGCACTAGCCCTGGAGTTAGGAGGACTTGAGTTCAAATCTGACCTAAGGCACTTAACAATTACCTAGCTTTGTGACCTTGGGCAAGTCACTAAACCCCTTTGCCAAGTCACTAAACCCCTTTATCTTGCAAAAGCTTAAAAAACAAAACATACATGAACAAAAAAAATGAAGCACAACCATTTTTTTTCCTTCAGTGTCTATAAAAAGATGTGACATTTATTTCAAGTAAAATAATGCAAAAATACTAATCAAGTTCACTATAAGAGGTTTACCATGAATAGAGGATCATACCTGACATTCAGTTATTTTCCATTAAGTAGTGTCTTGTAGTATAGAATATGATACATAAAAACCTTAAAGCCAGAGATGACCTTAGTTAGTCATAATGCCCAACTCTGTCTTTTTCAAATGAAGAAACTGAACCCTTACAATTAAGTCCCTGTTCTAAGTTACACACTTTTATAGAATAAGTATTCTGATTTTTCAAAAAGTTAATTTAGTATTTAATTTTCCCCAAATACATGTAAAAACCATTTTTAACATTCATTTTTAAACTTTTGAGTTTCAAATTCTCTCTTCCCAATCTCCCCATCCCCAAATTGAGAAGGCAAGCAATTTGATCCAGGCTATTTATGTGTAGGCATGTAAAACATTTCAATAACAGAAATACTATGAAAGAAAAATATACACCAAAAAACGTCAAGAAAAATAAATTTTAAAAAGCATGCTTTAATCTATATTTGGACACCATCAGGATGGATAGCATTTTTCATCAGAAGTCTTTCAGAATTTTCTTGGATCATTGTATTGCTGAGAATAGCTAAGTCATTCACAGCTGATCAACTTACAATACTGTTGTTACTTTGTACACAGTACATTTTATATTTCATTAACTCATTGAAGTCTTTCCAAGTTTTTTCTTTCTGAGAGCATACTACTCATTATTTCTTATAACATAATAGTAGTCCAACATAATCAATAACACAATTTGTTTAACCATTCCCCAACTGATTGGCATCTCCTCAATTTCCAATCCCTTGTCACCAAAAAAAAAGCTGCTATAATTATTTTTGTAGACATTTGTTCTTTTTCTTTTTTTTCTTTTTTTGGAATACAGACCTAGTAGTGACATTGCTAGGACAAAGAATATACAGGATTTTATAGCCCCTTGGATGTAGGTTCCAAATTGCTCTATAAAATAGCTAAATCTGTTCACACCTCCACCAACAATGCATTAATGTCTCATTTTCCCCACCTTCCCCCTCCAACATCTGTCATATGCACAATCATTTCAGTAGCACAGAATGTTTGGTTACACTTTTAAAGTACCTTATAAGATGTAGTTGCAGGGACAGTTCCCTGTCTAGCTGAAGAGAGCATAGATAGCCCACTACAACTGGGTGCTCTATGATGGCCTGAAAGACCCGTGGATGCAGTTTTTGTAACTGTTTTTGACCGAGGAAGTGAATTACTGGTGTGTGTTAATGGATCCTTTTTTTTGGGAACGGCACCACTTTCTGAAAGAAAAAAAATTAAAATATTTTATAACAGGTAACATTAGAATATTGCGATCTAGAAGTCTAATATTCAAAATAAAAATCTATAAACACAAAAATATTTTCTCTACTCAAAATTGATCAAAGCTTCCTTCCAAAATCTAAAAAATGTATTTAATGTAACTGTTTTAGAATACCCTTGGGGGGGTGGAGTCAAGAATTCTGCATGAAGGCAGCATTTCCCAGGAACTCCTTCCCCCCAAACTCCAAAAAAACCAAACTAATGATGACCCCAGCCAAATTTTAGAGGGGTAGAACCCACAGAAAGACTGAATGATACATTTTCCTAGTCCAAGATAACTTAGAAGTTCCGCAGGAAAGGTGTGTTTCACCAGCCCAGTCCAGAGATCATCAGCAACAGCTTGAAGGGACAGTGAGAGAACTCTGCTGCACCCGGGTGAGTGTGGGGTGAGGGAGCTCTGGCTACAGAGCCTGCTACAAGAATCTGGAGAAAAGAGCCTGCACCCACAGAGCCGGTAAGGGAAGTCTGCAGAAATTTCTCTGCTCTCCCTGGGGTAGGACTCTGCTGTTTGCCTACACTCAGATATTACAATTTGGGCTTCCATACTAAATAATCAAGCTGGATTCCTTTTTATAGCTCCAGGGCAGAGGGAAGTAAGGTGAGGGGGGGGAAAATCTACATATCAAAGCATAAGCAAGAGAGCATAAGACCTTGGAGGAATAAAGGTCCCAGTGGGATGTCCCCATCTCCCGCCCCCCAAAAAACCCCAAAAGCCTTGGAAGTGCTGTCTTGGGCTGAGGAAATAAGCAAACAACAGAAAAAGAATGACCATAGAGAATTACTCTAGTCCCAAGGAGGATCAAAACACATATGCAGATAATGACAAAATCAAAGCTTCCATATCTAAAATCTCCACAGGAAACAGAAAATGGGCTCAGACTATGGTTGAGCTAAAAAAAAAAAGACTTTGAAAAGCAATTAAGGGAGATGGAGAAAAATTGGGAGGAGAAATGAGAGTGCTACAGAAAAATCATGAAAACCAAATCAAAAGCTTGGTGAAAGATATACAAAAAAAGTGCTGAAAAAAAGCAAATGGAAAAAGCAATGGAAGCAATGGAAAAAAGCAAAACAAAAAGCAAATGAGGAGAAGAATGCCTTAAAGAAGCAGAATTGGCCAGCTGGAAAAGGAGATTTAAAAAAAAAGCTCTCTGAAGAAAATAACTCCTTCAAATGCAGAATGGAACTAAAGTAAGCTGATGACTTTGCAAGAAATCAGGAAGAAATACAACTCTTCAAAAAAAAAATCCAAAAATTAGAAGAAAATGTGAAATATCTCATTGGGAAAAACAACTGACCTCGAAAACAGATCCAGAAGAAATAATTTAAAAATTATTGGAGTATCTGAAAGCCGTGACCAGGAGAAGAGCCTAGACTCCATTTTTCAAGAAATAATACCGAAAAATTGCCCTGAGATTCTACATGCAGAGGGTAAAATAGAAATCAAAGAATTCACAGGTCTGAAAGAGAGCCCCACCCCGCCAAAAAAACTTCCAGGAATATTATAGCCAAATTCCAAAACTCCCAAATCAGAGAGAAATTTCTAAAAGCTTCCAGAAACAAACAATTCAACTACCAAGGCTCCATAGTATCATACAGAATCTGGCAGCATCTACATTAAGGGTTCGTAGGGACTGGAATATGATATTCTGGAAGGCAAAAGATCTTGGTTTACAACTGAGAATCAACTACCCAGCAAAACTGAGCATCCTCTTTCAGGTGAAAAGATGGACTTTCAATGAAACAGGGGACTTTCAAACTTTCCTACTGAAAAAAACCAGAGCTGAACAGAAAGTTTGATCTCCAAGTACAGACCTATGATGAACCATAAAGGGAGTGGAAGAGAAGGACTAACTATGAGGAACTTAAGGATATTCAACTGTTTGTATTCCTGCATGGGAAGAAGATATTGATAACTCATATGAATTTTCTCATTCATAAGAGCTGTTAGAAGATGCATATATAGACAGGACATAGGAAGGAGTGGAATATAATGGTATAATATAGTAAAAAGATGGAGTCAATGGGTGATAAAGGAAAATACCAGGAGGAAGGAAAAGGAGATGAAGCTAAGAAATTTCACATAACAGTCAAGAAAAAGCTTTTTCAATGGAGTGGAAAGGGGGAAGGCAAGCCGGAATGAGCGAGCCTTCATTCTCATCAGAAATGGCTCAGAGAGGAAACAACATGCACACTTAATAGGCTGAGGAAATCTATCTCACCCTAGAGAAAAATAAGAAGAAATGAACAGGATAAGGGGGAATGGGGGGAGGGAAGGGGGGGGGAATAGGTGATAGGGGAGAGTACTCAGATACAACACACTTTTGAACAGGGCCAGGATGAAAGGAGAGAGAAAAAAGAACAAATGAGAGTGAGGAGTAAAAGAGTGGAGGTACAGCTAGTAATAGCAACTATGGGAAAAATATTGAAGCATGGTGGACTTATGATAAAGAAAGCAACTCACCCCAAAGACAGAGCCATTGAAAACTGAACACAGACTGAAGTATAATTTTTTTTCCCCCTCTCTATTCTTGAGGTTTCTCATCTTCTTGGGAGGGGGGGAGGAATTTTATATTTACTCTTATAACATTCAATTTACATCAATATATAGCATGGAAACAATGTAGAGACTATCAGACAGCCTTCTGTGGAGGGGGGAAACTGTAGAATTCAGAGCCTTGCAAAAAAGGATCGGTACATCTTACTATTTTATATTATTGGAAAACAAATGAATTGTTAAAAATGTCAAAAAAAGAAAACCAGAAAGAAAACCTAAAGTAAAATTGTCAAAATTATATTAAAAAAAAAATAGGATACCATTGAGGATAAAAATAGTACTGTACAAAATGAATTCTAATATAAACTGTACTTTCATTAGAATTCAGGTTATAAACAATTTGTTTTAAAAGATCCTGTCAGTTTAACTGCAGAATATTCTTAAAATTCATCATTTCAAAATAATATTTTCCTATATTACATATCACAATTTAATATAATACTCAAAATTAAAATTGGAGCTTTAAATTACTCAATAGAAAGGGCGGCTAGGTGGCGCAGTGGATAGAGTACTGGCCTTGGAGTCAGGAGTACCTGAGTTCAAATCCAGCCTCAGACACTTTATAATTACCTAGCTGTGTAGCCTTAGGCAAGCCACTTAACCCCATTGCCTTCCAAAAAAAAAATAAATAAACTAAACTAAAAAAAACTAAATTACTCAATAGAGCAACTGGTGTGGCTACTGAATAGGATAAGTTTAAATTCTCCTTCCAACACTAAATAATTTAAGAGGACTTAAAACATACTCATACATATGTGTATGTTTTCAGATGATGAAATCAAAACTATCAAAAGACATATAAAAAGTGCTCTAAATCATTAATGATTTAAAAAATACAAATTAAGGGGGCAGCTAGTTGGTACAGTGGATAGAACATTGGCCCTAGAGTCAGGAGGATCCAAGTTCAAATGTAGCCTCAGACACTTAATTGTTTAGCTGTATAACCTTGGGCAAGTCACTCTTAACCCCATTGCCTTTAATAAAAAAAAAATTTTAAAGTACAAATTAAAACAATCTTGAGATACTAATTTATTTCCATTAGATTGGATAATATGACAAATTTTCACATGATGAAATCAAAACTATCAAGAATCACATAAAAATGCTTTAAATCACTAATGATTAAACAAATATAAATTAAAACAATCCTGAGATACCACTTCACATTCATCAGATTGGTTGGCTAACAGGAAAATGACAAATACTGAAAGATATGTGGAAAAACTGATGCACTGTTGGGAGAACTGTGAACTGGTTGAACCATATGCTGAAAGGGCTATAAAACCTTTTCACACAGCAATACCATTACAAGGTCTGTATCCAAAAAGAGCAAAGGGAAAGGATATACATCACATACACACATTTATATCGGTCCTTTTCATGGTGAAAAAGAATTGGAAACTGACAGGATGTTCATCAATTGGGGTATGGCTGAATAAGACTTGCATTTGCTGACTTAGAATACGTAAAATATATATATATATATATATATATATATATATATATATATATTTGATATAAAAGCCTTTATTCCATCAAGACGTCTCCCATGATTACTTCAAAACCACACAAATTTCATTAAAGCTTTAAAGCAATTAACTTTTTCAGATAACCTATTAATATCAGACAAGGCATAAAATTTGAAGATAATTGTTTGCTAAAGTCATTTGTAACAGTCAAAGTTCATTAAAAAAAAAACAGCACAAATGAAAGGATAACTGTAGATAAGGAGTTCTTTCTATAGAGTCAGGGAATTTATTTTTTAGTATCTTGATGACTGATTTTCTCTGTAAACTTAAGTATTCTATTTTATGTATTTAAAAACATTCTGACAAGGGGCTTCATCAGACTGCCAAAAGTATCTATGACACAAAGAAGATTAAGACATTCTGGTCTAGATGATGAAGTCCTCCAGACAGTTCTGACTGTGGATGGAACTGTCTTAACTCCATTTTTCTAGTACAATGTAGAACTTTCTAGGTGAGAACTATAATCACTCTGCTTGACTATCCTCCATATTTCCCCTTTCTGTTCTTTGCCCAGAATGCTCTGCTCTTCACTGACAGTCTCCCAGTTTTCCTTGAAGATGCAGTTTAAACCCCAACTTTTTAGGGAAGCCTTAACTCCTCCCCACAGCCAAGGGCTTCTCTCTGATTCATTTCTCTAGCTCTCTATTTTGTGTGTACTTAATTATATAATGTTGTCTTCTATTAGGAGAGAAAATCCACTAGAATTCCTGAGGGCAGGGACTGTTTTCTTTTCTCTGTATTCTCAGCCTGAGCCACAGTACTTGACACACAGTAATTACTTAATAAATGCTTATTATTACTTAATAAAGACTTCTGGCATTATAATTATGAAACTATACATGTTCCAAGGTCAAGAATAAAATGATTGCTTAAACTTTGGAGGCATCTGTGGGAAGAAATGAAAGAAGACAATATTTGAAAATTTTACTCCATATTTATTATTCCAGATTAAGAGTTTAGAATAGACTAACAAGACATATTAAATTTAATAACAAAAGAAATTTTGAGAAACAAACATCATCTCATGAACTTTACAATACCACCCAGCTATGCAAGGACACCTGTTCTACAGAACAAGTTGAGGCTTAGAAGAATTACAGTTACTTGTCATAACTAGTATGATTCAGAGGTGGAATTTAAATCTACTTTTTCTATATTCTAAGATCAGTCTTCTATTTAATATGCCATGCTGTCTTCTAGTAATAGTTAGCATTTATAAAGCATACTTTACAAATATTACCTCATTTGATCCTCACCATCCTTGGAAGTAGGTGCTATTATTATCACTATCTTACAGGTAAGGAATCTGAGGCAAAAAAAAAAAAATAAGTGCCTTGCACAGCATCATACAACTAATAAGTATCTGACACCTGGTTTGAATTTGGGTCTACCTGATACGAGATCTAATGCTCTGTCCACTATGCCACCAGTTATCTATAATGAACCAAAAACTATACCAACTTAAATGTATTTGATCTTCCCAGTATAGGGTGAGCTATTTGATATTCTCCATATGTGATATTTCATCTTTTCCCTCCTTACCCAGGAATACTCTTCCTACATACCTGCACCTCTTGAAACCTCTAAGATCCCTTACAAAATTCAACTTAAGAGACCTCCATAAAGTGGTCTTTCCTAAGGCCTATTGTTAAATGTATTGCCTAAATCACTGTATATTTATATGCTATTTAATATGCTCTATCTATTAATCTGTGGGTGCTATATCTCTAAAATAGAATATAAAACTCCTTGAAGGCAAAAACAGTCTTACATTTGTGTTTGTATTCTCAATGTCTGAATATACAGTATTAAGAAAAGCTTAGTAAAAGTTTGTTCAATGATACAGTGATTGCAAATTTCCTGAATATTTGTGGAGTATAATCTAGCAATATACTATAGAAGTTTCAAAAAGGGGACATTAACCACTACAAAAACACAGGGAAGCATTTTATTCATACATACATACATATATGTGTGTAAATTATATATGTATATATATACATATACATACATATATATTATATATATATATATATATATATATATATATATATAGAGAGAGAGAGAGAGAGAGAGAGAGAGAGAGAGAGAGAGAGAGAGAGGAATACAAGGCAATGTGAAAGATCTTTATGAAATTATAAGGAAAAAAAGTAGATCCAGAAGAAGAACAAAAAGTAAATGAGAACAAATGAACAAAAAAATTCTATTGAGGATGAGCAAAAACTGTTATATTACTCTATATTTTGAAATTAAGTTATTAAACACACAATGCATTAGTGTACAATGTAAAATTTTAATAGAATATTTAATTTTTTTAAAAAACAAATAACCAGTCTCTTTGTAAAAACCATCATGTGGAAAAATTATTCTTTTTTAATGCTTACTTTTAGTTAAGTCTTACTATTTATAAGGGTCCTGCATCCCTAATCCCCATGAATCATTGGAGTACGAATGTACTACTGTTTGATTTATTTTGAAAGTTAAAAAGAAACACGAGTTTCTTCAGGTCACAGATCAATTTCAAAATAACAATAACAAAATGATAACTTCAGTGATCTCAACTGAACTGGATTCCACATCATTAAGCAAAAATTTGATTCATGTGAAAAACTAAGTGAAGTCTCATTGCCCCAACTTATACAAAATGCTAAAAAATCATTTATGCAGAGAGGATTCTGGGATGATGGCAGAATAGGTCAAAAAATTTCAAGCCCTCCAGATTTCCTCCACAAACAAGTCAAAAAATAACCTTAGAGACAGCTAGGTGGCACAGTGGGTAAAGCATTGGCCCTGGATTCAGGAGGACCTGAGGTCAAATCCGGCCTCTGACATTTAATAATTACCTAGCTATGAGACTATGAGCAAGTCACTTAACCCCCACTGCCTTGCAAAAACAAACAAAATTTTTTTTTAAAAATACCTTAGGGCAAATGTAGAACAGCAAAAATAAACAAGAGTCGAAGCATCCTCCTGAGTCAACTAGAGAAGATTCAAAGCAAGTTCCCAGGTTGGAGGCTCAGCTAACTGAAATGGAAACACCTCCAGGTTGGGTCCCTGAAACTGACAGAGTTCAAGGGACAGCCAGAATAGGAGGAAGCCTTCCACTTAGCCATATGAATTCTCACCTCCCAGGCAGTGATGGGAGAGTCAGGGAGGAGCTAGAACCTCTGCTGATGAACTGTGCCAGGCCCAGCTATGTGGCAGAGATAGTTTTAACTATCACCCATAAACAGGGGGCTTCAAAACTTCCCTTCTGGACTCCAAAATTCAATCTTCAACTCCCTATGGACTCTATCTCAATGTACTTCATCTCATTATTAAATCCCATATTGAGGTCTTTTATCCTAAAATCTAGCCCTCTTTCTGATTTCACTGTTTCTAAGATTGCACTACTATTTCCATAAATCTCCCAGTTCATAACAAGAGTGCTCTTTTTGACTCTGCTTCACCTTTTATTTCTGTTGGTTCTATGCTGAAGTATCTCTTGTACCCAATCATTCCTTTCTATTGTTAATAATACCAATTAATAAAGGGGGGTGGCTAGGTGGCGCAGTGGATAAAGCACCAGCCCTGGAGTCAGGAGTACCTGGGTTCAAATCCAGTCTCAGACACTTAATAATTACCTAGCTGTGTGGCCTTGGGCAAGCCACTTAATCCCACTTCCCTTGCAAAAATAAATAAATAAATAATGCCAATTAATAAAAGCAGAGCCTTATTATTACCCATATTAACTATATTCCGGCCTAAAAAGGTCTTCCCAAATGCTCTCTCCCCACTTCAAAGCATCTTATTAGACTTTATTTTTTATGCTAAAGGCATCTAAGAATTATATAATGTTGTATCACTTCTGGGAAAATTCATATAGGTGTATATACTGCATCAATTTTATATAATTACCCAAATTATATAAAAACTTTGGTAGCATCATACCCTGGAGAATTAAATCATACAATTTATAGTGGTAGACAGGTGGTTAATTCTATTGGTCTATTACTTCATACACCCCCCCCATCCCATCTTTTCTCCCTTACCTTTCTCAGATAGGCTCTAGTATAGGGTGAGGCAGGTTGCACAGTAGATAACTAGTCCCTTATGGATAAATTTTTGATGCTATTCCTCTCAAAATTCAAAAGAATACTGATGAAAGATCAAAATTTCTCTGCCTAGTATTAAAGGTCTTATACAATTAGATTCTCTACCTTTCTGGACTTCTTTCATATCATGCTCCAGTCAAATGTACTACTCTGTTCCCTGTACACAACTTGGATTTTACTCCATGAATTAAACAAGTATTTGAGATAGCCAGGTGGCACAGTAGATAAGAGAACTAGGCATGGAGTTAGAAAGCCCTGAATTCAAATTTGGCATCAGACCTCCTAGTTGTGTGACCTAGACAAGTCACTTAACCTGTCTGCCTCAGTTTCCCTAACTATAAAATGGGGAGACAGGGACGGCTAGGTGGCGCAGTGGATAGAGAACCGGTCTTGGAGTCAGGAGTACCTGGGTTCAAATCTGACCTCAGACACTTAATAATTACCTAGCCGTGTGGCCTTGGGCAAGCCACTTAACCCCATTGCCTTGAAAAAAAAAAAATCTAAAAAAACCCCCCAAAAACTATAAAATGGGGAGAACAGCATCTATTTCCCCAGATTGTTATGAAGATCAAATGAAATAATATTTATAAAGCAATAAATGCTTATTCCCCCCCCCACCTTTCCATTTACTAAATGCCTACCATGCGCCAGGTACCATGCCAGGGATAAAAACAGAAAACATAATGCTTGTCCTTGGTTAACTCACAGTATTCTGGGAGTGGGAATACATGTCCACAGCAAAATAAAAAATAAATGCATAATAATAAAGGGGAAAGGTGAAAACAGTGCTAACAACTGGGGAACTGAGTGGAACCCTGAAGTGATCTAGGGCTTCTAGGAGGTAAGAATGGAATGCAATCCAAGGTATGGCTGGACAACCTAATGCTACATAAGGTAAAGACTGGCTGCTCTTCAGAGGAAAAGCAAGAGTGCTAGTCTGACTGAAGCAAAGTAATTATCTAATCAATCTAGAAAGACAGGTTGGAGTCAGACTGTGAGGGGTTTAAATGATAAAAAAAAAAAAAGGGGGTTGCACTTTTTCTAAAGCTTCTTGTTCGGGGGAATAAGATGATCACCTAAGAGTCTAGGGATATATATTTGCCAGTTATGTAGAGAAGGGATTGGAGAGAAAGATTAGAGGCAGGAAATCCTATAAGGAAGTTATTACATAGTCCAGATGAGAAGTTCTTGGTTTTGGAGCAAAGTGAAAGTGAAAAATCAGGGAAGAGACAAAGATTACTCAAAGAAAGGTAGTATCATCAACAACAACTAGGAAAATTAGGAGGAAGGGTAGGTTTTCATTCATACATTCATACTCTTCCCTATATCTGACATGTTTACTTCTCTACCTCTCCTTGCTGAATTCTCATTAGTTCTTTTAAAACTAGATCAAACAGGGGCAGCTAGGTGGCACAGTGGATAGAGCACTGGCCCTGGAGTCAGGAGTACCTGGGTTCAAATTCGGTCTCAGACACTTAATAATTACCTAGCTGTGTGGCCTTGGGCAAGCCACTTAACCCCACTGCCTTGGAAAAAAATAACAACAAAAAAACTAAAAAAAAATCAAACAACATGCTCACCAAGTAATCTTTGACTCATTTTCTCCAATATTCTTGCTCTAAACAGGAATGAATAGATCAACAGGATCACTATATATCCCTTTGCTCATACCTCCCTTTATCCTCTTAATTTGTACTATTTTCTACTATAGTTACTAGTAGACTTATCTAAGGCTTCTATTATATATTACTTGCCTCCACAAGTATAGGTATGATTCCAAAATGAACCTTTTATTTCATCCCAAACCTTTCAGTGTTTTGCATTTAGTAATTACACAATAGATGAAAACCTCTTTAAAACGAACGTAAAAATAGATACTTCCATTTCAATGGATTCATAATCTCATGAGTATGGGTTTGCCCTCCAAAAAAGATAAGTTTCTTGATATTTTTCTCATCTTGTGAAAGAACTAATCTATGTCCTTTTAAAATTCCCTGAGAGGATCTACCTAACACCCTACCTGTTGTTTTACTTCAAATATTAGTACAACATTTGCACTGCTTACTTGTTATGCTCACTTTAAATAAAAGATTAGCCAATCTCCTTGTTTGGTCATACATATAAAGCTAAAAAAGATCTTTGATAATATCTAATACAGTTTTAAAATACCTAATAATGTTCATAAATTTTTTCCTTTATAAGCAATATGAACTTAGACAAAAAGCGCACACTGCTGTATAACAAAGATAGAAGACAAAAAGATTTCAAACATCAGGCCATATCCAATACCACAGAATTGAAAGGATAAATAAAAAAACTTATATATACACTTGGATTCAAAAAGCAATTTTATAACTACAAGATGGGGAGGTCATGGTTTTAGGTAACTTCAACTAAAAAAGATCTGGAGAACTTATTATAAATGAATTAAAATGAAACCAAAATAACCACATATCAAAAATGCAATGTGGAAGGTAGGTGGCATCTTAAACCTTAATCGAGAAGGAAAATGGCCAGAACTAAAGAAATAATTGTACCAATGTACTCCTCCAGGTACAAACAACACCTAGAATATTTATTATGTACATATGTAGGCATCAGATGTAAGGATAAAAGAAGATAATTCTGAGAGTGCCTAGGATGATATTACTTAAATTAATTTATTTACTTATTCAATGCCTTACCAGTTAAATTACCAATTACATTATGGAGTTAGGAAAAAAAATTCATCTAGAGAAATACATGATCAAAAAACATAAAGCATTAATGAAAAACTAACAAAACCAAAATTTAAACTGGGAAAACACGATCAGCAAAACTACTTAATACTGAATTAAAAAGAAAAAAGTTGATCAAAGAAAAAGATTAGGTATACAACATTCAGAAACAAATTGATATAGCAGCATAGTATTCATATTTAATAGGTGAAAATATCCCAACTACTCGGTTAAGGACTAGAAAGCACTTCTGGGCCAAATTAGGTGTGAATCATCTCACACCATAAAATAAGCTTCAAGTATATGCATCATATGTATATGACTTTGATATAAAAAAAATCAAATGATAAAAGAAATCAGTGGAGATAGGAAGAAAATATCTTTCACATGTATGGATTGGGCATTGAAAAGTTCATAATCAAAGGACAGAGATGATCACAAGAAGATAAAGTACATAATTTTAACTGCATAAAATTAAAATAGTTTTTGCAGAAGCAAAATCAATGAAGTTGACATCACAAGGGAAACAGCTAATGGGAAGGGGGGGACTCTTGTAGCAGTTTTCTCTGATAAAGGTCTCAAATACACAATGTGAATTCATAAGAACCATCCTCCAAGAGATAACTTGTCAATGTATATAAACAGTTTTCAAAGAAAAATCTAAATTCTCAGTAAGCAAATGGAAAAATATTCTGCTGTTATCACTAACAAATAAATGGAAAAAATGACAGCAGCTTCATGAAATTCTATCAGATTGATGAAGATGAAAAGCAAAATGATAATTACTTACAGGGTTGCAGGAAAAAAAGGTACATTAGCATACTATTGATGGGACAATGAATTAGTCCAACCATTCTGAAAAATAATTTGGAATTATATCCTCAAAGTCAACAAATTGTGTATATCTTTTGACCCAGATACAACTACCAGGTTTATTTCCAAAAGAGATCATAGAAAGAAGAAAAATAGCCATATATTCAAATATATTTATTGCAGCTCCCTTTGATATACCAAAAAAGCTAGAAACTAAAGAGGTGTCCATCAATTGAGAAATAACCAAACAAATATGGGACACGAATGTAAATGAACATTACTATATCATAAAATGTAGCTAAAGTGATTTCAGAGAATCCTGAGAAGCTTTATAAGAACTAATACAGAGCAAAAGGGGCAGAACCAGAATATTTTGTATAACAAAAACATATAAAAATAAATAACTCTGAAAGATTCAAAAACTCTAATTAAATCAATCAGTAGGGAGGACTGATGAAGAAGCATGTTACTCATTTCCTGACAGCTGATAGATCAACTTGCAGAATGAGAACTGTATATCTCAATGTTACTTTGCTTCACTATGTATATGTGCTATAAGGATTTTTTCTTTCAAAGAGGGGAAAGTAGAAGTGGGAAGGGAGGTGGAGATTGGGCTCCTTCCCTCCAAAAAGTGACTAGAAAGAATCAGATAAAAGAAGGGCAATTTTAAGAGCTGCATATTGAGTCAATCGTTCACTTAAAATGAAATGCAAGCTCTATGTAATAGAGACTCTTTCTTGTATAAGTCGCTTCCATTCTACAATGTATATGTAAATATTTGTTTTATTTGGTGTTTAACTATGGGATAAAAATAATATGAAAAATTCTCAAAAGAAAACACACACACACACACACACACACAAATATATATAAAGGGTTGTGAGCAGCCTTGACATCATGCCATGAGATTTGTTTAAGGGATATTAAGATGTTTAGTTTGGAGAAGAGAAGACTAGGGAACATGATAACAGTCTTCAAGTATTTGAAGAATTATAATAGGGAAGAGGAATTGTTTTGATTTGCCCCAGATAGTAACTCTACAAAGTCGGGTTAGAAAATGCACAAAAGCAGAACCAGGACTGATAAAAGGGATATTTTCATTTTAGAATTAGGAAAAAGTAGAATAGACCTCAGAACAAAAAGCACCTAAGCAAACTGTTAGGTGAAGACAAGGGACTAGACGTTTTCTAAATTTGATAAAACTAATTTCTGAAGCCTCTTACAATTCTGAGATTCTATGATAACCTAATCAAATTTATGGTAAAAAATCAAAATTTAAAGGTAAAAAAGATATTGGAAAACCTCTTTAATCAGTTCAGCAAAACACCTTACCTTTTAAAGAATTTCACCAAAAAAACCTACTTTATAATCTTCCTAAATTTCAATATTTCATAATCTTTATAGTAGAGTCAGGGAGGTTCTCATATCTAATATACATTGATCCTAGAACAGTTTACAGAAAGCAATAACTTTCAGTGGACATAAAAGAAGGGAAAATGCTATATATAAATATTGAAGAAACTGATAGTTTGAAAATTATATGGAATTTAATTTCTTCTTTTGCCATCCAGTTACCAAGCAAATATATAATAAATTTCATCTATTCCAAAGTGATTCAGTGGAATTGGCTGAACATTCCAATTTCTTTTACCACATAAAGCTGACTTCAAATTTTCAATATTACAATACAGTATTCATAATATATATATATACATAATGTACACATTACATTAAAGTATAATTAGAATATATACATTATAATTCTAAAACAATAAAATCAGTAAAAAAACCCCACAAATTTTAAATATCACTTGCAAAAATTACTACTATAGTAGCACCACCAAAAGACATAAAAGTATAAGTTTCATGTCCCTTCTGAAAAAACGAATTTCAAACATCAATTAGAAAAAAGTGTTACTCATATTAGATGGCTTGTGTAAAAAAGCATAAAGGAGAACAGAGGCAGGAAACCGTTTTGTCTTTTAATTAATATTCTCCTTAATATAATTTTACTTACATGTATTGTTAACAACAGGAACAAAGATATGCCAAAGAATATGTCAAAGAACAAGCAGTCAACAGAGCCTTATGAAATGGGAAAACTAAAATTTCTAAAACAGAAAAACATATCCTCTAGTTAAGTAGTTGATCTAACTTCAAATGCAAGTCTTATGGTTTGAAGACAGGAGCTCACTTACATAAGTGTCAGTTACCCAAACCCACCTGACTGGAGATGTCCATTGCGGCATGTCAGGTTAGTAGTGTCATTATAGACGTCCATTTGCGACTTGGGAAATTGTAAAACTGGTTGCAGCTTCTCTATGCAACAAACAGAAAGGGGGTAAAAAAAATACAAAATAAACCAAAAAAAACTAGTAAACAAATAAAATGTACATATTAAGATCAAATGGGTTTTAGAGTTAAGATTTTTATGCAGTTATATGACCCAAATAAATTCTAATTAGCAAAAAAAGCATATGCATGGAAAATAACTGTAGAAATCAATAGCTGTAGTGTGTTTATAGGCAAACATGAAAGGTTATTAAATTATAAGCTGAGTATTTGCTTATTATTATTTTTAATAAATATTTGTTCAGCACCTGCTATGGACAAGAAAATGTGTTAAGACACTGTGGATAATACACAGTCTAAGACACAACAATTCTCACTTCTCAGAACCTTCTACCTGGAAAGGTTAAAACATGCTGTAATAAAAAACTCCAAGATTATGTAAGTATGAAACTGTAGATAAAAGTAGAAGAGAATATGTATTAGAGGGATATCACTGTGGGATAGGCTGGCATGTAAATAAAAGTTTTATAAAAAAGGCCTTTGACTTGGGCCTTAGGATTTTAATGAGCAAATAGGTACAGAAAACTAATCCAACAGAGAAAACAGAATTAGGAAAATTACAAAAGTACAGACAAAAAAAGTCAAGTGGAAAGTAAGACTTTTTTAAGTGGGGGTGTCATTCCAGATAACTCATGAAGAAACCAAGACCCTACCTCTTTACATTTATAATCAAGCAAACAAAAATGCAAATTCTGTGGCAAAATCCTTTCTGATGATGCAAAACAGAATCATCACGCTATTGCTTACACAATATACATTATAGCTCTTAAAGACCTTAATGCCACATCTTATTTCATGAATAACTCACTTCTTACTCATCTACACTTTTTTTTTAATGAATAATACAACTTCTATTATTTATTCTCACTTCTGCTGTCCTAGGAAAGCCGAGCCAAGGACCAGCACCCTTGGGTTATTTGTCAGGGTCAGGGGAAAAACATCATTGTGACTGCAGCAGAAAGAGATGTGTTCTAGGTATCTCTACTTCAAACTCAAAATACATTATGGATGAATGAAATAGATGGAAATTAGTACTACAGCAGAGGGCAGAGGTTCTTAATCTAGAGTGTGAATTAACTAATATTCTGACAGATGAACTTCAATTTAATACTTTTCCTTTGTAATGCTTTGCATTTTATCTATTTAAAAAGGCTACTCTAAGGATTCCATAGGTTTTATCAGAACACCAAATGAGTTTATGGGGCAGCTAGGTGGCACAGTGGATAGAGCACCAGTCCTGGAATCAGGAGTCCCTGAGTTCAAATTTGACCTCGAGACACTTAATAATTACCTAGCTGTGTGGCCTTGGGCAAGCCATTTAACCCTATTTGCCTTGCAAAAACCTAAAAAAAATACAAAAAGGTTAAGAATCCCTAATCTACATTATTATTATTAATACTGTATTTCAACTATGGCATAGGGTTTTGAGGATTGAGCAGGAAAAACAAGCTATCATCCTTTGTAACACCATTTTCAACAGAAAATGTGTTGGGATTCCATTACTTATAGACCCTTAAGGAATAAATTTCATTGGCATAAGTATGCCCCCTCCACCAATATAGATCAAAACTCAGAGATGATCATCCAAATGTTGCTGTAGAAGAAAAATTCATCTTCCTTTAAGTCAAATCTGAACTTGGGTTGGTTCTCAGATGAGTGATAAACAAGTCTTTTTATTTGTCCTATACTGAAAGCTTTCCCAGCTTAGTAAAACCTGTCATCACTTGTGTTTCACTGACATAGGTTTTAAGTATTCAGATCATCTAAATCCCAAACAAATGACATAAAATGAACTTTTGAAATGCAAACCACAAACAACTGCTGAAGCATCAAGATGATAGAACATAAAACAAAACTCAAATTTTAATCCATTAAAATTCAACCTACTTTAACTTATACCCTGATTTTTTATAACATCAGTCTGAGACATTATATTATTACAGCTATAGATATTATTTTGATCTGTGACCATAAAATGATTATTATATTCAGTGTGGACCAGCACTCCTAGTAATTCTGGAGGATCAGAGAGACATTTTAACATTTATATCTCAGTAATTTAATATTAATCAGGTAGTTCATATTCAGTATTGACATATAACATAGAGTTCTCAGCTTCCTTCCACCTCTGCAGACAAAACATAGGAAAGTCTGCACATACACAGTGACTCCCCTTAAGCTTTACTTTGCAGGTCAGACAGGCAGGCACCATGGCTGGTTTGTGGTACAGCCTGCACATGCCTCTAAGGTAGGTTGAATAGCAACTACCCTTTTCTCACAAAGCACAAAGGACTGCAGAGCTTTTGTGCTCTAGGCTAGCTGATATAATATACCTTGGAGAAGATTTTGTTAGCTAACAGGTCATCTGATTTTTCTCAATGATAATACTCTTCAGAGACAGGAACTATTTGTGTTGGTAAAACACATGAATTAGAGCAAATAAAACAATTAAAAATGTCACCTTTATCAATTAATGTTAAATTCAAAAAACTGTGCAAAAATATTTAAACAATTAAAAATGAAGGGCAGAAATGAAGTACATTTTTATAATTATTATTAAGAAGTTCTACCTATTCCTAAAATAAATGACAGAGCCTATTTCTGTTTATGTCTACATGAAAACTGTAAAGTCGATTTTGATCTATGGAATTCACAGCCAAAGTGAATCTACTCCAAAAAAGTTCACTGTTAGTCAAGGAAAACAAGCTAAGACACTTTTCTCCCAGAATACAAATGCTCTGCTTTGGAAACTCTTTGGAAACTTTTGAGTTAAAAAAAAATCTATATTGCAAGAATTAATTTTAAAAAAAGTAAAAATAAATTTTACTTGAAACTAAATGAACAAAATTTGTCAAGATAGAAAGTGCTACAATGCAAAAATACCATTTTCAATTAAGAAAATATTTATAAATGAAAGTTTTCTTCAGTTAAACAATGAGCTATTTCCCCTCACCCAAAGAAGTATGGATATGTAAAAAAATCTGTAATAATGGGGAGCCCTAAGAATAATTACAGGATCCATCAATGTAACTAGATGCTGAGCTGTCAGTAAGACTCCAGCTGGTAAGGGAATAAGTGGAAAGACTATTGAGTTTGAAATCAGAAGGACCTGTTTTCAAATTTCACCTCTAACAGACTGTGGGATCACAAGTTAACTGACCACTCTGAATATATTTCTAAACTATAAAATGAAAGTGTTTTATTAGATGAACTCTTAGGTCCTTCTGGCTCTAAACAGATTATCCTTATTGGTAATACATCCTTCAGTGTTGTAATAAGGATCAAATAAAAATAAAGGGTATGGGGTGATGGAATGCCTGGATACCTTACTGTCTACAAAATCCTTTACCTACATTATTTCTTCTTTACAACAATCCCCAAAATGAAGGTAGCAAAAGAATCTTCAATTGAGAAAAACATAATTTAGAGAAATTAAATGACTTACTAAGAGTCCAAAAGCAAGCAAAACTAGATAAAAAAATTAGATCAATTCCATATGTATGTTTTACCATTAATTTAGATAACTATACCAAATTGATCTTCATCTCCTCGTACTATCATTTTGTTCCTTACTCCCTTTCACAATCAAATTCCTAGAAAAGGCTGTCTACTTTCATTGCCTCTACTTTCTTTTCCCTAACATCTATACCCCTTGCAATCTGACTTCCATTCAACTAAACCACTGTCTCTAAAGTTCTCATAATTTCTTCATTACCAAACTCAATAACCTTTTCTTATTTCTTATCCTTTGTCACCTTGTTCCCTTCTAGATACTCCTTGATTTCATGCCACTGATCTTTTGGTTCTCCTTTGCCCTGATTACTTATTCTCAGTCACTTTTGCTAGGTATTCCACAGATATTCTAGATTTTGTCAGCATTTTTTTCAAGTTTTTTTCAGCATTTCTTGATAGGACTGGGTGGTTTTTACTTTTTTTTAATTGATATGGTCTGTTATAGTTTCCCTTATAGTGAATCAACCTTATATTTGTGGTATAAATACAACCTGATTATAATAAACAACTTTAATGTTACTGTAGCATCTTTGCTAATATTTCAGCTAATATTTACATATTCATTAGGAATATTGGTTAATATTTGTCTTTCTTGGCTTTGTCCCTCCCTAATAATTAAGGAATCAAGATCATATTCAAATAATATTTCATTCATTTTGTTTCATTCATTCACTTCTTTTTTCAACAAGTTACATAAATTTTGATTTATTCTTTGAATATTTGATGAAATTCACTTATAAAACTATTTGATCTTGGGTTGGGTTTTTTCCCCTTTGGGAAGGTTAAGATATGATCAATTTCTTTTTCGGATGTTGGGTTGAAGAAACTATTTCTTCTGAATTTAGATTATTTATTTTGTTTGTAAATATTTGTCAATTTAGTCAGTTATCAGCTTTGATGAATTACAACTGAACATTTAAGATTTCATCTTCAATTGTTGTGAATAGTACTTTATCATACAAACTTTTGGTTTACTTCTCCTTTTAAAACTCAGACTATATGGTGATGGAACACTATTGTTCTATTAGAAACCAGGAGGGATGGGAAGTCAGGGAAGCCTGTAAGGATTTCTATGAACTGATGCTGAGCGAGATGAGCAGAACCAGAAGAACAATGTACACCCAAACAGCAACATGGGACTGATGATCAACCTTGATGGATTTGCTCATTGCATCAGGCACAATTTGGGGCTGTCTGCAGTGGAGAATACCATCTGTATCCAGAGAAAGAACTGTGGAGTTTGAACAAAGATCAAAGACTATTATCTTTAATTTTTTAAAAAAACTGCTATCTTAGGTCATTTTGCTATCTCTTATACTTTATTTTTCTTCCTTAGGGATATGATTTCTCTCTCATCACATTCAACTTAAATCAATGGATACCATGGAAACAATGTAAAGACTAACAGACTGCCTTCTGTGGGAGGGCTGGGGGGAGGGAAGGCAGATTAGGGGGAAAAATTACAAAATTCTAAATAAATAAAATCTTTCTTTTATAAAAAAAAAATCAAGGCGGCTAGGTGACGCAGTGGATAAAGCACTGGCCCTGGAGTCAGGAGTACCTGGGTTCAAATCCGGTTTCAGACACTTAATAATTACCTAGCTGTGTGGCCTTGGACAAGCCACTTAACCCCATTTGCCTCGCCAAAAAAAAAAAAACAACCTAAAAAAAAAAATCAGACTATATGATAATCAATCTTAATAGATCAAAAAAGTTCCTATTTCTATTAATTCAATGTTACTGGGTTTTTCTTTCAATCTTATTTCCTTTTTAATTTTTTGAGTCCTCATTTTGACATTTAGCTAAGTCTTTTGAATTCTGCTTTTGCAGTTTTAATGGAATGTTTACTTTATTGATTTTTCTCTCTTTTGTTAATGTGAATGTTTAGAGATATAATTTTTTCCCTTGGAATTGTTTTGGCTGTATCCCATAACCTTTAGTAAGTTGTTTCATTATTTTCTTTGATGAAACTGATTGGAGTTTTTTGATCTATAAATTTATATATAGATTTAGTCTACAATTGCTTTTAATCTTTATTCAAAAGTGGAGTGATAGCATTATGCTATTAAAGAAAATATTTCGATTCTGTACTCTGCCTTATAAGCCCAAGTGAGTCAGTTGGCTGGCACAGTTGATAAGAGTGCTGGGCCTGGAAGATTTAAGTCCTTAAGTTCAAATATGGCTTTAGACACTTACTAGTTGCGTAAACCTATTTATCTCATTTTCCTCATCTGTAAAATGACCTGGAGAAGGAAATGGTAAACCAGTATCTTTACCAAGAAAACCTCAAATGAGATAACAAAGTGAATACAAGTAAAACAACTGAACAAAAAAATTCTCATCTATAAAATGGAAATAATGGCAACCACCCAATAAGGCTATTGTGAGAATCAAATGAGTTAACACATGTAAAGTTCTTTGCAAAATTTAAAGATGCTATTACGTGATAGTAAATACCTTAGGTTTTCTTCTTTTTTTTCAATCTTTAGATTTAGATTTAATATGCCTTGCTCATCTCATAAAATTGTTGCTTTTTGTTACCCTGTTCTAATTTTCAGGGAGTTCAATTCCAAGGTAAGATTGAACATTTTATAGTTTAAGTTATTAATTCTCTTGACCATTCTTTACTCCCTCATTGTCATTTCTTTAAAAATTAAATTTTGTATCTCATTTTGTTGTTGCAGGGATAGCTGTGATTCATTTGGGTGACAAAATCACAGTTTAGACTTTAATCCACAGACTGCACAAAAGTGCAAGCTATAAGCTACTCCAAAAAGTTCATAAGCTAAGTTATTTGAAGAAGCAAAAAGATAGTAAATGTCTGTATGGCTGAGAGCTAAAGGGAAAGATGCTTAAAGGACAGATTGATTAAAAGCTAAGGGAAAGAAGGGCAAAAGTGAAATCCTAATGAGGGAAAACAGTCATATGGGTATTAAGTTTAGGTATTTTAACAAGGTAAAGAGGGTGAGTTTCTAAGAAGGTAGTGGAGTTACCCAAAGAAGATTCAACTGGGAGAAGAGCAAAGAGGATATTCAAGTTAAGAAAAGGGAAAGGAAAAGGAAGTCAGTGAAGACAAGCAAACAGAGAATAAGTAATTAAGAAGAGCAAAGGGGCTGGGGAGAAGGTACTTAGCCTGGACGATGAGTCTGCGGGTGGGCGTTACAGGGGAGTGAGAGGGAGAGCAGGCTATTAATGATAGAACATATTTCTCTTATCAATTCCCCTATTTCAATTTTATTTCTTCTATATTCTCCTGATGTGTTTGTGACTGGGGCATTATTTTCTCTGAAATCTTATTTGGACTTGTGGAGTTTTCTCATCTTCCAGGACACTTTTTTTCAGGCCACAGAACTCCTTCACTGTATGATTTTCTTTTGCTACTCATAACTCTAGAGTCAGTTTTTGGACTGAGGCTTTGTGTATGAATCAAATTCGGCTTACTCCTATTCTCTTCCATGGTATAGACTGGTCCAGCTGCCAGTTCTGGATTTGGTGAGACAGACTAGGTCCCATCTTCTGAAGGAATTCCTGATTTCTGCTGAGTTTCCTTCTGTCTCCTCCTTCTTGCAAAGTTCCAACCCTAACCCTGGCTCTGTCTCTTGCTGTGATCCCCACCTGAGGTAGACTACTGAAAGACCCTTAGTAGTATGCTTCCCAGTACCAATCCTAGTTTTTTCTTTTTTCTGAGCTTTGGGTGTGGGCTGCCTGGGCACTCCAGTGTCTAAGAGTTGCTGGTAGAAGTGGCCAGCTAAAGGTTTCAAGTGTTTGAGCAAATGTGGAAAAATTCACTTGAAAGATCAATCTGATCCAGGTTTATTTAGGTGTTGTGGCTAACAGAAGGTAAGGGAGAGAAACTAGCAGCACCAGCTGCCATGAGAGGAAAAGCAGAAGGAAAGGTATAAGAGCATGCTCCTCAAGATCAGGCTGGCTTCCCAAAGGAAGATGAGCAACTTAACTGAGGAGAGATGAGCTTTTAAAAGGGCAAGAAGATGAGATAATTAATGACAGCAGAAATGAGGTAATGAGGGATATGAAGATGAGGGGTATGGCTCAAAGAGCAAAGATGAGGTAGTTAAGGACATGGAGTTGAGGAGTAGAAGCTCAAAGATTTAATCCTTTCAGGCTAGGGCAGGGATTCAGTGCTTTCTTGATAAGGGCCAGTCTTGTACCTAGGAGCAGGGATTTACAGAATCCTTCTAAGAGAGGGGCAATTTATTAAAAAAATTCATTTACATACTCTCCAGAGCTTGAACAGGATGAGATTCCGTGTTAATATAAAATACATAGTCAGCATAGAGGGAACAAATTAATTTTAGCACATATCTCTCTCTCTCTGATAGTTCCTCTACTACATTCCCTAATTCTTAAGCTGGGTGCTGATTTGCCCTCTGCTCTAGGTCTACACTTATCTCAACTAAGAACTTCCTCAAGACTCTTAACAGTCTTTTTTGTAAAGTCCTGAAATGGATGGAAGACTTATTTTGCTTTTTGGTTTTCCTAATGGTTCTCTAAATCTATTAAAATTATTTTTTTAAAAAGCTTAGCATTGGGGGTAGCTAGGTGGCACAGTGGATAGAGCACAAGCCCTGTGACCCTGGGCAAGTTACTTAGCCCCATTGCTTTAAATAATTAAAAAAAAAAGCTTAGCATGTTCAGCTTTTGGTTAGTGTAAGTGAATTGCTATGTGTCTTAGTATCCTCTCCCACCTGCCAAAAATAAAAACAAAAACCTTAAGGAATTCTAAACAGAATGATTCCTTTTACTTAAAATGACCAAGACTATTATCAAAAACTTCTTTCATCATTTATATTCTTTCATTCTTCATATCTAGATTATTACTTTATCTTGAATTCCTAAGTATTTGCTTTATAAAATAATAATAATAAAAACTCTCAATAATTAAAAATTTTTAAAATATTTATTTAAAATTGGTATATTACTAATGAATGTTATAAAATTAAATCTTAGGACTAACAATCATGATTTGTTCATTGGTATTCTGATAAAAGAAAAGTTTGAATTCTAGAATGCTTCATATTCCAGAATATATTTTATATAAAATATATAAATACTTATTTATATATTTTATTATAATTTCTTTTTTGATCTGGAGGATCTCTGGCAGCTCCTTTCTCTGATACTGAACAGCAGCTAATCTGTTACTTAGAAAGTAGATTCACAGAGTTAACTGACTTTACCGGGATGAAAAGTGACAGGAAGAAAATGAACCCAGGATTTCCAAACTCCAAAAATGACTTAATTTACCATCCCATATGGTTTTTCACAAATCTTTACATATATACATATAAACCTACAGCTTACAGCAATCACTAGGTTCACAGACTGGGAATTATTGGAAACAAAAGGAATGAATCTTATTGTAAAGAGGAAATTCAAAATGTTTAATTTACAACAATATTCAATCCCCAAATCAAATTTCAACAAGAGGAATATTATATAGAACACAGTAGCATTTAAAATTCTCCCCCCCTCAAAAAAAAATCATCTTTTGATCAAGAAGAAATGTGAGAAATAAAGAACTTTTCTCAGGATGAGACTTATCTAAAAAAATGGTTAGGTTACTCTAGCATAACACTTCAAATAAAAGACAGCCTTTTACATAAAAGTTATCCATTTTGCTACTACAAATTGAAATGTATTCTAGCATATCACTGCTATATCTTCCTGTTTTTATAAATTACAGAGCAAATCAGTCACTACTTTAGTCACATTGTATGTTTAATATAACTAATAAAATCAAAGCAGAACAAGAAAAGTAGGTTTATTAGAAGAAGGCTTTGTTACAATATTCTCTGATTAACATGTTTTTGAATAATGATGCAATATCAATCAATATGAATGAAGTATGTACAAAACAAGTATTCTATGGCAGGAGGTAAGGGAGAAACATTGATAAAGGCAAGCAGGTAGTCCTTAAATTATGGAAACATATCTCAACCAGGGTTAACTCCCAATAAAAATACTCATCTCTCTACATGCCCCCCCCCAAACAAATGAGTAAATAGCTAGATAACCTTTCATACAATTTTTCTTTTTTTTTTTAGTGGGGTGGGGAGGTGGGGACAATAGCTATAAGTAATTAAATTTAGAAATGTGAGTTTCTGCATATTTTCAAAATGAGTATCAGTTTTATATCCATATAAAGTAAAATTTTCACAGATATTAATAAGTCCACTCCCCAAAATGTTAACAATACCTAGAAGTTGTAAACGATCCTTGGCCATGACCAAATTAGTCATCATTTTAGCTTGAAGGCGCCTAGCTCTCTCATACTGATCACCTAAGAGAAAGGAAAAAAAAAAAATCAAAGTTCATTAAAATATCTGTTTCTTTACAAAGATACAATCTAGAGTTTTATGCACAACACAAACCCAATTAAAAGTTAAAATGTGCTTTTTGAAGTAACTTTTTAAAAAAAGTTTATCAAAATCAGTAGTAAATATAAGAAAGTTCAGGTACAGTAAAATAATTTAGATTATTTCTTGTAGTTGATTAATGGGACTTGGAATTTTAGGGCATTATTCATTTCTTTTGAAATAAATCTAAAGTTAATTTGTTCAAAATTTTATTCTAAACTATTATCATAAAATATAGTAAACCATAAACTGCACATTTGTTAAGTAGATCCACTAAAAAATCATGCTAATTTGCAACGGGACTTCATTGTTACACGGAACTTCTTTTATTCTTTCCTAACTTGACCCTCTTTTATAATCTTCTGAGCAGTTATTTCAAACTAAGTCTCCTCCAGCAAGGAAACTCATCCCTTACTTTTCTAAGAAAAGTTTATCTTTTGTGTACTTCAAGTATTATTCCTTCTATTTCATCTCCTATTATTTACCCCTTTGCTTCTAGATGTGACAAACAAGTAGTTCTGCTCTTTGTCAAGGTCAACCCAAACCTATTTGGATCCTTTATGCTATGCCTCCCATAGTCTTTAGGAATTTGTCCCTTCCAGCATTTCTCTTTTAAATTTTTTTTTTAATTTAAGGCAATGGGATTAAGTGAATTGCCCGAAAGTCACACAGCTAGGCAATTATGCAGTGTCTGAGGCTGCATTTGAACTTGGGTCCTCTTGACTCCAGGACAGGTGCTCTATCCACTGCGCCACCTAGCTGCCCCTCTAGAATTTTTCTTGCTCTGATCTTCATTCCCCTTATTCACCAGCTCCTTCTGCCTTTGAATCTTTTTCTGTCTCTTTTGGTCTATTCATCTCTTTCTTTTTCACTCCTAGGAAAAATAGATATTATGTCATTGCCTATACTTCTTCACTTCCCACTAACTTCTCAACTTTTTGCAATCTGGCTTTCAATCTCACCACTCAAATTAAACTGCTCTCTTCAAGATCATAAAAATCTCTCAACTGCTAAATCTTTTAGTTCTCAATGTTTCTGACTTCTCTGCAATTTCAAACACAGCTGAACATCACCTCCCTTTCATGGATACATTTCTTCACTCATACTATGCAGGAAATAAAGGACATGTTCAAATCCCAGAGCTTCTGAAATCTATTCCAAAGTCAGACAAAAATTACTCTAAGATTTTAGATAATCCTATTCCTTCTTTTGTTTTATATAATTAATTGTAGAGGAATCTATATTAAAGTTTTGGTTTCTAACTTTAACAAGGGAAAAAACATGAAGGGAAAAAATCTTGTAAATAAGCATAATGTTAGAAAGATATGTACATCAAGTCACAATAATACCTTACCTTGTCCTGAGACTACAACAGCTATTCCTTTCTCTAGCTCTTCAATTCCTTTCTTATACCATTCCACCGCTTGATCCTTTTGTCCTGCTATAAAATGGAAATATTTAATATTTATTTACTGAGAACCAATAGTACACTATAGACTATATTATCAGAGAAAAATTTAATACAAATGTTTAATTAAATAAAAATGATTCAAAATAATGCATTACCTGAAAATTCAAACAAATTTATTACAAATAAACTACCTTCACATCTTCAAAAAAAGTAGAAAAGGCAATTGGGGGGGGCTAACTTACTAGTCTCAGTTTCATTATGTCAAAGATTATAGCATAAGAACTTCTATGAGATAATTCAAGAATTGAGACACTATACTCTACAATGAATATTGATCAAATCAGAAGCCATGGGTTTTAAGCTGTGGCTTTATCACTTACTAAGTATGGGGCTATGGGCAAGTCACAACTTCATTCAAGCTGAAGTTCTCCCATCTACTGAGAGACAGTATTTCTTCCACTAAATTATTCCTGACAGGGTTGTCATGAGGAAATGGATTTTAAGTAGAAAAGCATTATGAAAGATATTGTTATTATATTTTTCATTATTAGTATTTCTTAAATCTTGTTATTTAATATTAGTACTCTCAACCTCCATGACAGAGGATTAGGCACAAAGAAGTTTTTTTGAGTAGAAAAGCAGTACCAAAGAACTAGGGATAGGGCTACCACAGGAGTAGGGAAGACGGTGGCTAATAATAACAATATCATCAATAATAACAAAGCTACACTAATCAACTATCAGCTCTGAACTGGAGGAGTGACCATTGCTACTGCCAATTCATGCTTGGATTAAATGGAAGCAGGGACATAGCAGAGGGAATTATCAAGCAATGTGTACCTGCAAACACAGTGTACTTGCAGCTTAAACTCTTCCATCCTAGCGCTGAAAAGTTTCACTGCTATTTCAGATTACTGCAGGTACTATATAGGTTGAAAGCTAATACAATAGAACAAAAGCATGTCAATTTGCAATCTATGATACTTCAATCTGCAGTCTTTCTATTTTTTTTTTAGGAAAAATCTCAGAAATCTCTAGTGTAGAATCTCAAAGTTGGAAAGGTTTTTCAATATAATATAATGTGAAAAAACCCTATAATTGATAAATGGTCATTTCATGTTTTGCCAAGGAAACCCACTAAATATTTTAGGATTTAACTTTGAGCCACATGACAAAAATCCAATCCAACCAAACATTTATTATACACCTGCTATAAGGTAAGTGCTAAGCAAATTAAAAAAAAAAGAAAGAAAAAATTTTTCAACAGTCCTTACTTCAAGGAAGTTACTATATCTAAGTCATTAATAAAATTTGTCCTTCATTTTCAGAGATAACCAAGACATCAGGGAGGTGATGCCATGACAAGCCCAAGAATTGAATCTGAGTGAGAGGTGCTGCTATGCAAAGTCATCAACCTCACTCAGGTTCTGGGTCCAGTGGCCAGATTTGGATCAGGGCAACTGGAGATGCCTCTGGATAAGGAAATCAGGATTAAGTGACTTGCCCAAGGTCACAGAGCTAGTTCAGTGGCAAGCGTCTGAGGTTGGATTAGAATACCTGTCCTGATTCCAAGTCCAGTGTTCTATCCACTGCGTCTCCTGGTTGCCCCAACAACAACTTCCACAAGAGGATAAAGTTGTATCTTCTCTCCATAGGAGAAACTCAATCATTCAACATTTATTAAACAACTACTATAAGCCAAGTACTGTGCTAGATGCTGAAGGCATAAATACAAAGAAATCTCACAGGACTAAATAACTGTTTATTTTACAATTTAGTAAGGATATTACTTCTTAAATTTGTGCTTCAGAATCCCAAATTTCCAGCATAAAACCTCTGGAAGTAAAAATTACTACACCAGGCAGACTAATGATTATACTATTACTATAGTTAAGACAGAAAAGTAATTAGGTTTCATTTTGACAAACTTTCATTATTTGAATTTTAAAACCTTATAAATAATACCTAGATGAATTCAGCTTAAATTGAGTGTTTAATTCCCAGAATGTATACTAAGTGTGATATTTGTCACTTCCACTTTGAAAAGTAGGATAGAGAATGAATGTGATTAATGGAAGCTTATTGTTGTTGTTTTAAATTTAAGTAAAAGCACCAAGTTGATTTAAATGGAGAAATTATAAACAATAAAATTCACTAAATATTAAATTTATCTTAAGTTTATTAACATAATTTACCAAGAAAAACTCTGACCCATCTCAGAAATATTAATATTATATAAACTTGAAAAACCAAATGCAACTCTAAATGTAATGGATTTTATTTTCAAGACCTAGATATTTTTATGTAATAAAATCACATCTTAAGCATCTATACCATGATACATCAAATTTCAGGTTTGTCTACTACTATTAGGCTCTATACAAAACCTGTCTAGAAATGTTCTTGATTATCTTGATTACAAGCAGTATCAACTGTATTATAGTAAATTTTTTCCTACTTTTTATGTTCCCAGAATTCAATGATACAGTCATTACCAAAACTGTAGATATCATTCCATATGATCTAAGGAAGCAACAAGATCTACAATATCAAATTATCACCTAGGTTACTTAAACTTTATTTCTGATCCTGCTCTTGACTCTATACTTTAGTATGTTTATATTGCACTTCATATAAGCCATCATTTTTCCAGATTTGTTCAATAACTAGGTAAAATTCCTATATAAAATCCCTACATAAGGGAGACATATTGTATTACACACATAGTAAAAACACATATTTTCCATGAGAGGAAGCCTAGTATAAGTGATAATGGAGTTACAAAGTCTTGTTTTCAAATATTGCCTCTGAGATATATTGCTAGTGTAATCTTGGACAAGTAACAAAGTTGTCTAGCCTGTTTTCTTAAGACTTGAAACAAATATACACATAGAATATGAATGTGCAAGTATATATGCATATATTATACA
Source organism: Macrotis lagotis (assembly GCF_037893015.1). NCBI lineage: Eukaryota > Metazoa > Chordata > Mammalia > Peramelemorphia > Peramelidae > Macrotis > Macrotis lagotis. The sequence goes on along the minus strand of NC_133658.1, from coordinate 220,808,145 downwards.
TCTCAAAGTTGACTATCAGAAAGAATACAAAATGAACATTCACTGTTCAAATGATCAACTCTGTGTCTTAAAGCATTCATAAAAACAAAATCCTAGTCTGGCCCTCTTCATACTGCTAAAAGATTTTTAATTACAGGCACTAAAAGTGTGAGCCAATTCAACTAATCTGATAAAGCTTGCACGGATCCCAGAATATATGAAGGACAGCTCTTAGTTCCTAAGGTAAGAACTCCAGTAGAAAATTAAAATTCTCCCCCAAAAAATCGTGGTTGTCTATTCATCTGGTTCTCAGTTACATATAGATCTGTTGATAGTTTGTCCTTCATTCTCTAAAAAATCATAATATCAGGAAGATGATGACATGAATATGGATTGGATCTGAGTGAGGAGGATGCTGTGCTAAGTACCAGTCTTGTTTCCTCCTCTGGAATCATCTGGATTCAATGACCAGAGTACAAATATAAATCAGGACAACTGGAGGTAGCCCTGGATGTGAAGTAATCAGAGCTAAGTGATTTGTTCACGATCACACAGCTAGCAAATCTCTGAGGTCATACCTGAATTCAGGTATTCCTGAACCAATACTCTACCAATTATAACAATCTACTGTATTTCCCAGAAAATAAGACCTGGTCTTATATAAAATTTTTTTTTTTTGCACCAAATGATGTATAAGGGTTTATTTTCAGGGAATATCAGGAGATAGGCTGTCACTCCTGCAGGAATCATTATTTGATCTATTCTCCTCTCTGCAAGGAAGGTTCTTCATGAATCCCAGACTAGCAAACCTCTCTGGCCACCTCGCAAAACAAGTGGCAGTAGCATTAAATCAACCCATTTCCTTAAAATTGCTTGTGTGCACCAGGGCTTTTTCTGTTTCAAGAACATAAAATGTCTTAAACATGTTCAATCTTCTCTTTCTTTCCCTTAGTAATGAATAAAGGTGGGGATTTCTTTCCATCTAGCCATTATCAAAGTGTGAACATATTATTCGCATATTACGTCTGTACACTGATTGGTCATTTGGCAATAAGTTTCAAGTTCATCTGTTTACATAGGAATTTATCTCTTGTCCAAAGAAGCCTACTAGGTTATTTACAAATAATTATAATTTAAGTCATCATTTATTTTAAGTACTAATGTCAATAATATTATTTAATATACATTTAATTATATATTAATATTATTATTTTGTAATTCAATATGTCTGTCACGCGTTGCAGTTCTGGCTAACAATCTTATCTGGGACTTATTTTGGGGGTAGGGCTTATATTACAAGCATCCTGAAAAAAATCATGCTAGAGTTTATTATCGGTGTAACTCTGTATAGCCTGCCCTGAAGCAGATCAGTGGTTGAGGGGATAGAACACTGGGTCTGGAGTCAGGGGGATCACGGTTCAAATATGACCTTTGCCCTCAAACACTCACTAGTTATGTAACCCCAGACAAATCAATTAAATTCTGTTTGTCTTAATCCACTAGAAAGAGCAAATCATTGCAATATCTTTGACAAGAAAACCCTACATGGGAATAATGAAGAGTCAGATGTGACTGAATGACTGAATAAAAACAAGCTATTGCTCTGAGACTTATTGTCAGGTCTGTATGTTTAGGAAATATTTAACTTCTATGAGAATCACTAAGCTAAGAATTATGAAAGGATATTAATTACCAAAGCAAACAGTTTCTTGTCTTTAATTAAAGACATTAATTAAACTGAAAAGATAAAACTGAAAAGAATAAGAAAAGGGCAACTGATAATCTAAACAATCTGAGAATCTGAAGAAGCAAGAGATTAGAAGTTCTGAAATTCTTAAATCTCCTGTCTAAGCTAATAACTATACAATATTATAAGGCCTATGTGGCTAGAGGATTGAGTAAAACATTTCTGGATCAAATGAATAAGGATTATAAAAATATACTCATATATTGTATTTAAAAGTTTTATGTTTATATTTCTCCAAGGAATTTGAGGCTAAAGTAGATTATAATTTTATTAAAGAAAATCTGATGGGGCAACTCTAATCCCTCACAAAAAATTAATTGAACAGGAAAAAAAGTATGGTTTTTGGATATAGCTAACATCTTAGAAACCCCTCAAAAAGAAAACCTCCTTACTACTAATGGATTAAGTCCCTCATCACAATAGTACACTGGAACAAAACCTAAATCTCAACAAACCCAAAGACAAAAATCTGAGATAATTTTTAAGAAATAGAAATCAACACTATATCACTTTTTAAAGACTTTGTACCACTTTTAAATGAAAATAATAAAATTAGTAAAAAATAAAAACTGGGAGTAGCAGATGGTGAAGTGGTTAGAGCACTAGTCCTGAAGTCCAGAAGACAGGAGTTCAAATTAGACCTGAGACATTTGACATTTACTAGCTGTGTGACCTGGGCAAATTACTTAATACTGATTTCCTTGTCAAAAAAATTCATTAAATAAAAATCTGATAAAAATTTCCAAAACAGTGATGATTTATGTCAACTCTAAATAACTTATTCAGCTATAGAATCCTCAAATTAGGGTTATTATCCTTTCTATTTTCAGAAATCAAAGTGTATTCAAAAATTTCTTTTTTAAAATGTGTGAATAAAACATGATGAATTAGTTAAGAGCTATTCATGGAGAAGTAGTACAAATACCAGTGAAACCTCAAAAACATAATAAGTAATTTAAAAAACACTTTTAAAAATGGTAGCAGTGTGAATGTATCAGTTCTACTAGTTCTGCCTCCAGTTTCTCATATAGGGTTTTTTCTTTAATTGTGAATTCTGGCCAACCAACTTCTTCCAGAGTAAAGACTATAGAATAGAAAAAAATTATTTCCAGAAGACTTGGAAAAAACCTTCAGTAGCTATCTAGTAACTATGATATATAAGAAAAATTCAAGGCCACAGGTTAATTTCACTACTTCATACTTCACATTTTCTGTTCATTTCAGAGCTAACTGGCCATTCTCTGATTTGTCCTTTCTCTAACATCCAGAAATATGTTCTATACCATCTCCTCTGCCCAATAGGATCTCTCATCATATTTCTGACTGCTGAACACCTTGTAGCCTTCCCTGACTTCCTTTCTCCCACTCAGCTGCCTGTGAAGTCAGAGCACCTGCATTGTGAATGTTGGTGCTGCCACTCATTGGGTAATACTGTACAAGTCACCTCCCTCATGTGAAAAATTTATGAGCTCAGAGTAAATGGCACCTACAAGTCTTCCATTCTCTAAATCAGGGTTGTCCAAAATGCAACCCACAGTACAAATTTATGTGGACTGCCTATGGGTTTATTAAATGCTTTAGTAAATGAAGCTGATCTACTACAGAATAGCAATGGCAAATCAAAAAATCATGTCTATTATTTCAATAAAAACTTTAAAAAGGTTGGACAGCCCTGCTTTAAATTATATAATCCTTGATCCTTCTCTGCTCCAATCTCTCATAACAGTCTGCTGTTACTTAAGCACTTTATTATAATCTAACATATTATCATCTATCATGATGCTCCGATGTTGTGTTATGCCTCTAAAATCACAAAAGACCCAAAGAAAGGGTGAAGATGTATGAAATAGGTAATTGAGTGAGGGTTTATAAAAACATGAACAAGAAGCTCATACAAGGAATGTCCCATAATAGTTGTGAGTTGGATCAATTTGTGTGTGTGTGAAACACACAAATGACACTGTGCATCCACTGAAAAATTGTAATTATGTACATGTCTCATCCCCTTACCTACCCAACAGATTGAAAATGCTTTCAAGTTTTTTTCTCATTTTTCACATTTGTAGTCCCAAATAGTATTCAACATAATGGGGTTACAAAAAGCACAATTCATTCAACAGTCCAGTTTTTAGACATATGAATTAAACAAATCATTTAATTTTTCTGAGAATCATTTCCAAAATGATGATGTCTGTCCTTCATTCTTGAAGAAGGCCATAACATCAGAGCTTCTCAGAAAAGATCCTGACAAGAAAATGAACTGGATTTGAGTGAGGGGGGTATTTAAGTCACCAACCTCACTTTCTCCTCCAGAACCATCTAGGTCCAGAGGCCAAATATGTATCAGGAAGCCTGGAAATGGCCCTGGATGTGAAGTAATCAGGGTTAAGTGACAGTAGTGGATAATCAAGCATGGGTCCTGGAGTTCAAATCTTATCTCAGACACTTTACACTTACTAGCTGTGAGATATTGAGTAAGTCCTTATCTATAAAATTTAAATAACAGCACTGCCTATCTCATTAGACCATGTTAAGGTTCAAATTAGTGACCTTGAAAAGACCCTTTTTAAACCATGAAAGCACAAATAGGTTATTACTAATAAATATTTGATGAATAGAAATTGAGTTTGGAACTTCAGGGGGGAAAAAGTCTATCAACTATTCTCTAAATTCCATTTTTTGTCAAGGCACTTTTTTGGCTGATTCCAAAACTGCACCAATATCTTTTACAACCAAAGTAGAAAATTCTAAGCAAAACTTAACATACTCCAAGGACCAAGTCAAAATGTAGCTTTTTAGGAGAGGATGCTAATATGAAGGTGTCAGCAATCCAAACATTGGAAAACATAGTTTAAGATTATGAAAGCTAAGCAGCTAATGGCTTATAGTTTATTCAGAAAACTCACATCTATATATGTCATGAATAGTGAAATGAAAATGAAATATATTGATAGAAAACAACTACTTATAAGCACAGATTTTAAAATCAGCTTACTAGGGCAGCTAGGTGGCGCAGTGGATAGAGCACGGGCCCTGGAATCAGGAGTACCTGAGTTCAAATCTAGCCTCAGACACTTAAATAATTACCATGCTGTGTGGCCTTGGGCAACCCACTTAACCCCATTGCCTTGCAAAAAACAAAAAAATAAATAAAATAAATAAAATCAACTTACTTGGTCAGAATAAAAGTCAAAATTAACATAAAATTAATACAAAAAGATAAGACACTAAATGCAATGAAAAGAGTCTCTAAACTGACCTACTTAATTAAATAAGCCATTGACTCTTAGAAACTGGAAATAGGTAAAATATACTGGCTCTGAGTATCATTATTTTTTTTTAGGGTTATTTTTTTTGCAAGGCAAATGGGGTTAAGTGGCTTGCCCAAGGCCACACAGCTAGGTAATTATCAAGTGTCTGAGACAGGATCTGAACTCCTGACTCCAGGGCCAGTGCTCTATCCACTGTGCCACCTAGCTGCCCCTGAGTATCATTATTTCTTAAAGAACTTTAAATAATATGAGATAGCATCACAACAAGGAGTGCAAAAGAGTCCAGAAACAGTCTCAGCCAGTTTATTTTGATTAGGAAAGAGATGGGATAGTCATAGCCATACTAGTTTTAGGGTATATAAATGCATTTCCAAAATACAGAAGGCAGAAGAGATTATGAGATCATTATATTAGATCATCTTTCTAAAGGAAAGATCATCACATGATTCAGAAAGGTCCTCCCAAAGAGATACAAATACAGAGGCAGAATGTGTTGAACCTAAAACTGAAATGATTCTTGTCCATCTATGCCGTTTTCATAGGGAACCATCTGCATGTAGGATCTGGTGACAGAGAGATACAGGAGCAAGATAGAGCTTCAATGAGAGAAAAAGGATTCAGAGACTCAACAAGAAAAAAAGTCTTTTTCTTTTCTTTTTTTAAAAAGTCTTTTAAAAGAAAAAAATGCAAGCTATAAAAAACAAAAAAGTGAAAATTTGCCCTCAATTATTAACAAGCTAAATGAAAGTTAAAATAATTTTGAGATATGTAAAGATAACAAAAGGGGAAAATGTCAATTGTTGGAAGAATTACAAGGAAAAGAAATACAGTGAAGCATTGTTTCTAAAACTGAATTGTTTCAACCATTCTGGAAAACAATTTGGAACTATGCCCCAAAAGTCACTAAACTATTCCTACCTTTTGCCCCAGCAATACTAATATTAGGCATAAACTTCAAAGACAGAGGATAAGATGGTATACATTCAAAAATATTTATAGCTGTACTTTTCATTCTAGTGAAAAAAAAAAGGGAAACAAAGTGGATGCTCACCAATTAAGATATGGCTGAACCAACTACAGCATTATCAAAAAAAGAAATAAGGAATATGCAGATTCAAGGAAAGAGGTGCTGAAATGAAGTAGAGCATATTAAGATGTATACAAGAATGTGAAGGAAAATATCTCTGAAAGACTCCAGACAATTATCTATACAATAATCTTCAGGATGCTGATAATTAATCCCTACCAACTGATGTATTAAAGATTTAGAAAGAATATATTAGATATAGGTAAAGTGTTGATTTATCTTTGCTTGACTATACTTATTGGTATTCTAGTAAGAAGTTTGGGGGGGGGTCCTAAATAATAATAAGAATGCCCCACACTACCACCACCAAAAAAAGAAAGATGAGTATCAGTGGAACATTTAAAAATACAGATAAGAGAATTAAGAAAGTTCAGATAAGCAAGACAGTTTTGTTATGAGGGCAGCTTATTACAAGGATAGTTTGTGTTAAATCTAACATGCAATCAAAATAAAATTTCCTAACAATTCAGTTCCATCTGCAATCCTCTATTCCATTCTTCATTGAAAAGTTGAAATGTTTTCGTTTCTTATTTAGGAAAAAATGGGAGAAGAGAGAAAAATCTGGAAGATCTGGAATAAGGCCCCACAGGGAAAGTGCTACCCTTCAATGGTACTCTTCAGTCAACTACTGGTTATTTCTTCACAAGAGGTGTCACTATTACAGTAGAAGTATTTATATCTCACATTTGAAAAATGTTATATATGGCTCCTGTTTAGGAACTAGATTACTGAGCATACTCCAGGTATCTATTGTTCCAGATCTTTGTACTACAATTTTTGGAGGCTAAATATACTCCAATTTGGGATTAGAAACCTTTTTTATTACATCAACATGTGGTGGCTACAACATATACTCAGTTTTTTATCACCACAAAAATTCTGTGGTCCTTTCTATGCTTGCTACAATCATTTAGGGACTATATTTGAACATCTGAACTAATGATAAAAGTCTTCTACTTAAGTGTCAAACATCTGATGCATCCTACTGTGTTCCCAAGTGTGATCAAAACCAAGCTAAAATGCAATTCCTATCTGATTTTAATTTGCTGATGTATATATAAATGTCTAGTTTTCTAAGTCAGTAACTTGCAGGGATCCTAATTTAAGGTTTAATGGTCACTGTCCAACTCAAATAGATATGGATCTCTATACAGTTCCAATACTGATTTAGAAAAGCACAAATTAGTAATAAAACCTTATATTCTAAACTCCTTTCTCCTTCTCAGCTCTAGTCCTATATGAAAAATTTTACCTTCCCAAGGTAAAAATCCTATATAAATACCCTTGACTCCATTCCCTCCAGAAACTGCCCTTGGATCACCTCCCCCCTTTTCTTTCATCTTCAATACCTCTTCATTTACTAGATCTTTAACTACATGGTGCTCCAGGTCCCACATTCTTTAAAGAATCTTCCTTGGGGCAGCTAGGTGGTGCAGTGGATAAAGCACCGGCCCTGGAGTCAGGAGTACCTGGGTTCAAATCCGGTCTCAGACACTTAATAATTACCTAGCTGTGTGGCCTTGGGCAAGCCACTTAACCCCATTTGCCCTGCAAAAACCTTAAAAAAAAAAAAAAAGAATCTTCTTTCGATCCTGCCATAAATCTTGGAACTTACAGTATCTTTTCTCAAATCCTGCTCATTTCTCAACCTCTTGCATTGAGTTTTCCAACCACACCTCTCCACTGAATCTTATTCTAAGGTTGAGACAGTTATCTTAACTGCCAAATCTGGTCATCTTTTTTCAATCCTCAAACTATCTATTGTTTTAATAGCTATCATTTATACAGTGCTTTAAGGTTGCAAAGCACTTTGCAAATATTTTACAACTATCATCTCATTTGATCCTAACAACCACCCTGTGATGTAGGTGCTATTAGTATCCACAATTTTATAGATGAGGAATCAGAGATTCAATGATTTGACCAGGGTCATAAAGCAAGTATGGAAGGCCACATTTGAACTCAGGTCTTACTGACTCATGTCCAATGTTCATCCACTGTGCCAACTAGCTGCTCCTACTTTCTCTGTAATCTCTGAAACTCACCACCACCACCCTTCTTCCTGGTTCTTCTTAGATATGTAAAGTCATTCCTACAAATCCTCATTTTCTCCATCAATAGCTATATCAGAACTCCTAATCCCTAACTATATCTCCTCCAAGGATGTATGCTGTATACTGGGTCCTATTTTTGGTAAACATTCTTTCTTGAAGATCTGGTCAGCTTCCATGGGTTCAACGATGATTTTTAGGCAACTATATTATATCCTAGAGATTGTAACACAATTTTAAAGGTCACCTCCATGCCATGGAGCCTCCTATCATCCCTACCTCTTCCCCAAATAAACTTCTGAATCGATCCATAGAATCATCTTAGGTTCTGATAGGTGAACTTTCACTTTATCTTGATAAAACATGTATCTTGCCAATCTTTCCCAGCATTCTGCACTCACCAAGCTCCAAACAACCTTGGACTCTATAATCAACCTGAACCATGGAAGATGAATTTTGACTTATTCTCCACCCATTTCCTGGCTCCTTTCCCACTTCTTCCTTCTCAATTCTCTCACCCTGCCATCTCTTTTATAATGATCAATCAATATATTACTATTTATTAAGTACCTGAATGTCCAGCATTGGCTAAGCACAAAGATTACAAAAAGAGGCAAAAGATAGTCCCTGCAACTCAAGGAGTTTACGATCTAAAGGAAAAAAAAACAACATATAAATATATACAAGGCTGTATAAGAATAAATAAGAAATAATTAACAGAGGGGAAAACATTGGAATAAAGGGATTAGGACAGGTTTCCTGTTAGAAGGCAGTATTTTAGAAGGGAGGTCAGTAGTTGGAACAGAGAAAAGAGAGTGTTCCAGGCCAGGAAAAATACTTATAGCTAAGACATGGAGTGTATTGTTCTGAAATGGGGTCGGGGGATAAGATATAAGAAGCCTGGAGTACAGATTATAAAGAGTTCTGAATGCCACAGAGATCATTTTATATTTGATCCTGGAGGTAATAGGGGGTCAATGGAGTATTGAGTAGGGGAGTTACATGGTCTGACATTGTAGTGGCTGATTGGACTATGGAATGGAGTGGGGAGAGACTTGAGGTAGCCCGATTCACCTGCAAGCCACTGCAAGGATCCAGGCATAAGGTGCATGAGAGTGGTAGCAGTGTCAAAGGACAGAAGGGATACTGTAGAGGTGAAATCCACAGGCTTTGGCATCATTAGAGGTTTGGGGACAGGGCAGGGAGAAGAGATAGTGAGGGGTCAACAATGATGCCTCAAGTCTGAAGGACTGGGGGATGTTGTTCCTTCTACAATAAAAAGAAAAGTAAGAGTCAGTAGTTTAGGGGGAAAGAGGAGTTTTTTGGATATACTGTATATCCAGTTTGAGATGACTGAAAGGCAGTTGGAGATATGAGACAGGAAATCAGCAGACAAGATAGGTAGATCTGAGAACATCAACATAGAGATAGTAGTTAAATCCATGAGAGCAGAGGAAAACACCAATTAAAGTAGCATAGAAGAAAAGAAGAGGACCTGGACCCTGGCAGGCATCGAGGGTATACAGGACGAGATTCTAGCAAAGGAAATTGAGAGAACCATTAGAGAGGTAGGAAAAGAACCAAGAGAATGGAATCCCCAAAAACTACAAAGAGAATATCAAGAAAGAGAGAGTGGTAACAATGTCAAGGCTGAAAAAGAAGTCATTAAGAATAAGGAGAGATGCCTGACCAATTAAAATTTCAAAAAATTACTTTAATGAGTTAGAAAAAGTTACAAGTAAATTTATACGGAGAAATAAAAATTTCCATGGATTCAATGAAAAAAAATGCAAAAGAAGGTGGCTTAGCCTTACCAGATCAAAAAATTATATTATAAAGCATCAGTCATAAAACCTGTCTGGTATTGGTTAAGAAATAGAGTGGTGGATCACTTGAATAGACTAGGTGTAATAGCAGGAATTGATTGTAGTAATCTGCTGTTTGACAAACCCAAAGAGTCCAGCTATTAGGAGAAAAACTTGCTCTTCAATAAAAACTGTTTGGAAAATTGGAAGTTAGTATGGAAGAAACTTAGATTAGACCAACACCTCATACCCTATACCAAGATAAGATCAAAATGGATACAGGATTTAGACATTAAAAACAACATTATAAGCAAACTAGAAGATCAAGGCGTAGTTTACCTGTCAGATCTATGGAAAGGGAAGCAGTTTATGACCAAGGAAGAAATGGAGAACATCATTAAAAACAAACTAGATAATTTTGATTACATTAAATTAAAAAGCTTTTGCACAGACAAAACCACCGTATCCAAGATCAAAAGAAATGTAACAAATTGGGAAACAATTTTTGCAACTAGTATTTCTGAATATGGATCATTTCTAAAATATACAGAGAACTGAGTCAAATTTTCAAAAAAAACAAGTCATTCCCCAATTGACAAATAATCAAAGGATATATACAAAGGCAATTTACAACTTAGGAAATCAAAGCAATCCATAGTCATATGAAAAATTCCTCCAAATAATTCCTTATTAGAGAAATGCAAATTAAAGCATCTGAGATATCACCTGACACCTCTCAGACTGGCCAATATGACCAGAAAGGGCAATGATCAATGTTGGAAGGAATGCGGGAAATCAGGGACACTAATACATTGTTGGTAGACCTGTGAACTCATCCAATTCTGGAGAGCAATTTGGAATTATGCACAAAGGGCAACAAAAATGTGCATATCCTTTGATCCGGCAATACCACTACTGGGTCTATACCCTGAAGAGATTATGGAAAAGGGTAAAAACATCACTTGTACATCACTTTGCCACCCTGTTTGTGGTGGCAAAAAAAATTGGAAATTAAATGAATGTCCTTCAATTGGGGAATGGCTTAACAAACTGTCATGGAACACTATTGTTCTATTAGAAATCAGGAGGGATGGGAATTCAGGGAAGCCTGGAAAGATTTACATGAACTGATGCTGAGCAAGATGAGAACCAGAAAAACATTGTACACCCTCACAGCAACATGGGGGTGATGATCAACCCTGATGGACTTGCTCGTTCCACCAGTGCAACAACCAGAGACAATAATGGGGAATGGAGAATACTATCTGTATCCAGAGAAAGAATTATGGACTTTAAACAAAGACCAAAGACTATTACTTTCAAATCAGATAAAGAAAAAACCATTATCTTATTATGTAATTTTGCTATCTCATACTTTATTTTTCTTCCTTAAGGATATGATTTTTCTGTCATCACATTCAACTGAGATCTATGTATAAAATGAAAACAATGTAAAGACTAACAGAATGACTTCTGTGGGGGGGTGGGGGGGAGGGAAGCAAGAATGGCGGAAAATTGTAAAACTCAAAATAAATAAAATCTTTCTAAAAAAATGAGAGAGAATCAATGGAAAGGGAAGCCATTCATGACTAAGGAAGAGATGGAGAACTTCACTAAAAACAAACTAGATGATTTTGATTACATTAAATTAAAAAACTTTTGCACGGACAAAACCAATGTAACCAAGATCAAAAGAAATATAGTAAACTAGGAAACAATCTTTACAATTAATGTTTCTGACAAAGGACTCATTTCTAAAATATACAGAGAACTGAGTCAGATTTAAAAAAAAAAAGCCATTCCCCAATTGAAAAATGGTCAAAGGATATGCAAAGGCAATTTACAGATGAGGAGATCAAAGCAATCCATAGTCATATGAAAGATTGAGCCAAATCATTACTGATTAGAGAAATGCAAATTAAAGCTTCTCTGAGGTACCACCTCATACCTCTCAGACTGGTCAATATGACCAGAAAGGATAATGATCATTGTTGGAAGGGTGGTGGTAAATCTGGGACACTATTGCACAGCTGGTGGAACTGTGAACTCATCCAACCTTTCTGGAGAGAAATTTGGAACTACACCCAAAGGGCAACAAAAATGTGCATACCCTTTGATCCAGCAATACCACTACTGGGTCTGTACGTTGAAGAGATGATGAAAAAGGGTAAAAACATCACTTGTACAAAAATATTCATGGCAGCCCTGTTTGTGGTGGCAAAGAATTGGAAATCAAGTAAATGCTCAAGTATTATGCCCTTCAGTTGGAGAATGGCTTAGCAAACTGGTATATATATGTCACAGAACACTATTGTTCTATTAGAAACCAGGAGGGATGGAAATTCAGGGAAGCATGGAGGGATTTGCATGAACTGATGCTGAGCGAGATGAGCAGAACCAGAAAAGCACTGTACACCCTAACAGCAACATGGGGGTGATGATCAACCTTGATGGACTCGCTCATTTCATCAAGTGTAACAACTAGGGACAATGTGGGGCTGTCAGAGATGGAGAATACCATCTGTATCCAGAGAAAGATCTGTGGAGTTTGAACAAAGATGAAGATCTTGCTATCTCTTATATTTTATGGTTTCTTCCCTAAGGATATGATTTCTCTGTCATCACATTCAATTTAAATCAATGTATACCATGGAAACAATGTAAAGACTGGAAAATTGCCTTCTGTGGGGGGGGGGGGGGGAGGGAAGTTAAGATTAGGGGAAAATTGTAAAACTCAAAATAAATAAAATCTTTATAATCCAAAAAAAAATAAGGAGAGAGAAAAGGCTTAAAATTTGGCCACTGAGAGATAATAGTTAATTTCGATGAAAGGAGTTTTAGGGAAATAAGGTCAGAAACCAGATTTTAAGAGGTTAAGAAGAATGAGAGAAGAGAAAGTAGATACTGTAGAGAACCTATTGTAGATAGCTTTTTTTTTTTTTGTAAGGCAAATGGGGTTAAATGGCTTGCCTAAGGCCACACAGCCAGGTAATTATTAAGTGTCTGAGACCAGATTTGAACCCAGGTACTCCTGACTCCAGGGCCGCTGTTTTATCCACTACGCCACCTAGCAACCCCTTTATAGATAATCTTTTTGAGTTGTGTAGTGACAAAGTTCAGAAGATATAGAGGAGAACAGGGATGGAAGAATCAAGTGAGGGTTTTTTCCAAGATGGAGGAGATGTGGGGAATGTTTGTAGATAGTAGGAAATAGAAAGAGATTGAAAATAAGTGGAGATAGAATTACTTGAAGGAAATGGGATCATTTGAACAGCAGAGGGAGTAAGGCCACTTCACCATGTGAGGTCAGGTGAAGGAAGAAGTAGAAAGGAAGCACCTGAGTGATAGGAGGTAATTAAACTGAGAGACGAGGGAGATCGTGGTAAATTGTCTCATTTTTTTCTGTAATATTTGAGGCAAAGATGTCAGTTGAGAGGATGGGAAGCCATGGGAGTTAGATGAAGAAATTTGGAAGAACCACTGTAAAGAGAAGGATAGAGAGTTGCTAAGGGAGATATGGTAGAATTGCTTAATAGAAGTGAGGGCCCAGTTGAGGCCATGCTATATAAATTTGTAATGGACCCAGTGAAAACAATTGAATGATTTTCTTCCCCTTGCTTCAGCAGTATCTATATAAGAAGGAGGGTAGTGGGTGGTAGGGTGGTAGTGATCCAAGGCTGAGGTTTTGCAGGACATAATTAGTATGATAAAGTATAGCTAGGGATTCAGGAGAGGAGGAAAGTGTGGTGTTGTTAAGGTTCACCAATGAGTTAAGATAGGGAAGATGAGAAGAAAGTAGCTATTGAAGGGGAGATGTCCTAGAAGAGAACTGAGGGGTCAAGGGAGTGGAGATCATCATGATATGAAGAATAGGACTCTGCAAAGGAAAGCAAACAAAGGTGTGAAAAGTTAATAGACTATGGTTGTAAAATTAGCAAATGTTTTTGTTCTACTATTAAAAAAGTGGTACATTTTTATATGATGGCAAAAATCATTTCATTTTTGAATGTGACTGAAGGTGTGGTGGAGAAACATTTCATGCAAAGTAAGCAGGCTGAGAACTCAATTATTAGAGAGTTTGAGGTAGAGTCAATCTATATGATGAAGTCTCCTAGGATGAGGACAGGATTTGGAGTGGAGAGGAAAAACTGCAAACAATGTGACAAACTCTTTCAGAAAAGCAAGGGAGTAACCTGGGGGTAGAAACAGCTATCAGGATTTTAACTGGTAGAAAGAAATAGCATGAATCTCAAAGAAAGAGAGGTTACTGATTAATAGAGGTAGAGAGAGTATCTGAAAGTGACAACAGGGAACAAGGAACATTCCAAATCCCCTGCCTCAATCAGCGAGTTGAGGGGAATGAGAAAAAGTGAAACAAATACTAGAAAGAGTAGCCCAGGAAGCTGTGACAACTGAGGGGAGATAGGTTTCAGTAATAGCTAATAGATATAAATAAATATGAGAGAGGAAAAAATTTCGGATGAAGGGAAATTTGTTACCTATAGAACAATCATTCTAGAGGGCAAAGTGGAAGGGTTGGGTAGAGCTAGGGTGAAATTGTGAGGTAGGAAGGTTGAGAAGAGTTGGAAATGAGGGACTGTAGAGTGGGGTTTGGATGATGATGATCTACAGTGGTTCTGAATCAATGAGATATGAAGGGTATGACCAGGTATGAGAATAAACTTCCAATTCAGAAGAAAGAAGTTTTATTCTCCACCAACTTTCCTTTTCCTCTTCTCCTAAAGGACAGGCATAAAAGTTTATAGAAGGCCTTAAGTCAAAGGGTAGGTTGGTCCTCTTTTGCGACTGAAGTTCTCCACATTCCAATTGGGAGATCTAGGATGATAAGAAGAGGAATAGTCTTATGCTGACATAGATGGAAGTCATGTCTTTGGTACAAATGGGAAACACCTAACCTGGTCCCTTACCACCTTCCCTCAGTGAACACTCTGAACCCAAAAGGAGATGGAAGTCACAAGGTAAACATTAGCTCCATTTTGAGAAAAGGTTGAGATCAGGTGTCCTTCATTCATCTCCTGGCTCTATTTCTCTTTGAGGACTCTTTCACCTCATCCCTTTGTGAACACTATTCCTTTCCACCCCATCTCTACTTTCAGCTCTCTTAAGAATGTAAACATCTTGGGGCATAGACTATCTTTTTGTTTACTAGAGGGTACAGTGGGTAGAGCACTGGCCCCAGAGTCAGTAGGACCTGATTTCAAATTCAGCCTCAGATACTTACCAGCTGGGTGACCTTGGGCAGAAAGTGAGGTTGGTGACTTTGCACAGAATCCCCTCACTCAAATCCAATTCACATTCATGTCATGACATCACCTCCCTGATATCATGGTCTTCTTTGAAAACAAAGACCAAACATCATCAACATCAACTCATATTACCAAAATGAGAACTTGTTCCAGTGTGATTGATATTTAAGAAAATATTTTGATCATAATGTAAATTTTCATTATTTCTTCCACTAGAAACAGCAAAAATATAGAAAATAGCATTACTCTGCAATAATTCAAAGGCACAATTCCTCCAATGCCTACTCCCATAAGTAAACTTTAGGTCTTTGTCAAGATAAAGTATCACAATTTTAAAAAACATCTTCTTATGCAGTAGG
Source organism: Macrotis lagotis (assembly GCF_037893015.1). Lineage (NCBI taxonomy): Eukaryota > Metazoa > Chordata > Mammalia > Peramelemorphia > Peramelidae > Macrotis > Macrotis lagotis. The sequence goes on along the minus strand of NC_133658.1, from coordinate 220,792,578 downwards.
AGCTATGACTGGAGAAGGTCTGGCACATACCATCCCACTCCCTTCCACTGCAATCTCAGATCCAAGGACCCCTTATTGAAGTGGTGACCTGCCCAATTTGCTTGTACAACTTAGAGCAGTAACTTCACATCATGAACATAAGACATTATTTATCGTAGTATTAATAGATTGTTTAACCATGACATTATATATACATATATATATGTATATATACACATACACACACACACACACACATACATATGGGGGGGGGGAGGTGCTGTTATTTTTAGAAATTAGGTTCCTATCATTTATTTTAATGCCCGTCATCAAGTTTTGGGGCACTATGCCTCAAATCCCATTTCTCCCCTTAAATGGTCTATGAGAATTTTTACATATTGAGGTGCTTTTTGGGAATTTTTTTGTTACATTAGAGTCAGTTTGCTATATATCTATCCCCAGCACTTATCACAATTCTTGACACAAAGTAAATGCTTAATAAATACTTTTTGCCTTGATAGATTTTCAAGCTCTCAAATAATGTATGATTCTAGAAAAAGGACAAAAATCATCAAAATATATTTGTGTGTGTATATCTCAGTATGTATATCTCAGTAACAACTAATCCATTAGTCTACTTTTTATTCTCTATAAAACTTTTATGAAAATGGTCCTCAAACTTATCAAGGGTATCGCTGACAAAAATATGAAAAGAAAACAAGAAAAATTAGTGGATGATTCCTTTTAGCAGACTAAGTTTTCTCAGTCATACAAGTGAATGGGGAATATATAAGTTATGAGTCTACTGTGTTTATAATTCATTGATTATAAAATAGATTTACTACAATAAAACAGGCTTAAAGATTCACCTCCAAAACGGCATTTTCCAGACAAGATATTCAAGATTTCTTGAACCTCAGAATTAATTTGTGTTTATCAATGTTTTGATGGTATTTAACAAAGCATTCAAAAGGTACCTATACTCAAAGAAGTTTATTACTCTTATCAAAGAGATCCTGCATAACTCCAGAAGGAAAATAAGTTCCCTACACACCAATGAGGTTACCCAGGTACTTCCCTGCTTGATTGTGCTTGATTGCAGAAAACCCTGGAACCTAAGAGTTATGTCAAGAGGTGGGGCTGATCCCTTCTAAACCTGTTCAGAGTAGGATTATGTGAGAAAGGAAGGTAATTTATTTAGGGTCCACAATATGCCAGGCATTGTGCTAAGCACTTTTAACAAATATTATCGTTGTTATTGTCTCATTTTATAGTTGAAAAAACTGAGGCAAAGAGAAGTTAAATGACATGCTCGTAAGTGTGAGACTGAATTTGAACTAGTCTTTCTGATTCCAAGACCAGAAATCCATCCACTGTGCGACAAGCTGTCTCTAAGTATAGAGGATTAAACAAGGATGAACATGATGTTAGGGGATGAGATGGAAAAGCACAAGAACACAAAAGTTTTGCACCACTGGGAGGAGTTTTCACACCAGTGAGATCACGAATCTGTAATAAAGCATAAGCTATCTTTTGAGTTTATTATTTTCATTTGGACATCATGCTGTAGTGAGCAAAGGAATGAGTTTGGGAATCAAAAGGCCAAGATTAAATACTAGGTCCAACACTTAACTTGTTGTATGACTGTGGGTAAATAGCTTCACCTAACACTATTTTTCATCTATAAAATTTAAGACAATATTATAGTATACTTCAAAGAGCTGTTACAAGAAAGCCCTTCACCAACAATGAAATCCTATTCAAAGGTGAGCTATTATTAGTATAACTAGATTCTTTTTTCACCTGGTCCTGAATCAATTTTGGTGTTAAATAACATTACTTGGCATTCCCTTCTTTTCTTCTCCCCTTTCCCTCCCAAATTACAGTAGTTGACAAACTCCTATTTCCAAGTCCTTAACTTCATTTATTTTTAGACACCTTGTGGCTCAGAGTAACTCTTTGTGATAGATACCTCCTTACAATACAGCAGTGTTTGTCAGTGTGATATATTGGAAAGAGTCCTGAACCAAGTCAGGAGATCAAGGTTCAAAAGTCCTGACTCATCTTATGGGGCAGGTTACTTCACTTCCCTGCATTTCACTTTTCTTTATCTATAAAAGGTAATATATTTGGAACTACTAACTTCACAGAGCTATGAAAAAAGTAACAAGACTACTATTTTTTCTTTTAAGATTCTTCCCTTGCTATCCCAGAATTTAACAGAAGGGTAGAGAAACTAAAATATCCAACTCTTTGGTGCTGGAATCTTCTCCCAGATCTTGCTAAGTCTACCTTGAGATTATCTGTTCCCAATTACCTCTATGATCTTAAATAAGGCTTTTTGGCATTTAAAGCTTTAAGTTACAAGTGATTTTCAATTCTAGTATGCATCATTCTTCTTTAAATATTATAGGAATTCAGCTAAACTGCCCACCACTGTAGTTTCTCCTGTAATATATCCCATCTCCTAGCACTCTCCCTGCTTTTTCACATACCCATCCCTCATGAATCTTTATCCTCACTTGGAGTTCCCTTTTATCATTTAAAGCTCAATCCAATAGCTATCTTCATTAAATTTGGTCATGGAGTTCCTAGCTCTCTGCAGTTGCTAGCTGTTTATCCCCCAAAAGTTAACAATATACTTTTGCATTTACATATTGATCTCCCAATTGAAGAGTTTTATTTGGAGGCTAAGCCTCTTCTTGTGTCACTTAGCACAGTACTTGTCATAGGACAAATCCTTAAAAACTGCTTTTTTATATACTGATTCCTATCAACAATGTTTGTGGTCTTCACCTTTATTGCATCTTTCCCCACCTAGGTGTTTGAAAAGGGAACAGTCATACAGTAATGAAAGTCATGGAGAAACTATAGCTACTCTTTGCTTAATAATGTAGAAAGCAAGTAAAAATGAGCAAACAAAACACAATAAAGACCATTGTCAGAGAATCCTATATCCAAAAAAAAAAAAATCATACCTTGTTTCTAATTAAAACACACTTTAAATTAAGGCGGTCCCTGTTAGATTTTCATTCTAAAGTAAAACTACTTTAGGTTTAGGTTTTTGCTAAATGATTATTAGATTCATTTTAAAAAATTTTGAGAGTCCAAATTCTCTCCCCTTTCCTCCACCGAGGCCAAAAATATGATATTAGGCCTTTCGTACAATGTATAAAACCGTATACACAGGGCATTCAAACACTTCCCAAATCTCCCTGGGACGGGTTAGGTTAAATGAAGTTAATGAAACTGGCAATCAAACCTGCGCAATGAAAATCGACTTAATTTTCCAATGCACGAGTGTCAAAAGTTGACATTACACCCGTCATTTTACTGTTAAAAAAAAAGGTGGGGAGACGCGGCTTTTGTTCAGCTGACGCGAATACAGTGTGGGCAATAAAGGCACTTCCTTCCCAAGAAGCCCTCTTCTCCTTCCCTCCCTCTCGGAGCGTCTGCTCTTCCGCGCCAGCAGCCGCCATCTCCCCCGCGGAGCCCCGGCCTAGGCCCGGCCCGGCCCGGCCCGGGCGGGCGGCGGCTGGCGAGCCGGAGAGGGGGCGCCCCGCCCGCCTACCTTTCTCGTCCTCGTCTATGCGCAGGGCGAAGGAGATGTACTCGAAGGCCTGCTTGTGGAAGGCACGGACCCTCTCGGCGTCCCCGGCCGCCGGCGGCGCGGGCGGCGGGGCCGGGGCCGGGGCCGCCGCCGTGGCGGCCGCCCGGGTGCTCCTCTTGGCTGCCATGAGGGCGCGGGAGAGGCGCTGGCACAGCCACACGAAGAGGAGCCCCAGGTGGAAGGCGACGAAGCGCAGCAGCGCGAAGGCGGCCAGCAGCGGGGACGAGAAGGAGCGCAGGCTGCGCTTATGCGGGGACGGGGCCGGGGCCGGGCCGGCCGCCGCGGCAGGGGCGGGGCCCGCGCAGGGGGGCGGGCGCCCGGCGGGCGCGGCGCCGCCGCAGCCTTTCTTCTTCCCTCGGCCGCCCGGAGAATTCATTCACGGCCGCCGCTGCCGCCGCCGCCATAACCCGCCCACGGCGACCGAGCGGCGGCGGGGCCGGGGCGGCTGCCCGGGCAGGAGGGGGCGGAGGAGGAGGAGGACGCAAGGCCGGCGCCCCCGCGCGCGCTGTCCCCGCGCCCGCCCCGCCCCTCCGCTGGGTCCGGAGCCTCGCCGCGCCGCCGCCGCCGCCGCCGCCGCTTCACACCATGCCCAGCCGGCCTGGTGTCGGGACAGCTCCCGGGCCCGCCCCGCCCTCTCCGCCACAGGATTATGCAGTCGGGCGGTCGCGCGCACGTCATCCCCTCGCTTTCCGTTCATAGGCTGCAGCTGCGAAGCGGACACGCGCACGCTCCGCACGTTCTCGGGGGACCGTAGCTCACGGGCACGCCTAGGTCTTTGTTGACTGGAGCTCCGGCGGTGCGCTTGCGCAGCCTTCCTCTCAGCCCCGCCTCCCCGTCAGCTCCGCCTTCTATAAAAGGAAAATTCCCAGCTCACCTTGCGCCTCATTAGAGCGGCTTCAACTCCAAATTATGTTTGTTTGGCGATGGATGCTTTGTCGCCCCAGTGATCCTTGGCGTTTGTGAGCGCTTGAAGTAAACAAGTTCAAAGATGGCTTTTCCGGAGTCAGTCAATTACTTTGCATTATTAAGATGCTATTATGAGCCAGACACTAGGCTAAGCCCTGGGGGATACAAAGGAAGGCCAAAAAAAGCCCCCTCCTCTCCAAGAACTCACGATGCAACGGGAAACACATCGTGCAAAAGCACCTGCAAACTACATAAATACAGGATAACTTGGGGGTACTCTGAAAGAAGGCTTAAGAAAGGCATTGAGGTATTAAGAAGGGCTAGGAAAGGCTTCTCGGAGAAGGTGGGCTTTGATTTTTGAAGGAAGGCAAGCCAGATAAACCAGGAAACGGGGGGGGGGGGGGGGGGGGGGGGGAGCGGAGAGACCCTGATGGATTATCTTACTTAAAGTGCTGCTTGTCAGGATTTTATATGTGATCCCAGAGGTGTTTGGGAGCCTCTGAGCATTTTTTTTGTTTTTTGTTTTTTTGTTTTAGGTTTTTGCAAGGCAGTGGGGTTAAGTGAGTTGCCCAGGGCCACACAGCTAGGTAATTATTAAATGTCTGAGGCCGAATTTAAACTCAGGTCCTCCTGACTCCAGGGCCGCTGCTCTATCCACTCCACCACCTAGCTGCCCCACCTCTGAACATTTTTAAAAATATTTTATTTGTTTTTCCAATTATACACAAAGGTAGTTTTTATCAATTTTTTTTGCAAGATTTTGAGATTTACATTTTTCTCCCTATGCTCCTCCCCTCTCTTCCTGACAGAAAGCAATCTGATAGAGACTCTACATTTATACCTATACTAAACATAAATCCAGGGGCAGCTGGCCTTGCAGTCAGGAGGAAAGGAGTGTGAATACAACCTCAGACACTTGACTCTAGCTGTGTGACCTTGGGCAAGTCACTTAACCCTGATTGCCTTACATCCAGGGTCATCTCCAGTCGTTCTGATTCATATCTGACCACTGGACCCAGATGACTCTGAAGGAGAAACTGAGACTGGTGATGTTACATAGAACCCCTGCACTCAAATCCAATTCACATGCTTGTTATGGTGTCATGTTCTTGGAAACTGAAGGACCGACATCATCATTAAATATAGGTCTATATTGATCATGTCATGAGAGAAGAATCAGATCCAAATGGAAGAAACAAAACATTAGCGGGGGAGATGACATAATACATAAGACAACTTTCAGAAATTGAAAATAATAAGCTTGGCCTTTAATTAAACTCCAAGGTTCCTTCTCTGGATATGGATGATATTTTCCATCACAAATCTTTTAAAATTGTCTTTAATTATTGTAGTGCTGAAAACAGCAAGTCCCTCTTGGTTGATTATCACCCCATGTTGTTGTCAGTCTATATAATATTCTTTTGATTCTGCTCACTTCACTCAACATCAGTACATACAAGTCTTTCCAGGTTTTTCTGTAATCCCTTCCCTTATGATTTCTTATAGAACAATAGTATTACATTATATATATATATATATATATATATATATATATATATATATATATATGTATACCACAATTTGTTCAGCCTTGTCCCAATTGATAGGCATCCCCTCAATTTGGGCATTTCTTAAATAGCTGAGTGATGTGGTCAGACCTGCTTTGGGAATATTGCTTTCATGGCTGAGTAGAGGATTGAATAGAAGGGAGGGAGACTTAAGATAGGAAACCACCAGCAGGCTATTGCCTAGGCATAAGGTGATGAGGGCTTGCAAAGGGAGAGTGACTGGAGAGAAAGAGGCTTATTCTGAGAGAAGCTCCTAGGGTGAAATCAAATCTGACAACAGATTGGATGAGACCCCTCTTAGAGAGAATGAGTTAGGTAAAGGATAGATTAACAGGAACTGGAATCAGTTTAGTAGCTTTTCCTTAATATTCTACCTTCTTCCTAACTTCCCTATTACTGAGGATACTATCTTTCCAGTCATTCAGGTTCCAACTTAGGTTGTCATCTTCTACTCCTTACTTTCATCCCTCCAATCCAATCAGTTGCCAAGCCCTCTCATTTCAATCTTCATAATATTTCTCATTTATCCATAATTATTTACATGTTCTCTTCCCCATTAAACTGTGAGCTCTCTCAGAGCATTTCTTTGTACTCTTCCTCACCACTTAGCAAAGTGTTTGGAACATAGTAGGTGGTTAATAAATGTTTATAGATTATGGAAATGACTCTGGTATGCTATCATGGGAAGAAACTAGTCAAAAGCTTACTTTTTATAGAGGAAGTAAATAGGAATGCAAAACAATTAATTGGGTTAATAATGGAAATAAAGGCTTTTGAAAAATAAACATTAGATGGTGAAACATTGGTGCAATTGGTGATCTTAGGATATTAAATACTGGAAGGCAAGTTTTAAATCATTTAACTTGGTCCCTTCATTTTACAGATAAGAAAACTCAGAGACAGAGACAAACTTGACCCTGCTTCACCTCCAGAAGTTCTATATGGTTTAGACTTTAGTGTAAATCATTAAATTTCATTTACTTATGCTAGAACATAATTCATTGTTTGTAAAAAAAAAATCTCCCTAGATTCCATTAATTTCCCCATGTTGCTTGCTAGATGGCTGTAAATCATGAGATGGGAGAATTTCAAAAGAAGTATATTACCACAAATTGCTTTGTGAAGGTTTTGTATGGCCACTAAAGTGGGTGGGAGAAAGGACTACCTTCCCTTCAATCCCGTGGTCTTAAGAACCAGGCCTGATCTGTTTCAAGTATCCTTTTCAGGTCTGAGTACATGTGATAGAATTCTGGACTCAGAAACACAAACTCTGTTGACTTTGAAGCCAAGTTTCCAGGCCAGCTACTGTCAGCCAGGGTGCTAGGACAAGAGTCAAGCAGAAGTTTTTTTAGAATTTGGTTGGATTGATGAGGGGATTTGGGGTGAGGCTGCTTCAATTCTGTCTTCCTCATAGAATACAGTACCCTCACTGATGAGGGCATGCTTGCCAGTCCTGTGCCAGTGTCTTCCATGCTGCACAATCAATTCCAAAGTTCCTAAGAGAGACCTTCAGTGTGTCCCCGTATCGCTTCTTCTGACCCCCTTGTGAGCACTTGCCCTGTGTGAGTTCTTCAAAGAATAGTCTTCTGGCACTCTAACAACATGTCCTGTCTATTACAGTTGCACTCTCTGTAGTAATGGTGGAATGCTAGGCAGTTTACCTCAAGAAATGACCTCAGTGTCAGGTATCTTCTCCTGCCAGGTGATCTTCAGAATCTTCTTAAGACAATTTAAATAGAAGCAATTCAGTTTCCTGACATGGTGCTGGTAGACTGTACAGGTTTCACAGGCATAGAGCAATGAAGTCAGCACAACAGCTCTATAGATCTTCAGTTTGGTAGTCAGTATAATACCTCTTCTCTCCCATACTTTCTTTCTGAGCTTCCCAAATACTGAGCTAGCTCTGGCAATGTGTGTGTCAACCTCATTGTCGATGTGTACCTTCTTGGAAATGACACTGCCAAGGTAAGTGAACTTGTCCACAATACTCAAAACTTCTCTATTTGCTGTAATTGATGGTTCCAAATATGGATGGTGTGATGCTGGCTGATGGAGCACCTGTGTTTTCTTGCTGTTAATTGTTAGACCAAAATTAGCACAAGCAGCAGAGAATCAAACCATACTTTGCATCTCAGCTTCAGAGGCTGCATTGAATGCACAATCATCTGGAAATAGAAGATCACACACCAACACTCCTTCCACTTTGGTTTTTAGCTTGTAGCCTTTTCAAGTAAAAGAATTTGCCATCAGTGCAGTTACTGACCTTGAGGCCATGCTTATCCTCAGTGAAGGTGTTCAATAATATGACTGAAAACATCATGCTAAAAAGCATGGAAGCAATGATACATCCTATTTCACTCCATTGGTGACTGGGAAATCTCAAGAGTATCGTCCACTATCCAGAACCTGGGCAACCAAATTTTGACATAATTCTCCATAAACTCTCATGACTGACGGTATCAAAGATCTTGGTCAGATCTACAAATGCTATATATAGACCTCTATTGTGTTCCTGGCATTTTTGCTGGAGTGATTGGGCAGCAAATACTATATTAACTATTCCTTGACTCTTTCTGAAGCCACACTGGCTCTCAGGGAGGTGACCATCTTCCAGGTGAAGGATCAGCCTCTTGAGGATTATGGCAAGAATGTTACCATAAATGACTAAAAGAGAAACACCCCTATGATTATCATAGGATAATCTGTTCCCTTTACCTTTATAGAGATGAACAATGGAGGCATCTTTGAATTCTTTGGGGATAACCGCTTCATGCCACATAATCTGGAAAATTCCAGTTAGTTTTTGGGTGAGCAATGGACCTCCCCCCACCTTGTAGATTTCAGCTGGAATAAAATCGGAACCAGGTGCTTTGCCACTTGAAAGGTGTCTAATGGCATTCAAAACTTCTTCTTCGGTTGGAACTTCAGCCAGGGCCTGATTTCAATGTGAGGTAAATAGTCAATGGCTTCTGCACTGATTGATGATGATCTGTTAAAAACACTATAGAAGTATTCAGCCCATCCCATTAGGATAATGTCCCTATTGCTAATCAATGTGGTTCCATCTTCATGGAGTTTGTTTGTTTGTTTTTTAGCTTTTGCAGGGCAATGGGGTTAAATGGCTTGCCCAAGGCCACACAGCTAGGTAATTATTAAGTGTCTGAGGTCACATTTGAACTCAGGTACTCCTGACTCCAGGGCAGGTTCTCTATCCACTGCACCACCTAGCAGCCCCTTTTTTGTCGCTTACATGTTTTTATTTTCATCCATTTGTACATGCATATTTTGAAGTTATGAAATTTTCCCACCCTCCTCCCCTCAGTAAGGAAGTCAGGTTAGCATTTTACATACATATTTTTAAAACATATTTACAAATTAGTAATTTTTGGCATGAGGGAATAAAGGGAAAGATACATAAAAGATAATTTTTATTTAGTTTTCATTGGATTCAGTAGAAGTGTTTTGTTTTTGTTATGCATTTTTCTGTGTGTGTGTGTGTGTGTGTGTGTGTGTGTGTGTGTGTGTGTTTTGTTTTTCTTCCTCTGGTTGGGGATAATATAGACCATTACCAGTCTAATACAATTGTCCTAGCTCTCTGGACTGTCAAGAGAAATTGCTTCCATCAAGGTTGTTCATCTCATAATGCTGTTGATGTGTACATTGCTCTCTTGGCTCTACTCACTTTGCTCAGCATCAGATCCCATAGGTCATTCCATGCTTCTCTAGAGTCTGAACATTTATGGTTTCTTTTAGAACAATAATATTTCATAGCATTCATGTGCCATAATTTGTTTAGCCACTCCCCTAATGATGGGCATCCCCTCAATTTCTAATTATTTGTCACTACAAAAAGAGCTGCTAAGAATATTTTGGAACATGTAGGACTTTTCCCATTTTTTACAATTTCTTCTGGATATAGTCCTAGAATTGGAATTGCTGGGTATGAACAGTTTTATTGCTTGTAGTTCCATTCACAGACCGGGAGGGATGACAGAGCCTCTCACATGGAGACCCTTGTGGGAGTGTCCCAAAAGCTCAGGAAGCACCCCCAAAATAGGCTCAGGCTGGGAAAATGAGCAAGCAGAGAAATAAAAGGAACACCATTGAGAAATATTTTGCCTGTGAGCCCAAGAAGGATCAAAATACTCAGTCTGAAGATGAGGAAGCACAAGCTCCTGCATCTAAAGACTCCAAGAAAAACAGAAATTGGGCTCAGGCTATGACAGAGCTTAAAAAGGACTTTGAAAATCAAATGAGGGAGTTAGAAGAAAAACTGGAAAAAGAAAAGAGAGAGATGTAGAACAAATCCTTCAGACAAAGAATGGAACTCAGGGAGATTGATGAATTTATGAGAAACCAGGATTCATTACTTCAAAACCAAAAAAATGAAAAATTAGAAGAAAATGTGAAACATCCCATTAAAAAAACAACTGATATGGAAAACAGACTTAGGAAAGATAATTTAAAAATGATTGGAATACTTGAAAGTCATGATCAGGAAAACAGCCTTGACATCATTTTCAAAGAATTACTACAGGAAAATTGCCCTGATATTCTAGAAGCAGAGGGCAAAATAGAAATGTAAAGAATCCACCGATCACCCCGAGAAAGAGATCCCAAAAAACCAACCCCTAAGGAATATTATAGCCAAGTTCCAGAACTCCCAAGTCAAAGAGAAAATATTACAAGCAGCCAGAAGGACGCAATTCAAATATTGTAGAGCTGCAGTCAGGATCACACAGGACTTAGCAGCAACTACATTGGAAGCTCATAGGGCTTGGAATATAATACACCGGAAGGCAAAAGAGCTTAGAATGCAACTGAGAATCAACTATCCAGAAAGGCTGAATGTCCTCTTCCAGGGAAAAAGATGGACTTTCAATGAACCAGGGGTATTTCAAATGTTCCTGTTGGAATGGCCAGAAATGAACAGAAGGTTTGGTCTTCACATAAAGGACTCAGGTGAAGCACAGAGATTGGAGGAGAAGGGGAAAATATGAGGGACTTAATGACTGCATGTATTCCTGCATAGAAAAATGACACTGATAATACTCATATGAACCTTCTCAGTTAATAGAGCAGGTAGAGGGAGCTTTTATAGTTGAAGCACAGGAGAAAGCTGAATTTGAATATAAAATATGATGTAAAAATGGAGTCAATGGAAAAAAAAAGGGAAATGTAATGGGAGAAAAAAAAAGGAGAGGGGGAATAGGCCAAGATATCTCATATAATAAGTTTTTTCTTTATTACAATGAGCTATTGCTATGATATGGAAGGTGGGGGAAGGCAAGTTGGGAATGAGGGAATCTTTGCTCTCATCAGAGGTGGCTAGGAGAGGAAACAGCATATACTCAATGGGGTATAGGCATCTGGAGTAAGAAGGAGGGGAGGACAGGGGGAAGGGGGGATGTGAGTGATGGAGGAGAGGATGGACCATGGGAGGAGAGTGGTCAGATATAACACATTTTCCTTTTTACTTCTTGCAAGAGGCTGGGATTGGATGGCCTATCTGGGACCATAGGGCCAGGTGGATGCTGGGCCTAAGGGGTGGTAGGGGGGCTCAGGGCCTCTTGGCCCCAGGACGAGGGATCTGTCTACTGCATCACTCAGATACCCTACAGCAGAATCAGAGTGAAAGGAGAGAGAAAATATAGTACATGGTAGTGGAGAACTACGAAAGGAGTGAGTTGCGATCAGCAATGGCAAGGGTGGAAAAATATGGAACTAACTTTTGCCATGGACTTATCATAAAGAATGTGATCCACCCGCAACAGAGTTGTTGGTATTGGAACAAAGACTGAAGCACAGTTTTTATTATTATTATTTGGGGTGAGGTGCAAGGCAAATGGGGCTGGGTGGCCTTCCTGGAGCCTCATAGCAGGGTGATCTTTGGGTGTCTGAGGCCGGATTTGGATCTGGGTGCTTCTGGCTCAAGGGCCAAGGCTCTGTCCACCACCCAGCCACCCCACTATTATTTTGGGTCTTCTTTTTCTTTTTCTTTTTTTCGGTTTTTGCAGGGCAGTGGTGTTGGGGTGGCTTGCATGTCACATGGCTGGGTAATTGTTGGGTGTATGGGGCTGGATATGGGCTCGGATGCTCATGGCTCCAGGGCTGTGGCTCCATCCCTTGCACCACCTGGCCATACCTACAATTATTACTATTTTTTTTTATTTTAATTTTTTTCTCTCCCCTTTACTTTATCATTCAAGCGAGTCTATATTTTGTGGGGGGAGGGGGCATTCTGTTTACTCTTACACAAGAATATTTTATTAATGTATAAAAATTATTTGTACAAAAAGAGAATAAATAAATATTAAAAAATAAATTAAAGAATTAAAAAAAAGACTGGCAAATTGCCTTCTGTTGGGGTGGGGAAAGGGAAGTAAGATTCGGGTAAAAATTGTAAAACTCAAAATAAATAAAATCTTTATAATTGAAAAAAGAAAAAGTATATTTATCAAGTTATATTGACAAAATTCTTTTAGTCTCTACCCTGCTTCATTTTGGAATCCAAGGTCAAATTTACCATTATTCCAATTATCTTTTGATTTTCTACCTTAATATTCCAGTCCCCTGTGATTCATGTGCCATTTTTTTGGTTTTTATTTCTAGATATTGTAGGCCTTCATAGAACTGATCAACTTTGGCCTCTTTAGCATCAGTAGTGGGAGCAGACACTTGAATTGCTGTGATGTTGAATGGTTTTACTTGAATTCAGACAGTTATAATTCTATAAATTTTGATATTAAACCCAATTTGCTTTTCTCACCCTCTTATTGACTATGAGGGTTACTTAATTTCTTCTATGATATTCTTACCCACAGTAGTATATGTAATGATTTAAATTCACTCATACTGATCCATTTAAGTTCATTATCACCTGAGATGTTGATGTTTTTAATATTTTCATCTTCTGTTTGCATACATCCAGCTTACCTTGGTTTATTCATCTTACATTCCAGGTTTTTATGTGATATTGATTTTACAGCATTGACCTTTCCTTTCATTACAAAACTCATCTGCTGCTGAGCTTCCTTTTGACTTTGACCCAGCTACTTCACTAATGTTAGAACCACTTGTAAATCTCCTCTGCTCTTCCTTATTAGCATGTTGGATATCTTCTAACCTGGTGAGATCATCTTCTTGTTTATTTTGTTGATAGATTTAAATAGTTCTGAGAAAGGGAGATTGAGGTCTCCCATTATTAAAATTTTGCTGTCTATGTCTCCTTGTTATTCTCTCAGCTTTTCCTCTAGGGATCTGGATTCTATACAACTAGGTACATATATGTTTAGTAATGATATAGCTTCATTACCAATGATGCCTTTTAAGATGATGTTGTTTCCTTCCTTATCCCTTTTATGACAATTATTTTTTCTTGTACTTTATCTGAGATTAAAATTGATACAGATTATTTTACTTCAGTTGAGGCATAATATATTTTACTCCAACCTTTTACTTTTACCCTGTGTGTATCTCTATGCTTCAAATGTGTTTCTTGTAAACAACATATCGTAGGATTCTGGTTTTTAACTCATTCTGCTATCTGCTTCAGTTTTATGGGACAGTTCATCCCATTCACATTTACAGTTAAAATGACTAATTCTATATTTCCCTCCATGCTATCTTTCTCCATTTATATTTTTCTCTTTCCTTTTCTCTTATTCCTCCTCACCAAAATTTTACTACCTTTCCCCTTTGACTTTTTAAAAAAATATTAATTTTCATTTTATTTTTACTTATACCTTCCCTTCCCTTTTATTAGTCCCTCCTTCCCTTATCTTTGCCTTTCCTAGTCCCTCCCTTCCCTGTAGATTAAGTTTGATTTTTTTTTTTTTAGGTTTTTGCAAGGCAAATGGGATTAAGTGGCTTGCCCAAGGCCACACAGCTAGATAATTAAGTCTCTGAGGTTGGATGTGAACTCAATTACTCCTGACTCCAGGACCAGTGCTCTATCCACTGCACCACCTAACCCCAGATTAGGTTAGATTTTTTTTCTTTTCTTTTTTTATATTTTTGCAAGGCAAATCGGGTTAAGTGGCTTGCCCAAGGCCACACAGCTAGGTAATTATTAAGTGTCTGAGACCGGATTTGAACCCAGGTACTCCTGACTCCAAGGCTGGTGCTTTATCCACCACGCCACCTAGCTGCCACCTAGGCACCCCCTAGGTTAGATTTTTAAAGCCAAGTGGGAATGTATCTTATTCCCTCTCTGGCCTAATTCTATTGGATAGAATTTACTCAGAATTCACATTCTCCCTTCTTTCCCTCTAAAATTAAAAATCTTTGTCCTTTTTCCCTTGGTGTTATTTATCTCTCTAATACTTTTAATCTGGTATCATCATCAATCACAGTTTGATTAATTGATTGCTTGATAAAATCATATTGTAATCAAGTTATCATCACAGATTGTTTGCTTGATGAACAGCATTGATTCAAATTTCATCAGATTATAATTATATTTATTTTTTACTTTACCCCCTTTTCAAATATCTTTCAAGCCTCCCCATAAGCCAAAGTATCTTCCAAAGCCATATCATTTCTTGAACTATTTGTGCCCCCCCCCAGGCCTATTTTTCTCTCACACATTATCCCCCTTGCCCTCCCCCACCCAGGATCAGGGTACTTAACCCCTTGTTAAGTGAAGTAAAACCTATTCTCTCTCCTACTTTACCCCGACCACTCAGGGTACTTAACCCTTTGTTAAGTGAAGCATGGGTTAAGTCAAACTCTGATCTAATTAACTACAAGAATCTTAAAGATCTCTAAATACTGAAGGTACTCTGAAGGTATTACCTGTGAACTTTACAACTGATATAAGTTACAGACACTTACTCAGGTCCTCCAAATTTATGATGCTTAAAGTGCTCTAAGTCCTGGGAGGCTCTGGAGGTCTCACCTGAGAACAAATGATTGTAATGATTACAAATGATTGTACTACCTCAGGTCCTCACTGTTTATGACGCTCTCCATGATAAGCGCAGTAGGATTAAAGTGGGTTAAAGAATTATGAGACAATTAAATTTAAAGGTAACAACCCTGCTTTTCTTGAGGGCTTTTTGCCACAAACAGTGATATCATCTTAGACTTTTTCAATGAAGAGTTAAGACCCAATCATACCTATATCCTTTAGGTTCATTTTCCTCAATTATATTCTACTGTTTAATTATCCTAAAAGAAGTAAACTTCTAAAGAATTAGAACTGTTATATCTTCCCTTTTAGGGTTGTATATAATTTGATGGTTTTTGACCAGCATTTGTTTTGTTTTCTCCTTCCCCTTTTTCATTTACCTTTTTTATGCAACTCTTAAGTCATGCATTTGGTGATTGAATTCTCTGTTCAGTTCTGGTTTTTGTGTCAGGAAATTTTAGAAGTCCTCAGTTGAGCATCTATCTTTTTTTCTGATCATATACGCTGAATTTTGCAGGGTTGTAATCCCAGGTCCTTTGCTCTCCAATATAAGCTATTCATCAGTTCTTCTGATCCTTTAGTGTTAGGGCTGATAGGTATTGTGTGAGTCTGATTGTTCCTTTGTATTTGAATTGTTTTCTTTTTGTTGCTTGCAATATCCTCTCCTTTATTTGAGGGCTCTGGAATTTGACTATTATGGCCCTTTGAATTTTTATCCTGGGGTCTCTTTCTGGAGGGGTACTGTGGATTCTTTCAATTGTTATATTATTATCTTGTTCTAATAGATTTAGACAGTTTTCCCTTATAATTTCTTGCATGATATTTTCCAGGTTCTTTTTTGTGGTCCAGGCTTTCCAGTAGTTCAAAAATTTATAAATTGTCTCTTCTGGATCTATTTTCCAGGTCATTTATTTTCTGTAAAGGGTACTGTACATTTTCTTCAGTTTTTTCAGCATTTTTATTTTGCTTGATGGAATCTTGTAGTCTTGTAGATTTATTGGTTTCTAACTGTTCAATCCTAATTTTTAGGGTGTTATTTTCTTCAATTAGCTTCTGTGTTTCCTTATTTTTACTTTTAATGGAGTTGATTTCTTTGGTCAATTTTTCCTAATTTTCCTGCATGACTTTAATTTCTTTTTTTCCATTTTTCTTCTTCTCTTCTGTGGTTTTTGAATTTTTTTATAAGTTCTTTGAAGAGCTTTTGTATTTGAGTCCAATTTAGAGACTGTTTTATACTTCCCCTGATTTTTCACTGCTTTCTTCTTCAGATATGGCATTGTTATCATTGTTGTTGGTAAAGTAGTTTTCTATAGTGAGACTCTTTTTTGTTCATCTTCGATGTTTTAGTTCTGCTCCTGGGGTATAGGGAATATAGAGCTAAGCTTTTATTTTACTGGGGCTGGGGTCTGATCCCTGTGTTGTCCTTGGCTAAGATGTTGCCCATGTAGACCAGGACTTGCCTTTGTAGAGGTTTTTTTTTCCTCCTTTATATCCAGGCTCTGACTTAACAGTGGTTTGTTCCCAATCCATTCCTGTCTTTTACCCTGTTGTTCTCAGCTTCAGACTTGGTTTGGGGTTGGGATCCTCCCTGCTGGCTTGCTATCTAGCTGCCAGGACCTATGCTGTTGTTAAGATGTTGGAACCTGGATTGCACTGTGGCTAAAAGCCAATTTCTGGTTTTTCCACTCTTCCACTTCCTGAACTTTACTTCCCTTTTTCTTCCAAAGAGACAGACCTTCACTGAAGATCCTCTGCAATGTCTACAGTTGAAAAGTTCTTTGAATCTTTTCTTTTTCTTAGTTGGATCTGCAGTGTGAATGTCAGAGTAGAGGCTATCTTTGGTAGGGGAAAAGCTCTGGGAGCATCACACTGACATCTTGGCTCTGCCCCAGAAGTCATGGGTTTATATTTCTGAGAGAGAGAGAGAGAGAGAGAGAGAGAGAGAGAGAGAGAGAGAGAAGGACTTTCATTCAAAGATAAGCTTGTAAAATTTATCTTTTGCTAATTATATGGCTACTCTAGAGTAAGGAGGTTTACCTGTCAAAAGGTAACAGAAGAGAAAAAAGATAGCAGGAAAGAAATTAAATCTGATAAATTCATCAACAAACACTAAGAGGACTAACAAATGGCTATCACAAAACTGAGACAATAAATCCTGATTAGTTTCTTATCTGAGTCAAAGTATTTGGAAACCTCAGCTACACTGAGCCATAAGGAAAGCCTCAGCCATCTGTGTGCTTTTCCTTACAAATGAAAGGGCTGTTTTGGAGCCAAAGAAAAAAGGAAATTGTAAAACTTATGGCACTATATAGCACTTTCTTATTTGACTCTCACAATGACCCTGCAAAATAGAGACTTTGTCTGAACCTTAGAGACCATCTTTACCAATACCGATATTTTACAGATGAGGAAAATCTGGCCCAGGGAGCATAATTGACTTGCTCGTGGTTATACAAGGGGGATGAATTGGAATTGGAAATGAGTCCCTCTGACTCTAGGGCCAGTGTTCTTTCTACTATACCATCCCTGTGCTTCTCTGGGTTGTGGTGAGGAATGGAGGTGGAATGATATTCCCAGAAGCTGCTTTTCCCTTTATGACTATTCACATACCTGATTTTCCTCAGGGTATCTCTCCTGTCCTGGTACAGATGTTACTGATCTCAGCCATTCTTACTTTAACAACAATGCCCTGGTCACCTCTAAGCTCCCATTTGGCATGACCAGGTGCAGAGACAAACCAGCTCCCCTGCCTTCAACTGGCTCTCAGGAGGTAGCTCAAATTAATTTTGCTTCACTGTGGCTTGGAAGAAAGGGGTGATAGATTGGGAGGATTGCTCCATCTGTACATCTACTTAGTTCCAGCTTGGAATTCATTAGGGAACTTTTCAATATTTCATAGTATAAGCCATGGTTAGAATCAGTCCGAGAAAATTCATTGTGGTAATAAATGCTTATTGATTTACTGATTGAATAGAACCAAGCAAGGAATATTTATGCTTGCCTTTTTTCCATTTGTCCCATTTTGCCATAACAGTGAATTCCTAGTGAAATTTATAATGAATTAAGTCAACAAGGTTATATAACTTCCTCCTGCAACATTAAGCAACATGAATAGGAATGGAGAAAGTAGATGGTAGGGATTAATCAAAGGTTAGGTTTTAGTAATGAATGATGATAAGGAGGTGGCTAGGTGGCGAAGTGGAAAGAGCACCGACTCTGAGTTCAAATTCGACCTCAGACACTTAATAATTACCTAGCTGTGTGGTCTTGGGCAGCCACTTAACCCCATTGGCCTTGCAAAAAAAAACCCTAAAAAATGAATAATGATAAGACTTCATAGAGTAAAATGTAGGTTTAAGGGATTTCATCTAGCAAGGTATCTCTATGCATATATTATAAGCATACAAAATTCCATGATAAATGTAATAACTAAAAAATCTTTGATCACAATTCTCTATTTGTCAATGTCTAAGGTATAAAAATAGGAAAATATATATTCTCCAAAATTTTTGCAGTTGATGGGATTGAGGTTTGTGCAGGTAGATAATTCCCTACATTATGAACAGCTGGAAATGACCAGATACAAGAAAATTAGGTGGAAGAAACTGAGATTACAGATTTTACTAGGAATCAATTACAATCTTTTCCTCTGCAGTTTTAAATTCAACCTGCACTTCATATATTGGTTCCTTCTAATGCTTTATAATGCTCAGGTCTTTTACCTTCTTTCTGGCATTTTTGTCTTGAAATGAATAAATAAATAAATCAAAAAGTATTAATTAAACACTATCTATGTGCTGGTAACTATATTGCCCTCTAGAAATACAGAGAAATGTAAAAAACAGTCTCTGTTCTTAAGGAGTTCACATTCTAGGGAGAGACAATCTGTGTGAATAAGTATATCTATACTATATAGTAGAGTGGTTGTTGGTACTGTTTACATTGATACACTGTATCTCTTTTGGGCTTCCAAGATGAAGACTATGTTAGGGAAACATTTATCATCTGTCTCCATATCAGTCTAGACAATAGGCATTTTTCATTCATTTTTTTCCCCACATGGACTATTTGACTGTTTGGACTGTATGAAAGGTTGTATGAGAAGGCTCTGCAATATAATGAGACTTAATGAAATCAGCACAATAACATACACAAACAAGGAGACCTAGAACACCTTAATATCTCTAAAGACTCCCTTATCTTTTATACAATGGCAAATATTTTTGGAAAAATATAATTCCTTGTATTATGCCTCATTTGATGCTGATAAACAAAGCGGTTGTCCAAAGTTACAAAGATGTCTTTAGTTACATCTATTAAAGAATCTTATGTGTTCATAACACATATATAAGACTCCTTGTGGGAACAAAGTCATTAAGTCTATATTTTGCTCTAACTAGTTGAGTGCTTCTAAAAAATAATGAATAAACAATAAATATGATTTCATTAACTATGTGGCTATGAATTATGTCTACTATAGAAAATTATTAATAAAAACCAGTCTGTTTCCATTTCATATTTTTTATCAATAATAACATGTGTCTAGATAATTTTTATAAAAATAAGAAATTAGTATAGTTTAATAGAGCACCATTTTTTGAGTTATGAAGAGCTGAATTCTTTTCCTATTTTTCACACCTACTAACTATGGATACTAGGCATCTCTAAGCCTCAGTTTCCATATCTGTAACATGAGGATAATAGTACCTGTTACAATTTGCAATATTTGAAGTCTCAATATACACATATTGAGTAATACACATATAAAGTGCTTTGCAAATTACAAATATTTTTATAAATTCCAGCTATTATTGTTATTAAAATGAGCAGAAGGAGGTAGAAAAGCAGCTAGGTGGCCATCTAGGTGATCAACTGGTCCTGAAGTCAGGAGGACATGAGTTTAAATTTGACCTCAGACACTTAATTTGTGATCTTGGGCAAGTTACTTAACTCCATTGCTTTACAAAAAAACAAAAAAAAGGCAGAGGTAAAAGAGAATTATTTTGGCATTCCTTGTGCCTCCTTAACAAGATATGAATTCAGACTTAAAGGGCAAAGCCAAGATGGTTGCATGAAGCTAACTTGTTCCCGGAGCCCTTCCCTACCAAAGATACATGAAGTCTCTACCCTGTCATACATTACAGCTCCCACCAAGAAAAAGAGAAGATTCAAATAAATTTTCAACTGAAGACATCGCGGAGGATCTTCAGTGAAGGTCTGTCTCTTTGGCAGAAAAGGGGAAGTAAAGTCCAGGAGGAAGGAGAGCAGGGAAAGCCAGCATGAGGCTTTTAGCCACAGTACAATCCAGGTCCCAACAGCTTAATAATAACAGAGGTCCTGGCAGCTAAATAGCAAGCCAGCAGGGAGGATTCCAATCCTAAACAATGTCTGAACTCTGAGAGCACTTGAGTAAAAGCCAGGACTGGGTTGGGAACAAGTCTCTGTCAGAACCTGGACGTATAGGAGGGGAAAAAAAACCAAACCTCTGCAAAGCAAAGCCTGGACTGCATAAGCAACATCTTGGCCAACAATGTGCCAGGGATCAGACCCCAGCCCCAGCAAAATAAAAGCTTGGATCTATGCTCCCTATATGCCAGGAGCAGAACTAAAACAGGGAAGATGAACAAAAAAAGCTAAAAAGTACTTTACAGACAAAGATGCTAACAATGCCATGTCTGAAGAAGAAAGCATTGAAAAATCACTCACAGGGGATGTATCAAAACAGTCTATAAATTGGACTCAAATACAAATCCTCATTAAAGAATTTTAAAAAAAGAATTTAAAAAACCAAAGAAGAGAGGAAGAAGAAAAATGGAAAAAAAAAGAAATAAAAGTCATGCAGGAAAATTGACAAAAATTGACCAAAGAAATCAACTCTATTAAAAGTAAAAATAACCAACTGGAAAAGGAAACACAGAAGCTAATTAAAGAAAATAAAAATCCTAAAAATTAGAATTAAACAGTTAGAAACCAATGAATCTACAAGACTACATGACTCCATCAAACAAAATAAAAAAGCTGAAAAAATTGGAGAAAATGTAAAGTACCTTCTAGGGAAAATGAATCACCTGGAAAATAGATCCAGGAGAATGACAATCCACGAATAATCATACTACTAAAAAGCCTGGACCAAAAAAAGAACTTGGAAAACATCATACAAACCACAAAATGAAAACAATTCAAAAAAAACTCCCCAAGATATGAATTTCTTTTGTTGTTATTCAGTCGTTTACCAGTTGTGTTCAAGTCTTTGTGATCCCATATGAGGTGTTCTTAACAAAGATACTGGAGTGCTTTGCTATTTTTGTTTCCAATTCATTTCACAGGTGAGGAAATTGAAGCATACAGGGTTAAGTTAGGGATTACCCAGCTAGTAAGTATCTGAGGTCAAATTTGAATTTAGATAAGACTTTTGACTCTAGGTTGAATGCTCAATTGACTGCATCACTAACCTGTATTGTGAATTACTCTGACAAGATAAAAATTCCCCCTAGTCCTCCTAATTAAGGAAGCCCAAATTCTGACAATGACTGAAATTCATGGGAAGTTAACACACTTGAGTTGGACCCTGGGGCTTGACTTTTAAAATAGAGGTCAGGTGGAATTTCAGACAGACAGACAGATACTTTGGCACACACACACACACACACACACACACACACACACACACACACACACACACACACAGTCATATCTGGAGGAAAGCCAACACAACACAGCCTACCAAGTAGAGAAGGAATCAGTGTTAGATGGAAAACAAAGATGGATGTGTTAGTGAAGAAGGATCTGTCTCTAGATGGAGATACAAAAGGAGAGAAGGAAAAGCACAATAAGGTACAGGGAAATAACCCAGACTTATCCCCTTACTAGTCCTGCCAGTCAATTAAACAGTGAAGGTTCTAATGGAAAGTGATACTTAGAATTAGGGAGGATTGTTAGTCTTCTTTAGCAACTCAGAAATTCTCTCTCTCTCTCTCTCTCTCTCTCTCTCACACACACACACACACACACACACACACACACACACACACACAAACACACACTTTCTGTCTTAATGATTATAAGACTCCTTAGTGGAATTGCAAATTGATCCAACCCTTAATTTGTAATTATGAGATGAAATTAACTAAAATATTCACAGGCTATGATCTAGAAATACTACTGCTAGATATATACTCCAAGGACATTAACAACAAAAAGAAACTTTTTTTTTCTGTGTTGAAAACAAAGTAGACACTCATTGACTGGAATATAGCTAAATAAATTGTGCCATATGAATATAAGGGAATATTACTGCTCTCTAAAAACATGAAAAGACTTGCATGAACTAATGCAAAATGAAGCTGAACCAAAAAAGCAATATATATGATGATCATAACAATACAAATAGAAAGAAAAAGAACAAAACAACAGAAACTAAATGCTGCAAAATTATACTGATCAAAGAGCCTCAAATAAGAGAAATGAGAAAACATATCCCTCCATACTGCACATAGCCTTTTTTTGTTGTTGTTTTTGTTTTTGCAGGACAACCCACAGAACACATATTTGTGCCTTAGACAGACCATGAGGTTGGATGATGAATGGAGTCCAGAATTGGGGGAAGAGTACATATTGACTTGATTGATCAAATTTAGGAAATTACATAGTAATGACTAGGATAAGAAGGTATGGATGTATTTTGCAAGATTAGAAAGATTCACCATTTAGATGAAATCACACATACACCAAAACTTAGAAGTATCTAAATTCAAGCACTGTTCTGGGTGGAATAGCCACAAAAAAAAGGATTATATAGTCTCTACTCTCAAAGAGTGTACAAATATAAGGACTAATTTCCACCTCCTTTAATGACTTCTCCAACTCTTCTAACACATCTAGCTCTCTCCCTTTTGAATTCTTACAGGGTATAAGGTCTCTTAATTTATAAGGTATTATGTGTATTGCCTACACAGGCAATCAATCTAGTACTTCATTATTATCATTTTAATATTTCACATGTATAAACTTTATTCTCACCACCTGATTGTAAACTCTTTGAGGAATATAGCATCTTATACATTTTATAGTATTCCCTACTTTACATAGAACAATGAAGGGAATATTACATGTTTCAAAGAATATTTATTGAATGAATAATGATTTTTCATTCATTATAAACATGTGCTTCTCTGTTCACTTCCCTATTCTATTATATGAATATACTTGTTCATTTGTTCTGTAATTTTTATATTGACACAATTATCTGAATGCCCTTTATTTGCATATAACAGTGCCTTAGATTAAATTTTTAGAAGGCACAGGTCATTTACCATGTTTTGTACAGTTTATATTATGCATAAGTGGTTGCATATACTATGCATAATAGCAGATGGTAAACAATGAAAACAAGAGAAATTGCAAGAAATTTAAGTTTCCTGCCAATAAGTAAGCCTGAAAATGGAGGGAGAACTGCCCATTTAGATTTTACACACCTGGTACCATGGAAAGAAGCAGGTATCAAAGTAGGAAAATGTGTAATTTGAGGATTTCAAGGGAAAGTTTCACAGTCATGGCTACCTTAAGCTAATTGGATAAGATACAAAAGAATCATGTAGATATGCATTCTTCATTTTCTTTCTGACTTGGAGAAAAAAAAAAAAGAAACTGCCTATGAAACTAGGCCCAGAAAGTCAATTCTACCCATATCACCGGACAGAATGAAGCGGGTAGCAGATATACTGTCTTATACTGAAAAAAAACAAAGGGAGCCTGTGTCTTTTACCAATGTAACAGTCTAAGGTAAGCAGATAAGACTAAACACAGGGATTGGCAGAATTCCATTGGAGTTAGGGACTTATGGATATTCATCAGTCTGTTCCTCTTCCTCTTCTGGGTAAAGGCCCTTGATCTGGCTCACCTATATGAAAAGGAAATGAAAAGAAAAGACCAGTTAGTAATGGGACACACCATTAAAAAAACAGAGAAGTGGTAATAAAATTTAGGATCTCAGCTGTCTATAGAATATAGATCAATGCATAAGAAATGAATAATAAAATAAGAGAAACCAAAAATGCCTACCCAAAGAAAGCAAATATTTTTTCCATTTCTTTTTTTAATTTTTTTGTACAAATGATCTTTTTTTACATATTTAATACTTATTCTCATTTTGTACAAATAATGGGTTTTTTATACATTAATAAAATATTCTTAAGACTAAATGAAATACCCCTCCCCCCATAAATATAGATTCGCTTGAGCGATAAAGTAAAGGGGAGAGAAAAAAAGTAAAATAAAAAATAATAATAGTAATAATCATAGGTATGGCCGGGTGGCACAATGGACGGAGCACCAGCCCTGGAGCCATGAGCACCTGAGCCCACATCCATCCCTGTATACCTAATAATCACTCAGCTGTATGACATTCAAGCCACCACAACCCAACTGCCCTGCAAAAACCAAAAAAAGGAAAAAAAAGAAAGACCCAAAATAAAATAAAATAGTAATAATAGTAGGGGTGTCTGGGTGACAGACAGAGCGTTGGCCCTTGAGCCAGGAGCACCCGGGTCCAAATCCGGCATCAGACACCCAACAATCAGCCTGCTATGCGGTCCCAGGCAGGCCCCCCCAGCCCCATTTGCCCTGTACCGCCACAAAATAATAATAATAATAAAAAATTTGCTTGAGTCTTTGTTCCAACACTAACAACTCTATTGTGGGTGGATCACATTCTTTATGGTAAGTCCATCACAAAAGTTACTTCCATATTTTTCCACCATTGTCATTGCTATTCACAGCTCCCTCCTTTCGTATTTCTCCACTACCATGTACTATATTTTGTCTCTCCTTTCACTCTGACTCTGCTGTAGGGTAGCTGAGTGTCACAGCAGACAGATCCCTGTCTCTGGGGCCAAGAGGCCCTGAACCCCAATACCATCCCTTAGGCCCAGCGTCTACCTGGCCCTATGGTCACAGACAGGCCTTCCAATACCAGCCCCTTGCAAGAAGTAAAAAAGAAAATGTGTTATATCTGACCACTCGCCCCCCATGGTCGATCCTTTCCTCCATCACTCACATCACACCCCTTCCCCTTGTCCCCCCCTTCTTACTCCAGATGCCTATACCCCATTGAGTACATATGCTCTTTCCTCTCCTAACCACCTCGGATGAGAGCAAAGATTCCTTCATTCCCCCTCGCCTTCCCCCCTTCCATATCATTGCAATAGTTCATTGTAATAAAGAAAAATCTTATTATATGAAATATCTTGGCCTATTCCCCCCTCCTTTTTCTTTCTCCCATTACATTTCCCTTTTTTTCCTATTGACTCCATTTTTACACCATGTTTTATCTTCAAATTCAGCTTTCTCCTGTGCTTCAACTATAAAAGCTCCCTCTACCTGTCCTATTAACTGAGAAAGTTCATATGAGTATTATCAGTGTCATTTTTCTATGCAGGAATACATGCAGTTCATCATCAAGTCCTTCATATTTTCCCCCTCTCCTCCAATCTCCATGCTTCACCTGAGTCCTGTATCTGAAGATCAAACCTTCTGTTCATTTCTGGCCATTCCAACAGGAACATTTGAAATTCCCCTGGTTCATTGAAAGTCCATCTTTTTTCCTGGAAGAGGACATTCAGCCTTGTTGGGTAGTTGATTCTTGGCTGCATTATAAGCTCTTTTGCCTTCTTGTATATTATATTCCAAGCCCTATGAGCTTCCAATGTAGTTGCTGCTAAGTCCTGTGTAATCTTGACTGCAGCTCTATGATATTTGAACTGTGTCCTTCTGGCTGTTTGTAATATTTTTTCCTTTGACTTGGGAGTTCTGGAATTTGGTGATAATATTCCTAGGGGTTGTTATTTTTGGGATCTCTTTCTCAGGGTGATCGGTGGATTCTTTCCATTTCTATTTTGCCCTCTGCTTCTAGAATATCAGGGCAATTTTCCTGTAGTAATTCTTTGAAAATGATGTCAAGGCTCTTTTCCTGATCATGACTTTCAGGTATTCCAATAATTTTTAAATTATCTTTCCTAAGTCTGCTTTCCATATCAGTTGCTTTTTTTTATTTAAATTTATTTTTTATTAAATATATTATTTGAGTTTTACATTTTTCTCCCAATCTTGCTTCCCCCCTCCCCCCCCCCAGAATGCACTCTGTCAGTCTCTACTTTGTTTCCATGTTGTACCTTCATCCAAATTGGGTGTGATGAAAGAGAAATCATATCCTTAAAGAGAAGTCTAAGAGGTAACAAGATCAGGCAATAAGCTATCTGTTTTTTTTTCTAAATTAAAGGGAATAGTCCTTGTACTTTGTTCAAACTCCACAGCTCCTTATCTGGATACAGATGGCACTCTCCTTTGCAGACAGCCCAAAATTTTTCCCGATTGTTGCACTGATGGAATGAGCAAGTCCTTCAAGGTTGAACATCACTCCCATGTTGCTGTTAGGGTGTAGTGTTTTTCTGGTTCTGCTCCTCTCGCTCAGCATCAGTTCATGCATATCCCTCCAGGTTTCCCTGAAATCCCATCCCTCCTGGTTTCTAATAGAACAATAGTGTTCCATGACATACATATACCACAGTTTGCTAAGCCATTCCCCAGTTGAAGGACATTTACTGGATTTCCAATTCTTTGCCACCACAAACAGGGCTGCTATAAATATTTTTGTACAAGTAATGTTTTTACCCTTTTCCCTCATCTCTTCAGGGTGTAGATCCAGTAGTGGTATTGCTGGGTCAAAGGGTATGTACATTTTTGTTGCCCTTTGGGCATAGTTCCAAATAGCTCTCCAGAAGGGTTGGATGAGTTCACAGCTCCACCAACAGTGTAATAGTGTCCCAGATTTCCCACATCCCTTCCAACAATGATCATTATCCTTCCTGGTCATACTCACCAGTCTGAGAGGTGTGAAGTGGTACCTCAGGGAAGCTTTAATTTGCATTTCTCTAATAATTAATGATTTAGAGCATTTTTTCATATGGCTATGGATTGCTTTGATCTCCTCATCTGTAAATTGCCTTTGCATATCCTTTGACCATTTGTCAATTGGGGAATGGCTTTTTGTTTTAAAAATATGACTCAGTTCTCTGTATATTTTAGAAATGAGTCCTTTGTCAGAATCATTAGTTGTAAAGATTGTTTCCCAATTTACTACATTTCTTTTGATCTTGGTTACATTGGTTTTATCTGTGCAAAAGCTTTTTAATTTAATGTAATCGAAATCATCTAATTGGTTTTTGGTGATGTTCTCCAACTCTTCTTTAGTCATAAACTGTTCCCCTTTCCATAGATCTGACAGGTAGACTAGTCCTTGATCTTCTAATTTGCTTATAGTATTGTTTTTTTTATGTCTATGTCCTGTAACCATTTGGATCTTATCTTGGTAAAGGGTGTGAGGTGTTGGTCTAATCTAAGTTTATTCCATACTAACTTCCAATTTTCCCAGCAATTTTTATCAAAGAGGGAGCTCTTATCCCAATGGC
Source organism: Macrotis lagotis (assembly GCF_037893015.1). Taxonomy (NCBI): domain Eukaryota; kingdom Metazoa; phylum Chordata; class Mammalia; order Peramelemorphia; family Peramelidae; genus Macrotis; species Macrotis lagotis. Next base: position 220,765,140 of record NC_133658.1, on the reverse strand, counting down.
CAGACTCTTTGGGTTTATCAAACAGAAGATTACTATAATCATCTCCTGCTTTTACATCTAGTCTATTCCACTGGTCCACCACTCTGTTTCTTAGCCAATACCAAACAGTTTTGATGACTGATGCTTTATAATATAATTTTAGATCTGGTAGGGCTAAGCCACCTTCTTTTCACTTTTTTTTTCATTAAGCTCCTGACAATTCTTGACTTTTTATTTCTCCATATGAATTTACTTACAATTTTTTCTAACTCATTAAAGTAATTTTGTGGAATTTTGATTGGTAGGGCACTAAGCAGATAGTTTAGTTTTGGTAGAATTGTCATTTTTATTATATTAGCTCTACCTATCCATGAGCAGTTGATATTTGACCAGTTATTTAAATCTAATTTAATTTGTGTGAGAAGTGTTTTATAATTGTTTTCATAAAGATTCTGAGTCTGTCTTGGCAAATAGACTCCCAAATATTTTATATTGTCTGAAGTTACTTTGAATGGGATTTCTCTTTCTAGCTCTTCCTGCTGTTTCTTGCTAGACATATATAGAAAAGTTGAGGATTTGTGAGGGTTTATTTTATAACCTGCAACTTTGCTAAAATTGCTAATTGTTTCCAGTAGTTTTTTAGATGATTTCTTGGGATTCTCTAGGTAGACCATCATGTCATCTGCATAGAGTGAGAGTTTTGTCTCTTCCTTCCCAAATCTAATTCCTTCAACTTCTTTTTCTTCTCTAATTGCTGAAGCTAACACTTCTAATACAGTATTGAACAGTAGTGGTGATAATGGGCACCCTTGTTTCACCCCTGATCTTTTTGGGAATGCCTCTAGCTTCTCCCCATTGAATATAATGCTTGTTGATGGTTTCAGATAGATACTGCTAATTATTTTAAGGAACAGTCCATTTATTCCTACACTCTCTAGTGTTTTTAATAGGAATGGATGCTGTATTTTGTCAAAAGCTTTTTCAGCAGCTATTGATATTATCATATGATTTCTGATAGGTTTGTTGTTGATATAATTGAGAATACCAACAGTTGGCCTAATATTGAACCAACCCTGCATTCCTGAAATAAAACCTACTTGATCATAATGTATTATCCTAGTGATGACTTGTTGTAATCATTTTGCTAAGGTTTTATTTAGGATTTTTGCATCTATATTCATCAGGGAGATAGGTCTATAATTTTCTTTCTCTATTTTAACACTTCCTGGTTTAGGTAACAGTACCATATTGGTTTCATAGAAAGAGTTAGGCAGAGTTCCATCTTTCCCTATTTTTCCAAAGAGTTTATATAGGATTGGAACCAATTGTTCCTTAAATGTTTGGTAGAATTCACTGGTGAATCCATCAGGCCCTGGAGATTTTTTTTTAGGGAGTTCAGTAATGGCTTGTTGAATAGGGTTGTTTAGGTATTTAATCTCTTCTTCATTTAACCTGGCCAACTTATATTTTTGTAAATATTCATCCATTTCACTTAGATTATCAAATTTATTGGCATAGAGTTGGGCAAAATAATTTTGAATTATTACTTTAATTTCCTCCTCATTGGTGGTGAGTTTACTTTTTTCATTTATGATACTAGCAATTTGGTTTTCCTCTTTCTTTTTTTTAATCAAATTGACCAGAGGTTTATCAATTTTATTGGTTTTTTCATAATACCAACTTTTGGTTTTATTTATTAATTCAATAGTTTTTTGCTTTCAATTTTATTAATTTCTCCTTTAATTTTTAGAATTTCTAATTTGGTACTTAATTGGGGATTTTTGATTTGTCCTTTCTCTAATTTTTTTAGTTGCATGTTTAGTTCATTGATTTCCTCTTTCTCCAATTTATTCATATAAGCATTTAGAGCTATAATATATCCCCTGATAGTTGCTTTGAATGAATCCCATAGGTTTTGGATGTTGTTTTATTATTATCATTATCTAGGATAAAATGGTTAATTCTTTCTATAATTTGTTTTTTGGTCCACTCATTTCTTAAAATGAGGTTATTCAGTTTCCAGTTTGTTCTGGGTCTATATCTCCTTGGCCCAGTATTGCATATGACTTTTATTGCATTGTGATCTGAGAAAGATGTATTTACTAATTCTGCCTTTCTGCAGTTGATCATTAGGTTTTCATGTGCTAGTACATGGTCAATTTTTGTATAAATTCCATGTACTGCAGAGAAAAAGGTATATTCCTTTCTATCCCCCTTCAGTTTCCTCCATAAGTCTACCATATCTAATTTTTCTAACAATCTATTTACCCCCCTAATTTCTTTCTTGTTTGTCTTATGATTCGATTTATCTAAGATCTGATAGCAGGAGGCTGAGGTCTCCCACTAGTAGAGTTTTGCTTTCTATGTCTTCCTGTAATTCTTTCAGCTTCTCCTCTAAGAATTTGGGTGCTGTCCCACTGGGTGCATATATATTCAATATTGAAATGACTTTATTGTCTATGGTACCTTTTAGGAGGATAAAATTTCCTTCCTTATCTCTTTTAATGCTATCTCTTTTTGCTGCTGCTTTGTCTGAGATAAGGATTTCTACCCCTGCTTTTTTTACTTCAGCTGAAGCAAAATATATTTTGCTCCAGCCTTTTACCTTTACTCTGTATGTATCTCTCTGCTTTAGATGATTTTCTTGTAAACAGCATATTGTAGGATTCTGGTTTTTAATCCACTCTGCTATTTGCTTACATTTTAAGGGAGAGTTCATACCATTCACATTCAAGGTTATGATTACTAATTCTTTATTGCCCTCTATACTATCTTCCCTCTGTATTTTTTTCCCTTTCCCCCCCTTTTATCCATATTCCCTAGTCTTTTGTTTCTGAAAACCACCCCCTTCGGTGTGTTTGCCCTCCTATATCACACCCTCCCCTTTCTTTTCCCTTTCCCTTTTTCCCTTTTCCCTTCCCTTCCTTTTGTTATTTCCCCTTATTTCCCCCACTCCCCTTCCTTTTCTCTGTCCCCCCTCCCCTTTTCCCCTTTTAATATTTGAAAGGTTAGATGTTTTATGAGTTAACTGAGTATGTGTAGGTTGACTTTAAGCCAAGTCTGATGAGAGGAAGATTCAGGTGTTTCTCCTCTGCTCCGTTCTTCCCCACTATTACCATAGGGTTTTTGTACCTCTTAGTGTAATGAGATTTATCCCATTCAATCCCCTTCCTCCTCCCATCTCTTTCCTGTCCCCCTTTTTAGGGCAGTAGTGTTTTTTTTTTTTTAGATCATTCTATCTAAGTCATAGAAAATTCTAAGTGTCTGTCCTTTTTAGTTCTGTATATTCTATCAAATAGAGTCAAAATTCCTGAGAGTTATTAGAGTCTTTCTCCCAAGTGGGGTTAAAGCCAGTTACCTCCCATTAGATAGTAGTCTCATGGATAGGTCATGAATGTCCATCATTTCTGGCTAGGTGTATTCTCTCTGTTAGAGTTACATTTCTCAAGGTTTATGATAATCTTTTTTTTTTTACCCCCATGCTGGGATATAGCCAGTTTCAACTTTCTTTTACTACCTCCCCTTTTTTTTACCTTTTCATGTGTCTCTTGAACCTCCTGTTTGATGCCCAAATTTTCTGTTTAGCTCTGGTCTTTTCATCAGAAATTTTTGGAATTCTTCCATTTCGTTAAATGTCCATCCTTTTCCTTGGAAGAGAAGGCTCAGCTTTGCAGGAAAGTAGATTCTTGGCTGCATTCCAAGCTCCCATGCTCTTTGAAATATCTCGTTCCAGGCCCTTTGATCCCTTAAAGTTGATGCAGCCAGGTCCTGCATGATCCTTACTGTGGCTCCTTGATATTTGAATTGTTTCTTTCTGGCTGCTTGCAGGATTTTCTCTCTTATCTGATAGTTCTGCAGTTTGGCCACAACATTCCTTGGTGTTTTCATTTTAGGATCTTTTTCTGGTGGGGATCAATGTACTCTTTCAATAACTACTTTGCCCTCCGATTCCATGATATCAGGGCAGTTTTCCATCACTAGATCCTGTAATATTAAGTCCAGGCTTTTTTTCCTCTTCAATGTTTTCAGGAAGTCCTATAATTTTCAGGTTGCCCCTCCTCGATCTATTCTCGAGGTCAGTGGTTTTGTTGATGAGGTATTTTACATTTGCTTCTATTTTTTCTATTTTTTGATTTTGTTTAACTGACTCTTGCTGTCTCATGGAGTCATTAGTTTCTGTAGATTCCATTTTTTTTTTGGGGGAGAGGAGTTTTCTTCATTAACCTTTTGCAACTCCTTTTCCAATTGGTCAATTCTACTTTTGAAAGAGCTTTCCATTTGACCAGTTGAGGTTTTGAGAGAATTAATTTCTTTTTGCATTTGCCCATTTGAAGATCTGAGAGATTTGTTTTCTTGTTGCAAGGTATTAAGTCTCCCCCAAATTTTCTAGTTGATTTTTAAACTCCTTCCTTATTTCTTCAAGGAAGTCTTTCTGTTCTGGAGACCAGATTGTATTCTCCTCAGAGGTTCCAGGTCTCTCTGACTTAGTGTCTTTCCCTTCCAAGAATTTTTCTATGGATCCACCTTTCCGCTGACCCTTCTTCATTTTGCTGAGACCTGAGTTTTGGAGGAGCTGGTTCACAGGGGCTTGGGATCCTAAAGGCTTTACTCACTGAGTGTGGTTCTCTGGCTGGCCATTAGGAGGTGCTGGTTGCTTTCTCTGGAGTGTCTGTGACCTTGGTTGAGGCCCTTTCCTTTTCCTTGAGGGGAGGAGTTGGAGGTATTGAATTCTTTTGCCTTCAATCAATGGTGGGCTTTACCCTAGCCTGAGGTCATTCCTCAGCTGGGCTAGTTCTTCTGCTCACACACCTGGGCCTGAGGCAGAAGTAGTTTGCATTTGTTTGTTAGGGGAGAAGTCTGAGTTGTAATGGGACTCAGACCAGAGGAGCCCAGGGATGGTGTCTGCTGCTCCCCTGCTCCAGAATTCTCCCCCCCAGCCCTGTCCAGGATCTCCAGGGGGACAGCTCCAACACCAGTGCCTCTGCTCCCCCACAGACTCACGCCCCGCGGTCCAGCCCCACCTCTGATCCAGCAGGTCCAGGTCTCGGGCCCTCAGACTCCCGGTTCCAATTCAGCTGCTTGTCTGGTTGATTGGGGCTGATCTTTCCTCTGGGCACAGACTCAACCACCCGAATTCAGCCACTGCTCCTGCTGGAGACAAATCCCGAAGTAGATGTTCTTTCTTCTGGCTTTTCTTTCTGGGTTTTTTTGAGTAGGATTTCTTTTAAGAGGTTTGTTTCATGTGGTAGATGGGGAAGAGATCAGGAGACTTTAGAACGGTGCCTGTCTTCTCTCCGCCATCTTGGCCGGAACCTCAGTTGCTTTTCAATGAGATGTTTCACATTTTCTTCTAATTTTTCATTTTTGGTTTTGAAGTATTGAGTCCTGGTTTCTCGTAAATTCATCAATCTCCCTGGGTTCTATTCTTTATCTGAAGGATTTGTTCTCCTCACAGAGTTTTCTTATCTCTTTTTTCATCTGGCCAATTTTGCTTTTTTTTTAAATTTTTAAAATTATTTTAAAAATTTTTATTAAAGATATTATTTGAGTATTACAATTTCCCCCAATCTTGCTTCCCTCCCCCCACCCCCACCCAACAGATAGCACTCCGTCAGTCTTTACTTTGTTTCCATGTTGTACCTTGATCCAAATTGGGTGTGATCAATTTTGCTTTTTAAAGCATTCTTCTCCTCAATAACTTTTTGAACTGTTTTATCCATTTGACCTAAGTTGGTTTTTAGCATGCTATTTTCTTCAGCATTTTTTTTTTGGATTTCCCTGACTAGGCTGCTGACTTCATTTTCATGTTTTTCCTGCATCTCTCTCATTTCTTTTCCCAGTTTTTCTTCTAACTCCCTCATTTGATTTTCAAAGTCTTTTTTTGAGCTCTGTCATAGCCTGAGCCCAATTTCTGTTTTTCGTGGAGTCTATAGATGCAGGAGCTTGTGCTTCCTCATCTTCAGACTGAGTGTTTTGATCCTTCTTGGGCTCATATGCAAAATATTTCTCAATGGTGTTCCTCTTGCTTCTCTGCTTGCTCATTTTCCCAGCCTAAGCCTGTTTTGGGGGTGCTTCCTGGGCTTTTGGGACACTCCCACAAGGGTCTCAGTGTGTGAGGCTCTGTCCTCCCTCCCAGTCTGTGAATGACCACATGCACCCCCCTCTGCCATGGGGCTGAGGTGAAGGGGGCCCCTGCTGTTCTATGGGGGGGGGCCTAGACTGTGATCAGGATCTGAATGTGGTCAGAACTCCAGAGTCCTGTTCCAGGGGAAGAGGACAGAGCTTGGCAGTCTCTCTTTACTCTCCTCCCTAGGTTCAATGGGTGCATGCCCTGGGAGCTCCTGCTTACCAGCTCTGCCTGCTTCTGTTTCCTGGAACTCAGCTGTGCTGGCTACACTGCTCTCTGTGTGCCCTGAGGGCTGGGCTTCACGTGCTTGCTCTGGCAGAGGTCCCCCGCTGTTCCCCCAGTGTAGGTCAGGAAACTCCCCTGCTGCTGTGAGCCATGGCTCCCAGAGCCCTGGAGCTGCCTCCAGGAGACTGAAGTTCTTTCCCTCTGGCGGGCCACCCCTCTGGCAGACTGTCCCTCCAACCCCAGGGAGCAGAGCCTTTCTGTTCTTTTCCAGGTTACCTTGAGTAGGAGAACTGCCTCATTGGGTCCATCTGTGGGTTCTGTCTCTCGAAAATTTAGTTAGAGTCCTTAGCTTATAAGTTTTATGAGAGAGCGCCTAAGACGTGATCGTTCTTGTTGCCATCTTGGCTCTGCCCCAAATGATGTTTTTTAATACATTACTAAAATATTGTTCTTTAAGAGTAAACATAATACCCCTCCCCCCAAAAATATAGACCCTCATGAGCAATAAAGTAAAGAGACAAAAATTAAAGTAATAATAATAATAATAATAATAATAATAATAATAATAATAATAATGATAATGATAGGGGCAGCCAGGTGATGCAGTGGATAGAGCACTGGCCCTGGAGCCAGGAGCACCCGAGCCCAAATCTGGCCCCAGACACCCAACAATAACCTAGCTGTGTGACCCTGGTCAAGCCACCCCAACCCCATTGCCCTGCAAAAACACGAAAAGACCCATAATAATAATAATAATAATAATAATAATAATAATAATAATAATAATAATAGGACAGCCAGGTGGCGCAGTGGACCAGCCCTGGAGTCAAGAGCACCCAGGTCCAAATCCAGCCCCAGACACCCAACAATCACCCAGGTGTGCAGCCCTGGGCAAGCTACCCCATTTGCCTTGAAAACCCCCCAAAAATAATAATAAAAATGTGCTTCAATCTATGTTCCAACACCTCCAGCTCTGTCGTAGGTGGAACACGTTCTTTATGATAAGTCCATCACAAAAGCTACTTCCATATTTTTCTACCATTGCCATTGCTGATCACAACTCCCTCCAACCGTATTTTGCCACTACTATTTCCCCACTATATTTTCTCTCTCCTTTCATTCTGTCCCTCTTCTTAAATGAGCTATAGGGTAGCTGAGTGGCACAGCAGATTGATAACTGGCCCTGGGCCAAGAGACCCTGAGCCCACATACCACTTATTATATACATTATCTTAGCCTATTCCAACTCTCCTTTCTCTTACTTCTATTACATTTCCCTTTTAGCCATTGGCTCCATTTTTACAATATATTACATCTTCAAATTCAGCTCTCTCCTGTGCTTCATCTATAAAAGCACCTTCTAAGTGCTCTATTAAATGAGAAGTTTCTCATAAGTATTGTAAGTATCATTTTTATATGCAGGGATACATGTAGTTCATCATCAAGTCCCTCGTATTTTACCTTTCTCCTCCACTCTCTGTGCTTCACCTGAGTCCTGTATTTGAAGATCAAACTTTCTGTACAGCTCTGGCCATTTCAAAAGGAACATTTGAAATTCCCCTGGTTCATTGAAAGTCATCTTTTTCCCTGGCAGAGGACTTCAGTTTTGCTTGGTCATTGATTCTCAGTTGCATTCTGAGCTCTTTTGTCTTTGAAATATTAAATTCCAAGCCCTATGAGCCTTTAATGTAGTTGCTGCTAAGTCCTGTGTGATCCTGACTGCAGCTCCATGATATTTGAATTGTGTCCTTCTGGCTGCTTATAATATTTTCTCTTTGACTTGGGAGTTCTGGAACTTGGCTATGATATTCCTAGGGGTTGTTCTTTTGGATCTCTTTCTCAGAGAGCTTGGTGGATTCTCGCAATTTCTATTTTGCCCTCTGCTTCTAGGATTTCTGGACAATTTTCCTGTAGGACTTCTTTGAAAATGATGTCAAGGCTCTTTTTCTGATCATGACTTTCAGGTATTCCAATAATTTTAAATTATCTTTCCTGAATCTGTTTTCAAGATCAGTTGTTTTTTTCAATGAAATGTTTCACATTTTCTTCTAATTTTCCATTCTTTTGGTTTTGAATTATTGTGTCTTGATTTCTTCTAAAGTCAGAAGCTTCTCTCAATTCCATTCTACATCTGAAGGATTTGTTTTCTTCAGAGAGCTTCCTTATTTCTTTTTATATCTGGTCAATTCTGATTTTTAAAGCATTCTTCTCCTCAGTAACTTTTTGAACTGTTTTATCCATTTGACCTATGCTGGTTTTTAACATGTTATTTTCTTTAGTATTTTTTTGGATCTCCCTGACTAAGCTGCTGACTTCTTTTTCATGTTTTTCCTGCATCTTTCTCATTTTTTTCCCCCAATTTTTCTTCTATCTCCCTCACCTGATTTTCAAAATCTTTTTTTTTTAGGTTTTTGCAAGGCAAATGGGTTTAAGTGGCTTGCCCCAGGCCACACAGCTAGGTAATTATTGTGCCTTGAGGTAAGATTTGAACTCAGGGACTCCTGACTCCAGGGCCGATGCTCTATCCACTGTGCCACCTAGCCACCCCCAAAATCATTTTTTAGCTCTCTGTCATAGCCTGAGCCCAGTTTCCATTTTTCTTGCAGTCTTTAGATGAAGGAGGTTGTACTTCCTCATCTTCAGACTGAGTATTTTGATCCTTCTTGGGAAGAATGACAATGTATTTCTCAATGGTATTCCTCTTTTTTCTCTATTTACTCATTTCCCCAGCCTGTACCTGGTCTTGGGGTGTTTCCTGAACTTTTGAGTATTATTGGCACACACCCCTCCCAAGGATCTCAGACCCCACCCCCAAGGATCTCAGTGTGTGAAGCTCTGTCTTCCCTTCTGGTCTGTGAATGACCACAAGTGTACCCTTCTGCCACAGGGCTGAGGTAGAGGGGGCCCTGCTGTTCTATGGGGATCCTAGACTGTGATCAGCATCTTAACATGGTCAGAGCCTCAGAGTCCTGTTCCAGGTATAGAGGACAGACCTTGGAAGTTTCTCTCTACTCCCCTACCTAGGCTGAGTACTCAAGGCTCTGTTGCCTGGGGGCTCCTGCTTACAGGCTCCACCTGCTTCCGTTCCTAGATCTGGACTTCCTTGGCCACAATGCTTATTGAGTGCCCCGAGGGCTGGGCTTCATGGCTTGCTCTGGCAGAGGTCCCCCACCCACCCCCACTGATTTTCCACATTGTGCCTGGTGCTCCCCCAGGGTGTAGATCAGGAAACTGCCCCTGCTGCTGTGATCTGCAGCTTCTGGGCACCCTAGGGCTGCCTCCAGGAATCTGAAGTTCCTTCACTCTGGTGGGCCACCCCACTAACCCCATGGAGCTGAACCTTTCTGCTATTTTCCAGGTTACCTTAGGCTGGAGATTTGCCTCACTGGATCCCTGTGTGGGTTCTGTCTCTTGAAAATTTAGTTAGAGTCCTTATTTTATAAGTTTTGAGAGAGAGCACCTAAGAGAGGCTCTTCTCCTGTCACCATCTTGGCTCCCCAAAATTCCCAAGAAAGCAAATCTTAAGAGGTATCACTGAAACTTTGTTGGATAGGACCTTTGAGTGGTATATGGCCCTGGATAGCTATATTAAATTCAAAAGCAAGAGAAAGATAAAATTAGAAAAAAAATGATAAAAGGAGTACTTATTATTGAATTGAAAGGGAGCATAAGCACAAAATTATATGTTAAGAAGATAATTTTCCTATGAAAAAATATAGGAACCCTGGAAGGAATATGATAGAGAACATTTGGATGAGGATCAACAAGAAGAAAAGAAGTAAATTATTATCAGAGCATATATACAAACTAAGTAGCCAGAAGAAGGAAATAAAGAAGAATTTAAATAAATCCATCACAAAAACTAATATAAAAGTATGATATTATAGTGGTTGGGGACTTCAGGTACAAGACAACTGGGGGAAGTCTCTTTTTTCCTGCCAAAGGCAAAGCAATTGATAGATTGGTGATTTGCCTACTTGATAATTCAACTATTTAACAGGTGGAATGTTCTGTCTGTTACTTACTATAGTTTTAGTTGGAATGTTTTCCATCTTTTTGATAACTTCTTAGTTTGGATTTGGGTCCCTCTTTAGGAGGCCTTACTCTAGTTTATCATGAACATTATTAATGCTTCCTGACTTTATTCTCTGACTATTAAATTATGCTGTCATCATTCATAGAATGATGAAGAATAGTGATTTTCCACTCTCCACTAACTGAAAAAAAAAGTTCCCAAAAGAGGAATTATGAATTAAAACAATAGCAAGTACAGCTGAGTTGGAAGGACAAGAAAACAAGAAGATAAATGTAATAGCTTTGTAAATTTAATATTTATGAATTCACATTTATACAAACTAGCCAAACACAACCTAAAACACAAAGCTCATGCTTTGGGATGTACTTAGGTATTTCCTTCCTGTTACAGAATCTCTAATAGCATACCCCACCCTTGTTTTTGCCCCATCATACTTTTCCATTATACCATAGACATCAACTCTTTCTAGCTGTTTGACAAGCAGAGAAGAAGTATAAAGAAGGGTCTCCCAAGCCCACCAAAATGGAAAGAAGTTCATTCATCCTTCTCAGAGTACTAAGAAATGGAGGGAACTGAGGCAACTATGGTTACAGGAAAGGTGATTAGAATCTAAATGGAGATAGTCCAGTCCCTGAAAAAGCTAGTTGGAATGAAGACCAAGATCACTGAAAAAAGTAAATACCTCCTATGAAGTTGTTGGTCTTCTTCAAATCAAAAGATGAACAAAATTAACTCCATGCTTGAGGGTAACTCAAATATTCTTCTGGCAAGAAAAGTGTAAAGAAGAATTAATGAGCCAATAAAGGGAAGGATTAAAATAGAAGGAAAATAAGGAGCAGGCCTGAAGACAATAGGGAGAAGGTAAGAGGTATGTTCTATAATCAGAGGCCTAATCTTTAAGAGGTTGGTGCACAGAGCTATCACATCCTCACATGGAACATTGTACCTATATTGACAAACACCCTCTTTTAGGAGAAAGTAAATTAGAATTTTTTGAGGTAATTAGTATCCAGAAGAATGGAAGGACAAGGACCAAGAGAGATGATTTTGTGACAAATTAAAAATCTACTGATCATGGGGAGGGTAGAAGGTAGAATTAGAATGCATAATGGGGGAAACAAGAAAATTTCTACCATAGAACAATGATGACAATAACAGTAACAATAACAACATTTATAGAATTCTTTGTGGTATGAAAGGTTTATCTCATATGATCCATTTTACAACTGTTATCTCTGTCGATCCTCAAAATAACTTCGGAAAGTAGATGCTATTATTGCCAAGTTTATGGATGAGGAAGATGAGGCAGATAGAATTGAGGTGAAGTGACTTGTTGAGCATCACACAATTAGTGTATGAGGTTAGATTTGAATTTAGATTTTTCTGATTTCAGGTCTAGTACTTTATCCACTATGTTGTCTCATAGCTTCTGTTATTTATTTCATGCATTAGTACTTTTAATAATGGGAAAAAATGGATAATGGAGCAAGATTTACAAAGGCAATAATATAAAGATTAGCTAGAGGGGCAGCTAGGTGGCACAGTGGATAGAGCACTGGCCCTCATGTGCTTGAGTTCAAATCTGGCCTTAGACACTTAATAATTACCTAGTTGTGTGGCCTTGGGCAAGCCACTTAACCCCATTGCCTTGCAAAAACTAAAAAAAAATATTAGCTAGAAATGGGTACACAGATTTGGTATTTCAGAAATATTAATTCCATGAGAAAAATGCAAAATAAACATATGCTGAACAAAAGAATAAAAGTACAGAAACTCAGAAAGGGAAAAAAGTTAATGAAGAGACCAAGATAAACAAATACTTCTTAGAGAAATGTGGGGGAAAAAAGTAACAAGAGTTGCTAAATGAACAATGGGGTTTTGAGAGAAAGAAAAGAACCTACAGGAATAGGGTTTCATTGAAATATATTATGCAAAACTACTCTTAGTAACAAAGTATTAGCTATAAGAGTAAGGTTAACCAAAAAATAATCTTGTTTTGAAAAAATATAGTAGAGAGACAAATGAAGGAAAACTATAAATCTCACTAAATTAAATTAAATAATATTAAGCAAATCTATTAAGCAAACAGATTAAGCAAAAGAGAATGATGAGGGGGAGGAGCCAAGATGGCAGCATGAAGGCAGCATTCCCAGGAACTTCTTCCCCCCAAACTCCAAAAGCCAACAAATTATGACTCTAGTCAAAATTTAGAGGGGCAGAACTCACAGAAAGACTGAGTGATACATTTTCCCAGTCCAAGATAAATTAGAAGTTCCTCAGGAAAGATGTGTTTCACCAGGACCAGGGTTTGGAAAAAAAAAGTTGGACTGCTGGGCAGCCCAGATCAGCCCAGTCCAGAGATCACCAGCAACAGCTTGAAGGGGCGCAGAGAGAACTATGCTGCACCTGGGTGAGTGTGGGATGGGGAAGCACCTGCAGCAAGAATCTGGAGAAAGCAGCCTGCATCCAGTAAGGGAAGTCTGCAGAAATTTCTCAGCTCTCCCTCAGGGTAGGACTCTGCTGCTAGCCTACACTCAGATCCAGGCTGCAATTTGGGCTTCCATACTAAGTAGCAAAGCTAGATCCCTCCTTATAGCTCCAGGGCAGAGGGAAGTATGGGGGGGAGGGGCATCTACATATGTAAGCACAGGAAAGAGAGAACTTGGAGGAATAAAGGTCCCAGTGGGGTGTCCCCCCCAAAAAACCCCCAAAGCCTTGGAAGTGCTGTAAGTTAGTCTTGGGCTGAGGAAATGATCAAACAACAGAAAAAGAAGAATCTGACCATAGAGAATTACTTCAGTCCCATGGAAGATCAAAACACATACTCAGATGATGACAAAATTGAAGCTTTCATATCCAAAACCTCCAAGAGAAATAGAAAATGGGCTCAGACTATGAATGAGCTCAAAAAAAAATTTGAAAAGCAATTAAGGGAGGTGGAGGAAAAATTGGGAGGAGAAATGAGAGCAATGCAGAAAAATCATGAAGAACAAATCAACAACTTAGTGAAAGATATACAAAAAAATGCTGAAGAAAATAATATGTTAAAAACCAGTTTAGGCCTAATAGAAAAAGCAAAGCAAAAGGCATATGAGGAGAAGAATGCCTTAAAAAGCAGAATTGGCCAGCTGGAAAAGGAGATAAAAAAAGCTCTCTCCTTCAAATACAGAATGGAACTAATGATGACTTTGCAAGAAATCAGGAAGAAATAAAACTCTGCAAAAAAAAAAGCCAAAAATTAGAAGAAAATATGAAATATCTCATTGGGAAAACAACCGACCTCAAAAACAGATCCAAAAGAAATAATTTAAAAACTATTGGTCTATCTGAAAGCCATGATCAGGAAAAGAGTCTAGACTTCATTTTTCAAGAAATAATACAACAAAATTTCCCTGAGATCCTAGAGGCAGAGAGTAGAATAGAAATTGAGAGAATTAACCAGTTACCTCCTGAAAGAGATTCCAAAAGAAAAACTTCCAGGAATATTATAACCAAATTCCCAAACTCCCAAAATCCCAAACTCCAAATCTAAAAGCTGCCAGAAAGAAACAATTCAACTACTGAGGCTCCATAGTCAGGATTACACAGGATCTGACAGCATCTACATTAAGGGCTTGTAGTGATTGGAATATGATATTCCAGAAGGCAAAAGATCTTGGTTTACAACTGAGAATCAACTATCCAGCAAAACTGAACATCCTCTTTAAGGGGAAAAGATGGACTTTCAATGAAACAGGGGACTTTCAAATGTTCCCACTGAAACAACCAGAGCTGAGCAGATAGTTTGATCAACAAGTTCAGGACTCTGGTGAACCATAGAGGGGGTGGAAGAGAAGGACTAACTATGAGGAACTTAATGATATTTAACTGTATGTATTCCTGCATGGGAAGAAGATACTGATGACTCATATAAACTTTCTCACTTATAAGAGCTGTTAGAAGGAGCATATATAGACAGGACATAGGAAGGAGTGGAATATAATGGTATAATATAGTAAAAAGATGGAGTCAATGGGTAATAAAGGAAAGTACTGGAAGGAAAGGAAATGAGATGAAGAAGCTAAGAAATTTCACATAAGTTAAGAAAAAGCTTTTTCAATGGAGTGGAAAGGGGGAAGGCAAGGGGGAATGAATGAGCCTTCATTCTCATCAGATATGGCTCAGAGAGGAAATAACATACATGCTTAATAAGGCATAGAAATCTAATTTGCCCTAGAGAAAAATGAGAAGAAAGGGATGGAATAAAGGGAAATAGTGGGAGGGAATGGGGGGAATAGGTGATAGAAGAGAGGGAAGATCGAGGGAGAGGGTACTCAGATACAACACACTTTTGGACAGGACCAGGATGAAAGGAGGGAGAGAGAATAGAATAAATGAGAGTGGGGAGGAATAGAGTGGTGGTACAGCTAGTAATTGCAACTGTGGGAAAAATATTGAAGCAACTTCTCTGATGGACTTATGATAAAGAAAGCAACTCACCCTAGATACAGAGCCATTGGAATCTGAACACAGACTGAAGTACATTTTTTTAGCTCTCTCCCTATTCTTGTGGTTTCTCATCTTCTTGGGTGGAGAGGGGGTTTATGTTTATGCTTATGTTTACTCTAATAACACATTTAATTTCAATCAATCAATGTATAGCATGGAAACTATGTAAAGACTAAATCTGAATTCATAATTATTGAATTTCCAAAACATATAAATAGTAATACAATAATAGTAAGGGACTTTAGAGTTCATCTCTCAGAGCTGGACAAATTTAACAGAAAGGTAAACAAAAGGGGAAAATATAATATTTAACAATTTGTATTAGAGAAATCAAGCAAAAGACATAATGACAATTTTAGAATGGGACCACAAAAGACTATACATGTTTCTCAGTACCATAAATTTACTTGGATTTCAAATAACTGTAAAGAAATCGATATACTAATAGAATGGAAGACAATAAATATAACGATCAATTCAGAACTACAAACAAAACACAGATCAAAATGAAATGCTAAGTGGGTCAAAGAATAAATCATAGAAATAATAATTGTGCGAAATATAATAGTAGTGATGGGACAACATACCAAGCGATAAGGCTTAAACAGTCCTGAGAGGAAAAATCATATCCCTAAATATATATACTAACAAAATAGAAAAAATGAGGACGAACAAACTAATATATATTTTGAAAAATCTAGAAACCCAGAAAATGGATAAACTCACAATTAATACATAAAAGGAAATCTAGAGGACTAGAGGATAATAATATTATTAGTAATTATATTAATAATAATAATAGCTAACATTTATATTGTGCTTACCATGTACCAGGCAATTTAATAAATAATCTACAATTATTGTCTCACTTAATCCTTACTCAACTCTGGGGGATAGATGCTATTATTTTCCCCATTTTACAGATGATGAAACTGAGACAAACAGTGATTAAGTGACTTGCCCAGGGTCACAGAACAGAGGTTAAATTTAAACTCAGATCTTCCTGACTTCAGACCTAGTACTCTATCCATTGCAGTACTTACTTGCCTCCAAATAGATAAATTGAAAATCAGAAAGATTATCCTATTGATACACAAAATTAAAAACATGTACTTTGAAAGCGCTAATAAAATTGATAAACTTTTAATTTTCATTTATTTGTTCAACAACTGCCATCGCCCCTGAATCCCAAAGTCTCCCATTTTTTCAATCCCAAATCACATTCACTTTTTAAGTAAAGATCAGGAGAAAGGCACAGAGAGGTCAGGAGGAAGGCACAGAGACAAAGCTAAGAATAATATTGCAACATCCTGGCTAGTCATATTCCTAGTCTTTCGTATGTAGACATTGTTAGTCATAGTTTCATTATTGTGTATTACTTTGGACTTCTTTCACATCTGCATAAGGAAGTTATAGTACCACTGTGTACTCTGTGCTCAGTTACTCAGATCACATTTGAAGTACAGCACATAATTAGAGTTGGGTACCACATTTTAGAAGATCAATCACTGCTATTCTGTGGTGCCCAGAGGAGAGAGACCAGAATAGCAAATGGTGTTTAGATCCTGCCACATAAAAATAGTTGAACGACCTGGGGATGTTTAGCCTAAAGAAGAGATAACCTAGGAGGATGTGTTGACAGACTTCAGGAATTTGAGATAATGACATAATGAAACAGGTATTATACTTGTTCTTTCTTCACTTTTGGACTCAGAACCACAATGATACATTTAGACATTATATAGACAAACACTTTCTAAGTAATTAGAACTACGTAAAGACAGAATGAGCTGCTCTTTCATTGGGACTCTTTATGCAGAGGTTCAATGACCACTTGTTGAGGACAATGTCGAGAGGATTCTTGGTCAGATTTAGGCTGAACTAGAGAATGTTTTCAATTCTTAATTTATAATTTTGTTGTAAAAATAACTATTTGAGAAGAAAAGTGAGGAAAATGCTAAGAAGAAATTAGGGAATTTGCAATATAATAAAAAAAACTCAATTCTGATATGTATCCATGACTGTCTAATTACAGAGTAAGCCACTATAAATTATAGTCTGAAATACAAATCCAGATATGGCTATGAAATTATTCATGAGCAGGGTAAAATTAAAACAATGTTCTAGATAGAAAATAATGGCCATTAAGTACTAATAGAATAAAGAAGACAATTTAATAGTTTAACTACTTTTATATAGTTATTTTATACATAGATTATGTCTAAATTATGCAAACTATCAGATCATAATTTTTATATAATAATTAGATTTGATCAATTAGGCTTATTGAAACTGGTAAAAATTCTCAGTTTATTAAAAAGAAAACCAGTGGTCATGCATAAATACCAGAATTATTAAACGAAGTATCTCTAAAGTCTTAGAACAATTTGAAGTTATTAGAAGTTTTAAAGCTTAAAATTTTACTGATACTTTTGGTATGCTTTGTATAGTTACTGAATATTATATCAGAAACTCAGGGAGGAGTCCAACCAGTAAAGAGAATAGGAATAGACATGATTATTGGCATAGTCTTGATGGTAGGATGGTTCAGGAGTAGAATTGGGGATTGGAGGAAGAAAGAGGTAGGTAGATGAAGTTTAATAGTGGAAAGAGTATTGGATTTGAATCATGTACCCAACATTTCCTATCTGGGTAAGTCACCTAACCACTCTGAGTCTTTTTCCATATGGAAAAGTGGATAATAATAATAATAAGTACTATACATGCTTTACAGAGTTTTTATGGGGCTCACATGAGGTTATGGATATAAAATGCTATGTAAATCTTAGTTATTATTTTTATACCACTCAATCCCCAAGGACCCATTGATAACTCAATTTATCTGACTTGGTGCAAACTTTCAAGTGTATTTTAGATCCTTCCTACTTCTCATGGCTCCTTCTGGTGACAAAAGCATTCTGAATAACTCTATTTGAGGCTCAAAATGTTCTGCTTTTCCTGTGCTGGTGACTCTGTGTGTGGGTTAGAGTCATACCTTGGCTCTCCTACTGTCTCAGGGTCCTCAAGAATAAAATGAAAATGATACAAAATGAAACTTGGACAGTCATCTAGTGCCTAGTACTTAACTCCTAAAATGGTGCATATGGGATAAATTAAAAAAAAAGAATAATTACACCAAAAATCATACTACTATATGAGACTCAGACCTAGAACAGAAACATTCTTGCCTTAGTGCTTAATATATTGGTATCTGTCTGTCTGTCTATGTATCCAAAAATTCTGAAAAAAAAGTATTACAAACACAAAAACCCTTCTTCATTATTCTAGCAATTATAAGAACCCAAGAATAAAACTAGTCTAGAGAGCAACACTACAACTAGAAACTAGAAGCATTTGTTTGAACCCAGGAAAGCTATGGGTGGACAGTATGTTGGTAAAAGAGAATTTTATTTAATTTATGTTTATAAATTAAAAACTTCAATTATTTTAAATCACATTTATTTATAACAAGTATATTTTGGTAAAATATAGATTTAAAATTCAAAATAAATATGATCTCTCTTTAGTATATACATACTACTTCTTTTATCTCCTCCCCTCTTTTCTGTTCTTATGTTTGTTATCTTCATTCAGTACAAATGTTCTGAAATTTTTTTTATTATAATCACAACTAATCATGTCTCTGCTCTTCAGATTCTTCCATCCACACTCCACACAATTTTTCCAACATTCTACATCTTTAGAACTCTTTACAGTTTCTCCTACTTTCCCACTAACTGATTTGGGTCACTGTTTTAATTTACAGTCATTTGCCTTTCTCTTTCAGGGGTCTGCATATCTTTAGACTTTAATTGTTAAGCTTCCTTGTCTCATATCCTTTAGTTCAAAGATTGTCAAAGTATGATCTCTGGGTCCCTGGAGGTCTTCAAGATTCTTTCAGGACATCTATTTATGTAATATTACTAAGATATTATCTAAGTATTTAACTACTCCCTTTTCCCCCCTGACTCCTGATTACTTATGACTTTTTCAGATTTTTTTTTGAGGAAGGGTCTACTCTGAATATTGTTTGTGGGTTGATAAGATTTAGAGCTAGAAGGAACCTTAGAGATCTTGTCCAACTTTCTCATTTTTAATATTATCAGGCATCAGAATTCAGTGTCTGCTGATGGATATAAAGTCTATACAGAGTTTATGACCACCAGAAAGTTGGTCTACAACTCCCTCTATTCTAGAAGAAGAAACTGAAATTTTGGGAGAGTTAAGACATATGCTGTTATGGTCAAAATAAAGTAAACTAAGACACAAAGATCTGAGCACAATCAATTTATTAGTAAAGTGTGAATTTACTATTAAATAGGATCTCAACCTTCTCAGCAAAGCTAAAACCCCAAATGAGGAGGACAACTCCCTTAAAGAGTTTTTGGGGAATTTAGAACAAAGAACAGGATTTTATAGGTGGGGAACAAGTTATGATTGGTTATAAGAGCTCAATATCATGAATAGTGAAATCAATATGATTGGTTCTGGAGCTGAGGCATAAGGGATTAGTTGAATGATTGTTTTAGGTTGGAAGTTGGAATGAGGAGTTAGCAAGAACTCCCTCCTTCCTACTTATGACTTAAAAATGTTCTGTGTTTCAGTTCACTTGCAAGGTTTTATATAGTGGACCAGAGTTTTTGGATAACAAGAAACATCCTTGAAGGACAGCTTGGTGGTATATCAGACTCCTGCATGTTCATCTGCAATCTTCATGGATCATAGATTTCCCTGAGGCATGAATAGAATAGTGATTATCAGGAAAAAGTGAATTTCTAAATTTAATTCATTGAGGCCAGCTGAATTTCAAAAGAACTACAACTTGGACAATAGTAGGATAAAATTAATCTATTATGAATAGGATCAGTTAAAAAAAAAGACAGAATCGTTTAAATAGATCACTTAGCATTAGATCTTATTATCTATTATCAATATACTAATTCTATAAAATTTTTAACAGAATCATTATTAACTATGTATTGACATCAGTTTTTCTGGTGCAACTTTTGAACAGTTTATGGTATAGCAACTCATTTGAAGTCTAAAAAAAGATTATAAAACAGAGGACAATAAATACCCATTTACCAATGGTGGCAAATAAGCTGCTTCACTACTACCAGGTGAACAAGAGAAGGGATTTCTCTAGGGTCACCTAAGGGAGGTGATTGCATTTCTGCTATAACTTATTGGTTGTTATTTAGGCTTATTGCAATTTTTACTGACCAATTAATGTAAGAAAAACAAGAATGATAAATCATAGCCCAAACCATTGTAAAAATATCTAAAACCATGGACTAATTTTAGAGGGCAAATTGAAATGTCATCAAAGTAATCAAGGAAATCCAGCAAACAGATACAGTGAAACAAAAAGCCAAAGTAATGTAATAACGATCATCAATATTAACAATAATTCCTTATAGCTTGGTAACTCATTTCCAAAATTCATTTAATCCACACAATACACCTTACATCCCAGATGTCCTATGTAGTTGTTTGATCTCTGAAAACATTTTCTCTTGAACAGTCTGGAGTAGGTCTCATTTTTAGGGCAGCTCTGCAAGGGATTCCTTTCCAATATATTTGCTTCTCTGCCACTTGCAGAGATTCTTAAATGTTTCTGCTAAAATTCTTTTGCAAAAGAGATCTCAACACAATTTCATATATCCTCTTAAATTTTGCTTCTCCAATAACTTGTTAACATGGAGAAAATCAGCTCCAACCTTATGATTCTGATCTTATAAATAACAGAGTTATAAGAAGAACATCAAATTAGGAATTCATGTTGAGTAGAAACTTCAGAGAATTTAAGTTTTTACATACCTTATCTTTACTTAAATTCTGTACCTGACATAAAACACAACCCACAAAAACTGAAGGAAGAATCTTAAAAAAATCTATGAGAATCTGACTTCTAAAATGAGTCTTTCTTGTTAAGAATTCATATTTACTTAAGTAGATACAAGCTAAGGTTGAGTGCTTTTCTTAACTGGAATTTGCTTCATTATCATTTAATTTTTAAAGACTGGTGTCTATTTATTTTATTTTCTTTTTCAGATTTCAGACTCAGAGAGAGAACTTCAGTTTTATTACTTATATTTGCCCAGTGATATATTTGTAAATTGCTAAGTTGATATAGTTAAAAAATTTAAGTAACAGCTGAATAATCAGAACCTAAATATTTAAAAGTACCCCAGGAAGCAGACCTCTGAAAATATTTTAAAATTACACATACAGGCATCTGATCTTGTTGCTTGTAAAATTTTCCACAATTAATTCTTCTCCAGCCAGTACATAAGGAGAGGGAAGGTCAAGGGAATGAGAGCTCAAAGAAGTGATTATATATATATGGAAGAAAGGTGACTTCCTCTGTCTCATCCACACTCCATTGGCTTAGCACCCTAAGGGACTTCATCAAGGGTATTACCCAAGTAGCCTTCAGATTCCCTGCCAGGGACCAACCTTTTTACCCTCTGTTCTTGGTCCCATCTTTTCCTGCCTCCTCTGAGACCTCAATTCATGAATTATCTCCCTTATTCTCTTTCATCTTCCATCTTTACCTCTTTCTTAGTTTCTTCATATATATATATATATTACACACATAGACACAGACACAGACATACACACACACACACATATACATGTGGTCAGGTTTTCCTTCAGCAACAACTTATGAGTAAGACACTATTGTAAGCTTTAAGAGTATAAAGAGAGGCAAAATCAGTTTCTGCCTTCAATCAACTTACACTCTAATAGGAAAATATATATATATATATATATATATATATATATATATATATATATATATATATATATGAAATGAGGAACACAAAGATACAGTGTAAGTGGAAGGTAAACTCAGCAGAAAGGCATTTGTAATGAGAAAGTATGGAAGGGAGTAGAGATGGGGAGAGAGAAGGAGGAATCTGGAAAGACCTCTTGCAGATGAAATTTTCAATGTGCTTCTTCAACAGGTCAGAGAAACCAGGAGGTGAGAGGGGGAAAGGGAGCACATTCCAGGTAAACTGGATAGCTAGTGCAAAGTTAACAAATAGGGCTTTTTTCACCTGAGTGGGCAGGAAATATCCACAGAATACCTATGTATTATCAAAAGGGAATCAGATCTTTTCATCCATCTCATTATGAACTTCCAGAAGTAAGCTTACTCAGCCTCCACATGGGTGACTGTATCAGACAGAAAAGGTTGCACATATGCCCTAAAGACTGGTTGGTCTTGTTAACAGGGAAAAAAAAAATGATCCAAATCTTTGTTAATCAAAGAAATGCACATTTAAAAACTGTTAGGTTCTACCTCATGCTAATCAAATTAGTAAAACTGAGAAAAAACTAAAGTAATAAAAGCTGAAAAGGATATTTGAAAATAAGTACATAAATTGTGAACTGATCAAGCTATTCTGGAAACAATTTGGAACTGTGCTCTCCAAAAGCTATTACATTGTGTATGCCTTTTGACCCAGTAATACCACTATTAGATAAATATGCACAAAGACATCAAAGAAAATAAAAAAGAACCCATCAGTACACAAATATTTATATCAGCTCTTTTTTACGGTGGCAAAGAATTGCAATGTAAGGGTGTGCCCATCAATTGGGGAATGACTGAGTAAATTATGATATATAGTGTATTGGAATATTATTGTGCCATAAGAAATGATTAAAGAAATAGTTTCAGAGAAGCCTAGGAAAATTTGTATGAAATAATGTAAAATAAAATGAGCAGAATCTGGATTCTGGATAACCAATATAATTATATCAACACTGTAAAGAAAAGCAATATTAAAGACTTAAAAGCTCTGATCAATCAGAGGACCAACATGCTAACCTCTTTTTGTCAGAGAGTTGATAGACTCAAATTGCAGATTGGGACATATATTCTTAGATTCATGAATGTGGTATTTGTTTTGCTTGAATGTGCATATTTGTTAGAAAGGTTTTGGTTTTCTTTTTTTTTCCTCAGTTAGAGTGGGGAAAAGAGTAGGAAGAGGAGATCTTGGGATACAAGTACACAGGTCACAGGAAGGGAGGGAGAATAGGAGACAGAGATAGACAAAAACAGAGAGAGAGAGACAGAGAGAGAGAGACAAAAACAGAGAGAGAGAGAGAGAGAGAGAGAGAGAGAGAGAGAGAGAGAGAGAGAGAGAGAGAGAGAAAACAGATACTGAGCGTCAATGAAACATTTTTAAAATGTACAGAAGAGAACAAAATGGAGGCCTGTAGGAATCACAGATGAGCAGAATGGCTCTGAAAGTAACAATTTATTAGATTTGAAAGGAAAAGCAAACTGTATAATAGAGATATACACATTCACATACTACAAATCTCTGTTCCACCTCATTTTAGTTGATATTTATTATATTCAGAATTTTAAAGTGGGGGAAAAATGAGTAAAAGAAAAAAATGAATAAGTTGAACCTCCAATAAGATAAGGGCTTCAGAAAAGGCAAGGAGTAGAGTCTGTGCTGTTAACCATAATTTTCTTAGGCTAAAAATGAAATAACAAAGTTTTATAAATGAAGTTTTATTCTCTAAGATCTTACCAAAATCCATGAGTAGATGTCATCCTTAACGAATACCAACTCTTATACAAAATTCAGAGGGCATTTTATATAATAAGGACAAAGAATAATAAGAACTGAGTTAAGTAACAAATGAGATTTCACATAGATGACAAGGTTTTTACA
The DNA here is from genome assembly GCF_037893015.1 of Macrotis lagotis. NCBI lineage: Eukaryota > Metazoa > Chordata > Mammalia > Peramelemorphia > Peramelidae > Macrotis > Macrotis lagotis. Next base: position 220,741,586 of record NC_133658.1, on the reverse strand, counting down.
ATATAATCCTCTTAAATCCTATAATATTTGTTTAAAATTCCTATTGACAAGAATCCCACTTAGGCTGAAGAATAAATGTTTACAAATAACAATAGGATTTCCTGTCCTCATCCAAGATGTCTCTCTTATTTGAGGTTTGTTGAAGATGTAAGGAATTTATTGGTGCTTTCACTGAGATGGGCAGGTAGTTTTGATCCAGGTCAAGTCAACAATTGTAGGAGACAGGCCTTACAAAGACAACTGACATTTTATAACTATTAGTTAAAGGTTAAGAGATTAATTTTAAATCAGAAATATTAATTAAATTAAAGAATATTTTAAAGTATGTCAGATTAGACAATGCAAAGGCATAGGAACACAGAGAAAAGCAAACAAGTAGACTAGTTTACTTATAGCATAAAAGTATATGAGAGGGACTGATATATAATTACGCAGGAAAATCAGAGTGTAGCACAATTTTGAAGTGCTTTAAATACCAAAAAGATTACTGTTAAAATTTTATTTTAGAGGCAATGGAGAGCCACTGAAATTTCTTGAATAGGAGAGTATAACCATCTGACCCACGCTCTAGGAATAACAATTTGGTGGCTGGGTAGAAGCCAGCTTGGAGATGGAGAGGCCAAGTTATTTATAGGGAGACTAACGAGAAGGTCATAGCAAGAGTCATGTTCTAAGATCTTGAACTAAGATGGTTGTGATGAACAGAGAGAATGTAACAAATAAGAGATAGAGGTGAAATCAGTAAGACTTGTCTATTGCTTTGTAGGATGACAGTTGAGTCAAAGGTGACTCCTATATTGCAAAAATGGATTATTGCAAACATGGTATTGCTGTTAACAGGAATGGTAAGGTTAAGTGAGCAGGTGAGTTTGTGGGGAAAGACAATGATTTTAGTTTTGGACATGTTGATTTGAGATGCTTATCAGACATCCAGATAAAGCTATCTAGCATGGGATTAGAGATGTGGGAATGGATCTGAGGAGAGAAAAGAGGTATGACTACAAAGATTTGGGAAAAGAGGTTGAAGTTGCTAAGAAATGATCTTGAGGGGAGAGACTAAGAGTGGTAATGAGGAGCAAGAAGAATGGCTATACTTCATCCTGGCTGAGTAAAGAGAGAAGGCACATCTAGAAATGAAAAGCCTATCAAAGGTTGCCAAAAGGGCAAGGATACTCTTTTGGAAGAACTCCAGCTTTCCTTGGTTATAAAAGGCACACTAATGTAAGAGATCTAGTTAAAGAGAAGTTTGTTAACAATATATTGGAGTTCCAGAGGTCATAATGGAAGAAGATAGAATGAAATTAGGACAGAAAGCCTAGGATTGATAATGATAGGGGAGAAATTTAACTTATGTAAATCAATGGTATCAAATCCTACCAACGCATGCATAAGCACCCGTCCAGATCACAGATTAAGAAAACCACACATTAATATTATCTATTTTTTCTTGTATTTTTATTATTTCTCAATTTCATTTTAATCTGGTTTGGGCTGCACTTGGAAGTAATGTGGACTATATGCTTGATACCTCTGAAGTAAGTGATGTATTGGGAAGGGAGTTTTGATTTAGATCACCTATAACTCTGAGTCACGGGGATCTTGAGTGGAGCCAAAATCAGTAGATAGTCATGGCCTTCCCAATAGTAATAGTAATCAATTGATAATTAATCAAGCAGCATTTCTTAAACCTCTACTTTGCTCAAGGTACTGGGTAAACAAATGAATGAGTCACAGATCACAGATTTTCACAAGTGGAAGAGATCTCAGTAGATATTTACTTCAATTCTTACATAAAAAGAATCTCTACAATAATGAACAAGTAGTTGTCCAGCCTCTGCTCAAGGACTACTCTACCACCTCCCTAGGCAGTTCATTACATTTTTTGCTAGCTTCAATTATTAGTGGTTTTTTTTATCCCTTTGACATTAAGCTTAAGTTAACCTCTTTACTGATTTTGTCCTCTGGGACCAAAAAGAATAAGTCTACTTTGTATTTCATAGAAAAGTTCTTCAAGTATATGAAGACAACTATCATTTTCCCTCTGAGTCTTCTCTTCTCCATTCTAAATAAGCCCAGTTTCTTCAGCAGATCTTCATATGACATGAACTCAAGGATCTTCATCAGTCTGGTTGACCTCTTCCTGAATATTCTCCTCATTATTCTTAAACCACAATGATTAGAACTGAACACAGGACTCTAGAATAAGCTTAATGAGGTTAGAACAGATATATATGTATATCTATCAGTTCTCCCTTTCTGAGATTGGCTTTCATATCAAGCTGCTAACATTTTGAATTTCCAGATCTTTTTTGGAATAATTGCCATCCAACTATGCCTTCCATTTTTTTGATCTGGTGAAACAGTCTTTTTTGAACTAGACATTTATGCATATTGATTTTTATATTGCAAGATTCATTTCAATGTTCTGACCCATTGAGATCCTTTTGGAATACTGACTTTGTCATTTAGTGTTAATCATCCTTCCCAGTTTTATATTATCTGCAAATTTGATAAATAAAACATTAGTATCTTTAGCCTGTAAAATTAAAGGATCAAGTACTGATTTCAGGGGTACACCACTGCAGATATGCTGACATCCTGACATTGAATCATTAAAATTATTCTTGGGGCAGGTAAGTGGTACAGTGGATAGAGCAATGACCCTGGAGTCAGAAGGACTTGAGTTTAAAGCTGTCCTTAGATACTTAATACTTAGCTGAGTGACCTTGAGCAATTCACTTAACCCCATTGCTTTGCAAAAACCAAAAAAAAAAAATTATTCTTTGAATGGGACAATTCAATTAGTTCTGAATCCATCTGATAGTATTACCATTCAATTCATAACACTCTATCTTCTTCATAAGAATTGAATGAGATGCTTTATCGTAAGCTTTTATAATTCTAGGTAAACTTTATGCACAACATTCCTCTCATCTAGTAGTTTAGTAGTCCTTTCAAAAAGCCTGTTAAGAACTGTTCTTTTTTTAAAAATAGATCTTTATTGAAACTGTTTGTTTTAACTTTGCCTAGTTTTTCCCCATTTTCCTACTCCTGCTCTCCTCCCAGAAACATACCCCTTATAACAAATAATTTAAAAAGAAAGAAAGAAAAGGAGGAAGGACATGATTTGTTCTTGATGAAGTCATTCTGGTTCTTTGCAACCATTTTTTCCTTTTCTAGATATTCATCAGTCATCTCTTTCAAGATCCTTGAGAAATTTCTCAAGAAATACTGTTAGACTCATTGGCATACAGTTTGCAGAATTCTTTTCTCTTTCTTTTTTTGAAAATTGGGACATATACCCTTTTACAATCTTGTTTTTCTCCTGCTGCCATGATTTTTCAAAGGCATTGAAAGTGATTCAGAAATTAATTTCCCAGTTTTTTAGGACCCAAGGACATAGTTCATCTGAGCTAGGTAACTTGAACTTCTAAGCAAGGAGATATGGTACATAGAGTTTTGGCACTGGAATCAGGAAGACCTGAGATTAAATCATACCTCAGGCAATTAGTAGTCACCCTGGAGAAGCCATATAACCTCTATTTGCCCCAGTTTTCTCATCACAAAACAGGAATAAAAATAGCACCTCTTTCCTGCTCCCCGCCCATTGTTGAGGAATGAGATAATTGTAAAGCATTTGGAACAATGTCTGACACATAGTAGGTGCTATATAAATCTTAACTATTATTATTATTAATTATCATCATCATTATTATTATTATCATTATCAGGGAGCAGTGAGATATCTATTCCCTATTAGTTATTTTTGTTCTGTCCTTTTTTGGTGCTGGGACCTTTCTACTTTGCTGAGAAAACAGAAAAAAAGTAATAAGGAAGTAGATCTTTCTTTTCTCTTGCCATTATCATCCTATTCACTCTGAGTAAAGGTTCTATCTGTTTTTTTATCCTCTTCTCTCAATATGGATTAAAAAACTCCAAATAATAACATCAAAAACCCAGTCCAATTCCTTTCCCTGACCTGTTGTCTTTAGCTTTCCCCGCCACCTTCAGCTCCTTCTAAGCTTCATCACTTCTGATAGTATTTTTACAGCACAATGCCACATAATTTTATCCTCTGTTCCATGGACTTGCTTCTATCTCCTCTATATTTCTTAAAAATAAAATCTATGTTGGTGGGTGAATTCCTTGAGTATTCATATCTGTCTCTCCAGATAATCTCATTTTCCTCCTCAATGGAATGTTTTCCTTTTTTTTCAAAATCAATTTGTAGCTTCAGAGTTTGATGTGTCTCACCAGTCCCAGAGCCCATTAGTATGGGACTCCCTTCATTGATGAAAATCAATCCCTGGGCCTCTGGGATGGCTGGATCAAGTTTTCTTCCAGGGGAAGTCAGGCAGTTTCAAGAAAGAAGATAGAGGGGCGGCTAGGTGGCGCAATGGATAAAGCACCGGCCCTGTAGTCAGGAGTACCTGGGTTCAAATCTGGTCTCCAACACTTAATAATAACCTAGCTGTGTGGCCTTGGGCAAGCCACTTAACCCCATTTGCCTTGCAAAAACCTAAAAAAAAAAAGAAAAAGATAGAGAAGACCACTCAGGTTCCTGAAGGAAAAAGACTCATGGAAGAAGCTGACTTAAGAGGAGTTTCCATCATGTTCCTATCCCCAGCTTGCTGCACTAAATAATTTGGGATTCTAAGTATGTTCATTGTGGTACTGGTATTTGTGAGTGAAGGGAGTCAAGCCTTGGATATAAATTTTAGGATCCTGTTACTCCTCACTTAATGAAATAGCAATTAGAAGTTAGCTTGAACCTGAAAAATCATATCCCCTAAATGAAAAATATTTAATAGAGTGGACAGATAGAATTCTAGTGACTTTAGACTCAATTTCCTGCTTCCTTTCCCTCTCTTCCCCAAGGAAATAAAGTCCCCCCCCCTTGGAAAAGGGTGTTGAGAAGGGGATGAAAAGTAGGCTAAGGATTTCTATTCAACCTCCCTTCAAGCCATGCAAGGATACTCCCAGTATATGTGTGTGTGTGTGTGTGTGTGTGGCAAGCCCTCACTACATATTTTTGAGCATATATAATCTTTCTTGTACTGATTTCCCCCATAGGGTCCCCTGGGACCCTATTTATTTTTACTTTGAAACTACTGAAATCAACTTTTCTAAGATTTGGGGAATATATCAGACTGTGCCCTAATTTCTTCTTCTCTATCACAAACTTTAGGATGGAGCTGACACTTTTTCCATGATTCCTGGTGAAGGGTGTATTCAAGGAAGACTAGTACCTTGGCGTAAGGGCTGCTGAGCCCTTTCCAGGGCTGTTTCCACCTTTGATGTCCACCTGAGCCACCTAACTCTCACCAGTGGCTCCAAGAAGCTGTGAAATGCAGTGGCCACACCCCGGTAAACCATTGCAGCAGATGGGCTAAACCAGGTTAAAGGAAAACAAGGGAATCTCAAACTCATCAGTGTCTACCCCAAGTATATGAAGTCTTCCACTGGTAGAAGGGGAGGAGGAGAATACTTTGTTCCAACGACCATAAAGCTAGCTGTGGAGCACTTAGTGCTTGGTTAGATATCAAAGATGCTGAGATCATTCACTACATATAGAACCATCATCAATGCAACTAGTTGGTGCAGTGGATAGAGCACTGGCCTTGGAGTCAGGAGGACAGGAGTTTGAATCTGACCTCAGACACTTGACTCTTACTAGCTGTATGATCCTGGGTAAATCACTTAATCCTGATTGCCTCACATCAGGGCCATCTCCAGTCATCCTAATTCATATTGGCCATTTACTTAAATGAAATAAAACTTCCTGGATTCACTCTCATAGCAAACATCTATTAGACTGTGATTGTAAAGAGAAGAGATAGAAAGGATGTGAGAGTGACAAAGGTAATATGTGGTGCAGAGTGCTAGACTGATCACAGACTTCCTCTCTAAGCTAAATATTCACAATTAACCAAAGCAGCAGCCCTAAGGCAAAATGAACACTAGAAGAATTAATGTCAAGGGATTAGAGTGTCTCTCTGAGTGGGAACTTGTTGCTAACTTGGAGGGAAAACTGAGTCAACACACAGTTGGCAACAATGGAGCAGAAAACTAGTGGGCAGCTATCAGAGAGCTAACAGCACTGTATTTACTCATCTGGGCCAGAACACTCACAAACACCAAGACTGGTTTGATAAAAATGATGGGGAAATACAGAAGCTGCTAAGTGACGACCGAGAACTCTTCAGGATTTATCAGCAGGAAATTTCATTTATTTCTAAGAAGGCAGCATTTAATTTCATTAAAAGTACAAGTGAAGCTTAGAAAGATGCAGGACTCTTGGCTCAGTAAGAAGGCAGATGAAATTCAATTTTATACATATAGTAACAAACCAAAATGCTTTTATGATGCCCTGAAGGCTATTTATGGGCCAAAGATATATGGTACATCTCAACTACTCACTGATAATAGATCTACATTGATTAATGATAGGGACATGATCCTAGAGAGATGGGCTGAACACTTCCATAGTGTTCTTTTTTTTTTTTTAGGTTTTTGCCAGGCAAACAGGGTTAAGTGGCTTGCCCAAGGCCACACAGCTAGGTAATTATTAAGTGTCTGAGACCAGATTTGAACTCAGGTACTCCTGACTCCAGGGCTGGTGCTTTATCCACTTCGCCACCTAGCCGCCCTCCATAGTGTTCTTAACAGAACATCATCAATCAATGCAGAAGCCATTGACCATTAATTTCAAGTTGAAATCAATCCATCTCTCACTGAAGTTTCAACTGAAGAAGAGGTTTTGAATGCAATTAGGTTCCTTTCAAGTGGCAAAGCACCTGATGCTGATTCTATTCCAGCTGAGATCTACAAGGTGTGTGTATGGGGGTCCATTACTCATCCAAAAACTAATTAAAATTCTTCAGGTTATAAGGCATGAAGAGGTTATACCCTAGGAATTCAAGGATGCCTCCAATGTCCCTCCATTGCCTCCATTATCCTGTGACAATCACAGAGGTATTTCTCTTTTAGTTATTGCTGGTAAAATTCTTGCCAGAGTCCTTCTCAATAGACCAATCCTTCACCTGGAAGATGGTCATCTCCCTGAGAGCCAATGTGCTTCAGAAAAGGGTCAAGGAACAGTCAATATGGTGCTTGCTGCTCAACAACTCCAGGAAAAATGCCAAGAACAGAACAGAGGTCTGTATACAACATTTGTAGATCTGACCAAGGACTTTGATACCATCAATTGTGAGGGTTTATGGAAAATTATGTCAAAATTTGGTTGCCCGGAGAAGTTTATCAGTATTCTACATCAATTTTATGATGGACAGTGGATGATGCTCTTGGGATTTCTCAGTCATCAATGGAGTAAAACAAAGATGTGTCCTTCCTCACATACTTTTGGGCATGATATTTTCAGCCATGTTATCATATGTTATTGCATGATCTGTTTGCAGAGGATTGTTTTTTGTGTTTGTTTTTTGCAAAGCAATGGGGTTAAGTGACTCACCGAAAGTCACACAGCGAGGTAATTATTAAGTGTCTGAGGCTGGATTTGAACTTCAGGCCTGGTGCTTTATCTATTGCACCATCTAGCCAGTCCTGTTTACTGATGATTGTGCATTCAATGCAGCCTCTGAAGCTGAGATGCAATAAATTCTCTGCTGCTTGTGCTAATTTTGGTCCAACAATTAACATTAAGAAAATACAGGTGTTCCATCAGCCAGCACCATACCATCCATATGTGGAACCATCAATTACATCAAATGGAGAAGTTTTGAGAACTGTGGACAAGTTCACTTACCTTGGCAGTTTCCAAGGAGGTACACATTGATAATGAGGTTGACATATGCATGGCCAGGGCTAGCTCAGTATTTGGGAGGCTCAGAAAGAAAGTATGGGTGAGAAGAGGTATTAAACTGACTACCAAACTGAAGGTCTATAGAGTCATTGTGCTAACCATTCCTAGATGCCTATGAAACCTGGGCAGTGTACCAGAACCATGGCATGAAAGTGAATTGCTTCCATTTAAATTGTCTTAGGAAGATTCTGAAGATCACCTGGCAGGAGAAGATACTAGACACTGAGATCCTTTCTCGAGGTAAACTGCCTAGTAGTCCAATATTATTACAGAGTGCAACTATGATGGGCTGGACAGATTGGTAGAATGCCAGACATACACTTGCCAAAAAACTATCACACTGGGTGTTCACAGGGGTGTCAGAAGAAACAATACCGGGACGCCCATTGAAGAACTTTAGAACTTATTTTACAGCATGGGAGACACTGGCACAGGACCACCCAGCATGACATACTCTCATCAGTGAGGGTGCTGAACTATGAGAAAGGCAGAATTGAAGCAGCTCAAAGGAAATGTGACATACATAAGTTTAAATTATCCACCCCAGGTGTTTGCATGGACTATTTGTGTCCAACCTGTGGTAGAGCATTCAGAGTTTGTGTTGGTCTGATCAGCCACAGTTGGACCCATTGTAATTTGTCTCAAACATAGGGATGTCATTTTGGTCTTCTTTGATTACGAAGGGCAAGAACCAATCAACCAACCAACCATGATTCCTGGCCTTTTCTCAATTTTTATTATCCTTCACCTCTCTGCAGCTTTTGTCAATGTGGCATACCCTTTTTTCTTTGATAATCTTCTCTCTCTAAATTTTCAAGTTACCTCTCTCTTGATTGTCCTCTTAGCTATTGACCTCTCCTTCTCAGTCTTCTTTTGCTGAATACTTATCCAGGTCACATCTTCTAAGAATTTTAGGTATCCCTCAAACTTCTGTCCTAGTCCCTCTTTTCCTTCAATAATACTTCACTTGGTGATTTCATCAGTTTCCCTGGATTTAATTATTTTCTTCATGCTAATGATTTTCAAATCTACCGATCCTGCCTCAGTCTCTCTGCTTATCTCCATTCTTGCACCTGCAACTTTCCTTCAGACATTTTGAAATGGATGTCCAATAAATATTTTTAACTAAGCATTTTGAAAATGCAACTCATTATTTTCTTCCTTAAACCCTATCTCCCTATTACTGTAACGTATGAGACCTTTCCAGTCCCTGATGCTCTACTCCCTTCCATTAGTCATTCCCTATATACAATCTGTTGCCAAGGTCTGTTGATTTCACCTTTGCAGCATCTCTCTGGGACAATACAGGCCTCCATCACCTCCTGCCTGGTCTATTACAATAGCTTTCTCCTTAGTTTAACTGTAGCAAGTTTCTCTCCAGTCTAGTCTTTCCTCTATTCAGCCAACAAAGTGATTTTCCTATTCCATAGTTCCCACCATGATATACTTGCCTTCACCTTCCTCTAATACCTGTGACTCCATAATTGTCTCCAAGATCAAATACAAAATGTTGGTTTGGAATTCAGAGCCCTTCATAGCCTAGTCCCCTCCTATCTCTCCAGTCTTCTTACACCTTACTCCCCAATACATATCCTGCCATACAGTGACAGTCTCTTAGCCTGAGACATTTTCTCTGTTACCTATGCCTGGAATGCATGGAAGAGAGACCTTCTCAACCCTGCTTACTGACTTCCCTTTAAGTCTCAGGTAAAATCATATCTTGACAGGAAAATTTTCCCAACCTCTCTTAATTACTTCCCTCTGTAAGTTATTTCCTATTACTGTTAAAGGACTGCACTCAACATGCCTGCAAATTTGGAAACTCAACAGCAGCAATTGGCAAAAGATCAGTTTCTCTTAAATCATTTTTTTCCCCTTGGCTAAAAGGAAACAAAGTTAGTTTTATAAATGAAATTTAATTCTCTAGGATCTTACCAAAACTCCATGGGTGGATGGCATCCTTACCAATGCCAACATTGGGGGCCATTTTGGGATGATTTTATACAAATTGAACAAAGAATAATAAAACTTTTGGCGACCAACCAATGAGATTTCACATAGATGACATAGCTTTACAATATGATTTTCTCACATCTTATACTATTTACTTAAAATTTCTACTGACAAGAATTCCACTTATGCTAAAGAGTAAATGTTTACAAATAACAATAGGATTTTTCTCTGTTTATCCAGGATGTCTCTTATCTTGAAATCTGTTTTTTTTTTGTTTTGCTTTTTTTTTTTTGAAAGGCAATAGGGTTAAGTGGTTTGCCCAAGGCCACACAGCTAGGTAATTATTAAGTGTCTGAGATCAGATTTGAACCCAGGTACTCCTGACTCCAGAGCAGGTGCTCTATTCACTATGCCACCTAGTTGCCCCGAAATCTGTTGATCATGAACTAACATTGAGATAACCAGATTGTATTGAGGCAGGTATAGTCAACATTGTAGGAGACAGGCCTTACAAAAGCCAATTGATATTTTATAATTAATAGTTAAAGGTTAACAGATTAACTTCTGATCAGAAATATATAGATCAAGAAATATTAATTCCATTATAAAGAATATCAGATTAGGTAGTTTCAATTTTCAAGAAGCACAATTCCAAGTAATGTTTAAATCACTAAACACTTGTATTCATTTCATAGGCCAGTAAGGTAATGCTTAAGATTCTGTAATATAAATTGAGAATTACCAGAAGAGTTAGTTGGTATCAAAGAGGCAGAGGAACTAGAGACCAAAATGTCAACCTTTGCTGGATTTTTGAGAAAGCAAGGAAGTTCCAGGAAAAAAAAAATCTTACTTCTGCTTCCCTGACTACACTAAAGCCTTTGACTGTGGGTACTGCAACAAAATGGTTCAGGTCCCTAGAGATGGGAGTATCAGATGGGAGTATCAGATCATTTTACTTGTCTCCTGAGTAACCTCTATATAGATCAAGAAACAAGTTAGAACAAATATGAAAAAGCTTGGTTTAAGACTGGAAAAGGAGTATAATAAAGCTCTATGTTGTCGCCTTATTTAACTTATATACAAGTACATCATGCCAGACTGGATAAATCAAAAGCTGGAATTAAGATTGCCTGGAAAAGTATCAATAATCTCAGTTATGTAGTTGCTACCACTTTGATGACAGAAAGTAAAGAATTAAGAACAGCTAAGAGAAGAGTGTAAAAGCTGGCTTGAAGCTTATCATCAAAAAATCTAGGATCTTAGCAACTAGTCCTATCACTTTCTGGGAAATATAGGGAGGAAAAAAATGGAAGCACTTATTCATTTTATATTCTCAGGCTCAATAATCACTGTAGAAGGCAACCATGAAATTAAAAGAAGCTTCTTGGAAGGAAAGCTGTGGCAAATCTGGACAGCATAACAAAAAAGAGAGATCTCACATGGCCGATGATGAAGATCCATAAAGTCAAAGCTATGGTTTTTCATTATCAATGGATTGCTGTGAGACCTGGATTTTAAGGAGGGCTGAGTGCTGCAAAATCATCTCTTTTGAATTGTGGTGCTAGAGAAGACTTTTGAGAGACCCTTGGATAGCAAGGAAATCAAATCAGTCAATATTAAAGAAATACTAAAGCTTAAATACTTTAGCCACATGAGAAGATGTAACTCTTGGTGTTGGGAAAGAATGAAGGCAAAAGGGAAAGAGGATGGCTGAGGATGAGATGGATAGACAGTATGATGAAAAAAATGAAAATGAACTTGGATAGAAGGATCTGGCACCCCTGCTGTGGTCTTTGGATTACTGAACAATTTATCCTCTATACAGCTTGTCTGTGTGTGTGTGTGTGTGTGTGTGTGTGTGTGTGTGTGTATGTATATCTATATCTATGCACACACACACATGTTTGCATGTTGTTTCCCCCATTAGATTGTAAACTCATTGAGGGCAGAGATTGTCTTTTGCCTCTTTTTGTATCTTCAGTGCTTATCTGTCACCTGTTTCTTTTTTCCTTAGAATAAGATTCAGAATAGAATTTCTTTGTTGCTCCCTCTACTTTTTTGACTAGTGGAGAGCTTAATAGCTGGGTTTTTTTTTTTTTGTTTTTTTTTTTGTGGAGGAGAGAGCTCCAGAAAATGCCTGGCTAATTTAGCTCTATCTAGAATTACTCCTAGGAGAGAATATTTTCCTCCATTAGTTAGCAATTCAGTTTAATTCCAATTGGACAAACGTATTCAGTGCCTACTACTAAGGCGCTAGGTACTGACTTACCTAAAAGATTAAAAAAAAATAATAAAGGAACCGGAGCCTGTCAATGAGCGCATGTGTGCGTGTGCATGCATATGCAAATGTTCACAGAAAAGTCAAAATAGACACAGTACTTTCGGGCCGGGGTGGGGGGGCGTGGCTGCGCTCGCGGCGTGGCCACGGAGCATACGTACTGGAGCGGCTGCCCTGATCCGCCCCTGCCCACCTGTAGCCCATCGCAGGTCACGCTCCGGGAGACCGTCCCTCGCCGCACTGAGGGTCACGGGCCCGGAGACGCGCGCTTTCTGCAGTCGGCCCTGAGGGGATTTGCGTTTGCGCAGGCGCGTCCCTCGTGCGACGTCCTTGCTTTACGGCCGGCTCGAGCAGTTTGTCGTAGGGGGTCGGAGGTGCGGTGCCAGGCTTTTGGGCGCGGTTCGACTTGAGCGCGGTAACGATCCTCTTTCCCTCCCGGCTCCTTTCTGTGGCCGCTTCCCGGTGCTGTGCCGCTGCGGGCGGCCCCGCCTTTCCCAGGCCTGCCCCGCGGGCCGTCCCGGGGCTCCGGCCCGCTGCGGGGGCGGGGCCCATCCGGCCCCCGGCCCCAGCCCGGCCCAGCCCTCCCCTTCCCGGCCCGGCCCTCTCCTTCCATCCCGGCCCCAGCCCTCCCCTTCCCTCCCGGCCCCAGCCCGCCCCGGCCCTCTCCTTCCTTCCCGGCTCCAGCCCAGCCCGGCCCGGCCCTCCCCGTCCCTTCCCTCCCGGCCCCAGCCCGGCCCGGCCCTCTCCTCCCCGTCCCTTCCCTCCCGGCCCCAGCCCGCCCCGGCCCTCTCCTTCCTTCCCGGCTCCAGCCCAGCCCGGCCCGGCCCTCCCCGTCCCTTCCCTCCCGGCCCCAGCCCGGCCCGGCCCTCCCCTCCCCGTCCCTTCCCTCCCGGCCCCAGCCCGCCCCGGCCCTCTCCTTCCTTCCCGGCTCCAGCCCAGCCCGGCCCTCCCCTCCCCGTCCCTTCCCTCCCGGCCCCAGCCCGGCCCGGCCCTCTCCTTCCCGGCCCGGCCCTCTCCTTCCATCCCGGCCCTAGCCCTCCCCTTCCCTCCCGGCCCCAGCCCGGCCCGGCCCTCTCCTTCCTTCCCGGCCCCAGCCCAGCCCGGCCCTCCCCTTCCCGGCCCGGCCCTCTCCTTCCATCCCGGCCCGGCCCTCTCCTTCCATCCCGGCCCGGCCCTCTCCTTCCTTCCCGGCTCCAGCCCAGCCCGGCCCGGCCCTCCCCTTCCCTCCCGGCCCGGCCCTCCCCGTCCCTTCCCTCCCGGCCCCAGCCCGGCCCGGCCCTCCCCTTCCCTCCCGGTCCCAGCCCGGCCCTCCCCTTCCCTCCCGGCCCAGCCCTCCCCTTCCCTTCCCTTCCCTCCCGGCCCAGCCCTCCCCTTCCCTTCCCTTCCCTCCCGGCCCAGCCCTCCCCTTCCCTTCCCTCCCGGCCCAGCCCTCCCCGGCCCGGCCCTCCCGGTCCAGCCCTTCCCTCCCGGCCCTCTCCTTCCCTTCCCTCCCGGCCCGGCCCTCCCCTTCCCTTCCCTCCCGGCCCCAGCCCGGCCCGGCCCTTCCCTTCCTTCCCGAGCCCAGGCCGGCCCTCCCCTTCCCTCCCGGCCCTCCCCTTCCCTCCCGGCCCCAGCCCAGCCTGGCCCGGCCCGGCCCTCCCCTTCCCTCCCGGCCCCAGCTCAGCCTGGCCCGGCCCTCCCCTTCCCTCCCGGCCCCAGCCCGGCCCGGCCCTCCCCTTCCCTCCCGGCCCTCCCCTTCCCTCCCGGCCCTCCCCTTCCCTCCCGGCCCCAGCCCAGCCCGGCCCGGCCCTCCCCTTCCCTCCCGGCCCCAGCCCAGCCCGGCCCGGCCCTCCCCTTCCCTCCCGGCCCCTGCCCCTGCCCGACCCGGCCCTCCCCTTCCCTCCCGGCCCCTGCCCGACCCGGCCCTCCCCTCCCGGCCCAGCCCTGCTTTCTCCGCGCTCCCGGGTGGTAGCTGACACGGGGCTTTCCTTGTTTCCCCAGACTCGCGTCCCGAGCGGCCACTTGCAGGCCCGAGTCATGGAGCCGGAGCAGCTGCTGGAGGGACAGACGCCGGTACCCGGGGGCCTGCGGGGGGAGGGGGTGCCAAGGTCGGGGCCGGGAGCCGTGCCCTGACCCTTGTCTTGTCTTGTAGGTTTCGGAAAACCCTCACTCCGAGTATGGCCTCACCGAAAACGTCGAGGTAACAAACTCCACTTCTTTCACCCCCTAGTAACTTTAGCATCTAGAACATAGGCTTATTAAAAGCGGACTAAAGACAGCACTTCCAAAGGTCGTTAGGTTACTTTATTTGGTGGGCAGTGGTGATAGGTTTCTATTGTTAGTTCGTGTGGTATGGGCTATATAGAATTTTTTTCAGTTTCTAGGGCCCTCTGAAAATTACTTTGTATTTACCTTGCATATACTTTGTATTTACTTTACTAACATCTGTTGTTTCCCCGATAGAATGTAAGCCCTTTGAGGGTAGGGGCTGTCTCTTTTTGTTTTCCTATCTACAGTGCTATGTTTATAAATGTTTGTTGATTTGATCCTTCTATTACTGTTTAAGTAATCAAAAGATTTGCTCTGTGGATTCAAATGTTTGCTAGTCAGCATTCATTAATTAGCCAACAAATACAGAATTCTGTATATGGATTGCTGTTGGGATACATTTAATTCAGTTCACATTCACCAAGAGGCTACTATGTGCCAAGCCCTGTGCTAGGTGGGGATATGTAACAGAAAACAGAAACAGTTCCAGCCATTTAGATGATCTAAAGGGGAAAGGAAGATAAATTCACTGGGAGACAAAAGGAGATATATATGTATATATATATATATATATATATATATATATATATATGCTTTATAGTTGACAATATATACCTTCTTTTGTTTTCCAGTGAATTAATTTCCAATATATATTCTATATATGATTTATGTGCATGTATGCACATGTATATGTTATACATATACATATGTGTATATAGATGTGCATTGTGTATATGTATATATGCAAAAATATGAATACATTATATGTAAGGGAGAATGTTTAACACTGATATATAATCTATTGTAAATCTCATATTTTTATTACATGAAATTTTTATATATTATGCTAATATATGTTAACCATTGCATATTATAGGTATTTAATTTTTTTAGCTAGAGTGACCAGAGGTAGGTACTTAAAAAAATTTTCATGGAAAATACAATGGGAGAATATTTAAAAGTAAATGAAAAGGAAGGTATGATATGTTTTGGAAATAAAAGAGGAATCCATTTTAGGGCTAGTGGCACTGATACCAGTGGGATTTAATTGAAGTAGATTAAAAAAACATGTTCCACAATTCCTCCTCTTGGAGTTGGCTTTGATGAGTTAGATGATATATTTTCTAGTTAGATGATATATTTGTAAGGATGGTAGATTTAGAGCTGGAAGGAATTTTAGACATTAACCTTAGTATCCCCTTTGACTTTACAGCCTAAAACATCCTCCTTGGACATCATTCCCTTATATTTATTGTCTTCCCCTTTTTGAATGTATATTTTTTTGAGGACATACATTTTTGTTTATTTCCTTTGCTTTTATTTCTGTCCCTTGCATTTAACACTTACCTGGCACTTAGTGTTTATTCAGTTTTTGTTTGAGTAACTGAAGCTTGAAAGGTGAAGTGACTAAACTTTAGATCACACAAGGTAGTTTATAGAAGAGATCCTGAATCCTCCAACTCCAGAAGTTTTGTTATCACTACTAAAAGACATTTGTGTGATACAGTGTATAGATTAGATTTGGAAGTCAGGAAGTCCCGAGTTCAAATCCAGTGTCAGATAATTTACTAGCTTTGTTACTTTGTTACTTTCTGCTTAGTTTTGCTCACCTGTAAAATGGGTATAATTTGCACCTTCTCAGGATTGCTGTAAGAATAAAAATAAAATACTATTTGTAAAGTACTTTGTAATTGTTTTAAAAGGCTCCATAAATATTAGTTATTTTTTATAGTGCTATATAGACTGCTGATTTTTTTGGTATCGATGAAGAATTACATCAGTCACTTTTAACACTATAGAATATAGTTTTTAATGCACCATTGTATTGTCGTAAAGGCAACATAGCTTGCTTGTTGTATATTGTACCCATAAGACATTCCAGGCACCAATATTCACAAGTGATTTGAACTTAAGGCATAGCTAGCTTTTCTTAGCTAATTTTCATCCTTTATTTTCTGAGTTATTGAAGGAGGTTAATTAGGGTTATGTGAAAGGGACAACTAATAACATATCTAACTTTTAGGATACCTGTTATTTGTTATGTTTCCTGTTTGAAGCTTTGATTTTGGCTTCATTATTAAGAACTACACTTTTTAGTATAAATTAATGATGTATTCTTAGTTTTTTCATCTCTTCAAGGTTTAGATAGTAGGTAATGATATAACTTTTAAAAAATGTTCCTGTATTCTATGTTGCTTTTTTCTTTTTTTCTTTGGCAGTAAAATAATGCTCAGAAAGATGATAGTTTTTGTTCTAGGACAAAGAGAACCAGCCACAGTGACTTAATATTTATAGAATTTAGATGTATAAAATATAGTCTTGGAATTTGGTGTGGAAGGGAGAGGTGAATTTAGAAAGGAGGAATTTTTTTATAATTAAATTATACTTCTAATGATCAGCAGTATCTTTGTATAAATTGAACCCAATTACATTTTTTGTGTAATATAATTTGTATTTGTTGTACTTTTATTGGATATTTTCTTCATTGATGCATATTACAATTCTTCCTGACATGTTGATCTCATACAGTTCTTTTCCACATTTCTATAAATCTGTCATACAGAATACCCTGGAGCCTTTTTTTCCCCCTCTCTCTTATAATCTCCCTAGTATACCACTGTAACAATCAGATAGTCTTTTGCCTCTCATTCTTTTTTTAGTTTTTTTTTCCCCTGCAAGGCAATGGGGTTAAGTGGCTTGCCCAAGGCCACACGGCTAGGTAATTAGTAAATTAGTAAGTGTCTGAGACCGGATTTGAACCCAGGTACTCCTGACTCCAAGGCTGGTGTTCTATCCACTGTGCCACCTAGCCGCCCCTTGCCTCTCATTCTTACTGCATGACAAGCACATCTTTTTTTTCTGACCACCTGTGTCTTAGAGATGTGATACCAGCAAGTAATAAATTATTCTTTTAATAAGTTTTAGTCTACTTTTCATGACCATTTGAGGTTCTTATGAGATCATATTCTATAATTCATTGTAGCTTAGCATCACTAAGAATATTAATGTAACAGATGAAACTTTTGTATTGACTTTAGATAATTAAAAAGTACTCTGTAATTTCTCAAATGTGCTTCAGCCTGTTCTTTCTTAATCAGTTCCTAGCTCAGCTGAGGCCCCCCCCCCCCCCCCCATGTCTGTGTGTGTGAATGAAATTGTGCTAACTTGACTGGTTGCATATCAAAGTCTATGCAATATGTATTTTTCATCCTTTTTTTACCCCTCTTGCTGTGGAGTGTTAGACTACTTCCAAATTCTGGAAATTTCATTTAAGAGGCATTATAATAATGTTCTGGGGCTTGATGTAGTTAGTATAATTTCATATATGAATAGGAACATTTGTGAACTTGCCACCAGTGAGGAATTCTTTATGTAAAATGTAAAATAATAGTATTTTATCACCCATTTCATGGGGTGATTATGAGGAAACCATTTTACAAATCTTAGTGCTTAATAAACGTCAGTTACAGTATTGTTTTCTTTGTAACTTGTGCAGGACAATTTCCATAATACCAGTGAGCACTTTGGTTGAGCATGAATCTTTTATAATTCATCTGTTAACTCTGTAGTTGTATCTGTCATAGTTTTGCCTGGTTTTAAGATATGCTTGGAAAATAGTTTTTGGAGGAAACCCTTTGTGACAATTTTTTCTTGTCTCAAATACTTTTTTCATCGCTGACAAATTGATTCCCAATAGAAAACATCTAAAAAAGTTCTCCTCTAGTGTTATCTTGGATATTATTGAAGTATGCCTGTTGTGTGTAAGTATATATACACACAACGAACATAAATCCACATATATGTTAGTATTGTAATAAATATATTAAGATTAAAAAGCAGCCACATAGTGATGACTAGTTGGTAATTGGTAGTGACTTCTTGGCTGCCTTTTTTTTTTTGGTTGTCAAAGCACTTTAAATAATTTCCATTCCTTTGACATATTCCCTTTTTTGAGGCATCTTAAAAGTCCATTCCTTAGTATCTTTAAAATTGGATTGCTCTAGGGTGGACTTTGTCGGTATGCATTTGAGGAGATAATAAATGCTTGTTGAATGAATAAATTCAATTGCTTTTTGGATTAAAAGTTTATAATATTACAGTTTTTAGAGCTGTAAGGAACTTTTACAAATCACCTAGTGTGGCCCTCTCTGTTTTGAAGATAAGGAAACTGAGGCCCAATCTTGACCCAAAAGTTAAATAACTTCATTATCTTCAGTTTTAATTGATGCCATCACGCAGTAAATATTATACCTTGTTGAATGAATTCAAATTTGGTGACACTGATAAGGACATTGTAGACCTAGCGGGATCAAAGGGTATTTACAGGCTTTATTGAGATAAGCATATGCTTTCTCTTGGTTTTGTTATTGATATGGTCAATTTTGTTGATAGTTTTCCTGATATTGAACCAGTTCTGCATGCCTGATATAAATCCCACCTGGTATTAATGTATGATCATTGTGATATATTGCTGAAATCTCTTGGCTAGTATTTTATTTAAAATTTTTATATTGATAATTCATTAGAGAAATTGATCTATAATTTTTTTAATCTGTTTTAACTTTTCCTGGTTTGGGTATCAGCTCCATATTTGTGTAATAAAAGGACTTTGGTAGGGCACCTTCACCTATTTTTCTGAGTAGTTTATATGGTATTAGAATGAATTATTCTTTAAGTGATGGGCAGAATTTTTTTGTGAATTCATCTGCTCCTGGGGATATTTTCTTAGGAAGGTCATTGATGACATGTTCAATTTCTTTTTTCTAAGATTGATTTTTTTAAAGTATTTTAATTCTACTCTTAATCTAAAGGATTTATATTTTTGTAGCTATTCATCAATTTCATTTAAAATCTAAATTATAGATTGTCAAATTTATTGGCATATAATTGGGCACAACAGCTCCTAACAGTTGTTTTATTTCCTCTTCCTTGGTACAACTAATTTTGATACTAGTAATTTGGTTTTCTTCTTTTTTTAAATTAAATCATATTAACCAGTGATTTAACTATTTATTGTGTTTGTGTGTGTTTTTTTTTTTAATGAAACTGGCTTTTAATTTTATGGTTTTTCTTTCAATTTTTTTAATCTTTCCTTTGATTTTTCAGGATTTCCAATTTGGTATCTGAGTGGGGATTTTTGATTTGTCCTTTTTCTGTTTTTTTTGAAAAATTTTTTTTTTTGCAAGGCAAATGGGGTTAAGTGGCTTGCCCAAGGCCACACAGCTAGGTAATTATTAAGTGTCTGAGACCAGATTTGAACCCGGGTACTCCTGACTCCAAGGCTGGTGCTTTATCCACTACGCCACCTAGCTGCCCCCTTTTTTGAAATTTTTAATGAAATTATTGATTGTTTCTACGATTTGTTCTTTGACTTTATGCAACTTTTTTATGAAGCTATTGAGAGATGTTTGGACAGTGAATTCTCTTTTTCCCCTTCATATATCTAGCAATAGCAAGCAAGTATTGGATTTATCTTTCAGTATAAGGAAAAAATTTACTCAAATGATGAAATGCTTCTGATTCCATTTTATTTGATGCTCTGGTATTTTTTGTTTGGCTGTGGGTTCCTTATCTTTCCTTTCTTTTTAAATCTTCGCAGTTAGCAGCTCAATCAAATCCTCACTGGAGAGTTCTCCATGAGACATTCTTATCTATATCTCCATCTTAGCTCCATAATCATTCTTATCTACTTTGAGTTCTAGTTCTTTTGCTGGGTTTAGGATCTTTTTTTCTGAAATCCATGAAAATTGAGAATGAACTATGGACATGTTTTCTCCCAAACTCTTCATTCATGTGTTGGGGCTATACCTTCCCATACCTTTGTTGTATTCTGGATTGCATGGTAAATATTATAGGACTTCTAGAAATCTCTAAGTGTTAAGTTTTTATCTGCATTCAAAGCTGCATTGTCTGGGCAAATGTTGTTTGGATTTTTTTTTTTTTAGAATATAGGCCCAGCATTTGGATCAGAGTGTGCAGTTTTATAGCTCTTTGGGCATAGTTCCAAATGTAGTGCATAAATAACATGCCTGCCTTGAAGTTCACAATACTCCTTGATCCATAGGATGTAGTAATAATTAGGTAACATTATGGAGAAAGTAGAGCATTTGTACATTTTCATTGAAGACCTCCAGATGGGGAGGGGAATGAAACAGTGCATAAACTATTGTTCAAAGAAGATAAGGATTACTCATACTTTAGGATTAGTGAAATAATGCACAGAGAGTATTGCTTTGCTGATTTTTTTTATTACTTTGGGATTTTCTGAGTGGTGCATGAGAACAGGATTTAATTTGTAAGTGTCAGATTTCCTCCAAGCAGAAGAGTAATTCTGTTTTTCAAAATTTTGTTCCCTGACAGTTTTTTTTTCTCCATGATGATGTAGGTTCAATATGAAATTCTTTGATAAAATAGTCCAGTTTCATCCATACTAATGATTTGCTCTAGTAAGCAGGAGCTTTCATCAATAATGTTTTGTAGGAAACTTCCTTGCTACTTCAATATCTGCACTAGCAGCCTCTTCTGATACTTGCTTATTATGAACTACTACACAATTTTGAAATCATTCAAATCAGCCACTGCTTGTTGTAAGTACCAGTGTTTCTTTAGGGTACATTACCTTTAAATCTTCAGAATCTTTGAGCCTTGTCTTGAATTGTAATCAAGCTTAAAGGGATATTCTTTTTCATCTGGTCTTTTAGTCCCATAGTTAATAAGGTTCTCTGTCTCTAGAATAGTACTTTCTGGTTTTTTTTTCCCAACACATAAGTAGCCTTCATGCCAGCCCTACCTTTGCATGCTCCTTTATTTGAGCAGCATCTTTCACTGTGGTGCTCAAGTTGACACTGCAAGACTAAGTTCACGTACTAACTATGACAGTTTGTTTTCTTTAATATTTTCTAATTATTTGACTTAGGCTTATGAGATAGTTCACTCTTCTTCTAAAGAGTATATTTTCTACTAGCTAATGTAAAAATATAAGGATCATTATTGAACACAGGAAAAGGAACAGTATCATTTTCTTCAGACATAGGGGAATTGACTTAGAGAGGCTTTTCAGCTTCCCACCAGTGTTTATACTGCCTGAGTCATTCAGCTATCTTATTGTACAACATCTGCTTTACACAGCGTATTATCCCAGTTTTTTTGGAATGTAGATTTCTTTAAGAATTCTTTATGTAAAGCAAGAACACTCTGTAACTATTTTTCTTTCTTTAGAAGCAGTACTACTCAGTTTTCCATCACCATTTTTAAGTCTTCTGTTCTCTTTTATAATAGTTTCTAAGTAAACTTTAAACCATTGTTGTCTTTGGCTACCATTTTTCTTGGCAAGGATACTATTAAGTGGGGCATAATTTACTGGTCTTATTAGTCTAGGCCCCCGTTTTTCATTGCGTGAAATTTTTGTGAGATATGGAGATTGTCAGTGTTTTAAAAATGGAGAATTTAACATTTTAAAAATATTGGCAGCTTGTTTAGGGTAGCATATTGGGTTGAAGATGCTATACCTCATATAGTGTCTTCCCTTTATCTTTTTTCAGTAGTAGTTAATCAAGGAGCATTTTGAAGTTGTAAAATCAGATTGAAAAAAATGACTGATATGATATTGGTTTCTGCTCTTCGTTGTAAATTTTTCAATGTATAAAATTAGTATAAAAATATCTCCTTTGTCTGGTGTATACAGTTTTGCTATAACAGTAAAAAAGTAATTTAATTAGAAAAGTATTTACATTATATACATATATATGTATATATAAAACAGGTAAGTATATTCCAAACATAAAATGGATAAAGTATATTTCAAACATTGCCTTTTATGACTTCCCCCCCTTAAATTTCTAAAATTTCAAAGAAACCAAATTGAGAATTCCAGTAAAATATTCCAAATATATGATTCTAGTGTCTTGGAAGTTGTTTGGGGTCCATGTGGCAACTCTCAAATATTAAAAAATGCAATTGAGCTTGAGGGATGTTGCAGGGTAAGGATGTTACGTAAAAATTATAAGAAATAAAGGAAAATAAAGTAAAAATTTTTAAAAAAGTTATAAGAATATATTTTAATGGAAAAGGGAAGGAATATTTGTTGCCAGAAATATAGAGAAAATTTTAAAAAGTGAAAGAAAAAATTCTGATGACAGTCATGAAGATAAATGATTAGCAATTATGGGGCATAAGGGGAGAGTAACCTGAATGAAATTTGAGAAGAGAAATTTGGGTATATCCTTGTTAGAGAGATTCTAATTGAAAAATAGTTTATTTCTTAATTGATCTGCCTTGAGATACTTAATGTGTTCCTTAGTTTATTCTTGTCACTCAAGATAATTTAATTTGTCAGATTGATATATCATTTTTAAATTTATTAGCGAATAGTGGAAAATGAGAAGATTAATGCAGAAAAGTCATCAAAACAGAAGGTGGACCTTCAATCATTGCCAACTCGTGCCTACTTGGATCAGACTGTTGTACCTATTTTATTACAGGGACTTGCTGTGCTTGCAAAAGAAAGGTGAGATAACTCATGTAATCTGATTTGCAATCCTTTTGCAAATGATTTATATTTTTTCTTAGAAGTATTATAAATATGTTAACATAAATATTTTAAGTTTTGAAACAACTCTATGAAGTGTATTTGTAAGTGTGAGCTTGGGTGGAGACAATAGATAATATTTTAGAACTGTTTTTGGAACTGCTTTTCTCTAGGTACCCAAATAAATCAGGAGCTAATGTGGTCATGCTAGTATTGGTTTTCCTTGCCATTTATTTCCCTTTCCTGTTCCTGGATACTTTATAGGTCTTTAAGAAAGCGATCTTAAGGGAAATTAAAAGAGGAGTTAGTATTTAGAGAGAGAACTATTGCCATCATTGGAGTTATCCAGTATATTCTCTGGATCATTTAGACAATGATAGGAAGAGGACTCAAGGAGTAACAGTAATGATACATTTATTCTACTACTTTTCCCTCAGGGCACCTGAGGAGTATTTGTTACTTGCCTGTGAGTTACATTTCATTTTGCCTGTTATTAATACTTATAAATTAAGTAGAGAAATTAGAGTAAAACTGGAAATCACTTTGATTCCAATACCATTAGCTAGCTTTATAGTTATTTCTCCTTTTTTCTGCCTTTTTATTTTTCCCAATTAATTGATTTCTTTTTAGGTAAGTAGATCCACTGGAAAAGCTCTTTCTGCTAATGAAATTTGCCATCATTTTGTGCCCATTATGTTCTCATATAGTGAGTTTAAATTTTGTTAGAAATAAATTTGAAAATTTACCAAAGTATAACTTAGGACCATATCTCAGATTTGAAGAGGTAAGTATTAGCCAGAATATAGAGTAGAAATGCAAACTGTTACACTTCTGTGAAGTATAGCTCTAATGTTAAAAGATGCTTAGATATTTGTTTAGATTTTTATATGTATAATTTAAACCCATAAAATTGGAATTACTTTATGGATATTTGGATTAATCATTAATATTTAAACTAAAGATGAATTATTTAATTTCTGCTTTTTTTTCTTTCCTGTTAAATAATAACTGGGATTGTATTTTTAATATAGGTTAAGGCTTTGAAAAAATTTCCGAATGACAAAAAATGGGGATTTTAAAGTTAAAAGTAACCTTAGGAAATTGATATTAAGTAAAATGAAATTTGACTTGTTTTACATGTGAAGCATATGTTAATTTGTTTTTTCCACTTAGAGCAAATAGATGTTTCAAGCCTTAATATCTTAGGGCCAATATTGGTTATATGTCAATAGACCATGCCATGTTGTGACATAAATTAAATTTTCAATTATTAGCCTCAAATATTTAGATATTTTGACTTCTGAAATACAATGTGGTACAAAAATGAAAAATGGTGAGATGTTAATAGTAAACTTTATGTTTTTAAAGATAATGGTATTTGAAATTATCCTGATGTATAACCATAATGTAAGAAATGGCTATAAAATAATGAGATTAATTTATGCATCCAAATGGGTGTGCTCTCCTTTAGCCACTTTGTGGAAGCTTTAAACTTATTACAGAACATTGCCTCTTTACTTTATTTTCCTATCTACTCTAACCCTTGCCTTCATACTTGAGTGACTTCAATTTGCATATCAATACAGGCTCAAAAACTCTGACCTTTCTGTTTGTCAATCTCCTTAGCTTTTGTGACCTTATTTTTTTTTTTAATCTTACCCATACAGAAAGGCATGGTCATGCTCTGGATATAACTAATAGTTATAATTATTCCACTTCCCAGATTTAGAGCTTTGAAATTCATCTCTTCAACCATAGACTCTTGTTCTTCAGTTTCTCTTGCTTCAACTCAGCTAAATTTATTTTGGTCAATATATCTTTAAGATTTTTCAGGCCCTTGCTTATTTACCTTGTTACTGAATTTTCTTTAAACCTCCTCTATTAGATTTTGAACTCCTTGAGTACAGATACTATCTCATTTTTTCTATTTATGTCACTAGTGTTTAGTAGGTATTAAGTACTTAAATGCTTTTTCCTTCATTCATGTTGTTCATTTTACTCTGTGTCAGTTCATGTGTCTAACCACATTTCTTTGAATCCTTTATTCATCATTTCTTATGATGCCATATTTCATTAATTCATACAGCACAATTTATTCAGTTATTCCCTTATTATATAGACACCTATTTCTAGTTCTTTTTCTTTTTTTTTTTTTAAGTTTTTGCAAGGCAGTGGGATTAAGTGGCTTGCCTAAAGCCAGCCACACACCTAGGTAATTATTAATTGTCTGAGGCTGGATTTGAACTCAGGTCCTCTTGACTCCAGGGCCTGTGCTCTATCCACTGCACCACCTAGATGCCCTTCTAGTTCTTTGTTGCAACAAAAATGCTACTTATAAACATTCTTGTACATGTGGCCTTAACTTCCTTGGAAAGGATGTTGTTGTCATCACCAGAAACAAATAAATTTAGGAAGGATGGATTTAGGGGAAAATATTTTGATTTCTGTATTGGACATGGCAAATTTAAGGTGTTTATGTGATATATGCCTCATTACAATATTGTTTGGTCTGGTGATTTTATGAATAGTTTCTGATTGTTTTCCAGAATGATTGAACTAATTCATAGTTCTTTTATTCTTAGCCTTCTACATTTCCTGTAGCAATCATTATTTTCTATTTTTGGTTATATTTATCCATCTGAGGACCATGAAGTGGAACCTTTTGTAACTTATTCTTTTTTTTTTTACAAGGCAAATGGGGTTATAAGTGGCTTGCCCATGGCCACACAGCTAGGTAATTATTAAGTTTCTGAGACCGGTTTGGAACCCAGGTACTCCTGACTCCAAGGCCGGTGCTTTATCCACTATGCCACCTAGCCGGCCCCAGTCTTGATTTCTTGACCATTGGTCCATTCAATTTATCAATAACCTTTTAACAAGTGAATAAATAAATTAAGTTTGCATTGACATGAAGCCTAGTAGAGATAGATATTTATTAATTTTATCACACTATCGACAATGACTTTTCCAACTTTTTCCCTCTCATCAAATTATCACTACCCCTTACTTCCTTTTAGCAGAGGACTTCCCCAACCATCATGAGCTTCCTTACTTTGTACTTCAGAACTCTTCTTTATTGACTTCCTTTTACTCTTCTCCAGTTCCTGATTAGTGATTAGGAGTTGGGCCGCCTCCCAACCCCTCCACTTATGTTTTTGATTCTATCCCTTCCCTTTTCCTCTGGGAGTTTGCTCTCTTGGTCATTCCCTCTTTTTATTGGAATCCAGTCTTTTCATTCTAATAACTTCCAAAGTGATATTTACAGATATTTATTTGATATTTATAGTTGTGACCATGTTATAACAACCTTTCCCCAGTGACTCCCTATTCCAGTAGTATGAAATACAAACTCCAAAGTCTGATGTTTAAAGCTTTCTACTATCTGGCTTTCCAATCAACTTTACAATTTTATTTTATGTTACTCTTTGACATGTGCTTTTCATTCCAGCCACATTGGCCTTTGAAGGGGTTAGCATATATTTGAATGTGTGATTCACAGTACCTTTATTTGAGGACTCCATCTTATTACTTTACAGTCTTAAAGCCAGCCTTCCCAGAAGTATTTGTGGGATAGGTATATTGATTGGATCTCTGATTTCTTTGCTATGAGAAACTTTCAGTGAGGCAACTTCCTCCATTAATGCATTTTAGGTTTTAGGGAGTTGCCTAGAACACTTGAGGTTTAAGAATTGTTTGGAGTCAAACAGCTGATAATGTTAGAGATGAGACTAAAACCAAAATTTTCTTGTCTTTGAGGACAGCTTTCTGCACTCCAACATGATGCCTTCTCATGTATCAATTAAAGATATGAAATGCTGAATTTTAATTAGGAGTGAAGGTGAAAATCAAAATAATCATCAGATTAAATTTAGAAAAATACATGGCTATTTCCTAATGAAGTAAAGATTTTCTTGTGTTACAGTGAGGTAGAGTAAAGATAACGTTTTGCTTGAATTTTGGTAAGAAATGTCTTCTGAAATTGTTAAATGATTATAAAACAGGGCAATATTACAATGTTATTTTTTATAATAGTGTAATATATCTGACTATTTGAACTATTCTAAATCTTGAATCTCTTTTTCTTTTCAGACCTCCAAATCCTATTGAATTTCTAGCATCGTATCTTTTAAAAAACAAGTCACAGTTTGAGGATCGAAACTAATTTCGGGAAAAGAATAAAATAATATGGTTGTTACTGTAGATATATATATATGATTAAGAGGCAGTTTATATTGCCATGATTCCTTTTTTTTTCTTTTGAAAGTATATGAATCTTCAGGACCACAGATCTTGTTTCAGTAACTCCAGAAAGGGAACATATTTCCCTTATTCTTTATTTAATGAACATACTTATTTAATGAACATATTCTTTGTTTTTATTTTTTCACATTGTCTTAAAATCAACCTTCAGAATAAATTACTAAAAATTTGTTTTTTGGAAAGCAGTTTTTATTGAGGATATTTGTGTATTGTTGGGGTATTATTTCTTAGGTAGCAGTGATCTTATTTCTGATAATTTTTGCATCATAATTGGCTTCATTTTAGAATGTTGTATTGATTTACAGCACAATGAAAATATAGCACAGAGAAAGGATACTATAAAGCCTGGGCATTTTAAATGTATAAAGTTTGTCATTTCTACCTAACCATCACTATTTTGCCTTAACTTGGCTGTCTCCAAATAGGTGCTTTATAGCCAATCAAAAAGTAGCATTATTCCTCAGTTGCTTTCCTCAGCAATCACATGGCACCCAAGGCTCTGATGCATTTGCTTGTTCTTTATTTTGTGAATCTTTTGAGTAACCCACCTATAGAAAGAGAATTTATGAATACTCTTGGGGAAAAAAGGTATTAAGCTAGGCAAGGAAAAAATTAAAATAAGTACCTGTTTTAAAAGAAAATAACCTGTCTCAGTTTGCTAACTAAAAATATTAAGTTTTTTTTTACAACATTAAAAGCAGGAAATGGCATAATAGAACTAGCTTTACTAAAGGAAAGTAGCACTGATCTACAAATCTCAAATTTTTATTTTTATGAATAAAAAAAAATCTGGAAATAATGGTTTTTGTCATTTCCATAGTTGTATCATGATGTAGTAGGAAATACTGAATTTGGAGTCAGAATACTTGGGTTCATGACTATGAGGTCTAATCCTTCATTTGCTTCATCTCTAAGATGGAGATAATACTTAAGTACCTCATAGGGTTATTATAAAAGTAAGAATATATATATAACACTTCTGGAAACTGCAAAGTCCATTACAACCTTAAAGGTGCTATTATTTCCAAATGGGTTAGATTGTGAATCCTCGAGAGCAGTGCTATGGTGTTTATCTTTGCATACAGAGTGCCCTATGTATAGGTACTTAATAAAATGTTTGAAGGAATCAGATACACCAAATTTTTCATTCTGTCTGGTTTATTCAATTTTTATGAATCTGCCCTGGCATTTACAATTTTTACTTTTAGTTTAATTCTCAAAAATAATTAAAAACATAATAGCACATATATTCATTTACCTTTTCATTTACCAAAGTCAAATAATATAAATTAGCAGGGGAAAAAGGAAAAGAAATTATTTCTCTGTCCCTATGTTTCCAAGTCTGTCCATTACCTTTTTGGCTTCACTTTTATTGGAAAAAGTAATATGGACATGATATTTTCTTTACATTTATAAAATTTGCGTTAGCCATTTTGTAATCATTGAGTTGTATATAATTCTATATAGATAGGCTTCCTCTCCAGCCCCTATCTTATGATAGTCTTAACATAAATTACTGTACATAGTATTGCTGGCTCAAAAGGTATGTGATCAGTTTTTGTGAATTTTATTGTATGTTACTGTAGTCTCCCAAACACTTGAAAAGATCTGTAATTGCCATTAGCAGTGCATTATAGTGCTTGTTTTTCTTGACATGTTAAAACTGAATTTCATCATTTTTGTTTTTCCTATTTTAGAGGTTTATAAGATGTTATCTTAAGGTTTGCTATAATTTTCATCTTAATATTTATTAGGGAATTCAAACAGCTTTTCCTGTGGTTATTAAAAGTTTGTAGTTTCCACTGAAAATTAAACTACAGTTGTTTAGGTTGACAACTAAAATACACACCATATAGTCAAAAAATACAACTTGGAACTCAGAGGGGGGAAATAATTTAATTAGATTCCTTAAAATCTAAATGAGATTAGATACATATATCTTTATATTATATATATTAACCTGAAAAACTGCAAATATTATTTCTTCTCTGTAGAGATAATTAGCTAGTTATCTTGTATTTATTTTGTAACTACTCATGGTATATATAAATACAATCTCTCTTGATTTCATCAGGGAACTCCTTGTGTAAGTTTTTTGAAGGCAGGGACTCATACACAAACACACATAATGCGTATTATATATATATATATATATATATATATATACACACACACACATGTGATATATATATGTGTGTGTGTGTGTGTGTGTGTGTGTGTGTATATATATATGGTATGTGTGTGTTCCCAATACTATGCACAGTTCCTGTCATATAGTAATCTTTAAATACTTATTGATTTATTTCCACTCTCAAATTCACTTTTTGTATGTAAAGTGTTCTTTAATCATGATTTATTTTTTGTTTTTAATTAAGTGTATGAGGCTGGATTTGAACTCAGGTCCTCTTGACTCCAGGGCTGGTGGCACTATCTACTTTGCTACCCAGCTGCCCTAATCATTTGATTTATTAGTAACTTTTAGTATCGTTATTGTTTAGGAAAGCAGAGGTGTATATAAGCATTATTTCTATTTGACCTTGGTTGCTTTCATGTATTCTGTCTCAACCTTCCTCTAATACCTAAAATAGTTCCTTAAAGGTAGCAGTGTTGGGGCAAGTTATCAGGGAGAACTCAGTAACACATATGCCTTGGTTTCAGGTCAGCCTCAACTGGAAATTTTTTTAAAGCTTTTTGGAGTTTGATACTTGATTTGTTATTATAATCTGGAAGGTAGCTCTAAATATAGCTCTAAATTCAAATTGATACTAGGAATAGAATGCTAATTCTAACACAAATTATGAAGATATGAGACAGCTCCTTACTTGATTTTTCCTATCCTCCAATCTAGATTTATTAAAATATTTGGCAATTCTTGATTTCCCCCTCAGTGCTAGATCAAATATAATATTTAAAACCTGGGCCACTCATGCTATCAACAGTGAATAAATTGAACTACAGAATGATAAATTTAGTAATGCTTTGAGTTTGGTTTATTTATTTTTTTTGGTCTGCATCTTACTGCTATTAAACTTCTGCCTATACAGATTAGAAACTTTATTGTTTCTTGTAACAGTCTTAGCTATACAGGGCCTTCAACTGTTATTTGTCAGAAGCAGGATTTAAACCCAAATCTTTTGAATCCAAGACTGACCTGGTATTTACCAAATCTTGCCACTGTTCAGAATTGTTATGTGGAATCTAAAGTAGTAAGACTGTATTTTTAAGCTGGGGCTTAGTCTACTTAAATTGTATTTTAACACCTTTTTTCCCCAAACTACAGAAGCAGGACCAAGAAAGCTTTTGGTTTATATATTTTTTATGTTTTTTTCATTTGTAAAGTACTTTACATAGATTCCCATTTGAGGTTTGGAATAGTTATGTTAGGTAGGTACTAGAGTTATTATCAATTGAAAATAGAAGAAATAGCTTCATAAAAGTTAAGTTCCTCACAAAGTGTCAGAGGCCGAATTTGGATTTAGGCTTTTCTCATTCCAGGTTGTTCAGTCTTAACCACACCGTCTTCCCAAATGTATTTTTGTCTTAGAATAGGGCAAGCTATAATATAGAAATCCTCAGAAACTGATAAATTAACCTTTATGAAAGTAATTTGAGCTTTTAAATTGACAGAATACTTTGTCATTGAACTATTTGAAATAGGTTGGAGACTGATAGTGGAATATACAGTGTTGGATTAGAGGACTGAAGGTATCCCCAGTTTTTGTTCCCCTCATCAAGTTGCATTACCAGTGGCAATCTGGCTGAGCTGTTAAGGCTGGTGAGAACTTTTTGAGGTTCTGCGCTTTTCACTTTTTGGAGGCAGTCAGGTTAAGTGACTTGGCCATGATCACACAGCTAGCAAACATCAAGTGTCTGAGGCCAGATTTGATTCTGAACAGGTGGTCTATCCACTGCACCACCTGGCGGTCCTTTTTTAAAAGAGCTTATTTGACCCTAAATTGTGTTATGTTGTTGGAGGTGACATTTAGAGTTGTTGGAGGGGCAGCTAGGTGGCGCAGTGGATAGAGCACCGGCCTTGGAGTCAGGAGTTCTTGAGTTCAAATACGACCTCAGACACTTAATGACCTAGCTGTGTGGCCTTGGGCAAGCCACTTAACCCCTTGGAACAGATGTTTTATGCTGTCTTTCATCATAGAACCTTTAAAATATTCCATTTTTATTTTATTGTAATTCTCCATTTCACCTCAGAAACACAATTACCAATCTTTAGAAGAGTTGGCATCGTTCCTGTGACTCATGATCAATCTTGAATCCTTGAGTTCTATAGGTCTTGAAGGAGGGACCAATTTGGCGTCACAGTGGGTATCATCAGATTTCCCTTCCTGGATGTTTGTTATTGTACATTGAAATATGCCCCGTTTGGCAGCCTCATAAAGGTGGCTATGGTGTTTCGGTTTTTTCTCAAAATTTAGGTGAGGGGCAAACATTGAGGAGGAAAGTGATAAATACTTGATCCCATGAGGCAGGAAGCCTGACGTTAAAAGAGCCAGATAAGTCTAAGTGAAAGTTTTCTTGGTGGAATCACCTTTGAAAAGTGAAAACTTAACAACCATTCAAGAAAACATCGAGCATGAGAGAGCTGAGTTAGGAGTCTTTGTAACAGCAGCAGAGTTCTATCAAAAACAGTTACTAGCGAGCATCTGGGCGCTGGAGTCCGGCCTGAGCTCTGGCCCAAGCGGTGGCCTTTCCAGACTTGCTTTTCCACTTGTGGGCCTGGAGCAGCTCCACCGGGGCGGACGGTCCACCCAGGGCCACGGGGCCTGCCCCGGAGACCTTGCGCTCTACTGTCAGCGCGAAGGCAGGACCCAAGCGGGCAGATCGTTGGTTCTGCCTGGCTGCACCCACACCGCCGTCTCCACTAGTCATGCAGCCAAGGAAATCAGAGGCCGCCTCATTCTGCAAAGTCCGCGATTGTCCGGGGCCGGGGCCGGGGCCGGGCCGGGCCGGGCCGGGCGGGATGCAGGGGAGCTCCAGTGGGCCGGGAGCTTCCCGTGCCTGCTCGCGGCCTGCCCCTCCTGCCCGCCGAGCGCGGAGCCGCACGTTCGGCCGGCCGGCAGCTGGGCATGCTCAGTGGGCGGCTCTCGCTGGTCGGGGTGGGGGGAGGCGGCGAGGGAACAGGTCCTGGCTCTCCGGGAGCTCGACCTCCTCGGCTGAGGACCCGGCCCCGGCCGTTGTCGCAGGCGCGGCCGCCTCCCGGGGCCCAGGCCCACCTCCGATGCGGCCCTGAGCGGCGGCAGTCGGTGTCTCCCAGGCCCCGGCGCGGGCGGCAGGGCGGGGCGGGGAGGGGCGCGCCGGCCCGGCCCGGGGCGCGCTGGGGGAGGGGAGCCGCGGAGGGGCCGGGGGCGGGAGCGGAGTCGGGGGGTGGGGTCACCGGCGGCACCCGCCCGAGGGCAGGGGGGGAGCGGCGTTGGGGCGGCGAGGCGGCCGGCCCTGCCCCCGAGGGGGAGAAGCGGCGACGCCGGGGGCTGGCGCCAGGGCTCTGCCGCGGGCTGGGAGGCCGCCGCGGGCCCCTTCTTCTGGCGGCCGTCAGCCCGCATGGTGATCCGGGACGGGGCCGCCGCCGCCGCCGCCATCTCCTCCTCTTCCTCCTCCTCCGCTGCCGCCTCCTCCTCTTCCTCCTCCTCCTCCTCCTCCTCCTCCTGGGTCGGGCCGATCCCCTCCTCGCGGCCGCCTCCTCCTGGGCTGGGCCCGCGGTGCCTCGTCCCCTCCCCGAGCCGTTCCCGCAGCCGCCGCCGCCGCCTCCTCATTCATCCTCGTGCACCATAGGCGGCACGGGCTCCAAGATGTCCAACCGAGTGGTCTGCCGGGAAGCCAGTCACGCCGGGAGCTGGTACACAGCCTCAGGTAGGAGGGCGGGAGGGCCCGGGCCGGGCCGAGCCAGGCGGCCGCCGCCGCCTCCGCCACTGCCCCCGCGGCCCGGGGCGCGGCGGGGAGGAGCGGAGCGAGCGGGCCGGGCCCGTCCCGGCGCTGGGGCGCTCCCCGGCACGCCCGGCCGCGGCGGGCGGCCCCGGCGGCAGAGGACGGGCAGCCCGGCCCGCTTCTCCCTCGCCGCCCTCCCCTCCCCCCTCGCTCGCGGGAGCATTCCTCCTGGCCCCCGCCTTTCCGACCTTCGGGACGCGCTGACGGATCCCGCCCCGGAAGCCGGGACCGGAGCTGTCGATAACCCCGATCCGTGCTGGCCTCCCATTCACCCTTCCAGTGGGGCGGCCTGGCCAGCCCAGGCCCCCTCGGAGCGTATTTTCCTCCTCTTCCCTTGGAGAGAGACACTCCCTCTCCTCCCTGAGCCAGGGAATGATCTTTCCTTCCTTCTGAGTCTTGGGTAGGACCCTCCTTCCCTCTTTGCCTTGGAGAAGAGACACTCTGCCCTTTCCCTTCTGATCCCTGTGTTTCCCTTCCCCGAGCCCAGGACTCGAGGGCTCTTCCCCCGGAGTCCCTTCCCGGCTCTCCTCACGCCTTCTGCTTGTCCCAACTAGCCCCGTTAGTAGAACGCGGGGCAGCGTCCTTACTCCTTTCCACTCTCCCCACTTCTCGGGGACTTAAAGGGTGTAGACCGAGCGGCTATGTTGAGAACCCCGTTCTCTCCCATCTTCTTTCCTCTGCTTAGAAGCGTGCCCTTCTTTGGCGGTGTGGGAATGGATTTGCAGGAGGCCTTTTTTCCTTTTTTTTTTTTTCATGGAGAATGTAGCTTTGTGTGATGGGGGTGGGGCAGAATTATTGTGAAGCCAAAAGCTGGGGTAGCCTGTTGGTTCTTTTGTCAGTGTTTTGTTGTTACTGTCATTTTCCCAAGGGGCAGCTAGAGGTGGCATCAGCACTTTTTCCAGGGCGACCTCACCAATCTGTACTGTAGTCTTTCAGCACCCTGCAGTTGCTAAGGATGATAGCTACATAACAAACTAGTCCAGCTTTAAAGTGAATAAGCCATCCCCGTTTTAAGGCGGATAGATAAATGGTCCATGCTCAGTCTCTTCAGCAGATACACTAGTTATGCTTAATGTAGGTGGAAGAGGGACTTTCCCCTTTGCCATTTTTAAAACTATTATTTCTCGGGTGACTTTTTTAAAGTTGTTTCAGATGCTGAATCCTAGACACACACACACACACACACACACACACACATTGGGGTTAGATAGTGACATACTTTTTGGGAAAACATTCAGAAAAATTTAGGTACTCAGTTTACTAAACTGGTTCGAAAATACATCTTAATGATTAATTTTAGAAACAAAATGTATAAAAAAGATACAGAGGAATTGTGCTAATGACATTTGCTTATTGCTGTGGTTCACTGTTTAACAAAGATGGTATTCTATAGTTAAATCGTCTTTTCTCCTCTATAAACCTTAACGTCCATAAACACTTAATTGATTTTCACAACCTGAGAATGTCAGTTTTGCTGTTCTTGTTCAACAGATGGGGAAACAGATGTAGAGAAGTTGTGATACCCCTAGTTCCATGTAATAAGCTAGAGTGTGGCATTACAGAGAATTTGGAAACATAGTGTTTCAGACTTCATTACCCCCCCCCCCCCCCCCCCCAGACCTTTAGACTAGTAGTTCTCCTTTCTCAGAATGTGTTCTGGGGTCCCTGAGATCCTGTGAGGGCAAAACTATTTTCAAGGTAATGTTAAGATATTTTAATTTCTAATATTGTAAATACAGACATATTTCACATAAGCAAAATATCTTTTTTAGTAATTTTTAAAGCATAAAGGAGTCTTAGGGCAAAAACTTTTGAGAATTGCTTCTCTGACTGTACTACCAATTAAAAAAAACTTGAACAGTTCAAATATTCCTTTCCTATGAGCTAGGCTTTCTCTTTTTATGTTTTTAAAAGAACCAGCTTCCCAGTATTAATCTTTTTGCTTTTTTGTTGGATTTTACACATTTCTATTTTTTTAAATTTTTGGTCCAGACTTATGATTTTATTGCCATAAGGAATTCACGATGAGGAAATTTTCTTTACCAGTTCAGATAGGCACCTGCTTAGCAGCTTAGTCTTAGATTTCCTGGGGTTTTTAAAGCTTAAATAACTTGACTTGGCCCAAATAGTCACTGCCAAAGGTCAGACTTGAATCTTCTTCTTACTCTTGAGAACAACCCTTTATCTACTATTTGATGCTGCCTCTCACAGTTTCTTAAGTTAGCAAATTTTTACATTAAAAATTTACATGATTTTTCAGGGGTTTTTTTTGGGTAGAGTGCTGGAATGAAGTTTGAATAGTTATGTGTCCTTGGGCCAGTCACAAATTTATAGATTATAGATTGTTCATTTAAAGATCTAGAAGGGACTTTTGGGGTCATCTAATTCAAGTCCTTTAGTCCCAAAGAGGTCCAGTGCTTAAGATCACACGAATTTTAAGTGGCAGAGCTGGGCTTGGACTTAGGTCCTCTCACTCCAGATCCAGTGCTCTTTCCACATCCTATCCTTCCTTGAATTGATGAGTTACAGTTTTCTTATCTGTTGATTGGAAATTCTATCACATGTAGCTGCTTATTCATTGGGATTTGTAATGTCTAAATGAGATATAATGTTTTTAAAAATGCTGTATGTATAAATACCATTAAATTATTATTAGAGATTTCTAAAGGAATCCCTCTGTTAATGACTTCCAGTATTTCATACATATACACATATATGTAAATACACATATGTCTATATATGTGTGTTTGTTTATCTGTCTATCTATATCTTATTTGTACATTATTATTTGTTTTCTCTGCCTTTAGACTGAGGACTTCTTGAGAGTAGAAACTTTTTTTTGCCTTACTAAAACAGCCTGGTATATAGATGCTTAAAAATGGTCATTAACTTATTGATTGGGGATTCATTGATAATAAGTATGTAATGTATAGCAACTTATCGTTTGGACTTAAAATATCAATTTTTTTAGTTTAACTCCATAAGAGCCCTTTAAGGCCCTTTAAGATCTAGCTTAAGAAATCTAGAATATAGCAGTGTACTTAACTATGAGTTATGTTATAATATCATTAAATCTTTAAGATAAAGACTTTCTTTTCTTGATAATGAATTGGTTTGGGAAATTGATCAAAAGAATTATATAGGGAGAGTAAAAGTTAAAACATTCATTTAGTATTTTTTTTTTTTTTGCAAGGCAATGGCGTTAAATGGCTTGCCCAAGGCCACACAGCTAGGTAATTATTAACTGTTTGAGGTCGTATTTGAACTCAGGTACTACTGACTCCAGGGCCGGTGCTGTATCTACTGCTTCACCTAGCTGCTCCTCATTTAATATTTTAAAAATATATTAGATAACTTTAATAGAGAAGTAGCTAGAAGATTAGTATGGAATCTATAAAATTAACTTTCTTCTATTTAATTTATATCTATCTAGGATCACAGAATCATAGAGTTAAGAATAAGATACTTTATTTTTGTTAAAATGTTGTTACTTGTTACTGTTTCTATAGAAAATTTGCTTAAAAAACAAAGAAACCAAAGAGACAATTGTAATGGTTCATTATCACTTCATAACAATAGCTCAGTTTTACTGTATACTTAAAGAAAAACTATTATCACTTTAATGTCTAGAATTCTTTCTTTAGGACAACCATTTGAGATAAATGGCTCAAGTATTTTTTTAAATCTTTTTATAGATGAGGATATGATCTTAGAAAAATTAAGCGTGCTGAGTTAGGCTTTAAAATGTCAGACTTAAATCTGGGTTTCAATCAGTGCTTTATTACACAGTTCCCAACTGTGTTCCCAACATATTTGTGTTTGTAAGTGTAAATTCAGATAAATATCAAGTACAATTTCACATTTTTCCCCAATAAAAATATTTTTAATAAAATTATTTTATTTTTTACTTGAATTTTCAAGATAGATTGCTTGTTGAAAAATAATAGCAAATCAAAATTTTTAAGTACACAGAAAGACTAGATTTGGAGTTGTTTTAAATCCTGTGTCTGTTATCACTTGTGCAAATGTGGGAAAATTACTTAATCTTGTTGTTCCTGATTTTCCTAGTTAGTTTATTAGATGGTTTTAAAAGTTCTTCTAGCTCTAAGTTTTCTGAGTCAAATCAGTGTCTAAAGTGATATAGTCAAGTTTAGGGGAAAAAGGTTGCTTTTGGAGAGAGAGAGAGAGAGAGAGAGAGAGAGAGAGAATGAATATATGATAATTAGAAAAAACTTTATAGAGGAAAATGACCATAGGTTTTCAAGTGAATTTTTAAGGATAGAAATAGGATGCTCAGAATAGGAAAGAAGTCATGCATGAACAGAGTACTCAGTGTGAGATGAGGCTCAAAAAGCAGATAAGAGACAGATTGTGGAGGTCCTTATGTATTTCATACTTAAGAGGTTGGATCTTATTTTGTAGTCAGTGGGGAGACATTAACATTTTTTGAACAGTAGAATAACTTGATCAAAGTGGCATTTCACAAAAGATTAACCTGGCAACATTGTGCAGCATGAACTGGAAAAATTAAAGGCTGGAGAAATGGAGACCATGTTAGATGATAATGGTTTTGAACTAGGTGACTAATGAAAATGGAAAAGAGAGGAAAGAATTGGTAAAGGAAAATATTGTGAAAAAGATACCAGGGTTTGGTAACTAATAGTATATAGGACCAAGGGAATGGATGAAGACATTAAAGGCGACTTGGGAATGCAGAATTAGAACGTCCTGTTGAAAAATAATAGCAATTAAAATTTTTAAGTTTACAGAAGGCAAAAAAAAAATTGAGAAGACAGCATAGCAAATCAATTGCAATTGTGTCTTAATGGAAAGAGTGAAGTCAGATGACTTGGGTTGAAATCTTTATATTCTGTTACCTTTTTATTCCCCTGGTTTCTCTTTGTGTGAAGTGGAGATAATAATCCTTGTACATTCTACTTCATAGGCTTGTAGTGAGGAAAACATTTTGGAAAATTTAGGAATATTATATCAATTATATCAATGTTAGTTTTTATAAGTAATTACTATTTTATTAAAATTTGAAGATTTTATCCTATGTGAAAGTGTCAACAGTCATTTATTAAGTACATGCTTTTTATAGTCCTTGTGATAAGCATTTGGGATACAAAGAAACCAAAAATAGTTGCTGCTCTCAAGAAACTCACAACTTACAACAGGAGACAACATGGAAACTATTCTTTATAGACAATATATAGACAGAATAAATTGAATATAATCAATAAAGGGAAGACACTGGCATTAAAGGAGATAAAGATTTCAGCTGACACTTGAAGGAAAACCAGGAGGTAGACATGAGGAGAGAGAATTTAAGATGTGAGGAATAGACTGTGAAAACAGATACAGAAGGGGAGTAAACTGAGAAGACTAGAAAGATAGGGAGGGGCTTGAATTTTAAGGTTTTTGAAGCTTAACAGAAGATTCTATATTTGAAATTTATTGAATAGAGGGTGACATAGTCAGACCCCCATTTTATTTTTTATTTTTTAAAATTTATTTTGAATTTTACAATTTTTCCCCTAATTTTGCTTCCCTCCCCTGACCCCCCACAGAAGGCAGTCTGTTAGTCTTTTACATTGTTTCCATACAGACCTTCACTTTAAAGCAAGATCAGTTTGACAGGTGAGTGGAAGATGTACTGGACTGTGGAGAGACTTTGAAGTAGGGAACAAAGCAGAAGTCTTTTACTTGTCCAAGTATGAGGTGATTAGGGTCTACTAAGGGTGGTGATAGTGGCAGTATATAGAAGGGATCTTCTTTGAAATAGAGATTTTATATCTAATAGTCAGCTGGAGAAGCCAGACTGAAAGTCTTGAAGGAGCCCTAATTGGACTAGATAATTGAATCTACGATTCATCACCATAAGAGATAAATTGAGATTACCAGATGAAATAATATACAGATAGAATAGAGATACTCAGGACAGAGTATCATCATTGATAGTGATTATGACCTTAATGAAGATCCTTAATAGTTACATTTTTGTGATTTTTCTCTTGTGTGTGCAAATATGATTTAATAAATAGACAAATTGGAAAGGATAATTAGAGGGGCAAATGATTATCTTATATACTCTAATTAGCATTTTACCTCATCTTAGTATGATTCTTTACAAAAACTGTTTAATATGAGAATGATCTTCACCTACTAAATTCATATATTCAAAATACAACTCAATTGACAATCTAAGATCACATGAGTTATGTTTAAGTTTCTTAGAAGGAACATGAATGTCAAGCTGGGAAACAGTTATATTCAGCATAACATTTACAAGTTTAGGCACATGGAAGAAGCCACAGAAACAGTTTGCAGAAATAAATAAGTTATATATTTGAAACAGAGTTTGGATGGGGTGTGGATGCTAATCTTTTTGGTGAGAAAGATTTTTTCAAATTTTTCCTAAAGCCTTCAGGTCCATCACCATGATTAATGGGAAAGTAGGAGTTACTTCTAAATACCTGAGCTTGACTGTGATGATGATAACTGTCTTGGAGCTTATGACTGGGAACTAGTATATTGATTGGAGATTTCTGAAATAGGATAATTCTGTCTGATGGAATAGAGTGCTTTCAAATTATATTAATTGAAACTGCATTAAAAAAATAAAAATATCCCACAAAGTACACTGCACACATTTTCCCCATTAATGACTTTTCCTGTTTTGTGACATTATAGAAGATAAATGATTGGGCAGGTAGGTGGTACAGTGGCTAGAGTGCTAGGCCTAGAGTCAAGAAGACCTGAATTCAAATTCAGCCTCAAGATAACAGCTGAGCAAGTCTCTTAACTCTGTCTCAAATTCCTCATCTGTAAAATGAGCTGGAGAAGGAAATGGCAAACCACTCTAGTATCTTAGGTGGGCCAAGAAAACCCCATAAAAGGGAACACACAGAGTAGAAAATGAATGAATAACTAACACTATAAAATGCACTTGTACTCTGAATTGGTGTTGCTCTTAGCTTTCATGTTTAATTTATTGGCCAAGAGATTTAAAAAAATAGTATTTTATTTTTTCCCAATTATATATCATGAAATATTTTTATTATTTTAATAAAGATATTTGAGTTTTACAATTTTTCCCTCAATCTTAATTCCCTCCCCTCACCCCACCCAACAGAAAGCAATCTGTCAGTCTTTAACTTTGTTTCCATGTTGTACATTGATCCAAATTGAGTGTGATGAGAGAGAAATCATATCCTTAAGGAAGAAACAAAAAGTCTAAGAAATAACAAGATCAGACAATATATTTTTTTTCTAAATTAAAGGGAATAGTCCTTGAACTTTGTTCAAACTCCACAGCTCTTTATCTGGATACAGATGATACTCTCCATTGCAGACAGCCCAAAATTGTTTGCAATTGTTGCACTGATAGGATGAGCAAGTCCTTCAAAGTTCCAAATTTCTCTCCAGAAAGGCTGGATGAGTTCACAGCTCCACCAACAGTGTAATATTGTCCCAGATTTCCCACAACCCTTCCAACAATGATCATTATTCTTTCTGGTCAAATTGGCCAGTGAGAGGTGTGAGGTGGTACCTCAAAGAAGCTTTAATTTGCATTTCTCTAATAATTAATGATTTAGAGCAATTTTTCATATGCCTATGAATTGCTTTGATCTCCTCATCTGTAAATTGCCTTTGCATATCCTTTGACCATTTGTCAATTGGGGAATAGCTTTTTGTTTTAAAAATATGACTCAGTTCTCTGTATATTTTAGAAATGAGTCCTTTGTCAGAATCATTAGTTGTAAAGATTGT
The DNA here is from genome assembly GCF_037893015.1 of Macrotis lagotis. Lineage (NCBI taxonomy): Eukaryota > Metazoa > Chordata > Mammalia > Peramelemorphia > Peramelidae > Macrotis > Macrotis lagotis. Next base: position 220,700,789 of record NC_133658.1, on the reverse strand, counting down.
TTCCCAATTTACTACATTTCTTTTGATCTTGGTTACAGTGTTTTTATTTGTGCAAAAGCTTTTTAATTTAATGTAATTGAAAGCCAGACACTTAAAAATTACCTAGCTGTGTGGTACGGAGTTGAACTCAGGGCCAGTGCTCTATCCACTGTGCCACCTAGCTGCCCCCCCCCCCCCCACCTTTTGTACTTTTTAAGACAAATGTCTTTTTTCCAGGGAATCAGAAGGAATTTGTAAACAATTTTATGGTTTTTAATTAACAGGAACACCAAAAGTATATTCTGCTGAGCAACTTTGCTGAAAAAGACACTATATAGCATTAAGTGACTTAGAAAATTCAACAGTTCATTTGTTAAAAGAATTTGTTATATACTATTCTTTCCCTTTTTATTACATATTTCTATACTTTTTTCCCTGAAGACAAAATTGTATAGCAGCGAATGCATGAAGATCAAGGATAAGCCTGATCAAATTGGCACTGTAGTATTTGGGTGTATCCAACTGATGCAGGGAATTATGGACGTAGGAGATGTGATTGAAAACAATTTTTTTGTTTTGCAATCTTTTACAGATTATAAATTATGTTCATAACCCCCTGTATCACAGCTTGCACAATCCTCTGGGCTCATTCATGTGACCCTTGTGGCGTTTGTTATGCTTGTGATGGTATGGGTTGCCTTGTATTTATGAATGGGTATTGAATTTTGTAAGCTGCCCTTGACTGGTTTTTGTTGGACACTGGGCAATGCTGCCCAGAAGAGCTAAACGGTTAGATACCCTTACACACTAGAATCTAGTACTTTTTCTTATTTGGCTTTTCAAATATATAACCTCAACTTTAAATCCCAAAATCCCATCTCTGATCAAGCATTTTGGCATATGGTATTGAGAGCTTGTGAACAGTCAGAAAATTTAGGCCCTGGTTCTACCACGTCAGCTATAGCTTTGGATAAGACATTTAACCTTTTTCTGAAATGGATATGCTAGGGCCTGTCTTTTTTTAATCTAAGGTTATTCTGAGAATAGCTTACGTAAAGATAATTTGGAGACTGCTAAATTCTATACAAATAAAAATTACCATTAATTGTAATTGAGAGACAAATATATTAGTAAGCATGTTGGATTTGGGTTTAGAAGAGATATTAGTTTGAATCTTATTTCTGACAATTTTGGGACTTTGAGCAAGGCATTTAAGTCCTTGAAGTGTTTTGAGGATCAAATGAGATAAATATAGGTTAAACAATTGAAGACCTTAATGTGTGTTGTACATGAGAACATTATTGTTATACTTCTCCTCTTTTTTCCAGAATGTAAGTTTCTAGAGTTTCTTCTGAAAGAGCAGTCTTTTTCTTCAGGATATTTTCTCTGTCTCTCCTCCCCTCTCCTCCGGCAATGGGGGTGTCTCTCTAGCCCACACAGTTCTAGAGTGTCTAATGTTGGATTTGAATTCAGAACCACACTCCAGTGGTCCATTTTATTCACATAAACTAGATTTCATTTTTATATGTAGCCCAAGAAACTAAAGAATCTGAAGTGAGGTAAAGGCATTGTCTAGTTTATAAAAGAAAGGTTCCCCAGAATTTTAAGAAGGCCCTGCATCGGGATATCTATGGGAAGGTATGGCTTGGAGTCCTACACAATGATCAGGCAAAAATGGGTCATGATAGTTGAAGAAAATACCCCTTATGTCAATAAAATGGTATATCTTTTAAAATATTATGTTAATACTTAAAGTTTGTAAAAAACATAATGGAAAGACAGCAGTAATATTCAAGAAAGTATTATTTTCAGTATTTAGTTGATACCAGTGAAGGGACATTAGTTGGAATTGGAATTTATATCCTTGATGAAGCCATCCTTTGTGGTTTTTTAATATAAAAGGAGAATCTTGACCACTTTGAAGTAAAAGAGAACTTTAAAGTTGTCTAGTAATGGCAAAGTAGGACTAGAATCTGGATCATCTTATTTCTAGTCCAGTATTCTCAATTCTTTATGCATTTAACAATTTTTTAAGTTATTTCATATGCTTTAGAAATGAGGGTACATTGTGGTATCATAGTTTAGTATTGCCTGCTATATCCAGAATCAGACTTGGCTTCCACCCCTGCTTCAGACGTTCATTTAGTAGTTATGTGATCACACAGATTCTTAACTATTGAAGATTGGTTACTACTACGAATTCTCAGAAGTGCTGTGAAGAATATGTTTTGTAAAACCTAGGAGCACCATGTAAATGTGAGTAATACTAATTCTTATTTCTTGCTGAGATCACAATTGACTTAGGGTAGATGACCAATACTAAAGCATTTTGTAAAATTTGATTCAGATGTGACCAACAGGATTTGGACCATTTTGAGAAATTAATTTTAATATAGCTTCTAAATTCTATCCTATAGTTTTTTCTGGGCTTCATTTTTTAAAAATAGTAATTGAAAATTATACTGGGTCTCACACAGAAGACATTTTATATATGCTCATATAGTTTCATAATTGTTGATTTGTACTGTTCATTGAACGAAAAAAGCAAGAGCTTTGGTAATGACGCTGGCTTTATTTTTATTAATCAAGACTAAAGTAGTTTTTTTAAAAATATTGTATATTAAGAACTGGAAATATTACAAAAATTTTGTACTTAAAAGTTAAAATCACACGCAAAATTTTACAAAAGGAAGTAAAATGTTTGCCTATCTCATTTGCCCACCTCATTTGGATTTAGCACTGTTGAGGGACAAATTTAGTTATCCAAGCATATCCATAAATGCTGACCCTAGCATTTGCCTGCGACATATATGTAAATGTATATATAATATATATATACATATATGTATATATTGTAGGGAAATTGTTATTAATGAATTTCTAAATGCTGAGAATATTCATAATTTGTTTAAAATATTTTTATTGCCATCTTTTATTTTTACATTATCTGCATTTCCCAGTATAACTTTCTGCCTCCTTTTTTTCCTTAGCCAAAGCCCATTCCTTTTAAGGAAGAATAAAGAAGGGGCCAGTTAGGTGGCTTATTGGATAGAGCACTGGCCCTGGAATCAGGGGGACTTGAGTTCAAATGCAGACTTAGTCATTTAGTAATTGTCTAGCTGTGTGACCTTGGGCAAGTCACTTAATCCCATTGCCTTGAAAGAACCAAACAAACAAACAAAAAGAATAAAGAATAAAAATTCACTTCAGCAGAACCAGTCAGCCAAGTCTGACATTGTATACAATATTCCATTTCTAGTCTCTACAGTCTAAAACATAGGTGTCTAACCTTCTAGCTCTTCTAGGCTGCATCAACAAAAACTTGTCAAGGGCCACATATAGAATTTAATATTTATTTAGGACTACAATGTAACCATATTACCAATGAGTATAATAATGTCTAATAAATGAGTATCATAATAAAATATTTACTTTTTAAACAAAAAATAGGAACATACCATTTTTAACGTGAATATTGAGCCAGTGCATTTATATCTGGTTCAATAGAGATTGTAGAGGGAAGAATATTTTCTTTTTCTTTTTTTTTTTAAGTTTTTTTTTGCAAGGCAATGGGGTTAAGTGGCTTGCCCAAAGCCACACAGTTAGGTAATTATTATTAAGTGTCTGAGGTGGATTTGAACTCAGGTACTCCTGACTCCAGGGCCGGTGCTGTATCCACTACACCACCTAGCTGCCCCCTGGGAAGAATATTTTCAAGTTTTGTTCTATTTTTACTTTTTTGTATGCTTCATATGGGAAAAAAGTTGCTCACAGATTTATTCAATCTTCAGGTATAGCTTATAAAAGTTCACTTTAAGACACTTAAATTTTTCTGTAAGTTGAATATGTAATTGTAACTATCATTCTTTTTTGCATATTTGCAGGCAGCTGCTGATGTCAACTGAGAATGGAGTAGAAAATATACTGAAATGCATTTTTTTTCTAAAATCTAGAAATGTATTCTCAAAGTCCTATGACAGAATAGCAGTTCTTACTGCATTTGATAAATTTGTTGCAATTATGATGATTCGTTTTAAAATAAAGATCCTAATTCCTATATGCATATCCTTTGGAAAAAATACCAAAACAAAAAAAAAACAACAGCTCAGGTGGTTTCAATGTTAGTTACTTGAAAAAGTTGCACAGTGTTAGTTAAGGGTTAGTGATGTTGCAACATTGGTCCTTGTTCTTAGCAATTCCTTCATTTTCTGGTGACTGGGCTGCCTGCTTGGGCTTTGAGGGCACCTGTGGGTTCTGAAAGGGAGCAGTAATTGACAAAGTGGGGGGAGGGAGGTGCTTTCTTATAGTCATTCTTTGGGCTCCATATAGGTCCTTGGAATTTCACAGCATTCACTTTCTATTTTTTTACTTTTTTCCCCAATTACATTGTTGTAGTTGTGCATGTTTTCCTGGTTCCACTTACTTCATTTTTGCAAAATGACTTCCTGTGTTTTTTCTGTGTCTGGAATACTCTCTTTAACCATCTCTAGCTCCTAGAGGAGAGCTTACATCCTACCTTTTTAGCAAGCAGTTTTTGCCCTGTCTCCCTCATTTAGTTCCTTCCTTCTCAGACTACCTCCAATTTACATGGTATGGATCTTGTAGTTACTGTTTTCTTGCTGTCTCCTCCCTTAGAATTGAGGGTGGTTACTGAGGTTTTTCTCTGAAGATAGGGACTGTTTTTGCCCAGAACTTCCCAACAGTACCTGCACCTTAGGAAGTGTTTACTGAATGCTTGTTGACCAATTGACTAACCCATATTCATCGTTTCTCAAGGTGAATATTCATTTTCCATAGTTTGTGTAACCATTTCCCATTAGTTGGGCATCTACTTTCTTTATTATTTTTTTTTTTTTGTGATTACCAAAAAGCTACTACTATAAATATTTTGGTTTATATGGGGACATTGTTTTTAATGTTTACCTTCTTGATATATCTACTAGTGAAACTTCTGGGTCAAAGGGTACAGACATTTTAGTCATTTAAACAAAATTCCAGATTGCTTTTCTGAATAGTTGGATCAAGTATAACTTTTACTTTCTTGGTGTATCATGGAAGCTCAATCAACAGAAAAAAAATCTTCATTCTTTTACAGTTTAAAAACTGGAACACAAATAAGAGATGACTTGTAGATTTAAATAAAAACTACCTGTGTAGGTCATAAGATTTTAAAATTGGCAGGGATTAATTGATTCACCTTGTTTTCCTCCTTCCCACTAAGCATATTTTGTTAATTTTCTCACTATCTGTGTACTTTCACTGATTATCTTTTCCCCCAAACCCACCTTTTTTCCTAATGTCCTTGAGAACACTAACCTTCTAGTTATTTAGCTTCAAAAGCTTGGAGTCATTTTTATATTTCTCATTCTCTTTCCCTTTGGCTTCTTTCACCTCCACTTTCTAAGTCTTCCCATCCTTCTCCCCATTTTATCATCACTCTCATCAAGATCAGGCTAGTCATTTCAGGTATGGACTTTTGCACAAAGTCTCCTAATTGGTTTCTCCTATTTCTCTCTCCAGGTACAACTTGTCTTCCCTATAACTGCCATTAAAAAAAAAAGCAAAAAAACCTGTTCAATGTGGAATGTAGAATTACAGGTTTGGTTCTTTTTTCCCTCCTACTTGAAGGTGTTGGAAACATACATTCTTTTTATGATAATAACTTCTTGCCATCCACTTTTAGTTAGCTCTACTTTATACTTTATGTTCTCACTCCTTGAATTTTACTTTATCTTTTGTTATGTTGTTCTCTTTAATTTTCTCTCTTAGTTTGGTGTAAGAGAGAGAGGCTAAATTCTGATCTTTTTCTAGGGAATTTAAAGCTCATAACATCGTTTGTGTTTATTCTTAAAGATTTTTATCATCATCATTTTTATTACTGCTTTATACCATTCTGTTTTGACATTTTTGTCTCCTTGGAGTAGAGAGAAGTTGAGAACATGTTGTCATTGCCACATAACAAACAACGTGATAGTTTTGCTATGTTGAATTTATTCCTCTCTTCTGTTGAAATTTAAACTTATATTTGGATCAGAGAAAACTGTCTACATTAGACATTCATTCCTGAGAGCTCCCTTTTTTGTGGAAAGGGAGAATATATATAAATATATGTCTTGCATTAAAACACATTTATATTGACTGTTGTGGTGTGGAGCGTTCTGTGCCAGCACAATACCAATTGAGACTGTGACTCATGAAGACTAGTTTAGCTAATTCAGAGAGGCTTGTCTGCTATTGGTACAAATCATTTAGTATGAGGAATTTTTTGGAGCCACAGTAGCTTTAAATCACACTGGCTTACCCATCACCTACTGAGAGAGTCAGAATGGAAAGATCATTGTCTCTGAAGTCAGAGGACCCAGGTTCAAATTCTCTTTCAAAACAATTTCAGATTATTTTTCAATTTTAATCCTTATTATAATGTTTTTTCTCCTTTTTAATGATACAATTATGGATATCTTTCCCTTCATTGTTTCTTACAAATAAAATCTCTGCTGACCAGTGATTATTTTTATTTTTCTTTTTTTAGGTTTTTGCAAGGCAATGGGGTTAAATGGCTTGCCCAAGGCCACACAGCTAGGTAATTATTAAGTGTCTGAGGCCTTATTTGGACTCAGGTACCCCTGACTTCAGGGCCAGTGCTCTATACACTGCACCACCTAGCCGCCCCCCCCCCCAGTGATTATTTTTCTTGCATAAAATATCATTTGTAAAGTAGAACTTTTCTACCCTAGAATAGATAGAAAAAAGTTTTCTGTGTATTAATGCATGCATAATGAAAAATTGGAAGTTGAAGTTCTATTCAATTATCTGAATTAGAAATTCTTTTTATTTTCAATATTAAGGTCCTAGATAGATCGTAATAGATTTTTCAGTTGGTTTGAAACACTGGGAAGATAAGGAATCTGATTTTTAATTTTCTGTTTGGGTGTGTGTCAGTGCAATAAAATGATGTATGCTTGTAATAATGATACATTTAATATCTACTATAAGGTTGTTCAAAGTTGTACAACAGGATTAACAGAATTTTACTTTTGATCTTTAAGATATTTTTATTTTTTCCCTAGATTGAGAGTAAACATGAGGCATCTTCTAGGTGGTATTGATTTTGTAAGAATATACATTTAGAACTGGAAGATATCTTAGAGGTTGTCTACTTCTGGTCCTTCATTTTACAGATAAAGAAATTGAGGCCTAGAGTTTAATTATTAACTTAAGCCAGGTGTAAGGGGCAAAGTTGTGATTTAGACCTAGGTTTTCTGATTCCTGATCCAACGAATTTAACAACATGAATTGTGCGTAAGGCTAAGCCTTTGCTTTGGATCTATTGTCTTATGCATTACATTGTACATTCCAAATAGCAGTCTTGTGAAGAAGTTTGTTCTAATGTTATTCTCTCTATTTTATAATTGAGGAAACTGAAGTTTAGAGAGTCTAGGTGTTCTTCTGACTCTCACAATAGACTATGCTGTGACATTTATTTATTGACACTTATTTTTATTTTTATTAAATTAAATTTAAATTGATAAATTTGTTACACCCCCCCCCCCCCCCCCCCCCCCCCCCGTTATTCAGATGATAGGAATAAGTGAGCCTATGTACTTTACTTGTATTCCTGCAGTGTCTGGAGAAGGTGAGGAAGACCTGGAAAAGTTATTATAGCATAGTCAGACTTGCATCAGTTGTGATTTTTGGAAATATTCATTGATGAGATTATGGATCCAGTGTTGCCTCTTATCCTTGTAGTTAATTTTTCATCCAACATTTATTTGGAAATCTGTATGTGTTTTGCTTATCTTTAACTCAAGAACTTTAAATATAGAGATATTATGCAGAATTATTGTTCATTGTATAACTATCATAACTGTTGTTTTCAAATACAAGTTGTGTTATAATTTAGAAATTACAGAAATTAGAAAAGTAAAATCTTTTCAATTAGGTTATCATTCAATAATTGTATTTTTTGAGTATCTACTGTAATATGGAAATTTGTTTAACATAGGTGTACCTATAACTTATATTAGATTGCCCATTTTCAAGGAGAGGGCAGAAGGAGAAAAATGTCTAATTCAAAACTTTACAGGAAAAATGAATGTTGAAAACTTTATTTTCATCTAATTGGAAAAATAAATATTTTTTAAAAAGTATCTACTATGTACCAGGCATTGTGCTAATTGCTGGGGATATAATCTTCATTAAAGAAACATTAACACCTTTGCTCAGGAAATGTGTTGGTAGACCTTCAGGTTATAAGAGGTAAAACGATTTCCTGAAGGATTTTACAGTCAAGAGTTTATTAATTTCGTTCTATGTGCAAGACAGTGTTGTAGTTATTGGCAGTACAAAGCCAAGAATGAAATAGTTTTTGTTTTTAAGAAGTTTATTTTCTTGGGAGAAAGGATGGTGGTGGTGCAAATAAATATGGCATAGAGTAGAATGAGAATAATTATAGAAAGATGTATGCTAAGTGCTAAACAAAAATTTAAGGAGAAGGATCACTTTGCGTTGGCGGGGGGTGCGGTGTGGAGGAGGGGAAGGGGAATCTGAATTGGGTCTTGAAGGAATCAGAGACTAAACAGGAAGAGAGACATGGAAATAAAAGTGACAGTGTGGATCAGTGAAAAGTGTTGGATTTGGAGTCAGTAACAGAATCACACAAGACTACTTTTTACTACCTGTTTGGGTAGTAAATGGGTCTCTAGTTGTTCATCTGAAAAATGAGGGGGGGTTGGATTCTATCTCTAAGGTTCCTTCTGACTCTAAATGTGTAATTCAGATCCTCTGATTTAGCAGGAATGAACCTGGTGTTATCCCTGTTGGAGAGAAAGAAAGCACCTGAAAATATGACAAAGACCATAACAAAGATCTCTTCCTACCTCAAATTTTCTTTTCTTTTTTCCTCCCCTCCCCTCCCAATCAAACTTCAACAAACATGAATGCTTCCATATACAAAGAAGAATGGAAAAAGGTGATATATGAAAATATGGATCTTTTTTGCTTACAGTTTTGTGGGGGGGATAAATTAATACTGTAGTACCACAACTGCCTTGCTTTCTTCCCTTCTCAAATTCTTTCTGCTCTTTTTTTTGTGTATTTTTAAAACATGTATTGATATTTTTTCTTTTCTTTGTTTCTCCCATCTTTCTCACCACCCCCTCAAAAAAAAAAAAGAACACCTCACTTATTATATATGTTTAGTCAAACAAAGCAAATTCACACTTTGGCCATGCCTAAAGATTCCTCTTATTTACCTTCAAGGTACTGGTTTAAATGACTACTAAATTATTTGACAGGGTGTTGGGAGACTGTTAATTTTGAGATATGCCCCAGAAATTTTGTTTGTAAGTTATGACAAAAATAAATGTGACCTTTGATATTGAACCAAGAGGTAGTAGAAAAGGTCTTAGTCAAAGTAATTGATTCTTTTTAACTCTGAGGTGGATCATTAAAACAATGAAGTTTCTGATTCTGAGAAAATAATTAACCTCTTTCATCTTCAATATCCTCACCTGTAACATGGCAGCTAAATGGAATAGTTGATAGAGTACTGGCTTTGGAGTTGGTAGGACAAGAGTTCAAATTCAGCCTCAGACATTTATTAGCTATGTGACTTTCGGCAAGTCACTTAATCCTGTTTGCCTCAAATTCAGGGCCATCTCCAGTCATCCGGATTTATATCTGGCTATTGGATCCAGATGACAGGAGGAGAAAGTGAGGATGGTGACTTAGCACAGCACCCCCTCACTCAGATCTGATTCATGTGCCTGTCATGGCATTGCCTCCCCTGATGCCTTCTATACCTTAAAGTACTATATAAAATAAGGAGAGTTAATGAGGTTTACTATACTAAACCCCCATTTGCACCAACAGACTGAGTCTTTAGATAGTGACTGACTACTTTTCCTTTTAGGGTTCTAAGTGTAACCTTTTTTTTTTTTTTGTTCTAAGTGTAACCTTGAGGGTTTGTTTTGTTTTGGTTTTGTAGCACTTAGAACTGTGCTCTACTCCCTAATTGAATACCAGTTGATATCAATTAGCTAGTTAGACTTTCTTACCTTTTTGTATGGCAATATATAGTAAGAACAGTTGGTACAAAAAATACCCCTAGATGGGGGACATATGCTCTCTTAGGAATACATATAGAGAGTCCCAGGGTAAACAAAACAAAATGTAGCAAAGTTTATTCACAGCTCTGGGTTGCTAAAAGTCTTCTTTCCACTTTGTGGAATCCTTATGAAGTTCCCTTTTAGGCATGGTATCATTTTCTATAATGTTCCTTTTAAAATCCTAAAGTTACATTTTTTTAAATGTGTGTAGTTTTTCTTCTGTTTTCAATGCAGATACTTCCATCAGTCATTGATGTTCTGGGGGATACTGCTATAATGTCTATGGGAAGTTCAAAATGTTCTGATGTTTTGAAGTTCACATGATCCTCTTCAGGTCAGGTGGGTTAGAGGCTTTCCCACTGGGATTCCCTCTCAGGTTCTTGACTGAAGTGGTTTTCATCACCAGCCTGGTCTGACACTGGAATTCTGATTTTCAAAATGACTTGCTATTTTATCCAAAGCTTCAGGACATTATTGACTCTTCAGCTAATCTTTTTTTTTTGTTTTGTTTAAACCATTTAATTTTTTTTGAATGTTATTTTATTTTTCCAATTACATACAAAGATAGTTTTCAACATTTATCTTTTTTCTTCTTAAAGATTTTATTTATTTTGAGTTTTACAATTTTCCCCCAATCTGACTTCCCTCCCCCCCTCCCCACAGAAGGAAATTTGTCAGTCTTTACATTGTTTCCATGGTATATGTTGATCCAAATTGAATGTGATAAGAGAGAAATCATATCCTTAAGGAAGAAACATAAAGTGTAAAAGATAGCAAGATCAGACAAAAAGATATCAGTTTTTTTCCCCTAAATTAAAGGTAATATAGTACTTGGTTTTTGTTCATATTCTAAAGTTCTTTGTCTGGATACAGATGATATTCTCTATCACAGACAGCCCCAAATTGTCCCTGGTTGTTGCACTGATGGAATGAACGAGTCCATCAAGGTTGATCTTTGCCCCCATGTTGCTGTTAGGGTGTATGGTGTTTTTCTGGTTCTGCTCATCTCATTCAGCATCAGTTCATGCAAATCTCTCCAGGCTTCCCTGAATTCCCATCCCTCCTGGTTTCTAATAGAACAATAGTGTTTCATGACATATATATACCACAGTTTGCTAAGCCACTCCCCAGTTGAAGGACATTTACTTGATTTCCAATTCTTTGCCACCATAAACAGGGCTGCTATGAAACATTCATCTTTTTTTTTTATTTTTTTATTTTTAGGTTTTTGCAAGGCAAATGGGGTTAAGTGGCTTGCCCAAGGCCACACAGCTAGGTAATTATTAAGTGTGTGAGACCGGATTTGAACCCAGGTACTCCTGACTCCAAGGCCGGTGCTTTATGCACTATGCTACCTAGCCGCCCCTGAAACATTCATCTTTTTATAAACTTTTGAGTTCCACATTTTTCTGCCTCCCTCCTTTCACTCCTCTATGACAGCAACAAATCTGATAAAAGTTACACATGAGCAGTCAAGTTTAACATTTTCATATTGGTTATGTTGTGAAAGAAGAATCAGAACTAAAGGAAATCAGTTTTTCTTAGTATACTTCTGTGTATCAGGGTTAAATGACTAACCCCCCAAGGTCACACAGCTTGTAAGTGTCAGGTATCTGAGACCAGATTTGAACTCCAGGTTTTACTGATTGCAGAGTTGTTGCTTTGTCCACTGTACCACCTAGCTGCTTTCATTGCCCATATCCAGGGTCATCTGCAGTTATCCCGATTCACTGGATCTAGCTGGTTCTGGAGGAAAAAAAGACTGGTGGCTTAGCAGAGCACCCCCTCACTCAAATCCAGGTCACTTGCTTGTCATGTCATCACCTACCTGATGTCATGATCTTTTTCATGAACAAATGACAAATAACAACAATAACTTTCTAGTATCATTTCATTCAGTAGCTTCCTTCCAAATTAAAATCTTTTTGTGTCTAAAGTTAGAGGTTTTTTAAAAATTACCTTTGACTGTTAAGATTCAGTAGACGTGTTCTGACCTGATAAGTCTATCAGTGTGTGAAGCATTTTTCTCAGTAGTGACTTTAAATGGGTTAGGGTAATTGGCACATTTGACAGTTCCCCACCCCCCTTCCTAACATTTGCTTTCTTCAGTGGATCTCCTAGAGTATATTTGACAAAAATCTCTTAATTCCATATCCTGTATAGCTTTTTGGTTATTTGAGGAGCATCTGTATTATCCTTTTTTGATGCCTTCTCATAAAAAGTCTTTGGAAAAAATACAGTTCCTAATCAAATTTGATAATTAACATTTTCTCATACTAAAAAATAAGATACAGTTGAACAAATAATCATTTTGTAAAGTCTTTGTAGGCTAACTCTGCTTTTGTGCTTGGAAAAAGACCTTCCTCAACCCCCAAATAATAAAGTTTTTTGGGAAAAAAGGTTAAGAAAACTAAGCATTCGTTCTCAGAAGGAAAACCTGGTCCTCAGAGCTCAAAAAATACAAGGAATTCTTCCCATGTGGATTAAGAATTTAGGAAGTCATCCCTTCATCTTTCAGGTTAAAAATTAAACTGATTTAGATTGATCTTTGTATATCAACACTGAACACTGACTCTAGGGAAACTGGAGTTCTTGCCCTTTCCCTGCCCATTTGGGACCCTTCTACTTTGTACCTGCACATATATGACAGGGATTAATTTTAAACTAATTTAGGAAAAGAAAAGGAGCAACTTGACAGGGGGCACAAATTTGACCTTAGACATTTACTGGACAACTTAACCCAGATCCAAAAAAAGGGGGTGGGGGAAGAAAATCAGTCTTCTTTTGGGAGAAAATCTTGTTTCTCTAGTGCTCTGTAGTGTAGTATAGAGCATGTAGATTTTATCTATTTGGGATTAAGGACCTAGAGTTGATTAGAAGTGAAAGCTTTCAGGTGAAAGCTCTTCTGGGATTCCTTCAGTGCATAAACTCATCTATCTGAAGTCTGGACAAAAATCTCTAGATGCAATTCCTTTGGTGGTTTGTATAGATTCTTTTTTTCTGGGTCTCTATTTCAAAGGAGAGCTGAAATTTCCCCAGTGAACTCCTACTACTATCAAGGCAGCTCTAAAGGAATTCTAAACTCATCTATCAGTAAGAAACTTGTTTAATATGAAAGGAGAGATGAGGGTGGTATGGGGATCAGGAAAGCAACAGGTAAGCTCTGAGTGAGTGGAGTTTCCAAAAGAGAATTAAACATTTGGAGTTGATAGGTCATTAGGCAAAATTTATCCTTTGAATTTATTGTGGGGGGGGGACCTTAGATAAGCCTCATGCCACAACAACAGAAGCAGTTGTGAACACCTTAGGGCAAGAATTGAATTTGATCATTTTTTTATATCCCCAGCACTAAACCCAGAATTTGTACATAGTAAGTGTTCATTAACTACTTAAAATTAAAAGAAAGAAATAGACATTTGTGAACTAAGCACTGATATTTTCTGGAGGCACATATGTACATTTATTAGCTATAGTACTAATATTGGATTCAGTGATACAAAACTAACAATATAAAAACTTTCAGACAAGAAAGTTATCACAAGGAAATTAGATTAATTTATAAGGAGACATATTTTTTCTCTACTGCATCCTGAAAACTTGACTATCCAGGTAAGTAGAGTTCTAGATGAGCAATCTTTCCAATAGGTCCCTGTAAATGTGAAGCGACCCATAATTATTTTAACACTTAATTATTTCATCCTAATTATTTTTTCCATTCACTTTTTTTAATTTATTTTTTTATTCTCATTTTGTACAAATGTTTTTTTTACATTAATAAAATATTCTTGTTTACAAGTAAACAAAATACCCCTCCTCCCCCATGAATATAGATAGACTTGTTTGGGTGAAAAAAGTAAAGGGGAGAGAAAAAAATTAAAATAAAAAAATAATAATAGTAATAATTGTAGGTATGGCCAGGTGGTGCAATGGATGAAGCACCAGCCCTGGAGCCACGAGCACCCGAGTCCATATCCAGCCTCATAAACTCAACAATCACCCAGCTGTGTGACATGCAAGCCACCTGATCCCCACTGCCCTGCAAAAACCAAAAAAAAGAAAAAAAAGAGACCCAAAATAAAATAAAATAGTAATAATAGTAGGGGTGGCTGGGTGGCAGGCAGAGCATTGGCCCTTGAGCCAGGAGCACCTGGGTCCAAATCCGGCACCAGACACCCAAAGATCACCCTGCTATGTGGCCCCAGGCAGGCCATCCAGCCCCACTTGCCCTGCACCCTCCCCCAAATAATAATAACAAAAAATGTGCTTGAGTCTTTGTTCCAACACCAACAACTCTGTCATGGGTGGATCTCATTCTTTATGATAAGTCCATCACAAAAGTTATTTCCATATTTTTCCACCGTTGCCATTGCTGATCGCAACTCCCTCCTTTCTTATTTCTCCACTACCATGTACTCTATTTTCTCTCTCCTTTCACTCTGACTCTGCTGTAGGGTTGCTGAGTGGCGCAGCAGACAGATCCCTGGTCCTGGGGCCAAGAAGCCCTGAGCCCCCCTACCACCCCTTAGGCCCAGAATCCACCCGGCCCTGTTGTCCTGGGCAGGCCTTCCATTCCCAGCCCCTTGCAAGAAGTAAGAAAGAAAATGTGTTATATCTGGCCACTCTCCCCCCATGGTCCATCCTCTCCTCCTTTATTCACATCCCCACCCCTTCCCCCTGCTCCCCCCTCCTTCTTACTCCAGATGTCTATACCCCATTGAGTATATTTTCTGTTTCCTCTCCTAGCCATCTCTGATGAGAGCAAAGTTTCCCTCATTCCCCCTTGCCTCCCCCTTCCATATCATTGCAATAGCTCATTGTAATAAAAAAAATCTTATGTGAAATATCTTGGATTATTCCCCCTCTCCTTTTTCTTTCTCCCATTCCATTTCCCTTTTTTTCTATTGACTCCATTTTTACACCATATTTTATCTTCAAATTCAGCTTTCTCCTGTGCTTCAACTATAAAACTCCCTCTACCTGCTCTATTAACTGAGAAGGTTCATATGAGTATTATCAGTGTCATTTTTCTATGCAGGAATGCATGCAGTTCATCCTTATTAAGTCCCTCATATTTCCCCCCTTTCCTCCAATCTCCATGCTTCACCTGAGTCCTGTATCTGAAGATCAAACCTTCTGTTCAGCTCTGGCCATTCCAAAAGGAACCTTTGAAATTCCCCTGGTTCATTGAAAGTCCATCTTTTTCCCTGGAAGAGGACATTCAGCCTTGCTGGGTAGTTCATTCTTGGCTGCATTCTAAGCTCTCTTGCCTTCCGGTATATTGTATTCCAAGCCCTATGAGCTTCCAATGTAGCTGCTGCTAAGTCCTGTGTGATCCTGACTGCAGCTCCTCAATATTTGAACTGTGCCCTTCTGGCTGCTTGTAATATTTTCTCTTTGACTTGGGAGTTCTGGAACTTGGCTATAATATTCCTAGGGGTTGATTTTTTGGGATCTCTTTCTCAGGGTGATTGGTGGATTCTCTCCATTTCTATTTTGCCCTCTGCTTCTAGAATATCAGGGCAATTTTCCTGTAGTAATTCTTTGAAAATGATGTCAAGGCTCTTTTCATGATCATGACTTTCAGATATTCCAATAATTTTTAAATTATCTTTCCTAAGTCTGTTTTCCATATCAGTTGTTTTTTCAATGAGATATTTCACATTTTCTTCTAATTTTTCATTTTTTTTTGTTTTGAAGTATTGATTCCTGATTTCTGTTAAATTCATCAATCTCCCTGAATTCTATTCTTTGTCTGAAGGATTTGTTCTCCTCAGAGAGTTTTCTTATCTCTTTTTCCATCTGGCCAATTTTGCTTTTTAAAGCATTCTTCTCAATAACTTTTTGAACTGTTTTATCCATTTGACCTAAGCTGGTTTTTAGCATGCTATTTTCTTCAGCATTTTTTTGGATTTCCTTGACTAAGCTGCTGACTTCATTTTCATGTTTTTCCTGCATCTCTCTCCTTTCTTTTCCCAGTTTTTCTTCCAACTTCCTCATTTGATTTTCAAAGTCTTTTTTGAGCTCTGTCATAGCCTGAGCCCAATTTCTGTTTTTCTTGGGGTCTTTAGATGTAGGAGCTTGTGCTTCCTCATCTTCAGACTGAGTATTTTGGTCCTTCTTGGGCTCATTTGCAAAATATTTCTCGATAGTCTTCTTTTTGTTTCTCTGCTTGCTCATTTTCCCAGCCTGGGCATGGTTGGGGGTGTTTCTTGAGCTTTTGGGACACTCCCACAAGGGTCTCAGTGTGTGAGGCTCTGTCCTCCCTCCTGGTCTGTGAATGACCATAAGCACCTCCCTCTGCCACGGGGCTGAGGTGGGGGGGGGGCCCTGCTGTTCTGTGGGGGTGCCTAGACTGCTATCAGCATCTGAATGTGGTCAGAGCCCCAGAGTCCTGTTCCAGAGGCAGAGGACAGAGCTCTGCAGTTTCTCTTCACTCCCCTCCCTCAGCCCAATGGGCTCATGTCCTGGGGGCTCCTGCTTACCAGCTCCACCTGCTTTTGTTTCCTGGATCTGGGCTGGGGAAAGGCAGTGCTGCTTGCTGTGTGCCCTGAGGGCTGGGTTCCAGGTGCTCACTCTGGCAGAGGTCCCCCGCTGTTCCCCCACTTTGTGCCTGGTGCTTCTCAGGGTGCAGCTCAGGAGACTGCCCCGCTGCTGTGAGCTGAAGTTCTTTAGCTTTGGCGGGCCACCCCTCTGGCGGGCTGCCTCTCCAGTCCCGGGGAGCAGAGCCTTTCTGCTCTTTTCCAGGTTACCTTGAGTAGGAGAACTGCCTCACTGGGACCCTTTGTGGGTTCTGTCTCTCAAAAGTTTAGTTAGAGTCCTTAGCTGATGAATTTTATCAGAGAGCTCCTAAGACCGATCCCTTCTTGTCGCCATCTTGGCTCCGCCCCCCCAATTATTTTTTCAACATTTTTTCAGTATTTCATTTTTATGACATTTATTTTTATAAGATTTTGAGTTCCAAAATTTTCTCCTTCCTTACCCTCCCCCTTCTTCAAGACATCAAGCAATCTTTTAGAAGTTATACATATGCAGTCATTTTAATCATATTTCCATATTAGTCATGTTGAGAACTAAGAATCAGAATAAAAAGGAAAGCTATGAGAAAGAAACAAAACAAAAAAAAGTAAAAATAGTATGCTTCCCTATGCATTCAGACTCCATTCCTCTTTCTTTGAATGTGATAGCATGTTTCATCATTAGTCTTTTGGAATTGTCTTGGATCATATTGCTGAGAAGAGCTAAGTTTATTATAATTGATCATTATACAGTGTTGCTGTTACTGTGTACACTGTTCTCCTGGTTCTGCTTTCTTCATACAGCATCAATTCATAAATTTTTTTAAGGTTTTTTCTGAATTATCTTGTTTATCATTTCTTCTAGCATATTAGCATTCCTTTCCATTCATATAACACAACTTGTTCAGCCGTTTCTCAATTGATGGGCATCCCTTTAATTTCAAATTCTTTGCCACTACAAAAAGAATCGCCATAAATATTTTTGTATACGTGGATTCTTTTTCCTTTTTTTATGAGTGTAGACCTAGTAGTGACCTTACTGGATCAAAGGGTATGCAGTTTTATTGCCCTTTGGGCATAGTTTCAAATTGCTTTTTAAAATGGATGGATTAGTTCACAACTCTGCTAGCAGTGTATTAGTGTCCTATTTTTCCCATATTTTCTTCAACATTTGTTATTTTTCTTTTCTGTCATATTGAGGGCACCATATTTATCACAGAAGTTCCATTGAATAGCGTATTAGCTCTGAGCACTCTCTTTCTTTCATCCCACACTTAACTATCAGATCTGGTCTCCCTCTATAGAGCAGCTATTATTCCTCCTCCAGGAGATCCAGGGAGCAATAAGTTGGAAGTTCTTTAGTTCTATAGCTCATGAGCTCCCATGGTATATGTCCTCTTTGAATACCTATTGAAATCAAATAGCTAGTCAGTCAGCTTTTAGAAAAAGAACAGTTTTAGCAAAACATCTTCCCAAACTGGTACACACCCTCTTATCAGTGCAGATTTCAAGGAAAAAGTGGACTCAAACTTAAAGGGCACATATGGCAAAGTAGTAATTTATATTACCTTGTTACTTACTTGGAAGTCCTTTTTTGTTTCCATTGGATTGTCTTCTTGATCCTTAAGGAATGATATAGCTTTCAGTTGGGTTGCTTGTGGGATTCTGAAGTTGCCTTTCTTTTTCATTGTATCCTGATGTCAGTGCTGTCATCTATTTTTTTCTTCAGGAACAGTACTCACATGTTCATGGGAAATCCAGAGTCTTCTAACCTCATATTCAAAAGGTTAAGAGGAAGGGAGGGTAGAGTTAAAGACTCTTTTTTCTGTCAGAGTTTCTGCTGAAGCTGTGTTTATCCTTGGGCTGGTCAGATACTGGCATGTTGTAGTCTGAACTGACTTGTTAATTTTTCCTCAGTCCATTGGGGGTGTTTGAGTTTTTACCCAATTTTATTGCACTTTAGCTCTAGCATCATTTCATTTTATTCAATGGCTGGAAGATTTTCTTTTTCTTCCAAAATGATTTTATATATATGGTTCAGTCTCTTAGATTGATTTTTTTTTTAGGCTTTTTGCAAGGCAGTGGGGTTAAGTGGCTTGCCCAAGGCCACACAGCTAGGTAATTATTAAGCATCTGGGACTAGATTTGAACCCAGGTACTCCTGACCAGGGCCAGTGCTTTATCCACTACACCGCCTAGCTGTCCTGCTTAGATTGATTCTTGAGAGGAGTTCTGATTTGATAAATATGTGTCAGAGTATAGCATCTTGTTACTTTAAGTAGGGCAATTTGATTGATTCAATGTACCTCTGCTGCACTTGCTTAAGTCTTAGTTGTTATTGTCTTGAAGTCAGTGATGTCTAGATGAAGGCTAGTTTTTACTGGTCCTTAGAGATGCCTGTCAATTTATCTCAGTCAATAGCTGAAAGTTAAGAAATAGTCTTACCTGGAAACATAGTTTCAGAACTAGAAAGCAAGTTAATCTGATCAGAATAGTCATGAAATAAAAAAGTGGAGGAACCAGTTCTGTATTTCTTTGTCTTTACATGTGTAAGCTTTTAGGAAAAAAGGTCCATACTATAATTTTTACTTTCTCACCATTTACTTTTTTTTTTTAGGTTTTTTTTTTGCAAGGCAAACGGGGTTAAGTGGCTTGCCCAAGGCCACACAGCTAGGTAATTATTAAGTCACCATTTACTTTTTAGACTCTTGTTGATTTTTGACCCTGCCTCTTACTAAAACTGCATTCTCTGGGGGTAACAGTTAATTTTTACTTGCAGAATCAGTAGCTTTTTCTCAGTCATTTATTTCCTTGATTTGTCTGAAATTTTTGATATTACTGAGCAATACCTCCTCATTGACATTTCCTTTGACTTCCTGGTCCTTTCATATATTTCTAATGGTTTTTTCTCCATCTCTTCCTAGATCCTTAATTTTCCAACTTCTTGCTCTCTATGTTCTTTTAGAGTTTTTATCTGAATTTTTTTTCTTTCTCTATTTCTACAGCAGTCTTGATCTTATCAGCTATTAGTGGATGCAACATTTCTACATAGATCTGGGCTTCTTTCTGTTCTTAACAGAAAGCATTCTGGTCCTCCCCTTTGCTGTCTTGCATCAGTTCTCCAAACTTTTGGAATATGGTGGACCCAGATTACCCCATCCTCTTTGATTCCCCATTTTCCTTTAAGATGTAGCTTGTGGACCATCTTCTAATTTACATGAAACCTTTTCTGATTTCTCCATCTGCTACTAACTATTCTTTGCAAATCACCCTGTATTGAATTTCTTTATCTATAAATTTCATATTTATTCTATATGTATTCATTATTTTCCCCTTTTAGAATATAAACCTCTTGCAAGTAGAGACGGTTTCCTTCTATATACTTTTGTTGTGGCAGCTAGCCCAATACTTGGCACATAATAATAGCTATCATTTATGTAGCTCATTAAGGTTTACAGAGTATTTTACAAATATTATTTTACCCTTACAACTGGAAGACAATATTATTTTCCTTGTTTTAATGAGGAAATGGAGGCAAGCAGATTTGACTTTCCAAAGTTATATAGCTAGTATCTGAGCAGGATTTGAACTCTACTTAGCATGCTATCTACATTGCTCATTGGCTGCCTCCCTAGTAGTGACTTAGTAGTGCTATTATAATAGCTATTATATAATGCTTTATATAATAGCTATTATAATTATAGTAGTAGTCATCACTTAATTGATGCTATTCATCTAGATCTAATTTTTCTCTTGAATTTCAGTCCATTATTGTCATTTGCCTGCTGGATAGTTTTCCCCAGGATGTCTTCTGGGTCTCCCAAACTCATTTTCAAAGTAGAATTTATTATCTTCTCTAAATCTGTTTTTCCTTCAAAATTTCTTATTTCTCTTGAAGACATCACTATCTCCTTACTCAAATCTTCAGCTCTTTACTTTTCCTTTCCTCCCCATTATGTCCATTAATTGCCAAATCTTGTCAGTTATGCAGCTATAAGATTTCCTGTATCCATCTCATTCTATTCATTCATGCAGTCATCACCCTAGAAAAGCTCTCAATGGACAGCTAGGTGGTGCAATGGATAGAGCACTGGTCTTAGAGTCAGGAGGGCAGGAGTTTGAATTCAGACATTTGACACTTAATAGCTGTGTGACTTTGGGCAAGTCACTTAACCCTGACTGCCTCTCATCTTGGGACATCTCTAGTTGTCCTGATTCATGTCTAACTCTGGAAGAGAAAGTGAGACTGGTGACTTAGCACAGCACCCCCTCACTCAAATCCACTTAATGTTGTTGTCATGGTATCACCTCCTTAATGTCATGGTCTTCCTTGAGAACAAAGTACAAACATCATCATCATCATTATCAATCATCATCACCACCACAAGCTCTCTTCAATTCTCTTCAACTTCCTAATTGGTTTCCTTGATTATAGTTTCTCCTTGATTAAATTGATCCTCTATATAGTTGCCAGAGGAGTCTTCCTAAGGCATAGGTAAGTGTGTTGCTCAGTAAGCTCCCAATTCCTTTTTTTTTTTTTTTTTTTTTTTTTTAGGTTTTTGCAAGGCAAATGGGGTTAAGTGGCTTGCTCAAGGCCACACAGCTAGGTCCCAATTCCCTTTAAACAAAAATACAAACTCTTTAATTTGGCATTTGAAGCTCTTCACAAGCTGGCTCTATCTTACTTTTCTCATCTTATATATCATTCACCTTCATATGTTTTTTAGTCTCTTCAAACTGACCTTTCTATTACTTATACACTGCATTCCAATCCCTCTTCTCCATACTTTTGGACTAGCTGTCTCTCATGTCTGGAACATCTCACTTCCGGTTCTTAAAATCCCTAGCATCCTTCAAAACTCGTTCCAGATGCCATTTCCTCCATTAGGCCTTTCCTGATTCTCTTAGCTAATGATATCTCCCTCTCCAAATTACCTTTTATTTACTTTGTGTAGAGTTTTATTTATACTGACATGTATACCTGTTGTTTCTCCTATAGAATGTAAATTTCTTGCAGGCAGGGATTGTTAATTTTTTTTGTCTTTGTATTTTTAGTGCCTTACTTGAAGGAGATGCTTAGCAAGGATTTGGTTGATTGTTAGTAAGGATTCATTGCTTTATATTTTCTAAGGGAAAATGTTTTAACATATAGATATCATACTTAATTGTATACATAGTATTATTCTAGTCAGTAGAGTTTTAAGTTCCTGAATGTCATGTACTCTTTTCTATCTTGGTATCCCTAGTAACTGTTGCAGTGTTTTGCATATAGCAGGAAGGTGATTAATAAATAGTGAATGAAATTTTGGATTGATCAAAATAAACCAGATATTTTCATATATGTATCTATGTGTATATACATATATACATTTACATATATATATTTACACATGGGGTATATAAATGTATATATCAATCATATATACATATACATGATGGAAGGTAGATTATATCTGTCCAAGTAGAGAGCTTGATTTTGAGTTTAAAAAACTCTGAATTAAAAAAAAATTAGTGTCCTAGAAAGCAGTGGTTTTGAAGTACTCACCCTTTTTAATACTCATTGGAAGTAGAATTCACTGTTAACTTGGTTTTTCTGGTATGTTAATATAGTATTCAGCAATATTTAAGTTAAAAGCTGTTCTAAAATTGCTCAATTAAGTTTTTGTTAGAATTTGATTAAGTCCTATTAGTCAGTTTGCAAATGTAGTGGATATTTTTACAAATCTATTGATCTCTGCATAACAATCAGGCAATTGTTTATTAAGTCAGTCAAATAGTATGTGTTTACACATATGTTTGTGTATGTGTCTGTGTGTATTATATATGTACCAAGCACTGTTCTAAGCATTGCAAAAACAAAGCAAAGCAAAACAGTTGCTGCCTCCAAGGAGCATTATAATTGATCTGCCACCCACTACTAATAGTTAGGAGAGACTATCACTATTACTCTCCTTATCCCTTTATTCCTCAGTCACCTAGTCAACACTGCCTCTGTATCTATCACATGCACCACTAGATATATCACTGATTCCTCTTGACTTACTGGTCTTAGAGGTAGAATTAGAATACTCCTTGCTTGTCATTTTCAGATTCACTGTTAGCCTGTATCACTTTCCACCTTTAAAATATATGCTACCAAAATTTTCCACTCTATTCAAACCATAGTGAATATTTATATTGGCATCTAGGTCAAGTTAAGAAGTATTTTTTAATTGCTTACCATATGATGGCTACTAAGCACTGAGAATGCAAAGAAATTTTCAAAACCCAATCCTTCCTCTCAAGGAGCTCAAAGTCACAGAAAACATTCAAACAATTATTTAAAAACAAGATGTAAACTGAATAAATTACAATTAGTTAGCTAGGGAAGGCCACTAGCATTAAAGGGATGAGGGAAAAAAATCATGTAGAAGATGATTTTGAAGGATACCAGGAACACCAAGAAATGAGAAGGGGGAGAATTCCAGGATTGGAGGGGAGTCAGTCAAAATGCTTGGAATTGAGAGATAAGAGTGTCATGCTCAAAGACAGTTAAGAAGTTTAATGTCAGCCAAACTGCAAATTATGTGTCAGGGACAGGAGGACCAGAGTTAGGAATTAGGTTATAAAAGCTTTTGAATGGGGCGGCTAGGTGGCGCAGTGAATAGAGCACCGGCCTTGGAGTCAGGAGTACCTGGGTTCAAATCTGACCTCAGACACTTAATAATTACCTAGCCGTGTGGCCTTGGGCAAGCCACTTAACCCCATTGCTTTGAAAAAAAAATCTAAAAAAGAAGAAAAAAGCTTTTGAATGCTGAAAGAGAATTTTTATGTTTGATTTTGGAAGGACTTTCACCAGGTGGTGTCAGTGTAAGATTAAGGAAGGAGGCCTACTTTAGAGGTATATGCTAAAGGTATAATTATCAGAATTGATAGTCTTTTTTTCCCTTTTCAAAGAATTCAGAATCTTGTTACCTTACCTCTTCAAATATTACCATTCTGCAGGGTAGCATTGTTGTTGTTTGTCCTTGCTTCTCAGACTCTTTTTTTTTTTTTGTAAGGCAAACAGGGTTAAGTGGCTTGCCCAAGGCCACACGGCTAGGTAATTATTAAGTGTCTGAGTTCAGATTTGAACCCAGGTACTCCTGACTCCAAGGCCCGTGCTCTATCCACTGCGCCACCTAGCCACCCCTGTCCTTGCTTCTCAAAGAGGACCATGACATCAAGGACATGATGCCATGACATGCAAGTGAATTGGACTTAAGTGAGGGAGGATTGTACAGTCACCAGTTTCACTTTCCTCTCTGCAGTTGGCTGGGTCCAGTGGTCAGCTATGAATTAGAACTACTGAAGGTGGCCCTGAATGCAGTGGGAAACTTTGGCTTTTTTGAGTTAAGGACTTTACTAGTCTCATTTTGCCTGAGGCCATGCCCATTCAGTGATTAAATCTAGGTAAGAAAGAAATGAATGAGTGTCTAATCTGCCATTCGCTAGATTTTTCCACTGCCCCCAATTTTAAGTGTTCTAGCATCCTAGTTCCTAACAAATTGACTTTTACAGAGGACATTGTCTTCAATATCTTCAGAGATCTAGCAAGACTAACCATAAAAACATTTTTCTTCAACCCTAGGATTGGGCAGATAATCTCTTGGCCTCTGGAGAGAGGAGATGATTAGGTTTACAATTTAATTTAGTTCCTGTGTAGTATTATTCCGACCAAATTTCAAGTCAGTGACTCCCTAGGATTATTTTTAGGAATCTTGATTAGGGATTCTCTGTTGTGCTGATAGCAGCATCTGGCCATGAACCTTGAATTCCAAGGTTCCCAAGGCTTGAGTTCTAAATCTGAGTCTCCACTTTATGCACCTAGAATTAAAAAGTATAAAGTGGATCAAAACTTCAAGTTTGTTTCTCCAGGACCCAGAGGTAAGGGGAAGGTATCCTTAGACCTTTCCTTTCTTGCTGCATGGTATCATCTTTGAAAGTGGATAGGGTTGGAAAAGAACTATTATCTTAGTCCTATCTTTAACTTTTTTTTTTTTTTTTTTTTGGTTTTTGCAAGGCAATGAGGTTTAAGTAACTTGCCCAGGGTCACACAGCTAGGTAATTATTAAGTGTCTGAGAACAGATTTGAACTCAGGTATTCCTGACTCCAGGGATGGTGCTCTATCCACTGTACCACCTAGCCACCCCCTTAGTACCATCTTTAAAGATTCCTCTGGCTATCAAGCAGTAGAAAGAGGCTTCTCCTAGCCAAGAGGATTTTGTGCTGATCAATAGCAGTATGAAAAGACACTGATATTGGGAAAGATTGGAAGAAAAGGATGAAATGGATAGATGAACAGACTTTGAGAGCTATTTGGAGGATTAAAAAAAGCCCTGGCTTGCTTTGGTCCAGGGGATCACAGAGAGTCTGGACACAACTGAACAATAGCCAATAACCCAATGAATACTTTTCTGCCCATTAAGGCCTTAATTAAAGTTTGTTGATGAAATGCCATATATATATTCTGAAGTTTACTGTTGCTACAGAAGAAGTATTTAATTTTGCTTTTCTGAGTTAGTAACATGCCTAATTCATAATCTAAACATTTATATCTTTGTAGGAAATTTTGTCATATAATTTCCTATTAGGATTGTCAGTGAGGTGGTATAGTGAATAGTATTTTAGGTCTGAAGTCAAGGTGATCTGAGTTCCATTTTGGTCTGAGACACTTACTAGTTTTATGACCCTGTCACTTAACCACTGTTTGCCTCAGTTTTCTCATCTATAAAATGACACTAATACTAGCACCTGCCTTTCAGGATTGTAAGGATCAAGTGATATGATAACTTGGAAAGTGCTTTGCAAACCTTAAAGCACCATATAAATGCTAGCTATTATTGTTAAGACAGGTAAACTTGAAGTTTCAAAACTAAGAGAAAAGCTATGTTTATGTTGATCTGTAAAAATGGTTACATTTCATATTAGTATTATCAATCATTAATATTATAGAAATAGCTCTAGACATTTATAAAATTAATTCTCTCTTAGCATCAGGAGAGATAATTTAAAAATAATTGGGCTACCTGAAAGTTGTTCTTTAGTCTTTTATGTTTGTCATTCAGAAGACTTAAAAACCTAGTCAGTAATTTCTTTTTTTTAAAATATTTATTTGTTTTTATATTACTACAATGATCTTGTTTTGAAAGTAAACAACCCCCCCCCCCCCAAGAAAGAGAAACCTCGAGAAAAATAAAGTGAGAGGAAAAAAATGTACTTCAGTCTATGTTTAGATATCCTTAGCTGTGTCTCTAGGATGAGTTGCATTCTTTATCATAAGTCCATCAGGGAAGTTGCTTCAGTATTTTTTTTCCCACAGTTGCTTTTGTTAACTGTATTTTCCCTTTATTCTATTCCTTCTTATTCCCATTTATTCTATTCTCTCTCTCTTTTGTCACCCTATCCCTCCCTGAAAGTATGTTGTATGTGTACCCTCTCCCACAATTTTCCGTCTTTTCTATTTCCTACACCATCCTCCCTTCCCCCTGTCCCCTTTCACCCATCCCTTTCCTCTCATTTTTCCTCCAGGGCAAAATAAATTTCTATACCCTACTTTGTGTGTGTGTGTGTGTGTGTGTGTGTGTGTGTGTGTTTTATTTCCTCCCTGAGTCATTCCCTCTTTCCTCCTTCTACTCCATTGCAACAACTTTTTTTTTTTTTTTAGGTTTTTGCAAGGCAAACAGGATTAAGTGGCTTGCCCAAGGCCACACAGCTAGGTAATTATTAAGTGTCTGAGACTGCAACAACTTTTTATGCCTCTTTTACATGAAATATCTTATATATTTTATTTTCCAATTATATACAATAGTGGTTTCTGCCTATCATTTTTTGGTAGGGTTTTGAATTTTACACATTTTCCCCCACCCCCTCTTCCCTTCCCCCCCTCCCCACAGAAGGGTGGGATAGAGCACCCCCCACTGATAATCTTTACATAGTTTCCATGCTATACATTGATCAAAATTGAATGTGTTGAGAGAAAAATAACATCTTGAGGAAAAAAATAAAATATTAAGAGATAGCAAAATTATGTAGTATATAAGACAACTTTTTTTTTTCAAATTGAAGGTCTTTGGTTTTTGTTTAAACTCCACAGTTTTTTCTCTGGATACAGATGGTATTCTCCATTGCAGATACCCTAAAATTGTCCCTGCTTATTGCACTGATGGAATCCATTAAGGTTGATCATCACTCTTATGTTGCAGTTAGGGTGGACAGTGTTCTGGTTCTGCTTATCTTGCTCAACATCAATTTATATAAGTCTTTCCAGGTTTCTCTTAAATCTCATCCCTCCTGATTTCTAATAGAGCAATAGTGTTCCATGACATACATATATCATAATTTGTTCAGCCATTCCCCAATTGTTAGACATCTCCTCGATTTCCAATTCTTTGCTACCACAAACAGAAGTGCTATGAATATTTTTGTAGAAGTGATGTTTTTACCCTTTTTTAATGATCTCTTCAGGATACAGACCCAGTAGAGCTGTTGCTGGATCAAAGGGTATGCACACTTTTGTTGCCTGTTGGGCTTAATTCCAAATTACTCTCCAGAAAGGTTGGATTACTTCACAGCTCCTACATGTAATATCTTAACCCATTCTACCTCTCCTTTCCCTTTCTCCCAGTGCATTCCCTTTTCACCCATTGACTCCATTTAAAAAATATATTATACCATTATATTCAGCTCCCTCCTTTGCCATGTCTATATTTGTTCCTTCTAACTGTTTTTTATAAATGAGAAAGTTCTTATGAGTTATCCCATGCAGGAATACACACAGTTCAATATCATTAAATCCCTCATAATTAGCCCTTCCTATCTACCCTCTCTATGCTTCACCTGAGTTCTGTGCTTGAACGTCATACTTTCTGTTCAGCTCTGGTTGTTTTAACAGAACAATTTGAAAGTTCTCTATTTCATTCGATGTCCATCTTTTCCCCTGAAAGAGGATGGTCAGTGTCACTGGGTGTTTGATACTTGGTTGTAATCCACGCTCTTTTGCCTTCTGGATCATCATATTCCAAGTCCTAGGAGTCCTTGATGTAGATGCTACTGAATCCTGTGTAATCCTGTATGTAGCACCATGGTAATTGAATTCTTTCTTTGTGCCTGCTTGTAATATTTTCTCTTTGGCTTGGAAGTTCTGGAATTTGGCTATAATATTCCTGGGAGTTTTTTTGTGGGGGGGGAAGGGGATCTCTTTTAGGAAGTGATCAGTGAATTCCTTCAGTTTCTGTTTTACTCTCTGCTTCTAGGATAGATATCAGGACAGTTTTACTGGATTATTTCTTGAAAAATGAAGTCTTAAGTTCTTTTCTTGGTCACAACTTTCAGGTAGCCTAATTGAGATACTTTACATTTTCTTCAAGTTTTTCATTCTTTTGGTTTTGTTTTACTGTTTCTTGATTTCTCACACAGTCCTTAGCTTCATTCTACATTTGAAGGAGTTATTTTCTTCAGAGAGCTTTCTTATTTCCTTTTCCATCTGGCCAATTCTGCTTTTTAAGGCATTTTTCTCCTCATTAACCTTTTGGAATGTTTTTTCCATTTGACCTAAAGTGATTTTTAACATGTTATTTTCTACGGTATTTTTTTGGTATCTCCTTCACCAGACTACTGAAAGTTTTCATGATTTTCCTGCATTGCTCTCATTTCTCTTACCAATTTTCCCCTCCACCTCCCTTACTTGCTTTTCTTTTTAGGATTTTTTATTTTTTTCAAGGCAATGGGGTTAAGTGGCTAGCCCAAAGCCACACAGCTAGGTAATTATTAAGTGTCTGAGACCAGATTTGAACTCAGGTACTCCTGACTCCAGGGCTGGTGCTCTATCCACTGCTCCACCTAGCCGCCCCCCCCACTTGCTTTTCAAAGCCTTTTCAGAGTTCTCCCATAGCCTGAGACTATTTCATATTTTTTTATAGAAGCATTGACTTTGTCATCTTCTGAGTATATATTGTGATCCTCCATAGGTCTGAAGTAATTTTCCATGGTCAGATTCTTTTTTGTTCTCTGTTGTTTGCTCATTTCTCCAGCCATTGACCAAAATTGTTTTTATTGTGGTTTCAAAGCTTTTGGGAGTTTTTGTGGGAACCCCCCCCCGCCCCCACATAGACAACACATAATTCTTCCAATATCTTAACTGTTCTCCTGGCCTGTGCTCTGGTCTGTGGATGACCACAGGCACTCCCCTTTTTGCCCTGGAGCTGTGAGAAGGATCTCTGCTTCTCTAAGGTAGTATGGGGGCCTGGACTGAACCCTGAACTTGAGTATGGGCAAAGCAGTAGAATCTTGCCCCAGGGATAGCAGAGGACCTCTGCAGTTTCTCCTGACCCCCTTACTGTCTGTGGATTGAGCACTCTGGAAGCAGGGGATAGGTGACAGTGCTGCCTTGAGGCCAGTGCTGACCTGGCTTCTGATGGCAGAATCCTGCTGACCCTCCAGGCTATCCCTGGGCCAAGAAATCTGACAAATGCTCTTGCTGTCATGGACTGAGGCACTCCATGAGCTGTTCCTGTAAGGCAGGAACTAGTTTGCTCTGACTGCCCTGAGGCTCTTTCTAGCCCTGGTCCTGGTGGTATAGACCTTTATGGTGGGTCTACCAAGTTGTCTTGGACTGGAAAATTGTTTCACCCAGTCTTTCTGAGAGTTCTGCTGCTCTAGAATCTGATTAGAGTCATAGTTTTACTGCATTTGGGGTTTTCTGAGGAAGAGTTTTTAGGAATTCCTGCCTTTACACAGCCATCTTGGCTCCGCCCCCAGCCAGTAGTTGTACATTATTAATTGTTCATGAAGAAAAGTTTCAAAGTTCACCGAAGTTTTGAGTTGAAAAACAAGCATTTTTCTTCCCCCAGAAGAAAAAGAAAATCCTTATAAGAATTAGGCATATTCAACCAAAATAAATTCACACACTGTCTAAAAATATGGGTTTCTATTCTTATTATGTCCATTACCTGTTAGAAAGTAGATAGTATTTGTTACTTGGTTCTCTGGAATCACAATTCGACCTTGCATTGGCCAGAGTTCTTAGGTTTTTCAAAGTTGTTCATATTTACAGTGTTGTGCTTTTTGCTTTCTCCAAAGTTACTATTGATCTTTTAATACTAAATCAAATGGCCTTTTTTCATTTTGATCTCTCTTCAGCCTTTGACACTTTGACACCTCTTGATATTCTTTTCTCTAGATTGTTGTGACCTCTCTGTCTCTGTCTGTCTGTCTCTGTCTCTGTCTCTCTCTCTTTCTCAGCCCTTTTTTCTATATATATTGCTTTACTTGATGATTTTATCAGCACGTATAGTTTTAGTTGTCTTTATGCAGATCACTATCAGGTATACTTGTCCAATTCTAATTTCTCTTTGAACTTTCGGTCTTAACATTTTGTTACTGCTTATTGAGCATCTTGAACTGGATAGCCCCTTACTCATCTGAAACTCAATATGCCAAAACTTAACTCATTATCTTTCTCCTAATTGAGAATATACCCTTTAATTTCTTTGCTGTAATCCAAACTTTTACTTGAAAAATCTTCAGTGAAAGGGATCTCACTACTTCTTGAGGTTTTCTAGCTCACTTCCTTGATATTATTAATTACCAGTTTTTCCTTATCACATCTAAATTTATCTCTTTGCAATAGGTAAAATTATTGCTAGTTCTGCTTTCTTTTGTCAAGTAAAACAATTTTGATTGTTTACTCTTGTGACAACCTAGTTAATTATCATGTCCCTTTTTCCTTCAAGGTTCTTCACTTGACAAAAATCTCATGATCCTAAGCTCTCTTTTTCTGGTTGCTTTCTTGTTTATGGAAGTCTTACCTGAACAGTGGAACCCAGAACTGAACATGTTACTATGGTTAGGTCTAGCTAGAGTAAAATACCTTTGAAACATCACCATCATCTTTCTAAGCTGAGTCTATGAATGAGACTCTTAATAATGCCAAGATTAGGGTTTTATTTAATGACTTTATATGACAGGTAACTCATTGAATGTATAGTAGATTATATCTGTGCTATGAGCCAGAGATATAAAGATGAAAGTCAACTTGTTATTGGCTTCAAAAATATATACTAAAGAAGTATGGGTCCTCTGTCCACTGGTGCATATTTTCATTGCTGCCTGCTGTCATTGAACTTCTGGGTGACACTTGTAGAATGTCTTTGGGAAGTCCAAAGTGTTCTGATATTTTGAAGTGCACATGGTCATCTTCCCGGCAAGTGGGTATGGTAGACAGAGGCTTCCCCACTGAGATTCCCTCTCAGAGTTTTGGCTAAAGCTGTTTTGATCACCATCCTGTTCTGACACTGGAATTCTGATTTTCAAAATGAGGGCATTATTGACTCTTCAGCTAACCTTTTTTGTTTACTTGTTTTTATTTAAGCCATTTAAAATTTTTATGTTACGTTATTTTATTTTTTCAAATTACAAGCAAAGATCGTTTTCAACATTCATCTTTTTTTCAAAATTTATTTATTTTGAATTTTACAATCCCCCCCCCCAATCTCGCTTCCCTCCCCCCACCCCCCGCAGAAGGCAATCTGTTAGTCTTTACGTTGTTTCCATGGTATACATTGATCTAAGTTGAATGTGATGAGAGAGAAATCCTATCCTTAAGGGAAAAAAAATAAAGTATAAGAGATAGCAAAATACATAAAATAACTTTTTTTTTAAATTAAAGGTAATAGGGTGGCTAGGTGGCATAGTGGATAAAGCACCGGCCTTGGAGTCAGGAGTATCTGGGTTCAAATCCGGTCTCAGACACTTAATAATTACCTAGCTGTGTGGCCTTGGGCAAGCCACTTAACTCCATTTGCCTTGCAAAAACCTAAAAAAACAAAACAAAACAAAAAAATAAATTAAAGGTAATATTCTCTGGTTTTTGTTCAAACCCCACAATTCTTTCTCTGGATACAGATGATATTCTCCATCACAGATATCCCCAAATTGTGTCTGATTGTTGCATTGATGGACTGAGCAAGTCCATTAAGGTTGATCATCACCCTCATGTTGCTGTTAGGGTGTACAGTTCAACGTTCATCTTTTTGTAAACTTTTGAGTTTTATATTTTTCTACCTCCCTCCCTCCCTTCCTTCCCCTTGCCCCATGACAGCAAGAAATCTGATAAACGTTAAACATGAACAATCATGTTTAACATATTTTCATATTGTTGTTATGAAAGAAGAATCAGAACTAAAGGAAAAAAATGTTTTCAGCTAATCTTAATGCATATCTTTGTATTGTGTTAAGTGACTTACCCAAGGTCACACAGTTTGTAAGTAACAGGTGTCTGAGGTCAGATTTAAACTCAAGTTCTCCTGGCTCCAGGGCTGTTGCTTTTTTCACTGTACCACCTGGCTGGCTTCATTTGCCCTGTATCCAGGGTCATGTCCCGTTATCCTGTTTCACTGGACCTAGCTGACTCTAGAGGAGAGAATGAGACCGTCAGCTTAGCACAGAACCCATCCACTCACTCAAATTCAATTCACTTGCTTATTGTGGCATCACCTCCCTGATGTCATGGTCTTTGTGAATTAAGGACAAACATCAATAGTCCCTCCAGACTTTTTCATCTTATACTTTCTGGAGTTCTACCTCTGACTCTCAATATTTTGGGGGTGACTGAAGTGTAGAGTCAGACTGTTAGCCCTCACTCTTGCCACATGCCTCTTTCCTCCTCTTTTCTATCTATTTTCTATGTTTAAGGTTATATCTTTAATATCTTTAGACTAGATGAGGTGCTCTAAACCTGTAAACTTGGACCAGATTTCAGTATGTCCATGAACTTGGTAATAAAAAAATACATCTTTTTTTCAGTATAATTGATTTCTTTTTTTATCCTATGTATTTTCTTTCAAGATAGTTGTCATGGTAAGTCAGTTCATAAACATTTATTAAAGACTTATGTGCCAGTAAATTTTGCTAAGTTCTTGGGACAAGAAGAAAGACAAAAGGCAGCTCTGCCCTTGAGGAATTCATAATCTAAAGGGGAGACAAAATAAAGAAATATTTGGTTCTTCAGTAGACAAAAATATTGGGACTGGAATCAGAAAGGTCTGAGTTCATATTTGACTACAGTTACTTACTGGCTCTGTTACCCACTTAACTCGGTTTGCCTCAGTTTTCTCAGTTGTAAAATGAGGATATTAACACCACTTCCTTTTAGGGTTATTGTGAAGATTTAATGAGATACTATTTGTAAAAAGTGCTTAGTAACAATACTTGGCACATACTAGGTGCTGTATAAATGCTTATTTTCTTTCTTCCTCTTATGAACAAATAAGTTATGCAGAAAATAAATTGAAAATGAGAGAGAGAGAGAGAGGGAGGGAGGGAGGGAGAGAGAGAGAGAGAGAGAGAGAGAGAGAGAGAGAGAGAGAGAGAGATCGAGAGATCAAGAGATCCAGAAAGGCTATCTGTAGAAAGTGAAATTTCAACTCAGATTTGAAAGAACTTTGACAGGGATGTTAGGAGTTAAAGATAATGAAATGAATGAGTATTTTAGGTATAGGGGTTAGCCAAAGAAAATGGGTTCATAGAAGAAGGAGTCCATAGACTTTATCAGATTATTAAAGAGATACATTATGCAAAAAAGTTTAGAACTTGATGTTTCCCATAAAGTCTCGTGTAGCTTTTAAAGATAGAGAAAAGTTTCCAGCCTAATTAATAGGTAGTTTCATAAAAACTAACTTTAATACAGCTAAAGAAAGGTGAAGAGAATGACAGAGCAGCTAGAAGCTGTTGCTAGGATGACAAAAAGTTTTCCTCTCTTTTTTTTTTGTGGTGTTGTAGCTGCAAATTTT
This sequence comes from Macrotis lagotis, assembly GCF_037893015.1. Taxonomy (NCBI): domain Eukaryota; kingdom Metazoa; phylum Chordata; class Mammalia; order Peramelemorphia; family Peramelidae; genus Macrotis; species Macrotis lagotis. The sequence goes on along the minus strand of NC_133658.1, from coordinate 220,667,380 downwards.
TAATGCAGTTTAAGCCTAATTTATAGGGCACAGGACTCATTGGAAAACAGACCCTGATATTAGGAAAGATTGAAGGCAGAAGGAGAAGGGGAAGTTAGTGGATGAGATGAATAGAATAGCACGAAAACAAAAGAATATAAGCTTGGACAGAGGTAGAGAGCTAGTGGAGGACAGAACGAGTTGGCAAGCTATTTCCATGAGGTCAAGAAGAATCTGACCAGACTGAAAGATTGAAGAGCAGCAGCAACAAGTCAGCTATTATTGGCATAGTAAATAGAGTGCTGGACCTGGAGTCAGGAAGATTTTTCTTCCTGATTTCAAATCCAGCCTCAGATATTTACTAATTATAGTGACCCTGGACAAGTCACTTAAGCTGGTTTGCTTCAGTTCCTCAATCTGTTAAATGAGCTGGAGAAGTAAATGGCAAATTACTTCAGTGTCTTTGTCAAGAAAACCCCAAATAAGGTCATAAAATATCAGACAGGACTAAAAAAATGACTGAACTGACGCCTAAGCTAGGACTGGAATATTTGCTTTTCCCCCTCTCATATAATATTTTACCCAATTACAAGTAAAAAGAATTATTAATATTCATTTTTAAAAATTTTATTTCAAATTCTACCTCCCTCATTGAGAAGGAAATTCTGCCTTGGAAGTTTATGCAGCAATCGAGTGGGTGCTGTCAAGTAGTAGTGTGCCAAAACAAAAGTTGTACTGTAAAATTACAATGTATAGTTTTTGTATTGGATGTAAAAGTATCACAAGAATGTAGAAGCTAAGCTTTTACTTTGTGAAAATGTCCTGGGCTGTGACTATTTGAAACTTTATATCCTGAAGATTTAATGCTTAGATAGCAAATTTTTATGTATTAAATGTCTGATTTTTTGTTGGTGTGTATGGAGTACTTAAAATACAACTCTAACTTAAAAATTTTTTTTTTTAGTTTTTTTTTGTAGAGTAATGGGGTTAAGTGACTTGCCCAAAGTCATACAGCTAGGTAAGTGTCTGAGGCTGGATTTGAACTCAGGACCTCCTGACTCCAGGGCCATTGCTCTATTCACTACACCACCTAGCTGCCCCTAACTTAAGATTTTTATAAGCTAAAATAGACTACATTTAAAACCTAGAAAATAGCATTGTAGTGAAAATATTTTGTGTGTGTGTGTGTGTGTACATATATAACTAAGTAGTCATATATGAAACAGCCACATATTTTAGGTTTAGGTATGTAAATAGCCAAGTCTTAGGAAGTTAATGGAGTCAGGAAGAAGATAGAGGCACTCTTAGTCAGGACATATGTGTAGATTCATTTAACATAGTTCCTATCTATTGAGGAAAACTACTACCATTCCAATCATTGTCTTATCCCTACTTAGACTTTCCTAGTCTCAAACATCCGCTCTCCTCTTTCATCGTGCCCCTTTGGCTTCTAGACTTTTCACACACTTTTCCTTCTTGTGTCTGTTGACAAGTTGACTTTCTCTTTTTTTCCTTCATCTGTAGTCATTCTCTTCAGGACTGATTGTTACTTTTTTCCTCTTTTCTTTTTTTGTGGGGGGGGCCAATGGGGTTAAGTGATTTGCCCAAGGTCACAAAGATCATAAGTATAAAATGTCATGAGACAAGATTTGAATTCAATTCCTCCTGACTCCAGGGTTAGTGTTCTTTCCACCAGGCCACCTTACTGCTCCTGATTGTTACTTTTTTATGGCACCCACCCTGGACTAGGAGAACTGGTCATGTTCTGTTCTTCACTGCCACTGCCAAATTTTGTGATCTCTTTTCCTTTAGGCTTCAATTCTTTGTATCACATCCCTACACTAGAATATTTTTTGCTGTAATCTCCTAGTGTCCAGGTTATTTTCCTTCTATTCTTTAGTAGATCAGTATTAGGTTCACAGTATTTCTTTCAACTACAACCTCTTTTATCATACTTGGGGACTTCGGTATATACTTTTGTGTCTCCTCATTAGCATCTTCTTTTGCTATAACCTGTATTTTTCATACCGTCTTATTTATTCACAGTAATGATCAATATCTTTGAAACCAGCATTACTTCAAAACTGTTTTTCAGTTTTTATGATCTTGAACTATTATTAAATTCATCTGTCATAATATGCTGCCATATTTTCACTCTGCCTTGCTTCTTCTAAACATTCTTCAACCTCACATTGACCTTTATTTCTACCTGTTATCCCAGTCTGTTGCTTGTTCTCTGGCTTAATTTTTCAACTTCTGCCATTTTAATCTTGTAGTTAATTCAGATATACCCTGGCCTACACCTTATTCTTAATAGACCTATCTTTAAAAACCAGGTGACCCCCAGCAACCACCATCTCTATTCTTATTCCTGAATTTAACTGAATTCACAATAATTTCTAATACCTAATTTCAGCTGGATCCTCATATAGCAGCATCTTTTCTGGTAGACCTTAACTGTTTAAAATTCTTTTTTTAAATTTTATTTTATTTTTATTTTGCAAGGCAATGGGGTTAAGTGTCTTGCCCAAGGTCGCACAGCTAGGAGATTATTAAGTGTCTGAGTCCAGATTTGATCTCAGATCCTCCTGACTCCAGGGCTGATGCTTTATCCATTGTGCTACCTAGCTGCCCCAGGCTTTTATTTCTTAAAACACTCATCCCTACTCTCTTACCTGTACCTTCTTCTTTACATAGAAAATAAGGTTGTCTGTCCAGGACTCCGTCAGAATCCTTCTAAGACTTTTTTATTTCTGCAGCTAGTGGTACAGTGAATTAATGCTGGACCTGCAGTCAGGACTTAAGTTCAAATGTGACCTCAGATACTTAGCTGTGTGACCCTAGGCAAATCACTTATATTCTGTTAGTTTCATTTTCCTCAATTGGAAAATAAGGACATTAATAGCACCTCTTTGCAAGGTTGTTGTGATGATTTAATGAGGCAGTATTTATAAGGAATTTAGTAGGGTACATGGTAGATGCTTAATAAAAAAGCTTATTCTCTTCTCTTTACTTGCTAAGGAAGTGATTGTCTCCTTACCAAGGCTTAAGCCCTATATTTTTTCTCTTGGTTTGATCCTTTCCTTTATTGTCTGGAAGATTGACCCTTTAGTCATTGTCTTTTTGTCTCCCTTTAAATTTTCCCTTTCTGTTGATTCTCTTCTTGATGCCTACCAACATATTCAGGACTCCCCTATCCTTAAAAAACCAGTACTTAACTCTGCAGTTTCCCAAGGTCATTATTTTACTCCTTTTTTTTTCCACTCCCAGACTTCTAAAAGTAGGTATCTACACTTCCTAGGTGAAGGAGAATGAAGTGTTGAAGATGATCCCAGTGTTGTGAAACTGGGTTCCTAGAAGGCTGGTGCTGTCCTCAACAGAAAGTGAGGTGGGTTTGTGGAGAATGATGTGAATTCTTTTTTTAGATATATTAAATTTGAAATGCCCATGGTCCATTGAATTGCAGTTGTAAAGGAGGTAATGGTGATATAGGATTAGAGCTTAGGAGAGAAAGTCAGATATAGAGAGCAGAGTCATCTACCTAGGCATGATGATTAAACCTATGATAACTGATGAGTCATCAAAAGATAGTATGGAGAGAAGGCACACAAGAATGAGCATGCATTTAGCCACAGTCAAGGGGCAAGTTTGTTGCTGATGTTCCACCAAAAGAATCTGAGAGCAATATTAGGAAAATCCTAGAGAAATAGAATGTCCAGGAGAAGAGGGTGGTTAATAGTATCAAATGCTGTTGAGAAATGGAGAAAGATTATAGATTGAGAAAATGCTATCCAATTTTAAGAAATCATTATAAACTTTGGCAAAAACAGTTTAAATTTAAGCCAGATTTCAGTGGTTTGAGAAATAAGTAAGAGACATTAGTCAATGATTGTAGGAGTTTGCCTGAGAAAGGGAGGAAAGATTTAGAATGATAATTGAGAGAGAATGAACCAGTCCATAACAAGAGGAAAGGAAGATGATTATGGGCATAATCTGCCAGCAGAGGAGACTGGAAGAATAAGGATAAAAGATTGGCCTTTGTGAGAAGGACCATGTCTTCTTCAGAGATTAAAGGAGAGTTTGGGGGATAATAATCAATGAAATTTTCAGGAGTAGGGCAGAAGGGGGTGCTCCTAGCCAATAGTTTCCATTTTTCTCAGTAACGATATAATTACAGAAATAACCTTGTTAGGCAACCTGTGATTATTTAACATTAGTCAGTTCAGAAAACAAGTAAACATGTTTTTCTGAGCTTCCTGGGTGAGATCCAGAAGCATTAAAAAGTATTTGGTTCAACCATCTACTGTGGTGATTAAAAAGTTTCAGAAATATAATTTCTGAGTAATTTAGTTATTTTACTAATAATGCCAGCACATTTGATAAATTAATAAAAGGATGGTCATTTGGCCTTCCCTCTTAAAACAAAGACAGTCATGGCAATGGACTCATAGTTTATATACCGCTCAAAAATTAGATGTTCTCTATGGTGGGAATCAATGTTGATTGGTGAGGGCCTGGACCTGAACTTTGATTTAGTCATTTGCTTCTTAGTTTACCCCAGCTTTGTTCAGTCTATTGATTATGTCTCACCCAAGCCTGAATAGAACACAGTTAGCTACCCTAGATAGGATCTGAACAAGAAAGTTAGTTCAATCTTATTATCAGCATTGTCCTTCAAGAGATTGAATTTTTAAAATTTGGTACTTTAGAAAAAGGGGAAACTCTGTGTCTCCTCAAATCATTGGTTATTAATAATCATTTCTCTCATTTCCTTCATTTGATTCTATTGAGAGGTGTGACTACACCTCAGTGAATTAATGATGTGATAAACACTAAAGAGTTTCTAAATAGGGGACAGATGAGGAGAGACAATTTGAGAGGAAAAGAGAAAAGTGCATCACAAGTCAATCACCCTTTTGATAACATTTTGATAAAATCAAAGGGGCAATCCCCTTTGATAAGTAGACTTTTCAGATAAAAGGTGCAAAGGGAAAAAAGTAGAACAGTAAAATAAAAGTTTTGTTTTCTTGAACTACAACAGAAAAGCTAAGTGATTGAACAATGTATGTTCCAGTTATGAAAGGTTTTTAATGTTAAACAGAATTTTATATTTAATCTGGGAAATGATAGGGCACTTCTAGAAGTTGATTGAACAAGGGGCTGTCACATTGTGAAGCCTGTGCTTTAGGAGGATCAATTTAACAGCCAAGTGGAGAATGGATTGGAATGGGGAAAGACTTGAGGCAAGGGGAATAACTAGAAGGTTATTGCAGTTTTAAAAGTTACTTGAACCCACTTCTTTCTGACTTCATGACTGTCTCTCTATTTATCTATCTCTGTATCTATTCATACCTACACTTACATCTATGCCATATCCATATCCATGACCATGTCCATGTCCTTGTCTATTGTCTGGCTTTCTAGTTTTATTGTTGCAGGGAGTTCCCAATGAGGAAGTTTTCTACCAATGAAGACCAACATGTGTTCAGCAATTTAATCTTAAAAAGTTGCTTGGGACATTGGGAGGTTATGTTTCTTTCCTAGGGTCTTCTATCCTGTATGTGGTAGGGATTGTTTATGTTAGGTGTTGAATCTAAGACATCTTGACTCTGAGCTTGATTTTCTGTCCATTAAGACATTCTTTTTCAATAATAATTACACTGCCACCATCACCAACCATCAGAACAAGAAGACACCATCACCAACAAAAAACAATTATTTTTAACTAAATCTATGATTTCATTGGTATAGGGAACTCCTGATGAGGAAATTCATTCTCCCAGTGTTGATGTCCTTAGGTGTATAGGATTTAGGTAGAATAGGGTTGCCTGGGGCACTGAGAAAGATTAAATGTCTTGACCAGGTCACACAGGGGTTGTCAAAAGTGATTCAGATTTAGGGCCCTCAGTCTTAGAGTGGGCTCTCTACACAATGCCATGTTGCTCCTCTGAAATTTATTACCTACATATTTGTAAAACCATTGTTTTATAGTGGCAGAGATCTTCCTATTCTGTGGTGCAGTGGAAAGGACTCTAGATTTGAAATCAGGGGATCTGAGTTCAAAAACCTTACTCTGTCTCTACCCTTGTAGCTTGAGTTAATCATTGGGAACTTTCTCATCCTTATTTTCCACATCTCTAAAATGGTAGGGTCTGATTAGATAGACTCCAAGACTCTTAGTTTTTATATCTAAAATATTATGACTTATTTCAATAAAAAGCTATTTGTTAATAGCATATTAAAATATTTAATGCCATTTAAAATTCAATATAATTACATAGGGAATTATAAAGGACCTTAAGAGATCATTTACTGAATTCAAACTTTTTTTAACTTGAATAAATTGAGAACCTTATTGAGGTTAAATGACCTGTTTGAGGACATATAACTAGTTAGTCCTGAATGAGAACTTCATCAGATTAATTTCCATTCTAGGACATACTCCACCATATTTGGAGTAAACTTTGCTTTAGAGCTTTTGAAATAATTGAAAAGTTTGTTCTCTTATTCAGGTAAATCTCAATACTTATGGTATTTGAATAATATACTTCTCCCCCCCCACCCTTCCAAATAATGGATGTGTTGTAAGTCTCAACTTGGGGCCTTTCTCAGTTATTCCAAACTTTTGTGAGCTTCATGTATTTATTACTTCTGATATTTGCAGTCATTCTCTATTCTCCTTTTATGTCCCAAGCTATGATGGCAAAATAGTATTAACATTTTTTCTATTGCCTCACTACTGAGGTTATGTCTGTGCTTGTTTTCTGCCAAGCTGAAACCAGTCTTTTAGAAAGCTCCTGGTTAATAGGTGTATAGTGCCTGCTTTGATCTTCATAGCTAGTCTATAAACTTTGAATGCAATTAATTTTTACATAATCTATTGGTTTAAAACAAAGTTGCAGAGTTGTCTAGATTTAATTTACTGTTCCATGCCAAAAATCTTAGGAGCTACATTTTGCCTTAAAAAAACAAAACAAAAAAAAACCAAAGCACAACACATTTAAAATTAAGGTTATTTTTATTTAATGATTTGGTTGATGTCCTAAAAATAAATTATTAAATGCCTGAAAATGGCCTCTCTCATGAATTCTTGCTTTTGCTTTTGTCATTTTCTCTTCCTTTCCCCAAAATTGAAGGTTTTCATTTAATATTATATTTTAAGGAGAATGAGATGCTAGCAGATTAAAATTATGAGAATTGTAGATTATGAAGAAGGAATGATTCCATCACAACTGAAATTGATCAGGAATGATTTCAAAATCATCAGATTCAGTAGTCTTTTCTCAATCTGCATTCTTTTTGATCTTTGTGCATCTTTGAATGTTGCAGATGACCCGTTTTTCCTTGAAATTTTCACTAGTTAAACATGGAGATTGAACAGTAGGAATACATAGCAAGTTAGCAGGATGGGGTTACCTGTATTGCTTGTATTTCTTTTGGTTGTGGAAGGAGAAGTTGGAATACAACTTTGGAAATATAATGGGTGAGAGCACTGCTGGCATGCATTTGCTGGAAAGTATATGAAGTCAGAAAATATCCATACATAGTCTAATAGGGATGAATAATTGAAACAACTGGAGAATAGGAATGAGATTCAAAATATATGTAGACTATGTATATACTCTATCCAAAGCTGCCTCTATATGCCTTGGTTCATATTCTTTCTTTCCTTCTACACTCATGTGTCTTTTTTTTTTTTTTTTTTTTGCTCCCTGGCTTCCAAGTGCCTTTTTTCCTATTATCATAAAGAGTAGAAACTCCCATTACTTTTTTAAGATGTGGGGACAGATTCACTCTTCCTGGTTGTCCTGTGGAAGGATGAAAGAAAAATCCAAATGGAGAAAGTTTATTTTGGTGACTGATTCAGTGGTCTCCCTCTTCCAGGGGTCGTCCTAAAAAGTATAAATGATTAGATGTTTGAGGTGAGTGAAGATGATTTCTGCTCAAGTTGAACTAATTAATCCCTCAGGTCTCTTCCAATTCTATACAGTTGGGATCTTAATTTTTGATTCTAATTAGTTGTTTACTTCTAGCCAGTTATTTGACTTTATACAAATAGCTGATTATGAAATGACAGCTATGTCTGGTACTAGTTGTTTTCTTACTTTTAAAATATTCATTTTAAAAATTGGTTGTTGACAAACAAACATGGCATTGAATAGAAGGCACTGGTACTTAAGACTTTAACTATTTAACGACAAAATAATAATACAATTTCATGAAAAAGTTGTTTGCAGTTTGCTTTACTCTTGATATTTGACTGGGCTGATAAAATTCTGAGCTTTCAAGTCTAATAAATCTGAATAGTTTTTATATAATTCTGCTTTTTTGGTAGAGTCTTCAGTGGGTTATCTTCCTACATAGTTAACATTTCTGAAATTATAGATTGGTATCTTGTAAAATCCATATCATAGGTTACAGAGGGGACTAAATAAGATATGGACCAGAAAACTAAAAATTCATTACTGTGATTGAAAAAAACTTATTTTCATATTAAAGATCAATTAGTATATTATGTATAGTAATAAATTAATAAAATATTTTTCATTTCTTCAGTTTCTAAGCATTATAATTTGGTGGTCAAAAATAAATAATATATATAGATATTACATACTTGTATATATATACTTATGCATATAATATTAATATTCACTTTTATGTGAAGTATTAGCTTGTCAAATATTTTTGTGTTCAGTTGCTTTTAGTTATGTTCAACTCTTTGTGATTCCATTTGGCTTTTCTTTCTTTTTTTTTTTTACAAGGCAGTGGAGAATTAAGTGACTTGCCCAAGGTCACACAGCTAGGTATTTATTAAGTGTCTGAGGTCGGATTTGAACCCATGTCCTTCTGACTCCAGGGTGTGGTACTCTATTCCTATGTCATGTAACTACCCCCCCCCCCCCCCAATTTGGGTTTTCTTGGAAAAGATACTTGAGTAGTTTGCCATTTTCTTTTCCACCTCATTTTCCAGATTGAGAAATTGAGGCAAAAAGGGTTAAGTGACTTGCTCAAGATCATACAGCTCAGATTTGAACTCAGGAAGATGAGCCTTTCTGACTCTAGTCTTTTTGATTCCAGGCCTACCCAGCATTCTCTCCACTGTGCCATCTAGCCACCCAATTATTTTCATAGTTTTATTCAAAAGAAAATAGCAAGTTTTGGTATCTGACCCTTCTGTCACTGTCCAAATGATAATAACGAACTCTTTTCATTATTGCAGCATTTTCATATTAACAAAAAGAACCCTCATAGGTATATAGATTTAGGACTTTTAAAATTGAAGTTAATAAACATTTCTGAATAGTAATTAAAAAAATTCTTAGTACCTAATGTTTAGTAGTGAGTTAAAGATTAAAAAATAAAAAAGCATATTTTTTTGGTTCAACCTAATTATTAACACAATTATTTTTACATGTAGGAGATTTGGTTTTTATGAATTCTATTGTTTAAGCCCTGAATTAAACCTCTGTTTTTGATTCTAGTTTACAGATGGTCCTGCCTATTTTTAAAAATTCACTAATTTCTGTAGATGGGCATTTATGTATTTCAGATCCACAAACATCTTTAGAAACCTTTAAGGTTTTTCATGGAATCATCTTTTATGAATGATTTTTTTGGAGGCACATAATCAATGTATAGAGATATGGATCAATTTGTAGAGGTAGCATGGCATTTTAGATTAAATTCAAGAAGAAATCTAAATCTTATCAACTAACTATCTGAGAAGTCCTATGAAAAATATTATTGGCAATATAAGTAATTTAAAACTGTTACTGAACTCTGCTAGTTGAGTGACATGTTACCAAATGGAAAATTGTCCTACATTCAAAATGAAATTTTACTCCCTATTTCAAAATTATTCAGTATTTCCAACTTTTAAAAAATTAAGTTCTAAGTTGACTTAGTCAACTTTATATAATTGGGAATTACTTCTTTAAAGATAATTATTGTTTTGCTCAAGTATATTGCTATGTGGGGTCACCTTGATGGCACTGTGGATAGAGTACTGGCCCTGGAGTCAGGAGGACCTGAGTTCAAATATGACCTCAGGAACTTAATAATTACCTTGCTGTTTGACCTTGGGCAGGTCACTTAACTCCATAGCCTTGCAAAAGGCTATAAGAAAAAGAGATTTTATGATGTCAGACATTTAAAGATAGAATTGCAGTGTTTTGAATAGAAATAAAAACTTAGAACATAATTTTTTAAATATTGGTCTGTGAACTTTAATAATTTACATGAATTTTGATAACTACATTTCACTATGATTGGTTTCCTTTATACTTTATAATTATGGGTTTTTCATTTTATGCATTTACAAATATTTTAAGAAGGAAAAGGTAAACTTTTCCAGACTTACAAAGGACTCCATGACACAAATAAGGTTTTTCAGAACTCTTGAATTTACAGATTTATTTATTTGGTCTTTTGATGTATAATTTAATTGAATTGATTTCTTTGATCAAGCCAGGTAAGTGCTTGGTTTTCTAGAAATCTGAATTATTTTTCACCTGATATTTTTTTTTCTTTTTACTGTGCTTAGAATCTTTAGATTGTTTTATTTTGCTTATGTAGAACTTTCTTAATCACTAATTCTTTTTAGAGCTTATAGGAAACTTTTTAGTTCCAAGTCTTTAACAATGAAACATATGAATAATTGCCCACTATTATATATATTCATTGAAGTTTGTATAAGGTGTGTGATTAATAAGTCAAAAGTGTTATATAGTTTTTTACATATAGTTTTTAAATTTATTAATTATATAGTTTTTTTCTCTGACTTTGAGGGTAATGTTTATGTACATAAAAATAAGATCTTTGCTCTTCTCTATTCATCATATTAAGAGACAACTATTATTACTACCTTTGACATTATGTGTACCTAGTTTATGGTCAAATTAAAGTATTAGAGCATTGTCTCTGATTTTTAGACTGTTTGAATACATTTTTCCCAAAGCCATTATTCTGTTGTAGATTTCAGTATATTCACACAGGCTGGATTCCCCCATTCTGGAAATGCATTTCCTCTTCAATTCTACATCTTACTTTAAAGATTTACTCAAGTACCTTCTTTTTTCTTGAAGCTTTTCTTAATTAGTCCTAATTGTTAGTAGTCATAGAATCATAAGATGAGGTCATAGATTTAGAATTGTTAAGGTATTGGAGATCAAATTCCCTAGTTTTCCGATGAATAAATTGAGACTCAGGGAACATAGGGATTGCTTGCTTAAGATCAGACAGATAGTAGGTGACAAAGGTAGGATTTGAACTCAGTTCTTTTGACTCTAAATTCAGTTTTCCTAAATATACTTATCTCTTCTCTACTTCATTATTTTGTATTTACTTGTCTTATTTGCTCCTAGTAGAATGTAAATACCTTGAGAGTTAAGGACTATTTTTGGGGAGTGGTTTGTAACCCTAACTCACAGCATAATGTACATGGTAGACATAGAGTACTAGGTCAGTTGCATTCTATTTTTATCATTTTTCCTCTTTTTTTTTTCAGGTCCTCAACTGAACGCACAATTAGAAGGTTGGCTTTCACAAGTACAGTCCACAAAAAGACCTGCTAGAGCCATTATTGCCCCGTAAGTTTTGAGTGAACTATTATTGCCCTCTTGGTTTAAAGTATATGGTGTCATTCATGTATCTATTTCTGATGAAGTGAAACTATTTAGAAGCCGAATCATTTTTTTTATAAAGAACTTACTAGGAAAGTGTGCCAAAGGAAAGAACAATGAATATTTCCATGCTGTCACATAGTTTGAAAGTTGTAAGTTTGTTTCCTTAGTTGTATTGTTTTAAAAACTTTTAATTGATTTCCATTATAGAGGGATAAAAAAGAATTAGGGGCAGCTAGGTGGTGAAGTGGTTAGAGTGCTTGCCTTGGAGTCAGAAAGATTCTTCTTCCTGAGTTCATATGTGAACTCATACCTTTCTAACTTTGTGACCCTGGGCAAGTCACTTTATCCTGTTTACCACAGTTTCTTCATCTGTAAATTGAACTGGAGAAAGGAAGTGGCAAACCATTCTATTATTTTTGCCAAGAAAATCCTAAATGGGGTCATAAAGAATTGAGAAGTTTGAAACAACTGAGTTTAAGTTCTACTGAATGGATGACATCTGTATTAAAAGGAAAAAGTACTTTTATCCTTTTAAAAATATTTTTTTAATTTAAGAAATTACAATTAATCTACAGTTAATTACAATTAATACAATTCTGACACATTACAATTAAAATATACTTTAATGTGATGCTGAAGATGAAGCATATTTTATATTTTGTAAATGTGGAAATTGTGTCAAGTCAACATGAAATTATATTGTGGTTAACTGCTTTTGAAAGAGTAGCCATTCTTATTTCCTTCTGATGCCTAATTTTGAAATTTTCATTAACAGACCATTTCTTAAGAAATAGAATTTTGAGTGCATTATAAGTACATATATGTATTTCTTTACTTACATCTATATTTTATATTTGGGAATCTTTTTTTTATAAATATGAGGTATTTTATTAATAATATCCATCCCTTCCATGCTGAAACAAAGAAATGGGCAAAAGTCATATTGTGAGCAATTCGGGTTAGTTATCCAAAATTAAGCACCTTTCTTTGGGGAACATGAGGGGAACAGTTATCTGTCATCAGGCTTCATAATGGTGTAGTACAGAGAATCAGTTCAATCATGCAATTTAAGTAAATGGGTATTTATGGTTTCAATAAAAAATTTTAAATAGGATTTTTTAAATTATAAAAAAACTAGCATTTGTAATTTTTGAATGTTGAATAATACAATGTTATTGGTATCTTGAAACCAATATTTATTTTCTTGTCCTATTTCTTACTTTATAATTGTAAATTTCATAGATGTCACTGTAACCATTAAACAGTTTTATATTTCTGTATATTTAGTGTTCTGTGTGTTACACAGGTCAAATCTAATTTTGGATAAATCCCAAAGGATTGCTGAAATTCTTTTGTTCTTTTTGTTGAATAAGTGGGCCAAACCTGGGACTTGGCAATCTTTATTATGGGAAGTTTCTGTTGCAGCCAGATTTGGCCTGTAATTAAAAATAAATGGTCATCACCCTCATGGTTAGTGTAGCCAAACCAAAGCATAATTGTGAAGGAAGAGTAGAATTTCTTTGGCTGGGTCTACAGAACACATAAAGTTCAGCTGAAAAGTTAAAGAACTAAGTTGATGATAACAGTTTGGTTTTAATCTTTTCTTTTAAATCTTCAAATTTTTACCTTGTGGGGGGGGAGGGGGTGAGTAGAAGAAGGAAGGGAGAGGATAGTGTGTGTGCTGTATGTATAAAAGTTCAGTTAATAGATTATTAGACTCTCTTCTGTTTCGCTCCTATTTGAAAATGTAATTCAATATCAGATATTTTATTTATAAATACAAGGTTTCAGTGACTTAGTAAAAATATTTCTTGAGGAGCATGATTTGATAATGAAGTGATTTGGTTGGCTAAATACTGACTACTCATCAGAAAATCTATGACCTGTGGGCTGTCATGTAGAAATCCAAAATCATTCAGAGGTTAGGCAAATACGTCGTCTGATTAGTTCATATTGAATAGGTCCATAGTACCTGAAGTCTGTAGAATTGTGAAGATTATCACCCTCCAGCCAAACATGACCTCTTGGTACATAACTGTGGCTCTTAAGGTAATCTGATGGGTTGTGGGTGAAAACTTTATCTCTTTCTAAACCGATTATTCTTTCACAAATATTTGATTTAGGGTCTCTTGGACTTTTGGCAACTATAATGTCACCCCTTTGGATAACATAAAAATGTCAGTTTAGGCTCCATTAATGGTCCAGAGCTCATGACAGCACCACCAACATATTCAAAGGCATAGTGACAGCCATACTGAAGAGTATAGCCATGAAGTTGAAAGGTTTTTCCCAGAATACTTTGAAGCATAGTTCTATGCAGTCTTGGACACCACTGACCTTCCAGCCTCTAAAGCCAGCTTGATAATACATTCAGGTCTTATGGTGGTATCTCCAGAAAAACCACATGTTAAGGTTTTTCTCAAAACACAGGTGGGCAATCCATAATTTTAGGGAATCTGGGCTAGGCAGGCATCCACAAGTCCATGAGCCAAACCCATGTCCTGTTTGGGAATTTTAAGCTAACTGGCTTGGTATGGTAAATATGTTTTGCTTGATATGTGAAATATAATGCTATTATCCTAAGATTTAAGGTCCTTGAGGACAGTGATTATTTTGTCTAACCCCTGTATATCTTCTCTAATATTTGTCATAGTGCTTTGCCCACAGTCAGCAAGTATTTGTTGTCTATGTGCCAGATGCTGTGCTAAGACTATCTCTGTTCTAAAGGAACTCATAGTCTAATGTGTTGATGACTATTTACAGAAGCCTTCTTCTAAAGCTTTTTCCCCCTAAGGGACTGAGTTGAGGTGGGAGAGAATATCTGGTGTGGGGGGGAGAGCCAGTGTCAATACCTGTAGTCAGGAGGTAGAGTACGTAGTATTGTGTTTGATAGATAGCAAGGAGGCAGGTGTCACTGTAAATAAGATGTAAGGAAACTGGAAAAATAGGAGACCAGGTTATGAAAGGTTTTTGGATGTCAACAGAGAATTTTATATTGTTCAACTGGAGTTACTGAATAGGGCTGTGGGAGAGAAGATTTATCCATTCTACTCTGTATTTTTTTCAAAAACCTTTTCATTTATTATTTATTTATTTTAAGCATTTTATTTTTATTGTAACCTTTCTCCCTCTGAGGCTGCTCTCTGTCTAACACTGCTTCTCACAGATAACTTTTAAGCACATAATACTATGTACATTATTCATTCATTTCAAACTAAGGTCTCATGTGAGGTTGAACAGGAATATTTTTTTTTCCCTGCTCTTAAAGATCAAGAAAAGCTTCTTGAAAGGGATGGCATTGAAATTGAAGTGAAGTGATTATTTTAGTAAACTGCAAAAAAAAGGTTTAGCAACATTGAGATAATTAAAATATGACAAAACTCTAGTGGGTATAAAATACTCTTTCTTTGGTAATTAAGGAAATGCTTTTCAGACTCTGGCAGGGTGGAACTGCATGAATGAATATCATTTCTTGCTTTGCCATATTAGACAAACTTTTTTTTATACCACATGAAATACATCTTGATGGCCCTTTAAAGTCTCCAGACTTTACATATATTTTTTCTTTTGATCCTCAAAACAATAACCATTTGACAGATGAGAAAATTGAAATTAAAAGCTTGGGACTGGGCTATTGTTGTTTGTCTGTTTTCAAAGGAAACTATGACATTAGGAAGGTGACATAATGTCATGACAAGCATGTGAATTGGATTTGAGTTAGGGGGGGCTATGCTAAGACACCAACCTTACTTTCTCCCCTGGAGCCATCAGGTCCAGCGTCCAGACAAAAATCAGAATGACTCAAAATGGTCCTGGATGAGAGGCAGAGTTAAGTGACTTTCCTAGGGTCACAGAACTGCTAAGGGTCTAAGGGTGCTTCTCTATCCACTGAGCTACTTAGCAGGGCAAAGTGCTTCACAAATATTATCTCACTTGATCCTCTCAACAACCTAGGTAGGTAGAAGCTATATTGTTTTTTCTACTTTAAGATTTTATTTCTACTTTAAGATTGACTAGCCCAGGGTCACACAGCCATTCATTATCTCAATGTGTATTTGAACTCAGACCTTCCTGATTCTTTACTGCCCATACAACACTGGAAATTAAGCATTCTTTTTAATGTTTGACTTTCAAATTCTCTTCCTCCTTATCAGCTCTTCCCACAACTATGAGAAGGCAAGCAATAAGATATCAATTATATATATGAAATAATGTAAAACATAGATCTGTATTAACTAAATCTTAAATAAAATCAAGAAAAATGAGAAATCATATTTCAGTTTGCACTCAGAGTTCATTACTTCCCTTACTGGAAGTGGATAGCTTTTTTTCATCATGAATACTTTGAAATTGTCTCAGATCCTAGTATTGCTCAAACTAACCAAGACTCTCACAGTTGATCATCATTACCATATTACTGTTATTGAGCACAATGATCTCCCAGTTCTTCTTCTTCTTCTTCTTTTTTTTTTTTTTAGGTTTTTGCAAGGCAAACAGGGTTAAGTGGCTTGCCCAAGGCCACACAGCTGGGTAATTAAGTGTCTGAGACCACATTTGAACCCAGGTACTCCTGACTCCAGGGCCGGTGCTTTATCCACTATGCCACCTAGCCACCCCACTCCTAGTTCTTCTTACTTCACTTTCAGTTCATATAGATCTTGCCATGTTTTTCAGAAAATACCCATCACTCTTATAGCACAATAGTGTCTCAGATGTTCTGTCACTCCTCAATTGATCAGCATTCCCTTGATTTCCAATTCTTTGAAACCACAAAGAGCTGATATAAATTTTCTTTGATCTCTTTGGGATACAGACCTAGAATAGTGAGATTGCTGGAGCTGAGGGTATACACAGATTATAGTCCTTTGAGCATAGTTCCAAATTGTTCTGCAGAATGAATTAGATCAGTTGACTACTTTATTAGAAGTACCTATTTTTCCCTCATCCCCTCCAGCATTTATCATTTTTGATGGGTGTCAGTGAGGTGGTACCTCAATGTTGTTTTAATTTGCTTGTCTAATCAATAGTGATTTAGAGCATCTTTTTTTTTTTTTTTTAGATTTTTCAAGGCAGTGGAGTTAAGTGGCTTGCCCAAGGCCACATGGCTAGGTAATTATTAAGTGTCTGAGGTTGGATTTGAACCCAGGTACTCCTGACTCCAAGCCCAGTGCTCTATTCACTGCGCCACCTAGCCGCCCCTAGAGCATTTTTTTATTACAACTTTAGATAACTTTGATTTCTTCTTCTTCTAAAAACTGCCTATTTATATCCTTTGAACATTTATCATGTAAGGAATCCTCAATTATTTACAGCTAGTTGGAGACCTGAGGCAGAAAGACCAACAAGACACTGCAGTAGGCTAGATAGACTTGAGATGATGAGAGGCCTGCCCCAGGGTGGTGCCTGCATGAGAGGTCATATGTTATAAATATAGAAAACAAAGGACTTGACAACTTGATTGAATGGAGGGAATGAGAGAGCCTGAAGAAGCAAAGATGATATCTAGGTTGTGAGCCTGCTTCCCTGAGAGGTTAGATTACTGATTACTCTTTTAATAGAATAATAGAAAAATTAGGAAGAGAAGAGTTCAGAGAACATTGCTAAATGTTCACTTAAAAAAAAAAAGAAAAACCAAAATACAAACTACTTCTTGTTTTGGGCACACAGGCAACATTTTAGTTCTGTTAAAATGTGGAAAAACTTGCAGTGTTAAAATTTGCAATGATAAAATAACCTTATTTCAGTCTTATATCTGTCTTCATAGTATTTGAAGTAAGGAATAATAATAGAGGTACAATAACTACATTAAATGAAATAGCTTTTTTAATGAAAAAGTGCTGGTATTATGTTTCTAATTGAAAAAGTGTATTTTCTGTTTCTCTTTTAAATTATATCTATAATTATAGCTATAAAATTTTAAGATCTTTCGGGCAAAAATCTTTTTGAAAAATTTTTTTGGGGGTACATTTAGCCTAGATTTCCTTGCACTAAAATATGGTATGAAAATTGTATAACCTTAGATTTTGTTGAGAAAAACAGCTATTACTAGAACAGAGAGCATCAAATTTCTTTTTTGTGTTTCATATTCATTCAGGTTCCTAAAGCTAATGTGATCAAATATCCAGACATTAGGGTTCTGGCTTCTATTAGGCTTTTTGTCCCTCACTTGAAAAACAAACAAACAAAAAAAAACTATGACCTTGTTTCTGCCACTTTGGTGATTATTTTTTGGTTGATCCAACTCAGAGGGTGGATGCCAGTCATGGCTGCAGGGCTTCTTTGGCTGTTATCTTGGCCTTTTTTTGTCATGAAGTTTAAAATGTTTTAAGTCCATTCCAAGGCTGAGTTTTAAGCATTTTTCTGCTGGTTTTTGAGGTACTTTGGACAATACCTTGTTTCTTTGCTTAGGTGACTCTGAACCTCCAAATCTTCATTTTACCAGGCTTGGGAGACACAAAGGAAAAAGTCAAAGTAGTTTCCTTTTATCAGATAGAATGCTGTCTAGTTACTGGAAACTATTTCCCAAGTCCTCTTAAAAATGGGTGCACCCTGACCAACCCTCTCTTCACTTCCTACCCTTCCCTACTCCTTTGGACTTCTCCAAAATCTTCTCCACTGCACACTGTTCTTTTTCCCTCCCCTTTTCCCATCTTTTTATACGTTGTCTTCCCCCTAATAGGTATAATCTTTCTATTAATTTATATTCCCTAGTTCTTACTTAGCACAATACCTGGGATAATTATAGCAATAAATGATTTTTGATTGCATGACTTATGTGCACATGTATTGGTATACACAAAAAAGGATGTAAAATAAATACAAAGTTACTTTTATGGAAAGGCACTAGGCCCCTGTATTGGATGCGGTGGATGAGATCAGAAAAGACCCCATGCAGAAAGTTATGATTGAGGTGACTCTTGAAGTATAGGGTTTCTGTGAGAATGGAAGGGAAGAGGACATCTATTGCAAAGGTAGGAAGGTGAGATTACATGGCATATATGATGAACAGCAAGGAATGCCAGTTT
The DNA here is from genome assembly GCF_037893015.1 of Macrotis lagotis. Lineage (NCBI taxonomy): Eukaryota > Metazoa > Chordata > Mammalia > Peramelemorphia > Peramelidae > Macrotis > Macrotis lagotis. The sequence continues at coordinate 220,648,752 of NC_133658.1, read as the reverse complement.
GTTTGGACTTTTGTGTTTTTAGCTTATCAGTTTTCAGTGGCATTGATACAAGTAAATAGATGATATTTTACTATTCTTATGTGTGGAGGATCCACACATTTTTGCTAATTTTGACCTGACAATTAACACCAAGAAAATAGAGGCTTGCCACACTAACCATTGTACCATCCATACTCTGTTTTAGCAAATGGAGAAATTTTGCTTGCTGTTAATAAGTTTACCTTGGCAGCATACTTTCCAGAGATGTATACATAGATGATGAAGTTGATGGACACATTGCCAGAGCTAGCCCAGTGTTTGGTGAACTCCTAAGGAAAGTGTAGGAAGGAAGAACTATTAGGTTGTCTAAAAACTGAAAGTCTACAGAGCCTTTGTCCTGACCTTATACTTATATGCATATGAAATCTGGGCAGTTTACCAGTGCAGTGCCAGCTCATGAAATTACTTCCATTTATATTGTCTTAGAAGATTCTGAAAATCACCTGGCAAGATAAGATGCTAGACATTTAAACATTCACACACTACTGCAGAGAGCACAACTTTGATGGATTGGCCATGTTGTTTGAATGCCAAATGTACATTTATTTAAAAGACTATTTTACAGAGAATCCATGCAAGGTGAATACTCACATGGAGATCATAAGTGATACTCTGAAGGTCTCTCCAAAGAACATTGGAATCAGTTGTGAGACATGGAAGACACTGGCACAGGACCACCCAGCATGATATGCCTGTATCAAGGAAGGTACTATGTTCTGTGAGCAAAGCAGAATTGCAGTAATTAAAAAGAAACATGCAACATGCAACATTAAAGACAACTCCATTCTAAACATTCATGTTTACAACTTGGTTCCAACCTGTGAAAGAGCCTTTGGAGCTCATTTTGGGTTGATCAGTCACAGTGGGATACCCTGTACCCCAACATAGTGATGTCATTTTGGTCACCTTTGAACATAAAGGTCAAGAACCATTTTTATGTCTAGCAGCATGCAAAGATATTTAAATACTTTTAGGCATAATGGAAGGTTATGTAGTTATGTCTTATTATGAAAGAGAAAGAAGTACCACTTACATTATAGATAAATATGGGAATGGGTGGGATGGAATATTATAGTTATTCTAAAAAGTTATATAGCACCTTACATAGTGTCTCATAAGTAGGCACTAAAATATTTGTTAGTTTAGATTATTTTTGTTATAAAAGGGATTTTTTTCAATATGCAACACAAGTTAAAAGTTCAATAAAATAAATCAAGAAAAAGATTTCTCAAATGATTTCTGATTGGAGAGATCAGGAATGACTCTGGGAGATTATATTTGAAGTAGATCTTAAAGGATATTAAGGATAGGACAATTTGAGACAACTGACGATACAGATTGAGTGAAGGTAATGAGCACAGGAATGGAAAAGACAGTCCTAAAACCCATGTTTTAATAAATATAAGTTAGAATACTTTGACTGGACCATAGAATGTGTGAAGTAGATATGCAATCAGATTTTGAAGGACTTGAATGTCAGGCAAAGCAGTCTAGACCTTATTTAGCAAAAAACAAAGTACCATTGACAATTTTTTAGTTAAAGGCTAATATGTGTAATATAGATTAGAGATATGCTGTAGGAAGATTAATTAGACTATTCGAATATTTTATGTTTGCAAGGACAAAACAGATTGTTTCACAGGTTGAAACAGAGAAATTGGTGAAAGATGTTTACTGAGAGATATATTACAGAAGAAGAAGACTAAATATATCTACTGAGTTGCCTTCCATCCTGTCATTAGAGTCAGTATAATTTAAGGATAACTCATATGCTCCATTGATTTCCATGCTGTGGCAAATTTCTTGTGGGCAAGGACTATTTCATTTTGTCCTTGCATCTTTAGTATCTTATGTGCATAGTAGGTGCTTACGAATGCTTTTGAAAGAGTGAATAAAAATACCCCTAAGAATATTTGTTGAACCTTCCTATAGAGAAGTTCTTGAAGAATATAGATTAAAAATAGCTCAGATTAAGGTAAAGGTTGTTAGCTGTACCTTTGGAGAGACTACTCACATTAATTGTAGGCTTGTTGAGGTACCAAAGTATGGGCAAAATGCCTAGCTTTGGTCTTGAATCCTTGAGATCACAAGCCTTAATGATGGAGATTAGAGGTGGATGTTAGCAGTAGCGGGAGGAAATTATGACGATAACTGATGTGTGTGTGGTGCTTTAAGTTTTACTAAATAATAGATATACATTATCTCATTTGAGCCTCTAATAACCCTGTGAGTTGAACAATCTCTATTTTACATTTGAATAATTTGAGGCTTAGTAAGCTTTAGTGATTTGACCATGTACCTTCTAATGTTAGAGCTGATATTTATGCCCAAGTCTTCCTTATTCCAACTTCAGCTGTATTATGTCACACTGCCTCTGGTAAAGACTGTTAAATAGAGAGCAAAAAATTATTATATTCCTATTTATGAATCTGGCAAAAGAATTATGGTTCTTGAAAAAATAACTTGGAACTGTAAAGAAGACATGATCAATATGTGGTAAAAAAAATATAGATTTCTTTTTTGGGGGGTGGGAGTTTACATTAATGATCCTTAGGACCTCCCAAATCTAGTATTCTCTATTTTCAACTAGTTAGCCAAATAATTCAAGACAAGTAAAATTTTGTGATGATAAAAATACAAAGTCTGTTCTTGCTGCATGTTTGCTTAAAAATGCAAATATTTATTTTTCTATTGGCATTGAGAATGGTGCTGCTCCTTTACTATAGCATGCACATCACCTTTTAAATTATAATTGTTGATACTATGATACTCTGTTGTTGTAACTTTATAGGATTAAAAAAAATTTAAAAACCATAGGAAGTGTGTTTTTTGTGATATGTTTCCAAGGATTGGTTTTTAGGTTTTTGATCTTGAAGATTAAATTTAAATTCATCATTTCATTAGCTTTATTGTGTGATTAAGTAGGTAACCTAACTTCTCTTGGTCTCAGTTTCCTTATAGTTAAAATGAGGACACTACCTATGTTTCTAGGATATTATTAGGGAAAGAACTTATAACTATGAAATCACTATAAGAAAATGATTAGCATACCTTTTGTGAACTTCTGTTATTGAGTTATCTATTTTTCTAGGACATTTAAAATTAAGATTTTATTTACTGAAATTTTATATATATATATATATATATATATATATATATATATATAATCAATCTTCTCTGTAACAACTGTTACTTAAAGGGAAATTTAAATTACTCCTTTGCTATGTGGTTTCCTGTATACACATTTTCTAACTTCTGTAACTCTGTCTAGCATGGTCATTAAATATTCATTAGGCATTATTGTATATCTAGACTGTTTCTTTGGGGGAACACTATATGGAAATAAAATGTGTTTGTTCCTTTTTTCTGAAATTGCTTATTTTCTATATAGATTTCTTATAATGCTATCTAATCTTTAATATTAATAATATTTATAAATTTCTGTTTTAAAACAGTGAAGTATTATTTTGACTAACTTTCCAGTCTTGAGAGAGCAGGTCTATATGGGCATATGCTTAGAACATAATAATCTACTATGGGGTCTTTATTAAAACAGGAATTATGTAGGCATAATAGTGGTACAAAATAGAGAAGTCATTCATTAAGCACTTGCTCTGTGTCAGGAACTTTGATAATACAAAATGAAAAAATACAAAAATAAGAAAAAACCCAGCCCCTACCTTCAAGGAGCTTCTAGTCCAATGGAAAAAAAGTTGAAAAGCGAGGAGGTAATGGGGCTTGAATTGCTAAACTGCTGCTGGGAAATGGAGAGTTAACCTGGAAAATTCTAAAAGTTCAGAGCCCTATATAAAGGAAGGTTTGAGTTAGAGGGGAGAGATAACTGAGGGAATTGAGGTATTGAATATCAGGAACTGAGTCTTTGTTCATGGTGATAGTCTAGCAAAAGTTAAGATGTAGCAAAAGAGAAGTTAAAATTGACAATTCAAAAGAGAGGACTAAGGGAAAAGGAAGAAAATCCATGGGATTAGAAGGAAAAGGGATTTTAAAAAGGTGAACATAGTGTTCATTCAAATTCTGTCATTTTTTTTTTTTGCTTTGTTTGCTTGGATGTGGATGGTGTTGTCCATAACATGTCTCTGAATTGCTAAAAAGAGCTGCATCAAAGATGATTAACTCACAGTGTTGTTGTTAGTTTGTGTAAAATGTTCTCTTGGTTCTACAACTTTGGCTTAGCATCAGTTCCTGTAATTCTTTCCATGCTTTTCTAGAGCCCTACCATTCATGGTTTCTTATAGAACCATAGTACTCCATAACATTCCATATGCCATAACTTGTTTAGCCATTCCACAATTGATGGGCATCCTCTCAATTTCTGATTCTTTGCCACTACAAAAAGAGCTGCTATGAATATTTTGGTACTGTTGGATTTTAGCCAATCTGATAGGTATGAGGTGGTACCCCATAATTGTTTTAATTTGCATTTCTCTAATCAGTACTGATTTAGACCATTTTCATATGATTTTACATCTCTCTGTCTTTCTATCTATTTATCTATCTATCTATCTTTATTCATTTGAAACTGCTTGTTCATATCCTTTGACCATTTATCAATTGGGGAATGACTTGTATCCGTATAAATTTGATTCAGTTCTCTACATACTTTAGAAATGTGATCTTTATCAGAACCCCCCTCATTATGAATATTGTTTCCCAGCTTTGTTTTCCTTTTTTTGTTTGTTTATTAAAGATTTTATTTATTTTGAGTTTTACAATTTTCCCCCTAATCTTACTTCTCCCCCCCCATAAACAGAAGGCAATTTATCAGTCATTACATTGTTTCCATGATCCAAATTGAGTGTGATGAGAGAGAAATCATATCCTTTCTGTTTTAGATTTTTTTTTTTTTGCAAGGCAATGGGGTTAAGTGGCTTGCCCAAGGCCACACAACTGAACTCAGGTACTCCTGACTCCAGGGCCGGTGCTCTATACACTGCACCACCCCTTGAGAAATCATATCCTTAAGGAAGAAACATAAAGTACAAGAGATAGCAAGATCAGACAATAAGATATCAGTTTTTTTTTTTCTAAATTTAAGGTAATAGTCCTTGGTCTTTCTTCAAGCTCCACAGTTGTTTCTCTGGATATAGATGGTATTCTCCATTGCAGACAGCCCCAAATTGTCCCTAACTGTTGTACTGATGGAATGAGTGAGTCCATCAAGGCTGATTATTGCCCCCATGTTGCTGTTAGGGTGTACAGTGTTTTTCTGGTTCTGCATATCTCACTCAGCATCAGTTCATGCTTCCCTGAATTCCCATCCCTCCTGGTTTCTAATAGAACAGTAATGTTCTATATGACATACATATACCACAGTTTGCTAAGGCATTCCCCAATTGAAGGACATTTACTTAATTTCCAATTCTTTGCCACCACAAACAGGGCTGCTATGAATATTTTTGTACAAGTGATGTTTTTACCCTTTTTCATTATCTCTTCAGGGTATAGACCCAGTTTGGATGGATGGATCAAAGGGTATGCACATTTTTGTTGCCCTTTGGGCATAGTTCCAAATTTCTCTCCAGAAAGGTTGGATGAGTTCTCTGTTTTCCTTTTAATCTTGGCAGCATTGGTTTTATTAAGTGCAAAAACTGATGTAAGTGCAACCCCTTTTTTAATTTAATACAGTCACAATCATCCATTTTGCAATTTATATTGAACTCTATTTCTTGTTTGATCTAAATTTCCCCCCTTTTCATACGAGTGGAATGTAACTGAAGACTAACCAATGAGTTGACAGAGCCAATAGGGAGGAGGAGGGGATTGGTTAGGCCATATAAATCTTGCTTGACTGTCAATTTGGGACTGCTCCTTGATCTTTACTACCTTTATGAGACTTAGAGTGTGTTCTTGAGAAAAGCAAAAGTAAACTTTTTTTTTTTACTCAGAGGTGTCTCTATATTTTAAGTGGATTTTTATCCCACACACATAGATCTGACAGAGTATATTTCTTGGTATCATAAATTCTGCTTCCCCCCCCTCCAAAAAAAGATGAGAAACCTCAAGAATAGTGAGAGAGAAAAATAAAGTGTACTTCAGTCTGTGTTCAGATTCCAGTGGCCCTTTCTCTGGACTGAGTTGACTTTCCCATCATTTCCACCCGAAAAGTTGCTTCAATATTTTTCCCACAGTTGCTATTCCTAGCTGTACTTCCACTCTATTTCTCTCCACTCTCATCTATTCTATTCTTTCTCTCCTTTCATCCTGTCCCTGTTCAGAAGTGTGTTGTATCTGAGTACCCTCTCCCATGATCTTCCCTCTCTTCTATCACCTATCCCCCCCCCATTCCCCCTTATTCCATCCCTTTCCTCTCATCTTTCTCTAGGGTAATATAGATTTCTGTACCCTATTAAGTGTGTATTTTATCTCCTCTGAGTCATTTCTGATGAGAATGAAGGCTCACTCATTCCCCTTGCCTTCCCCCATGCCAGTCCATTGTAAACTCCCTTTCTTGACTCTTATGTGAAATATCTTAGCCCCTTTTTCTCTCCTTTCTCTTCCTCCCAGTACTTTCCTTTATCACCCATTGACTCCATCTTTTTACTATGTCATCATATACCACTCCTTCCTGTGCCCTGTTTATATATGCTCCTTCTAACAGCTCTTCTAAATGAGAAAGTTCATATGAGTTAGTAGTTTTTTCTTCCCATGCAGGAATACAAACAGTTTAACATCATTAAGTTCCTTGTAGTTAGTCCTTCTCATCCTCCCTCTCTAGTTTTCCCGAGTCCTGTACTTAGAGATCAGACTTTCTATTCAGCTCTGGTTGTTTCAGTAGGAAAGTTTGAAAGTCCCTTATTTCATTGAAAGTCCATCTTTTCCCCTGAAAGAGGATGTTAAATTTTGTTGGGTAGTTGATTCTCGGTTGTAAAACAAGATCTTTTGCCTTTCTGAAATATCATATTCTAAGCCCTATGAGCCCTTAATGTAGATGCTTCTAGATCCTGTTAATTCTGACTATAGAACCACAGTAGTTGAATTGCTTTTTTCTGGCATTTTTTAGTATTTTCTTTTTGACTTGGGAGTTTTGGAGTTTGACTATAACATTACTGGGAGTTTTTCTTTTGGGATATCCTTCAGGAGGTGATGGGTAAATTCCCTCAATTTCTATTTTACCCTCTGCTTCTAGGATCTCAGGGCAATTTTGCTGTATTATTTCTTGAAAAATGAAGTCTAGGCTCTTCTCCTGGTTGTGGCTTTCAGGTAGCCCAATAATTTTTAAATTATCACTTCTAGATTTGTTTTCAAAGTCAGTTGTTTTTCTAATGAGATGGGGTTAAGCTTGCCCAAGGCCACACAGCTAGGTAATTATTCAGTGTCTGAGGCAGATTTGAACTCAGGTATTCCTGACTGCAGGGCCAGTGCTCTATCTACTACATCACCTAGCCGCCCCATAAGTTATTTTTTTCAGTTTTTTTTTTGTATTTCTTTCACAAAGTTGCTGACTTGATTTTCATGATTTATCTGCATGGCTCTCATTTCTTCTCCCAGTTTTTCCTCTACCTCCCTTAATTGCTTTTCAAAGTTTTTTTTTGAACTCATCCATAGCTTGAGCTATTTATCTGTTTCTATTTCTCTTGGAGGTTTTGGATATAGAAGCTTCAACTTTGATGTCTTCTGAGTATGTATTTTGATCCTCCATGGGGCCAAAGTAATTTTTTTTAAGGCTTTTTTTTGCAAGGCAAATGGGGTTAAGTGGCTTGCCCAAGGCCACACAGCTAGGTAATTATTAAGTGTCTGAGACTGGATTTGAACCCAGGTACTCCTGACTCCAAGGCTGGTGCTTTATCCACTACGCTACCTAGCCGCCCCCAAAGTAATTTTCTATGGTTAGATTCTTCTTTTTTCTGTTGTTTGCTCATTTCCTCAGCCTATGACTGATTTACTGCACTTCCAAGACTTTGGGTTTTTTGGTGGGGGAGATCCCACAGGGACCTTAATTCTGCTAAGGTCTTTTTTTTTTTTTTTTTTTTTTTTTTTTTTTTTAGGTTTTTGCAAGGCAAATGGGGTTAAGTGGCTTGCCCAAGACCACACAGCTAGGTAATTATTAAGTGTCTGAGACCAGATTTGAACCCAGGAACTCCTGACTCCAGGGCCGGTGCTTTATCCACTGCGCCACCTAGCTGCCCCCTCTTCTAAGGTCTTATGAGAGGCTCTGCCTACTCTCTTGCCTGCGTTCAGGCCCTCTTCTCTGCCCTGGAGCTATGAGGATGATCCCTGCTGGGCTATGGTGGTGTTGTGGGGGCCTAGACTGGATCTGAGTGTGGGCAAACATCTGAGTCCTGCCCCAGTGAGAGCAGAGAGACCTCTGCAGTCTCCCCCCCAACCCCTTTACCATCTATGGACTTAGAGCTCTGGATGTGCTGTGTGGCTCTGCCAATTCCCACTGCATGTTCTCCCCACAGGGCTGCTCTGGGGCCGGAGCTCTGCTGTACACTTGCTCTAATGTGGCTGAGTTCTCTCACCACCCCTTCTGACTATTCTGATGATTCCTGGGCCAAGAGGTTGGCTCCCTCTGACACCGACCTAGGCACCTGGCTCAGCTGTGCTGTGCTGCGGCTGTGCTGTGGCTTTTTCCAGACCCTGGTCCTAGTGGAACAGACCTTTCCTGTGGAACTTCTAAGTTATCTTGGAATGGAAAATTGTATCACTCAGTCTTTCTGTGGGTTCTGCTCCTCTAAATTTTGGCTAGAGCCATAATTTGATGGCTTTTGGAGTTTTTTGGGAAACAAGTTTCTGAAAATTCCTGCCTTCATGCTACCATCTTGGTTCTGCCCTCTGCCCCCACTCCCCCAATCACTTTTTTTTTTTAGGTTTTTGCAAGGCAAATGGGGTTAAGTGGCTTGCCCATTGCCACACAGCTAGGTAATTATTAAGTGTCTGAGACCAGATTTGAACCCAGGTACTCCTGACTCCAGGGCCAGTGCTTTATCCACTGCACCAAATAGCCACCCCCCCCCAATCACTCTTAATATCTAAATCCTGTACCCATTTTGACCTTAGTTTGGTATAGGGTTTGAGATGTAGGTCTATGCCTCATTGTTTCTATAATATTTTCCAGTTTTTCCCCAAAATTTTTTGTCAGATATCTTATCCTAGAACCTAATGTCTGGGTTTGTCAAACAATGGATTATTATAGTCATTTGCTAATGTTTCTTTTATATTTATCTTAATCCATTGATCCATTAAATAAAATCTTTGTCACACATCTGGTACATGTTATTCTGCCTGCTGCAATTACTCCTTTAGCTGAACATATGGTCTCCAAAAATGAACCCTTTTTCTTATAAACAATTTTATATTTAAAATTTCCTCTTTAGCCTCTTTTGGCTGTGACCTGATCTGACATGACTTCTTCTCTAATGAAGTATTAAGCTGCACTATTGGAGATACTCCCAAGTCATAGTGGGTCCTGTTGGAAATAAAAGATCCAACATGAATTCACTTAAAACAAACAAATCTTAAAACAAATCATACTACACCCCCCCCCCCTTCCTTTTTTGAGAGGAATGGTAATGGTAGTGATAGTGGTAGAGCAATTATCAGTTAGGTTATTATTGCTGTATTCAAAGAAAAGGTGGGTAATGTAAATTTGTAAAATTGAAAGTTGTTCTGCTTCCCTTTATTATTTCCATATTTTTATCAAAAGCTTGAATGAATAAAAAAGTAGCAGATATATTTTGGATATCATAATTTGAGGATAGGTAATGCATTGGAAGACAGTCCAAAAAAAAGCTTGAACTGTCTGAAATTATTGCCCAAATCTTAGAGGCTCCCCTCAGTCATTGGTTTTCTTCCCTTTCAGGTTGTTATTTTGTATGTTCTTTGTGCTTAATTTATGTACATGTTATGTTCCCTCAGTAGACTAATGTATATTGCTTCAGCATGATCTGTTTTACTTATATCTTTGTATCCTTTAGTCTTAATACAATGCCTCATACTTAGTAGGTGCTGAATAACTTTTGAATTGAAGATTACATTTAATAGTGATAAATACAAATGTCCACATTTGAGTTAAAAAATATCTACTGCTGGGGCAGCTAGGTGGAGCAGTGGATAGAGCACTGGCCCTGGAGTCAGGAGTACCTGAGTTCAAATTTGGCTTTAGACAAGGGCAAATCTAAAAGAAGGAAAATGTACCTATACGGAAGAAGAGTCAAATGTAGTGATGTATTATCTGTTCTACCAAAAAAATAGATCTCTCTCTTTTCTCATTATTGGCACTTCATACCAACCATAGAAAATGTAATGAAAAAACATTATCACAGGAAATGCTTCTACTCATCATACCATGAAATTCATTTTCAATATTTACCTAGCTGTGTGGCTTTGGGCAAGCCACTTAACCCCATTTGCCTTGCAAAAACCTAAAAAAAAAATGAATATGACTCTTGAAAGTAACATTTCTTCCTACTTTTCTGACTCTGTTCCATCTCAGTTTAAGTTATTATTTTTATACTTGAAGAAACAAGCAAGAATCTTTGCAATTTGGTTCACTGCTTCAAACCTGTCTTTATATTCATAGCAATTGCCCTTCTTATGGTCATCTACTTCACCAACCCTGGTGGCCCTCTCAACCTTTCCCCTGGCATATGCACTTTTTGCTCTTTTGTAAATTCTCTTGGGTTCTTGCCCTTTGAATTTTCAATACCCCATCCAGTCTCTCATTTGTGTCTTTCGAAATTGTGTATTCTTGCAATGGACACAAATTTTAAGATGACAGATTGGAGTTTGTAGGTCTCAAATATAATGTAGCCAAAGACTGGTTTTAGTCTTTGAATTATCTATGAAATTTTATCTGGACTCTGGACAAAGTCACTTAACTTTCTTTGCCTTAGTTTCCTTATCTGTAAAATGAGGTGGAGAAGAAAATAGCAAACTACATACTAGAAAGACGGGGTGAATTTTGAAAGACAGGAAAGAGGAAGAAGGGAATTCCAGGTTTGTTGGAGAGTTTGTTCAAATACTTGGAGCTGGAACACAGTATTGATAATCTAGTTCATTGAATATGTAAATGATCATAGTTTAAAATAGTATTGTAAAGGAAAAGTTGGAAGTCTTAAACTTTACCTTTTATCTTACAACCAATGAGAGCTTAAAATTTTTGAAAATGGGAGTGGCATAGTTATATATTATATATTATGTATTAGGAGGACCCTATTAGCAGCAATTTGGATGATGGATTGGAGAACATAGAACCCAGAGTCAGGAAGAATACTTAGAGGGTAATTAAAATAGATTAGGCTATAAGACTTGCTCTTAGGGTTGTGGAAAATGTATTTGGAGATAGAGTTTATTTTGGTAACAAAGTAGAGGAGGGGGTATTGATCAAAGAGAGAGAATGTTAAAGTTAATTGAATTTTGGGAATCTGGGTCTTTTGGTTTATCTCAAAGTCTTGTTTATTTTTATAGATACGGATAGGGTTTGTTTGACCATTCTTATTTTTTTAAATATGCATGTATATGTGAGGTGTGTGTATGTAAAAATATGTATGTATATATAAATGCATGTTTTGCTATCAATGTAGGATTTATTTTCCTTTGCTTTTGTAAGAAAATTAAAGAGAAATTTTCTTACCTTTGTGACTTCTGTCCAAGTTTTATTCCTTTGTAATTAGCCAGGGTTTTCACAGATCACAGAAAATGGTGATCATATAATTCAACCTTTTCAACCTAATCAGGGATATTGCCAAATTGAATTGTGTACAGAGGATCAGCTTAGAAAGGGATTGGAAAAGAGTAGGTTTAGAGGAGTACATTTTTATAGCTAGCCTCAAGGTGTCTTCTTTAAGGCAGTGGGGTTAAGTGACTTGCCCCAGATCACATAGCTGGTTAATTATTAAGTGTCTGAGATGGATTTGAACTCTGGTTCTCCTGACTCCAGGGCCAATGCTCAAGGTTTCTTCTTGAATCTTGTTCTTTGGAAGTGGGAACAGAGTTTTGTATTTTTTTTTAACTCCTTATAAGGAGGCAAGAACTAGGAATGGCAGGTAAAGTTATATTGAATAGAATTAGGCTTTATATAAGGAAAACTTCCTAGCAATTCAAGTTATCTAGAAGTAGAATAATCAACCTTTGGAAATAGTAGGTTTTACATCATTAGAGTTCTTCAAGGAGAGGCTAAGTGATTTATATATGTTTGTGAGTTGGTCCAGAACCTGAGTTTCAGTCTAACTGTGATTGTGAAACAGGCCTAAAGAACTTATGTAAAGAAAAGTTATGTAACAAGGTAGAAACAGAACCAAGACTAGAGTCTACATTTCCTGGCTCCAATCAGGGCAATGCTATTTCTTTTATTAATTGTGTGTTTTTTTCTTTTGAAGTTGTTGTAATTGGTATTTACTTAAGCTATACTTTTTTTTTAGGTTTTTGCAAGGCAAATGGGGTTAAGTGGCTTGCCCAGGGCCACACAGCTAGGTAATTATTAAGTGTCTGAGACTGGATTTGAACCCAGGTACTCTTGACTCCAGGGCCGCTGCTTTAATCCACTGCACCACCTAGCCTCTCCTAAGCTATACTTTTTTATATCTTTAGTTGTAATTTACTTTGTGTTAATTTTACATAGATTTATATATCTTGTTTTAGTCTAATGGTATTTTACTTGTTCTTAAACTATTGAAAATGAATTTCATGGTATGATGAGTAGAAGCATTTCCTGTGATAATGTTTTTTCATTACATTTTCTATGGTTGGTATGAAGTGCCAATAATGAGAAAAGAGAGAGATCTATTTTTTTGGTAGAACAGATAATACATCACTACATTTGACTCTTCGTCCATATAGGTACATTTTCCTTCTTTTAGATTTGCCCTTGAAAATTCTTCAATAAGATGTAAAAAAGAAAAAGCTTATTTCAGTGACTTAGTAATAGATTAGAATTTACTTAGCCCTATGAGTTTCAATTCTAATTCTCCCTGGTGGTTTTTTTATTTAAGGAATTGTAATTTTTTTTGTACTCCTATTTTTTTGTCATTTACAATGATATACTTTTATTTTGATTTTTAAATTAAATCATAGTAACAATATTTTCACACTTGTAATATAATTTTAACTTTTAAAAATTGTTTTGTGGGAGGCCAAGGTTGTGCAGTGTATAGAGCACCGGCCCTGGAGTCCGGAGTATCTGAGTTCAAATTGGGCTTCAGACACTTAATAATTACCTAGCTGTGTGGCCCTGGGCAAGCCACTTAACCCCATTTCCCTTGCAAAAACCTAAAAAAATGTTTTGAACTCTAATCCCTTCAAAGATTAATAGTCTTTGATTCTGTGCTTTTGTGATATAGTTATTGAATAATAAAACTGATAGTATAAATAAACATCCTGGCAATTATGCTTTCCAACCAAGAACGTTCCTTCAAGTAACTTTTTTGGAGCCTTTTGAGCCTTTATTTAATAATGCTCCTTGTTACTAAAAAGCACTTTTGTTTTCCCAAGTACACAGGCATTATCAAATCTGTCCATTGCTCATTTCCCATTTATTCACAAAGCTACTTTATCTGCATTTATTGCCCTCCTTAATCTATTCTGCCTTTCCAAAATTAATTTCAAATACTTGACCTTCCTGCCTAATTGAATTTCTTGCCATACCTATAATATATCTGTCCTTCATGCTCAGATTCTGCCTTTTTATACCTGAAATTCCCTTTCTCTTTTTCCATGTGTCAAAGGTCTTACCTATTAATGTCATACCTCTTCCTTTGAAGCCTAACTTGATTATTTCAGCTGAATTTTTTTTCCATATTTGATTTTAGAGGGTTTTTGAAAACATTTATATTATTAAAAATAATACAAAGACTGTACTTGTCTTTTTTCCCATCTCTTTGATTCCTTAAAGACCAACAGTATCGGATATAATTTGTCTACTGTTTATTCAGTTCCTTTAAAGGGCAAGTCCCTAAGAGTAGAGAATATAAAAACTGAAAAAAGAAACAGACTCTGACCTTAAGGAGTTGACATATAATTTGGAAAATACAATATGTTCACAGATAAATCAATATCATGTATATATGAAGTAATAAAAAGTAAATTTCACAGTGAAGGAACACTAACAACTGTGGGGAAAATTGGGAAAGTCCTCATCTAGAGGGGTTTCATCCATATATTCTGTAAAGGAAATTAGGGATTCCAGGAGGGGGAAACAATCAGTAAAATGGAAGTTACTGCCATAGGTCTAAAGTGTGAGAAGGTATTGAGGCATTTCTAATACATAGAAGAAAGAATAGGCCAAACCTCAATGACATTATAAATGCATTTTTATAGCTGGAAACCATTAAGATTTTATTTAAACCAGGAAATTTAATTATATTAGTCATACTATTTAACTGTTGTAAATTCCTGTTCCAGGCTTTTTCTACTAAACCTATTTATTTATTTGAGGAAATTAGAATTTATTAATCCCATTTATATCAATTTCAAACATTTTGTTTATTTTTTTGTTCATTCATTTATTTGTTTGTTTATTCATTTATTTTTATTTTTTAGGTTTTTGCAAGGCAATGGGGTTAAGTGGCTTGCCCAGGGCCACAAAGGTATCTGAGTCTGGGTTTGAACTCAGGTCCTCCTGACTCCAGGGCCGGTGCTCTATACATTGTGCCACCTAGTTACCCCCATTTCATTTATTTTTTAAAGATGCAATCAATCCCAAATTTTTGTGGGGGTTAACATTGCTAGAATGTAGTGCAAAAGTAAAAACAAAAAAAATTTATGGGAAATATAGGATTAGTTTCCTGTGACTAGCAGAAACTGTAATCTTTTATTAGAAATTGCTGAGAGTAAACTTTTCTGCCTATAGTTCTTTATAACAAAACATAAATTCTGATAACATGTACTTTCCTAACACAGTAATCATGAAATAGCCCATTAAACTCAATTTGTGCAATATACAAAATAAAATTGGTATCATCCTAGAAATTTTTTTGCTACCTAGAATTTGTGATCTTTTGCACCAAATCTCAGTTTTAAAAAAAAATCAAATATTAGTTTCAGATACTTCACTTTCTTTTAAATATAAATTTATTTTTCCAACTGTATACAAAATGTACATTCTTTTTTGGTAATATTTTGAGTTCTAAATTTTTCTCTCTACCTCCCTTCTCCCCTTGACAATAAATAATCTGATATATAGTTATACATGTTAAACATATTTCTTTATTAGTCATGTTATGAGATGAATCAGAACAAAGAGAAAAACCTATGAGAAGGAAAAACATAAAGGATATAACATTTTAAAAATTTAAGGCAATGGGGTTAAGTGACTTGCCCAAGGTCACACAGCTAGGCAATTACTAGGTGTCTGAGGTCACATTTGAACTTAGGTCCTCCTCATTCCAGGACTGGTTCTTGATCCATTGTGCCACCTAGCTGCCCCCAATATAACACTTGAAAAACTGAAAATAGTGCGCTTTGTTCTGCATTCAGATTCTAAAATTTTTTTTTTAGATTTTTTTTTTTGCAAGGCAAACAGGGTTAAGTGGCTTGCCCAAGGCCACACAGCTAGGTAATTATTAAGTGTCTGAGACGGGATTTGAACCCAGGTACTCCTGACTCCAGGGCCGGTGCTTTATCCACTACGCCACCTAGCCGCCCCTTAGATTCTAAAATTTTTTAAAAAATTCTTTCTTTAAATGTGAATGGTATTTTCCATTTCAAATCTTTTAGCCTTGTCTTTGTTTTACTGATGAGTGTGTTATGGTTGATCATCACACAATGTGACTATTAATGTGAACAGTGTTCTCCTGGTTGTGCTTACCTCATTTAGCAACAGTTTTAATTTAGGTTTTTCCCAGGCTTTTCTGAAATTTGCCTATTCATGATTTCTTACTGAACAATAGAACTCTTAGCACATTCATATATCATAATTGCAACATTCATTTTTGAATTGTAACTTCTTTTTGTAACTAGACTTTTAGGAAAACATCATACTTTGTGCTATTTCCTCACCAATTACTTAGGAATATGAAATTCCCAAAGTTATAAATGATCTCTTTTTTTAAAAAAAATTATTTATTTTTTCAACTATCTGCAATGATAGTTTTTTTTAAGGTTTTTACAAGGCAAATGGGGTTAAGTGGTTTGCCCAAGGCCACACAGCTAGGTAATTATTAAGTGTCTGAGACCGAATTTGAACCCAGGTACTCCTGACTCCAGGGCCAGTACTTTATCCACTGTGCCACCTAGCCACTCCGGTAGTTTTCTACAATAATTTTTTTCCAAAGTTTTAAGTTTCACATTTTTCTCCCTTCCCTTCCCCCTTCCCCCTGACAAAAAGCAATCTAATATAGATTAAACTTGAATCCATATTAAACATGTTGTACTGTTCGCTTTTTTTAAACACATAATATCTAGAGTACTATAAGTACTTTGCTCTTTTTTTTGTGGCTATTAGCAATTGTTGATTCATTGTCTTGAAACTTGCAGCCCACAATAGGTGTAGATATTCCAGCAAGAAATTTATCTGACACTTTTATATTTTTCACTGAACCTCATCATTAACTTTGTTCACTTGAGCTTAGAGCCCAAACGACCTTCCCTATACTTTGGGGGCATAATTGCAATACGAAACTTGAATTTTAAAAGCAAATAATGAAAATATGCAATGAATGCATAGGGAGCTCCTTTTACTTTTCAATAGTAGGGTAAAACATGACCAGTGAACTATCTGGTAGAATACTAGCTAGCTGCTCTATAAACTTGAGAGCATCATGTTTCTCTATTTTTTCTCTCTGTTTCTCATAGCCTTAAAGGTTCCCAGTTGCCGGTATGGAAATGAAAATGAGGTTACTAAAAATCATGTGAATGCTTGAAGTCATATAAATTAAACTTGCAAATGTTGAGGATTGAATGCATTTTCTTTTTCTCTTCAAACATGAGCATTTAAGAAAAAAATATAAAAAAAGATTGAATGTGAAACTGGGAACTTGTGCTATGTATAGTTTATAAAAGAAAATTGTTAAAAAAAATAAAATACTAAATTAAACAAAGGGTAGCAGAATTGTTCAATTTGTTTTCGTGACTTCTAGATTTTTTTCTTCTTTTATTTTTATTTTAATTATTTGGATATTTCCTTACTTCTGTCTCCTTTCATTACTTTCTTCTCCTTTTTCTCTTATCTTCACTCCTTCAGTTCCCCCTTTTCATTCTCCAACCAGTAAATATAGGTATTCAAAACATCTCATGTCTGAAACTGAATGTCTTATTCTCTTAGTTCTTCATCTTCACTGGGAGGCAAGTTTCATTATTAGTTCACTGAAGTCATAGCATGATAGATTTAGAAGTTATTTAAGGATAACTGATTTTTCCAAGGTCATATGAGTAAGATAGAGGTCAGATTTTGGAAGGGAGAAAACAGAAGAATGAAAGTATTATAATATCCCCATTGGGGCTCTCATAGGAGAATGGAACTGAAACAAAGACTTTTAACTCCATAGATAACTAGTGGCAAAGTAATTTTGATTGATAGTTGAAACTCATATTAATTTAGTGAGAGAAGACATCAATAACATACAAAAATATAACAAATAATAAAACATAAATTAAAGGAAAGGAGGCCCCCAAAAGTGAATGATTTGATTGTAAATTTTATAATTATTAAGGAGATAATCACAGTCATGATTGGTTACTGCACTGATCTGGAGTTGCTGAATTCTTTACATTATTTTGGTCTTTGTATTAATTACTTTAATGGCCCTGATTATTTTTTTTTCTGCATCTGTTCTATTCATTCTTTGTGTTTATTATTTTTATGGCCTAGTAATATTCTCTTATAACTCTACCACAATTTGTTTAGCTGTTCTCCATTTGATGGGCATCCACTTAGTTTCCAACTCTTTGCTGCCATAAAGTATTTTAGCATATATGAATCCTTTTGCTCAGTCTTTGATCTCTTTGTTGGGAGTATTGGTTAAAAGGTTATATGTGTTTTTTTTTTTTTTTGGCTGGATCACTACCATTATTATGCTATTTAACTATGAGCATACTCAAATCCCCTGTCCTGAACCACCTTTTTTCTCTGTTCTTGGGTCCCTTGGGAGGGACCTTATCCGCTGTCATAGATTTAATTTTCATCTTTTTTGAAGATGATTTGTAGATCTTTATATTTGATTGTAGATTCTTTCTTAAGTTCTAGTTCTGTGTCACCATTTGTCCAGTAATTTCATCATGTACAAAACTGAATTCATTATCTTTCCCTTATTATTTCTCCTTCTACTAAACATCACCATTTTTGTCTAAAGATACTATATTTTGGGGCAGTTAGGTGCCACAGTGGATAGAGCACTGGCCCTGGAGTCAGGAATACCTGAGTTCAAATCTGGCCTCAAACACTTAATAATTACCTAGCTGTGTGGCCTTGGGCAAGCCACTTATCCCCATTGCCTTGCAAAAAAACCTAACAAAAAATAAAGATGCTATATTTCCATTTTTTCAGTTTAATAACTTCACTGTTATTCTTAATTTCTCACTCTCCCTTACACAACGTATATCTAGTCAGATTGCCAAATCTTTACATTTTTTTTTTTTTGCAAGGCAATGGGTTTAACTGACTTGCCAAAGCTTAAACAGCTAGGGAATTGTTAAGTACCTGAGGCCGGATTTGAACTCAGGTCCTCCTGACTCTAGGACCAATGCTCTATCCACTGTGCCACCTAGCTGCCCCCGAAAATCTTTTCCATTTTTAAACTTTGCAACAATTCATAATCAATAGTTTTTTTCCCTGCTCACATAGCCACCACCTTAATTTATACCAAAGGATTCTTAACTTGGTACACATGCACCCAAAAATGATTTAGAGTTAATTTCTAGGAGTCTATGCTCTTGGTTGGAAAAAAAAATTGCATCTTTATTTCAATATAGGGTTTCCTTTGCATTATCATATATTTTATTTTGTGCAAATCTTTAAACATATTGAGGATGCCATAGATTTCACAAGAATGATGAGGTATACTATAGAGTTTACCAGACTTGCAGAAGGATTCTTGCTGGAATTATTGCAGTGACCTCAAATGTCTCCCTACTCACAAATTTTGCATGGCTTCTAAAATGATTTTCATTAAATGCTGATCTAAGCATGTCACTCCCCAAGTCCAGTGACTATTTTCCTGATGGACAAAACATAAACACTTTTTTTTTTTACACAGGCTCAACTTTTTATTCCTTGTCCCAAAAATCAAGTCCCTCTCCTGGTTCCCATTGATTGGGTACAGCAGTCACTATTCAAAGGGTTTCTTTAAAATTAAATTTTATTAAAGATATTATTTGAGTTTTACAATCCCCCCCCCCCCCGAAAGCACTCTGTCAGTCTTTACTTTGTTTCCATGTTGTACCTTGATCCAAATTGGATGTGATGAGAGAGAAATCATATCCTTAAAGAAGAGAAGTCTAAGAGATGACAAGATCAGACAGTAAGATATCTAAAACACAAACACTTCTGTTTCCTTTTAAAACCCTCTACAGGGGTGGCTAGGTGGTGCAGTGGATAAAGCACCGGCCCTGGAGTCAGGAGTACCTGGGTTCAAATCCAGTCTCAGATACTTAATAATTACCTAGCTGTGTGGACTTGGGCAAGCCACTTAACCCCATTTGCCTTGCAAAAAAAAAAACCTAAAAAAAACCCCTCTGCAACTTGTCACCAAGTTGTCTTTTTTAAAAAATTCTTTAAAATTTTTTAAAAAATTCTTTAAAATTCTTTTCATTTTAACTGTTAATTTTTCTTAAGATTAGTTTTCTTTTTAAAAAATGTTTTATTGATTTTTTTTGTATTTACATTAGAAACAGTTATACTTTCACTCTATGAGGAGTCTCCTGTAACAAAATAAAGCAAGTAAACTAACAATACAGAAAACTCACCTGAAATTTTGTATCTGTATGCAGCATTTTGTAACTAATTTCCATCACCTATTTTTTTTAAGAGGTACAAAATACCTATGGTAATAGAGGGGAAGAAGGGAGGAGATTAGAAACACCTGAATCTTCTCATCAGACTTGGCTTAAAGTCAATTTACACACATACTCAGTTAACTTAAAAAAATCTAAGCTTTCAAGTACTAAAAGGGGAAAAAGGGAGGGGGACAGAGAAAGGGGGGAAAGGGGAACTAACAAAAGGAAGGGAAGGGAAAAAGGGGAAGGGTAAAGAAAGGGGAGTGTGTGGATATAGGAGGGCAAATACACTAAAGGGGTGGTATTCAGAAACAAAATACTGGAGAATACGGATAAGATAGCATGGAGGGCAATAAAGAATTAGTAATCATAACCTTGAATGTGAATGGGATGAACTCTCCTTTAAAATGTAAGTGAATAGCAGAGTGGATTAAAAACCAGAATCCTACAATATGCTGCTTACAAGAAACTCATTTGAAGCAGAGAGATACATATAGAGTAAAGGTAAAAGGTTGGAGCAAAATATATTTTGCTTCAGCTGAAGTAAAAAAAAGCAGGGGTAGAAATCCTTATCTCAGACAAAGCAGCAACAAAAATAGATAGCATTAAAAGAGATAAGGAAGAAAACTTTATCCTCTTAAAGGTACCATAGACAAAGTTATTTCAGTACTGAATATATATATTTACCCAATGGGATAGCATCCTAATTCTTAGAGGAGAAGCTGAAAGAACTACAGGAAGACACAGACAGCAAAACTCTACTGATGGGAGACCTCAACCTCCTGCTCTCAGATCTAGACAAATCAAATTATAAAATAAAGAAGAAAGAAGTTAAGGAGGTAAATAGATTGTTAGAAAAAACTAGATATGGTACGCTTATGAAGGAAATTGAATGGGGATAGAAAGGAATATACCTTTTATCTCTGTAGTACCTAGCACTTATATAAAAATTGATAATGTACTAGGAAATAAAAACCCAATGATCAACTGTAGGAAGGCAGAAATAGTGAATACATCTTTCTCAGATCACAATGCAATAAAAGTCATATGCAATATTGGGCCAAGGAGATATAGACCCAGAACCAATTGGAAACTGAATAACCTCATTTTAAAGAATGAGTGGACCAGAAAACAAATTATAGAAAGAATTAATTATTTTATCCTAGATAATGACAATAATGAAACAACATATCAAAACCTATTCGACTCACTCATAGTAGCTGTCAGAGGATATATCTTTAAATGCTTACATGAATAAATTAGAGAAAGAGGAAATCAATGAACTAAATATGCAACTAAAAATTAGAGAAAGAACAAACTAAAAATCCTCAATTAAATACCAAATTAGAAATTCTAAAAATTAAAGGAGAAATTAATAAGCAAAAGCAAAAAAACTATTAAATTAAACTTGATTTTATGAAAAAAAACAATAAAATTGCTAAACCTCTGGTCAATTTGATTATAAAAAAGAAAGAAGAAAATCAAATTGCTACTATCATAAATGAAAAAGGTGAACTCACCACAAATGAGGAGGAAATTAAAGTAATAATTTGAAATTATTTTGCCCAACTCTATGCCAATAAATTTGATAATCTAAGTGAAATGGATGAATATTTACAAAACTATAACTTGCCCAGGTTAAATGAAGAGGAGATTTAATACCTAAACAGCACTACCTCAGAAAAAGAAATTAAACAAGCCATCATTGAACCCCCTAAGAAAATATCTCCAGGGCCTGATGGATTCACAAGTGAATTCTACCAAACATTTAAGGAGCAGTTGGTTCCAATTCTATATGAACTCTTTGGAAAAATAGGTGAAGATGGAAGTCTGCCTAACTCTTTCTATGAAACCAATATTGTGCTGATACCTAAACCAGGAAGAGTTAAAACAGAGAAAGAAAATTATAGACCTATCTTCTTGATGAATATAGATGCAAAAATCTTTAATGAAATCTTAGTAAAATGATTATAACAAGTTATCTCTGGGATAATACATTATGATCAAGTAGTTTATCCCAGGAATGCAGGGTTGGTTCAGTATTAGGAAAACTGTTAGGAAATTATATGATCATATCAATAGATGCTGAGAAAGCTTTTGACAAAATACAGCACCCATTCATATTAAAAACACTAGAGAGTGTAGGAATAAGTGTACTGTTCCTTAGAATAATTAACAGTATCTATCTGAAACCATCAACAAGCATTATATTCAATGGAGAGAGGCTAGAGGCATTCCCAATAAGATCAGGGGTGAAACAAGGTTGCCCATTATCACCACTACTATTCACTATCGTATTAGAAATGTTAGCTTCAGCAATTAGAGAAGAAAAAGAAATTGAAGGAATTAGAATTGGGAAGGAAGAGACAAATCTCTCACTCTTTGCAAATGTCATGATGGTATACCTAGAGAATCCCAAGAAATTATCCAAAAAACTACTGTAAACAATTAGCAATTTTAGCAAAGTTTCAGGATATAAAATAAACCCTCATAAATCCTCAACACTTCTATATATGACTAGCAAGATACAGTAGGAAGAGCTAGAAAGAGAAATCCCATTCATAGTAAACTCAGACAATATAAAATACTTGGAAATCTATTTGCCAAGACAGACTCAAACTTTTTGAAAACATTTATAAAACACTTCTCACACAAATTAAGTCAGATTTAAATAACTGGGCAAGTATCAACTGCTCGTGGATAGTTTGAGCTAATATGATATAAATGACAATTCTACCAAAACTAAACTACCTATTTAGTGCCCCATCAATCAAAATTCCAAAAAATTACTTTAATGAGTTAGAAAAAGTTGTGAGTAAATTCATATAGAGAAATAAAAAGTCAAGAATTTCCAAGGATTTAATGAAAAAAAAGTGCAAAAGAAGGTGGCTTAGCCTTACCTGATCTAAAATTATAAAGCATCAGTCATCAAAATGATTTGGTATTGGCTAAGAAATAGAGTGGTGGACCAGTGGAATAGACTAGGTGCAATAGCAGGAAGTGACTATAATAATCTGCTGTTTGATAAACCCAAAGAGTCCAGCTATTGGGACAAAAAAACTCTCTTTGATAAAAACTGTTGGGAAAATTGGAAGTTAGTATGGAAGAAACTTAGATTAGACCAATACCTCACACCCTTTACCAAGATAAGATCCAAATGGATACAGGATTTAGACATAAAAAAATATACTATAAGCAAATCAGAAGATCAAGGACTAGTTTACCTGTCAGATCTATGGAAAGGGGAGCAGTTTATGACTAAGGAAGAGATGGAGAACATCACCAAAAACAAACTAGATGATTTTGATTACATTAAATTAAAAAGCTTTTGCACAAATAAAACCACTGTAACCAAGATCAAAAGAAATGTAAATTGGAAACCAATCTTTACAACTAATGATTCTGACAAAGGACTCATTTCTAAAATATACAGAGAACTGAGTCATATGTTTTCTTTTTTAAAAAAAAAGCCATTCCCCCATTGACAAATGGTCAAAGATATGCAAAGGCAATTTACAAATGTGGAGATCAAAGCAGTCCATGGCCATATAAAAAATTGCTCTAAATCATTAATTATTAGAGAAATGCAAATAAAAACTTCTCTGAGGTACCACTCACACCTCTCAGACTGGCCAGTGTGACCAGAAAGGATAATAATGATTATTGTTGGAAGGGTTGTGGGAAATCTGGGACACTATTACTCTGTTGGTGGAGCTGTGAATTCATCTAGCCTTTCTGGAGAGAAATTTGGAACTATGCCCAAAGGGTAGCAAAAATGAGCATACCCTTTGATCCAGCAATATCACTACTTGGTCTATAACCTGAAGAGATGATGAAAAGGGTAAAAACATCACTTGTTCGAAAATATTCATAGCAGCCTTGTTTGTGTTGGCAAAAAATTGGAAATCAAGTAAATGTCCTTCATTTGGGGAAATGGTTTAGCAAACTGTGGTATATGTATGTCATGGAACACTATTGTTCTATTAGAAACCAGGAGGGATGGGAATTCAGGGAAGCCTGGAAGGATTTGCATGAACTGATGCTGAGTGAGATGAGCAGAACCAGAAAAACACTGTACACCCTAACAGTAACATGGGGATGGATGATCAACCTTGATGGATTCTCTCATTCCCTCAGTGCAACAATCAAGGACAATTTTAGGCTGTCTGCAATGGAGAATACCATCTGTATCCAGAAAAAAGAAGTTCAAGGACTATTCCCTTTAATTTAGATAAAAAACCAGAAATCTTATTGTCTGATTTTGTTATCTCTTGTAGTTTTTGTTTCTTCCTTAAGCATATGATTTCTCTCTCATCACACTCAATTTGGATCAATGTACAACATGGAAACAAAGTAAAGGTGGACAAATTGCTTTCTATGGAGGAGTAGGGGGGAGGGATGTAAGATTGGGGGGGGAATTGTAAAACTCAAATAAAATCTTCAAAAAAAAAATCAGTGCATCTACTTTTCCACATATCCCACCCCACTGGGAAAAAAAGGGAAAAGAAATCTCTTATAACATATGCATAATGAGTTAAAATATTCCCTCAATGGCTATATAAAAATTTATATCTCATTCTTCATGCAGTTTTAATCACTTATTTATTTGCCTTGGATAAATGGTGATTTTATCATTAATCCTCCATAATCATTAATTCCATTGAATATAGTTCTTACAATTTTGTTTTTACAGTTTTGTTATTGAATTATTCTCCTGCTCATTTTATTCTTCATCAGTTTGTAAGTCTTCAGAATGGTTCATTTTTATAAAAGTGATAATCTAGCATAAAATGTTATTTTGGTTTTGCATACTTCAACACTTTTCACATCTGAAATCTTCTGTTTCTTCATTTTTTACAGTATAGGAGAATTCAATCATGTTAATACTCCACAACTTATTCAGCCATTCTTTAGTTTTTTCTTTTTAAAATTTTTTATTTAAGGCAATGGAATTAAGTGACTTGCCGAAGCTCACACAGCTGAGTTCACATTTGAACTCAGGTCCTCCTGACTCCAAGGCTGGTGCTGTATCCACTGCACCACCTAGCTGCCCCTGGGTTGTTTTTTTTGCCACCACAAAAAAAGTTGTTATAAATGTTTGTGCATACAGGACTTTTTCCATTGGAATATAGGTCTAGCAGTGGATCAATGAGCAAAGATTTGTGGTTAAGAGAAGAGTTTTTGACCAAATTATAGGTAAAAAATATTTGCAGAAGATAAAATGGATAGTTTTGATTATATTAAGTTTTTTTTGTTGTTTTTGTTTTTTGCAAGGCAATGAGGTTAATTGACTTGCTAAGGTCACAGAGCTAGGTAATTAAGTATGTGAGGTCAGATTTGAATTTGGGTCCTCTCGACTCCAGGTATAGTACTCTTATCCACTATGCTACCTAACTGTTCCCTTGATTATATAAAATTAAAAGGTTTTTCCACAGACAAATCTGGGGGGGGGGGGAACTGGAAATAAATATCATAGCAGCAAATTTCTCTGAAAATGGTCTTGTTTCCAGCACATATAAGGAACTGATTCAAATATATAAGAACCATTTCTCCATTGATAAATGATTTAGAGATAAGGATAGTTTCCAAGGGAAGAAACCAAGACATTTATAGCCATATGAAAAAGTGTTCCAAATCACTACTTATAGAAATACAAATTAAAGCAACTCTGAAACTATTTTCGCACCCAGCAGATTTGTGAAGGTGACAAAAAACCAAAATGATAAAAGTTGGAGAGGCTGTGAAAAATAAATGAAAAAATAAACACACTGATGTACTGTTGGTGGACTTGTGAATGGTTATAACATTCTCTATGATAATCTGTAATTATACACAAAAAGTTAATAATGAATGCCCTTTGACTCATAACCTGTTTTCTAGCCATACTATATCTTGGGTCCTGCACTCCATCCTAGCCTTCTCCATGTTAAAGTAACTGTTGGCACAGTGGATAGAGATTGTTGCCTGGGATCAGGAAAACTTAAGTTCTGATCTGAACTTCATCACTTACTTTTGGCCCTGAGAATGTCACTTAACCTCTATGTCGCTCAGTTTCCTTAACTGTAATGTAATAATAACTTTTTTGCAGGGTTGGGTTTTTTCCCTTCGGTTATTTAAATCTGATTTTATTTTTATTTTTAAGAAAGGTTTTATTTATTTTGAGTTTTACAATTTCCCCCCCAATCTTGCTTCCCTCCTCCCACCCCCCACAGAAGGCAGTTTGCTAGTCTTTACATTGTTCTCATAGTATGGATTGATCTAAGTTGAATTTGATGAGAGAGAAATCATATCCTTAAGGAAGAAACATATAGTATGAGATATAGCAGAATTACATACTAAGACAACAATTCCACAATTCTTTCTCAGGATACAGATGGCATTCTCCATCACAGACACCCCCAAATTGTGCCGAATTGTTGCCCTGTTGGTATGAGTACATTCATTAAGGTTGTTCATCACTCCCATGTGGCTGTTAGGGTGTACAATGTTCTTCTGTTTTCTGCTTATCTCACTCAGCTTCAGTTCATGTAAATCCTTCTAGGCTTCCCTGAATTCCCATCCCTCCTGGGTTCTAATAGAACAATAGTGTTCCATCACATACATATACCACAGTTTATTAAGCCATTCCCCAATTGATGGACATCCTTTCAGTTTCCATTTCTTTGCCATCACAAATAGAGGTGCTATGAACATTTTTGTATGGGTGCCGTTTTTACCCTTTTTCATAATCTCCTCAAGGTATAGACCCAGTAGTGGTATTGCTGGATCAAAAGGGTATGTACATTTTTATTGCCCTTTGGGCATAATTCCAAATTGCTCTTGCAAAGTCAATTTACAGATGAGGAAATCAAAGCAATCAATAATCATAATCATAATAATCATATAATCAATAATCAATCAAAATTTCTCTAAATCACTAATTATTAGAGAAATGCAAATTAAAACATCTCTGAGGGTACCACCTCACACATCTCAGACTGGCCAATGTCATAACCAGAAAGGACAATGATCAGTGTTGGAAGGGATGAGGGAAATCTGGGACACTAATACATTGTTGGTGGAACTGTGAACTCATCCAACCTTTCTGGAGTGCAGGGTTGTTGGATCAGATTTTTATGTATAAGGATCAAATTTGTGTGTGTGTGTGTGTGTGTGTTTGTGTCCACCATCTATTATAGGCCATCTATCATGCAAATTGTTTTTCCATTATTTTCTTCATATTTATTTCAAGTCTTAATTATATTTATCATTCACTTAGTTGTTCCTTTTCCTCTAATATAGTTTTATTAGATCCTGGTTTTTGACATGGATGATTAAGTTATTGAAATTATTTTGTTTTGTAGCCATGCAGGATATACTTACTGTGGGTCTTGTGCTGCTCATGCTTACAAACAAGTGGATCCATCTATTACGTAAGTAATACAATCAGGTTTTTTCTTTTTAATTGGGAGAAGTTTGGTAAATGAAAAATAATTCCTTTGTTATTGAAGGCAAATTGTTTTTGAGTTTTTTGCTTATTTTACTTTGAGTGGGATATCATCCTTACTAATTTTTTTAATCTTTATATTTTTATGTTTTCCAAAATTCTCCACAATTCCCTTTTATTTAATTTATAATTTTAAATAATTTTTAAATATATGTTAAAGGATTGCCAGAAGGATAAGACATTTATTCTTTATGTTTTTCTGGTAAACTTAGAAATAGAAAAACAGTATGCTAAATGCTGGTGATACAGAGGCAAAAACTAAGCACAGGCTGTCTTCAAAAAGCTTTTGTATTTGGGGGAGGACACAATATATGTGCAATTATATGTTGTTCTAATCCTTAAGTTAATTTAAGGATGGCGTAAGCTCTAACAAGTGCCCTGATGAGCAAAGGTACCAGAACCAAACTTGAAATAATCTAAGGATTCTAAGATGAGCTGTGCATGGCTGAAGTGGGGTGGGTGGATAGCTTGTGATGGATGGATGAGAATTTTAGAATTCCAGTATGTTTGAGAGCTTATAGAACAGTTAGGTGGTATAGTAGATACAGGAGTGGATCTGGAGTCAGGAAGACACAACTTCAGATTTAACGCTGGATATTTGTAACCTTAGGCAAGTCAACCTCTGCCTCAGTTTCCTTATTTGTAAAAATGAAGTTAATAATGGTATTCCATAACCCAGGTTTGTTGTGAAGATCAAATTTGGTAATATTTGTAAAATTCTTTGCAAATTTTAAGGCACTATATCAATGCTATTGTTGTCTTTGGTTTTTTTGTTAATTGGCTTGATATGATGTAGTGGATAGGGATCAGTAAGATCTGGGGTTCAAATTATGCTTTTTATATGTACTGTATATAATTGTAATTAAGATATTGGTTAGAACATTGTTTCCCAATCTTTTACATTGTTAGACACTGGTCAGTGTCTCAATTTTAGCATGCCGCAGTATGACCTTTTGGAAGTACACACAGATCTCCTTGAATAGCATTTGATGCTGAGATAGGAGTAGAGACCACATTAATTAGGGGTATAAGAGGAAGATAGCCATAATAAAGATAGCAAAGAGAAAGAAGTAATGTGAAAGACCTATAGAAAAAAAGAAAGAAGTGAAAGAAAGGGGAAGAAAGTGGAAAAAAGTGAAGACATATCTTTATAGTTTCAGAAAAAAAGATTTCTTATTCATTGTCTCTTAGCAATGAATTGTTAGTAGAACAGTGACATATGAAAAGAAAGAGTAAAAGATAAATTGAAGAGGTGGAAAAGGAAGTAATTTTAGAGATGAGGCATATTAAGATGCTTTTACTTTTTAAAGCACTGCCCTGCTTTTCTGATGTCATGTTCATCTAGATTATAAACCTTTTGAGGACTGAACTGTATCCTAATCATCTTTGTGTTCTCTAATGTTTACTTAGTTTGAAAATGTTATCGCTTACTAAATATTTATTGAGTTGAATCCGACCTTTGCTGACTTTATTATTTTATATTATTGGATTCCATGTCTTGGGTATGTAAGTTAATCGGTAACTTTCTGGAAGCAACATTAGAATTAAAAAATTGACAGAGGATGTCTATAGTGATAATGATGATGAAAATTTAAAATTCTTAGAAAAATTGGAAGCAAAGGTTTTGAAAGTAAGAAGCATAGGAAAATTGATGAAAAGAACAAAGATGTTAAATAACATCAGTTTAAAAGTGTAAAGAGCTGGAGGAAAGGAAGGGATGATTTGGTAAATGCAGAATATATTAGAAATGTATCTAATAACAGATTTATTATAAGAAAGTAAACTGAAAATTTTAAAGTGTAGATACACATTTCTAAAATGACAGAAGTCTTTTTCCATTTTCATCTCATGCAATTAAAGTAACTTGAGATTATTGATGGGTATACTATTGGAAAACAATAGTCTCTCTCACATGTGACCTCCAGTTTAACTAAATTGAGAAAGATTTTCAGGTTTGCATAAGATGCTGACTGTCTTAAGATTTAGAAGTGTTGCCATACTGATACTTAATAAAATATTTGTCTGTTTATTGGACTTAGTCTTGGTGGAAAATCTTAAATAGGCCTTGAACCAACAAAATGCACTTTGTTTTTGCGATAGCAAATAGTCTTTTTTATTTAATAGTCATCCTTTAAGGATCATAACTTTATGAGAAGATTTATGAAAAGATTGGTCTTGACTAACTTAGGAGTGAAATTCCAAACATACACACACATGCACACACATACACATACATACACACATACAAACACACACACACGTATATGGGTTTGAAAAGGTCTTCCTGACTCCAGGTTCAATTTACATCATCAACTGATGTGTAGGAGAAGAGATGCTGAGTAAACTCTTATTTTTGTTAGTATAGTATATACTTTATATATATATATATATATATATATATATATATATATATATATATATATATATATATATATATAATGTATACTTGATAGTATGGATTATTTCATTCTTTTTATTTGTACCTCAATGTCTAGCATATATTAGATCCTTAGTAAATGTTTATTGAATGATGGAATTTGTTTGGTTCTACCTTAAGTACTAAAAATTTATGGAAGATTGTATTACTTATTTTGTATGCTTATTTGAATATTTTTCTAAGTGGTTATTACATTTATAATGATAATTCTTTGTGGGTCAAAAAAATGAAAATTTTTACTAGATGAGCTAATTAGAAGATTTACTAGATGAGCTAATTAGAATTAGCTAATTAGAAGAGAGTTTTTTTTATTTTATAAAGAATGGGCATTGCTTATAGTCTAGCTAGCAATTACTCCTAAATCCTCTCTTATAATGTTATTTCTGTTTGCCACTAGTGTTGTAAGATTCCAATGCAGTTCTATCATTACCTTATTTACATACATTCTTTCCCTTTTTCTTCTATTAAGGATCTGTTTAGTGAATTCTGTTGTGCTTTTCTTAATAATTTAGTAACTTCTTTCATCATCCAGTTGGTTAGATTAATTGTTGACTGTTTGTAATACAGAAATTTAGTCTGTAGAACAAATAATGTCATTTCTAAAAGTTGAGAGACCTTAATGAGTTAGTCTAAAATAAAGTATTATTGTGGCAGCAGGCCTGAAATCAGGAAGACTCATCTTACTGAGTTTAAATCTGACCTCAGATGCATACTAACTGTGTGATTTTTAGAGAACTTTTTAGCCTCAGTTTCCTCATTTGTAAAATGCCCCAGAGAAGTAAATGGTAAACTATTCCAGTGTCTTTGCAAAGAAAACCTCAAATAGGACCCTCAGGATTGGGACGTAATTGAAACAAATGAACAATAGCAACATGTACTACTTATATATGTTTGGTTTTTAATGACTATCTTAATAATCCAGTAGTTAAATAGTCAAAATGAATTTACTTGGGGTATACAAAACTCTTAGTTTTAGTAACTAAGGGATCCAAGTGCCATTTTCCTTTATTTTTTGACAGGAGCTATAATTCTTTAGTATCATCATTTTTTTCTCTTCCCTTCTCTGATCCTTCCCATTTCCCAGATATAAATCCTTAGAATGTAGTAAACACTTTTTCTAAGAAGTTATCTAGTCTCCTGGTACATATTGGTCTTCATGTCTCAGATATAATCTATCTCTTGAATATTCTTATTTTACTCACTAGTTTAACCCCATAGTTAACCTACAGAACTTGTATTTGGGCCAAGAAGCAACAGTTGGAACCAAACATGTAACATCTGATTGGGTCAAGACTGGAAAAGAAGTATGACAAGGCTGTATATTGTCACCTTATTTATTTAACTTATATGCAGAGTAATCGCATGAAATATCACACTGGTTAAATCAAAAGCCAAAATTAAGGATGCTGGAGGAAATATCCACAATCTCCTAATCTCATATATGTCTCTCTGTGTGTGTATGTGTGTGTGCGCGCAGATGATACCATTCTAATGGCAGAAACTGAAGAAGAATTAAGAAACCTTTTGATGAAGGTGAAAGATGACTTGATGCTTAACAAAAAAACCCAAACAAACTAAGATATTGGCAAATGGTCCCATCACTTCCTGACAAATAGAGGGAAAAAGAAAGAAAGCATCATCACATTTTATATTTTTTATCTCAAAGATCATGGCAAAAGATAACTGCAGTTCTTGAAATTGAAAGATGCTTCCTTTTTTGAATGAATGTGAAGGCAAATCTGGACAGTATGCTTTTTTTTTTTTGCAAGGCAAATGGGGTTAAGTGGCTTTCCCAAGGCCACACAGCTAGGTAATTAGTAAGTGTCTGAGGTCAGATTTGAACCCAGGTACTCCTGACTCCTGGGCCGGTGCTTTATCCACTTCTCCACCTAGCTGCCCCTGGACAGTATACTAAAAAGCAGAGATGGCACCTTGCTGACAAAGGTCCACATGGTCAAAACTTGGTTTTTCCTGGCAGCAAGGTTTGGCTATAAGAGTTGAAATTTAAGAAAAACTGAGTGCTACAGAATCAACACTTTTGAATTGTGGTACTAGAGAAAGACTTTTGAGAATCCCTTGGATAGCAAGTAGATCAAATCAGTCAATACTTAAAGAAATTAATGTAGGCTATTCACTTGAATACTGAATTCAAAGCTTAAATACTTTGTCCATATAATAAGAAGATGGACTCACTGGAAAGACCCTTATATTGGAAAAGATTGAAGACAAAAGGAAAAGGGGGATGGCAGAGGGATGAGATGAATAGATAGTATCATGGAAACAAGATGTTCTTGGACAGACTTCAAGATGTAGTGGAGGGTAGAAGGACCTGATATGTGGTAGTCTGTGGAATCATGAAGAATTGGACACAACTGAACCACTGAACAACAGTACCAAAATATCCTAATATTATAGCAGTTTTTCTAGTTTAAAATGTTCAGTTGCATTGCAGGTTTTTTTGAAATGATTAAATTGCTAGGGGTGGGGGTTGCAAGTGGAGGAAAAGATGGGAGAATCCTTGGTCAACAAATTCTGTCAATGAAATAAAACTAGCCCAATTTTCATGAGTTTTAAAAAAATAGTAAATATATTTGATAACAGGAGAAAAATCATTTTCTCTACTATTCCTTATTTTCTTTTTCATGGTCCTGGTTCTTTTTGTGTCACGGGGTACTTTTGTGTCTGTGTTTGTTTTTTGACAGATCATTTGAGAATGGAGGGTTTTTTTTGAAATGTAAGATCATTGTGTGTCCTAGACTGTACAAAAAAAATAAAAATTGTTGTCGTTTTTTTTGAGAGTACCTATTACATCAGAAATAAAGAAGGCAGAATTTAGTATTGCTTTGCACTAGGTCTGTGGGCCATGAAAAGACAATGAAGATAGTGTTGTCTTATGGAATCCTTTATACTTGTCTTTTTTATAAAAGGGAAGTTTATTATTTTAGAGTGCTATTTTATTAAATTAATAATTTATAAATAATTACTAGAGTGCTATTTTATTAAATTAGCTAAAGATGATAAAATATAGACATATGTCATAGTCTTTACCATTAGAATATAAGCTTCTTGGTAATAGGGAATCTTTCATTTATTTTATTTGTATCCATAGTGCCTAACATATGGTAAGTACTTGTTGATTGATGTGAAAATTTGCAGTATGCATTTACTATACTTAACAATATGAAGTTCCTTTAAATATTTTAAGACAAATTCGAGATAATTTCCTTCCTGGCTGAATTTAGAGTTTTTTACTTATTATATGATGATCACAGCTACTTTAGACCAGAAACTTGAATGGAACTTTAGGTATCTTTTCCCATCTGAGTTGCTTAGCTTGGTTGACCATTGATTTTCTTTCCTCCCTAGGGATGTTTTCAGTATCCCCTTTCTAAATAAGGAATATTGACTTGTAATTGTACTTGTATAGCAGGAGAGATTCTCACTAGGTAATGAAACCAAATAGAAAAAAAGTGCTATACTACATATTATTTTAATCACCATTTTTTTGGACTTATTTTTTATTGGAGTATGTTTTGTAGAAGTTCAATTTTCCCTGTATTTGTTTTTTGTTTAAATTACCCTAGGCGGAGAATATTCATCCTTGGGCCTTCCCATCATGTGCCCCTATCTCGATGTGCACTTTCCAGTGTGGATATATATAGAACACCTCTGTATGATCTTCGTATTGATCAAAAGAGTAAGTACATAGGAAGTTTGTAATTTGTTACATAGCTTTATAATTTTAGTGGTGGAAGTATTTCAGCATCTTAAATGAAAGAAACTGAGTTTTTTTTTTATTGAAATTTATTGATAATAGCAAACAAAAATTTTATTGCCAAAGAAACCTATTCATATAACAGACCTGTCAATTTTCTCCTAGAATTGTATTGTATTTTAATTTTTTTAATACTTAAGAGGATACATGTTTTAACAAAAATAACACTGGACCAAGAATTAGGATACTTATAATCACTCTGTATGATTAAGGCAATATAATGAACATTTCTAAACCCAATTTTTTGGTTACAGGATGATATCCTACTTGTAAAGCATTGTGCTTAGCACTCCTTAAAATAAAACTGTCATATAAATCTACCATGCATATAATTTTTGCCTCTGCTTAAGATTTTAAAAAATTAAATACAGATATATCTGACATTATACAATAGATACATTAAACATTAGCATTTACTGACATTTTGCGAATCATTTTTTTAAAATGAAGAGAGATTTCTTTACTCTTTGTCAGGGGAAAGGATTAATGGTTGATTTCTGTAGATTAGGTTTGCATATAATGAAGATACACTTTTATTTTTGCAGTAATAACATTTTGTTTTTAGAAGAGCTTTATTATTATGTCCTCTAAGTAGTGTTTGGAGAACACACATTATTTTAAAAGTATTCTGTCAATAAAATGTTGATGGTTTTAGATAATTTATTATAGGAATAAGTTATTAAACTAGCAGTTTTGAGAGATGGTCACTCCACTACTTGCCTTTTATAATATTGGTAAATTCTTTTTGTAAAAGTATCTCTAATAATTTATGAGTGTGTATTTTATGATAGAACAAAAGTGTTATATTCAAGGGTTTTAAAAATTAAATACCCTTTCTTCCTTTGGTTAAAAACAAAAATACCCCTGACACTTTTACCTTACTTGCAAGTCCAACAATGCTACTTAATATTGTGTGATTAATATTCTTTGATTATAAGACCTTTTAAACTGGTGTTGGTGCTTCACTAAATTAATGTTTTGATGTTCCATGAACTTCATTTTGAAGTTCTGAGAGAATACTCTGCTTCTATACTGAAGTTTCCATCTTTTTGTGTGTTGCTATCATGTTTGTTCCTAATGTGCTGGAGGGAGCGAGACTTGAAAGTCCTGTAAATTCCTTGTTTGTCATTAACTTTGTGAATAGGTAGACCCAGTGTTTTTCTATGTTTCAGCAGTAGCTCATTTTAACAGTTGTGTTTTGCCAGACCATGCTAACTAAATTTAAAAGCCCCATACACGAAGGAGCTATTTTACAATTGAAGTTTTTTCCTAATGCTTTTCTAAGCCCTTTTTAAGGAGCATAAGCAACTACACCCTAGTCTATATAAGGCATAAATATATATTTTTGCCTTGTAAAATGTTGCCTATATTTACATAAGAAGATTAAAGAGAGTACTATGTGATCAAAGCCATTCCCTCATATTTACACCCATTTATACCCAGTGGTTTTGTCTTGTTTCTTACTTCTAATGAAGGTACATGCTAATGTATTTGGTTTTAACATTCTTTGAAATTTTTCAGTTTATGGAGAGCTATGGAAGACAGGAATGTTTGAGCGCATGTCATTGCAGACAGATGAAGATGAACACAGTATTGAAATGCATTTGCCTTATACTGCTAAAGCCATGGAAAGGTACATTATTTAAAATATATCAGTCCAAAAGTAAATATACATATGATTGCATATGAATTGATAATTTGTATGATGAAATTCATTGGACAAGGAATTATAATCTTTCTTTGATTTATTTGAAGTTAAAGAAAATGAACAGTTAAATCTGGACTTTCTTGACAGTGATAAATTTGTATGTAAAATATGATTACTTTAGCTCAGCTGATTATTTTGTTTAGTCAGTATGATAAAGCTTACTTAGCTAACCTTTTTCTCAAATGAGGATTTCTAAATTAGTATCTTTCATCCATACATTGGAAAAGAACTTAAAGCCAATCTAAATGCAATTGAAAAGAGTTCCCTCCCTCAGAGATTGTTCCTTTGTTAAACATCTCTGGTTATTAGAAGATTTTCTTATATTAAGCCAAAATATTGCTTTCCTATCATTGTTTGGTTCTATTCTCTGGATCTACACAGAATATTTTGGTTTTCATTCACATGACAACTCTAAAAAAATATTTTTGAAGATATTGTGTCTTTTCTCAGTTTTTATTTCTAGGTTAACATCTGAAAGTTCTTCACCCCTTCCTAACATGGTTTCCAAATAGTCATCATTCTGATAACAGCTCTTCTGGATATGGTCTAGTTTGTAAATTTCCCTGTTAAAACGGGACACCTTAAATAGAACACAGTATTCTGGATGTTCTCTGAGTACTGTGAAACAATTAATTTTTATCTGTGTCTTATTAGCTAGCTGCTTATGAAGTTTCACCTTTACATTGTTTTTTTCCCCTTGTTTTAATTTAAGAAATTTGGACATAAAAACCACAAAATAAAATCTTGCCAGTGAATTATTCCATCTTTCAGATAAATTAAACAGTAGAATTAATTTTTTGGAGACACTTTAGAAACTATCAGTTTTTAGTTCAAAAATATTCTTTCAGTTCTTCTCGTGCATTGTGAAAGAGCTTCAGTTAGATATGCAGCATACTTTTTATATCTTCCTTTCAACAAATAAGGTGTGCTTAAGATTCTAGGCATTTTTTTGTCTGATGAGAGTTGCCCATGACATCCTATAGGGAAATTTTGTTGGAAATGCACAACTTAACAGAAAATATTTGAAAATTGAAATTCTGAATTGTAAACTATTCTTTTAGCATTCTCTCCTGATCAGAGAAGGAACAATTTGTTGATTTAATTTATTAATATAACACAACTTTGTTTGATATATATTTGATTTGTAGTCAATTGAAATCAAGTCTATTTTTTCATTGAGTATTTTCAAATCAGGTAGCCCTCCTAACCAAAAAATTCTGCCATTAAGTTTTTTGAATCTAAATATGTCTGTACATTTATTTTAGTATCATTTTACCTAGTTGGTTTTGGTCTATTGTTATAATTTTCGAGAGCATATTGACTCCTGATTCTGTTACGCAATATATTAGCAATTGTTCCCACAAATTTGATAGTTAGCTGCTTACCTGCCTTCCTTTCTTTCTCTTTCGTTCTCCTCTTCCTTCCTTTTTGTATCTCTCGGTAGGGTATTGCCATCGTCCTAATGACTAAAGTAGAAGTTTAGTGTGAATTATTGCATTCCAATTCTTGGAAATTGGTAATTCATATTAGTTATCTATTAAATAGTTGGAGTAATTATTTTATCCCATTCCTTATATTTTTCAGATAGCATCAAGTCCTTAACTGCTCTTTAACATGTAGTAAATTCCATATACTTCAGTAATACTGAAAGATGACTACCGTATCTTGAAATTATTATTATTTTTTAAATAAAAGACTTTAGTATTTTGATTCAGAGAGATTACTGCAGTTCAGGACATTCATTTTCTCCCCCTGAATCTCTTTCAATTAAATTGGGGTACATAGATGCCATCTAGCTTCTAGAAAGCTAAATTAGGGTACATAGAAAACCATCTAGAAAAATGTAATTAACTGTGAAAGTTTATAACAGCAAATATAACTTTTGCATTTCATTTTGCTCCATTAAATGGGGTTTTTTTATTTCTACTTTTCTTCTAGATGTTCAGAGATATTGGAATCTTTTTTGAATAACTTTGAAAGTGTGATAAATATAATACTTTAAAACTATTTTTGGTCACTTGTACAAATATCATTATTACTGTAGCCATATAACATATTTTGGTACTGGCACCATTTGGCATTCTGCCCTCTTGAAAACACATTGCAGTGTATTCATGTCTGTTTTATCTTATGCTTTAGACAGTCTTATACATTCAACAGGATAACAAGGGGATAATTTTTTTGGAGAAATCAGAAAAATATCTTTCAGAAGTGAACTCTATTTCCTTATTAGAGTTACCTAGAAAATCTTTTCCTTTGTCTGAATTATTTAAGTGTCCTGTAAAATATTAAAACACATTGTACTTATTCCATATTTGGGGCTGATGGAAGAATGGAAAAATCTGTAGAGTAATGGGAATGAATGGAATAATAGGTCATTAATTTTGGTATTCTTTTCAAATTTTTATCTGTATTTTATTTATATCTTATGAAGTTTTACCTTTATATTTTTTTCCCCTTGTTTTAATTTAAGAAATTTGGACATAAAAACCACAAAATAAAATCTTGACAGTGAATTATTCCATCTTTCAAATAAATTAAACAGTAGAATTAATTTTTTGGAGACACTTTAGAAACTATCAGCTTTTAGTTCAAAAATATATAAATCATAATATAAAATATTTCAGTTGGATGCCATTTTTTTTTTGCTAAAAATACTCTTTCAGTTCTTCTCATGCATTGTGCAAGAGTTTCAGTTAGATATACGGCATACTTTTTATATTTGCTAATCTTCCTTTTAACAAATAAGGTGTGCTTAAGATTCTAGGCATTCTTCTGTCTGATGATATTAGCCCATGACATCCTATAGGAAAATTTTGTTGGAAATGCACAACTTAACAGAAATTATTTGAAAATTGAAATTCTGAATTGTAAACCAAGTTCTTTAGTATTTGGTTAAATAAAAGTAGTATATTCTTAGAGCAACACTGAATGCTATTCAGATAATTCTGCTGTATTCTACTTTTATAGCAGTGTGCATCTGGAATCTGTGTTGTGTTCTGCATATCACTTTTTAAGAGGGACATTTACTGAACTGAATGTATGTTGTATATGGCAACCATGATTAAAAAGTCTAAAATTCTATATAATATGAAGCTTTTCTGAAAAAAACTGAAGATATAAATGGCAAATGCTAGAGGGAGAGAAACATTAATGTACTTGTAGTGATGTGAACAGATTTTCTTGTTCTTGAAAGCTATATAGAACTATTCTTCGAAAGTTATAAATCTGTGGTTTGACCCAGCCATATTACTACTAGGTCTATGCTACAAAGAGATCAAAGGAAGGGGAAAAGGACCCATATAGACAAAAGAATTTGTATTTGTTCTTTTTATAGGGAGAATTTATATTGTTTGGGGAATGACTAAGTAAATTATGGTATATTAACATAGTGGATTAACTGTTGAAGTATAAGAAATAATCAAGGAGTGATTGAGAAGACTTGTATAAACTACTAATATAGAATTAAGGATGTTGAAGAATTTATACAATAAAATAGAAGAACAATGCTAACACCATTGAACAGCACAGTGGCCAACCATGGTACTGTAATGATGAAACAGGTACACATTTCCTGATGGAAAGATGATGGACTCATACTACAGATTTAGGCAGATAAACACATAAATCCCCCCCCCCCCCACATTCTGTGTGTGTGTATGTGTATGTATATGTGTCTCTGTGTACAAACACTTATTTATTTTGTATGGCCAATGTGGGAATTGTTGTGACAGGGAGTTTTTTCCTTGTTGGGAGGAAGATTGTGGGGGATCAAGAGAAGTCAGATCTTTGTTTTTAAAAAGTAAATTACAAAAGAATTGAGACGGTTATGTTTGAGAAGAATTACGGGAGACAAGATAGCTATCTTCAGATACGTGAAGGATCATCACATAGAACAGGGATTAGATTTATCTAGGTTCTGATGGCAAAAATAATTTGGAATTAAATTTGATTAGGGTTACCTCATTGGGTAATAAGATTTCAGTTATTAGAATTAATTAGATAGGGTCTGAATGACTTCTTTTCATGAATGTTGGAAAGGGTTCCCTAGATAGATTAAGGAGATTGGATTAGATGATCTCTAAAGGTTTCTTCCTGGCAACTAGGTTGAGCAGTAGATACAGTGCCTGGTCTGGAGTCAGGAAGACTCATCCAACTGAATTCATATCTGGGGTTAAGACACTAACAGTGTAACTCTAAGAAGGTCACTTAACCCTATTTGCCTCAGTCTCTTCATGTGTGCAAATGAACTGGATAAGGAAATGGCAAACCACCCCAGTATCTTTGCCAAGAAAACCTTAAATTGTTCACAAAGAGTAGGACATGACTAAACCACAACAAAGATTCCTTCCAAATTTAAGTGTTTGTAAATTGAGTTGTTTCAAATAATGAATACCCAGTTTGCCGATTTTAATTAATAATCTTTATTGTATTATTCAGAGAGCACCATTTGATGTGATCTATGATCTTTTCCCCTTGAGCATAAAAATATAATTCCTTTCTGTGATTTCTCTTTAGGAATAAATTTAAAAATCATCATTTAGAAATTGGGGCCAGTGAGAGTAGAATTTTAAAAGCTTATTTTACCTTATATGACATCTCTTGCCTTTCCAGATTTTACTCCTTAAGTTATATAAGAGATAATCATTTTTATAATTCTAATTTATTAAAACTGTAGAAAATTATTTTAAAGAAAAGAAAACATTGGAATTAGTTTTAACTTTTATGTTAGTCTTGATGTTCTGGTAAAATTCTAGTGAGGAAAATTAAGTTCCTAATAGATAGGCATAGTTAATTTTCCAGAATAGGATTTAGGGCAATCCTTTACTTTCTTTAAAGGCAGCTTTCTACACAAAGCCTTTCCTGATCTCTATCTTGCTTCCTTTCACCCCCAGGAAACTTGCATTCTGTAAATGAATGAATGACTTATAATCTATTTAAGCAGTTATATACTAGACACTGTAATTACAAAGATGCAAATAAAAAAAAATAAGACAGTCCCTGCTTTTAAAGGAGCTAATGATTTCATTAGGGAGAGACCAGTACATAGCTGTGTGCAACCACAGGGGTACATGGAATTATGGAGTAGTCCTTAGGGTGCTGTGGTTATACATGGTAATTCATCTTCATTTGTGTCATTTCTGTTAATAATACCATGTCTGTTTCTAATGATGAAGCATTTGATGAAACCAAAGACTTTGGTTTTGAGAACTTTGTTTTCTGAACCTTTAGCAGTTCTGGTTGCTGAACTGGGCAGGGAGCTGCAGTACCTGTAGAAACCCTAAAAAAGCTTATTGAACTGTAATGCTTTTGGGTAAAAGATCTTGAACTGTCTTAACCAGGGTATGAGGAGGAGTAATAGCTTTGAATTTGCCCCTTCCTTTTCCCATTGTTGCTACATCTAAGAGACTAACTTGCCTGCCCAAATGGCATCAGTTAATCTGCAATTGATATTCTTTTTGGTGGGGGTGTTGAATCTCCTTGTCTATAGAGATTACTCCCCAAGATGATTACTGCTTCAGTAGACTGATAGCAGAGCAATATAACTTGCTATTTGTGATTCTCTGGAGCATACCTTATATTCTAATAGAGGACAAAACATTTAGGGAAGGGGTAGCCAGGGAAAGGAGTTTTTGTCTTGTTACAGTAATGGTATATGGTAGTATTGATTTTGATTACTGTTACCAGAGTGAGAGGTAGCAGAGACTTGGAGTATACAAACAGTTGATTACAAGGTATCCTAAGATGACTGAGATGCTATCTATGAAGCATCATCTAGGGTCAGCTAGATAGGTACATTAGGTGAGTTTGCACTCATAGGGTGCAGTTCCAGAGCCAAGTGATTTAACTTACCAGAGAGAGAGCTGAGGTGTCAGGTCTGGAGAGAGGGTGCTTATACATATTTGGAGTGGTTGCAGATAATCAGGATACGTAGCAATATGTCCCAAGGTGTTTGGTTATATTGCTCATTTATCCACCCCAATCAGTAAAGAGTTAACCTATTCTCATACACACAAAAGCTGTAGAGGCAAAAATAAGATCCATTGTTAAGATTATTTTAAAAAATTTACTAAAACATTTAAAATCTTATTCTTAAATATATATTGATTTTTATTGAAAACATGAATTTGCAAGTGGTTTTGAGGAAGAATATAAGATAGGCACATAGGGCTTCACAAAGCTCCATCATTAATTATATTATCATTATAGAAATTTGTAGTCAGCAGTTTTTCTTTTCTTGAGCTTAGGTCTTATAGTGCTTTCTCTAGATAGTTCTTGACAGCAGAGGCAGTTTTATTTTTTGTCTTTGTATCCCCATTAGTGGGATAATAAAAGACAGCTAAAAAATAATTATCCAAGAATGCTAGCTTAGATTTACTCCAGATTATATTCTGCTAATTTGTAAATTTTCTAATAATAATAATGATATTCGCAACTGTGGAGGCTAGAAGAAATAGTATCTTTTCAAGGGCAATGAAATGCTGGTTTTAAAAGGGAATGGAAGTGGGATGTGGTTTCCAGTATAGAAAATGGAATAAACCAGGAGTTTTATACTTTTTCCCCCACTGGTTAAATGATTGGTTTAAATTCTAGATCTGTAACTATTCCCGTGTATATAACTGTTCTTTTTTGTTTTACTTTTCTGTTTATATAAATTATATATCAAAGCAAAGAACTTATTTTAGCTATTTAGAGCAAGTAATTTTGTTGTCCTCTAAAGTTATTTCTAATTTTTTCTCATCTGTTTACTTTTTTGTTTTGGTTTTTTTCCTACTCCTCTTAAAATATTTCCCAGTTATCAGTGGGGAATTTTTCAGAAATTGCAGAAAATTGTGTTGCTCAAAATAGAAATTTCTTTATTTGGTGGAGCTGGAACCCATTCATTTTTATTCCCAT
The DNA here is from genome assembly GCF_037893015.1 of Macrotis lagotis. Taxonomy (NCBI): domain Eukaryota; kingdom Metazoa; phylum Chordata; class Mammalia; order Peramelemorphia; family Peramelidae; genus Macrotis; species Macrotis lagotis. Next base: position 220,606,520 of record NC_133658.1, on the reverse strand, counting down.
GCTGATAAGCAAGAACAATAGATGACAGGAGCCCCAAGGGATGCAAGTGAATAAAAGTTTATTTGACTTGTATGAAAATACAGATTTGCTATACTTATAAGTTCATTAGTTTTTTTCACAGCTATTTTCCAGCTTAAAAAGAGGATGAAAAATTTTACATAGTTAATATAGCTATTTATAGCAGGCCATGATAGGTAATTTCTCTTTTAACCTTCCTATAGTATTTTACTGTATTCAACTCTTCATGAATTCTTTCTAAACCTTCATGATTTTAGGATGCCTGTTATTAATACCTGATATTCTAAGGGCTTTTCGTAGGGTTGCTTCAGGTATCTGTGATTTGCCATAGATAGCAACCTTAGTTAAGAAAGGTGATTATGTGGTGGGAAAAATTATTTCATTTCTTCAAGAGTTGAAATAGGAGAGAAAAAAGTAGTCTTGAGTGAAAATATGCAAATAAATATACTATATGTTTGAATATTAATTAGCATTTAAACAACATAACCCAGGCTTCATCCCTCCAAGTGATTTTTGAATCTTAGACACTTTTCCTTCAAATATGAAGAAGTTATTAATACAGCAGTATTTCCTAATGTTTTTCATTCTTTAACATGCCTTACCTAGATAGTTGGGTAACAGGGAACTAAAGAATACAGCATAGAACGAATTGTGGAAAAACTAGTGAAAACAAAAAGGAGAAAAGGGTACACTTATAACTTGCTTTTATGTACATAATGTGTGATTGAATTTATATTATTAACTTTTCAGCCGTCTCTCTGGAAGACTGAGAAATAGGGTATTACTAACAGTACTATATTCTAAATTCTTTCCCCCCAACACCCCCCCTTCCAAAAAAATCAAAACCAAACCAACAATAGCAATAAAAAGACACTTGCTTAGTTACATTCTGTACTTTCAAATCATAATTGCACTGAAATCCTCTTTAACTGTTGCTTGTTAAGAAATAATATCTCAGTCACTATAAGTACTTCATAGAATGTGACTTAACTGTCAATGGGTATTGTTTTTTTAGAGCTCTCTGGTTACTATGAAATTAATGCACTTATACCAGGAGTATTTAAGGTGATAATAGAATACAATAATCTTCTCCCCTCCTTTTTTTTTATTAATGAGTTCCAAACTCTTTGTAACTATTCTTTACCTAAATAGGGTATGAAGAGTTAAAGAAGCACCACAGATAGACTCCTCTGTCAATTTCTTCACTTTTTTATGTTCCATAGACAGAAGTATTGTTGAAAGAGCATTATAATTGAGGCTTACATACCTGTTTATTTTGTAATTAACAGAATCATAGAATTTGGATCTTGTATGATCCATAGAAATCTATTCTAGGTCAGCTCTCTCAGTTTACATAACAAACTTAAGACCCAGAGAGGTTAAGTGATGTTCCTGTGATCATATAGACAATAACAGAGTTCAGATTTAAATTCATGTTTTCTGACGCTGAGTCTAATGTCCTTTTAACTACATTCGTTACAGGGGACTTTTTAGGATGGTAGTGAAATTTTACTCCAGAATGCAACCTGATTCTATGGAATTAACAGTTATTTAAGGCAGGTTTCTCAAACTAGTTTGGCTAGTGGAATATTCTTAGGTTTGAGTTACATAATTGGAACATACAAATGCTGGTTCCAGGGGGTGGGACACAGTATACTTTTGTAGTTGACCAACTACTAAAGAGAAAAATAGAAAATTCTGTGTTTTCCTACTGAAAATTTGCTATACACAAGTATTCTTAATTCATACATATTTTGTATTCACTATTTTCCTACTTTTTTTTAACTGAACTCCTATTTTATGTCATAGAACACTGAAATGCTGATTTAAGAAATATTTAATAATAGGTATTGCAAAATATTCTTTTAACTGATTCTCTACTACACATCAATTAAATGTCCTAACTCCATGGGAAAATTTTACCCTTAAAGATATTAGTCCTAACATCAAACATTTATTAAGAGTTTTATTTGTTCATGATAGGTAGCATGTTAGGTCTTGTACAGAGCAAATTGGACAAGTATTTGTGGGTATCTAAAGTTTTGTAATATGGGATAGACAATATTTTAAAAATCTTCCCAAGGATAAAATGCTGTTTAAAAAAAAAACTTTGAATAGCTAATATATAAATAAATTTATTGCAACTGAAACCTTACAAAGAAAGGTTCTGTTAGTTAATTTAAGTGCTTTCTCTCTTCCTTAACAATCTTAACATTCATGTTCTAAGATACAAAGACCAAGGTAGGAAAAATCAGTGAATATCTTTTTTTTATTTTATTTTTATTTTTCAAGGCAATGGGGTTAAGTGGCTTGGCCAAGGCCACACAGCTAGGTAATTATTAAGTGTCTGAGGCCGGATTTGAACTCAGGTACTCCTGACTTCAAGGCCAGTGCTCTATCCACTGCACCACCTAGCCACTCCTGAATATCTTGATTTTAATTCTAACTCCAGTCAGGAGTTAGTGAAATAGAAGTGACAGGAAATTTGGAAGCAAATGACCCTGCCAGCCAAGAAATATCCGAAAATGCTCAGGCATATGTGCTAAATTTGAGAAAAGTGATGTTTAAAAAGCTTAAAAGTATAAAAAAAGCATGCAATTCTATCTTCAAATTGTAAAAGAAATGATGGCACACAAGTAAAAAGAAGCAGTTAAAGGCATTCTGATTGTATAACCATGATTTGAATTTAAAAAATTTTGAAGATAAAGAAGAGAGAAAATACTGATGAAGGTTGATATGCCCATGACCGCTTGTAGAGGCATCTAGGTGGCACAGTGAATAAAGCATAGGCCCAGGAGCCAGGAGGATCTGAGTTCAGATGGGCCTTAGACATTTAATAATTACTTAACTGTATGACCTTGGGCAAGTCACTTAACCCTATTGTCTTGCAAAAATAAAAACAAAACAAACTTTGTGTAAAAGATGGAATGAGGATTGTTTAACTAAGAACAAATACAGAAAAATATTAGAAAAGCAAAAGTGCTTAAATGAGCTAAAGGTTTTCAGATTTTAAGGTCTTTTAAATATGTTTATGTATATTTACACATATACACATATATGTACATATATATACACACAATATATACATATGCATATAAGCATATACTGTCAAGAAGAGGAATAAAGAAGGGATAGTTACCTTACTTGAAGTAGATTACATAAAGTTAAGTGATTATGATAATAATAGTTCATATTTATCCAGCCCTTGGTCATTTTCATGATGCTTTCCTTATAATATAGGTATTGCAAGTATCATTTTTTTCCCCCCATTTTACAGATGAAGCAGTTGAGACTTAGAGAGAGTAAGTTACATAGGTAGGTAGTAGTAGAGTCAAGGCTTGAACCCACCTCTTTTGACTCCCAATTTCTGTTCTCTTTCTGTTATACTAAGTTGGCTTTTTCTAAGAATAATACTTTATGGAATTCCATTTATTACAAAGTGTTTTCCCATGCATTATCTCATTTGGTTTTCATGATTGTGTGGTAGTTAAATTAGGTATTGATCATCATTTTCCAGATGAAGTAACCAGGGCTTCTAGGAGTTGAGTAACTGGTAAGATTACTCATACACTTTTTCTGATGCCAAGCTCATTTTTATTTATATCAATCCCACATCTCCTCTCACATGACAGAAAGCTGTTTTTTTCTTTCATGAAGAATGGTCATTATTCACATGACTCAGAGATAATTAAAGCCCAAGAGAGGTGAGAAGATAAAATTTTACCTGCTTTAAATGAGTTCTCTTGAGCCAAACTATTTTACTCCATAGAGAAATACTGAGACTTAAGATTATAAAGGATTTATAGACCTGTTTGGGCCTTCAGAATTTGCATGGTCCCAGTATATTCTGGACAAACTCTGGCAGCAATTAGGCCTAATGAAGACATTGCTTAAAGTTGGACCATACTGGTTATGATGAAGATCAAACAGGTATCACCTGTACTGTGTCAGGGGAGTAGTGTAAAATAATCTTGATTTCTAGAGGGGATAAGCAGGAATTACTGTTTTAATATTGTGGAAATTGGCAGATAATTGAGATAAATTTGGATGATCAGAAACAAAGAAAAAGCTGGGGTCTGATTGAAAAGTAATGTGAACCCTGAAAGTAGGTGAAGCTAAAGTGACATTCATGGTGGATAGGATTTGTCCCTGATAGGGCTTCTACATAACAGCAAACCCTTTGGAACCACCAGAATGATGTGGCTGGTATCCTTTTCTCTGTGATTTTATTTTTTTATATTTTTATTTTATTATTTTAGATTTTTCAAGGCAATGGGGTTAAGTGGCTTGCCCAAGGCCACACAGCTAGGTAATTATTAAGTGTCTGAGGTCAGATTTGAACTCAGGTACTCCTGACTCCAAGGCTGGTTCTCTATCCACTGTGCCACCTAGCCGCCCCTCTCTGTGACTTTATAGTTGGTGACCTAAGAATTCTTGGCACCTGACTGATAAATTTATATAGTAGTATGCTGAAAGAACTTGAAAACATGATAATGGAAGCATTGTTCAAAAACTCAGGCCTTTAGCATGTCCTAGGAGACCAAAGAACGGCATATGTTATTTTCATTTTTCAAATTAATTGCCTGGAACTTTGAGAGTCTAATGGTGATTCTTAGCAAAATTCTAGACCAGACTATGAAAACTCATGATTTGTGTACATTTAGAAAGAGAAATTATGATTACTAGCAGTCAATCTTGGTTTATTAAGATTAATAAAATCATATTGACTTCTGATCAAGACTTATGTTTTAGGTGCTATGAAACCAACATAGGGGTTTTTAAAAAGGAATTTGCCAAACTCTCTCATGATACCTTTGTGACCAAGATGTTATATAGGCTGATGCAGTTAGCTACATTCAAAGCTAGTTGTATGACCATGACCAGATTTTGCCCAGTGGATTAATATCCATCTGGAAGAGTGGTCTCTAGAGATTTGCAATTGTTTCTGTATTTTTAATCAGTATTTTTATCAGTACCTTTTAAGCTCTTGAAGACAACCTTATCAGATTTATAAATGTCACAAAATTGGGAGGAATAGTTAAAAGTGTTAGATTGATAGAACTAAGATTCAAAACAATCTTGACAGATTGCAAAGCTAGGGTAAATTTAGTGTATGGAACTAAATATAGGAGTAAACATCTATAATTGGGTTCTCAAAATCATTTCTTCAGATATAGATTAGGGTAGGGGGTGGATAGAGAAAAATTTGTCTTGACAGTAATTCATATAAGAAAGATTTGGCTATTTTTGTTTACTCCATTTTTTGGGGGGGTTTTTGTAAGGCAAATGGGGTTAAAGTGCCTTGCCGCACAAGGCCATACAGCTAGGTAATTATTAAGTGTCTGAGACCAGATTTGAACCCAGGTACTCCTGACTCCTGGGCCAGTACTTTATCCACTGTGCCACCTAGCCGTCCCTGTTTTTGTTTACTATAAGTATATTATGAATCAGGAGTTTGGATTGATTGGCAAAATAACTAATGCAGTTGAGTTCCATTAATAGAAATATATTGTCTAGAAAGTATAAATAGTATCACTATGCTATGCATTGACCAGACCAAGTTTCAAGTTTTTGTTCATTTTTTGTAGCCACTTTTTATGAGAGACATGGAAAAACTGGAGTGTGTCAAGAAGGAGAGAAATCTGAGTGTTAAGGAGGCCTCAAATCTTATTATACAAAAAATGATTGAAAGAAACTGGATAATGTTTAGCCTGGAGAAGATAATACTTAGATGAGATATAATGACTGCCTTAAAATATTTGATAAAATTTCATGTGAAAGTAAAGATTAGATTTATTCTGTCTAACTCCAGACAATGTGAAATGGGAATAGAAGAAGTAGAAATATGTAGCACAGTGATGCAGATTTTGATTTATAGTAAGAAAAAATGTTCTCTTATTTACTGATCTCCAGAATGTAATGGATTGTTTTTAAAAGAAGACGAAAAATCCCCAAAACTTAAAGTTTACTGACTCACTTGTCACTGGAAATGTTGAAGCTGTTAGGGATATTGTTAAGGTGATTTCTCCATGGGGTGTGAGTTAGGATGAGTTAGATGACCCCTAAAATCCCTTCCAACTGTAAGATTCTATGATGCCATGATATTTGATTGTGTATTTGATTATGTATTTGATTATTTTTAGATGGTAAATGAGATATAGTTGAGTTTTTTGTATTTCTTTTGGCCTATCACTATAAATTGACTTTCATTTCCATAAACTCTACATTTGCCAAAGACTGTCAATATCACTTATATAACCTATTCATACTTTTTCATATATTCACTGGAGCAGGTACAGAAGTGGAGATGGTAAATTTTATAGGTGATCCACAGTTATTTTATTTTTTGCTGTTTTCACTCTTTGGTTTCAGAGGTTCATGGGTGATATTGATAATGGAAGATAGTGAAGTGATGAGTTGGGGGAACCCGATAAGATTCTGGAACTTTTATTTGGGAGATTGCAGCTTAGGTGGATGATAGGAAAGGATTCAAATCTTGGAAGGTTCAATCAACTATGCATTGTATATTTTTATCTTTAAGAGTATTCCTCTATACTTTAGAATTTCTTAAGATATAGTGTTTAATATGTATAGCATTATATGGATTGTACATATGTACTTGTTTACATGCACACATTTTCTAAGTTCTGTCCATGATTTCTCACCTCTTTTGGTTGCCTTTTAAAAGACTCAATTTTTAGTTTTTATAAATTCAGGATACTAATATGTTAACTGTTAATTACCAATTCAGTGCTTTGATTAAATGATCTCTTTATTTAATATGAACATATTTGAAAATTTATTGTTGTTGAATACATTAAATGTGACCATCTACCTCCCCTGTTTCCTTTAAGCCATAAGGATGAGTTTACCATTATTCCTGTATTGGTTGGAGCTCTGAGTGAGTCAAAAGAACAGGAATTCGGAAAACTCTTCAGTAAATATCTAGCGGATCCTAGTAATCTCTTTGTGGTTTCTTCTGATTTCTGCCATTGGGGTAAGTTGTAGACTTTATATTATCATATCATGTTAGATAGTATGTATTTGTAATGAAAGGTATCCTGCCATGTTAAGCTTCTATTTTCACGTCTTTATAATTTTCTCTTCAAAAGCTTAGCATTACCTAATGGTGATATTTTTTTTATAGTTAACTTTGTTATCTTTGAATGATTAGTAGTAGTGGTTGATGAGCACATTTCCAAAGGCGACTGGTATAAATGGATTCACACTGTGAGGGTCTCTGCATATGGATATATCAATTAGACCTCTCAGAATTTAGTTCTGCTAGACTATCCCCAAATAGAAGGTCTTTTCTAGTGTCTCTGAAGGGAGAATTTCTTGGTCATTCTATCACCAAGAATCATAAATTCTTTTGTGCTTCACTAGTGCTTTTCCTTTTTTTCTTTTATCTTTTTATCTTTTCTAAAGCTTGATTTTAGAATGGCATTACCATCACTTTAGAAATCCTCATCACAGTTTGGAATTTTGTGGATATTGAAATTGTCTTCTATTCAAAATGTTTAAAAAATCTTGACTCTGATTTATGTGACCTGAAAAAGGTAAAGACTCTTGAAGATGGATCACAGAGAAAAGGAAACATCTTCAGAACTTTCCATTTGAATATTTTTCTTAAAGAGTAACTTTTACTGTTTGGGTCCACTATTATAATCTCTTTTAAAATTTCTTAGCATGTTTTTGGGTACCTTTTAGAACATCTCTTTAAGACATAGTCATTGTTTCCTCAATGCTGAACTCTTCTATTTGTTGGCCACTTTTCTTGTATGCTAGGAAAAAAAAAAGCAGAAATCATACCATTTTTAAGATGTGTTGCTATTGTTAGTCAACATGCATTGTAATTCAAAATCAAAATATATTTATTCTTGATCTATTATTAGAAAAAATTAGTCTTTATTTGGAGATGTTATTTGGAACTCATCTTTTGATTGAAACTTCAAGAAACTCCTTTTGTTTTTGATGAGACAGATTCTCTAATACTTCATCCTCAAATTTGTAGAATATCATTGTTGGAGAGAAAAGGCAATATTGGAAATTTCATTGGTACTGAGGCTTACCCTTGTACTTTAATAACGTTTAAATACTTATCTGTATCTTTTGTTTTTGTTTTTTGAGTTTCTTTGTTCTTTAGAAATTACAAATCTTTGGATTTTCAATTCCTCATGATGAAGATTTATTGGTCTTAAATTTCTAGAAATCTAAACTATATCTATAAGCTACTTTACCTCTTGATCCATCTCTGTGGATCCTCAAGGCAATTGACTGTAACATAATGATTCTGATGGCTACCTTTTTAATTCCTGCTTCTGTGGAATCTTGGTTTCCTCAGTGGAGAAAAAAATTCTAGTACTTCAGGAGTTTTAAAAATTCTAAAATATTTTGCTATCCTATATTGATTTTAATGGGGGAATCTTCTTTCATTTATGTTATATCAGGAGCAAAATTTTCTTTTATTAAGGTTGTCATTAAGGATTTTGTTCTGAGAAAAGTCTTCAGGTTGCCTTAAAAATTTTGGGATGGATAGGGTTTAGACAGTAAAAGATAAGCTGTTGGAAAGTCATTAATTCTAACAAAAAATTCAATTCAATATTGTTCATAAAGAAAAATGAATTTTGGCAGTTATGTTTCTGAATTCTCTGACCTTATTTAATAGAAAATTTAATATTTACACAATAAAGTAAAAATTTCATCTAAAATTTATCAGGATAAATAATTACTGAATGTTTGTCATGAGCACAGCACTCAGAAATCCCTTTAACTCTAGCCATCAATGGACTTGTTTGCCTAATAGAGGAAATAGTACTTATAAATGATTAATTTTAAAAAGAGCTAGACTGTTACAAGTTATAAAAGAAAAACAAGTGCGGCAGCTAGGTGGCACAATGAATAGAGCACTGACTGTGAAGTTAGGAGGAACTGAGTTCAAATTTGACCTGAAGCACTTAATAGCTGTGTAACCTTTGGCAAGTTACTTAACCCCAATTGCCTTACTGAAAATGCTAGCTAAATGTTATTGGATATGAGGAGGAAAATATCATTTTGTATTGATAGGAGGACATTTATTTTCTAGAGAGAGACAGAGTTAGACATTTAAAATGTCTTAACGAGTGAAAGAAAACTCAAGTTCTCCTTACCCACCTTTAGTATCATCAGCATCAGCATGAAACATTTATTAAATATATGTTTTGTGCATAATATTTGGGTATATTAGTCTTTTTTTTTTTTTTTTTTTTTTTTTTTTAGGTTTTGCAAGGCAAATGGGGTTAAGTGGCTTGCCCAAAGCCACACAGCTAGGTAATTATTAAGTGCCTGAGACCGGATTTGAACTCAGGTACTCCTGACTCCAGGGCTGGTGCTTTATCCACTGCGTCACCTAGCCTCCCCTATATTAGTCTTGCTGGCAAATTATAATCTTCTTGGCTTCCTAAATAATTGATCCTTATTTCTGTCACAATCATACTTTTATGTGAGTATGATTATTAGGTGAATCTTACTGCCTTATTTTTTTAAGTCTAGTAGTGAATAGCCATGGAAACCTAATCATAACTTTCATTCATGCTTGAATACCTGAGTTCAAGTTCATTATTCATAAGAACAGTGTATCTATGCTATAATGGAGACGCCATATTATCAAGATCCTAGGAATTTAACTTTCCTGAATATGCTCAGTGCTATATGCTTTTCAAAATTTTGTCTTCTTTTAGAAAGATCCTATTTAGAAGGCCAGTCAGATTACTTAATTCTCACAGTCAAAAAACTATAAGTTTTCTTATTTTGCTAAAACTAGTAGAATATGAAATCATACATTTTATATCTATTTCAGACCTTAGAGAACATCTTAGCCATTGCTCTCATTTTGCAAATGAGGATACTCAGACTCACTGAAGTTAAATTACTTGACCAAAGATGCATCAGTTGGAAGTAATGGGGCTAGGATTTGAACTCAAGTCCTTTGACTTAAATTCAGAATTCTTGCAACTGTGTCACAGTTAATATTTATTAACTGTATATATTTATTAACTTTTTAGTGAATTGATGATAGATTAATTAGAGCTAATCTGTAAATACTTTGCAAAAGTTTAAAATGTTATATTGATGTTAGCAAAAATAATTCTTAGCTTCATAGTAGTTATATAGCTTCGGAATGAATCAATGTAAAAATGCTTGATGAGACTTTGGACTTTAACCAGAAGGATTCTCTCTTGTGGATTCATCATTTAATGTGGATGGAATTTCTGTTCTAATCTGAATGGCATTTTTTTGTATGTTTCACTTTGAAAAACTGTAGAATTCTCCCTCCATATTAATTTATCAGCTATTTAACCCTCTCCATTAATAGAAGAAATAGGGTTTTTTTAAAAGTTGCCATCATACCTTCTTCTGGGATGATGATACAAGGAAGCTTAAATACTCTGATTATACATTCTGCTTCCTATTCTCTAATCTGTTTTCTCCACATACTGGCTTCTCTGTCTCTTCCTTTATTGGTCTCGTAGATTAGATCACTGAAATAGCTAGAATGATTGAATACTTGTTCAGGTAGGAATAAGGACACTATTTCATGTTTCTCACTTGCCTTTTTGTTAGCAGCAGGGAAAGGAACAAAGACTAAGGGAAGAGAATTGCCTTTTAATGTTTGGAAGGATATAGTTTTTAAGCATCTATCAAATGCATCCTTTCTGATCATTCCTTAGAATTTGATAATTCAGTGGAGGATATAATTTTATAGGGTTTGATTTTAATAGTGATATAGAATTTTACTTTTATTTCGTAGTCTCCCATTGGCATTCTTATTTTTTTCATGAAATACATAATTGGAACCAAATTTCCCTAAAAAGTATCACTTCTTCACAGCACCTATGTTCTTTTTCATTCATATAGTTCCTATTTTTATTTCTTTGTCTTCCTTAATATTAGCTTTTTGTCCTTCTAAAGAGAGTTAAAATTCAAAAATTCTTTGTTAAGCTTTGTTTCAAGTTATTTCATTCAGTAGGGATAGAACGGTTACCACTAGTATAAATATATTTGTCTCTGATTTATCTTTTCCCTCATTTCTCTTTCTCTTCTCTATTAAAGTATTTGGATAAATCATTGTACAATTTATTTACCCAGTCACTCATGCTTAGAACCTTTAGAGTTTTCTTTGGCATCTCACTTATTCCATACCTCAAATCTTCTATAAGTCCTTTCTTAGAGGTTTCTTATTACTATTGTCATCACAACTATCTTAGTTCAGGTTTTTATTTATTTATTGCCTCCTCCAGAGTTTTAATATTTTTAATAGCCTCCTAACTTCTTGCCACTTCCTTTTCCCCAACTTGCAGTCTAGTCTTAGTTCTAATTGAAGGATTACAGGTTTTTGGAGTCAGAGAACTCAGGTTCAGATTCAGATGCTATCACTTACTATCTGAGTGAATTTGAACCTTTTACTATGCTTCAGTTTCTTTATCTGTAAAATGAAAGGGTTGGATTGAATGGTCTTCTAGGATGAGAATTTGCAGCTCTTTCAATTTTGTTACAGATTTGTAACATTTCCCAATTTGGACTCATTGACAACTTATTTGTAACTCCTCGAAAACTTTATTGAATAAAATTGGTTTGTCTGAGTCCTGTAATTTGATAGAAGTTTCCTTTTTGGTTGAAAATTTACACTTAATTGTAATCACTATTTACTGTCTTAATGATAATTTAAAATCCAGATCACTGAAAATTTACTTAGGTAATACATCAGTACATCATTTCATGTTTTGCTCAAATGTGAATAAAGTCTTGCTTGTTCCCTTCATCAAATGATTTTGTATTTTGATCTACTGAACTGTTGAGTTTGGACTTTTGTGATTTAAAATTTTTTTACAAATATTTTTGTTCTCTGCATCATTGCACTCTTTTGCATATTTGTGGAATTTACATCAATATTTATACTATTTTATCAGCTTTAGAGGTACCAGATAATTATTTCCCATCTATATTCATTTCCCTTTTTTAGAAGATTGATTACTTTTGCTAGTCTTCTTGCATATCTCCCATTTTATTTTACAAATGTATTTAAATAGTTTCATAGATGTTAACTAATATCTAAAGTATATTTCACCAGGGCATACAGGTTTGTAGTTTTCTCAGATATTTTAGCATACTGAATTAACATATAATAGGTATTGGTAAAGACGTTTTGTGCTTTTATCTTATTATGAAATTCCTAAAATTAAGGAATGATGATGTGTTGCTTAGAAACATTTCTTCTGTTAATGCCAGTTTGTCAGTTCCTCCATGATGCAATAAAGTTTTCTTTTAATAATGAGTCCCCATATTTTCCTCAGACTAGATCCTTAGGTTTAGGGTAGAATGGGCTAATAACCTACCTCACAGGGTTGTTGTGAGGATTTTATTCATTTAAAAAGGTGATTGTAGAGCATTTTGCTAATACAAAGATTCAGTGATGAAAAAATACAAATGTGTAATCCTGAAGATGAGTTTAATCAGAGAGAACAATGAATGAACATTTGTCCAAATTTTTCTTATTGCCTGGACTTCTGAGGGTCCAGCTTGTCAAGTTCTTTGTTTATCCTTTTTTTTTGTCTTGAATACTGTTTATATTGAGGTCTTGTTTTTAGTTGTTGTTTTGAGATTCTTAAAAATAATGTTGGTACTTGTGCCATTCATTGTTTTGTTTGTCCTCATTAGTTGATTGTTGTGTGTTAAATAGACATCCCTGGAGCTTATTCTCCACACTCTGTGAATCCACTCATTAATCACCAGTCACCTTTGGAGATGGGAAAATTACTTACCTGTATTTCTTTTTCTCAGAAAGCGTGCTCTGGAATGGATTCACAAATGAGCTACCTTCCTTTCCTCAAAGAGTAAGGTTTCTGCTTTACAGGATTTTTTTTCTTGGGTTAATTTTCCTCTCATCTTTTGAATTTGAAAAGAACTGAGGGAAGGCACCTGAAGAAACTACTGACTTACACTCACTAGGGGAGTTCCAAAGTTTGTACTGCCTCTAGGGGCAGTGTCAATGGCTCTTAAAGCTAGAAAGCTCATACTTGGAGTTGAAACAGGGGCTCAAAGAATCCATTTTCCCAGTGTACCTTCTGAAAGGATAAGTTTCAGGTAAGTAATTTTCTCTTACTATGTGATGTGTAGTATATCTTTTTCATACTTATAAAAATGAATAAGTCTGCTTGTCCAGGAATATGGCAGCTGCAGAAACTGATTTTATTGTTGAAAATATTAGATATTGTGATCCAAAATATACTGGGAGTTAAGACACATTTGATTTCACACATTTTTTTCCTCCCCCTCCAATTGAGCAACAAATATATTGAGAATCTACAGTTGTACAAGATACTGTGCTAGATAGAAGGACTTCAAGGTGTTTTCTTTAATCTGAGTAGTAATTCCTTTTTATTTTTTTAAAGAAGGTAAAACTCCCACAATATTACATTTTAATACACATGTAAGGATGGTAATAGTGCTAGGTCAGACAAGATAACTCTGAAAATAAAATCCCTGAACATCTTTGAATCACATAAAGTGATTTAGCACAATTTCTGTATTTAATAAATAGTTAGGTACTTATCAGCTTAGATAGGAATGGAAGCTCTTTTAGGTAAGACCTCTTTTTTTCTTTTTTCTGTCACTGGTGCTTCTAGTAATGACTTCCACATAGTGAGCACCTAGCAATTGTTTGTTGAATTGAACTAAGGTATATTCTCTGTAGTTCTTTAGTAGTTGTCTATATGGGAATTTTAAAAATGGGTCAAGAGGGTATGATATCAATGATTTGCTTAATTTTATTATTATTATTTAAATCGTGACATTAAATCCCAATTTAAGATCAAGCTTTCTCTTAATATTATGTTTCAGCATATATTTTTCTTGCAAACGGAGTTCTTAAAATTATTTTTTAAATGTTCCTTATCAGAGAAAAGCTATTTTGAAGTACAAAACTATTTCACTGATCTTGGGATCAAACTTTGACAATCACAAACAAATCTGGAACATAATTTCAGTCTTGGAAATAAGCAGAATAATTTTCTTGATGGCAAAGACTTAACATAAGGAGAGGGAGAATCGAGCTAGAATTCAATTCAATTCAAGTCAGAAACTTGCCTTTAAGGTAGTAGATTAGAAGGTCATTTTGGCCACAAATAGGAAGGACAGCTGACAGCAGAAATAAGAGACAGCATTCCAAGTATAAAAGCACAATTATATAGACTCCATTAATAAAAACAGGTTTATATGATCTCAGTTCCCTTGGAATTGGCAGTTGTATTATTTTGCAGTAAATACTTGATCCTGAGTTTTGAAGAATTTTTTAGATGATGTTTTAGATATTCTAAACAAGCAGAAAAGTGAGTCATGCATCTTAAATTTTTGTCAGAGATAATTAAAATGAAAACCTTTGGCAATCTGGAAATTTTTACATGTGTACAACTCCTCTGTGCCACAGGGTAAATGAGCTAGTACTGTCTATTCATATTTAATTTTTCCTCTAAGAGACAAACTTGAAAATGATACTAGGTTTTTTTTTTAACTGCTCCTTTTTTTCCTAAGTGAATCATCCTAATAGATGAGAAAATCTGAGAGGAAACTGGCATTATCTTATTCATGCAGTCACGAAGTCCTGCCATCATCCATGAGAGAATGAAGGCTCATATAAGATATTGCTTTAGGATAGAATTTAGATTCTTCAGGCTTAGGCCTGTGTGCATAGCTCTGCTGTCAAGAATCATTTAACCTTACTGGTTGTCTTTTTTTTTTTTTCCAATTTAAAATGAAAGGATTTCTCTTTTATGATTTTAATCTTTTTATCTAGTTTTAAAACTTGAAGTGTTAAATATAATGTATCTTTGAAGATTAAATCACTTCTTTAATCACTAATTTAATCTAGATGGCCAAATGTGTAAAGAATGGGAGCAGATACCTGTGTAGTAGGTATGAGTCTTAAGAATTATGATGCATAGTTGTGATTATCCCTGGGACAAAGAATGATGAGGACAGTGTAACCTTTGTTACCTAGTTATTGCCAGTGTAACCTTTGTTGCCTAGTTCTTTTAAACAGGTTTCTTTTTATTTTTCCCTTTTGACTCCTTTTGTTTGTCTGTTTTTGGAAAATGACTATAAAAAAAGTACTACCTCTACCTGGGTACCATTATTGAAATATTACAAGTCAAGAGGAGTGCACCATTTATTATAATTACTCTTTCATATAATTCATTTATTCTTGAAATAAGGAACCTATATTGACCTTTCTGAAAAAGGAAAAAAATTGACCAAAGAACAAAGGCTTGTATTTTTAGGTTGGGAAAACAACAGGCATGAGTCACCTGTACATCCCTGACCTCCATAGATTTCTCATAATGGAGATTGCTCTTTGCTCCAAAATTTAAGCTTTTGATGGTTTGACAGATTCAGGTTGTTTGTTTATGTTAAATTTCTCTGAAGACTATTTGTGTATCTACTTTTCATTGCAAGAATTGTAAATATCTTCTTCACTGACCAACTTTACCATGCTTCTAACTTTTTAAGCTGTTTTGTGTTTCTTTTTTAATCTTTTGTTTTGCTAATGACTTTACTATTTTACAATTTGGAATACATTTTAACATTAGAAATACTGTGATGATTATTATTTCTTTATTATAATACCAAATTCACCCTTTTTTTGGCTTATTAAGGGCTCATGGGAAATGACTTTCAGAGGCTTAAGCTATGCTTTGCCTTCCATGAGGACTGAACTTATTTTGGTGAACATTTGCTTTTTTAGCTTCTAATTTTCCCTATTTTATTTTGTACATAATATTTGTTTCAAGGTCAAAGGTTCCGTTACAGTTACTATGATGAATCCCAGGGGGAGATATATAGATCCATTGAACATCTAGATAAAATGGTAAGTCTTTCAGGTGTTGGGGTATTATAATAATAATTTTTCTTCTGCAGTCTCAAACAAGAATTTCAAGACCCTGATATATTGAATAATAGATCTTTCTATTTAACAGTGTACAAAAAATGTATATTGTAATCATGTAGAAATTGATTACAGAATAACCCCCTGCACAACTATTACAAGTATCTTTCATCTTAATTTTTATATGTTAAAGAGTTTATGGTCATAGTGAGAATATTCAGCAAACCTTATGACTTTGAAATATATTTTTGCCAACTCAGTTTTTGTGTATTGAGGATTCTAACATCACTTTGTGATTCATATTTTTTATGAATATTTAGAGATTTTTAAAAATGTGCTTTGATTCATTATCCTTAAGCTCAGTTATTTTTTTAGTAACTTTGGTTGTGATATATTTAGTTTTGGTGGACAAGTTAAATTATTGAAAATTTAAAATCATTAAACTTTATGGTAGGTGCCACAGAAAGTAGGTATAACAGCTTCAGGCTTAATGGATTTTTAATTTAAAATTATTCAGTCTGAAAGTCTGTTGGTTTTTTTAAGTTATCCTTTTATGAAACAGTTTCTTTCTGAATTGATTCACAGCCTTCTAATGGAGGAACAAAGTAGGAAATTTTGTTTGTGTGTGTGTGTGTGTGTGTGTGTGTGTGTGTATAAAATGTTGACAACTGTAGACTTGATAGTGACATAAGGAGAAGGATAACAGTTAAATAAAGAAAAAGTTGATATACATAGCAGAGCAAAGCTATAGAGATAGATCATTTAGCTTATCTTTTAATTTGCATATAATTTATTTTAATACAAGTCTTATTTCATTTTAAAACTTAGACATTTAATTTTTAATTTCTTTTAATTTGTTTATAAATACATTTCACTTCACTTTGAAATGAGTTGAAATGAGCTAACATTTAGGAAAAGTTAGAATTTTTCCACAGGAAATTTTAAGATACCTTTTTAGAGTTATTATATTTTACTCTACTTGGCATAATTGATAAGTAACTGCCATCAGTCTTTTTAAATAAAGATAATCTTATTTTCACATTAATTTCTATGATCATTTCAAAGACAATGTACTATTTTTGGTTGACCTCTGATTGACAGAATATTCTAAAATATATAGTTATAAGCTTCTTTGTCCTTTAGTCTTATTGTTATTTAAAGTATAAAACATTCTGCATCATAAAGACCTATGGTTCTATGTATCTTCTTACAATGTAAATAAGTTACTCTCTAGGGTTGAGGAATGTTAGGGATTATCTTCCTGTGAATTATTATTTCCTTGGAATTTTAAATTTTTAAGGAGGAACATATACTTAGTTCTTTCAGTATCAAAAGTTTATTTAGATGATTACTTTAGGTGATAGACAAGAGTGAACCAAATATTGCCAATTTTTCTTTCTTGAGGAGAGTAATCTTTTCATTTTTATTGGAACTCCTCTAAAAAAGATATTTTTTCCAGTTAGTTTCCTATTTTAAATTGAGCTCATGCTATGAAGAACCAAAGGAATGATCAGAATCTGACATCCATGAATGTTAATTATCTATAAAGAGACATGACCTTTTTTAAAAAAAGATATATGGTGCTTTTGTTTTTTTCCCCCAAGTTAAAGATCTTTTCTCTCATTCATTCTATTTGGATTATAAGAAACAAAAAAGATGAACCCATACCTTTTAGAAAATCAGTCCCAGAATGTGATTAAAATAAATAAAACTAGTATTATAGGGTTGTGACTTGTGATAAAGTTGGGGTAGGGATTAAATACAAGAAAATGCTTCTTTTCATTAAAGGAAACAGAAGCTGCCATTTGTTCTATGGTCATACTGCATGTATTGCTACACATTTCATTGTAACAAATTGTCAAAAATATCATGTTTGCATTTGGTACAAGTAACAAATTACCATGTTTGCATTCAACTGAGTTTGCAAGGCCAGTGCTTAGGTGGCTGTTAATTTTATTTTAGGAACTGGGTTTCCAAGAATTTTAGTGTCACCAGGCATGATTAAATGAGAGAGACAATTTTAGCATATTCTTCCTTTTAGCTGCAACTTTTCACTTAAACAAATATATAAACATTTATTTGTAAGTTTAAAGAAATACTTTCCTTTAAATACAGTTTCTTCCTAATATCAAATCATTATATTTGAGGCAGTTTGTTACAGTAATTAGAAGTCTTGAATTGGAATCAAGAAAACCTGGGTTTAAAGTCCTTTATGGCATATATTGGCTATTTTGACCCTGAATGACTCATTTAATCTGTATATGTTTCAGAATATATACATTATACAGTAGCCTGTATATATAAGTCTAGGACTTTCATAAGAAGTCCTAGAAGAGTTGTAGTTAGTCTTAATGGAATTCCTCATATTGGGAGTTTTCCATTTTGGCATATTAGTAGATTACTTGCTTATTCATGTATGAAACCAGGTGTCCTGTTTCTAATTCTGTCTCTATTGTTAAAAGTCTTGGTAGAACTAATTCACTGGGAATATTTCTTCAAGTTAAGTCTTGTAGTTCAAGTAGTTTTCAGCCTCTCTACTCCTAGGCTTCAGTATCTAGAAGCCTTTCTAGGCTATTCTTGCAGTGGTGGAATACTGGGCTTAGATTTAGGAAGACCAGAATTCAAATGTGACTTTAGACGACCTTGTTTTGCCTCATCTGTAAAATGGGGATGATAATAGCCATAACCTCTCAGCGTTGTTGTGATATTTGTAAAGGAATTAGCACAGTGCTTTCCTGAGAATGTGGGGTGTGACTTTGGGTCTTGTTCATGAGAGCTGCCTTTTTTGGGGTTGGGGAAGGGGGAAGAGACTTAAAGTACTTCCTAGTATTCCTGAGAAGACAAAAAAATGTTCCCTATAATTCTCTTGAATTCTAGTTTATAAAGTTGTGTGTGTGTGTGTGTGTGTGTGTGTGTGTGTGTGTGTGTATCTTTACCCTAAATATCTAGTTTCTTTGCTATCCAGCTTTTGAAACTAGTTTTCTGGTTAATTTTAAAACACTACTACTATTTGTGCATTAAATCTGTGTGTGTGTGTGTGTGTGTGTGTGTGTGTGTGTGTGTGTATCTTTACCCTAAATATCTAGTTTCTTTGCTATCCAGCTTTTGAAACTAGTTTTCTGGTTAATTTTAAAACACTACTACTATTTGTGCATTAAATCTGTGTGTGTGTGTGTGTGTGTGTGTGTGTGTGTGTGTGTGTGTATGTGCATGCACGTGTGTGTGTCTAATTCTAGTGATTGGAGTGACTACATACAGTAGTCTAGAGTTGGACCTAGAGTCATGTCGTGCTGTAAACACTAGCTATTTGATTCTGACCATCTCTGTCTGCCTCAATTTCCTTATCTGTAAAGTGAGGTTAATAATAGCATTTACCTCTGGGGTTTTGTAAAGATCAGATGAGATAATTTTTTGTTTTTAGTCATAAACATTAAGTATCTACTGTGTGCCAGATACTGTGCTTAGTTTTGGAAATACAAAGGAATGTGGAAGATGGTCCCTTTGCTCAAGGAACTCACAATCAAACATTCAAACATCTTTGTACAAATTAACAATATCCAGTACAAGCAGGAAATGATCCGCAGGGCAAAGGCACTAAAATTAAGAGGGATTAGAAAAGACTTCCTGAAAAAGGTAGAATTTTAGACAAGCCAGGGGGTAGAGATGAAGAGGGAGAGCCTTCCTAGTATTGGTTGCAGCCAGGGAAAATGATTGGAGTTTAGAGAGAAATGTGTTTTGTTCCTGGAATAGCAAAGAGGCCAGTGTCACTGAATTGAAGAGTACATGGGAAGAGGAGTAAGATATGAGATGAATGCAAAGCTAGGAAGGAGAGAGATTATAAAAGGCTTTGAACTCCAAACAGAAGATTTTAGCCTAGACATAATAGAAATCTATCCACTGGAGTTTATTGAGTAGGTTGGGTCTTGCACTTCAGGAAAATCATTTTAGTCTCTGACAGGAGAATGAGTTGTAGTGGGGATAGACTTGCAGCAGGAAGACTGAGCCCTAGCAGGTTGGGCTATGTCTGGCTGTAGTCTAGGTGTAAGGTGTTGAAGACCTGCACCAGAATGGGATTAGTATGAGAAGAGAGAAGGGGACATGATTGAGAGATGGAGCAAAGTTGAAATCAATAGCCTTGGCAAAATGTTGGATGTGGGGGAGTGAAAAATAGTGCAGAGTTCAAGATGACACCTATGTTATGAGCCTAGACAATAAGTAGTGCCCTCTTTGCAAACCTTAACATACTAAGTAAATGCTAGATATTATTGTTATTATTAAATGTAGGGAACTTAGAGATCTGATAACCAGTTTGTCATTAATTTCTTATTACATATAATCCTACTGTTAAGGAATTGAGGGACAGCTTTAACTATAAACACAATATAATAGGACAATTAAAAGTAAAAAAAAAGGACAAAAATCAGTAAAAGGCACAGAGAAGTAGAATAAGAACTTGAGCTGAATTACTTACCTCAGCTGAACATTGGAATGTTCTGAGTTTCTTAGAAGTTAAGACAAATAGAATAATAACATCATGTTACATGAGTTTGTGAGATGGAGAAACTCTTCCAGCACATACCAGAAGTTCCTTTATGACTAACCTGATAAAACTCAGGTCATCTCATCTTTTTGTGATACTTGTAATGAGTGAGAAACCCTTCTACCAATAGCTAGTTTGTTAACTAGTTTTTTTCCTTAAATCCAGCCAGGCAGAACAAAGCTAATACTTGTACAAGAAATCCTTTCTGATATTTGAAGATAGCTATCCCTGATGTTTGAAGATAGCTGTCCTGAACCCTCTTATTCTTCTGGGATAAACATTTTTTATTTTCTTCAGCCACTCTTATTATGGCATGATCTTGAGGCTCTTAATCATTCTGTTTGACATCTGGGATGCTCTCTTAATGTCTTTGCTAAAACTTTGTTAACCATGATTGAAAGCAGTACTTGAATTGTGGCCTGATAAGGGCAGTGTCTATAGCCCTCAGGTGTGTGTATATATGTATATACACACTCTTACTTCCTGAGCCCTCTGTACTATTTCATTGAGCCTGCAATCTCACAAAACTCTCAGATCCTTTTTTTTCTGATGAACTACTGTCTTTCCACATCTGTTTCATCTTGTACTTTTACAATTGATTCTTTGACTCCAAATGGAAGATTTCCCATTTATCCTTGTAAAATTACATTCGGTCCTTTGTTAACTTGTTTGTCGAATCTTCTCATTTGATGTGTTAGTCATAGATTCTATTTTAGTCTCATCATCAGATTTAATGTTTGCCATCTATACTTTGTTAAGTTTATGGGTAAAAATGAAAAAAGTGGGATGTAGTGGAAAGAATGCTGTATTTAGAGGTAGAGATTTGAATCCTACTTCTCTTGCAAATCTATGTAACTGACTTTTGACAAATCTTTCATTTCTGGGTTATTTATATATAAAATGAAAGAATTGGACTAGGTTATATTTATCTTTTTAACTATAAATTTATCATTGTGTGTTGAGCAGCACAGCAACTGAACAGATCCTTAGGTTACTCTACTAGAGATCTTCCAAGTTGATATCAAACTATTAATAATTCCTTGGGTCTAGTCATTAAGTCAGTTTAAATCTATTTAATTATACTATTGTTTACTCCATATTTTTCATCATTATTTGATAAAGCATGAATGTTCACTTTGGAGAGACAAACTTTTGTATATTTTGGATTCAAAAAGTAATTTAGTATCTTAGAAACTCATATAAAGGATATTGTGTAATATTTCTAGTGTCATTTTTAACATTTCCCCTCCTACTTCCTGTGAAGGCTAAAAGACTAACATTAATTCTTAGCATAGCAAAGAATACTATAGATATCTAAGGTTTAACTTGTCCAATTTTTAAAATTGATTTTAATTAACATACAAAGATAGTGCTTAGAAAGTCAGAGCAGTGATTGGTAAATATGTCTCTTAGGCTTACTCTTAGAGAACTGAGTTCTCAGGTAAAACTTTGGTTAATGTCCATTTAATCTTTGGCAAATATTTGAAGTGCTGACATTTTAGGCTGTTGATGAGAGAGATGGAAATGTATTTTGGGGGGGGGTTGCAAGGCAATAGGGTTAAGTGACTTGCCCAAGGTCACACAGCTAGTTAATTATTGAGTATCTGAGATCAAATTTGAACTCAGGACTGACTCCACCACCTAGCTGCCCCTGAACTGTATTTTTTTTTAGGTATCAAATTAGCACAAAGCAGTTAACTTTGAGTTACAAGTTTGACTTGTATTTTCCTCCAGCTAGAGATTTCCAGCAGGAGTGACATTGAGTTGGTCCTGCATTTTAATCAAATTTGTAAATCTTAAGAAGATAATGTAAATGTGTGAACTATTAATAAAGGAATATTTAACCGTTTACCTTGTTAACCGTTTACCTATTTAAGAGTCTAAAGTTCTATACCAGATAAACATGGTAGAAACTAATTTGCCCTGAAAATTTTTAGGACAACTGATACTAGTCAGGTGTCTCCAACTTGCTCTCTATATGGTATGTTTGATTTTGAGTATCAGATATACCCTCAAATAGTTGAGTGAATTTCCCTGGTGCATGGGGTTATTTAAAAGATATTTCAATATTTACAGTGCCTGTAATTTTGTCACTACAAGTACTTTTCCTACTAGACTTGTTCCTAGTTGATTTGATTATAAAATCCTGCTGGGGAAATACAAAGAAAAATGTACTATAATCTCTTTTAGAGTCTATTCAAAGGTAAACAAATAACAGTATTATGTGAAAAACAGGAAGAGATAAAATCTCTTATGAGAGGAGAGAGATTATTTTTTAACTTATATTTAAGTAATATTAACTAGCTAACTGAGAGGAAGTCTAATATAGTAGAAAGTAAGGATTTATCATTAGAGGATCTGGGTTAGGATCCTCAAACTTATTATGTGATATTCGAATCTAGTTCTTTTCTGTAAAAGTATGGAGTTCAACTAAAGTAATCCTATAAAATAGTGTAACAATGATCATTTGTAGAATAGTTCTGCTTCCGACCTACTCATGCAAAGTATTAGACAGAGAGTCCTAACCCAATGATTTCTTAGAAGAAAATTGGCATGGAGTTTGGTGGCTGAGCATGACCCACTAATAGACTGTAATAGAAGATTTCCTTCTGGACTAAAGAGATGTGTTTTTAGGCCTTTGAAACTACTGATTCTATAATTGGATATATGTAGATTGGACACATGTAAAGAGAGTTGTAGCAAAATAGTGTAAAGTTCTTATAATAGTAAAGTTTATTTACTTCATAGCTAGAGCATTTAAGAAAGGGAAGTTATGTGATAAAAAATCAACCATACTGGAGAGAAATGGGGTTAGGTTTAGGGGAGATCAACCTCAAGTCTATAGTAATGAATCAAGGAGATTGGGGGGAAAAGTTATACCTAGAAACATGATGGTTAGTATTATTATCTTTCCTTAACTTTTCACAGAGAGGATAAAATTTCCAAAAGTGGGAGCTCTAAGTGGGGAGAACTGAGCAGAGGGAGACAGATTGATTGAAAATAAAATCAGGTTGTGTTAGTTGGAATAAGGCATTTTCTTTAAAGTGTCTGAAACTTGCTTACATGTCCTGTATGTTCTTAAAGAAAAATGTAAAAAGGTTTACTTTTTTATCCCAGTGTACTTGAGTAAGAAAATGAAAAACTGAAACCTAGAGTTTTGGGTAGCTCCCCCAGGTTTGAGGGATTCTGGATAAAGACAGTTGTTAAAGGATGTTGAAGACTCTGCCATTTGAAAACTGGAATAAGCACCTCCAACATAAAAGGTCCTCCTTGAAGTGATACCAACACAAATCACTATCTCCTCAGTTTTCACAGAAGTGCAAAGTGTGAAGTACTCTTTTTTTTTTTTTTTTAGGTTTTTGCAAGGCAAACGGGGTTAAGTGGCTTGCCCAAGGCCACACAGCTAGGTAATTACTAAGTGTCTGAGACAGATTTGAACCCAGGTACTCCTGACTCTAGGGCTGGTGTTTTATCTACTATGCCACCTAGCCGCCCCTCATTTTTTTGAATATTAAAATTCTCTTAAAGCTGTACTTTGATGGGAAGATAGATCTGTATAGAGGTCAATGTAAAATGAATTTTAATAAGTTTAGTTAAGGCTCTTTTATTATGCTTTCACCAGAAAAGCCTTTTTCAGATCCTCCTGCTTATTTTCCAAAATTGAATTTGTTAAGGACATATTTTGGGTGACTATTTCTGGGAATGAATTCTTGCCTGCCTGATTTTTAGTCTGTTGCTAATTGAAAGACTTGGCTAATGCTAGACAGTTCTGTAGGTTAGAGAACATGGTTTTTAGTTTGTAGATGATTTCCTATAGGATTATATAGACTGGATATCTGTAGATATTAAAAATACAACAAAAACCCTCTTGTATTTCACTTCCCAATTTTCCTTAATAGTGAACTTTTATTTCTTTCTTGAGGAGATATTTTTGTTTTCAAATTAAATTTAAATTTCCAAGAGTTAAGTTTTTTTAGATATGAGAATATTCCCAAAATGCCATGTCTTTTAGGTTAAGGAGCCTGAAGAGAGTATGCTGTTTGAAGCTGCTAAAATGGTTTCTTTGGCTCTCAAGTTTTATTATCCAATTGCTAATTTAATGAACAAATGAAATCAATATTTGGTTAGATAGGTCACAATTAAGAGCTGAGCCTAGAATATGTAAACAAAATTACCATACTCTTATGGTACTCATGATGTAATTGAATTATAATTAATTTGTTTTAATCATGAATATTCTTTATTTTTGGAGGAAAATCTGAAAATGTCTTCTAGAAAATATTTTCTAAAATATAAATTTGGTTTATATTTTTTTGTGAATTATAATAAGACTTAATATTTCGGTGAAATCCATCTAGCATTGGGTGTTGCTACTCTCAGAACTCTTTTTTTGCCAATCACTGTTACTTGGTCAGCAGTAGGTGTTGGTGGTGATAAGGAAACTTAGACTTTTTTTCTCCATAGTTAAAGCCAGAGCTATTGTAAACATTTTAGTTTCGTGGAAGCACAAAAAGCAATATATTTAAATTATAAAATTTCCCAAATTTTGGTAATGTTTATTGTGCTACTCAAAAATTTTATGTAATTATATAAAATATAACAATATGTAAATAAGTAAAATATTGAAATAAATTCAGCTTTTTTATCCTTTTTTTCTCATCTTAATATGTCTCTTAATTATATAATATCCTTATCCCAAAAGGTATATTAATTTCATAATTGGGAGAAAAATTGTAAATATATTCCATGGAAGACTCTAATAATGGAACTCAAAGAGTAGTATTAAAAATAGATAGAAATACAAGCTAGAACTCCCAGAATTTTGGTTAGGAAATATGGTTAAAGAGTTTCTAATGTTAAAACAAAAGTCTACCACAAGACATGGGTAGTAATTTGATTTATTATAGGAGAAAGGCTCATGAAGAGAAAACTTATTATGTCAAGGAGCCCACCCTAAAGACAGGGCTTTGGATATTTATGAGGTACAACAAAAGGAGAAAGTCTCGTGGGAGGAGGAAGAGAACAGAAGAGAAGGAGAAGTGAGAAGGGAGTGAGAGGGTTTGGGGACATAGGTTCTTGGAGGGAGAAGGTTCTGAAACGGTCCCAGCTACACAGACTGCCTACTTTTGGTCAGACCTGTCAGAGTCAAACTTTTGTAGCTGACTTAACTTCAAGGGCATTGAAAGTTTAATAGAATTAAAGTTGCAAAAGATCACTATTATATTAGTTTAGGAGAAGTAAGGGGAAGAACTTCATCTCTGGAAAATAAGGCAACTCAAGTTCAGTGGGCCCCTCCACAGTTGATAAAAGATTGCTTGTGATAAAACTGATTGTAATTTGTAAAAAAAAAATGAACTTTTGTATTGACAGTATGTTGTTGGAATTCCTATTTTAATCAAATTAGAATGTATAGTATAACATTGATTTTTGAGAGCTAGAGTTGACTTATTTGTATATATGAATGTTTTTAAATAGTTTTTAAATAGAGAATATGTAATATATCATTGTTTCATTGTAACATTTTACAACTTTCTGTCTTTTGGTAAAATTTTTAGTAAATAATTACTTTGTAAATTTTAGTTTCAATTTATTTTCTTTTGTCCATTTTGTGTAGAAGGTACAAATTGGTAGTGACATTTGGTACTTCTTTTTCTCAGTATAGTTGGTACAGCAATGTATATTCTCTCAATAATAGATTTTTTTTATTATTTGTGGCTCAAAAAATTCATAGAGTATTTTTGGGTGACTTTTCTGTAGCTCTTGTGAATTTCAATAGGAAATTATTTTAGAAATTTATTAAGATTTAGAAGCTTTAGTCCAGCTTGGACCTGAACAAAATTCTTGACCAAAATGACTATTCGGCTTTGAGTTGAATACTTTTAATGAAGTTCAACCCATTACTTCCCAGAGTAGCTGATTCTGTTTTAAACTGTCTCTTGTAATTGGGAATATTTTCTATCACCCCAGATCTGTTTCTTTTCATTTCTACCCATTGATCCTCTCTCTGAGCACAGGGGCCTATTAGACAAATTAAATTCTTTATTTAACACATGACAACTTTTAGATAGCTTTGAAGATACTTCTCATGACTTTGCTAAGACGTTTCTTCTCTAGACTAAACATTCCCACTTCTTTTTGCTGAGCTTCATATTGACTTGACTTCTAGTTCCCTCAGTATCCTGGTTGCTTTGGATGCTCTTTAGATTAGCAATTTCTTCCTAAAATGTGACTTCCAAAACTCAGCCATTATTTTGTAGTCCAATTAGGGCAAAGTTTAACTGGCCAGCCATTTCCATTGTTTTATTAATGTAGCCTATCCTAAGATCACATTGACTTTTGTGACTTTGGTCTATTGTTGACTCATTAATCTTGGAGGCTACTAGATGGTTTTTCACATAAGCTGGGAAGCTATATCCAAAGAGGATGTTTATATCTTCCTAATCTAGGTACTACTAATTAAAAACAACAACCACCATCACAACTAAAAGACTGAAGTATATGTATATGAAATTTCATTTTATAAAATTTGGCACTTTGTTCTAGACTTGGGGTTGGTGAACTGTAGTCCACAGCTTGGTCTACTTGTTTTTTTTTCAAATCTAAGATTTAAAGTCTTAAGATTTTTTTTTATTTTTAAATGCAAAAATGTACAAAACAGATCACAGGTTCTATGGGCCAGGTTTGACCCCTGTGCTTTAATTCTTCTACTAGTTGCTGTTGTTTTGGAAGTTGTTCTTATGGTTACTGTGTTGGGAAATTTAATTTTTCTTTTAGGTGCTAATTTCTGATTCAGTTTACTAGAGTTTGCCTTTGTACATAGTAGAGGAACAATGTTGATATCAAGGTCAAAATTTGCAGGTCTTAATAAAAATCAGTTATTACACATAGACATACACACATACACACACACACGCACAATCTATTTATCTATAAAATATATTCTGCTAAGAATTTCATATGAACTTCAGAATTCAACATTCTCTCCACTACACTGAATTGAGGACTTTACTTCCTGGTTTAGACTTTGCAAATATATAAAGGATTTAGTTTTGTTTCAGACTAATTCATCTCAGTGATGCTATCAACTCATTTGTTCAGACTAGATTTTTGGATGTGAGGTTTTTTTGTTGCATATGAAAGAAACTTCCTTTCTTAGAAAGGAAGAGATATGAAAACATTTTAGTTTGTTTTAAACTGATTTGGGTTTAAAGGGATCAAATTCCAAATATTCTGATCTCTGGAATGTTACGTTTACTTGGAATTGCCATTTATTGATAAGTTATTGTTTTAAATAATTTTCCTCAATTATATGTAAAGATAATTTTTAATTGCTACTCCTTGTATTGAACTAGTTGTTGATAGTCATATAATTCCATAGCTATTTTTTGGCAGATATGTTATATTTAGTTTGCTGATATTTTTGTGATCTCATTTTGTAATTTTATGAGGTGAGTTTTTTCCTTTTTTTGTATTTACATAATTTGTGAAAGTCAGACACGGACAGTTTTTGAGATGGTGGCAGTATTTGCTTTACCAAACAAGAAACAAAAAAAAAATCCAGTATACTGCGTACATATTTGCCAAAGAATAGATGAATATATTTGAAATGACTAAAGTATTAACAGGTAAATGGCATATCCTGTACATTACAATTTTGTCTCAGATTAAATTTGTCTTATTTCAGATATTTTTTTCTCAGTACTATGGTTTAACCATTATATAGCCTTCTCTTTAATCATTTTTTTCTATAACTTAACATTTTTCTGTCAGAAAGTTTGATTGGATTGTTCTATTCCTTAGAAAAATTTTGCTTTACTTTTGTAAAATGAAGAAACAATACAATATTGATTTAAATGCTTTGAACTATTAAGCTTGAAAATTGTACTAACCTTATTTTAACCCTATGTTACAGAATATAATTCAGTTTAAGGCAGAGACACACAGCTATATCCAAAGGGGATTAGTTAGTGAAATGCAAAAATTTCTATAAAATGTTCCTCATAGCGTAGACTTATCAAGGCCTAACATTATAGTAAAAGATTCCAATGTACAAAGAATTTTTAGTATGATTATGAGGTTAGAATGATCATTTAGAAGATTCAAAACATGTCATTTAGATCTGAGACTAAGGTATTTTTGTACCTTTTTGTCTTAGTTTATCTTTTAAGTAAAATTTTTGTTTATATGAAGTCATTGCTAGATCACTTACTTCTCTTAGGTCTTAGAATGCATTATGTAATTTTTTTGTATTGTAATTTTATAAGTTGTGGTTTGTTTATAGTTGACTTTAAAATTAGTTGGCATTCTCTGTACTCAACCCAAAGTCTCTAGAGAAATGATAACTGAGAAGCATGCATGGGGGGAAACCAGGTTGGACTGAAAAATCTTCAGTAGGTAAACCACAAAGTAGTAAATCAACAAACTGAAAGTTGAGAGTTATTTATATATATATATATATATACATATATATATATATTCCTATTTATTTTCAAGTAGTAATATAAGGAAAAAATGTATTAGAAATACTTTAAGGAAAACAAATGCACAATTTGCATACCATAGCTAATACTTTACTGATTTTCCCTCCCTTATTTATATTACTATTATTTTTATTTTTGCTGATCAATAAACTATACAGTTCATTTAGTTGAATTATTCTATGAAATGAAAGTAAACAAAGTATATTCCAGGGAACATTTAACTTGTTCTTGGCATAAATTTTAAGCTACCTTTTAAATTTCTCCTAACATGTGCTAATCTAGTTTACCAAACATCTGATGTGAATTTCATATCAAAAATAAAACTGGATGAGGAAGCTTCCTATGGATTAGTTTGGATTGCATTTTAATTACCTTATTTAGATCAATAACAACAAAAGATGTTAGTATCTATATATAAACAGGTGATTTGATGAAATCACATATTATAGTAGAAATAGCAATACACTTGAAGTCAAAAATTCTATGATTGTCTATATTTTTTATTCTTATTGTCTATAATTTATATTGAAGTTTAATGTGAACAAGTACCTAGGTTTTCCTTCTTAGTGGTCAACCTGGTTTGGATCAGTGATTCAAGAAATATTTGTGCAAAAATCATGTGCAAAATGTTGCTATCTTAGAAAGATAGTACTGAATTAAATAAACAGTTACTCTTCCAAAGAGAAGTGGAAATGTTTAAAACCTCTTTCTATCTTTTGTTTATGAAAGAGCTATGTTTTTTTTTTTGCTACATTCTATGATTTTTATTTTCATTAAAAATAACTGACCTACTATTTTAATTTGTAATTACTCAGTTTTCCAGCTCCCCCTCATTTTGAAGCAAATAGTCTAGT
Organism: Macrotis lagotis; assembly: GCF_037893015.1. Classification (NCBI taxonomy): domain Eukaryota; kingdom Metazoa; phylum Chordata; class Mammalia; order Peramelemorphia; family Peramelidae; genus Macrotis; species Macrotis lagotis. Next base: position 220,576,709 of record NC_133658.1, on the reverse strand, counting down.
CTGTTAATTCCTTAGGGATTTTTGTTGTTGTGTTTATAGTGCCTTGCTTTCTTTGGGTATTCAGGAGACTGTTATGTAAATAATAAAAGTTAATAATTAAATATAGTCAGTTCTCAATTATTCCTGTAAAAGGGGAATGGTGACATAGATATTGAAAAATACCAGATAATTTAAAAATTTATATTTCACTTTAGAATGCATTGTAGCTTTTGCCTAATAAGCAAAGTAGAAAACTGATATGTGCTCAGAGAATGTGAGCATCCCAGTGTCAGAAACATGTCATTGACCAGAATGCAGGATTAAAGTGTTCCCATAGATTATTGCATAGGTAATTGATAGTTGACTATAAGAGATATTACTGTAAATTGATATTTCACTAAATATATTCAGCATATTTTCTTTACCCTAATTATGATACTTAACTATTTAAAGAAACATTTCCCATATCTAATTAAAAGTAATGTTTTCTTTTTTTTCAGGGCATGAGTATTATAGAACAACTAGACCCTGTATCTTTTAGCAATTACTTGAAGAAATATCATAACACAATATGTGGAAGACATCCCATTGGGGTGTTACTAAATGTGAGTACTCCTGTAAAACTTGACTTTAGAATTTGCTTAGAATTTAGAATTTGTTTTCATCCAGAATGAAATGATTGGCATTAACTGATTATCACTGTTTGGACTTACTCATAGTGCTTTTTTCCTAATTTGCCTTTTAAATGATAGTGCTGTACATATTCTTAAATATATATTTTTTAAACTTTCAGAATGGAGAACAATGCTATCTTACACTTATCGATCATCTCATTGAGAGAATGTAAGCAGTATTGTGGAAGGAATACTCACTGCATTATTCCTGGCTGTGCCACATAATAATTATGTGATTTTTAGCTTAGCAAGTCAGTCATACTCTTTAGGCTGGTTCTGAATTCCTGCCTTTATAAAATGAAATCATAGTTAACTATGGGTCTTTCTAGCTCTAACATTCTATCAAATCTCATTTTCTTTTGCAAACTCTTACCAAAATGTTCTATGAAAGATTTCTTTTGATTAGAAGCTACATTTTTATAGATTACATATAGAGTAAACAAAAGATTAGTTCCTGTTTTTTAGGAACTGTCTTAAACAAGGTATATAACATTGAATCTTTCTATATTGTAGTTTTATCTGAAGACGGAAAAAGAACCAAAATTTTAGTGAGCCAGATTTTAGGGAGGTAGTATAACAGTAAGAGAGTTGGCAGATATCCTGCAGAATGGGAAACTAATTTAGGAAGACAGAAATGATGTAGAACAAATAATGGGATTATGTATGTAACTAATAGGGATAAGAGAAGGGACACAGAATCAGATTAGGTGGCAGGAGATGTGGGGTTTTCATCCTAGTTTCACTAGCTTTTTAGTACTTTAACTAATATTTTTCCTTCCAAAAATGAGGGACTTAAACTAGATGATTATAAACATTTTTTTTCCAACTCTGCTCTGTTTTTAGAGTTGGAAAATTTAACATAAAAGAGAGAATATAGATGGGGAGAAGAGTTTGACATTAGAACCTGGATATCCAATGTGATTTGAAGGGCAGTAAGAAATCAGTTGAAGATTTTTAAGGAGATGATTGCAAATAAAATGGTCACATTGGTTGGTACCAATGTTTTAATTATTTTGCATTGCCTACAGGGATGTATATTGGCAGTTTATAAGAATCCAAACTCACTTGGACTCCAATTTTTTTCCTAGCTTAACTGTCACCTCATCTATAAGTCCTTTCTTGCTCCTTTTGCTCCTGTTTCCCTTAGAATTGTTTTGTATTTAATATATTTTTATTATTTAATTTTTTAAATTAAAATTATTTGATTTAATTTTAATATTTTAAAAATTTTAATATATTTTATATATTTCCATATATAATTTCTCTTAGTAGAATGTTAGTCCTTGGAGAATTGGTTTCCTTATTGGTTTTAGTTTTTCCCTGTATCCTCAGCACCTACCAAAGTACCTGACATCCTACAGGCATTTATTAGTTTTTTAATGAATTACATTTTGTGTGAAGCCAGTTAGTACTAAAATTTTACTTATGTATTTTAAAAATTAACAACAGAGCTTTATGAATTTTTAAGGTTTACAGAGTACTTCACTTAATAGTCTTTCGTTTGAATTTTGGAAATGAGGGCATCAGAACATTATAGATGAACCTGAACTAAGCCAGTATTTCATTGGGTTCAACTCTTAAAGAAAATTCTTCCCAATCTAGGGCTAAAATTAATGAGAGTCTATAGTAAATAGGTATAATAGGAGTAGTCTTACTAAATGTAGGGAGAAAGAGGAGCTAAAATTTTTGGAGATTGAGATTTACCGTTTAGAAAGAGGACAAAGTAATAGTGTTTTCTACAGTAATAATAGTTGCTAACTTAGGGGAAGACCTTTGAAGGAAAAAAACCTAATTATTGTGAAAATAGCCCCAGATCTTTTAATAAAAAAAAAAGTTGAGTGGTAAAGAAGTTTAGAAATTATCATTGAAGTTGAAGAGATTAAATTACTAATTACTTATTTAACAATTGTATAATTTGAGTCCTAACTGTGTTTTTCCTCCCCCTCTTTTCCTTAGGCTATCACAGAGCTCCAGAAGAATGGAATGAATATGAGCTTTTCATTTTTGAATTATGCCCAGTCGAGCCAGTGTAGAAACTGGCAAGACAGTTCAGTGAGTTATGCAGCTGGAGCACTTACAGTCCACTGAAGCTCTGAATACTCAGGGATACCACCTGCACATACTCATTCTCTAAATGGGGTCCCAGCCTAGCCCTTACAAAGATACAGTTCCTGGTCTTTGGGGATACTGAAACCTCAAATTAATAGAACTTTCTTCTCTTCTTTTCTAGTAGGTGTAGTCCTTCCTTAATTTCAACTCATTATAAAATGCTTTCTTGTTTAGGACAATGGAGGGAAGGAAGACTGGCATCAAAATATTTTATGATCTTAAAAAAGTGATGATGGATATATAAAGTTATGGTGGCAAATGGTCCTTCAAATACAACATGTAAAGCATTTACCATATTCTAAATTTGCACTCTTTGCAGACCTGTGCACATGTATTCAGCTTTCAGAATAGTTTTGCAAATTGTAAACAAACAAAAAAAGGGTGGAAGCTTTTTAATAATGAAAATTGCATTTATACATGATCTGTATTAGAACATAATAAATCTCCAGTATAGTCAACTACTACCCATGTTGTACAACAGATACCTTCTATTTTAGTTGCTAATAAAGGGCTACACAACTCAAATTAGTCTGATTTAAACTTATTGCTCTATGGTATATGTGTAGATTGCTTCTCAGTAACTTCATCTTAGAATTTTTATGTTCAGTTTGGAAAACAGCTCCTTTGTAAGATAGTTTAGGATGTGTTTTATATTTATATGAAGACTATTTCAGTTACAGAAATTACTATAATGTTATAATTTACAAGTTGGCTTTTCAAGCTACATTCAATATGCCAAAATTGCTTACAGATATATGAAATTAATTTTTTTGTTACTAAATACCATGTTATAGTAGACTTTACATTTAAATTTGTCAAAATAGGGTTGATTTAGCCCTTCTACTGCAAAGATTGTTTGTAGGATGCTAGTTTGCAAAGATTGTGGAACATATCTTTTTTGGTTATTTCCAAATAGTTGTCCCATGTTCCATAGTGCTTTAAAAAGAATTTAAGATTGTTTTGTATTCATCTTTCTCAGTAAGAACTCATTTTTAAAAAATCCCTTCCTGTTCCTACAATTCCACCATTTAAATGGTAATTTTATTTTTTTCATTTTGCTTAACCTAGACTACATTAGACTTAATTTGACTGAAAAATGTCATGATAGTGATTGTTATTTTTTTGTCCATCATGTGTGTGCTAGAATGCCTTAGTGTAGGTCTAGTATTTGGTTTCCCAGCTATTGGATTAAATTTTAAAATCTTCAATGTCTGAAAAGCACAATACTTAGGTGCCTTGCACCAAATGTATTCAAATATCTGATTTTTGTTATTTATTAAATTATTTATGAAACATTAATTTTTTCTACCCAAGAAGTGATTTAAATGGTAATACCTTTCAAAATGGAGTAAAGTGTCCTATACATCTCTGTGGGAAATTATGCCATTAGATTAAATATTGACAATTTAAATCCTGGCATGTTCACAGGGAATATTTTGGGGGGTGGGAGTAGCAGGATATTACATTATTTTCTGCTTTTTGGGTTTAAATGATTAACGTCAAAATTGATTGTGATATATGAATTTTTTTTAATCATTGTCCCTCTCAAATAATGTTATTATAAAATTTACAATATATTTTTTTGGAAAAGTTTTCTAATTTGATAAGTTATAATTTCCTTTTTTAAAGAAAGAGGATAAGATTGTGACCAGGCCTATTAAATGCTGGCATTGTAGAACAGGGACTGCTTTTATAGTATTTTTTGAAATATAGGATCCTCTCTAATCACCTCTATCCTTTTCGAAGAACACAGGAACATCTGCCATGCCTGGGAATCCCCTGGCTCCACACTTATACCTCCTAGACTTTAGCGCAATTTTTTTTTGTGGGTGGGGTGGGGTATATATTTACAGTGTCTCAGAGAGTTGGGCTACTGTAGCACTCTTCAGTAGTGAGTGCCACTATAACCCAGCCTGAAATTTCTTAGTGCCCTACTTTGTCAATTCTGGAAATTTGGTATTCTGGTAAAAATAAATTTGCTTTAAATGGAGAATATCTGTATTGATAACTTGATCAGCATTAATTTACCCTCTATAAACATCATGTAATTGAGAAAGAGCACTGGGTGAGATAGAAGGCCTTATTTCTAGTCTTGGCTTTCCACCTTCTTTCCTCCTTCAGCAAGTTAATCACTGAGCCTCAATTCTTTATAAGAAATGAAGTAGATAATATGGACTAGATAATATCTGAGGTTCCTTCTAGCTCTAAACTTTTATGGTTCTATGAACTTAATCCATGGCAGTTCTGGTGTCACTTGTATAAAACAAGTTAAAACTGCTAAGTGATTGAAGTATAAGGTGCTATCTTTTTTCTTCAATTCATAGTATAAAGATTTTTTTGTTATAATAATATAAAGAGAGCAGTTAATTTGTATTAGCTAAATGGAGTTAGTTCTGAAATGTTGGATCTAGGCTAATAGAGTTTATGTGCCTTTAAAAAGTCTATAGCTTTTGGACAGATTTAAGCATTTTTAAACTGTATATAACATGGTTAAATCGACCTTTTATTATCTGCTTTTTACTTCATTTGTGGTGCATCACATAATGATTTCTTTACGTTATCCAGTTTACCAAGTGTTTCTTTCTCTCTCCCATCTGTGTTGTGATGTATTACGTAGAGAATACAATTTGATTTTCTTATCAACTTAAGTAAAAATGTCATCAGGAAGGCCTGTCAGGGTTAAACAAGAAAGCCTTGTTGCAGGAACAGAACATAAAATCCATCTCAGTCATCATAATGAGGCATGTGTGAGACACAAGATTTGTCAAGATTGCTAGGGTTGGTGTGGAATTGGGTAGATGTGATCTAGTTGCTTTATCTAGACTATCCAGGAAAAGATCTGAATTTAAAGTGTTAAGATATATCAGTTTTCCAGATACCTGGGAAAATCTTTATTAGGGCTGTCTGTGTAAGGAACACTTTAGAAAATAATAAGAGAAACTTGACCAACTGAAGCAATTTCATAAAGCCACTCTTCTTTGTGGAACTTTCTTGATCTTAAAAGAGCCATAGTTAGCCATAGTAGGTCACCAATAGCAGATTGAGCCTCTTTAGTCAGCCCAAGAGTATCCATTATCTCTATTAAAGAGAAAAGCTTTGTAAATATTAAAGTGAAATATATGTATGTGAATTAATGTTGTTTTTAAAAGGAGACTTCTGTTTCAATTAATATACTCCCAATTTAGGCCTCTACTTTGTTCTTTAGGGGACATGATTAAGTCAACCCTAGAGCAGGGCCTACATAGAAATCCCCATAAGATACCTCTTTCCATGAGGCTGCTGTAGTTAGGTTGAATTACTGGTTCAGCTGGTAGTGATAGAATCTAGAGACTTCCATATTAAAAATGTCTCTAATGCAATGCTCCTGGCACCTTTGTTGACCCTCTGCTATTTAATCTTTTTTTGAATTTGAGTGAAGGCATAGAAGACATTCTTAACAATTTTTCAGTTGGCACAAATATAGGGACTTACGCAAAATCAGAATCCAGAAAGATTTCAATTGGTGAGGTGGGACTAGTTTTAAATAGATGAATGTGATAGGGATAAATGACCTATAAGTTATTTCTGAAAGTCAACTTTACAAGTAGAAGGTGGAGTAAGTATGGCTAGATAATTAATTTTAAGAGGATGGAGGTAGGGCTAGTTAACTACAATTTCAAAAGGAGTCAAAGGTGTGAAATAGCTGGCCATAAAAATCCTTTTGATCTTAGGTTAAATTAAGAGAGGAATAACATTCAGGAATGAGGTGACAGTCCTGCATTCTACCCTTTCCAGACCATTCCCCAAGTTTTGTGTTCCGTTTTAGATGCCACATTTTAGGCAAGAGATTTATAGGTTAGAGAGAAACTGCAGGAGGGTAATTAGGTTGATGAGGAGCCTTGATGCCATGTCATTTGAGGATTAGTTGAAATAACTTGGGGATGCTTGCTCTGAAGAAAATACTCCATCCCAAATTGAACTTTCATTTATAACAAAGAATTTCAGTTAAGCAACATTGACCAACAAAGAGACCTCATCCAAAAGCAGCTACAATATTCTCCTCCTAGTTCTGCTCTTTCTTACCAAGAGGAAGGAAGTTTGTTATATCATGTTCTTTGGGACTGGTTTAGATTATATCTCAGTCTTTGGTATGGAGATTGTTATTGCAGTTAACCTGAGTTAAACTCCCTTGTCTCAAGTGAGGGCTGTATGATGATTTGTTGGGGTTATGATAGAAGAGATTCTTAATTCATTTATTCCTTGGACTTGATAGGCTCCGAGATATTTTCCTACCCATAAGACATGTAATGAAACTTTGGACAGTATAGAAAAATTCAGGAGACAGCCAGATTCTGGGCTTTCTAGACTTCTTTTTGATGTAGGCCTTCTACTGAGCCTTAGCTTTTTGCAAGAGTGTTTAGAGTTCACCTTGTAGATTGGCCAAGTTATCATAGAGCAATGGAGTGTAAAAGTAGCATAGCTAGATTGGAAACTAGCAAAAGTGAAGTGTGACTTTTTTGAAAGCCACAATGGAAAAAAGGCATTATTTTAAATGGGGGGTGGGGGTGGGAAAGGAACTTATTTGTAAGGGAAATTAATCAGAATGAGCCAATTATTTTAGTAGAAGGTGGGTACTAGTACACATATAGGTTACTTAATTTGGTTGGCCTCTTCATCTTTGGATGATAAGCAAACATGAAGTGAAATTTCTTTTTAATTTTTTTTGAACTTACTATTTCTTTATATGACTAGAACAGAATAAAAGGATTATATGTGAAACCCTGAATCTATTATGTTCTGCTTGCTTTAAAAAAATTATAATAAATTCAACTTGTTACTTTCAAAGCTGGCCTGCTTGTCTCTGTTTCCTTTAGAACTAATATTCATTTAAAAAAAATGTTTTGGTGCCCTCCTTCTCCTTTTTAGCAGTACTATTTAGCACCCTTCTTTCTTTTCCAATAATTTCCTTCCCCAGTGGGAAAAAGAACAACACAATGCCTATAAGAAAAAAATCACAATCAATCAAAATAAATTCATTAAATTGCTCATGTTCACAAATGTATATATCTTATTCTACAACTTGAACTCTCCGGGGAGATGGGTAATATGCTTTATTATTGGTTTCCTGGAGATGAGGTTTCTTATTGTATTAAATTAGAATTCTTAAATCTTTCTATTTTATTTTATTTTATTTTTTTAGGTTTTTGCAAGGCAAATGAGTTTAAGTGATTTGCCCAAGGCCACACAGCTAGGTCATTATTAAGTGTCTGAGGCCAGATTTGAATTCAGCTACTCCTGACTCCAGGGCCAGTGCTCTATCCACTGTGCCACCTAGCTGCCCCTTAAATCTTTCAAAGTTGTTTTTCCTTACAGTGTTACTATTCCATTGACCTGAAGAATGAAAAGAGGATATGACTGAAACTGAATTGATGCTACCTATCAAATGTGAACTTGTCCAGGATCTTTTAGAGATTGCAAACCTTTTGTAAGATCAAATGAGTAGTTAAAGGCAGGAGTGATGACTTCCATCTTTTTTGTAGGAGCAGTTGCCGTCAGACTTTACGGTTGATAAGGTGGAAGCTTTTGCAAATGTGGAGTAATCTGTTCTTATTTCACTTGTAGATTATTAGCCTTATAAAATTCATCTGGGATTGGATTTAGAATTGTTTCCTTTTTCCAAGGATAATGTATCACAGATTCCTTAAAAGTATTAACTTATTTCTCCTGAAACAATCTATAGCCTGGAAAGTTAAGGTAGAAAATGGGCCAACGTAGACTCTCAGTTATCTGCAAGTTGTGATTGTCAATACAGATATATAATTTGGTTGTTTAAAATCCTTCATAGAGTTGCTAGAATTTAAATATTTTGATAGCTCATAGTTCTTTTACTTAAGTTCTGTAGAAGATGAAGTACACAAAAGTACATAATGTTATCTTTTTGAGCCCTTTCCATTGATCTAACAAGACATTGTTATTTCAAATTTTGACCAAAAGATGTGACTGGTTCTTACTACTACAAAATTTGCAATATTTTACAGATCTATTTTTTAATTCCTTTTGGTAAGGAAAAGGAAGTAAGATAATATCCCCAAAGCTTGCCAATTTGATTAACTTCTTAGGGTCAGGATGAACCAATAGGCTAATGAAGCTGATAAAAGGTAAAATATGTCCTAGTTAAAGGAAGTAATCACTCCATTATACTCTGCACGACTTGGCCCACATATTTTAATATATTCAAAACTATGTGTCATATTTTAAGAGAGTCCTATTAACTAGAGTATATTCAGAGAAGGATGATCAGGTTGGTTAAGAGTTTAGAAGTCGTGAAACAAACAGTTGAAACTTTTGGAGATACTTTGCTTTAGTATGGTGAAAAATAAAATGATGGGAGTGGGGAAAGGAGAAATGATAACCTCCAGTAGATGAAAGGACTTTTATGTAGGAAGAAGTACTTTGTGTTATTTCAGTCACTAGGAGCAATGGATGAAATGACCATTAGAACCCTTAGGACGCTGTTTTTTTTTTTCTTAAGGTTTTTGCAAGGCAATGGGGTTAAGTGGTTTGCCCAAGGCCACAGAGCTAGGTAATTAATGAGTGTCTGAGGCCGGATTTGAACTCAGGTACTCCTGACTCCAGGGCTAGTGCTCTATTCACTGTGCTACCTAGCTGCCCCACCCTTAGGATACTCTTAATAAATAAATGAACTGCTATAAGGACATAATTAAGCAAAGAATATTTTATCATTGGAAGTATTTAAGCAAAGACTATATGACTATCAGGAATGTTACAGAAAGGATATCTTTGTTGAGTGGTAGGTTTTTTTTCCCAGTCTATAAAGAAATTATGGAACTCTTCATATTATAGGTAGTTCTTTGAACCTGATGTACTGGTTATGTTCCTGGAGGTGGGTCAGTGTTAACAGCCCAAATATAATCTTCCATTCATCTTTCTTAATTTGAAACAGATTTTAAACCCTATAGAGATTAGGAATACATCCTAAACTCCTTGCCTAGTAGGTGGAGCGAGTTTTTGTTACAAATGGTGGTGCTGAAAGTGTAGTGTTGTGGAGGGGAGAGGAGAGGAGAGCAGAGCATGAGAATGTAGGCATGGTTTAGATCTTTATTTTTATTTATTGAGGAGGGGAGAACTCTTATGTAGAAACTCCATTCCCTGATAATTTACTTAGATTTGCACTGCACTAGTGTATACCAAGAGTTAGAACTTGAATCCAAGTTAGTCCATTGCTAGTCCCCTTTCCAGTACCATGCTATCTGAACGTGTTGGTAATCATTTCTACTTCTTCCCCACTGTCATTCCCTCTTCACAAATAAAATGACTTCAGAGCTAGCTGGGAAGATGCATTTATTTACATCCCGATTCTAAGAAGGTCCATCTCACTAGATTGTGCTCTTTAGACAAGACATAACAGCCATTTCACTAATTGAAAAGGCTCAGAACATCTCAGAACTTGCAATAACTTTTAGTCATTGTCAATATGACTTTTCCTCCTTAGTAACCTAATTCTACCTTTTGAGAGTCCCTTGAAAATTCTTCTTACAAAATCAGAAGTCAGAACTTAAGACCTGAGTGTTCAAGTGACAGATCATATTGACCATTGTCAGTTAATGAGACTATATTGAAGGGAAGTAGTTGGGGTGTCATGACCAAAAAGAAGTTGTCATCTGGCTAGTCTAGTGATGAACTTCTTTATTCTTAGCCTTGTCCTTAGGTTGCAGGCACAGTTTGTTATTATGATTATACTTGAAAATCTTTCCAGCCTTGTAGAACCTGCTAGAATTGTACACCTTTGATATAACCTTTATGAATCAAGGATCATTTTATGACATATGACTTTATTAACAAGGCCAGACACTGCTACCACATCTTTAATAGCCTCCATTCACATTGCTCTTGTCTTTGTTCTTTGTGGGATTTTCATTCGTATTATATTTGTTCAAAAAAGTTACTACATGTGACACTCCACTATGACCTGGAGAGGGAGAAATTGCCTAACTCATAGTTAGAGCAGTAGTGAGTTCTTTACCCAACCTTCTATTTTTTATTCTACCACTGAAGTTTCTTGGATAATAGAGATGTGACAAATTCCATTACCTTTGGAGTGTTTTGACCAGGAAGGCTTTAATTCTTAGGAAAACTTACCATTGTAGAGGCAAAGTGCAGTCAAGTCACAGATGTTCCTTCTTCTCTTGGGTTGGACTGATCTAGCTTTATTAATTCTAATGGGGCAAAAGGAAACTAAATTGCCTAACTTTGACTCAGTGTGAAAATGAAGGGATTAAAAATTTATTTGGGGGAAATTCCTTCTGAAATTAAATACTGTCCTTAATAAATAATAGTCCTGGAAGATTTCTGCTCACATTATGTTTGCTGAGACTCCTTGAGTTGGTCACATCATTGTAGTGTGTAGGTCCTCCACACATAACAAGAATCCACTAGTATACTCAACTTACAATTAGATCTTTGCCACAATCACAAGATCATGTGTGATCTTTGCAGGACTCTAGAATCTGGCTAGATTTCATTCTGTAAACATTTATTAAGCACTGACTATTCTCACTCATTCTAAAAGACAAAATTGAAAAGTTCCTGCCTTCAGAGAGGGTGGGAAATTACTAACATAGGAAAGTATATATTCAAAAGTAGATACAAAGTAATTTATGGGGGGGATTTTTAGTGAGATGAGGGTTTAGAACAGATTTCCTAGGTCTTGGTGTTTCAGCTGAGTTTTGAAGAAAATTAGAAATTTAAAGATAAGAGATAGAAAGTGCAGGGAAACAGTGAATTGGCTAGTTTGGAATTTATAGTGTGAAGGGAATAATGCACATCAATCCTAGATTAGAACCTTATTACTTGAGGGTTTAAAACCTAACAAGAATTTTAATTTTTAGCCCAGAGGCAATGGGGAAACTGGAGGAGGAGTTAATGATTAGATCTATACTTTATCAACTATGTGGGTAATATATTGGAGAAGGGAGAAATGAGGCAAAGAAACTAAAGCCAAAGTCCAGGGGTGTGATAATAAGGGACCTGATCTAGGATGGTATATTTGTTAGTGGAGAAAAGGGGTCAAATGTAATTATGTATTGTAGATGTAGAATTTGTTAAGACTTGGTAACTGATTAGATGTAAGTGGGAGGACAGAAAGGGAATATAGAATTTGATCTTTAAGATTGTATTCTGGAATGATCAGAAGGAAAATGGTGTCTTCACCAAAAAAAGAACAACAAAAGTAGGAAGAGGGGAGCATCAATGAATTCTTTTTATTGGGTCTCTGAAGTCTGTGGAACATAGACTTGTAGTCTTCAAGGAAAACCATATTATTGAAGTAGGATATGTGACTCATTGACTGGTAAATTTTTTTTTAACTTGTCCCCAGAAGGCAAAATTAGGAGAGGTATATGGAGTTCTCAGGCAGATTTGGAACTCCTTAAACTTCCCAACAATTAGAACTGTCCCAAAATGAACTGATCTATTCCATAAGAAGTCTTCATATGGAAGCTAGATGGTTAATTTTTCTTGGATATTGTACAGGGAATTTCTGCTCAGATATGAGTTGGATTCTGAATTCTCTTTTATTGATTTGTAAAAATTATTAATTCTGAGTATGATTGATTATATAATACTACTTAGTTGTCATTCGTGGGACACTTAGACCTAGAATAATTATTCTTTTTACTTTAAAACAAATTAGTTAAAACATTTAAATATAATTCTAAATTTTAAACATCCAGATAAAATGCTATTCTTTTAAAAATATTTTCCCAGTTACATGTACAGACAATTTTTTAACATTTATTTTTTTAAAAAAAAATTTTGTTTCAAATTTTTTCCCTTCCTGTCTCTCTCACTTCTCCCTGAAACAGTAAGCAATTTGATATAGGTTATATATGGGCAATCATGCAAAACATATTTTCATATATAAAATACTGTTTCATAAGAATCAAATACTTTGACCATTGGAAATATAAGGGATTAGGGTGGAGTTGGTGATGAATTGGTTAACTTGTTTTTGATCTGTAATGCCTCCTGAACTTAAAATGAACCAGAACAGTGGTGGGAAAGAGAGAGGCAAATACCAAAAGACCAGTGAGTGATTCAGGTACAACTATAAATCACTTGCCTTTTTTGACCTGGGGTACCATGTTATATTCTGTACATTTGAGTTGAACACTACTGGAGTGAAAAGGAGCACACTAGCACCTAGCTGATAGTTGCTAATAGGTTCTTTAGTGGCCCAAAGTGCCTTAGAGTATTCAGGTTGTACTAAAACTGTTGAAGACTGAATTTTGCATGTGAGTGGTGGTCATTTCAAAGAAAATGTAGTTGTTCTTAATGGATCCTGAGCAAATCTCTTAACTTCTCTGTGCCTCAGGTTCATCACCTGTAAAATGAGGTTAGACCAAATGATTCAAATCTTTTGATTCTGTGATGATCTTTTCCCTTTCCTTTCTGTCTTCTTTTCTTTTCAGTCTTTGTTTTCTCCTATTTACCCTCTATCCTTGCTAAAAATAGCAAATAATTCCTCTATGCACAACCAAGTTCTTTTAATGTATGCATTGTATATTGTCCATTGTGCACAAAGATTGTCTTCATTTCTTTCAGTTGTCTTAAAGGTGTATGAGACCATGGACATGGAGAATTTATGCTGCCTCATTCTGAATCACTTGGTGTTCAGATTGAACTGATAGGTGAGATAACTCAAGATATTTGCCCTTATCACTAATTTAGGAAGAGAGTTAGAGTTAGAATTCCTAGACCAGTGTACAGAATCAAAGTAAATGGACATTCTTATAAAGTAATGTGATGAATTCAGAATGATTAATTTAACCTTATAGGCTTTACACTTTTTTTTTACTGGATTACAGTTCTTCTCTATCTCTGATTATTTCAAAGGAATATAATTCTAAAAATGAAGAGAGTTCTAATTTAAAATGGCATCTTGCAGTTGCATTGTATGTTTAACTTATTAACTCCTTTGCATATTTTTGCCCTAATTGGTCCTTATCACATCAATCTTAAGTAGTTTGAATCTCTTTTAACACATGTAGAAATTGAGAATTAATTTAAAGAGAATTGTTTAAATTTGTATGTCCAGTCTATACCAAGTCTAGAGGTAGAAATTAAATCTTTCCTGGCTTTCCATTCCAATTTCTTTCTGGTACAATATTGACCAGTTTTTTGGTGATATTCACTTCTGAGAACTGAATTTGGGGGAGAGAGTTGAATTGTCACTGCTTCCTGAGTCGGGAAGCTTGCCTACACAGGGCTGCCATGAAGAAGTAAAGAATGATTGAACATCACAACTTCAAGTATGTTGGTATTCATTCTAAGTTGTTTGGTAATAAAAATGTACAATTATAGAATAGAATATAGAATAGGTAATAGAAATGTATAATTATAGAAATGTACAATACATTCTTTACATTATCTAAAATTCTCCCATTCAGAAAGTCTCCATTTTATTTTGACCATGAGGTCTAACATTAAAGTTTTAACATTATATGGACAATCCTGTCTTCCACTGTAACAAAAATGATAATGAACAGATTAGAAGTTTATAGTACAAGCAAGGAGCTGCATTTGAATCCAGACTTTGCTACTTATAAGTTGTATAACTTTGTGCAAGCTACTTCACCTCTGCAAGCCTCAATTTCCTTATCTTAAAGTTATGGAGTTGAGTTAGATTAGCTTGTAAGAGGGCCTTTTCAGCTCTTCTGGAGCTGGAATTTCTAGAGAACTTGGTTTTTTTCTGATATTTTTTCAAAATTGATGACCTGTTTTTATGTCATATTCATTTCTGAATATATATCCCTCCCTTCCAATTCTCCGTTTTAACTTTATAATGACATTTTTTTAAAAAGAGAAAAATAGTTTATCAAATTGACACCTTCCAATATCAAGCCCATCGGACAATATAATCAGTATTCTCACAGCTCCCACCTTTGCAATGAAAGGAAGGAGAAGCAGTTTTTCACTTCTCAGAGATGAAGTTCAGTCATAATTAAGAAGTATTCAGTTTTATTTTTTTCAGTTTGGATTATTGTGGACATTAAAATAGTTCAATTTAAATAGCCACATTTCACTATATGCAAAATCAGAACCAAGATCCTAAGTGACAATTCATCATCTTTTCTTAAAATCTCACCCTTTGATCATTATACTTATATCTTTTGAAAATTCAATTTATAGAATTTGGATCTTTGGGTTGGTTATATAGATGACTAATGTAAAATATGAGTGAGTGAAAGACTTTGTAGAGAAAATTATTCAGCTAAGACTTTAGATGTTTTTCTGTCTGGATCCTGTTACTGGTGGTTCTTTATTACATATTAGATCATTTGGTTATAAGTAGAGTTCAGGAAAGATCTGATCTGGTGGGGTCATTCGTTATAAGAGAAACATATTCTTGAGATCATTCCTATACCCAGAAGTTTATTTTCTGATCCTTACTTAGACTCAAAACTTTTTAGTTACTAAATGGAGAAGAAGTAAATAATAATGGAATTGAATGAAATATGATAATAAAAATTTAGGGCTCTTAGAATTTTTTTTTTTAGTTTTTTGCAAGGCAAATGGTTTTAAGTGGCTTACCCAAGGCCACACAGCTAGGTAACTATTAAATGTCTTAGACCGCATTTGAACCCAGGTACTCCTGACTCCAAGGCTGTGCTTTACCCACTGTGCCACCTAGCTGCCCCTAGCCTGCATTTTTTGCAATATTTTTGTGACTCTTCTAGTTAGAGATTGTTTTTATTATCATTTATATCAAAATGAGCTTTGAAAGATTTGGTTTACATTCATTTTAGACAATGTTAGATCAGTCTTCCATACTCCCTTCTTTTACAATATGGTGTTTTAAAGACCATTGTATTTAAATTTATACTCTATAAATGTGACTTAGAGGACTTTTAAAATGGATTTAAAAAATGGAGAATTTACTCTTCCATGCATAATTATCTTCATGGAGCTACATTGAAATTGGTATGCTCCCAAGATCTCCTATATACATGATAATGCTTATTTAGGAATATATATTGAATTTGCATAACATGAGGTGGGATTATAGGACAATGTGACTAAGTTTTAAAATAATTATTCCAAAATTTTACACTGAAAAAAGTATTCTTTTTATGGTATTAACCTTTGCAATGCCTTCAGAGAAAGCAGTTTTTCCAAATACCCACTGATAGCAAATTCAGTTTTAAATATACTTTGAATGAATGAATGAATGTTAAAGCACTTCTAAATCTAAAACACTGCTAAGATTCTAGTACTGTGGGAAGTAAGGGGGATATAAAGGAAGGAAGGAAGGAAGGAAGGAAGGAAGGAAGGAAGGAAGGAAGGAAAAGAAAGAAAAAGAAAGAAAGAAAGAAAGAAAGAAAGAAAGAAAGAAAGAAAGAAAGACAGTCCCTGCCCTTAAGAAGTTTATATTCTTATGGTTAGAATTCATTATGAGCTAAATCTTGTTATTGAGGTAGAAGGACCCAAAATGAGCAGTGTCAAGTGACAAAACTGATTTTTTTATTGTTGGTGATTGAACTGTTTGAAGGACAGTTTTGAAAGAAAAGTTTCAGAAAACTTTTAATAGCACTGTTTAAATACATATGTATTATCATCCCAAGCTAGCAACTTTGAAAGGCTCATTTTAGATAGATCACATGTCATATAGAAAGGCAAGTAGAAACCTGTTGGACTCATTTTATGCTTAAGCCCTTTTAAAAGACTGTCTATTTTCTTGTCTATGACCATAGTTGAACTCCAACTCTGGAACAAAAAAATCAAAGAGATGGAATAAACAGTTAAGTCTTGGCTTTTGGAGACGTCTGAACATAATTTCTTCTAAGTATTTAAAAATCAAGTGGTGTTTTGAGAACATTGGATTAAAAGATAAACTACTCAGGGCAATTGAGTATTAAGATTTTGTCCTGAATTCTATAGACAATCTCAGTATTAAAGAGTGAAATATAATTTGGCCTTTACTAGGTCTCAGAAAGCTCTCTAAAAAGAACTTTTTTCCTTTTTTAATAAAAACTTTGATATTAATAACTTGTGTTATCCTATGATTAGCAAAGGTAGTTTTCAGAGTTGTGAATTTATAATTGTGGTATTTTTGTATCATTTTATAGTTTGGTGTGTACATTAGAATTTCTGAGTCTCCATGAAGATCACAGTGCAATTGAAAAAAAACTGTCTTGGGAGAAAGAATGGTACTCTTTTAAAATCTAGTTAAACCATTGTTTTCATTTTGTCTATAAGCAAGTATTAGTAATAATGTTAGATGTTTAATAATTTGTAGTTCTCAAAGTAGCCTTTATATTAGGAAAATCATGTGCCTTGACACAGTAGTCTCTGAGTGGTATTGTATATAATTTTCAGCAACTCTTTAAGAACTTGTTGAATAAAAATAACTGTTCTTTAAGATGTTAAGTGTTAACGTTATTGCATGGCAAATGTGTTACTGAAACTGTTACTGCAAAAGTGGAGTAAGGCTTAGATCGGCTCTCTTATAATGAGTTAGTTTATAGACTGTTTTTGTTTAAGGGATATTTCTTTTTGCCTTGATGTAAGCTGGTGTCATAGTTAAGTTCTTATCTATAATTTTATTAGATAATCCAATTTTGAATTTGTGTTTTAACAAGTGCTTTATTTTTACTTCACATAAGAAGGAATATTTCTTTTGAAAAGTTTATCAATCAGGTGACTAATTTAGATAAAACAGAAACTTAGGTCAATGTATGATCTTTTTTTGAAGTCACCCCTAGTTCACTACTGGGAGTGCACTATTGCTCTCAGCTTAAATATAATACAGGTAAGAGCTTCTATATATTTTGAAAATTGACCTCTTTACTGGAAAAACAGCAGCCATTCAGGCTCTTGTGCCCTGCTATTTTCATAAATGTGAAGGGCTAAGGTCTCAGAGTAACAAACTTTGCTTTCTATTTTTCACCAACCATTTTTCTCACCTGGAGATGAAATTTTTCATATAGATTTTGGTCTTGTCAAAGTAAGAATGACTTCCAAAGGCATGGGGCAACAAAAAATTTATTGTTTCTCAAGGATTTTTGATAATAGGATGCTCTAGCTCATTTTCATATATATATATATATATATGTACATATATATATATGAAGACTTCAATAGAGTATAAAAGCAATGCTCTTTTAATGTGAAAAAATAAAATAGAAAAAGTTTTAACACATGTGACATTTTAAAAATTATTAAAATTGTGTTGAGTATTAATTGCCAGAGAAATTTGTTAGATCTATAAAATTCTGTTTTTTAATTTCTTGTGCTTATTCTTGGAAATGTGGAACTGAATCTGTCAATGCCAAATTGGATTCTTCCCCTCTCCCTTTAATTAAGGGAGTTTTTGTTATTGTATGACTTACAAAAGAGGATATGATAGCCCTAAGTTTCTATGGTTTTTTCAAAGTGTTTTCTTAGAGGTAGTAGACATGGTCTAGCACTTCTTTTTCTCTTTCCTCCTGATATTTACATCTCTACCAAGACTTCTAAAGTCTGCTGTGGTTGGGAAAGTTCTCAGGCCACCTTAAAGTGAGCTTATGGGTCACTTTAATCAAATTAGATAGTTTGTGGTCAACAGAATTATTCCAAATTCTACTATTACAGCTTCAGAGCTCCCCTGCCTCCTTTTCCCAGACTCTGGGACTCAGTATGTAAAGGATGCTTTCTCAGAGCAGTACTTTGTAGAGTGATATTAAGGTCTTCTCTACATTGAGAGTGGTGATATAAGAATGCCTCATGTCCCTTTATAGTTGCAGGTTCTCCTGTAGTAATATATGGTGTCAATTCTTAGTACACACTTAAATACCAGCTTTTTCTATATTCTGAAATAACAGTTCAGTAACTAGTTTAATCTCATAAGACCACTTCTGACATCAGGTTAAATGTTAACAGGTTTCTTTTTCTTTTTTAACAGGTTTCTTTATGATAAACTTCATTGTTAAAGGTCATAGTATATTATATCCAAGGATAAGGGCGAAGGAAAGTATTGGTACCAGTTTTCATATGCTTATAATAAATCATGTTTAATTTTTTTGCTAAATGGGAATACACTTTTTAAAAGGAAAGAAAATCATTTTATGAAAATGTTTGTAAACATCAACTTAAATGTAAAATATTGTTTTACCTCCCAAAAATATCAATAAAAATGAATGATTTCTTAGTGTATCCTTGAATGGGATTCCTTTGTACAGAAGAACAAATTCAGAAGACCCAAAACCATCTTTTTTTATGACACTTGACTTTAATGAATTTACCTTTTCCTATTCTTTGGATAACAGGATATCACTTGTCATTTTACAGTAAGTTTACTTTTTGTTTTTTTTTCCTTTTCTTATTTAGACTAGATCTATGATATCTTTGGTATAGGCCATTTGAGACTGGAAAAGCTCTCAACTACTATAGCTTAGCACTTGTAATGCAAGTAATAATCTTGCAGAATTTCCTTGGACCCTAAGAGGTTAAATTATTTCCAAGAGTCTAACAACTAGAATGGTGATGATGATGATGATGATGATGATGATGATGATGATGATGATGATGATGATGATGATAGTCATAGCATTTATATAGCACTTTTAAGATTTTCAAAGTGCTTTACAAATATCTCATTTTTATCTTCAATACAATCCTGGGAGGTGGGTATGAACATTATCCCTATTTTGTAGTAGAAGAAATTGAGACTGATAGTCTAAGTGAACTGCATGCCCAGCTTATTTGAGTGTGAATTTAAATATCTGAAGCTAAATTTAAACTTAGGGTTCCTGACTCCAGATCTAGTTTTCTATTCACTATACCACATAATGACCTCTAATAGTTTGTGTAAAAGGCAGAACTTCAGCACTGGCTTTTCTTACTTGGGTCCAGCTCTTTATCTACTATGTCACAACTACCTCTCATTAACCCTGAAATAATGAGTCTTTGGATTTTGAATATTGCATTATTTTTTAGGTTTTTTGTATGACAGTGGGGTTAAGTGGCTTGCCCAAGGCCCCACAGCTAGGTAATTATTAAGTATCTGAGGCCTCATTTGAACTCGAGTACTCCTGACTCCAGGGCCGGTGCTCTATCCATTGTGCCACCTAGCTGCCCTGAATATTGCATTTTGCTGATAATATTTTACTCTAGACTGATTTCTTCAAATAGTAAATGTAAACATGTATATAATGTTACAAGCATTTTTCCTTTCCAAAATACACAGAAAAAATAGTAAAATGATTACTTTGTGCATCTGTATTCATGCCATCTTATCATTACATAAAGAGAGAAATATATTCTCAAAGTGAAATTAAGAATAAAAAGAAAGTATTTGAGGTACTAAATTTATTCTCCTTAACCCAGGGAGATTAAGGACCAAGAGATGAAAGTAATAATTTTTGGTCCTTACACAATTAGAACTTTCTCAACCTATAATGAGTTTTATCTGAGAATTTAACATAGTTAGCACTATCTGGTCCATATTCAAGTAATAAGTTTCTTCCTGTTTAAGGGATGTAAGAAGAGGTTAGATTATTACTTTATTGGAGATCAAGTACATTCTTTCAGATCAGGGAAGGGTTGAATTGAGGAATTACAGAATTTCAAAGAAAGGAGGGAACTTGATAGCTATCCAGACCAACTCATATCTAATTAGATGGGGTCTTAGGTCTTTTCAACACTCTACTGATAGAAAATTCCTCCTTCTTTTTCTTTTGGAACCTAAATGTAACCCTACTTTAAGGCTGATTTTTTTTTATAGAAAGACTTAATAGTAACATTGGTAGAATAGGATTTCTATTCTTGGGTTCATTACAAGTCTTTTTCTCCTCAGCCCCCAATTTATATGGTAGAAGACCTTATCTAGATCCTGCCCATAGGAAGAGCAATAAACTACACAACTTCTAAAGATTTCTTAACTTAAGGATATTTGGATTCTAGGATTGATGGTTTGCAGAGCAATTACTGCTTTTGATACTTGGTTTTTAAAGTTAAAGAGAACTTTTATTTTGTGGGGAAAACTTAGAAACTCCTGAAAGGATATCCATAAATTCTCTGAAGTGCCATAGAAAGAAACCTGGAAGTTCCTTTTTTTTTTGACATATCTCTATTGAAGGTATTAAAATTGTGATTCCAAATCAATTTTTTCCCATCAGAGCATAATAGTGCTAAAAAACTACAAATGGCAGTTCTATTTTATGTTAAAGTTTCAAAATTTCAGCAAGCTTTTTTGTGGGGGTGGGAGGGTAGGGGAAAAGGAAGAGGGGAATGCAGTCTGAAAATGAAATGTTCAGGTGACATAACTTACCTATGATCCTGATTTGTGGTTGGTCACAGTTGGATCTGGGGAAACCTTAATTAGCTATTTTGATATGGGATTGGGAGAAGGGAGCAAAATTGACTTCCTTTATAACCTCAAAGAGCTGTTTCTATCCAGATTCTTTTGTAGTGGTAGCTGTGATCCTTATTCTGGCAGAGAGAAAAGAAGACATCTGTGGCTCTGATTTTTATTGGTTATATCATTTTGAAAAGTATTAATTGAATTTTTTAATAGCTATGTACCCTACAACTTTTTTTTTAGCAAAACCCTTGAAGTTCTTTGTAAAATGTCATTTTGCATTTTTAAAATTGTATTTGGATAAAACACAAGACATATACTATAACTTGTAATAGTACATTACCCATCCATTATTATTGGTATAATATGTCAGGTCCTATAACATAGCATTTTAATAAACCTACATGCTAACAAAAACATTTAAATGTCAGTTAAAATGTCTCCTGATATCAAGCTAATGTGCACCAATTCTAACTCAAAAGTTTGGACAGCCAGTTGACCTGTGAAAACCTCATCACAGGAGGAAGGCAACATGATGTAGAAGAGAGTATTGGATGTGAAGTTGTGAGACCAGTTTTAAACTCTGGTTCTGTCATTAGTTTTGTGACCTCAGGCATTGTTCCTTAATCTCTCAGAGCCTCTGTTTCCTCCTTCATAAAACAGAGATGATTGTACTTCCATTGCCTTTCTTGTTGTGATGAAAAGTACTTTTTGAACTTTCAAGTTTCTGCCACCCACAAGGGATAAAGCTTTTCTGCTATTGCACATATTCAAAAGAATGAGCTATAGTCTCCAAAGATAATTCCAGCAGAGGAATTTCTAAAATTTTCTACATAAAATGCAGTCAGTATTCTGCCTCCCATGATGCTTACTTTTAAGGAGACAAACTTGAATGCAAGAGTATGAGTTCTGGAATGCTATTACTTCATCAAATTTGCTATATTGTAAATCTATCCAAAAAAAACCCATGTCTCCTTTTTAATAAAATGATTTCTTTCTAGAATATATAATGTATGTTCTTTTCCAGAGTAATAATTGGGGAAAAGTCATTTTCATATCTTGTATTTATACCTTGCTCAACTTCATGGAAAGTTAATATACTCTTCTGTCTAGGGTGAAGTGATGAGTAAAAATAAAGTGAAAGATCAGTTGTTGCTATTTCCTTCTTTGTCCCCTAAGTCATCTTTTCTTGTTATTTATGTAAATTTGGAATAAGGAGACATGGTTTCAAATTGTCGTTTCCCCTTAATCCTTGTATAACTTTGGGTAAGCTGCTTTACCTCTTACATTAGTCTTCATTTTCCTCCTCTGTAAAGATTGTCTAGACATTGGCTTAAGTTCCTTCCAGATTTCAAGTCTGTGATCTTTTATATCAGAATGAACTTGAATCTCTAGGATGCTCAAACTGAACCCTAGTTAGTTGGTCTAACTGGTCACAGCTGTTGGATCTTTTTTTAGAAGTTTTCCTGCTCTTAAACCAAAAGGATTCTATTTATTCCATTTGGCCATTTCTGTAGTATGAAATGAAGGTGACTTGAACGAAGAAATTATTAGGAAAAGAAAAATCATTCCATTGATAAAAATAATTTTTAAAACTGAAATAGAATAAATGCAAGAAACACTTCTTTTATGCTGGGAATGTGCAAAGCATACCCCATTAGAGGCAGAATTAGTATTAAAACCCAAATTTTTCTGACTCCTACTTCTTTGTTTTCTGAGAGGCAATGTAGTATAGATAAAATGCTGAGTGTAGGCTTAGGAAGTCCTGGGTTTAGATATAACCTCTGACATTTACTAATTGTATGGCCACAGATAAGACATATATCCTTGAACCTTAGTTTCTTTACCTGTAAATTAGAAATAATACCTGCAGAACCTACCTCATAGTGTTATTTTGATGTTCAAATGAGGTAATGTATGTTAAATGCTCTAAGCGTCTTACAAAAAAAGCAAGCTCTCAAGAAGCAAGGACTTCTTTTCTAGAAAAGATAACATGTACCTGTATTAGAATATGCAGAGTATATGCAGAATAAATATAAGGTTTTGGGGGTGATGACTAGCAACTGGACATATCAGGAAAGGCCTCTTGTAAAAGATAAGCTTAAATGAGCTGAACTTTGAAGTGAATCTAAACTTGGCATTTCATTCTAGCATGTGCAAATATTTGGAGATGAAAATTTGTATAACATATACAACTTTTATTGGACTGTTCACCTCGTGGGTGGGGGTTGGGTATAGAAAGGGAAGGTGGTGGAAAGATGGGTATCATGAATATGCAGGTGGATGAATGTTGAAAGATTTTCATGATGTGTAGTTGGAAAAATAAAAATAAAATATATAAAAAAATGAAGGGTGAACAAGTGGTGATTCTCATGGGAAAAAATTATATAAATATTTGCTATTATTATTATTCCTTTCTATAGGTAAGATTAATACGATTTTTAAAATGAAAAGAGTAGAGATTCATCAAATCTTCCTTATAAAACCTAACCCTCCTACATGCTGATTTCCCTTTCCAGCAATTTTTCAAGCCCTAGCACTTGCATTCTTGGTACCTAGTTTTGGTATTTATGATCATCTGAATATTAGTTTGCTTGGTATCTTCTAAAATTACTTCTCAATTATCATGAATAAGATATATACAATAAGAAAACCTTTAGGCTAAAGGAAGACATAGCATCTTGAATTAGAAAAAGATTTTCCTTTCATCCAGTCTGGAAGGAAGTAACTTGGTAAGAAAACTCCCCATGATATTACATATGAGCGATTATTTTTCTACAACTTATCTTAGTTACTTATGGCCCTGAGAGCTTATGTTGTACCTAGGGTCACACAGCATGTTTCAGACAGGACTTGATATCAGGTGTTTCTGACTTGACCACCCCTTTAATGTATCATATACGTGGCTAAATTAGCCTCTCCATAATACATATCCTTGTGGTTAGCAGGGTCTTCTTTGTGGAGATGTTTCTGTCATTTGCTTGGACCCTTTTGGTCTCCTCAGTGTTTTTTTTTTTCCCATTGCTCTCCTATCCCTGCTTTGCAAATGATACTGAGGCTGGTTTTCAGGGCAAGATAACAGTTAATAGAGGGTCACTGACCACTTCAGCAAAGCTGGGACCCCATTGGATGGAAAAGACCATCTTTATTGAGATCCAAAATGAGAGAGGGGAGGGGATTCTTGTAGTTCTGATAAGCCTTAGCTAGGAGTGGGAAAAGGGGATTAGCTTTCAGGTGGCCTAACAAACCCTTCTCTGACAATTGAAGAATGCTAATTTTCTTATGAGTTCCTAGTGAACGACTAGAAAATCAGAACCCCCTGCTGCCCCTCTCCCAGTCAAGATCATCCCAGTTGTCTTTCTCCTTGGGGAAAGCAAACCACTTCTAATTTTGCTGAGAGGCAGAGGAGACTTGTCCCTTGGGGAGAGGCCCAACCTAAGCCGTTTTTCTAATAGGTAAAAAAATTGGAGTCCCCTGGTCCCGAGGGTTAGTTGAAAGGCTATAGCACCACTCCCTTTCAATATGACCAAATATGAATTACATTATACATTAAGTAGAAATCAGAGATATTAATTTTTATCTCAAACACTGTTTCTTCTGTGACACTCACCACTTCTGTAGTTATTCCAAACTGGAAAAGTTATCCTTATGACTACAATATAGTACCATGTTTTATAGTTTCTGGTAGCAGAGAAATTAAAAAATGTGTTACAGGATATGATTCAAAGAGTATTCTAGCCAAGTTTTAACATAGAAGGGAAAACATTTGAAATACTGAAGGAGCTGCCACAGTCCTCATTTCTGCCCCAACTTTGCCTTTCATCAATATTGATCAGGTTATCTCTGAAATGTTTAATATCACTGTAGAATTTTTAGAGCTAAGACATGTCTGAAACTGCTCATAAGAAGAAATCTTCTCTATATTTGATTATCTCCACCAAGTCTAACCCAGAGGAAATTTTAATATTTTTCATTGCTCTAATCTAGACTGTTTAGAGTAACTAGTGAAAAGAGCATTAGGCTTGGAGTCAGGAAGACTCATCTTAATAAATTCAAATCTAATCTTGGGAACTTGCTGTGTGACCCTGGGCAAATCACTTAACTCTTATTTGCTTCAGTTTCCTCATCTGTAAAATGTGGAGAAAGAAATGGCAAACCACTCAAGAAAATCTCAAAATGGGTACCCAAAGAATTGGACACGACTGAAATAACTAACAATCCATAATGTTTTGGTATATCTGTTTAGCTCATAGCATCACATCTTGGCAGGCAGGTATAAGCCAGGGTACCTAGCTCTAGTATTTGAGATAAGTTGAGGAAATAGGAAAAAAATATTGCTTAGTATTTGTCTAAAGGATTCTTCTATGGGTAATGAGAATATGATAATTCAGACACCTCAAGTGATGCTGTGTTCAATAATCTCCAAATGGGAGCTGATGTGATTGGATATGCTGAACACTTTAATGACAATTATTGAATCTTTTTTTTTTTTTAGATTTTTGCAAGGCAAATGGGGTTAAGTGGTTTGCCCAAGGCCACACAGCTAGGTAATTATTAAGTGTCTGAGATTGGATTAGAACCCAGGTACTCCTGACTCCAGGGCCAGTGCTTTATTCACTGTGCCATCTAGCTGCCTCTGCATCTTATTTTTAATGTTATCTTGTGCTAGTCATCCAGTCCAATGGTATAAAATTCAAAATACATTTTTTATTTTAGTCTATATGTTCTACAACTCTCTAAATATTTTTTTCTCTTCACAAAAACTATGCTGGATTCTATATTCATAAGAATTTAGAACTAACATGACTTTTATGGTACAGTGGAAAGAGTGGTTCAAATTCTGTCTCAAAAATTACTACCTGTGTGAACTTGGACAAGTCCCTTAAGCTCCCTGGGCATTGGTTTCATTATCTTTAGAATGAAGAAGTTGAACTAGGGACCCCTATGGTCCTTTCCAGGTCTAGATTTCAGTGGTTGGAAGAGTCTGGGATCCCAGACATATGTTTTCCTATTAGTACCAGGATCAAATATATAATCCTCATTTTGGCTTTTCAAACTCTTCATAACTTGGACTTTCCCCACCTTTTCAGTCTTCTTATATCTTACTAACCCTCCTTCTTTGCCTAATCCAAGATGCAGTGTCACAGACCTCTTTGCTGATCCTCACACAAGATACTTCCTCCTCCTGTCTGAGCATTTTCACTGGCTATTCCGCATTCCTCAAAATTCTCTCCCTCCTCATCTCCTCTTGGATTCCCTGAATTCATTCAAATATCAATTACAATCCTTCCTTCTGCAAGAAGCCTTTGCCAGCCCTTATCTAATGATTTCAAATTTGCTGTAGGTGTCCTTATATGTATATAGTTTGTGTACTGATAGGAGTGGGGGCCCTTCATGCATAGGAAGGCCTGTGGTAAAGATGGAGGCATAATTGACGTCTCTAACCTCTTCTCCCCAACTTTTCATCAAGGGAGTTTTTTCATTCCTGTGAGGAAAGGAAGCAGGATATTGGGAGCAGAGACCACCATTCTGCTTTCCTCAGATAGAGAGGGTAATAACTGGCTAGGATTATATCTATTTGATCCCATGAATATTCCCTTGAATAGTCCAGGGGATATCATTGGATTCTGCCTAACTTTTAATTGCTTTGTCCTTTTATGGAGAAAGGAACCCCCAAACTCTATATTCTATGGCCCCTTCCCCAACTAATATTAATGTACCATATATAGCAAATAAAAAAGATAATTATTTTTCCTGTTTATTTATTCTATTTTAAAAATGCCCATTCATTTGAGTCTCTTAAGTTCAGTTCAATAGGGTACTCTCACTTAGAGAGTCTTGAAAAGGATTAAAGGATGACTCTCATTTGGAGAGTCCCAGGGACTGAATGAGGACCATAGCTCTAGCTTCACTTCTGCTCTACACTACCCTTCTGGGCAGGATCTTTATTTCTACCAATCAGGAGAGTCCCACACCAAAGGGGTTTGAGGCAAGGATTACACATCTGTGCCTAGTGTTCTGCGTGTTGTTTCCTCCATTAGATTAATGGAGGCAAGGACTGCTTTTGCCTTTCTTTGTATTGTCAGGATTTAGCACAGTGTTTGGCTAACTGTTGACTAATTGTTGAAAGCACATGTTTATTCACTCATAGCATACCAGAAAAAAATTATATTTATGTTTCCCTTAAAGTTTTCCAAGGAAACCAAATCATTTCCTGAATCTGTGCACACTAAGTTATCATCCCACAGAGAGGAAATTCTTTCCAAATTCTTATCAAAAGTTATTCTTTGACAATATATATCAGTTTCCGCTTATCCTATTTTTAACATGGACTGTGTAATCCTCACTGTAATGCAGTATTTCCTTCATGTACTTGAAATTTTATTCAACTGAATTTTTTGCTGATTTTATTGAAGCCTAGTTCCTTTAGTCTCGAGTTAGCCTATTTCCTTTTAATCATCTTCATTCTTCCCTAGAATTTATCACAGTCTATATATCATACTTTGGTTATTGATCCCTAAACTGAAATCATACTGTTTTATATGGATCTTTTATTTTCCTTGGAATTATCTCTGATCCATTCCTTTGGATTATGCTTCCAGTAAGATTTTTTTTCTGGGAGCATCAGAATTTGACTGTCTTTTCCTAAATGATTTTTCAGCTTCTAGGCAAAGCTAACAAGACATTCTTCCTACCCACCCCCATCCTCCTTGTGCCACACCCTCTACAAAAAATTTCAAAGGATTTGTACTCTACCCCTCTCACAGTACAAGGCACCTCTTCCCTTTTCTCTGTCTCAATCTCCACACCCTTCCCTCACTATTATCCATTATATGGCTAGCAAAAGTTATAGTGCCAACTTGAGGTTGAGGGCTCCCCACTCCCTGACCCAGCCCCCAACATTTAAGAGTTTCTAGGAACCAAGCAACCATCTTCCCTAGTGAGCCTCATTTTCCTCAAGGATTTATACAGTCTGATGGATTATGGAAGTAACCATTCTGGTATTGCCCTGGGGTTAACTATGCCCCATAGAGGGAAAATCTTAGAATTACTGGATAGAGCTAATCAACCCTTTCCTCTGGTGGATCCCACCTTCCTTTGTATGAGTGAAAGGATAGATCTGAATTCTTCATGTCATTCTTCCCTGCTATTCCCATCTTTTAGGGTAGATGTGTGACCTGTGGGCTTTTTTGCAGGTACAAGTGAAATAGCTTCTTTATCTCTTATTTCCCTTTCTCTCTTTCTGGATGTTTGTCTGGTTCATGGATACAGTATTTTGACTTCTAGCTAGAAAATTGAGTGTCTGACACAATCTTTCTTTGCAATTTTTGGTTCCACCTCCCTGTGAATCTGTTCTTTTTAAAGATCATGCCCAAGGGCATACTCAGGTTTATGACTTTGAGTCAATGTCAGACCAAAGGTCTCTTTAGTAGTACAGTGAAGTGACACAGTAGTACAGTGAAGTGGTACAGTGGTACAGTGAAGACCCAAGGATATTCTTGTCTGTGGAATACCTACCTTGTCCAGGAGAGACAAGTACTACTGAACTCCAATTGGGGTATGTCTGAGCATACATGCTACAATTATCATGAGGTTTTAAAGTGACATCACTTTCATTTCTTATCCCTGAGAAGACTCTGAAGTTGATTTTTGTTAGATTACTGTATTTTCCTAAGGCAATGCTGCAGTGTCTTGTGGTGGAGACAGTATAATAACTGTGGTATTTGGGCCAATTGATGTCAAGATTTGGATGTCACCTAGGCTGATCTGAGGGGTAATGGTTTAAATTTTGAGAATGAGGGCAACCTAGTTTCCTGCCTGAACTAGCTCTGAAGGATCCTGAAGTGATCAGGGTAGGACCTTGGGTTCGGGAACTATTTGTGAATAGTTTCCTGAATCTGTCCTTTAATAAAAGGAGGGGGGAGGTAGCTAGATGGCACAGTGGATAGAGCACCGAACCTGAAGTCAGGAGGACCTGAGTTCAAATGCAGTCTCAGACACTAAACAATTACTTAGCTGTGTGACCTTGGGCAAGTCATTTAACCCCATCACCTTAAACTTTTTTTTAAAAAAGGGGGGTTCTTTCTTACAATTTTTTTGTAAATCTCAAATTTAAAAAAAAATTTGCAAAAAAATTATAGGAAAATCCCTGGAATAAGTTAGCTGCCCTACTCTTAACTTCCTTCTTTTATAGACAAGGAAAAGAAAAGTAGCTGTATTAAATAGTCTTAAGTTATCTGTCTCCATTAAAAAAAAGTGAAGTTCCTTCATTATAGCAATGTATCAGTACAGTTTTGGTAGGACATCTCTAGAAATTCCTGTTCACGAGAAAGCTATATCATATTGTTGTATGTACTATATGTAGGATATGAAATTTACATTCTGAAGGGGTGCAATTTTCATGTATTGATTACATTTTTTAAAAAATGTGCACATAAACACAAAACTTTGAATTAACTGTGTGTTATCCACAGCAGCCATTTAAAATGCTGAATTATTTGAGAATATATTGCATGTAGAGGTATGCCATAGATTTTGACATGAAATGCTTTTATTCAATATTCACTTACTTTCCTAAAGACATCAGAAATGAATGCTCCCAATTTGAAAAATATTTGTTGTGTTTGTAATTTTTAGAAGTATTCTCTGATGATACAAATAGAAAAATTGGCCTGATGTCAAGGAAATTTATTTTCTATATTTCTCACTGTGATCATAGCACAAAGAAATGTATTCCAAATTAGTTTTAAACATTTTGTCCACATGAAAACTTTTCAGTGTATAAGCAGAATAAGACAATTAAAATCATAAATGAAAAGTATTACAATTTATTGCAATAGCAATAAAATGAACAGGTTCAATGGCTTGATTTAATAAAATTATCTTTTGAAAGCTGCTGCTATGAGTATTTTTAACCATAAATTATTCTAATATAATGTATTCCTCTCCCTCTTGCTCTTGCATATTACATTGATTTTGCTGAGTATTCTAACATTTCAAAATATGCAAGTTCACAAATCAGTGTAAACCATATTGATGTGTTTACAGGTACTGTAAAATGCATGATTCCCTGGGTGGTGGGATTTTACATATGAGGAAATAGAAACTCAGAGAGGATAATTGTCCAGTGATGTGATGATGTTTGTCCTTCAATTTCGAAGAAGGCCATGACATCAGGGAGGTGATACCATGACAAGCACATGAATTGGATTGAATGAGAAGGGTGCTGTCACCAATCTCACTTTTTCCTCTCAGAGTCATTTGGGTCCAGTGGACAGATAGGAATCAGAATGACTAGAGATGGCCTTGAAAGTGAGAATATCAGAGTTAAATGACTTGCCCAAGGTCACTTAGCTAGTTGGTGTCAAATGTCTGAGGTTGGATTCCAATTCCTGACCACCTTTCCCTAAGGGGAGTGCTCTGTCCACTGTGCCACTAAGCTGTTCTTACAGTGATGTGGCTAGTAAGATGTAGAACTAGAATTAGAACCTAATTACATAAAACTGCCTTTCACATAAATATTTTTTTTTGTTTACTCATAAGTTGACATGGTCATTTTCTTGTATTTCCATGTCAACTTTCCTTTGATCAGAATTCAGCTCCTCACCTCATCATTTTCTTCACTACCTTCTAATTGATTTCCTCCAGTTTTCTACAGTACTCATTCCATATAATCTCCCAGTTATTTTTTTAATGCTGTCTTGCATTGCTTATTGATATTTCATGTTACAGAATTATGGAACTGTAGAGCCTATCTCCAGCTCTGTACAGTCAGTTTAAACAAAACTGGTAGTTGGCTTTGGCTTACATAATGAGTTTCTTATTGCAAAGTTCAGACTTAAATTGAATAAAGTACAGAAAACCATCAGACTGTATAGATATAACCTAAATAACATCCCTTATGAATATAAATGAAAGTGATGGATAGGTTTAAAGGATTACATCTGTTAGATAGAATAGTTAAAGAATTATGGTCAAAAGTTCACAATATTGTACAGGAGGCAGCAATAAAAAACATTCCTGAAAAAAGAAGAGCAAGAATAGCTTTACAAATAGCTAAGGAACGAAGGAAAGCAAAAGGTAAAGGTGAACAGGAAAGATACAATTGGACACAGAATTCTAGAGAATAGCAAGGAAACCTAAGAAAGTTTTCTTAAATGAGCAATGCAAAGAAATGGAACTCAAGAAAATAGAAAAGACGAGATTTTTTTCAAGAAATTTAGAGATATCAAGGAAAAATTTCGTCCCCAAATGGGCATAATAAAAGACAAAAATAGTAAGGATTTAGCAGAAGTGGGAGAGATTAAGAAGACAGCAAGAATACACAAATGGTCTGTACAAGAAAGATCTTAATGTCACTGATAATGATAATGATGATGATGTGATTACTGATCTAGAGCCAGATATCCTGGAGATTGAAGTCAAGTGGGTCTTAGGAAGCATTACTAACAATGCTAGTGAAGGTGATAGATTACCAACTGAATTATTTAAAATCCCAAAAGATGAAGCTGTCCAAATGCTTCACTCATTATGCCAGTAAATTTGGAAAACAGCAGTGGCCATTGGATTGGAAAAGATCAGTTTCTAACTTAGACCGAAAGAAGGACCAGTGTCAAAGAATGATGATCTAGCAAAGGAGACTGGGAAGGACTGTCAGAGATCAAGAAAAAGAACCAGGATAGAGTAGTGTCATGAGGACCTTGGGAGGAGAAAAGATTCAGGGGTATTAAAAAAATATCAGAAATTGTTAAAGAAGTTGAGAAATTGGAAAAAAAGCTAATTAGTAATTAAGAATTTAAAAAATTATAAGGATCAAAGAAGGATCCAGAGATAGAATTCTATGAAAGGAAGCAGTGAACAGTTTTAGATTAGGGAGCCTAGAGATGATTTTATGGAAAATGTGGGATCTTTAATGGGAGAGAATTTCCCACATTTCTCCCACTGTACATTTATGGTATATAACCTCTGCAGGACCATCATTGCTGTTGGCCTTGGAACATATCCCTGGGGGCCCTTCTCATCCATGAATATTCTCCCATTGGTGAGTTTCTTTTGATCTAATTTTTTTTTGAGGGAGTCCGGGTAGACAAACCTTCATTCCCCTCCTGATTTTGTTCCTGATTAACCAGATTTCAAAACCATGCCTCAGTGGTCTGATGATGGAATTTCCCTCAATGTGTAAGGCCTCTTTGCCTTGGAATATCCAACTATCCCTGTGACCTTCTCATCCTGCACTAGACTGTTTCTCTTCATCCGTGGATAAGTGCCTCCTGGGGCTCTTTGGGAGCACAGACTGTTCTTTTTTACTTGGATCTGTATTTGTATTGCTTAGTTAGTACAGTGCCTGGTGATAATAATCTAAATAAATGCTTTTTTTCCTCATTCCTCCACCTTTTTCCAAAATAATTTTATTTAATCTTTTTTTTTTTGCAAGGCAATGGGTTAAGTGACTTGCTGAAGGTCACACAGCTGGGTAATTATTAAATGTCTGAGGTTGTTGAACTCAGGTCCTCCTGACTCCAGGGCTGGTGCTCTATCCACTGCATCACCTAGCTGCCCCCCCCCCCCAATTTAGTTTAAAAAAAAACACTAAAATTCTGTTACTGTTCTTTGCTAATATCACCATCATTTCCATGTTTTATCATTCACCCCAACCTAGTTGAGCCTTGTCCCAGTTGAACAAAACCATCTGATAGTACACATAACATTCTATACCTATAGTTCTGACATCTCTAAGAAACAGATTTAGATGTAGTTTCTTATCTCTTCTCAGAATCAAGATTGATCATTACAATTACACATCATTTAACTTTAAAATTCTTTTCATTTACATTTTAACCTAAGGCTCAGAATTCCCAAGACTCTGGACTTAAATGGACTAAACTTAATTCTGAGATTAACTCCAAAGTGAATCATTTTCTCTCTTTGGTTCATTTCTCCCATCTGGAATCTACTCCCTGAAAAATTTCCAAAGATACCTTATAATTCAGATTCCCTGATATGTTCATAACAGAGTCTCTACTTTATTTTATCTCACAGCTTTTATTTTATCTCATAGAACAGCTTTTATCTCACAGAAAATATAGAAGATTCACAAATCGCATAGTAGCCTAAAATCAAATATTGAAAACACAGAAAGCATTTCAATTACCCACAAACTTGACCCAGAAGGCAAGCATACTTGGGAATGAACAAGCAGCACCCCTTCCCACTAGACTTAGTATTTGAATCAGTTGGTTAGTTACTAGTTTGAACAAGTTGGTTGATTACTAGTCTACTTCTCTTACTTCCCTAAGGCATGGGTTGCCTTCACCATCCTCCAACCCAAGGGTCTATGTGGGTGTTCCATTTAGGAATCTGGTGGGCAGAGACTGGGATGGGATTCCCCAGTTCCAGTTGCACCAATTGGCAGCAATACCATTTTTATTGGCTACATCACTGTCATGATGCCTCAGGATATTGCAGTTCTATCTGGGAAAACAATAATATAATGTTATGATAAAGCCTGGCCTGATCCAAACTAATCTCATTCTCTTCTTCCTCTCACTTCCATCCCACAGGAGTTATGAACAAGTTGCCACTATATTGTGTTGCTTATGGCAGTACTATAAAAATTTCATGAACACAAAGGGAAGATTAATGGATCATTGATCAAGATATAGAAAGGATTCCAGGGGTCATCTAGCCTAAACCCCCATATTTTTACAAGTGAGGAAACTAAAGTCTAGAGAAATGAAAAAAGTTTAGAGAAATGAGATAATTTGCCCTAGCTCACATAGTTGGTAAGAAATGGTAGTGCTGGGCTTTTACTCCAAATTCAGCTCTTTCCACTTATTGATAAATTCTTTTGGGTCCATATGAAGAACAGGATAAGAAGAAACAAGATGATTAAAAAAAACCACAGGAATTTCAGTCATTATTTATATTTATATAGTACTTTTTTTTGTTTTTACAAGGCAAATGGGGTTAAGCGACTTGCCGAAGGTCACACAGCTGGGTAATTATTAAGTGTCTGAGACTGGATTTGAACCCAGGTACCCCTGACTCCAGGCTGGTGCTTTATCCACTGCACCACCTAGCTGTCCCCCACTGTGCCACCTAACAGCCCCAGTACTTATATAGTATTATAATAGATTTGTATCATTCAAAAAACACTTTATATATAATCTTATTTGATCCTCAACACAATCTTATGAGATAGCTAATACTGTGTAATTATTCCAAATTTACAGATTTTTTAAATTTAATTGTTTTGTTTATGGTTTCATAACAAATTAAATAATGGAAGTTATGATTTGAACTTAGGTATCTCAAGTCCAGGTCTAACTATTTTTGCATTGCACGATCTTGACTCCCAAAAGTAGCTAAACAGAAAATAAAAATTCAGACTATAGTGATTTTTCTGCTTTTCAGGGAGAAACATAAAGTCCTTCTGGCTAAAATGTTCAGTGGTTCAAGTCCTAGATATGAGAACTCATTTGCATGAAAAAGATTTTGGAGTTTTAATGGATTACAAACTTAATAAGCCAAAAGTGTGCGACAATTGCTTTAAAAATTAGTTGTTAAAGGAGTGTTACTTCTCAGATCACAGGAAGCAATAACTTTATTGTACCCTACACTATTGAGACCACATGTA
Organism: Macrotis lagotis; assembly: GCF_037893015.1. NCBI lineage: Eukaryota > Metazoa > Chordata > Mammalia > Peramelemorphia > Peramelidae > Macrotis > Macrotis lagotis. The sequence continues at coordinate 220,541,974 of NC_133658.1, read as the reverse complement.
AAGGTGTATATATTTTGGAGACCAATATTTTTATGACAAACATTGATAAACTAAAGGAGGCAATCAGAATAGTGAAGAATCTAAAAATCCTATAATTCACTAAGTACTTTAAGCCTGAAAAAAATATAAGACAACAGAGGAGGCATGAAAATCATTTTACTTGAAGGGCTTTCAAGAAGAGGAGCTAGATTGGTAATCAATTATTCCCGGGGGGGGGGGAGGATTAATGAGTTGTAGATATAAGGAAATTATTTTCAATTCAATTCAATACACCAAATATTTGTACCCTTACTATGAACCAGACACTACACTCATCACTATAGGTTGTACAGAAGTAAGGCATAGTCCTTGTTCTAATGGAAACTGTAAACTAATAGGGAGAATAACATAAGTAACAAAATTGGGTAGAAAATGGGGGGGGGAGTGTGTCATAAAAAAATCAATATATTTGTTAGATCTCTCATAGTGCTCAATACTGTATCTTGTGCATAGTAGGTGCTCCTTAAATATTTGTGGAATAAATTATTATATTTATGGATGTGAATGTTGGGGGAGATGTTATGTAAAGCCAGTGGAATTGCTGGGATGTACATCTTCCACCTTTCCCATTTCTCATCTTTTCCAACTGTCCTTATTCTCACATTTCTGAGCAATTTCCTATAACATATAATGGTACTGGCTACCTCAAATAAATCAATCAATAACTAGTATCAACTGACACTAGGCACTAAGATGAGCACTGGGGATATAAAGGAAAGAAAGTTTCAGTCTAATTGGGGGGAAGACAACACACAAAAGGAAGCTGAAAATGAGTAAAGGAAAATATCTACCTCTAGGCTTATTGGAAAAGTCTGAAGAAGTCCAAAAGCAGAGCAGCTAATGGGAAATGGGGACCCTCTCCTTAAACAGAAGTTTTGTAGCTCATTGCTCTGTCCTCTGGTCAGAAGATCCAATCAGGAGGCCAGAGAGTACTGATGAGATGTGAATACCAAGGCTGATTCAATCTTTTCTGTTTTTTTTTTCTTAAATTTATTTAAAGGTTAAATGACTTGCCCAAAGTCACACAGCTAGGCAATTATTAAGTGTCTGAGGCCAGATTTGAGCTCAGAACCTCATGACTACAGGGCCAGTGTACTATTCACTGTACCACCTGGCTGCTCCTGACTGATTCAAACTTGCGGGATAATGAGATTTTCCAATGATGAGTTTCCTGGGGCATCTATGAAGGCAGGATAGAGAAGTCCAAAAGCAGTACAACTGTGGAAAAATTATTAAGTGCCTGCTCTGAGCTAGCTTTATGGTATGAATTAAAGATACCAATGCAAAAAATGGAACAATCCATAGTCTCTAGGATCTCATATTCAAAAGGGGTTAGAAAAAGAATATATGAAAAATATAGAATAAAAATAAAAAGAAGAAATATAAAGTAATTGAATGCTAAAAAAGCCCAAGGAGGGAGATTAAAAGACTGCCACTAGTAGGAGATTAGGAAACTACACAGTATAAGATTGTATTGGGGTTGTGTCTGAAGGAAGACAAGCGTTCTATGAATAGGAGATGAGGAAGGAGTATACTCAAGGCATGGAGGGAGCCCATACAAAGACATGGAGATAAGAGATATAGAGTGCTGTTTCTGAGGAACAATGGACCAGTTTGGAGAATGATATACAATGAAGTTACAAATATATGTTGGAGTAAAATTTCTAAAAATAGCTGCTTTCCCTCTAATCTAGGTTGCATTGATTTTGTTTGTATAAAACCTTAAAAAATTTTTTTTTGCAAGGCAAATGGGGTTAAGTAGCTTGCCCAAGGCCACACAGCTAGAACCTTTTAAAATTTCATATAATCAAATTTTATTTTTATATCTAGTAATGCTCTCTGTCTTACTTTCTCTTTATTTCTTCTCTTCTCCAAAAATTTGACATGTAAATTATTCCTTGCTCTCCTAATTTGCTTATGGTATTACTCTTTTTATCTAAACCATGTACCCATTGACCTTATCTTAGTATATAGTGTGAGCTATTGACCCATACTTAGTTTCTACCATAATATTTTTCCAGTTTTCCCAGTAGTTTTTATCAAATAGTGAACTTTTATTCCAAAAACTGGGGTCTTTGAGCTTATCAAAAATTAGATTACTATGGTAATTTGCTACTGTGTCTTGATATTAAAGTTTCAGGGAGAGAATGGAGGTGAATACATAGATTTGGGCAAGGGTGTCATTGATTATATAAATGATAATAAATCCACGGGAAGTGATAATATCACACACACACACACACAGACAGAGACAGATAGAGACAGGAGACAGAGATAGGGATAGAGACAGAGAGAGAAGAATAAGGGAGCCTAGAACCTGGCTCTGGGGAACACCTACACCTGGTAGCATGACTTGGATTATGAAGCCTTAAAAGAGATTGAGAAAGAGTAGTCAGTTAGGAGGAGAAACAGGAGATAGTTCCAAGAAAAACAGAGTATCCAGGAGGAGAGAGTAGTCAATAATGTGCAGCAAATAATTTGAGAGGGATGAGAACTGGAAAAAGATCATCAGTTTTTTAGCAATTAAGAGATCTATGGTATCTTTGGAGAAAGCAGTTTTAGTCAAGGGATGAGGTAATTTGGAGGCCAAATTATAAAGGTTGAGGAATCAATGCGAATACAGCATATGTATGTATGTGTGTATATATATATATATATATATATATATATATATATATATATATATATAAAATTAAATATATATATAAATCTTTTAAATCTTTAAAAAAATTTAAGAATTTTTTCTAAAAGTGTATTATTATTTTTTAACATTCTTTTAATAAAAGTTGAGTTCCAAATTTTCTCCCTCTTTCCTCTCATTTTTTTATTGAGAAAGAAAGCAATATATTACTTATGACTGAAATCATGCAAAACATACTTCATATTAACCATGTTGCAAAAAAAAGCAATAAAAATAAAGTGGAAAAAATTATACTTAAATTTGCTCTCAGAATTCAGCAGTTTTCTTTCTGGAAGTGGGTCATATTTTTTTCATTGTGCATCCTTTGCAATTGTGTAGACAGTTTTTTTCAAAGAATTTGCCTGAGAAAGAGAAGAGAGGCATAAGATGAGAGCTTTGGAGGGTGAGTAATAGGTCTGGTGAAGGTTTTTCAAAGGATGGGGAATATTTGGGCATGCTTGAGGACCATAGGGAAAGAACCAGTAGAGAGGCAGATGTTTAAGATTTGGGAAAGAAAGGAGATAAAGTGATGACATGGCAGAAAAGATGGAAGAAGATGGAATCAAGGGTAAATGTAGACCTAGGAGATGAGAAGGGCTATTTTATTGTCAAGCACTTGAGTCAAGGAGTGGATAGAGGATGATTTCAAGGGATTTTAAGATGAGAAAAAAAGAGAGAAAAGAAGGAGCTCACTTGGAATAGTTTAAATTTTCTCAGTAAAGCAGGAGAGTAGGTACTCAACTGAGAGTTGAAGGGTGGTTCAGAAAATTTGAAAAGAGAAGAGTTTTTGGAAAAGCTTTTAATGAGCCAGGTAGTAAGATAGAGAATCAATTAGGGAGGAATAAAAAAATCACCTTGCTGCATTGATGAACTAGTTGGATATCATAAGTTTATAATATAAAATATGACAAGCTGCCTGTGGCATGGAAATTGGTGGGATTCCTCATCCAATTTTCACTCTTTTTCTTCATTTTTCACTCTTTTTGTTCTTTTGTAACAAAACACTAAGCCTACCTTGGATTCCTAATCTAAAGCCCATTTTTTCATTTCTGTTTATATTCTGACTCCTTTCCATCTCAGTTCCCTTCCCCTATCCAAAATAGATCAGTTCTTTCAATCAATCAATTGAAGTAATATTTGCAAAGGACTCAGCTCAGTTCCTGGTATGCAGTAGGTACCTAATAAATGCTTACAAAACACATAAAAATTGTATCTCTGATTTTATGGATATGGAGCACTAGAAAACTTTCTCTACCATTGCAGGAAGGCCTCCTATAACTCTGACTTTATCTCAGTCCCCTAGAACTCTCTGCCTCCAATGCTTCTCCAGTTATAAAAGGGAACTGCCAAGATTTCACATGGGGCTCTTCCAACTATGCTCCTCACAACATCATTGCAGGTAAAGTAAATGATTCAGTCTGGGGTTAACTGAGGCTAAAATTTTTTTAAAGGAAAAGAAATGGTGGATGATTTATCATAAAAAATATTAGTTTGTAAATCAATGGCAGAGCTGGCACAGATTGCAGGACTTCCCAATCTATGCATCACCCACTGAACCAAACTGTTTCTTGTGATATGATTCATAGCAAGGCCAACATTTTTCTCTAAATCCCTGAAACTTAGCTCTTGAAATGGTTTTCTATTATCCTTCTTTTGCCTGTAATTCAGCATTTGACTCACTTTTGTAATGCATGGAGCCAGGGACATTTTCCATTTTTTAAAAGTCTCTCCAAACCTTTGCAAAGGGACTTATGCTCTTGGGTTTTGGTTACTTATGTTATTTAATTAGGCCACTTTTCCTGTGGAACTTTAGGAGCATACAAACCATTGGATCTTTAGATGGATCTTTTCAAGAAAGCCAAACAAAGTGACAGCCAAACTCCCAAAAGCAATGATATTTCTAGAGGACTTCCTTTACTGCATCATTATCAGATACTTTGATGTATTTTACTTATACTTCTTCTAGTTGAATGTTTATGATTGGATCCATGAGGGTAGTTAGGTTTGTGATAATATGATACCCTCTCTTGAAATATCAACCAACTACTTATTATTCTTGGTATAAGCATTTTGTAAACTAACAGTAAGCTGACTACTTTCTGGAAAGTTTACTAATTGGAAATTATGCAAATAGAAATCTAATTTGCCTATAGGAACAATAGTATAAATAGGAAAGTTATTTCAAAAGATTTAATATCTATCTGTACAAGTAGAAGTTATTATCACATCCTCTGCCTCAGTTTTCTTATCTCTGAAATGGAAATAATAATTGCATCACTTCCCAATATTATTGGGAGGATCAAATGAAATAATAATTGTAAAGTTCTTAGCATAGTATTATATACATGTTAGTTATTATTATGTGTTGTTACCATCACCATCATCATCATAATCATCATTATCACTATATTTAATACATATTGTAATCCTTCGATTTATGTTTGCTTCTATACTTCAAAAATTCTCTAATCTCAGTTGGTCAACAACTTTAATTAAGTTCTTAGTATGTTCCAGTTCCTAAACCCTGAGGATATAATGAAAGGTTAATCTACCATATTGATAATTTTGTTCTATTATTAATCCAAAGTTAATGGAATCATTCTAAACAAAGTTCCTCTACATATTAATACCATTAATTTTTACATCTCATAATTTGAAACAGGTATTTTAGAATTACTTTATCCCTTTCTTTATTTCCCTTTCTCCTCTTGATTTTTTCTTCTTCAGTTTCTCTGAAAACTTCCTTCTGAAATAAATATTGACTGATTGAAACTTTTCATGATTTATTCAATAAAATTCTCTGCGGGACATCTCATTTTGCCAGAAACTATTTTATCTTCACTGTTTTCTTTCTGTTTGGGAAGTTTGCTTGCCATTTGAAGACTTTATTCGAGTGACTATCTCTCCCCTGTCAGTGTTACAAAGACTGTTTGCTTCCCGGATATCCAGTCCCTATTTTCACAGGGTATGCTAAGTAGATAATTCTGGACTCGTGTAAATATTACACTCCAATTTTTGTGATCTTCCTCAAATCTTAAAAAGTGAATTGTGATTGTATTACTAATGTTTAGTAAATTATTCCTGTGTTTCTTCTGGAAGTTTGTTGTATTTTTTTCTTTTAGCAACATTGAAGGCTTTGTCTTCTGAGTCTGTCATTTAGACCTGTGTGTTTTCAGTCATTTGAATAATTCCTTGATTTTTTGATCCTGATACTCTAAAGAGTATGAAATTCCATTTTCTTGTATCATTTTATTCAATGGATTTTTAAAAAATTGTATTTGCAGTATTGGTAATTTTCTTCATCATTTTCCTCAGTTTTGTCCATGATCTTTTAAATTTCAGTGGTCTTGTATTTTAGTTTCTTCATGTATTTTTCTTTTAGGTTTTCAATCTCTTCTTTTATTCAGTATTGCACTGCCAGTTGTTTAATTTCTTTAATGACATTTATATTCTTTGAGGACCTCTCTTGGGATATACTTTATGTTTCATTTCTTTTTCCATCTCTGTTTCCCTAGTAGTTTAGCTGATTCAATTACTCTACTGTATTTTCTAATTGCCTTGCTATGTTCATTTTAAAATTTTAATTGCTTTTAAGTCTTTCTTTTTTTAAAAAAACATTTCTCCTTTCTATTTTTTTTGAGTATATATGTGGAGTCTGGTTCCTTTTGATCTTTCTATTTTGATCAGCATAAATTGAATTCACGAAACATTTTAAAAGCACTTGTTAAATAGTACTCACCAAGTTAAGCACTAGGGATCCAAAGCCACAAACGAAATAATCATTGCCTTCTAGGAATTTGTCTTCTATTGGAGTGTGTAAATTACAAAATAGATTTTGGTTTGATGATAGGAAAAGCTTCTTAATAATTAGTGGAAATGTTTTTATTTACAACAAAGTGGAACTGGACTGCCTTGGAGTAATAGGTTCCCTAGAAGCCTTCAGATGAAAACTGGATGACCACAATTCTCAGGAGGGGTAGAGAGGATTTCTGTTCATTCATGTGTGGGTCATGTTGAATGGGTTTTGAAGACCCATTAAATTCTAAAATTCTGTAATTCTAGAAAGTAATTCATATCCTAAATAGACTATTTCTAAAAGTAGAGAAAGATTGTAGGCCTACTATATTCCTTTTATGAAGAAAATGTGATTTTACATCTCTGAACCAGTTAAGGATTTAATGTGAATGCTTAAGTGAGAAGTTTAAATGAAGAAGAAAATTATAGGCCATCATTTTTTATGACAATCACCAAAACATTATTAAATATTTGTAAATAGAATACACTTTCTTTTAAAAAATGTTTCTTTTGACCAAATCATACCTACAAGAGAAAAAAAAGTGTTTGCTTTTAGATGCACGGAAAACATTCTTTGATGTTAACAGTAAAAAAAAAATACAGATATTTCATAAATGATTATGTGTATCTATAGACACACATGTGTCTAAGTCACCTAAAAGAAATACAGATTTTGTCTATTTTTCATCCTTCAATAATATGAATCTCCCCATTGTAGTCAAAGGTCACTGGATAGCACTGACATCACAGAGGAGGAGGATTCAAGGGCTTTTTGAAAGTTTTTAGCATAACTGATAAGACTTAAATGTCCTGAGTTGGTCGAATTTGTCATTTTTTTAAAACTAGTAGATTGTCTGAAGGGCTCTCTCCTGATGAACTAGCCAGAAGCAACTTTTTCAGATCCCTCCTTCTTAGATTGGAATTATATAAGAATCCCTCTCCAAAACTGCATTTTGGGAGTCCTATTTTCTAGCTAGATTCTTCATGCAAGCATGCATAATCTACAAGTTTAGAGAAATTTAATAAATGTGCATGTTAATCTAATTCTTGTTCTTTCTTGAGACCAAACTCTGGAGGCTAATGTTTGTCCCTTATTAGATCAAACTTGGAGGTTAACACCTTGTTTAGTTTAATTCTTTATTAAAACCAAATTTATGGTGGTAGTAGTCTCTCTCTCTCTCTCTCCACATATGTATAAACATATCTATATATATACATATATTTGCCATAAACTAATATTATGTACAATTGATGATAATTAAATATTCCCAGTAAAAAAAGATATAAAGCAAAACTATTCTCATCACTCTTATTAAATATTGTTTTAGAATTATTACACGAATAAGGTAATGAAACATGATGGCATGAAACAAAGATTAAAGGAATTAAATTTTCCATTGTCAATGGAAAAATAAAAAATCTCTATTTTCTGTCTATAAGACATGGTTTTATATATATATATATATAAAATGCAATTATATTTATATATCTATATATATTTATGTATGTAAACATACATATATAACAACACACATATATATATATGCATATATATATTTCCAAAGATATTAAATAAAAAAATTAAGGTAATGACTGACTTTAACAAATGAACAGGCATAAGCCATCACTCCCCTACTACCACAAATAAACTCCATTTTCATATAACCACTAATAAAAAAAATTAAAAGACAAATATTCTTCATCATCATAATGCAATTGTTTTATGTTCAATAAAAGTTTATCAGTCAAAAGCTAGTTTTAGCTTACTATTTCATATCAATTCTTTTACTTTTCCCCTGATTTATTCAATTTTGCTCCCCTTAGCTTAAACTCAAAACCTTTTCTCCTCTTAAATCCCTCTTTTACCCATTTCCTTTCTTTTTTCAGAGGAGGAACTTGACAGTTACTGAGAAAATTGAGAATATTTCTCCTGAATTCTCTTTTCTCCAACTCTACCTTCCAAATCACTTCAACCTAACCCCTCAGACCTTCCTCCTTTGCTCCACTTATAATGTAAGAGGTGACCATTATTCTTGTGCATTTGATTTTATGCTTTCCTGTGACCTTTGGGAGACTGCCTGTTTGATCATCCTCTCTCTCTCCCCTAATTTTCCATTTCTTATTATCCACTGGCTCCTACCTTACAGCTTACAAATATTCTCAAATATTTTCTATCCTTAAACACAAACATGACTAACACACACACACACACACACACACACACACACAAACACTGCCCTTCTTATATAATCCAAGAAACTTCTTGAGGGGAGAGACTATCTTTGCATTTTTTTTTTGTATCCCCAGAACTTAGCATAATTACCCTGATACATAGAAGCTACTTAATAAATGTTTATTAACTAACATGATACGGGATCAAAGGTCAGGATCAAGACTAAGATTAGATAAAAAATACTCTGGATTATATAGACTGGGTCTAGGACAGAGAGGATAGTTGAATCTATAAAAGCAGATATTACCAAAAGAAAAAAGATAGATCTAGGAAAGAGAGCCCTGAGAGACACTGTACATAGGGAGTGGAAGGATGCAGATCCATTCATTAAAGAAGTCTAAGAAGGATTTTAGAATTATTACATGAATAAGGTAATGAAACATGATGGCATGAAACAAAGATTAAAGGAATTAAATTTTCTATTGTCACTGGAAAAATAAAAAAACTCTATTTTCTGTCTATAAGACATGGTTTTATATATATATATATATATACACAATGTAATTATATTTATATATCTTTATATATTTATGTATGAAAATATACATACAGATATAACAACACACATATACATAAATATGCATATATATATATTTCCAAAGATATTAAATAAAAAACTAAGAGGGAAGCAACAAGCAAATAAGTATACAAATAACCTCTATTCAGAATAAAAAGGAAATAATTAAAAGAAAGAGAGCATTAGAATTTTGAGAGACTGGAAAAGGTTTCTGCTGAAAGATGGGATTTGAGTTAGGACTTGAAGGAAGCCAGGGAAGTTAAGAGGTGGAGAAGGAGAGAGAGAGCTTATCAAGGGAGTGAAAACTAGTGAAAATGTACAGAATCTAGGTAAAGCATGTTTTGTTCATGGAACAAAAGAGATCAATGTTACTGGATCAGAGTTTGGGATTGGAAGAAAATTGGAAAGGTGGTGGTGGAGGGGTTAGTGTGTGAAAGGCCTTGAATCCATGTCATAAGTAGATAAGAGTGCTAGATCTTGAATTAGGAAGATTTGAGTTCAACTCTGGTCTCAGTTACTAGCTGGGCAAGTCACTTAACCCTGTTTGCTTCAGTTTCCTCATTTTAAAAATGAACTGGAGATAGAAATGGCAAGCCTCCCTCATATTTCTGCCAAGAAAATCCCAAATGGGGTTATGAAGAATTGGACATGATTGAAACTACTGAACAACAAAAATTATTATTCTTATTCAAGTAGAGCATGTTTGACTAGTTGTTAGGCATATTATAGTAGGCATTCCTTCGTTCTTGGGTTGAACTATATGACCTCTATGTGGCTTTTCTAATCTAGTAAACATATATTAAGGTTAGACACAATACTAACCTTCCCACTCTCAAATCCTGTTTACCCAGTGTTTTAGAGAAGACCTTTAGCCTTCAACACTCCTGACTGACTTATATAATTGGAGAATATTTAACAAAATAAATAAAATAATATAAACCATAGACTAAATAAACTGCCCATGGGGATCCTTATGTATGGATTAGGGGACATTTCATTTGAGTTTGACTTCACTGTCAATGATCCACCTCTTTTTCTAATCACATTTCCTGGATAATGCTTCTTGCACAAGTCATCATTGGATATCAAATTTCTATTCCAGCTTATTCCTGTTTTCCCCCATAATTTTTGCATCTTTAGCCAGATTACTGAAGACCTGGAAAGGACCAAGTCACATGTTAATAAGCCTTTAAGCTGAATCAAATAACCTGAATCTGGATAGATATAATTCACTTAATTTGTATATTGCTTAATGCTCATACACTGGATTCTCCCATTCCTCAATCTCCCATTCCTGGAATGGATTCCTTTATCCTCTCTGTTTCATCTCTCTTTCTTCAAGACAGTTAAAGTCTTTCCCTGATCTCTCAACCTCCTTTCCAAACTACTTTTTATTCATTTTATATGTATTTATGTCCCCTGAGAGATTGTAAGCACTTTGAAAGGCTTCATTTTTATCTTTGCAAGTATTTTTTGCATTTAGAATGGGGCTTGGCTCTTAACAGGTAGATGATAAATGCTTAATAAGTGATTAATTGACACTGATATTTCCTTCCTTCCTAAAATCAATTTATATGCCTTAAAATGACTCTGTATACATGGAAGTCATGCTGTGCCCCCTCGGGGGGAAGGGACATTTTAGCAGAAGAGAAAGGGAAAATATGAATCCCTGAGCTAAATCTTTGGAAAAGAAATTCCTATAGGAGTCTCATCCCCAGAAGAAGTTTCCTAGGTAGTGCCACCAAAAATCCAGTCAGAAGTTTTCAGTTAGGAATAACCCCAAAGGCCATGTTTGCTCACTTTTGACTTAAGGGATAAATTAAAGTTAATCAGACCACCTGGGAAAGGAGCCCTCTACCTCAACCTCATTACAAAATTCCTGGTTCTAACTAACAGTCCTTTCTAACAAAACAGGAGTCACTTTGCCTAACCCATTGTAACAGGCTCCTACCCTGTTTGAGTAGGTCAGATAATAGCCTTCTCCAGTTCTGACTTGTCTCTTGGAGCTCCCTGGTTGTAGGATTACTCATCCCTCATGACTGCCCCCACCTACTAGAAGCATCAAGCCATTGTTAATTCACTTAGATTTCTGATCATGCATATAGTCTAATTGGATTAAAGGGGGAATGTGGGGCTTGCACGGAGCAACAATGAGAATTAATCATAAACTCTCACCAATATTTTTACAATAACCATGATTGATTATTACTTTCTCCCTCCCCTGTTCTGGGTAGAATTCAATCTGTCTCTCTGTCTCTGTCTCTGTCTCTCTCTGTCTCTCTGTCTCTCTCTCTCTCTCTCTCTCTCTCTTTCCCTTTCCCCTCTTTTAGATCATTTTCAAACTGCTGGAGAGAAACCCCCAAATTAAGCAGCTTCTCATAATTTCCTATCTCTGCAGGAATTAATAAGTCAGACAACCAGCAAGCATTGGTTAAGTCTGCTAGGTGTTGGGATCACAGGATCAAAGATGGAAGTCTTTGTCTTTAAGGAGCTTACACTCTATGTACATATATAAAAATCATACAATACATATAAAATTAATGCAAGGACTTTTCAGGGAAGAGGTGCTGGAAGCTAATAAGTAAAGAAAGACCTTGGATTGGAGAAGGCACATAAGTTAAACATTTGAAGGAAATAAAGGATTTTAAGAGGCAGAGGTGAAGGGCAGTTCATTCATTCCTGGGATGGAGTTTATGAAAAGACCCAGGCATAGGAGTTCTAAAGCAATAATTGAGGGATAGCAAGAAGGTCAGTATGGGTGGACTAGAGCATGTGAAGAATAGCCTAGAAAATAAGTATGCTAGAGCTAATGTTAAAGAGGGCGTTATTGTTTGTCCTTTGTTCTCAAAAAGGACCAATGACATCATGAGGGTGATGTCTTGACTTGCTCATGAATTGTATATAAGTGAGCCAGAGCTGCTCAAAGCTGTCAGAGGATTTTAATTCCAAATAAAAAAGGCTCATCTCCCCCCATCTCCCATCATAGAATGGGTATAACAAAGTTTATACTATTCAACTCATAGAGCTGTTGTGAAGAAAGCACTTTTTAAATTAAGTGGTCATTAAAATTCTCATATTTGTAGTTTTATCTCTGATTAGAGAGATCATTTTTCTTATATTGGAAGCTCAGATGCAGCCATAAAGATCTTCACTTGCTCTCTCTTGAGGGCACCCTCACTTGGACACAACAACCCTTCCAAGAAAAGCTTTAAATAACTCTGGACTTCCATCCCCTGAAAATCACAACTCAAAAACCCCAACTAGCGTGTTTGCTTTTACTACCCAGATAAAGGATGTAATTAATTCAAATTACTTTAAGAAGCAATAGAAAAGGGCAGCTAGGTGGCGCAGTGGATAAAGCACTGGCCCTGGAGTCAGGAGTACTTGGGTTCAAATCCGGTCTCAGACACTTAATAATTACCTAGTTGTGTGGCCTTGGGCAAGCCACTTAACCCCATTTGTCTTGCAAAAAAAAACCTTAAAAAAAATAATAGAAAAACTCCCTTCCTCTTCCCCTCCCTATCTCCCAACCTGGGAGATTCTCTTTGACTAATATATCTATTCTCAGGGGAAGAGTGGACAAGAATAAGGATCACACATGAGGGACACACACATAGAGAACATATGGACAGGGCAGGTATGGAGAGGTATACATATAGGTAATGCATATGACCAGTGGACACACTTCTAAGGGTATGCACCTAGAGACACCATGTGGTCAGAGTGCTTGGATCTAAGAGGGTCAACTCATATTTCCTCAGGGCCACCAATTTTTTCTGCTGCTGTTTGTATGACTCTTGCCAGGCACTTACTTTTTGGGCATTTATTTTTGGTTGGTTTTACTCTGTGCCAGATACTACGTCATGGCTGCTTCTAGGGTGTGGCATTTCTCTATTCATCCCACAAGTGAACCAGTCTCTTGCCTGTTGAACTTGTTTCTGCCTCTAGCTAATGGGTTTCATTTTTTCAGGGGTTCTGCTAGTCATCTCAGCTCCTCCCTTTGTTAAGTCTATTAGTAGGGCTAATTAGAAGTGTATCAGCATGGCTAATATGACAGAAAAAGAAAATGATAGATGTTGGAGGGGATGTGGGAAAATCAGGGCACTGATATACTTACTGTTGGTGGAATTTGAGCTGATCTAGACATTCTGGAGAGCAATTTGAAACTATGTGTAAAGGGGCTATAAAATGGTACATACCTTTTGATTCAGCAACACCACTGCTAGTTCTATTTCCCAAAGACATACAAAAGAGGGGGATAATTTATTTGCACAAAAATATTTCGAACTGAAATCAAAATGAACTGAAAATCAAAAGGATGCTCATCAATTGGGGAATGGCTAAACAAGCTGTGATATATGTAGTGGAGTATAATTGTGCTATAACCAGTGATAAGATTTCAGAAAAACCTGGAAAGACTTACACGAACTATTGCAAAGTGAAGTGAACAGAACTAGGATAATATTGTACACAGTAACAACATTGTTGTTTGATGGAGAAATATGAACAATTATTCTCAGTAATACGATAATCCAAACAATCCCAAAGGCCTATTAATGAAGCATATTTATCCACCTTCAGAGAAAAAACTGATTTTTTTGATTGCTATTTTTTCATTCTTTCATTTGAGTCTTTTTTGTATTGATATGGGAATGTTTTACATGATTGCACATGTATAACCTATATCTGATTGCTTGCCATCTCAGGGAAGGAGGAATAGAATTTGGAATTTAAAACTTAAAAATAACTCATTTTTTAAAAAAAGGAGTCTATCAGCAAGTTTCTCTCAAAGTCAGTTTGACAGCTCTTTAAACTTGAGACTATGAGGTAATATATTCAAGTAGAGTTCCTGAACAAAAGCCAGTATCCCCAAGCTAGAATTGTCTGTCTTTTGAAGCATTTCCTCCTGCTAGCAATATTAATATTACTCTTCCACATCAACATATATAACTATTTAGTTGCTGACTTGTTGATCTGCATCTCCTCAAACAATTTCAGGAGCTGACTTTTCAATAAATTCCTATATAGCTCTGTGTGTGTGTGTGTGTGTGTGTGTGTGTGTGTGTGTGTGTGTACATGTGCATGCATCCACGGAGAAGGTAAGAACAAGAAATATTAAGATCCCCTTGTACTTCAAATACTTTCTCATGAAGCCCTGGTTTTCACAAGCAGCAAACCTTCTAGAATCTGAGTTCTGAGTACCTTTGAGTATTTAATGTCATTAGCTGAATGTTTCTGGGGAGGGAGAAACCTGGGAGTTCTAGGGGAACCCATGGTTCTTGTTCTGGGGAGAGACACTGCAGCAAGAAAATCCCTTTACACATGAGCCTCAGGTTTGTCATATCTTCTGCTCAGGTAATCATAGGTCCCAAATAGAAGTTTTTATATAGAAATGTTCTCTAAGTTGTGAAAAACTCTGTTATGAGATATTAACATATAATCTATAATACAAAACATGCACTATAGAAAAGATAATATAAATGCATGTTAGCTACCTAAGAAGCTAATCAAAATGAAGCTGTGCTAGAGTCAAAAGACCTAAGTTCAAATTCTGACTCTGATTCTACTTTAAGATCTTTGGCAAGTCACTTATGTTCCTGGGTCTCAGTTTCCTCCTCTGTAAATAAATAGATTGGGCTTGATGGCTGCTGAGGTCTCTTTCAGGTTTAGATCTAGGACTATGCGGTGACTATTATAGTGGTTTGTATCTCCTCTTTTCATTACTTTTAAGAAAAAAGAAAAAAATGTCATTAGGTCCACTAGGTGTCAGTTGTGTACTTCAAATAAATTTACAAATGACCTTTTTTTTAAACTTTTGAACCCAAGAGGAAAAAAAGCAATTGACTGGAGTAGAAGAGATGTTAGTAGATGCTGGGCAATCAGAATTTGAAAATGAATAAGGAAACAAAAAATGAAGTAGATATCAAATGAATATGAAAAGCTTCTACACAAAATTAATGTAAGAAGGATACTGCTCAAATGGCAAAAAGTCTTTGAATCAAATTTCTCTGATAAAGGTTTTTTATCTAAAACATACAATTAACCTATCTATAATATAGATATCAAAAACTAAAAGCCATGCTCTAGTAGATAAGTAGTCAAAGGATATAAAAATCATTTCAAAATAAGAATTATAAACTATTGTAGATTCTGAGAAAGAATCTTCCAAATCACTAAAAATAAGAGAAATGCAAATCAAAACAGCTCTGAGATTTGTGTAAATAAATAAAGTAAACAAAGTGTCTAAAATGTCCATATACTTTGATTCAGAGATTCTATTACTAGACTTAGACTGCACAAATAAGTTATGAATAGGAAGAAAATTCTCATACACTCCAAAATTTTTTTTTGTTTTTGGTAGTAACAAAGAAATGGAAATAAAATAGATTCCCGTCAAGGAGAAAATGGGTTAAGTTATTGTGGTACATGAATGTAATGGAATATTATTGTGCTATTTAAAAAAAAAGGTGAAAAAAGATAACTACAGAGAATGTGGAAAGATCTATATGAGCTGATGCAGTGAAGTAAGGAGAGTCAAGAAAATAATATGCAAAATAAATACAACAATGTAAACAGAAATACCACAAAAAGAAACAATTACAAAAAAAGTAGATATTGTCAAATATAATATGTCAAAATTTCAACTATGTTTCTAAATTTCATAGCTGGAAGGAACTTTAGAAATTACCTAATCTGCTGGTCTCCAAAATAGGGTCCATGTATCTTTGGGGACTTGGGGTATTTTCCCACAGGTTAGGTAATCAGCTAATTAGTGCATGGGTGGATTGGTTAAAACCTCCATCTTCCCTACAATGGTCAATCTTAGGCTTATCTCTGATATAACTATATGTCCTCCTTCACTTGTTATTGCTTAATATTTCCAAATTCTCCTCTTTCCCATGACTGGTTACTCATGGCTGTGCCTGGTCATTGGCTTCTTGGAACTGTTAGAGCCTCCCACAGCTATCTAAAGCTTGGAAAATTCCTCTTCCCTCCCCATCAGATAATCGTGCAGCTACTATGGGCACTGGACTTTGTGCTCTGGGTCAGTGCATGATGAGTAAAGTCCTCAGTCCAATCTTTTTGTGTGGGACAGAATTAGTTATACAAGATAAACAGGCATGGGTGAGTGCATCCAACTGCTTTATAATTCTAATTACATTTCCTTAAGTCCCATTTCTTTTCCAAACTTACTTATTACTGTTGAGTATAATATCATCCTTTTAGTCATTCAGGTTAGCAACCTCAGTGTCATCAGCAATGCAGGAATTAAATTTTCAGTCCATCTAAGTAGTAAGACAAATTGTATTTGTAATCCTAGAGGTATATATAAGTTTTATATTTAATCCATTTACGAATAGGCCCCATTCTATAGCTTGGCCTATATACTCATTAGCTGGAGAGCTTCTGCTATTATGCATTATCTTGCATAAAATCCATGGGCTGTACAAACAAAAGAAGAATTGTGTCACAATAAAATATAATGGATGAAAAAGATCAAAGGCAAAAATTTCTAAATAAAAATTCACTAAAGGGACATGAAGAGAATAACCAGAATTGAAATGAAAATTTTCTTAAGATACAATAAAATGGGGGTGCAACTAGGTGGAGCAGTGGATAGAGCACTGGTCCTGGAGTCAGGAGGTCCTAGGTTCAAATACATAATAATTATGTAGCTGTGACTTTGTGCAAGTCACTTAACCCCACTGCCTTGCAAAAACTTAAAAATAAGATACACTAAAATGGAGAATAAACACACTAAAGGAATATATAAAATTATCAAAACTAAAGATTGATTATGAAAGAACTTAAGTATAGCTAAGAAATCTCCGTATAAGATAATGATGAAACGCAACAACTTAGAAATATCATTGGTAAATATAAACAAAACAACAGGTCAATAAGAAGCAAAATTATTTCATCAGACAACAGAATGGTGGAAATAATAAAAGAAGTGAAAAACATCCAGAAAATTACTCAGCTGGAAAAATTTTTGGAATTTATACAAGTTAAAATGATGAAACTGGAGGAGTTAGAAAATATTTATGAATTATTGGACTCTGAAAACCATGAATATGACTTCTATATTACATGAATTTGTACCTGAAATACTAATGAATGAAAGTGAAGAAGATCATGAATGAGTCCTGTACAAATTTATGTTACATAATTTCAACTGGACCTTCATAGCTGCTAGGCAATCCCTTATTTCCCTTAAGAATTCACTATTCTATTCTTCCTCAGCAGCTTTTTTGATAGTTTTCATCCCTCCTCATGGCTCTTTTGTAAATGCCTTTATTTCTTGTTTGGTTAAGAATACATCCCCTACCCATAGATGGGAGAAGTATATGATCTGTTTCACTTCTAATTTTTTTATAGTATAACCTTTAATATTAAGATCATTTTCCATTAGAAGGTATTATGGAATGTCAAATGTTAGCTTAAGCTTAATTTCTGTCATATTGATTCAAGTTTTCCTAATAGTTTTTATGAAATAGGGAGATTTTTCTAGGTAATTTATATATTCCATTTTATTAAGCACTGAGTTACTGAATTCTATTATTACTGACTCTCCCTTGTCTAATATGTTTCACCAATTTATCTCTCAGCTGAGAACCTTGTCTTACATTTTACTGAAAAAATTGGAACCATTTGCAATGAAATCTCTCTTCTTCCCTCCTCATCTCCCATTGCTTAGGTGCCTTCTGCTACTCTCTCCTCCTTGTCCCCTCTTTCAATGATGAAATGGCCTTTCTTCTTACCAAGGTTAACTCCTTATTCAGATGATCCCATTTCATTCTGTCTCCTCCAACAGCTGCCCCTTTCACTTATTTTCAATTTCTCTTTGTCTATGGGCTACAAACATGTTTATGTCTTTTCCATCCTGAAAAAAATCCAAACCCTCATTTGATCCTTCCATTTCTGTTAATTATCATTTTATTTCTCTTCCATCCTTTGTAGCTAAACTCTTTTGAAAAAAGTTCAGGCTAGATGAAAATGCAATGAAATGAATATAAAACTGATTGCACGCAAAAGAATACTCATTAATGGCTCTAAGTCAACTTGAAAGTAAATTTACTATATGGTGCCTCACACACTTGCATTTGTCCTTTTATGCTTCAACATTTTTACCAATGACTTAGAGGGATGATGTACTTGTCAAATTTGGACTTGTCAAACTTTGTTTCTAATTTTTAGCTATCATAAAAAGCATTGCTATAAATATTTTGAAATACAAGGGATTTTGTTTTCTTTTTTTCTTTTTTTTAATCAATGGCTTCCTTGGAAACCCAGCAATGAAAAGTCTAGTTCAAAGGATATGGGCATTTTGGTTACTTTATTTGAAAAATTCCAAAGGTCTTCCAAAATGAGTGTACCATTTCATAGCTCCACTGCCTATGCATTAGTGTGCCTATCTTTCCATAATCCCACCAACATTGTTGCCAATTCTTTTGTCATTTCTTGTCAATTTACAGGGTGTGAGGTGAAACCTCAATGTTGTTTTGATAGTTCTCTTATTAGTGATCTTTTCCCCATATGATTGTAAATTCTTTGTAGTTCTTGAGAACTGTTTATTCTATTTTGACTCTCTATTGGGGAACAACTTTTAGTTATATATATATATATATATATATATATATATAGATAGATAGATAGATATAGATATAGATAGATATAGATATATTAACTGTTTATATGTCTTGGATTCCATGCCCTTAGCACAGAAATGTAATACAAAGTTTCCCTCCCCCCATTCAGCCACATCCCTTATTCTAGATGTATTGATATTGTCTGTGTAGAAGCTTTATAATTTTTCAGATAATCAAAGTTATCCATTTTATCTTTTGTTATTGCCTTTATTTCTTGTTTGGTTAAGAATACATCTCTTACTCATTTCTATGAGAAGGATATAATCTTTTCTTTATAACATAAATTTTAGTATCAATATCATATATTCATTAGAATGTATTCTGGAGTATTAGATATTGGTTTAAGTTTAATATTTGCCACACTGCTTTCAAGTTTTCCTAATAGTTTTTATGAAATAAGTTTTTTCCTAAGTAATTTATGTTTTCCACTTTATTAAACACTGGGTTATTGAATTTTATTGTTTCTTACTCTCTCTTGTCTAATGCATTCCAATGATTTATCTTTCTATTCTTTAACTAATGCCAGATAGTTTTGATTGCTTCTGCTTTATAATATGGTTTGAGTCTGAAAGTGATGTTCCTCCTTTATCCTTATTTATTTTCATATTTCCCTTGATATTCCAGATCTTTTGTTTTTCCAAATGAATTTTGTTACTATTTTATGAAGTTCCATAATACAAGTTCCCTTGGTACTTTGGTATAGCATTGAAAGTATAAATTAATTTTAATAGTATTGTCATTTTTATTATATTGGCATAACTTAGCCATGAACACTGACTATTCCTCCAACTATTTAGGTTACTCTTTATTTCTTTAAGGATCAGTTTGTCTTTTGTGTTGCTTTGGGATGTTGATCCCCAGATACTTTATGCATTTTGTGGTTGGTTAGAATTGAATTTTCTTTTTAGGTTTTTGCAAGGCAAATGGGGTTAAGTGGTTTGCCCAAGGCCACACAGCTAGGTAATTATTAAGTGTCTTGAGACCAGATTTGAACCCAGGTACTCCTGACTCCAGGGCCGATGCTTTATCCACTGCGCCACCTAGCCGCCCCTAGCATTGAATTTAAAAAAAAAATTATTGATTTTTGTGTATTATTATATAGAAATGTGTTGAAATGAGGGTTTATTTTGTTGCATCAACTTTGTTGAAGCTATTAGTTATCTAATTAATAACTTTGCTGGCTCCCTGGGGTTTTTGAAGTAAGTCATATTGTGAGCAAACAGGAATAGTATTTACCTATATTTATTCCTGTGGAGAACAGGCATCTTTGTTTCACTTCCATATGTATTGAAATGGTTTTAGCTAATCTCATTTCATATAAAGCTTTCATTTGGTTTTAGATAGATGCTTTTTTATGATCGTTGAAAAAAGAGGTCCTTCTATGCCTATTTTTTGTCAGGTTTTTAGGATAAAAAAGCATTGTACTTTGTCAAAGACTTTTTCTGCATATATTGTGATAGTCATATGATTTTTGATGTTTTGGTTTTTAATATAACTATGTTGATTATTTTCCTAATGTTGTACTCTCCTTGCATTCTGGATATTTATCCTAATTAATTATAATGAATGATTTCTTGGATAAATTGCTATAGTCTGTTTGATAGGATTTTGTTTACAATTTTTGATTCAATGTTCTTTAATTGATATTGACCCTGTTTTTCCTGTGTTTATTTTCTCTTGGTTTAGATACTAGGACTCAATTTATCTCACAAAATGATTCTGGTAGGTTCCTTTTTATTCCGTTTTTGAGAATTATTTGTGAAGTATAAGTACTAACTTTTCAAAAAGTTTTATAAAATTATCCTGTGAATCCATTAGGATCAGAAACTTTTTCCTTTGGTAGTTCCTTTTAGTGAGATCTATTTCTTTTTTTTGAGATCTAGTATTCAAGATCTCTATCTGGTCTTCTGATAATTTGTTTATTTTATATTATTGAAGGTATTCCTCTATTTCTTTCATGTTCTCAATTTTGTTAGCATACAATATTTCCCGATTATTCTTTTCTTTTTCTTCTGGTTTTGCTATTTGTTTATTTGGTAGTCTATTAATTTGATTTTCTGTTATCTTTAATTAAATCAGATTAGCTAACAGTTTTCAGCCTTTTTAGTTTTCTCAAAGAACCAGTTTTTAGTTTTATTTATCATTTCTATTTTTTGTTTTCAATTTATCCATTTGTCATAATTGTTAACTTTTCCTCTCTTATGATTATTTTCGATTTATTTGCTGATATTCTAATAAAATTATATTTTCAGTTAATTAATCCTCTTTTTTCATTGTGATTGATATATAAATAAATATATATATATATATATATATATATGTATGTATGTATATATAATCAAACAACTAGCATCAAGTGTCTGATTGGATTTCAACTCAATCTTTCTGACTCCAGGGCCAATGTTCCTTCTACTGGACCACCTAGCTGCCCTTTGTTAACATATTACTGTGAGGATATGGTTTTTCTTCCTTAGGAGATATTTTGTTTTTTTTTCAAGAAATTTTGTTATATTGTTTTATCATTATCATTTCTATTTATATAATTTTTTATTGTTTTTTATCATTTGTTCTTGAACTAAACAGATTTAGTTTCCATTTGGGTCTGCTTATTTTGTTTGTGATTGCTGAATCAATTTCTATTTTTGTTACATTTTGATCTGCAAAGAATATATTTACTATTACTTTCTTTTTACATTTGTTTGCAATATCTCTGTAATCTGATATGTGTTCAGTTTTTATAAAAGTTCCATGTGGTATAGAGACATATGCATATATTTTTGCTATCCCATATAGATGATGCCATAAGTCTTTTTAAAATTTTTTTAATTTAAGGTAGTGGGGTTAAGTGACTTGCTCAAGATCAAATAGCTAGGCAATTATTAAGTGTTTGAGGCTGGATTTGAACTCAGGTCCTCTTGACTCCAGGGTTTGTGCTCTATCCATTGCACTACCTAGCTGCACCCGCATAAGTCTTTTAAATATAATTTCTCCAAAAATTTATTCAGTTCTATATTTTCCCTTTTGTGTATCTTCTGTTAGACTTATTAAAAAAAACTCAGAGAGGAATATTGAAGTTTCCTGTCACTATTATATTTGTTTTTTGCTGAGACCATGATGACAGCTACTGTTTTAGTTTTATTTTTATTCACTTGATGTATAGAATATTTTCCCCATCCCCTTTATAGGCCTTTGTTTTTAAAATATGTTTTTTTGTAAGTAACAGGATTTTGTTTGTGTAGCCAGTCTGTCGCTCCTTTTCATTTTAGTGGATTGTTTGATCCATTCACATTTAAAATTATAAGAATTGGGTTTATATTTTTCATCTATCTCTAAAATTGATTTTTAACTAAAGATGATTTTTTCCTTTTTTTGATATAAACAATATTATGTTCCTTCTGTTACTTTAATCTGTTTTGTAAGGTGAATCTGTTTCTACTGACCCTCTTTCCCTTAATCCTGATTCGCTCTTCTCCTCTGTTCTCCTTTTCCCTTTAAGGTTTTGCTTAGTTTTCCTTTTTATTTCCTACTCTTATTTGATTATGTATATTTCTTCTGCCTCTTTTTTTCCCCTCTCAATTAATCAAGTAGATTCTTCTTTCCTCTCCTCTCCTTCAGATAGTCCTGTTTATCAATTGCTTCATTTATTCATTCCACAAACATTTCTGTTGTTTGGAGAGTTTGGCAAGCAAATAATCTTTTCAGTTTTGGTTTTCTGCTTTAAAATGTTTTTAAAATTTTCATTATTATTGACTGTCCATCTTTTGTCCTGTATAATTAAATTCCGATTTCCAGGGTAGGTGATGCTGGGATATGTCTTTAGAAGACATTTTTTATATTTCCTTCTTCTTTCGTAGTTGATGTAGAATAGTCTTGTTGTATTCAAATGTTCTTTCTTTTATATTTGAAAGTCTTCCTCCTTCCCTCCCCTTGCAGAACTTGTCTGATTCTTTGCAGAGCTGATGCTTCCGATTTGGAACAGATTTTTGCTCTTAAGGGGATAAGGCCAATCTGGCTCTTAAGCCCTAAGCAAACTTCCATAGCCTGTAATTGAGGTCTCTAGGAAAAAGGGAGGGAGATCAGGTTGTAAAGGTGAGTTTTGATATAAGCCTGTGTTTTGTACTTCAGGATGCTAGTGCAGCCTTGCTGCCAATATCAGAAAAATGTGAGAGGGGTGCTGTGTGAACTCAGTGTCAGCGAGCATCAGTTCCTGGGTTTTGTTTTTATACCTCCTTTTGGATTCTTGATGACCTAGAGTCTAGGTCCTAGTCCTTGGAGACAGATGAAATTATCTTTGCTGCATAATTTCAGTTTTGGAGAGGTTTGAGAGGTCATGATGTGTTGAGACCCTTTCCTGGATTTCTATGTTGAGTCCCACTTCTGGACTCCCTCAATCTACCCAGGTGAGTGTTAGAGGGGTGGGAGTCAAGGATGACAAAGGAGTCAAGTACTCCATCAATATCTCCAAGAGCTCCATTAATTCACCAAAACACCAGTAGCTTAAATACATTTCCAGTCTCTGATCCACTCCCACTCCTGTGGCACTTAGCAAGACAAGACTCTGGTGTTCAAGGACACTAGGTGAAGATAATTCACAATACTCCCATACACAATGGTTCCCAACATATCTCCTTTCTTGTTTTTGTAATAAAATTATTACATAATGAATGCTACACAAGTTGTAAATAGAAGTTCAAAAATAGTATACACAAGGAGCAGCTAGGTGGCGTAGTGGATAAAGCACCGGCCCTGGAGTCAGGAGTACCTGGGTTCAAAACTGGTCTCAGACACTTAATAATTACCTAGCTGTGTGGCCTTGGGCAAACCACTTAACCCCATTTGCCTTGCAAAAAAAGCCCCTAAAAAATTAATATACACAAATTTCAATTTAACAAAACCAATATTCCCAAATTCCTTGAAATACATTTTATCCCCAATTTACAAAGAGAAAAAAAATCTTTCAAAGCAATCAGATTCATAATCTAAACTAAAAGGAATAACTTTTAACTTTACCTATTTCAGAGTTTAGATACTAACACACTCTCAACACAGAAAACAACTCTTTTGTATTTCAAACTTATCAAAGGAGATTGTTAGATACCCTGGCTGGCACCAAAATCTCAGAATATAGAAACATTTTCACACCTCTCCAGGCCAGTGAAGAGATGTAAAAACATCCTATTGATGATTAAATACATACACACACACACACACACACACACACACACACCCCAAAATATTAGCCATAAGCACAGACTTTATAATCTAAATTTCCCAATCCCAGGAAAAAAAGTCTTCTAACTTTTCTCTTAAGTCATTGGACCAGAAAACCTCCCAATCAATAACCTATTGAAAAAGACAGTCCCCCGAGCAGAGGCCGCGGAGTCGCCCGGAGCTTTTGCCATGAGCGTCCTGGCCTTCATCGACATCACTGAGGAGGACCAGGCTGCAGAACTTCGAGCTTACCTGAAATCTAAAGGAGCTGAATCTCTGAAGAGAATTCTGAAGGTGAACTCCATGTAGATTTAGCTCAGATCATTGAAGCATGTGATGTTTGTCTAAAAGAGGATGATAAAGATGTTGAGAGTGTGATGAACAGCGTTGTATCGCTCCTCTTGATCCTGGAGCCTGACAAGCAAGAAGCTTTAATTGAAAGCCTGTGTGAAAAGCTGGTTAAA
This sequence comes from Macrotis lagotis, assembly GCF_037893015.1. Classification (NCBI taxonomy): domain Eukaryota; kingdom Metazoa; phylum Chordata; class Mammalia; order Peramelemorphia; family Peramelidae; genus Macrotis; species Macrotis lagotis. Next base: position 220,517,385 of record NC_133658.1, on the reverse strand, counting down.
TTTCGGGAAGGTGAACGTCCGTCCCTGAGGCTGCAATTGTTGAGCAATCTTTTCCATGGAATGGATAAGAACACTCCTGTAAGATACACAGTCCATTGCAGTCTTATTAAAGTAGCAGCATCTTGTGGTGCCATTCAGTACATTCCAACTGAATTGGATCAGGTTCGGAAATGGATTTCTGACTGGAACCTTAACACTGAAAAAAATCATACTCTTTTGAGGCTCCTTTATGAAGCTCTTGTAGACTGCAAAAAGAGTGAGACTGCTTCAAAAGTCATGGTGGAGTTGTTAGGAAGTTACACAGAGGACAATGCTTCTCAGGCTCGGGTTGATGCTCACAGGTGTATTGTAATGTAAGAGCATTGAAAGATCCAAATGCCTTCCTTTTTGACCACCTTCTTACTTTAAAACCAGTCAAGTTTTTGGAAGGGGAGCTTATTCATGAACTTTTAACCATTTTCGTGAGTGCTAAATTGGCATCATATGTTAAGTTTTACCAGAATAATAAGGACTTCATTGATTCTCTTGGCTTGTTGCATGAACAGAATATGGCAAAAATGAGACTCCTTACTTTTATGGGAATGGCAGTAGACAATAAAAAAATTCCTTTTGACACAATGCAACAAGAACTTCAGATTGGATCTGATGATGTGGAAGAATTTGTTATTGATGCTGTAAGAACTAAGATGGTTTTACTGCAAAATTGACCAAACACAGAAAAAAGTAGTTGTCAGTCATAGCACACATCGGACATTTGGAAAACAGCAATGGCAGCAGCTGTATGATACACTAAACGCCTGGAAACAAAACTTGAACCAAGTGAAAAACAGCCTTCTCAGTCTTTCTGATACCTAAATTTTTATGAATGATTTTGTTCTCTTTAGAGAAAATTCTAAATCATAGTAAAACGTTCTAAAACAAATTTTGATACTGTCTTGAAGTTTATTGTCTCAAATTTCAAGTTAAAAAATACTATACCAGAAATTTCAGGAACAAAAATAATAAATTACGTAAAGAAAAAAAAAAGAAAAAGACAGTCATTGCCCACCCCCCCTCCCTGAACCAGGAAAAAGGCATGGGGGTACCTTGATTTCTAAAATAAGTTTTTGGAGGGGTCTTGTCCCTGTAGCAAAGCCTACATTCCATCTGAGACATAAGCTTGGCTTTTGAAGTTGCAGAAAGGAAGATTTCCCTCCCCCCCCCCCCCCCCCCCCGCAGAGGGTGGGAAGGGCAGAGAATAAGAGATAGTATTTGAAATCACCTAAGTGGTTAACACCAGTACAACCTGGAGTTGCAGCACCTTGTAAACAGTAGCCATCACCACAACAAACTGTCCAACAGCATGTGACACTTTCGCTCCCAACACTGGAAGCACACAATTTCCAACCCTCTGTTGCTGGAGCAAGGATTTCGAGGCCCCTGGCCATAGGTTGAAAATTTCTAGCTGTATTCGTCTTCTGTGTCAGGGTCTGTGTCAATGTCTGTGTCGACATAAGACTCTGCTTTAGGGTCTTCAGCAACGGCAAGAAGTCTCTAAAGTTGCCTGTTGGTTTAGGGGTTTAGATTGTGCCTAACGTGCATAGCATAATCAGACTGACAACCGGGGCCAAAAAAGCAGGTCCTCTGCATCCTGTTCATTGTGCTGGTAGGACTCCTGCTGAGCAAGAAGCTTCATCCCCTGTGACACTACCTTGGAGATTCCACTTCCACTGATTCCTCAATATTGACTTCTCATTACTTTCGATGGCTTTAGGGCTGGTTCTTGCTTGAGGGACCTCCATCCCCCTGCATCCCTTGCCTCAGAGACACCCTTTCCCAACTCAACAACAGCCCCAATCAGGGAGTCTGTGCTAATTCTAACCCCTAGTTGATATATCTCTTCCCCATAATATTGTAGGGAGTCCTTCAATTATGAAAGGAGTGACAGTCCCTGCTCTATCTTCTTTTCTCCATTTCAAGGATCGACAAGAAATTTCTGTTTCCTATGTATCTCCAATGCCACTAAGTTAGTATAAGCAACTTGCTTAGGCCAAGCTTGTGGCCAGTTTTGTGTGGGGAACACAGTCTGATCTGCCCCCGTGTCAATCAAGCCTAAGAAAGCAATTCCTTCTACTTGAATAATCCAGAGGTTTTTCTGAAGAAATCATCATTGTAAACATAATTTCATTATGGTTTCTCTGTTTTGACCCCTTTTTTCAATTCACTTTCCTTCCTATTTACACCAGATCTTGAAAAAACACTTAACTGTAGCCATCATCATCATCATTAGCATTCATTATTGCAATAGAGAAAATTTCCCCACTCACATGCTTTACTAAAGGTATAATGTGAGTATCCTCTGGATTAGGTGGAGCCAAAATAATTGCAAACTCCTCATCCATTAATTGTAAAGGGTGGATAGGTACTTCAGTAGAAGTATATGGAGGCGCCCTAAATTTACCAGCACTCTTGACAGTCAATAGTTTGATATGGGTCAGCTTGCTACCAAAACTGAATACTGGTTTTTCTATTCCATCTCCTGCTGGTCCTGAACTGTCATACCCCATGATTATTTTTGAGGGGCCCAGGGGGAGGGCCCCTTTCTCTGTTTAAATTTCCTTGTCTACATTATGATGCCCAGGGTCCTGCCTTTTCACACTTTGGGCATGGAGTTTTAGGATGATATGCCCTGACCTTTCTGGGTTTAGCTCCTTGGGCACTCCAACAATCTTTCTTTAAATGTCTAGTTTTTCCACAAACAAAGCAAGTCTGTTTCTATTTATTTCCAATGTGCATATTAGCAAATGCCTCTGTCATTAATTTTGTATGCTACACCTGAGACACTACTCTGTCACATCTTTGAATCATTTCCTTAATGGTGGCATCCCTTCTTAATCATTGCTTTCTGACAATCAGCATTTGCATTAACCCATGCTAATTGTTTTATTAATACATCTATTTCTGCTACATCTCCTAAAGTTCTTCCTACTGCCTCCTGTAACCACCGGGCAAAGAAATCTACAAAGGCCTCATCATTTCTTTGTTTAATAAGTGCAAATGGTTCTTTCTTGTCATTTTGTATTGGAATACACCCCCAAGCATTCTTTACACAGGTAGCAATTCTTTCATATGTCTCTAACCCATAATATAGTCGGTCTGCCTTGTTGAAAAATTGACCTGTACCACTTAATTGTTCATAATATGTGGTGGCATTGGGACCTTGTACATGCCTCAAAACCATCTGTCTATATTGTTCTATAAACTACATCATCCAAAAAACAGATTGTTTGGGTGACAAACATGCTCTATTTGCTTCCAATCATTAGGTGTTCATGTGGAGTATGAAAGAGCATCCAGTTTTAGCTGGACAAAAGGTGATCTTGCCCCTTATTCCCCCACTTCCTTCTTTAAATCTCTGACTGCTTTTATTTCTAGTGGCTTATGTCTTTGCCTAAGATTTCCTGGATTAAAAGGATCTGGCTCCTCAATAACAGGATATGACTGAAACTCAGTTCCTAGATCCATCAAACTATCTCCCTGATCTTCTGGTTTTTTGATGGCCTTTTGTACTGCTGAAATCTCTTCCCTAGTTGCTGTAGGGCTGGTCCTAGGCTTTTCTTGATAATACTTCTTTATTTCTTGTGCCTCAGGCCATGGAGGCAAATGAACTTTCATTTTACCTTTGCTTTCCTCCACACTTTCTTGTTTCAATTTCCTTAGCATCAGCCCCATAGTAAACTTGTTCCCTTCTCCAAATTCCTCTGCCCTGGGATGTCATCTGGTTCTCTTGCTTGTATCTGCTATGCCTTTATACTGGACTTTAGTCAGATAACTACACCCTTATTGTCCCAGTTCAGATGCCAATATGTTGAGTCCCTTTCCTGGACTCCTATGTTGAGTCCCACTTCTGGACCCCCTTAATCTCCCCAGGGGAGTGTTGGAGGGGCGGGAGACAAGGATGACAAAGGAGACAAGTACTCCATCAAGATTTCCAAGTGTTTCATTTATTCACCAAAACACCTAAATACCTTTCCAGTCTCTAATCCACTCCCACAGCACTTAGCAAGACAAGGCTCTGGTGTTCAAGGACACCAGATGAAGATAATTCACAATACTCCCATATACAAAGGTTCCCAACAATGATGGTCAGAGTAAATGTCTAGTCTTCCATTTTCTGATTCATATGACTTTTAAAAATCAATAAATTTTAACATAAAATGAATATCTTAAGGGATCTTCTTTTCATTTATTTTATTTAAGGCAAGAGATTAAGAGTGATTTGCCCAAGGTCACATAGCTAGGTAATTATTAAGTGTCTGAGGCTGGATTTGAATTCAAGTCCTCCTGACTCCAGGGCTGGTGCTCTTCCACTGTGCCCCCTAGCTGCCCCTCTTCTTTTCATTTTTAAAAATCACTGAATTAATAAAATTTCATAGCTTAAAGGCTTCAGAATGCAAATTGAAGCTGTTGAAGAATCTAATTTAGGAGCTTGTAAAAGTATTTCATAGACAATACTCTTACCTAGTGGCATTAATGAACTAGATTATTAATTGAATTGGAAGGAATTGGTTAGTATCAAATTTTGTTTGCCAGCAACCAAAAATGTAGTGTAGTGAAGGATATATTGGGAAGTCCCTTTTAAAGTAAATGACTATATTTAATCATTTATAATCCCAACATCTAGCATACTACTGGAACACAATAGATGATTATTAAATGTTTATTGATTAACAGGTAGTTGGTCTATCTCTATTGAGTGATTATGTATCTTATTTAAATGGCATACTGATGTTTCAGATTTTGATACAATTGGTACAATGCAATCTACAAATAGGAGTATATTAAGGGAAAAACCTCTTTCATTTGAACTTTGGCAATCCCACATGACAATGGCAAACATATATAGTAAGTATAAATATACATGTTTTATTGCCTTGGTTTATATTAAGAAACAGAATATTGTTAGGCAAAGTTATCTTCATTGCATCTTTCAAGGAATCTTGCATTATCTTAATATTAGCATGGTAGAGATCTTATTGGAGGTGAAAACCCTTAAGATTGCTTTTTCTTCTATGAAATTAAATGATTTTTATAGTCAGCAAATAATAAGCACCACAGAATCTTGTTTCCTCCACATTTAGTTATTTGTCTGACTGTAAAGATGTGATCTTCTCTAATAATTGTTTGTGAAAGTCTGCTAATTCCTTTCTTCTATCTCCATACTCTTGTATGAATTGTTTCTAAACCTGAAATACCCAAATTGTTCCCATGACTCTTAAAATTTTAGGACTCTTAAAATTTTAGAATTCTTATCTTTGTTCAGGGACCACCCAGTCTTTTAGAATCTTAAGCTCATTTGTGCCACCTCCCAAATGAGGTCTTTCATGATCTTCAAATTGTTATTGCCCTCCATGAAATTCTTTTGTATTTACTTATCTATATGTGCATCTCTAAAATGTAAGTCCTATTCTTTGAGGGCAGGTATTATTTTTGTATTTATATTCTTATTTTTTGGCACATAGCATTTAATAAATACATGTTGATTTGAATTTTTTGAAGATGTTCTTGATATACATGTAAATTCTTATCATAAAGATTAAATTACCATGGGGAAAAATCATATATAGTTAGATATTACTATCCATTAAGGTTCTATTTTCTTTGGAGGGGTTGTTATTAATAAAACCCTTTATTTCCTTCCCCAAGGATTTGGTATTCTTCATTTGTCCAGACACTTTGAGAATTGATACTTTTATATTGTCAGAATTGTGGCAACATAAATATAGATTCCTCCTGGATATACTTTGCTTGATCCTGATGTCTTTTTTTTCCCATAGCGTCATTTCCGTATTCTCATATGGCATATAGGGGATTATAATGTGAAATAGATGATTTTTAAAAATTATTACTACTGGAGAAAGTGTCTTGTTAAAGAGATTTTGACAGATCCTTTCCCTTTTTTTGCATGTCATCATCATTTATTTATTTATTGATTGATTGATTGATTTTTAGGTTTTTGCAAGGCAAACAGGGTTAAGTGGCTTGCCCAAGGCCACACAGCTAGGTAATTATTAAGTGTCTGAGACCGGATTTGAACCCAGGTACTCCTGACTCCAGGGCTGGTGCTTTATCCACTATGCCACCTAGCTGCCCCTATTTTAATCTTAATGCTCCTAGGAGATCTCACCAAGCTTTCTATAAACTCCTTTATACTTGCATTAATTCTTATCATTTTATGAGGTAATACTGATAATGATCACTTCATCATCTTCATGAGTTTTTGCAAATTACTTTATGAAATAAATTGTTATTGTTCTTAAATATCATATGTTTCACCTTGGCAAGGAGATCCATTTTTTTAAAATATGTCTGTGACTAAGCTGGTTCTCAGGTTCTTTTGGCCTCCTTGTTGCTTTAATTCAACTAAAATTCTCAATGAAGTGGTCAAAAACTGTTTCCATGTTTGTTCTTTTACTCATCTCTCATTTTCTCCTTCAATTTCTTGTTTTAATAAGTCAAGGTGAAACTGTTTTGATTACATGTTCAGCTAATATTATCCTTTCTCCTAATTTGTGTTTGATTTTGATGTTTGATCCAACAAATTGATTAGCAGCGTACAAAGAGATGATTCAGAAATGACTTTCACTTTGGTAACATTATTTCCAATCTTACATTATACTTTGAATATTTATTTCTCTTTTTTCAAGACATAATAGATATAAGACAAATCTAAACTTTATTTGATTCTTCCCAGGGTTCTGAGAAGGAAATATAAAGAGCCAGATAGAGGATATCAAATTCCCTAGCATTTAATGTGAACATGTATGGGTCCAGACCAGAGAGAATCCCATTTGTGGAGAGGGAGAGGGCAAGTATCCACCTTCCCTGTACCCATCAGCAGGTACACAGTATCATTACACTTGCATGAGGCATCTAAAGTCTACCACATCGTGTTATCTTCTTTATTGATTCTGAGTTTTGCTTTCTAATTCATTTCTCCATCTTCCATTATGCTTAATCTGTGTTCTGAAGATAGAGGGTTCTAAAATTTATGTTGATTTACTTTGGAGGATCTTATTGAATTTTTCATAAAATTTTTCTATCTTCTATGATGCATAAGCTTCAATTACCTTTGTGGTGGTCTTTTTGCTTATCTCAATCACAAACACTGAATTTTGTAATATACTGTGAGTCATCCTTCCATTTGGCTACAATTTCCTTTTAAATTCTACTTTTATTTGTAGAGAGGAATATTGATGTTGAAATGATTCAATTTCTCCAGCAGTATGTCATCTCATTGGCCATTGGGCAAGGATCTCACATTTAGAATACTAAAGTTAATATTTTAGAAAAATAGTCTGCCATTGAGACAGAACTTGAGCTAAATCTAATATAATTTGCCCTAAACTGCTTTGATCAAGTCACTCATGTCACCTCTAAACTGTTATTAAGAACTAGATTATAAATTTTATATACTTATCTTTAACATTTGAAAATATTATTTCTATAACTTGTTTTTCCCCAAAATTGTTTTAAATTAAATTATTTTAGTTTCCATTTAGATCTACATCTTTACCAATTAATATCTTTACCAAATTACTATCGATTGTTTATGGGCTATGAAAAACCATATTAATAATGTCTATTTTTCTATATTTTTAGAAGTTCTTTATGTCATGAAACATGCGTTCTTAAACCTTGTGTCTGTGTGTGTGTGTCATGGACTCCTATGACAATCTGATGAAGCCTATGGACCCCCTCTTTTAATAATGTTTTAAAATGTATAAAATAAAATTCAAAAGATACGAGGAAGACAATGTTATGGAAATAGAGCTATCAAAATATTAAAACACACAGACACAAGTCCTCAGATCCCAGGTTAAGAAGCTCTGTCATATAGTGTGATCAATTTTTGTTAACATTGAGTTCTCTTCATATATCTATCATATCTATTTCTTCTAGAACTCTGTTCACTGATGTAACTTGCTTCTTATTTAATTTTCTGTTTGCTTTGTATTCTGAATGTGATATGATGAAATCTGCTTCTCAATAGTTTTCTCCCTAGGTCCTCTAGAAATTCAGTTCAATTTTTTTTTTGAGACCTAGTTGCTTGATCAAGGGGAGCAAGCTTGGGTGGAGCTGCAGCTTTGGTATTGTTCCATTTTCAGTGCTTTTCCTCCTCTTGAGAAGAGCTAAGTTTTCAATTGGAGGTCCCCAGGGGGTCAAAATAAAAAATCTGGTGAATTTCCTACCCACCAATGAATATAGCTCTCTAAGACACTCTTACATTCTTTTCTAGCCCTAAATCTATGATCCTATGATTCTATTGTGACAGCTGGTGACTTTGGGTAGAATACTTAACCTTCACGTACCTCAGTTTCCTCAACCATAAAAATGCAAATAATAACACCTACTTTCTAAAATGTACTTTCCAAGGTGTTGTAAGGCTCAACTGAGATATTTGTTGAAATGCTTAGCATTATGTACTTAATAAATGATTCCTTCCTTCCTTCCTTCCTTCCTTCCTTCCTTCCTTCCTTCCTTCCTTCCTTCCTTCCTTCCTTCCTTCCTTCCTTTCTTCCCTTTCCCTATCCAGCAATTATTTATCTCTCCATCCTGTTGTGTTATGCATCATATATATGTGTATATATGGAGAGATAAACAATTGCCAGATAGGGAATTCATATATATATATATATGAACTCTTCCTTCCAAGTCTGACTCTCCACCATTTGGCATCATTGACTAATGTAACACCACTAATGGAATTTTACTTGCTTTGAATGACATTTATAATAAATCAGCCATGCAGGTTTTTAAACAATTTGAAACAATTTTAGGTCATAACATCCCAACTTTAGTTTTGCCAATAACATAGAGAATTTAAGTGAAAAATGCTGTGCTTCATTTTGACACAAGTAGAAATAGTAATCAAGCTAGGAGGTAGCATGAAACAATGGAAGTAGAACTGGCTTTAGGACCAGGGCTCAAGCTCTAGCTCAGACATTCACTATCTGTATGAATGAAGATCAATTCACTTCTTATCTCAGGGCCTCATCTTTTTCATTTGTAAAACAAGGGGAATGAGTTAGATTACTTGTAATGTCTCTTCTAATCCTAAATTTATAGTACTATATACCCATAATTCTATTGCTGTAATTATGAAGATGGTCTTGAAGTTGTTAAGAATTTAATCTCTCTATGTACCACTAGGTGGTGCTCTGAGCTCAAATTTCTCTAGTTACCAAGTCCCCCTTCAGCTGCTAGCTGGAGAACATCATCTGATGTAGGACCTGAGTCCTATTCTTTTGGTTGGTGGGTGGGGAGAGAATATGTGTAGGCATGGCTTGCCTACTTGGTCTCTTGACTTTCAACCCATCAGTCAGAACTTGGTCTAAACTAGTATGAGATATAAATCTTCTAATAATGATTCATAACCTATCTGGCTCAATTTACTTTCATCTTGTTGACATTTTAGTATCCTTCTCAACTTAGTGTGCCACTAATGGCACTTTCTAGTGATTTAATTTACTACCTTTTAATCCATGGGTACATAGTTTCATAGATCTAGAGCAGAAAGGGACCTCAGAAGCCATTTAGTCTCACTTACTTATTTTGTAGATGAATAAATTAAAGTTCAGGAATGTTATGTGAATTGCCTCAGGTGTCTCAGGTAATATCACAGTTTGACTTTGAATCTAGGTCATCTGACTCCAGAGTCAGTATTTTTCCCATTACATATTCACATTATAATTTAGAATACATTTACTAAGTGCAAAAACAAAACTACAATATTAAAAGCTTATCTGTTCCTAGGATGACTGAATTTTCAACTCAACTTCCTCTGATCCAGTCTTGGGAATCTGTGATCAGGTGCACTTGAGTACTTCTATTAGGGAAGTGCTTATGAGGCCCTTCTTTTCTTCTTCTGTTCTGTTCTTCCCTCATCTCCCCACTCCCTTCCCTTCCATTCTCTTCTCTTTTTTCTTTTCTTTTCTCCTCACTGTTACCCTTTCTTCTCTTCTTTTCATTTTCTTAAATATATTTTTAGAGGACTTCTGGGGCCAAGCCAAAATGGTAGCTTGAAGCTAACGTGCCCTCAGAGCTTTTCCCTACCAAAGATAAATGAAGTCTTTGCACTGACATTAAAGTTACAGATTCCACCAAGAAAAAAAGAAGATCCGAAGAAGTTTTCAATGGTAGACATTGTGGAGGATCTTTAGTGAAGGTCTGTCTCTTTGGGGAACAATGGGAAGTAAAGCTAAGCAAGACTGGAGGGGGGAAAGCCAGTGGGAGGTTTTAAGCCACAATGCAGTCCAACATAATTCTGGCAGCTAGATAGCAAGTCAGCAGGGAGGGTCCCAAACCAAAATAAAGTCTGAAGCCTGGAAATACTGGGGCAAAAGACAGGACTGGGTTGGGAACAAACCACTGCATAGCCAGAACCTGGACATAAAGTAGGAAATAAACCACTGCATAGACAATATCTTGGCCAATGACAAGTCAGGGATGAGACCCCAGCCCCAGCATAAAAAGCTTGTATCTATACTTGCTATACCCCAGAAGAAAAAGCTAAAACAACAAAAATGAACAAAAAAGCTTAAAGAGCACTCAGTATAGGAAACTACTTTGCAAATAAAGATAACAATGCCATGTTCGAAGAATAAATCAGTGAAAAATTACTCACAGGGAAAGTCTCAAAAGAGTCTATGAATTGGACTCAAACACAAAAGCTTGCAGAAGAGCTTAAAAGAATTAAAAAAGAATAAATTAAATTGAAAATTAGATTAAATTAAAAAAGAATTTAAAAACCAAAGAAGAGAGGGAGAAGAAAAATGGAAAAAAAGAAATGAGAGTCATGCAGGAAAATTATGAAAAATTGACCACAAGTAATCAACTCTGTTAAAAGTAAAGATAACCAACTGGAAAAGGAAACACAAAAAACTAGTTGAAAAAATAAAACCCCCAAATTAGAATTGGACAAATAGAAACCAACAATTCTATGAAACTACAAGATTCCATCAAACAAAATAAAAGGGCTAAAAAAATTGAATAAAGTGTGAAGTACTTTTTAGGAAAAACAAATGACCTGGAAAATAGATCCCAGAGGGTTAAGACTACCAGAAAGCCTAGATCAAAAAAAAAAGAACCTGGAAAAAGTCAAGCAGGAAATTATTAGGGAAAACTGTCCAAATCTGCTAGAACAAGAAGACAATATAACCATTGAAAGAATACATTAGAACTCCTCCAGAAAGAGAGACCCCAGGATAAAAACTCCAAGGGCTGTTATAGCCAACTTCCTGAACTCTCACATAAAGGAGAAAATTCTGCAAGCAGTAAAAAGGAAACAATTTAAATACAAAGGAAACACAATATACAAAGGAATTATCAGTATCAACTTTGAAGGACCAGAGAAGGATATGGAATACTATGTATTGGAGGGCAAAGGACCTGGGATTACAACCAAGAATTTACTACCATGCAATATTCAGCATATACTGTCAGGGGAAAAGATAGATGTTCAATGAAATAGATGACTTCCAGAATTTCCTAACAAAAATACCTGAATATTCAATCTCCAAATACATGACTCAAGAGTTGCATAAAAAGGCAAATGAAAAGGGGAAGGACAAAACAAAACAAATGTTAATCAAGGCCATCAAATTGTATATAACCCTAAAAGGGAAGATATAATACATAACTCTTGTTGTACTTCTCTTAGGATAATTAAAGGTTTGAATATAATTGAAGAGACTGGACTCAAAGGATATGAGTATGGTTGGATATTGTCTCTCCATTGAAGAGATCCAAGATGAAATCATATCTTTGAGACAAAAAATCCTGATGAAAAGCAGGGGTGTTTACTCTAAGTGTCTCAGTTTCCTTTGACCTATTCTAATTTTGCTGCCCACAAAGCTTAGCACTTTCTCTGATGATGGCATCTTAAGCTGTGTGGTCCTGAGTCAGTGTCTCCCATAACTTACAATCAATTGTAAAGTTCTTAAATTAGACATAAAGAGCATCCCAGTACTTAGAGCCCTTTGAGATTCTTATAGTTAATTAAATCAGAGTTGGACCATATCCATACTTTACTTAAAAGGAGGTTAAGTACCCTGGATGAGGTACTTATGTTTGGGGGAAGGGGAAAAGGGAAAGGAAGTAAACTGTTGGTGAGGAGGGATAAGAGGAAAGGAAAGAAAAAATATGAATGGTGAAAGATAGCATGGAGGGAAATACCAAATTAGTAATCTTAACTGTAAATGTTAATGGGATGAACTGTCCCATAAAATGGAAGCCTATAGCAGAATGGATTAAAAACCAGAATTCTACAATATGTTGTTTACAAGAAATACATCTGAAGTAGAGAGATACACACAAGGTAAAGGTAAAAGGATAGAATAAAATATATTATGCTGCAACTGAAGTAAAAAAAATCAGGGTAGTGATCCTGATCTCTGATTTTTTTTTTTTTAGGTTTTTGCAAGGCAAATGGGGTTAAGTGGCTTGCCCAAAGCCACACAGCTAGGTAATTATTAAGTGTCTTAGACCAGATTTGAACCCAAGGCTGGTGCTTTATCCACTGCCACCTAGCCACCCCTGATCCTGATCTCTGATTAATCAAAAGCAAGAATAGATATCATTAAAAAGGAATAAGGAAGGAAACTACATCTTCTTAAAAGGCACCATAGGTAATGAAGCTATAGCATTATTAAACATGTATTCACCTAGTGGTCTAGTATACAAATTCCTAGAGGAAAAACTGAGTGAATTACAAGGAGACATAGACAACAAAATTAATAATGAGGGACCTCACTCTCCCTCGCTCAGAACTAGATAAATCTAACTACAAAATAAACAAGAAGGAAGTTAAGAATGTGAATGAAATCTTAGAAAACTTAGATATGATAGACTTCTGGAGAAAACTTAATGGGGATAGAAAAGACTATACCTTTTTTTCCCTCTCAGCAGTATATGGGCACCTATACCAAAACTGACATGTACTAGGGCATAAAAACCTTATAATCAAATGCAGAAAAACAGAAATAGTAAATGCATACTTTTCAGACCATGATGTAATAAAAATTGCAAGTAACAAAGGGTCCCAAGAAGCTAAACCAAAAACTAATTGGAAACTAAATAATTTAATTTTAAATAATGAGTGGATTAAATAGAAAATCATAGAAATAATCAATAACTACATCCAAGAAAATGATAATAATGAAACATCATGCCAAAATTCATGGAATGCAGTCCAGGCAGTTTTGAGGGGAAACTTTATATCTCTAAATTACTGTTTGAATAAAATAGAGAAAAAGGAGATCAATGATTTGAGTATGGAACTTAAAAGGATAGAAAAAGAACAAATTAAAGATCCTCAATTAAATACCAAATTAGAAATTCTGAAAATCAAGGCAGAGATTAATAAAATTGGCACAAGGAAACCATTGATCAATAAATAAAACTAAGATTGGGTTTTATGAAAAGGTCAATAAAGTAGATAAATCTTTGGTTAATCTGATTAAAAAAAGAAAAAATATCAAATTACCAATATCAAAAATGAAAAGGGTAAACTAACCACCAATGAGGAGGAAATTAAAGAGATAACTCGCAGCTACTTTGCCAAACTGTAAGCCAATAGATTTGATAACCTGAATGAAATGGATGAATATTTACAAAAATACAAACTGCCCAGATTAGCAGAAGAGGAAATAAATTACTTAAATAACCCCATTTCAGAAAAAGAAATTGAAGACAGCAGCAATAAACTCTCTAAGAAAGATGGATTTACAAGTGAATTCTACCAAACATTTAAGTAACAATTAATTCCTATTCTATATAAATTATTTTAAAAAGTAGGAGTTCTGCCAAATTCCTTTTATGACACCAACTTGGTGCTGATACCTAAACCAGGAAGAACCAAAACAGACAAAAAATTATAGACCAATTTCCCTAAGGAGCATTGATGCAAAAATCTTAAATAAAATGTTAGCAATGGGATTACAGCAAATCATACTAGGATGATACACCATGATCAGGTAGGATTTATACCAGGGAGGCAGGGAATGTTTCAATATTAGGAAAAAACTCTACAGTTGAATATATCAATAGAAAACCAACAGAAATCAGATGATTATTTCAATAGATGCTGAAAGAGCCTTATGATAAAATACAACATCCATTCCTATTAAAAACACTATAATAAATGGCATTCCCTTCGTGGGTCAGCTGGATAAAAGCTCTTCAACTGGTTCTGTATGACTTGTATTTAATCTCAGGTCTTGACCAATAGCAAGTTGAATCTCCTACTGGACACTTCAGTCTACTAACAAGGAATTTGGTCAGGTGCCATCTTCTCCTGTCATCTTCAACACATTTCTTCAGCATCTTCTAAGTTGCTCAGCAATGCCTTTGGATTCAATTGTCCTTAATCAAACAGAACTAGAGACCACTAGGTCATTCTGTGTTTTTCTTTTCAATGTTTTTCGAAAAGCAGATGACTTTCCTCAAATGCCCTGCTGTAGTCCAATATTAAATGAGCAATTGGATTTGCATGAAACATCCTGGCAATCCAACCCTTAGTCCTAAATTTTCTGCCCTTGTCTGCTTCATAAAAATCCACAAAAATTGTAAATATGAAAACCTCTACCTTTTAAAATACATTTTGATTTAGTGATTAAGATTTTTAAACTTGATATAGTGATTTAATGATTCAGATTTTTAAACTTGATTTTTCCTGAAATTCATTATTGATTGGTGGCAAGAATTTTCTAGGATTTCATCTGGAATTTTGGATTTGGGCTGATTTGCAGTTCAAAAGCAAGTATTTTCTTTTTTTCTTTTTCTTGTCATATAGAAATACTTGGAAATATTGTGAATACAAATATTTTTTTAAATCTTCAAACATTATTCCAAATTTAGCAGGGTAGGAAATTCTGAAAGGAAGCAAAATTTCCCTAGAAATCTTGGATTTTGATGGGAAAGGATGTTGGTTAGTTGAATCTGATGGTTCTCTCTGTAGGAATCTGATGAATTTAATTAATTTGGAGTTTGTTTCATGACTCTTCCAATTCTGGGAAATTTTCTTACATGATTTCCTGAAAAAAATTATGGCTAGGCTCTTCATATTTTTGAACTGTCTAATGGCTCCTAAATTATCTCTCTATATAAAATCTAATTCCCTCATCCTGACTCATAAAGCACTTAATCTTTTCAGCTTTTATTTTTTTACTGCATGTTATTACTTTAGGTGATTTACCTTTCAGACTGACATTATTATTTTTCATCAGTTAAATGCCTTTATTCCCATTTTCCACTGCTTTCTCTAGGTTGGAAATATTTATCTGTCTTGTTCTGTTTTTATTGATGAAAACTCTAATTGCAAATGTCAGATCTGTCTTTAAAAATTCTATACTCTAATTCTTTCCTTTGAGAATGTTTTCAATCAATTTGATGTAACTTGAGCTAAATGAAACTCCATTTCTGGGGACAAAGATGAATTTAATTTCTTCCTTCTGGTGACTTCTTTTTGGGATCCTTCAGTCACTAATATTTAATTCATGTTGACACTTTCTTCTTTGTAGTTCATTTACTTGTCTTTTCATTTTCCTTACCTAAAAACCTCTTCAACTCTCACTTCTAATATATTTCCAAATCCCTGAAAAACTCACACAAATCTCTCAATGTTCTATATAGCTCTTTAGGATTTAGAAGGTGCAGATTACCATTTAACTTGGTGGAGAAAATTTCTCATCCAGAGCCCCCTAACCAAAAATGACAGTTGTGATTTTAATTTTTTTAACTTTTATCTAAAATTATCCAATTATTTAAAAAAATAGCAAATAAATAAATAAAAAAGGAAAAGGAGAGAAATTTTTTTCTTCTTTCCTTTTTATTTCTTTACTATTTTTTACTATTGTTTGCTATCTACTATTTTGTTATTTTAAAAATAGTAAAAGAACAAGTCTAAATAGGGCTTTTAAATTGAATTAAATTATTTTTTATGAATTTTTACTTCACTGGAATGCCCTGTCTGCCAATTGGTCATGCAATTTTAAAGGTAGTCAAGAATCAATTCTTTTTTTTTTGTTTGTTTGTTTTTTGTTTTGCAAGGCAGTGGAGTTAAGTGGCTTGCCTAAGGCCGCACAGCTAGGTAATTATTAAGTGTCTGAGGCCGAATTTGAACTCAGGTACTCCTGACTCCAGGGCCAGTGCTCTATCTACTAGCTACCAATTCTTAATATATCTTGAAATGGGGAAAAATTTTAGGAGAATAGTTTTCCACAGAAATAGTACCCTTACAAAAAAAAGGAGAGAGAATTGAGATATATTATTAGAAACTACCCACCTATATTTGCTATACCTAATTTCTTTTCTGTAGAAACAGTACAATGGAGTGAAAAACTTGTTGGACCTGAATTCAGGAGATTTGACTTTGATGCCTATTAATTCTGGAACCTTGCTTAAATCATTTAATCATACAGCAAGAATTTATTAAATATCTAAAATGTGTCAGGCACTGTACTCAGAGATGAAGATACATAGAAAGGCTCAAACAAATAACTTCCCCTCTACCCTGTCATCCCTGCAATTTTTAAGTTCAGTGAATTCACAGTCTAATGGAGTAGACAACATAATGCAATGATGTTCAAGTAATATATACATCTACTTATGCACACAAACACATACACTCAGTGTAATTAGAGATAATCTCAGAGGGAAGGCACCAAGATTAAGGAGGACTGAGCAAAATGCTTCTTAAAGAAGATGAAACTGTAACTGAGACCAGGGAAACCAAGAAATGGAGATGAGGAGGGAGAGCTCTAGGCAGGGGCGATGGCCACTGAAAATGCCCAATCAGTGAAGGGAATATCTTGGGAAGAACAACAAGGAGATTCAGTGTTTCTGGATAATAGAGAATGTGGAGGGGAGAAAGGTATAAGAATACTAGCTAGGCAGTTGTGGGAGCTGCTGATCTGACAGTCAGAAGTGTTGGGGAAGAGGTTTCTATGGTTTTCAGAAAGTTTGTTGTTAATATCATTCAGTTATTTCAGTCATGTACTGTTCTTTGTGACCCTATTTGGGGATTTTCTTGAAAGGATCCTAGAGTGATTTGCCATTTCTCCAGCTCATTTTATAAATGAGGAGCTGAGGCAACTAGGATTAAGTGATTTACCCAGGGTGACATTGCT
This sequence comes from Macrotis lagotis, assembly GCF_037893015.1. Classification (NCBI taxonomy): domain Eukaryota; kingdom Metazoa; phylum Chordata; class Mammalia; order Peramelemorphia; family Peramelidae; genus Macrotis; species Macrotis lagotis. The sequence goes on along the minus strand of NC_133658.1, from coordinate 220,500,217 downwards.
AGTAAGCATCTGAGGTCAGATTTGGATTCATATCCAAGTAGATGACCTTTTATTACTCAAGTCTTCTTCCTTGCATTCTAGAGAGCATAATTCATATAGATTTAGCCAATCAAATGAGCTCTGAAGCTTCAATCCTATGCACAGTAGTCCTTAAGCTATCAAGTCAAAGAGTTCAGGGAAGACAGTTTTATTTTTGATTTTGTTTTGGTTTTTAATTTTCATATAGCTCCTCTGCCAGTGGTAGTCAAAGAATGAATAATGAAAAAAGAATTTATTAAGTTGTTCCATCTATCAAATACTGTCCTAAGCAATGGAGATCACAAATACAAAAGCAGAGATAGACTTTATGTTCTTGGAGCTTACATTCTAATTGGGGAAGAAAGCATTCACTGGGGAATAATGGTCAGAAAAGAATGCTCTGATCTTGGGAGGTACATCGAGAAATAGATGATGATCCTATAAAAGGAACAGTTTCAGAGATGATTTGGTCATGATTATAGAATTATAGAATTGATGTATAGTGGAAAGGGTAGGTCTGTGACAGAAAGGCTGTTGGTGAGTTCATCAAGAAGATTCTTGGAATATAGAGAGTGAAGTGGAGCATGGTTCTGACTTGCCTGAAATGGCAGTCATCTATCATTATAGGGAGACCACAGGACAGAAGTTCTGGAGGAAAGTGTTAAAACTTTAAGAACATAGTTTCTGGTACCATCAGAGAAGCCTGTGAAGAAGATGGTGGAATGGTACAGCAGGTGTATGGCAGGTAAGACATTCACCAATCAGAACAGGCAGCATAAAAAACCCCAAAGGGGTCCCTAACCAATGTTCAATTCATATTACAATAGTAAGTCTTTGGATGAAAACTCAGAAGCTTGGAATCTATGATTCTAGCTCCTCCTCATAACCCAAGGCCTGGATTTGGGATCTGATGTCCCTGATGCTTTCCCATCTGCTAGTCTGTCATGTGAAGGGGCCTCCAAATGCTTCTTGTGGCTAGCTCATCTCTCAGGAAGTTGGAATATAGAGAGGAACAAATATGGAGAAGACTGGTCATATTTGACCTCTGTCCCCCCTTTTATCTGTGAGCCTGGGTCTTTCATCTCAAACTTCCAGTGGCCAAAAGTTACTTCACATTCCTTCTAATCCTTTAGATTAGCAGCTGGACTTGACATCTTCCTCTTCTTCCTTTATAGTTAAAGGGAAGGGAGAATGGAATGACAAGATTATACATGTACATAGGTATATATGGGTGTGTATAGGAATGTGTTTGTGTGTGTGTGTGTGTGTGTGTGTGTGTGTGTGTGTGTGTGAAATTCACACATTGAGGATAGCTTTAATAAAAGCATGAGATTGTAGCAGGTCATTCTTTGCCGTTGATTTTCTATTGCAAGACACATTTCACATACACACACACACACATACACACACAAGCACATGAACACATACATTACATCCACATAGAGCTGTATGAAGAACTTTCAGAATTGTGGGTCTGAGCTGGATAGGAGTCTCCAGAACAGTATTTTTTTTTTATATTAAATTGAATTCTTTGTTGAGAAACCAGCTCAAGATCAACTGGATCTTGCACAAAAGATGTTAACAGATGGTTTAGCTCTGGGGTGTTCTACAACTTATAAGGGCAAATAAGGAAATTCTGATAACTGGGTTCAGTCAGAGGTCACCACACATCTGTAACTGAGAATATATATATATATATATATATATATACATATATATACATATATAAAATATAACTGATATACACATACATTAATATATATATATATACACACATATACACACATACATATATATGTAATTTGTTTGCATGTTGGCTTTCCTTGAGGGAAAGGATTATCTTTTTCCTCTTTTTTGTATTCCCAGCATTTATCATAGTGCTTGAACCCATATTAAATATTTAATAAATATTTATTGATTGAATAAACTTTAAAATGTTGTATGTACCTTTTCTTCTTTGGATAACTGGTTGTTAAGGATTTGCCAGTATACTCATTAGAATTGCTTGTTTTTGGAAAATGGTCCAAGTTCACATTTTTGAGGTATCCTCAATAAATGCATGAGATAGTAGCAGGCTATTTTTGCAGCTGATTTTCAACAGCAAGATACATTTCACAATTAACAGGAATCTAAGATCCTGTTGTGTAACATATTTTTTTATTTTTCTTAAAAATAATGCTTTTAACTTGATAGAAAAACGTTACAAATCTCTTCAAATAAAATATCTCTCAGGCACAAGTTAACATGGGACTGATAGAATCTCATTGATAATTGTTCAATTACCTATTGAATGTCACAGTTTAGAGCTCTGGATTTTAAGTCAGGAAAACCCGAATTCAAATCCCACCTCAGAACTAGTTCTTTCCCTCTGTTAATTATTTTTTATTTATCTCATGTATGGCTTGGTTTGTATATATTTATTTGTATATTATTTTTCCCTTTAAACTCGGGGCAGAGAACATCAGACCTACAGAAATCATTTGATCTGGTACTGCTATGTCAACTGCAGATGGGACTTGAAATGCAATTAATTTAGGAGCTTTTTAGGGGTGAATTAAATGTTTGACCAAATTTAGCAGGTTAATTTTCAAGTGGATAATTTTGTATGGTTTGAGAATGATGTTATAAATATCCAAATGGCCCTTGACAAAAAAAAGTTTTCTTACCCTTTCATTAGGTTTAGATTTTTTTTTTTTTTTTGCAAGGCAAATGGGGTTAAGTGGCTTGCCCAAGGCCACACAGCTAGGTAATTATTAAGTGTCTGAGACTCCAGGGCTGGTGCTTTATCTGCTGCCTCACCTAGCTGCCACATTCCTACCCTTTCTTTAGACCATAACCTCTGAAGAAAATAAGGAAATCTAAGAGATGAAACAGAATGGAGATGGGAGAAGAATAAGCACTTAATAATATTTATTGATTGATGGATTTGGTTGTTAGCTTTATGACCCTGGTCAAGTCATCTCTTTGCTTCAGTTTCTTCATCTGCAAAATGATGGGCTTGAAAAAAATAGGCTGAACTCAATGGTCTCCAAAGGCCTACTGGCTCTAAAAATTTGTTGATGATAAATCAGGTATAAAATATACATGTCTTCATTTAAAATGTTCATCACTATTGTAGAAAACATCCTATACGGAGACCAGACAAAAGAAGGGATTCCTTCTTCATGGTAAACTTCTCCAAATGTTTCTTTTCAAAGATTACTTTTTACTATTTTCACTGAACCCCAGTGTACTACAAAGTCTCCTTAATGAGATTCATGATAAAGGAAAAAATACTAGCTTAGCCTTACTAGCAGGAGAATTCTGTGAAAGAGTTTATTTACATAAAGACAAGCTGAACAAAAGGTTCTCAGTTACAGACTTGTAGTGACCTCTGACTGAACTCAGCCACCAGAATTGCCTTGACTTCATGTGTTGTAGAACACCCAAGAGCTAAACCATTGGTTAACACTTGTTGTGCAAGACCCAATTACTGAGCTTGGTTTCTCAATAAAAAATTCAATTTAATATAAAAATATTCCTCTGGAGACTCCTATCCAACTCATCCACAATTTTGGAAGCTCTTCATACAGCCAGTCTGCTTTATGGGGATGTGATCAGTAGCTCCCCTTAATCTTAGAAACATTCTCTCTCTCTCTCTCTCTCTCTCTCTCTCTCTCTCTCTCTCTCTCTCTCATCTTCTCCACAGTTTAACAAAATTATTGTTACTGTCTGTCACATTGTGATTTCTTCCTAATTTCTCAATTTACTTCTACCTACAATGTTATCCATGTTGGAAGGAAGGTGAAAGTTGTATCTTTGCATTTTTGCCCTTGCAGACTTTAAAATTTGTAGAGGCATAGTTAGTCCTTTAAATTAAATAAATCAATTAACAAATCAACAAAGATTTTTATCTACTATTTGCCATCCCTTGAACTAGACACCTGGGATACAAAGAAGAAAAGTAAAACGATCCCTACCCTCAAAGGAATTTAAAAAGATGTATATGTGTATATACACACACACACACGCACACATACACACACACACATATATACATATATATGAGTGTGTATATCTATATATATATATCTATATATATATCTATATATCTATATATATATATATATATATATATATATATATATATATATATATATACACAAAATATAGGCATTTGGGGGAAAATTTTTGGAAAATAAAGGTGATACCTAAGCTAAGCCCTGAAGAAAACAAGGAAATCTAAGAGATGGAATAGAATGGAGATGGGAGATGCAGGACTACATCTGAAGAACACTAAGGATGACAATTTGGACAGATCATTGTGTGTATGTGTGTGTGTGTGTGTGTGTGTGTGTGTGTGTGTGTGTTTGTGTGTATGTAGGAGAAATGTGTAATAAGACTGGAAAGGGAGGTTAAGGCCAGGTTGTGAGGAGTTAGACCATTAGTAGTTTGGATAGGCTCAGAACCTAGCACAGTATTCTACTTAATCAGAAGCCCTTAATAAATGTTTGTTAAATGAATGAATGACTCCATTTATTCTAGTTTAGGATACCACCATGTGAAGTACTTGGGACAGGTATAAATATCTCAATTTTGATGTTTTTCAGTCATGTGGTTTTCTTGGCAAAGATATTGGAGTGACTTGCCATTTCCTTCTCTAGCTCATTTTACAGATGAGAAAACTGAGGCAAAGGTAAAGTGACTTGCCAGGGTCACACAGCAAGCAAACTAATAAGTGTCTTAGACTGGATTTGAAATCAGAAAAATGAATCTAGACAAATTGTCTAAGATAACTCTGGAAGAAGAGGGAATCCAATTCACTTCTTTTTAAAAACGATTCCATTGTTCCTTTCCATGCAACCTGACCTATCAGATGATGTAATAACCCTTTGATGATTCATATCCTAAGGAATATCATAAGTACAAACAGCAGGCTTTATTATCAGCAACATCTGAGTGAAGTGTTCTGATAGTCTCTGTCGATTAGCAAAGAGACCCTGTTCAAGGAAGACTGCAGTTTGCATTTGTGAAATGAATGGGAATGAACTTACAATATGTTTTTGCTTAGCACTATTTCTCTGGTATGTTCTGCTCTATGTTTTCAGCACTCAAATGCATCTCCTGTGGGACTCAAAAATGGACAGACCTCATAGATCATATTTGCAAATGTGCTATTGTTCCTGATGTAACTATGGCTTATTAAGAAAAATAAAATCCACATATAACCAAACTGTCAGTACCACATTCTAAAAAGGTGGGAATCTTATCCTTCAACTTGATCTGACAAACAAGTAATTCATTGGAAACCAGTATCTTCTCTTTTTAGGTCCCAGTGGGATTTGCTTTATGCAACAGATGTGCTTCTGAAAGAGGCTATGGAAATTAAGTCCTGTTTTAATGTCAGTGCTCTGGAGCACTTGTATCATGAGAGCAATTTAGGATCCACTCCCCTTTAGTACAATGAATAACCTACTCCAATTTACCAATTTTAAATAATTAGTTTAGCACACGTTTAAATGTTCTTTTCTATCTTCCTAGGACCGGCAAAAGATGTTGATTGTTAGCTTATTTAGGTTTTTAGAACAGTTTTCAATGGATGTCTGAGCTATATATTCCCATCCTGTAATCCAAAGTCGAAGGTGTTTGGGGAAGGGGCAAAGGTATCAATTTGATTTTAAGCAAGATGATTACGTGAACTGTTCTCTTGGTATTCAAGGCTAGGGGTAACAACCTTGGGTTGTCTTGGATCTATTTACATGTGGCAGTAAAGTCCACTGTGTAGAGGGCTGTTGAAGAATAATGTCATTCCTCAGTCATGATATCCATTCTGGATCAAAAGAAACTAATGGGTAGCCTTGGGTCTTGTACATCTAACCAGGAAGGTTCCTGGAAAGTGAAATAGTGTTGGATATTGATTAGTTCCTCTGTTGGAATAAAAATATTCTCTTGGGAATTATCTAATGATGGAATGGAGAGGAAGGTATATTTCCTGGGAAATGCCATTTCAGTCTTTGGTTTGAAGTTTATTCTTCAGTCCAATTTGTGAACTCTTAACACAAGCAAAACACATGGTGGGTATGACCCCTCCCTCCTCCTTGTCTTATAATTCAGGTATCACCTTTTGCACATGATCTTTTCTTGTCCTTCAACTGTACTAGTGTCATTCTCCCCAAGGTTACTCTTGTGTGGATATTTCTTTATATATTGGGAAGAAAATGTGTATGTATGTGTGAATATATATGTATATATAATGTGAATACATTTATATATACACAATATAATAATCTATATTATATTGTATATATATATATATATAATATATGTATCTATATAATATACACATATTTTCTTCCCTGTTAAATATAGTAAATTCCTTTACAACAGTGATTATTTTTGTCTTTTTAGTTCTAATATTGAGCACACTGTCTGATACATAGTAATCTCACATCCTAGTGGATAGATAATAATAATAACAATAATAGCTACACATATTATTTTTACATATAATTATTATATTACATATAATATTTTACACATATTACCTCATTTTATCTTCAATAACAACCCTGGAAGATAATTGGTATTAGGTTTTTTGTTTTTCTTTTTGACATTTTATATACTTTTTTTTTTTTTGCAAGGCAAATAGGGTTAAGTGGCTTGCCCAAGGCCACACAGCTAGGTAATTATTAAGTGTCTGAGACCAGATTTTTTGACATTTTATAGATAAACTGAAACAGAGAGAATTTAATAGACTTCTCTGGGTAATAAGTATCTGAAGCTAGATTTGAATTCAGGTCTTCCTGATTTCAAGTTTGTCTCTCTATCTTGGAGAAGCAGAATCCTGGAATGTCTCAGGGAGATTATCATTCTCTTAAGGGCATGGTTAGTTTACTTAAAGGAGGGTTGGAATAATGACTTGTCAGGAATATTGTGGCAGGGCTCTTTATTACTTTTGTGACTTTGGATCTCTGTTAAATGAGGGGACTTGACAAGATGCTCATTAAAGCAGGCAAAAATCTTTGATCCTTTGACCTCTGAGGAGCCTTTCAATCAATATTCTGTAGTATTCTACCTAGCATGTAGGAGACATGTTGGTATAAAAGCTAAGACAATTCATTTCTGTTTGTCCATTGTAGTTTCCTTGAGGGTTTCTCTTTGAGGAAATATTAGGCTTTTTGTTTTCAAATCCATTAGTGTTTACCATGGTGAATGGAAATAGGAAGGGGTTAGAAAATTTTATTGAACTGAACAGAATTAAATCCTAGAAGATCACAGGGTAGTGAGTTCTTCATTACTGAAAGTGAAGGTTCAAGCAGTGACTGAGCACTTTCTAGTAGTCATATTTCAGGTTAGGTAGTTAGACTGGAATCCCTTTGAGACTTTTCCTTGCTGTGAGTTTCTATAGTTCAGTGAATTTAGGAATCTTGTAATCTTTTCTTAACTGGGACCCTGTATTATACCAAGCATCTTTGCTAGAGGTATATGATTTCTCCTCTGATGAGTGAAAAAAAACTTTAAATTTTGCAAAATGAAGGAAAAAGCCAAAGAGAAATCAATTTTGGTTCTTTAGTCTGATATATTGACTGAAAGAAAATGCTGCAGATTCTAAAGCAATTCCTCCCAATTTTGCTAATTATTCTAGGTTGAGATTAAACTCCTTTAAGATGACCAAAGGATTCAAGTTAGGTGAATGAACTGAGGGGAAATTAGCCAATTGTGGCAGAAAATTTTTAACCAGAACTTTAAGATTTGCAAGGGAATACAAAAGCTCAAATATTTAGAACTGGAAAAGTTTTTAAATCACATCTAGTCCTACCCCTCATTTTGCAGAGAAAATAACTGAGGTCCAGACAGAAAAGTATCTTACCCAAAGTCAGATAGATAGTAAGTGATTTGAATATGGGTCCTCTGATTTCAAATTCATCACTACCTCCAAAATTTGCATACAGTGTTTCATTTGATTCTCAATATAATCTTTTGAGGCAGATAAAATTATAGGTATTATTGTTCTCAGTGTATAGATGAGAAAATTAGAGTTTAGATAAATTAGGGGACTTACTCATGGGCATGAAACTGGTAAATGTCAGAGATAGGATCTAGGTCTTTCTAACTCCAAGTTCTGTACTGTATTCATTAAAAAAAGAAACTGAAAATGAGGCTCAGAGTTGTTTAAGTAACTTGCCTATAATCACCTTTCTAGGAAGATATAATTTGTTGAAAGGGTCCCTTCCTCTTCACCATACTTTCTGTGCCTTCCAAGAAGGCTGTGTTTCCATACGCATATCTTTTCCTTGGTGCCCCGACCTGCGGGACAGAAAAGTGGGGTGTCGAGGAGGACCCAGCCTGAAATGGAATGGGTGAGAATAAGGAGAGTGAGACCCAAGGATGGTGGATAAGGTCTGAGTTTATTTGAAAAAAGTACATGCTTATATATTGTAGAGAAGGAACAAGGGAGTTAGCTTAGGGGTGGAGTTGGTATGCCTTGGCCTGAGAGAAGGGATAGTCTGTGGTCAGTTTGTTCTTGATAATGGAGGGTGAGGCCTCTTTCCTTTATCTTGGCCCTTGGTATGCCTGGAATTTTGTTTGCTCATTTTATCTTATCTGACATGGGGTTTCTTGGCTCCTGGTATGTCTGGAATTTGTTTTGCTCCTTTTATCTTATCTTATGGGGCTTCTTGGCCCCTGGCATGTCCCCCTTTTTTGTTTTAAATTTATGGGCAGGATCCCTGTCTTAGGCTGTGCAACTTGTTTTTCATGCTTGGTGTCCGTGACCAGGAGGGGACCTTAGCGAGGTCCTTGTTATCTCCTGTAGGATCTGATGTTCCCAAGTCATGGAGTCACACTAAATCCCGTCATTGGGTATCACTGCAGCCCTTAGGGGGTGCCTTTCCTTGAGCAGATGTGCGCATACCAAGGTGGGCGAGGTGTAAGAGCAGCGAACCTCAAGGGTTCCATTTGGAGGTCCTCACAGGACCCTTGGCTTTTCAATTGGTGGTATAAGACCGAAACTGGTTTTCCAAGGGCTGAGTCAATTTGGGATTTGATAAAGTTGGTCAGTCTCCTGAAGGCCCATGGTCCAAAAGAAATTAGAATTAGGAAGCCAATTAACGGGCCTAGAAGGCTTGGGAGCAGAGTAGAGAGCCAGGGGGATGTGGAAAACCAATTTTTATACCATGCCTCACCTTTCTCTCTCTCCCTTTTTCTTTTCTCCAGGCTATCCTTAACCCTTTGCAGACTGTCTTCTACCAGGCCAAGTTTATCCTTAAAAAAACAGCATTCTTCCTTTAGTGCCGCGCAGAGTCCCCCCTGTTGTAAAAATAACAAATCAAGACCGCATCTATTTTGTAATGCTACTTCAGCTAAAGAGGCAACAGAATCTTTTAGGTGTTCTAACCCTGCTTGAAGTTCTGAGAGATCCTTATCAATAGCGGAGCTAAGCTGGGTGTACTGTGCATTGGAGGAGACTAAGGAGGCAATACCTGTACCAGAGCCAACAAACCCAAGTCCAATCAGGACCGCGAGTGTAACTGCTGTCAGGGGTTCTCTTTTGTCTCTGATAAGGGTACCCCTTCCATGTTCCCAAAATTGGAGGAATTCCTCCAGGTAGTGGACAGTTAGGTGAGGAAAAAGGGAGACAAGGACACAATAGTCCTTTTTCTCAAGGAATTGTTTGGTGTCCACAAAGGTGGTTAGTCCTGACAAGCAGGCAAGATAGGTATTAGGAGGGGCTACAGCATATCTATAGGAAGTATTAATAAGGGTACTTTGGTTACATACTGTGTCTAGCTGAAGAGGGGGGAGCATTTGCGGGCCAAGGAGACAATTTCCCTGACTGGAGATTTTTGCAAGAGTGAGGCCTTGGGATTCCCCAGTGCCCCATCTGAGATCATCTGTTCTGTTGGAGTGTGTGATGTTCCCGAATTGAGCAATACCTTCATAGAAGGGTGGGGAAGAGGAATAGCAGATCCAGCGTTCTTCCAATGAAGAATTCTGTATCTGGGTCAAAGCTTGCACAGAGGATTAATGAGAGTAAGTATGATATGGGCAGTAGAGGGATCGCTAGCAGGGAGGGTGGGTCTATAAGGGACGGTGTTGAGGGAGACAGGGGTGCTGGGAGTAGGTTGGTCCAAGGGTCTGGTATTATAGATGTTAGATGTTAGCATTAGGCCCAATGGCCACCGGTTGTGGGGGTATGGGGATGCCCAATGGCCACCGGTTGTGGGGGTATGGGGATGGTTTGAGCGAGCTTTATGGTAAATATTAGACCATCATTGTATCTTTCCTTGTAGAGCCTTAAACCCCAGGTTAGACCCCGATCCCAATTCGGGTGTTGCTTGCCCCTGTCCGTGAACTGGATCTTTAAGGGATGACACCAGCTGTTGCATTCTGGTTTGTTGGTCCACTGCTCAGACCCGGGCTCATGGCGTGTATAGTTGGTGGTGACAGTGATGAAATCCCAATCTGAGTCCGTGATCCAGTACCCGGTTCCGGTCGTCTCACACCCCCAAGACCGGCAATAGTAGTCCCCAATGCCCCCGCAAGTAGGTTGCCAGGAACTTGGTCTATGGTCTCCGGGGCACACATAGAAGGTGAGGGTGCGAAGCATACTTTGCCGGGACATGTGACCGCAGCCCCCCCAGGGATCCAAGCCTAGCCTTCTCGGAGGAGAGGGCGCCTGGGGGGCGTCAGCCTGGTAAGAGTAGCCCTCCAGGTCCCAATTGGCTGGGGCCCCTATGGCCAATTTACACAGATCGGGGTACAGAGTCGGCCAGGGGGTCTGGGAGTCAACCCGTGACGTACTCCAAATGGTGTGTCCTCTGAGGTTACTGACCGACCATGTATAGTTAAGCAGCTGGTATGAGCAGGATAGCGGAAAGAGCAGGCATAAGACGAGGGCCTTCATGCTGGATCTTTTATCTACAAGAGAGCACAGAGGGAGATTCCTCAGGGGGTTCCCTGGGTGGATTATGTAATTTTACTAGACGCTCGGGCAGCCATCTAGCATTTTTGAGCTGATGAATCATAAATACAGGCATGTCCTTTACCCCAGATAAGGACTGGGTCAGGTCCTTGCCATTTGTTGGAGATGGGATCTCTCCACATAGCCTGTGCATAGTTGTGTTCAGTAGGGGAATGCCAAAGGCGATCTGCTGCAGATTTGGCATTAGCATCAAGGGAGAGGAAATTGAGGACAAAGAGGGCATGGTTAAGAATAGTTTTAGCATTATTAATCTTGGGGTAGAGTGTCTCTGACCCTTTCTGTAATTTAGTAATCATGTTTTTGAGCGTTTGGTGGGCTCTTTCTACAATGCCCTGTCCTTGAGGGTTTTTCATAAGCTCCCTTAGAAGTTTTATAGGTAGTTGAAGCAATGGTTTGACAACAATCAAAAAAATCAGCCTTCCAGGTGAGGAACTGTCCTCGTGTAAGTACTGCATGGACGACCCTGAGCCACTCGGAGGGGAGAAGATATCCCCCACGGGAGATGGCTTCTAGTGCGGAGAGAGTAAAGGGGGCATTAGGCCCATAGGTCTTAACAGCTGTATGTAAGTCTTTCAAACTTTTGAAGTGGATTTTTCTATAATTTAGTGATTTTTGTTCCCCTAGACTATCTGCCACTTCCCTTTCATCTTCCCTGTTCCTATTCTCCTCTTCCTCTTCTCCTTCGCTATGGGAAGACTCAGGGGGCTCAGCCTCTCCTGCATCGGGGTCACTATCATCTTGGCGGGATCTTGTCATGACAGGGAACGCCATCTGTTTTTTATAATTCGTGGCAGCTCCTGCCTTAGAGTGTCTCTGTTTTGTTTTGCTTTTACTTCTGGCTTTCGAATTAAACTGGTTTTTTAAGAGGGGGATTTTAAGGGACCTTTGTAATGAATCCTGTAGGGCAGACAACTCACCGGAGAGCTGCGCATATTGTGTTTGGAGGTCTAAAACCTCACAGAGTTCTTTTACTTGCGCGGATAGTTGCTCCTATGCCTTATTGAGTGTGGTCATATTAGGCCCCAGGGGCAGGAAGGCAGGGGCAGTTAGGTATGGAGGGGGAGCAGAGGCTAGGGGCCAGTCTGGGTTATTATATCTAGCAGCCTCTTCCTCAAGTTCTGCCTCATCGCCTGGGTCTAGAGGCTCTGAATCTGGGTCCGTTTCTGGACTGGACCGGAGATTCTTATTTCTTGTAAACACTGGGCAGGTTATGGGCTCCTCTGCTGGTGTTATCTCAGAAGGGAGAGGAGGATAGAGGGATTTGCTTGGGGGGATTTCAATAGCTGCTGAGGGAGATCTAGCTGGAGTTTTAGGGGGTTTCGCTTCCTCTTCTTTCAAAGACTTTATAGAGGCTGTACGCGAAAGAGGGCGAAGGCAGGACTCCGCAACTGAAAGAAGCTGTTGTTTTGTGGGATCCCTGGTGGCGCTTTCCACTATGTCTCTTATAAGACCCCAGTAAGAAAGGGCTGAAACAGGGACGGCATCGGGTCCTTCTATTTTCAATTTCTGATTAAGATCTCTTCCTACTTTCTGCCATTTGCCTGGGTGGATCTCAGGTCCTGTTACCAGAAACCATGGGCATACTTCATCTATAAAAAGGAAGAATCTAACAAGATCCTTTTTCTTTACTTTAACTCCCCTGTCTTTAAGTGCCAGTTTGAGGTCCCGTATAAAGACCTGTTCTTTAGACAGCTTGGAACCCATGAGAAAAGAATGAGGCAGACGTCACTTACCTGTTCGTGGGGCTCTCCGGAGCGATCAGAGGGGGTTGCGACGATTCTTCTTCACGGGGTCTGCCTGGAGAGAGTCCGTGCCTTGAGCCCCACGTTGGGTGCCACGTGCCCCGACCCGCGGGACAGAAAAGTGGGGTGTTGAGGAGGACCCAGCCTGAAATGGAATGGGTGAGAATAAGGAGAGTGAGACCCAAGGATGGTGGATAAGGTCTGAGTTTATTTGAAAAAAGTACATGCTTATATATTGTAGAGAAGGAACAAGGGAGTTAGCTTAGGGGTGGAGTTGGTATGCCTTGGCCTGAGAGAAGGGATAGTCTGTGGTCAGTTTGTTCTTGATAATGGAGGGTGAGGCCTCTTTCCTTTATCTTGGCCCTTGGTATGCCTGGAATTTTGTTTGCTCATTTTATCTTATCTGACATGGGGTTTCTTGGCTCCTGGTATGTCTGGAATTTGTTTTGCTCCTTTTATCTTATCTTATGGGGCTTCTTGGCCCCTGGCATGTGGAACATTATTCATTTCCCTAAATGAGCTGGAGAGTCTTGGAATAATCTCCTGTTTTCTGATATGTTGCTATTCTGAGGTCTTGGGGCTTTCCCAGTGAATGTTAGTTCCTTTGCCTCATACATTATTGTGGTACAATGGACAGAATGTTAGATTTATAGTTATGAGAATGGACTTAAACTTTGGTTTTTCTACTTAACTGTGTGACCCTGGGCCAATCACTTAACTTTAGTTCCTCTTTCTAAAATGAAGAAGTTTTGCTATCTTATATCACATCCATTCCATCACACCACACCACACCACACCACACCACACCACACCACACCACACCACACCACACCACACCACACCACATTATACATATATATATATATATATATATATATATATGTTATATATATATATATATATATATATATATATATAATATATATATGTGTATATAGTTACCTCTTCTCCCTTCTAGCTTTAAATCAATGATCTTCTATGAAATGAAGTCATATGAGAATTAGTCATTATTGGCTAGCCTCCATTACAGAATTGTAGTAGGGCCCCAAACTGCTTTTCTAGGACAAAGGGGTAGAGGAAAGAAATAAGTATTTATGTAGTACCTACTATTTTTCAGACTCTGGACAAAGGGCTTTTTACAATTATTTTTTTTATTTGATAATAGGAATATTCCTGGTATGGAATTCAAAAATAACTTATAGAAAGGATCATGAACCCTCAGTCATTGTATCTCTTTCCATTAGACTATTCCAAATTTAGCCCATGACCTCATATCACAGAGAGAACAAAATTGATTTATTTAGAATCATATGTTGTTAAGAAAATGGATTAAGAACACATGCTCTCAACACTTGTGGTTTGAGGCAAACCACCTCATCCCCTCCCAAATATCCCAATAGAAGCCTGTCAGTTTAGCTCAGACTCCATTTTCCTAGCTCTGATCCCTCAGTCAATCTAGGAAATTGGGACATGGTGAATTAATAATTTGCCCTTGAAAGATGCTGTATCATGATCTTAGCTAGATCACTGAGAGAGCAGTAATTGATTGCTGCCTTAGCAACTATCAATGGGATGAAGGCGGCATGGTCTTTCTTTCCTCTAATAGTAGATTGTAAGCTCCTTGAGACCAGGGACTTCCTTTTTCATATATATATATAGTAAGTATTTAGGAGAGTGCCTAGTAAGTGATAGGCATTAAATAAATAGTTATCGACTGACTTTTCTGGAAGAACATGACTATATGGGCCCTAAGACAGATTTGCTTTCAAACTCTTAACATGTGAATGAGGTCTAGTAATTCCTTGTTTTATTTTCCTCCTATCTCCAATTAGATGGTGTAATGAATAAAGCACAGGACTTGGAATTGGAGTTGAGTTCAAATTCAGTCTTAGACACTAGCTATAAGGACACTGGGGAAATCACTTGACCACTCTGTGCCTCAGTTTCTTCATCTGTAAAACTTGGATAATAATAACACTTCTCAGGGTTATTGTGAGGATCAGATGAGATAGTATTTATAAAATATGGTCTAGTATACTATGTAAATGCTGTCTATTAGTATTAAGTCTTAGATCAAGTTTCATCTTCTGCATGAAGCCTTTCTTAGTTTCCCTTCTGGCTGATGACATCCTTCTCAAGGTTACCATGCATTTGACTTGCAACTATTTTATATAAACTTTTATATGGGCTTGTTGTTTTCCCCATTAAAGATACACCTTAAGGTCAGGGACTAGTTTTATTTGTCTTGTATCTCAGTTTCTCTAGCATAGTGCTTGGGACCATAGCAGCTGCTTGATAAAAGTTTAATTTATTGTTTGAATTGGGAGAGAGAATCTTTCTTCTTTCTCTTTAGATGGGCAACACTCCAGGGACTGGTATGTGGGTTTGTGTATGTCGGGGGTGAGGAATGCAGTTCAATGAATTGCTATTATTTAATTGTCTATTGACATCTTTTGACTGATTTTTTACAAGAGGAAAGCTAAAGGACCTGGAATAACTCCAGAGGATGTACTGAGGTGATGAAAAGAACACTGATATTGGTGGGTAGGAGACCCTTAAGCTATGAAACTTGTAGGAAGCTAGCTTCTTCAAGTGCTGCTTTTGCATCCCTTGGGAATCTGATGTTCCATACACCTGCATAAGTGGATCTATTAGCAATGAAATCCATAATTTGACAGATTCTCTAATAAGCCTTGCCAGGCTCTTGGCTTTTGTCCTTATTGTATATCTGCACCATTGAGCATTCATGCCATTTGAATCAATTCAACATTTGTTTGTTCAGTGTTTGGTATATTCAAGTACCGTGCTAAGCCCTGGATAGAACACAAAGGTGAAAAACCTGAGGGAGTCAAGAAATTGATAGTCTAAAAGAAGAGTAGGGATTTGAGAGGTCAAGGATAATGACTGATACCCCAGCCATAGAATAACTGGTCTTTGGTTCTCAATGATATTCTACATATATATATATTTATATGTTCTTCATTCTTCCTAAATTTGGGAGGAGGGGGCTGTGATCCAAGGCTAATTTAAAGTGTCTATTTACAACTCACATCCTGAGGAGAATGGCTCTTTGCCCTCTATTTTCTAACCCCTAGTATGTTACCAGTAGAAACATTGCCAGATAAAGGGGGAAAAGACCCCATTGCACATAGTACAGTGTATTCCTCATAAAATGAAGACTTTGAAAACAGCTCTATTTTACTGATGGAATTAAAATAGCCAAAAATGAGTTTAACTTTTGCAAGCAAATGAATACTCCTCAGTTAATTATTCCCGGACCATCATCTGAAATGATCTTTCGTCAGAAGATTCCAAAGGAAGCAAAAAAAGTACAGTATGTTATGTTCTCTGAGGACAGTCCAGTCTTGTCAGGTTAGGAGGTCTTATTGTGGGCAGTTATGATACTATATTATTTTTTTTATTTTTATGTTAAGAAGAAAACTCTTTAACCTCACAGATCAGAACAAATTGACCCATCTTTTAATACCATTGCTGGAATAAAAGGACAGCAAATGCTTTTTCTTTTATATATAGCAAAGAAACTTTTTTCTCTCTATAAGAAGGGAAGCAAGATAGACTCAATTAATAGCTAAACTGAAGGTAGACCATTAAACTGAAACTCAGTTGAGTTTTTGGTAAAAGTGGAGTAGGAGAGAAAGAGACTGGGAGACAAAAACCACACACAAAAGCTAATGTTTTGTTTGGAGTTTTTCCCTTTCATTCACATTTAAATGTTTGGATAGGATCTAGGGTGGGGGTGGGTGCATCAGAAATTCTTCCAAACATCCCATGAAAGACCATACCCCCAGGGCTACAAGTAGGGTCAACTCTTGGAAATGATGAGAATCTAAGGAGGACAGTCTGTTCTGAGGATATCCCCAGGCAGATTGCTAAAACAGGAAAATTTTTGTTAAGAACTTGAACATTTCACATTTTAGCTATCCATTATCTAAGCTTATTTCCAAGTTAGCTCAATAAAATGCTTTCCTACCCCAGTATTGTTAGAGAAGCATAAATAGAGAGGCAATTTGAACAAAGTGTGCACCATCTCTGAGTAGTTACAGATACCAGATTTCCTACAAGTCACTAATTTCTAACAGTAACAGTAATGGTCCTTCCAGAGAATTCCATAATTTCAGAGTAGTAGGGGACCCCAGAGGCCATTTATTTCAGGTGACTTAAATCTTATTTACAAATACTTAATATTTCTAGTTCTCAAAACTCAGCTCAAGTACCATCTCCTACATAATTCCCTTCTCCTGCTGCTTCCTTCCCCCAACAAGTTACATTTATTTTGATTTACTTAAATGTAAATATGTTGTCTCCTCAAATAGAATGTGGGCTCCTTGAGGGGTGGCACTTTTTAATTTTTGTTTAAGTTCATAATGCCTAGCAAAATCATTGGCAGGTAGTAGGCAACTAATATGTTTGATTGGTTGATCATTCACTCTTTGACTTTGTGGACAAGAAGTCATTTTTTTTCTTGAGGCAAAGCATTCCACTTTTGGACAACTCTATCAATATGCTTTCCAAAAAGTAGAATCCATTCCCTACCCCTAGTTCCTCTTCTCTTTTGGACCCCCGTCATCCTTCTTAATCAACTTTCCCACTGCCACCATCTTTAATTCATCTGGGATGTACAGTTTACATTGGGGAAAAAACAGCAATGGGGAAACCTTGGATTTTCCTTCCTGGTGGGATATGCAGAACTCAGTGGGTGTGTGTGTGTGTATATATATATATATATATACATATATATATATATAAATATATATAATACTGACTTAAAAAAAATCAAATCCCCTGACATACATTTTTTTTTAATCTGTGCCAAAAATGTGTTTTCAGAGAAAATCTTATTTTCATACTCAGACTTTGTATCGTCACTCATTTGTAAGTGCACTTCATTTAAACATGGCTCACCCTTCCCTCCCTCCATTCTCCCAGACCCTCTCCGTGGCCCTTCCTCCCCAGCCCCTCCTCCTCCCCACCACCACCCCGCGATGTGGGAGTGTTATATACACTTGTACAAAGAGACTTTTTATTCCCTATCCCCTCCTCTAACACTTATTAATTTATGGAACTGTTTTTTCTCAGCGCAGTTTTGTTTTGTGTGTCCATTGGATTATAAACTTTATTAAAAAATACAAAACAAAAAGTAGAATCTAGAAATGAACACAATATCCTGTATATGAGTTGACCCAGACAGAAAATATAGGGATTCTAACTTCTTATGCTCTTTTTTAAAATTAATTTTAAAGTTTACTTCTTTTTTTTTTAAATTTTTATTTTCAGTTCTGACACTATGCCTCTTAATGCAGTCTAAGATTACATTATCCTCTTTTGTCTAACATATCCCAGTGTGGACTTAAAGAACTTTTTTTCTCCTTAAAAGTCCTAGGTAATGATATTTCTAAATCATCTACACTGATGAAATGGCACAATTGCTTACAATGTATTTTACTAGATACTTATAGATTTCTCTTTGTGAAATTGGTTTCTCCATTTTCCCCTTCTTGGGAAGGGTGTAGTTGTAATGGTCACATGACACATACCTAAGTAGAATTGGTTCATATTGTTAAGGGAATGCACATCTTCCCTCTGTCTCCTTGATATTGAGAGAAACATTTATTAACATGAATAATAATTATTATTATCAATTTTATTAATTAATAATAAATAATAATCTCTCAGGGAGACCCATATTTCTCCCCTTTTCTAAAATCCTGTTTTAAAAGTTCGGTCTTTAGAAAGATATTGCTGATAATGAGATTGGACTAGCTTTCTTGTTCAAGACCTGAGCCTGGTGAAAGTTAATGTGAACTACTGGGGCTTGGATGGGTTATATATTCTTTGAATGGATTATCCAAAGCTGGGGATGGCTGAATATATTGTTTCTTTGTCCAAGAGTGACATGATGTCTCAACTCTTCATTTTAATATAGTTTACCTCCTCTTGTGTTAACCAGTCAGAGTTGATTGCCACCCCTCTTCCAAAATGATAAACCCTGAGCTGTCTGCCTTGATTGTCTTTGGTCCAAAAGAGCTAGTCAATTGACCTTTCTTTTATCTTTTCTCTCTCTCTTTTTTTACAAGGCAATGGGGTTAAGTGACTCACCTAAGGTCACACAGTTAAGTAATTATTAAGTGCCTGAGGCAGAATTTGAACTCAGTTCCTCCTGACTGGTGCTCTGTCCACTGTACCACCTAGCTGCTCCTTGACCATCCTTTTATTAAAAACATGATGACCTTGTTATGATTAAATTTCCCAGAAACTGGGTCTTTCTAACTTTTTTTAATCATCACAGTATGTAGCAAGATTGCTAAGGTATTTATAATTGCCAGATTCTGATAATATCACATGTGCAGTATTCATTGCTTCCATGACCAGCATTCTATTCCCATGGATTTTCATTCCTTCCCTTCTTTGGAAGGAAGGACCACTTAGTGCTAATGGTCTCTTCTTTTTGTACTTTCAGTATTCTGCCAGAAGAGGTGACTGCCAGCTCCTGAACTTTCTTCTTTTTTTTTTTTTGAAGTTTCTCTGTTCAGGACAGACGCTTAAATAGAAAAGACTCTTTTCACCAGAGGTTTCTCCTCATTCTACTACACATTATCTCCTGGACTTCCAAGTTCATAGAAATCTGTGGACATGGCTGTTGGGTGGGCTCTGTGTTACTGTGACTTGAGGCTCCCATTGTTACTGCTCTCAATGTCCAGATTGAAGAGTTTATATTTGATTTTAGGAATGAAAGGAAATAAGGATTTATTAAGTACCTATTAAGATAGGCACTGTGCTAAGCACTTTACAAATATTATCTTCTTTAATCAGGAAAATGATTTGGTCAGACTTGCGCATTTATAAAATTACTTTGGCAGTTGAGCGAAAGATAGATTGGAGTAGAGAAAGAAAGACTTGTGTCAGAAAGACCATTTAGGAGACCAATAGAATTCTACAAGTATAAATAAGAGGTGATGAAGACCTGAAAACTTTTAATAATAGAATTTCAATATAATAAGTTTTCTTTGTAACCCTGTGTATTTAGTTTTATACATTTAAGACATTATTCTGAAAAGGGATCCATAAACTTCACTAGACTTCCAAAGGATTCCAGGATACCAAAAAGGCTAAGAACTCTATGTTCAGAGAGTCTGAAGTAGTCTACAGACCCTTTCTCAGAATAATATTTTTAAATGTGTAAAATAAAATACATAGGATGATAAAGAAAATCAAGGATTAGTGAAAATAAAAATGCAATCTCCCCTCTCCCCCATATAAAAAACCCCCTTTAAATTCCTCCCTAGGCTCTTTGTGGGGTTCCTGGACTCCAGATTAAGAACTCCTACTGTAGAATTAGAGGGACTGAATAAATGTTTTTTTTTTAATTGCTTAGGGCAGAAGTGTTAGATTTAGGACTCTCAAATATACTTTTGGGGGGGGTGGCTAGGTGGTGCAATGGATAGAGCACTGGCCCTGGAGTCAGGAGGACCTGTTAGTTCAAATCCAGCCTCAGACACTTAATAATTACCTAGCTGTGTGGCCTTGGGCAAAGCCACTTAACCCCATTTGCCTTGCAAAAACCTAAAAAATAAAAAAATAAAAAAAAATTATACTTTTAGGGTCAAGGACCACAGCCTTGGAACTGCTTTCTTAGAAGTATAGCTGAGGTTAGTTTCTGAATAGCCTTATCAGCACAGACTTGTCTGTTCTAGAAAAATAATATTGTATTAGGAAAGGTATTAATAACTAGACAGAATGAACAGGATTCTTGGATAAAGGAAACACATATGGAACACTCCCTAGCTCCTCTAGACCTGCAATGAAAATGGTCACAAATCAGATGGGATAAGCACAGATATATCCATATTAGTGAAGATTCCTAGGAATTCTAGACAGTAGAACTATGTTATTCCCCAAAACTTGCGAATTATCTGTGCTTGTCTCTTGCTCTCTACATAAGAAAGTTTACTTAAAGACAGTGAAGTTGGGCCAGTCTAACTGGGCACCAGCAAGAATAATGACCTATTATGAATGTGGACTTTTCCAGTTGCTGAAATATGAGTATAATTGGAGTCACAAGGGTTAAAATGGGAAGGGATTTTCAAGATCATCTGATCTAACATTTTTTAGGCAATGGAACTGAGACCCCAAAAGTTACTTGTCTGAAATTTCTCATGTAAGATGTGATTGGGCCTGTGACTCTTAAACCAGAGATCTTTTCCTTATATACTATAGTTGTGTTGTTCAGTCATTTCAGTATCCAACTCATTGTGACCCTATTTTGGTGTTTTCTTGATAAAGAAAACTTCTATTTTCTTTTCCAAATCATTTTACAGGTGATTAAACTGAGGCAAGCTGGGTCCTATGACTTGCCCAGGGTGACAGAACTAGTAATTGTCTGAGGCTGGATTTGAACTCAGGTCTTCCTGATTCCAGGAACATCAAATGTCACCTAATGGGTTTACTATATATTCTTACCAGATGCTTATTGCTAGAATTTCTCTAATAGTATTTACAGACTGAATGATGTTTGAGGTTTTTTTCAAGTCTTATACATAACAACCAATAATGAATATGGAGAGCTTCCAATGAAGAATTGTACTTATCAATGCAGATTAGCAACTTATCTATAATTTACAGTCTTAAAGCAGGAATTCTTACCTTAGGTCCATTGGCAATCACGAGTCTATTAGATAGATTTCAGGGGGTTCATGAACTTGGATAGGAAAGAAAATCTTTATTTTTGTTAACCTATAAATGAAATATAGCATTTCCTTTAATTATTCAAAATTGTTATTCTGAAAAGGGGTCCATAGGCTTTACCAGACTTCTGAAGTGTTCCATGAAACAAACAAGATCAAGAATCTCTATCTAAGAGAGTTACATATAACACTGAGGTGTTAAAGTGACTTTCCCAGGGCTACACGGTCAATATTTATCAAAGGTGATACATGAATTCAGGTCTTCCTGGCTCTGAGATCAGCTTTCTATATAGGCCTTTCCAGATCAAAGTGTGTGTGTGTGTGTGGGGGGGGGGACTGTATTTCATCAAATTGTTTTGTTTCATTTTGTTAGAATCTCTAATAGTTTTAACATCCTCCACAATTGAGCTCCAACCCACATTTCTTGTTTCACATTACTCCCTTGTTGCACTCTGTGTTTCTGTGTTCCATCTAAACTGGAATACAAGCCGTTCCCCAAACTTGATATGCAATCCCACTTGATATGCAATCCCCACCCCCGGGCATTTGCATAGGCAGTAGCCCTGAAGATACACTCACTTTGCATTTCCACTTGTCAAAATCTTTTCCTCTTTCCTAGACTCAGCCCAGGAGCCACTGGATTGATACCTTTCACTGACAGAGTTCTCACCCTCCTCATTTTTGCCTATAGTACTTTGTTGGACTCTCTTTCAGCTCCTTTTATAATTTTCATCATGTTATATTTAGCAGCACAGTTAATAGAATGCCCTAAGAGGATAAAAAGTCCTTGAGGAGCTATATTTTATATTTATATCATACTACTGAAGGCATTTAATATAGATTTATTGAATTGAATGGAATTTACTTTTTATTTTATTTTTAATTTATGGAACAAAACAAGTATTTTCTTTTTATTTGTACTTTATTTTTAACATATTTAATTTTATTTTTTATATTTTATTTGTTTTTCTTATTACATGCAAAACAAGCATTTTCATAATGTAGCATAATAAAAAGAGGATTGCACATGAAGCTTCAAATCTATTATATACAAATTGCTATTCCTTTTAATATATATATGTATATATATATATATATATATATATATATATATATATATATATATATAATAAACTTATCTTGTGAATTTCTTTTTTTTCCTTTTTCCCCATGCCGACATTAGACACAAATATGTGTATGGAGGTATGAATTTAGATATGTACATATATATATCTATATGAAATCATTCTATACATGCTTTTCTTTGCTAAACATTTTTACAGATTAGTCATTTTTTGGTATAAGGAATTAGGATTAAGGGAAAGAGATACATAAGAGATAATTTTTATAGTATCCATCAGATTCTGAAGGGTTGGTTTTTGTTTTTGTTTTTCTTCTACTGGATTGGGATAACATTGTCCATAACTGGTCTAATATGATTGTCATGTCTCTCTGAACTGCTGAGAGGAGCTGTTTCCAACAAGGTCGATCATCTCACAATGTTGTTGTTAATGTGTACATTGTTTTCTTGGTTCTACGCCCTTTGCTCAGCATCAGATCCTGTAAATCATTCCATGCTTCTCTAGATTATGATCATTTATGATTTCTTATAGAACAATAATCTTCCATGGTATTCATGTACTATAACTTGTTTAGGAATTCCCCCAATTTTGGGGCATCTTCTCAATTTCCAATTCTTCGAGACCACAAAAAAGAGCTGCTATTAACATTTTGGAACATATAGGACTTTTCCCATTTCTTATAATTTCTTCTGGATATAGACCTAGAATTGGAATTACTGGGTTAAAGGGTATGAACTTTTTTATTGCTCTTTGAGCATAGTTTTCAAATTGCTCTTCAAAATGGTTGCATCCATTCACAACTCCACCAGCAATGCATCAATGTCTGAATCCTTCCACAATTTCTCTGATATTGATCATTTTCCCTTTTTCTCATCATGGGTCAATCTGATATATGTGAGGTGATACCTCATTGTTGTTTTAATTTGCATTTCTCTAATCAATAATGATTTGGAGCATTTTTATATGATTATATATAGCTTTAATTTCTTCATTTGAAAACAGTCTTTTCATATCCTTTGATCATTTATCAATTGGAGAATGACTTGTAACCTTATAAATTTGATGCAATTATCTATATATTTTAGAAAGAAGAACTTTATCAGAAGGTGAATATTGTTTCACAGCTTTCTGCTTCTAATTTTGGCAGCATTGATTTTATTAGTGCAAAACTTTTTAATTTAATATAGTCAAAATCATTAATTTTGCAGTTTATAATGTACTCTATTTCTTATTTGGTCATAAATTTATCCCCTTTCCATAGGTCTGATAGATAATTTCCTGGTCTATTAATTTATCTATGGTGTTGCCCTTTATTTCTAAATCCTGTACCCTCTATACATACTTTTATTTAGCAAGAATGACTTGTGCTATTCTATTTAACAAGAATCACCTGTGCTAGGTGATTTTTTTTTGGGGGGGGAATATGGTCCATCCTTCTATCTTCAAAGAGTTTATAGGCTTTTTGGTGAATCAAAACATAACCCTAATCACAGAATTTTGAAGTTAGAAAGGACTGTAGTGGCAATCTAGTCTAATCTATATTTAAAAAGCTCTTCTATGATATACTAATGAGAATAACAATAATACTAGTAATAATAATAAGTTGACATTTACATAGAGATTTAAAATTTGAAAAGTGCCTTACAAATATATCATTTTATCTCACCATGACTGTAGCAGGGGTCATCCTAGTCTTTGTTTGAAAATTTGAGGTAGTCCATTGTACTTTTTTCTTTTCTTTTTTCTTTTTGGAGAAAATTGGGGTTAAGTGATTTGCTGAGGACCACATAGTGTCTGAGGTTGAATTTAAAACCAGGTCCTTCTGATTCCAGTCCTGGTACTGTATCCACTGTGCTCTATCCATTTAGCTGATTCTGTCCATTCTCCACTTTTGGAAAGTTTTAATTTTTAGAAAATTTTCCCTTATAATTATCCTTAATTTATCTTTTTGCAGCTTCAACACATTGCTTCTGACTCTCCTCTTGGGATAAACTGAATAAGTCTAATCCCCTTTTCCACAAGACAGCCATTCAAACATTTGAAGACAGTTATCATGTCCTCCTTTAATCTTTTTTTTTCTAGATTAAACACTCAGTTACTTCAATGAATTCTTATATGGTTTGAGTTTCATAACCATCCTGATACTGGTAACCCTTCTCTGCACTGACTACTGCTTATCCACTTCCTTCCTAAAATGTGGTAATTAGAACACAATAGTGCCTTGTACTCTCACCAGTCATAGTTAGCAATAGAAAATAATAGAATAGTAAAATAATAGAAATAATAGAAAGACTATTTTATTATTCTAATGTGTCCCTTTTAAAGCAACTTATGAAGACTTAGGTGGTTTTGGCTGCTATATCATAGATTGACTTCAAATGAATTTGCAGATCACCAAATATTCAATATAGTTTTTCAAGAATAAAATAGTAGATAATAATCCTTCAGGTGGGCTGGTCTCTGAATGACTTCAGCATCACAAACTCATCTGTACTGGAAAAATGATACTGTACTACTGGGAAAAGTATTAAGCTTAGCCATAGTAAAATGGGGGTTTTTGGACCTGATGGTCTTTTAGATTCTCTCAGCTCAGCTCTAAATCAAGGTTCCTGTAATCATCTCTGAAGTCCCATGGGCAGAAAAGATATTCCTCTGATTCCTCATAGTACATTGTATATATTTATTAGGGATTTTCACATCACTTTATATTTTATGGATATTTATATATTTACATATAGTTATATGTACATATACTACATTTGTGTATACATATATTTAAATTTTATTTTTTCTATGAACAAAAATCTATTTTCTCCTCTTTCTACTCAGTCATACAAAAACAACAAAATTCTTGTAATCCATATGGTTTGTCAAGCAAACCAAATTGAATTGCCACATTTGAAAATGAAATCAGCTATTATTGATTACTTTGATATATTTTTAAATTTGATTATAGGATTAAATTCCCCTTTTTAGGTTGAGCTAGCCCTAATTTAAGCTAGACTAATATAGTTAATATTTTAAATCTAAGTTACATATAGATTTAGTGAATAGATAGATTGAGAAGATTTTATCCTGTAGTAGTAGTAGATAATTTAGAGAGTAAGATATAATAAAATAATCTAAGGCTTACAGGCTTTCCCCCTTACTGGCAGAAATGGGGGTTGACTAAATGCTATATCCCCTTTTCTAACTGAAGAAGCGGGGAGTGAATAGTTGGAGAAAAGTCAGCCAGAGGTTAAGTTTCTTTCTCTAATCTTAGTGGATAAGCTCTTCTTTTACCTGATCTAGAGTCTTAGATGAGTAATGGAATCTTAGCCATAGTAAAATGGGGGTTTTTGGACCTGATGGTCTTTTAGATTCTCTCAACTCAGCTCTAAATCAAGGTTCCTGTAACCATCTCTGAAGTCCCATGGGCAGAAAAGATATTCTTCTGATTCCTCATAGTACATTGTATATATTTATTAGGGATTTTCACATCACTTTATATTTTATGGATATTTATATATTTACATATAGTTATGGAAGATGAGGAGTCATTGCACCAACTCAGTCTGATTCATCCCAGAACTCATCCTGTGTTTAACTTTGGAATATAAAGAAAATATAAAAGCTCATAAATCTCCATTTTTCTTCACTTCTCATTTAATTTCTTTTGTTTCTTGTGTTTCCCTAATATAACCCTAGTCTCAAGAGTGTTTCCTATGACATAAAGGCTGAGTAAAATTTGGAGGCACCTCTCAAGTTATCTCTCTCTGGCTTGTGCCCTAGTGTCCAGGCCAAGACTCACATTCCAGGCTCATTCAGAGTTTAATTTCTCCCACCTTGGAAATTTTAGTATCTGACTTAATTTGTTCTTTTAAGGTGCAAAACTCTTAGTAGTATACTCCAAGTTTAGGAAAAATTTTATTTCCACAACAAAAAAAAGAGCAGTGACTGAGAATACCCCTATTTCTTCTTTTTTTTTTGCAAGGCAATGGTGTTAAGTGACTTGCCCAAGGCCACACAGCTAGGTACTTATTAAGTGTCTGAGGTCAGATTTGAACTCAGGTGCTCCTGACTCCAGGGCAGGTGCTCTATCCACTGTGCCACCTCACTGTACCCCAATATACTTATTTCTGGAGGCTTTCTTTCTTTTCCTTCTTTCCCTGTCTCATCGTATCCTATAGCCATTAGCTTGGTAAAAGAGAGTACTCTTATAGTCCAAGAAAGGGACAAATATAGGAGATGATGGTGTTGGATTTTGGGGGGCAGGAAAACAAGGAATACCCTCTTATTTTGAGGATTTTAGTAGATGAAAATATCTTTCCAACTTAGAATTTGGAATGCCTTTTGGGACAGAAGTTTTGCTAAAGCTAATCATTAGGTTCTAGACTAGAACTTTTCTCTGTTATGGCTTAAATCAGATTTTAGGTGATTTCATTTTGACTTCCAAAAGACTGACTTGTGTTGCAATAGTTTATAAACTGAGGATTATATATACTCAGATCCATGAAAGCTAAACTGGCCCAGGCATATAAAAAATTTGAAAGGGCATGTGAGTCTTTAGATGTAGGAGCTTGTGCTTCCTCATCTTGATCCTTCTTGGGCTCATGTGGCTCAGGCTATGATGGAGCTCAAAAAGGACTTTGGAAATCAAATGAGCAAGTTAGAAGAAAAACTTGGAAAAGAAATGAGAGAGATGCAGAAAAAAGATGAAAATGAAGTCAGCAGCCTAGTCAAGGAAATCCAAAAAATGCTGAAGAAAATAACATGCTAAAAAACAGCTTAGGTCAAATGGATAAAACAGTTCAAAAAGTTATTGAGGAGAAGAATGCTTTAAAAAGCAATGGGCCAGATGGAAAAAGAGATAAGAAAACTCTCTGAGGAAAACAAATCCTTCAGACAAAGAATAGAACTCAGGGAGATTGATGAATTTACAAGAAACCAGGACTCGATACTTCAAAACCAAAAAAATGAAAAATTAGAAGAAAATGTGAAACATCTCATTGAAAAAACAACTGATATGGAAAACAGACTTAGGAAAGATAATTTAAAAATTATTGGAATACCTGAAAGTCATGATCAGGAAAAGAGCCTTGACAGCATTTTCAAAGAATTACTACAGGAAAATTGCCCTGATAGTCTAGAAGCAGAGGACAAAATAGAAACGGAGAGAATCCACTGTTCCCCCTGAGAAAGAGATTCCCCAAAAAACCAACCCCTAGGAATATTATAGCCAAGTTCCAGAACTCCCAAGTCAAAGAGAAAATATTACAAGCAGCCAGAAGGACACAGTTCAAATATTGTGGAGCTGCAGTCAGAATCACACAGGACGTAGCAGCAACTACATTGAAAGCTTATAGGGCTTGGAATATAATATACCGGAAGGCAAAAGATCTTAGAATGCAGCCAAGAATCAACTACCCAGCAAGGCTGAATGTCCTCTTCCAGGGAAAAAGGTGGACTTTCAATGAACCAGGGGAATTTCAGATATTCCTGTTGGAATGGCCAGACCTGAACAGAAGGTTTGATCTTCAGATACAGGACTCAGGTGAAGCATGGAGATTGGAGGAGAAGGGGAAAATATGAGGGACTTGATGATGAACTGCATGTATTCCTGTATAGAAAAATGACACTGATAATACTCATATGAACCTTCTCAGTTAATAGAGCAGGTAGAGGGAGCTTTTATAGTTGAAGCACAGGAGAAAGCTGAATTTGAAGATAAAATATGGTGTAAAAATGGAGTCAATAGGGAAAAAAAAGGGGAATGTAATGGGAGAAAGAAAAATGAGAGGGGGAATAGGCCAAGATATTTCATATAATAAGATTTTTCTTTATTACAATGAGCTATTGCAATGATATGGAAGGGGGGGAAGGCAAGGGGGAATGTGGGAATCTTTGCTCTCATCAGAGGTGGCTAGGAGAGGAAACAGCATATATACTCAATGGGGTATAGGCATCTGGAGTAAGAAGGGGGGGCACAGGGGGAAGGGGGGTAATGTGAGTGATGGAGGAGAGGATGGACCATAGGGGGAGAGTGGTCAGATATAACACATTTTGCTTTTTACATCTTGCAAGGGGATGGAATTGGAAGACCTGTCCAGGACCACAGGGCCAGGTGGATGCTGTGCCTAAGGGGTGGTAGGGGGGCTCAGGGCCTCTTGGCCCCAGGACCAGGGATCTGTCTGCTGTGCCACTAAGCTACCCTACAGCAGAATCAGAGTGAAAGGAGAGAGAAAATATAGTACATGGTAGTGGAGGAATATGAAAGGAGGGAGTCGCAATCAGCAATGGCAATGGTGGAAAAATATGGAAGTAACTTTTGTGATGGACTTATCATAAAGAATGTGATCCACCTGTGACAGAGTTGTTGGTGTTGGAACAAAGACTCAAGCACATTATTATTTTTTTGAGGGGGGGTTCAGGGCAAATGGGGCTGGGTGACCTGCCTGGGGCCGTACAGCAGGGTGATCATTGGATGTCTGAGGCCAGATTTGGACCTGGGTGCTCCTGGCTCAAGGGCCAGTGCTCTGTCCACCACTCGGCCGCCCCTACTATTATTACTATTTTATTTTATTTTGGGTCTTTTTTCCCCTTATTTTGTTTTTTTGCAGGGCAGTGGGGTTCAGGTGGCTTGCATGTCACAAGGCTGGGTGATTGTTGGGCATATGGGGCCGGATGTGGGCTCAGGTGCTCATGGCTCCAGGGCTGGTGCTCCATCCATTGTGCCACCTGGCCATACCTACAATTATTACTATTATTTTTTTAAATATTAATTTTTTTCTCTCCTCTTTACTTTATTGCTCAAGCGAGTCTATATTTATGGGGGGAGGGTATTTCATTTACTTATTTTTATTTTTATTTTTTTAGGTTTTTTTGCAAGGCAAACAGGGTTAAGTAGCTTGCCCAAGGCCACACAGCTAGGTAATTATTAAGTGTCTGAGACCAGATTTGAACCCAGGTACTCCTGACTCCAGGGCCGGTGCTTTATCCACTACGCCACCTAGCTGCCCTATCATTTACTCTTAAACAAGAATATTTTATTAATGTATAAAAAAACATTATTTGTATAAAATGAGAATAAATATTAAATAAAAAACAAAACAAAAAAACAAAAAACATGAAAAAAAAGAAAGGGCATGTGAGATTTCTTATATTGTCTTTAAAGAAACAGTATATGAAAGATCTAGATTCAATTCTGTGAGGAATGTAGGATGATGGTCTTCACAGGGTGTGGTGGGGAGCCCTTAGGGAATCCATTACAAAGGGAGAATGTGCTAGCCAATTACAAGACTGGAAGAGTTTTCCATTCCAGGGATAGCAAACCACAAACTGGTTCTCAACTGGTCAAGAGTGAACTAGAGATCTTGACCTAATGCAACTGAGTTTGCCCAATTAGGTAATTGAATATTACCCCCCCCCCCCATGAGGATTGGGGTTCATTAGCATATTATGTATAGTATGATGTGTGTGGGGGGTCCTATTAGGGGCATGTGATGGAATGTGTGGACCTCTTAGATTATAACTCAAACTCTGAGAGCCTATGAGAATCCAAAAGGGAGGGAAAAGAGTTTCTGAGGACTATAAATTACCTGATGTTTCAAGACCAATTTGTGCCTCAGGTGAGGTACCTGTATCTTGTAAGGTGTGTGAATAAAATGTACAATTTTCTCTCACTCTAGCAGGTTTTTCTTTTCATTCATTTATAACAAATTTTGACCATTTAAAGAAAGAAAAAGTTCAACTCAATAAGTCTAGGATCTAATTAGGAATGAAATTGATGGAAATATTAAAGTTGTGGGTAAAAGGTGGGGTGGGATAGACAGCATTTCCTCATCTTTAAAATGATAATCTTGTCTCTAAATCCCTCTAGGTGCTAAGATTCTACTATGTTAATTAACATTCCACATGTTAATTGATTCTACTATATTAATTAACTAGAGAACAGGAAGGTTCTTTTTGAAATGGATCTAGATCAGTTCTCTTCTCAGCACTCTATAAACTGAACCACTTTATTGCCACCAAAGAGGAGATTGCTGTTGAGCAAAATAGAGAACTCAAAGTTTCTGAGGACTTTTTTTTTTTTTACCAGGGAGGGAATGGAGTAAGGAAGGAGCAATGAGTAATAATTAGAAGGGATTATTCATCTCGAAAGAGAAAATCTTTCATTCTGTACCTGTAGTTTAGGTGGAAGAGATTGTGGTTGGTATTTAGTTGTGTTGAACTCTCCTAGTGTCACATAGATAGTGTTTGAGGTGAAATTTGAATTGAGAGCTTCCTGATTCCAGGCCTAGCTCTCTATAAACTGAACCAACTTGCTGGCTACAAAGAAGAAATTGCTCGTGAGCAAAATAGAGAACTCAAGTTTCCTGAGGGCTTTTTTTTTTTTTGCCAGGCAGGGAGTGGGGCAAGGAAAGAGCAATGAAAAATAATTAGAAGGGATTATTCATCCTGAAAGAGAAAATCTCATTGATTAAATGTATTAAGTGTCTACTATGTTCACTGGGGATTCAAGTTAAAAAATGAGATCCTTTTAAGTGCTTACTTGTTCATAGAATGAAAATCTAGAGGGAACTGGGTCATTCTAATGGAAAGAATATTTTAAAGACCAAAACAAGGGACCTGAAATTGTAATTTCAGAAACCTTTGTAGTTCTTTAATATGTATAGCAGATTTTCAGTATTGTACTTGGTTTGCTCCTTGTTCTCAACCAACCAAATAGTAGTAGTGGTAAAAGAAAATTATTGATGTAGACTGAATTCAGCTTCCTGATGAGCAGAAATTAAATACTTAAAGAATCTGGGAGTGGCAGCAGTGGTGATAATGGTGGTAGTGGTAGTAGTGGTAGTGACTGGGATTAGGGAAGGAGCAAATAAGAACCTGCTGGATACTGAGGCTTGTTATCTGAATAACTCAGTTCTAGTTGAACTCTCTGAGAGAGGGGATATTGAAATCCAGGATCTAGGAAGTTTTTGAAGTGTTGGTCACTTTCATGTGTATTTTATGGTGAGGCTGGATGACAACTGGATTTATAACTGGAAGGGACATTAAAAGTAAATTCAATATCCTCATTTATAGATGAGGAAACAGAGGCCCAGGAGTATAAATTATTTGCTCAGATCTCATGGCAAGTATCTTCACAGAAGTCTAACATTCTCTCCATACTCCAAGTGACATTGGTATCTATATTCCTTTGAATAAAAGTTATAAAAATAGAAATAGCTATTCCATAATAATTTGGAGTCAAATAAAGGCAGTGGGAGTAAAATAAAAAAGATATGGAGGAACAAAGTCTCATCCTTCTAATAGTAACATTCTGCTAATATATCTGTGAATTATGGAACAACAGTATCTAAAGAATTTTAAAAAAATAAGTATCACTAAGAGGGCAATGGAGAGATACACAGAAGGTTTCAGTAGGCTGGAACATGTAACAAATAAGGAACTATTGAGAGGAACTGGAGTAAAGGGTATCAAAAAATAAATGTATCATTGTAAAAGAATATTGACTACTAGATGACAAGAACAAAGTATAAACAATGAACAGCTTCTGTGAAAAATCCCTGTCCATTTTCTCTATGCCTTATAAACATTCTCACTGTTTTCCTTTTTTAAAGTGATTTTTAAAAAATTCATTTTTATTTTATTTTCAGTTCTAAATTCTTCTACCCTTCTTTCTGCTCTCCACAACTCATTGAGAAAGTAAGAAATACAAACCCATTGCAGATGTGAAGTCACACAAAACTAGTTTCTGCCTTAGATGTGTTCTGACAAAAAAAGTAACAGGAAAAAATTCAAAAAGGAAAGGAAGAGAGTGATAAGAACTTGAGTTAGTAGTAGGTTGGAGACCCTTTTTTTTAAAAGGTTTTTGCGAGGCAAATGGGGTTAAGTGGCTTGCCCAAGGCCACACAGCTAGGTAATTATTAAGTGTCTGAGGTAGGATTTGAACTCAGGTACTCCTGACTCCAGGGCTGGTGCTCTATCCACTGCGCCACCTAGCTGCCCCTTGGAGACACTTTTTAAAAAAGAAAATTGAAATATACAAAAATATTTGTAGCAGGTCTTCTCATGGTAGTGATGAATTGGAAACTGAGGGGATGCCCATCAACTGGGAGATGGCTGAACAAGTTATGGTATTTGAATGTGATCTGAGCCCATCAATTTTCTAACTTGAGGTGAATGGCATTTTTCACAAATCCTTTGGATTTGTGGTGGATCATTGTGTTGATTCGTTACAAAGTCTTTAAAATGATCTTTACATTGTTACTATTACTTTGTAACTTGTTCTTCTGGTTCTGCTCTGCTCATTTTACTTTTGATCGGTTCAAAAAAAGTTATTCTAAAATCATTCCTTTCATTTCTCACAGCACAGTAGAAATCTATCACATTCACATACAGTAACTTGTTCAGTCATCCCCCAGTTGATGGGCATGCCCTCAATGTCCAATTTAATGCTACCATAAGAAGAGCTGCTTTAAGTATTTTTGTATATTTCAAATTTTTTTTTTAAAAAGTGTCTTCAACCTGCTACTAACTCAAGCTATTGCACTATCATTTTTATCCCTTTCCTTTTTGAACTTTTTTATTTTTAGGCTTTTGCAAGGCAAATGGGGTTAAGTGACTTGCCCAAAGCCACACAGCTAGGTAATTATTAAGTGTCTGAGGCTGAATTTGAACTCAGGTCCTCCATCCAGCAGCTCTATCCACTGTGCCACCTAGCAGCCCCCTTTTTGAACTTGGAAAAGTTTGAATACTCTATTCAATTTCCTCTACATCCACTTGCTCATCAATCCATCAAATATATCTTCCACCTTTGATACTTAACCAAGCTACTCTCTTAATCAGTGACCTCATAGTTGACAAATTCAGAGGCACTTTTTGTCTTCAATCACCCTGACTACTCTACAGCATTGAACACCATTGACCTACCCCACTCCTTGGTTTTTAAAATTCTTTGTCCTAGGTGGCATTGTGGTTGAAGTACCAGGTTTGGAATCAGGAAGACCTGGGGTCAAATTTGCCCTCAGATACTTACTAGTGATGAGCAAGTCCCTCTCTACCTTAATTTCCTTAACTTTAAAAGATAATAATAATAATAATAATAACACCTACCTCCTAGTTTTATAAAGATCAAATGAGATACTTGTATAGTGCTTAGCAGATTGACTTCCATGGCACAGAAGAATCTTCTCTTTTATTACTCCTCTGACCAAAACTTTCCCCTCATTTAATTTTTTTTATTTCTTTCCTTTAATGTCAATTATCAGTGCTGATATGGGAGAAAAACTCTAGCATATTAAATGGAACCCTCCTGGCAAATGCATATGACTAGAGTCATAATAGATAAGAAAGTATTGATATGTTGCAATCCATATTGTTTCAAGAAATACTCATAAGGAAGATATTGCAGCTCTATTGGAGTTTGAATATATTTTGAGGGAGCCTAGAGACTTTCTTCTCTGAAGAAGAGGAAATCTCAATGAATCTTCAGTTTTTCATTAATACAGAGATACAGAGATCAATATTGGAAATTCTACTCCCACTTCCTTATGCAGAATGTGAGTCAAGCAACTTGTAATAACTTGAATAACTTTAATTGGATGTACTGATATATCTTTGGGAACATAAGATGTCAGTCTGAATTTCACTTTGATTTAACAGTATTCTATACTCAGAGATGAGAGAGGAAAGAAGTGTTCCTAAAAATTGTGACAATTCTGCTGTGAGGTCAGAGCTCTGTTACAAAAAGAGGCTTCAGAGGGATGTCCGGAATTTACATTGTCTGGAATTGGAACCAGCATATTTTTGGTATATTTTTGAACCATCTTTTTCTCTGGAAAAGAAAATGGATGCTGTTAGCCTGGAGCTGAGGAGAACTGTGAGGAAATCAGAAGAAACAGACAGAGTTAGAAGAAAACCTAGAAGTCATTTAATCTGGCTCTTTAATTTTGTAGATGATAAAAATGAGACTGAGAGAAGTTTAATTAGTGGAAGAGCCAGCAATGCTAACAATATAAATACAACGAAGCAAGATAATCCCTGTCCTCAAGGAACTTACATTCTTATGGAGGAAGACAACACAATAAAGGGGAACCAGAGTGGAAAATGGTATACATGTGAATACATGATTTAGAAATGACCAGGAAGATGCATGGTGGCTTGGTTTTGGGCAAGATAAGGCAAATTTTGAGCTCAAGGTCATAGTGGTTGAGTCTGAATTCTGGTGATAAAGGAGGATGAAGATGTTGGCCAGAGTGCAGGTCTATGACTAAGAAATAATTGAGAAACAGTGTTCTGCTGTGATACAGTGGACAGAGTGTTTGGATATGGAGCCAGGACAACTCATCTTTGCAAGTTCAAATCCTACTTGAGACACTTTACTAGATGTATGACCTTGGGCAAATTAAATTATTTAACCCTGTTTGTCTCAGTTCATCATCTGTAAAATGAGCTAGCAGACCATTTAAGTATCTTTGCTAAGAAAATCTCATTTGAAATCACAAAGAGTCAGACATTTCTGAAAAATGATTGAACAATAATAGTGCTCCTCTGAACCATTTCAGGGATTTTCCTACTTTTTCTAGTAATCTTGTATAAATGGCTAGAAGAATCATGTGGTAGAATAATGGAGTGGGGGGTCCCTAATATCCAACCAGGACAGTGAAATGCCTCAGAAAGAGACATACACTGCAGAACTACATTAAAAGCATCCTTTCCCTCTTCCCTGGAGTCCTATTAGAGCAGATCTATAGATGACTGAGGCTATCCACAGCATCAGAAAAGAATTACACATAAGTGGGTATTATTTTTCATGACCTGTAAATAAAACTGTTCATTATCTGAAACTTGTGAACCAAATACTTCCAAGTTAATGATCTTTTCTGATTATCCAGATAGGGGCAAGTAGTCAGAGGTGAGAAATTCCCCAGAATGCACTTAATACTTAATCCTTTTCTATCATGAGAGAGATATTATCAAAAAGGTTATATTATTATTATTATTATTATTATTATTATTATTATTATTAATGATCCACATCAACATTTATACTCCTAGTCTTGTCTAGTTTTTATCCACACAGGGATTATATGTGAGCACTTGCCCTATAGTTTACATCTATTTTGGCAAGAAGAGAGACAAACTATGCTTGGTGATGTTTAGGTTCTGTCAGTTGACTATGTTCCTCTTTCCATAAGTGTGTATGCAGATTTATCTTAAAAGAAGCATATGTAGGGGCAGCTAGGTGGCGTAGTGGATAAAGCATCGGCCCTGGAGTCAGGAGTACCTGAGTTCAAATCCGGTCTTAGACACTTAATAATTACCTAGCTGTGTGGCCTTGGGCAAGCCATTCAACCCTGTTTGCCTTGCAAAAACCTTAAAAAAAAAGAAGCATATGTTCAAATCTGACCTCAGACATTTAATAATGACCTAGCCATGTGGCCTTGGGCAAGCCACTTAACCTCATTGCCTTGAAAAAAATCTAAAAAATAAAAAAAAGAAGCATATGACCATGTGAGAAGATGTTGAGGGTTGCAAAAGTTAGAGAAAAACCTCTTTTCCTGGCTTGTTTTCTGAAATTTTGGGGGGGATCTTTAATTTCTTAACCTTATGGTTTGAATTATTAAAAATGTATCAAAGTATCTGTCTAGTTTTATAGAATGTGAGCATCTCTGCCATAAGATCATAGATATTCTAGTGACACACAGGTGCTTCTGAGGAGTCCTCACTGTTTTTCATGGCACTGGTCTTGGCCCTGATCATAACTGATCAGAACAGCCTTGAGGAAATCTCTAGGATTTAAAATTAATATACATCAACAATATTGTTCCCTCAGGAGCACAAGTGAGAATAGCCCTCTTTTGTTGGGGCAATTTTTTCTGAATAAACAAAAATAATTTTTTTTGGTGGATACCATTCTTTATCATAAGTCCATCAGAGAAATTGCTTCAATATTTTTTCCCATAGTTACTATTGCTAGCTATATTTCTCTTCATTCTAGCCCCTCCCCAGTCCTATTTATTTTTTTCTCTCTCCTTTCACCCTGTCTCTCCTCAAAAATGTATTGTATCTGGACTGCTCTCTTCCATGATTTTCCTTCTCTTCTATAACCTACACATACCCCTTCCCTTCCACT
Organism: Macrotis lagotis; assembly: GCF_037893015.1. Taxonomy (NCBI): domain Eukaryota; kingdom Metazoa; phylum Chordata; class Mammalia; order Peramelemorphia; family Peramelidae; genus Macrotis; species Macrotis lagotis. Next base: position 220,463,591 of record NC_133658.1, on the reverse strand, counting down.
GTTCCCTCTATCTCATCCTTTTACTTTCCTTTTTTTCCCCTCTAGAGTAAGATAGATTTTTAAACTCAATTGAGTGTGTATGTTATTTTCTCTCTGAGTCGCTTCTGATGAAAGTAAAGGCTTACTCACTCCCCCTCTCCTTCCCCCTCTTCCACTCCATTGTTAAAGCTTTTTCTTGCCTCTTTTATGTGAAATAACTTACCACATTCTACCTCTCCTTTCTCTATATCCAGTACATTTCTTTCTTATTCATTAATTCCATCTTGTAAATATAGTATACCTACAAATTCAGCTCCTGCCTGTGCCTTTTTATATATGCTCCTTTTTACTACCCTAATATCTTCTTCCCATGCAGGAATACAAGGACTTCAGCATCATTAAGTCCCTCATGATTTGTTCTTCCCATCCACCCTTTCTATGCTTTATCCGAGTCCTTTACTTGAAAATCAAACTTTCTGTTCAACTCTTAGCTTCATCAGGAAAGTCTGAAAGTTCCCTATTTCATTGAATATTCATTTTCTCCCCTAAAAGAGTATATTCAGTTTTGCTGGATAGTTGATTCTTGGTTGTAATTCAAGCTCTTTTGCCTTCTGGAATATCATATTCCAAGTCCTATGTAGAAGCTGCTAAATCTTGTGTTATCCTGATGTAGTTTCATGATATTTGAATTGTTTCTTTCTGGATGATTTTAATACTTTCTCCTTGACTTGGGAGTTCTGACATTTGGCTATAATATTTTTGGCAGTTTTCATTTTGGGATCTCTTTTTAGTTGATTGGTGGAGTCTTTCAATTTCTTTTTTGCTCTCTGCTTCTAGAATATCAAGACAATTTTTCTGATTTATTTCTTGAAGAATGAAGTCTAAGCTCTCTTTTTTTTTTGGTCATGATTTTCAGGTAGTCCAATCATTTTTATATTATCTCTTTTGGATCTGTTTTTCAGGTCAGCTATATTTCCAATGAGATATTTCATATTTTCTACTAGTTTTCCATTCTTTTGGTTTTGTTTTATTGTTTCTTTATTTCTCACAAAATCTGCTTCCTTTAGCTCTGTCCACATTTGAAAGAATTGTTTTCTTTAGAGAGCTCTTATATTTCCTTTTCCATCTGGTCGATTCTACACTTTAGGGCAGTCTTCTCCTCATTGGTCTTTTCAACTGCTTTTTTCCATTTGAACCAAACTGGTTTTTAAGATATTATTTTTTATTTTTATTTTTATTTTTTTTAGGTTTTTGCAAGGCAAATGGGGTTAAGTGGCTTGCCCAAGTCCACACAGCTAGGTAATTATTAAGTGTCTGAGACTGTATTTGAACCCAGGTACTTCTGACTCCAGGGTTGGTGCTTTATCCACCGTGCCACCTAGCCGCCTGATATTATTTTGTTTAGCATTTTTTTATAATTTCTTCACCAAGCTGCTGACTTTGTTTTAATGATTTTTCTCAATCTCTCTCATTTCTCTTCTAAATTTTTTCTCTACCTCCTTTCCTTGATTTTCAAAATCTTTTTTGAGCTATTCCATAGCCTGAGACCAATTCATATTTTTCTTGGAGGCTTTGGATACAAAAGCTTTTACTTTATCATCTTCTGAATTGTATGTTGATACTCCATAGGACCAAAGTAATTGTTTATGGTTGGATTTTTTCTTCTTCAGTTGTTTGCTCATTTCCTCAGCCTATGACTTGCTTTTAACTCTTTGTTAAAGTTAGTCTCTACTTTCAGGTTGGAGGACACACTGTCCCAAGCTTTTAAGGGTTTTTGCAGTTGTTTTCAGGGACACCCCCCACCAGGGACCTCAGCTCCTCAAGGTCTTATCAGAGACTCTGACTGCTCTCCTGACTTGTGCTCTGGTCTGTGGATGATCACAAGTAGTCCTTTCTGTCTTGGAATTGTGAGGAGAGTCAGTGCTCTGCTATGACAGTATGAGGCCCCAGATAGCAACCTGGATCTGAGTATGGGCAAAGCAACATAGTTTTGTTTCAGGGACAGCAAAGAGACCTCTGCAATCTTCCCCTACCCCCTTACCATCTGTGGACTGAGTGTTCTGGAAGTAGCTTTCTGGTAGTTTGCCAAGCCTGTTCCTTGTCCCCAGAGGCTGGATCTGTACTGCAGCCTGCACTGAATAGGGTTTGGCTCTCACTCTGGTGTGGCAAAAGTTTCCTGCCAAGCTTCCCAATTGTCCTTGGAAATCCCTGAGCTGAGAGATCTGGAAACTGCCACCACTTCCATGGACCCAGGAGATTCATGGTCTGTTCCTGGATGACTGGAGCTGGTTTTCTTTGGTGCTGCCAAACTGTGCTACAGGCCCTTTCTAACCCTGGTATAACAGAGCTTTCCTACAGATCTTCCAAGTTGTCTTGGCCTGGAAAATGGTTGCACTTTTTTTGTGAGTTCTGCCACTCTAGAATTTGATTAGAGTTATTATTTAAAGGTTTTTGGAGTGGTTTGGGGGAGAAGTTGTCGGAATTTCTACCTCCACTTTGCCATCTTGATTCCATCCTCAACATGGAGTCTATTTAATGGAATAATTGCAACTTGATCTCTTTCAGTGTATTTGATGTAAACACGATCTGTGTTTGTGATCATGATCAATGATTTGTATTCAGCTATGCCCTAAAAGAGTAAAGATGATGGAACCCATTTCCTATCCATATTAAAAATATTTTTCACACTTGATAGGTTTGAACAGTCAGCTTAAAACAACAGCATAATCAAAAGCACAGGAATAAGATGCAGAGTAGAGTAGACTCAGGGTCTGGTATCCCTGGGTTAAAGTCTTACCTCTGAATGTATGACTCAGGTATGTCAATCAACCTGATCATAGAATCATAGATATAGAGTTGAAAGGGACCTTATTATTCATAGTTCAGTGCCATCATTTTATAGATGAAGGAGCTGGAGCCAGGGAGTCCCATAGCTAAGTAGCAGAGTTGAGTCCCAGATCCTCTGATTCCAAAACTAGAACTGTTTCAACTGTTTCAAGCAATAGTTTCCCCCATTCTAACCCCTCTCTTAGTGACTCAGGGCAAGTCTTGCTTACAAATAATTGCTCATTGTTGTGTGGATGTTAGTGTGAATTGGAGGAAATTTTTACTCCCAGGAATTTTTTATGCCATTGAAATCACAGGGCTAGTTAAAAGGGGAAAATGATCTGCACAACTCTTCAAAAGTTAACAAAACTTGCATTATTTAGGGCTCAAGTTTATTCTTAGTTGTAAACTCCTCATTTCTCATCTGACTGCCCTCAATTAGGACTTCTCTGATTGACTTTTCCACCTTTTCCCCATGTTGGGTACCTTTATCCTCTTCCTCCCCCATTTAGTGTCCTTTAGTGTTCTGTCTTCCCCCATTAGATTTTAAGCTCCTTGAGATCAGGTGCTATCTTTTTTTCTTTCAAATTTATATTCTCAGCACTGTGTCCTATGAACCTAAGGCATAGATATTTACTGATACCTTATCATGGAATAGAGGTGAATTTGGATTCTGAAAATCTATGCCAGCAGAGTATTTACCCAAATAGATCATCTAGAGCTAGAAAGACTTCCATAACAGACCTGATGCTGATTGTGTCTGTCCTCTGAGTTCTAGCAGAGTTGACCTCATCACCTTTTTGGTTAGAGAGAGATGGCTAGAAGTTTTGAAGTAAAGTGATATAGGGATTCCATCTATCTCACTGGAGGCAGCTGAAATAGTGAATTTTTGAAGTAAATAGCAGTAAACCCATTGTTCAGGTCCTAGAAAAGACAGACCTTTTCTCTGAGCTGGCTTTTATTGGAGGTCATTTGTTTGACATCTCACAGCCTTAGCTAAAGACTAAAGAGATATAGGCCTACCTTGTTGTAAGGAAGGGTGAGGGCAACCTATCAGATGGGACCAGAAAGCCTAGCAGAGAACCTTGAACTGTAGAAACCAGAATATGATTGCAAAGTGAAACTCAGTGACCACAGGACTACAGTGGCTATACCTAGAAGGGAGAAGCATTATGATCTCACCAGAAGACATTAGTTATCCTATAGTTTGGCTGCCTATGTTTCCTTGGCTACATATGGTTCCTACATATGTTTGCTTGCTATACATGTTCCTTAACACATAGTCATATAGCATGTACCCTGGCATGTACCCACTTATACATGTTTCCTACACATGTGCCCTACATATGGACTTTCTAGTTATATGCATCTCTCTCTCTCTGGGAGAGTGTACCATATGTATGCAAAAGGGGATTTTTTTTCTTGTCAATTATTTGCTATGCTTTTTGGCTGAATTCTCTTGTTTGAATGAAAGTGAACTCTGCCTATCTAGTAAAAGTAGATTCATCAGTGAAAGTTCATGAACCATTGTTCTGAGATGGTTCTGACTCACATAGTGACTGGGACACAAGGTTAACTTCTTTGGAGAATGGGGTGTCCCAGATGATTTTTCTGTGTGTCAAAAAAAATTCATCCCCCCTCCCCCCAAAAAAAACCAGACCCTGGCAGAATGGGTAGTGGAGGAAGAGGCAGAAGATAAAAGTTGAAAATTCTCTGAGAGAAAGAATTGACAGGGTAACAAGTAGGTAGATAGAGGGGAGAGAGCATCAAGGATGAATAAGAAACATTTTTTGGATACAATAAAGAATAAGTTGCAATTAAACAGATGAAAAGATGCTAATGCCTGGGGAAATTGGGCCTGAGATCAGAAATACCTCAGTTCAAGTCTATCCTGAGACATTTACAAGGGCAAGATCTTTAACCTTTTTTCTGTCTCAGTTTTCTCTATTGTTAAAGTGAGCATAAAAATAGCACCTGCTTCCAAGGATTATTGTGAGGATCAAATGAGATCATATTTGCAATGTGCTTACCCAATGGCAGAGTAGGTGTCTAATCATTAAGTGTTTTAAACAGTTGGCATTTACTAAATGCTTGTTTTCTTCCAGCTCTAATCCTTAGGGTCTGTTTATATTGTAGTCTCCTCAGATTTGCTCCTGATCCCCCTCCCCAGTCACCACCCCTGGAATTTACAGACTCTGAGGGGCTCCCAATTTACAGTCTAGTGTGATTGGAGTCTTTCATTGTAGTGTACTGTTGTTTTATGACGTGTTGAGAACACTATTAGCAAGAAAGCTGTGTACAAGAATTTTATTATTGTCTTGTTTGTGATCTGTCAGGTCAGAGGATATGTATAAACTGATGGATCTAGTAAGTTTCTGTACTCCCACCCCACCCCCAACTCCTATTTTTAAGACCTTTCAGGAAAAATTCCATCTAGGGGAAAAACAATGGTTTTTATAATGAAGCCTGAACTGGACTTTGAAATGTCCCACTATCTTATCAATAGGTAACAACCCCAGCAAGGGTCTCACAATCAAAATGAGGAAAAGAAACTTTCCCAGGTGATCACTTGAACAATATGTGAAAAGTGCCCTGGAACCCTCCCTGGAGATCCTGGATGAGAAGAAGCCTCTGAATGAAAATGGTAGTTCCTTCCTTCTTATAAGCTTGTTTCAACTATGATATTTAGGGGATAGGTTGGGAAGCTTGGACTGAACCAGTCTGTATGTGGCAGGGGGTGATTAAAGTGAGTCCAAGGCTTTTGTTGTGGGCAGGCAGGGTATAACCTAATAGGAATGGGGACGGGATCTTTTTGCCATGAGTCATTGCTGGCAAATGGAGGATGTTCATGGGGGTATATGTCTGTACTGACTGGGGCTCAAATAAATATTGTACAAGAGTTAGAGGAATGAGGAATTTGAGTAAGTACAATCCAGTGTTATCCATTAGAATTATACCACTGAAGTCCTCTCTCAATATCCTGTTTTTAGGGACAAGGTTAGCTAGATGGCAAAATGGATGATGGAATGCTGAGGCTAGAAATAGGATATCTTGAGTTTAAATCCAGTCTCAAATCCTTACCAACTGTGTGACCCTGGGCAAGTCATTTAACTTCAATTTGCCTTAGCCTCCTTAACTAAAATGGGGATAATAACAGTGTTTACCTCCATGGATTGGCATGAGGATCAGATGAGATCATGTTTGTAAGTCACTTAGAACACTGCTTGCTATGTAGCAGGTGATTCTTCTTTTCTCCTGCTCTCCTTCCTTTCCTCCCTCCCTCCCTCCCTTCTTCCCTCTTCCCCTTCCTCCCTTCCTCCCATCCTTCCATCCTTAGTCCTTCCTTCCTTCCTTCCTTCCTTCCTTCCTTCCTTCCTTCCTTCCTTCCTTCCTTCCTTCCTTCCTTCCTTCCTTCCTTCCTTCCTCCCTTCCTCTCTCCCTCCCTCCCTCCTTCCCACACTTCCTTCCTTCCTCTTTCCCTCCCTTCCTTCCTCCCTCCCTTTCTCCCTCCCTCCTTCTTTCCCTCCCTTCCTCTCTTCCCCTCACTTCCTGCTTCCCTCCCTTCTTTCCTTCCTTCCTTCTTTCTTCCCTTTCTCTCTCTCTCGCCCCCTTCCCCCTTCCTTCCTTCCTTCCTTCCTTCCTTCATTTCATTATGCCCAGACTGGCTAACAGATACTCTATTACTTTATTACCATATCTTATTATCCTTATTTTGAAAATTAACCTTAGCACATCATTGTGTGTGTGTGTGTGTGTGTGTGTGTGTGTGTGTGTGTGTGTGTGTGTCTCCTCAGGGAGAATATTAAATGTTCCAAGAGCTTTTCCCCTTTATCATATGTGGGGGCTCAACAAATAATAAGCTTTAGATAGAAACAATGCATGGCAAGCATTGAAACTTAAAATAAAAGAAGAAAGTTTTCAAGCCTGAATACAGATAGAGACTTTCTATGAATGTCTGGAAACCACTAAGCCTATGAACTGGGAAGTAGGGCTGGAACTTCCAAGATGACACTTCTATAATGTCTATTTCTGTGTCCCTTGCTCAGAGAAACTCATGCAGGGACCATTTCTCAGGAAACCTCTTTTCCAGATGGTATTCAAGGAGCAAAGAGAAGGTATTTTTAGTTTTTAGTGGGGGATGTGGGATGATTTTTTAAATACTGTCCTCTCTTTGTCTACATATTAGTAGATTATTTCCTTGTAGAATGGTGGTAGAATAAGGAAGGGAGTTAAGCTTGGGGTTAGAGGTCTTTAAATGTGCAATGACTTTTTCTAAGACATTAACTGGTCAAGTCTAGGGTGGGAAAGGGTGAATTAACCTAGAGATTTCTTGGCACAGATATTGGAATGGTTTGACATTTTCTTCTCTAACTCATTTTACAGGTGAGAAAACTGAGGCAAATAGGGTTGACTTGCCCAGGGTCACACAGCTAGTAAGTACCTGAGACCAGATTTGAAGTCTTCCTTACTCCAAGACTGGCACTCTAATCACTGTGCCATTTAACAGATGTAGTATATCTAGGGAGATCTATTTTTATAGATTTTTTTTTGCTAGGTTAAGGGAAGTTGCTAATTATAGTATAGTCCAGGGAGCTCAGGAGACAGGAAACCTGCTAAGGGACCATCTATCTCATTGACTTAAAAGAGAAATATACATCAGTCTAGCTAGAAACATATCTCCATCTGCTGGTTACTGACACATAATGCCAGGACTGGGCAGACAACTCTGCTGAATGCCTTTTCATCCTAAGGATATTTTGAAAATATGATGATAGAAGTAAGTTGTCCCATAGAGCTTGAAGTCAACTTTTCTATAAATAGTGGACTAGGTAAGCCACTTAGACCCACCAAGCTTCAGTTTCTTGATGTGGAAAGGGGCTAACAATATCTGAAATATCTACATTAAAGGTGAATCTCCAATGTCATAATGTAGGCAAAGCATTTTTCAAATTTTAACTATAAATGTTTGTAAATGCTATGCATATATGTTTATTATTGTTATTGTTGTGATTTAAGGAACAGAAACCAGAAACCCAGAAGACTGATTCTAGTTCCTGTTCTTCTGCTGTCACATAACTTTCAGGAGATCCCTTAACTCTTAGTCTTTTTTCATCTCTAAAATGAGAATCATAATATTGATAGTTTGCCTCGTTCAACAGTATCTCATGATTTGCCTTCAGTATGTTCATTTCAACTCAATTTAGCTAGAAATAGGGAAGTTAGGAAAAGGGATAGATTTGGGAGGAGAAGTTATAAATTCTGCTATAGAAACTGAATTGGAGGTGCCTTAGGAACAATCAGGTGGTAAATAGCAGGTAGTTGGTGAAGCAACTGAAGATGGTGCTGGATATGTACAGATATTAAGGTATATAATGATATATTGATTAGGTTCTTATTTGGATAAAGATGATAAATGACCCCATAAGAACTGATCTCATCATCATCCAGCACAGTATAGTACCACATTCCCTTTCAACAGGATCAAAAGTCACAGAGATGTTGAAAGAGAAAAGAGTTGGGAAATCATTGGTAACCTTGGCAAGAGTAATTTGTGTTGAGTGCTAGAGTTGGAACCAGATTGCAAGAGTCTAAGTAGGGAGGAGGTGAGGAATCTGATGCAATGAGTATAGATAACTTTTTTTTCCCTTCTAGGAGTTTGGCTATGAAAGGGAGGAAGGATGTTAGGATGTATGTTAGGATGTCAGAGTCAATTTGTTGTAGACTAAGCTTTTCTCAAGCCAGTCTGGTGCTTTACATTCAGAAATGGAATGAAATGAGATAGTTATAGTCCAGCTAAAGTTCATAAAGAGATTTATTTAGCCTTAAGAGGGAAAGAATATCCACAGAGGATTCAGCATTAATTCAGTTTGGCATAGATTTACTGCCTACAGTGAATCCCTTGATAAATCATTGTAATCATTCTATAGTACGAATAACTCTGAGGGGGATTTATTAGAGTAGGATAAGAGGATCAATCAATGAATAAACATTTATTAATTGCCTACTGTATGCCAGATACTGGATGAGGATGAGAAGATCTGAATTATTCATAGAGGATAATATCCAAAAGAAAGCCAATAATAAAGTCCCGGGTTTTAAGTTTCTATATCCAGATGCACAAAGTTTAGGTAATAAACAAGGTGATCTAGAGCTTCTTATTCTAGGAGACAAATTCAACCTTATTGTTATCACTGAGATTTTGTGAGATTAGACACTTCTTTGGAGTGGGACCATGGAAAAGTATCTTTAGTGCTGGCCAACATTTTGGTCCGTTACTTAGTATTGATGACACTCTCATCAAATTTGCAAATGTCCTGAAACTGGGTTGAAGGAGCAAAAAGGGAAGGTAACCATTGTTACATAGTGACCAAGATTCTAGAAGATTTCTATAAAGTAGAATATATATCAGATGAAATTTAATTGGGATGGATATAAAGACTTATACTTGGCTTCAAAAACTCAACTTCATAAATACAAAAATAGGTGAAATATGGCTAGAAAGCAATCTATGTAAAAAAAGATGAAGGAATAGGAGCATAGAGAAGGGAGGGAGTTGTCTGTATATTCAACATCAGTCAACAGTGTGACTTGGCAGTTAAAAAGATGAATGATAACTAGGCTAGATTAAAGGAAAGACAATATAGAAAAAGAGGGGAAGTCTCACTGTACCCTGTCCTGGATAGGCCACTCCTAGACTATGGGGCACCAAATGCTAGGAAAGGCATTGACAAACTGGATAGCATCCAGAGGAGTATCAACCGGGATGGTAGAGGGATCATTAATCAGTCAGTCAACAAGCATTGGTTGAGTACCTACCATTTGCCAGACATAGTAGAATACAAATAGAAATACATAATAATATAAATAGAAAGAAAAATAGTTCCTGGATTCAAAAGATTTTACATTCTAATGAAATGAAAGTTGAAAGGGAAAGGGCAAAAGTATTTTGGGGCATTGTAGAAGTTTGGAGGACAGCTAGAAGAGGGATGATATGACTGCCCTGGGTGTCCTTCTTAAAAGAAGGTTCTGGGAGCAGCTATTCAACCAGAAGTAGAGGTCACAGGGAGTAGTTCCAAGAAGGACTTCCAGGGTACAGCTCTGGAATGGAGAATGATCTAAATCTTAGATATAGATAGAAAGAGACCTTATAAATCATCATTTTCTAGGTGAAGAAACTGAGGTCCTAGAGAGATTAAATGACTTGTCCAGAGTCACCTAACTAGTGTTTGAATTGAGGTTTTCCATTAATGTAAGTCCATTGCTCTATCCATGACCTCATGAGACTGACACACGAAGATCTGTTGAAGAGATGACTCTGGGGAGACTTGAGAGCTGTTTTCAAATAGTTGAAGGGTAGAATGTAGAATGATGATTAGATTATCTTTGGGCCAGAAGAAAAAGCAACAAATGGAAGTTGGACAGAAGTATATTGTGTTCAGTGAGATCCACAGAGCAATGAGAACCACAGATCCAGTGTCAGCAAGACACTGAGAATATATTGCTAGGTCCTCCAGATACAAAGAAAAAAAATTGTCCCTGTCTTCAGTGTGAGAAGAAAAAAATCTTCCTAACCAGTAAAGCTGTTCAAAAGTGAAATAATCTACCCTGGAAGATGGTGAGGTCACTAACACTGAAAATTTTTAAATTGAGACTGGATAAATTGATCACCTTCTGATAATGTTGTAGTAAGAACTCTCATTCAGGTATGTATTGGACTTAGTTGAGTGTTGATTTTTCTTTCCATCTCTGGGGGTTTTTATTCTGTATGACTAAACATATAGTTTCCTCAGCAACAAAAAAGTAAGGGGGGAATTTAAAGTTGGAATATAGATATAAAATTTCTGGCATAGTTTAGGTGACCACCTATATCCGAAGTAATAAGCCCATATGACTTGGTTTCAAGCCACCAATGATCCTTATATTTTTCTCTATGACATTCATTCATTTATCTTAAACTCAATACATTTCAAACTTCCTCAAACCTTCTCACCTCCTAATTTCCCTTGTTTTTCCAACCAAGATGTCTTCCTGGATTCCTCACCTTTGTATCCAAGCTGTTGCCAAGGTCTTTCAATTTTACCTTTTCAACATGTCTCAAATATACCCCCTGTCTCCTCTGTCAGACCATCATTTTAGTACATGCTCTCATTACTTCATTTCTGACCTATTGCATCAAGCTATGGGTGGGTCTGCCTGACTCAAGTCCCTCTCCTTTTCAATCTATCTTCCATTCAACCACTAAATTGATTTTTCAAAAGTGCAGGTCTGATCATGTCACCTCTTCCTCCCTCCCCACTAAGCTCCAGGGGCTTCCTGTTACCTGTAAAAGCAAATATAAAATGCTCTTTAGTTTTTTTTTTCCCCAAGGCAATGGGGTTAAGTGTCTTGCCCAAGGCCACACAGCTAGGTAATCATTAAGTGTCTTAGACCGGATTTGAACCCAGGTACTCCTGACTCCAGGGCCGGTGCTTTATCCACCTAGCCGCCCCTAATGTTCTTTAGTTTTAAAAACCCTTCATAACCTTCCCCTCCCCTTTTCCAGCCTTATTATACCTCACTCCCCAATATGTACTCTTTAATTTAGTGACATTGATCTCCTGGCTCTTCCATGTTCAAGACTTTTTATATCTTGGCTCTGGGCATTCTCTTTGGCTTTCTCTTATTCTTGGAATACTTTCCGTCCTCCACTCTGACTACTGATCTCCCTCCCTTTCTTCAAGTCCTAACTAAATCCCCACCTTCTTCAGGAAACCTTCCCCAAACCCTCTTAATTCCAATGCTTTCTTTCTATTATCTTGCATTTATATTGTATTCACAATCAATCCTCAATTTTCATGGGGATAACATTCCTAGAAGAATGCATAAAAGTAAAAAAATACCACTGTTGATATATATATATGTAGGAAACAGGATTAGGCTTCTGCAACTGCTCCAAACTTTTGCTAATCTTTTGTTAACCTTTTTGTAACCTTTTGTGAGAGAATGCTGAAAATGCATTGTTCTTTATAACAAAACATTAGTACAGCCATGAAAATACTCATAAATTCAGTAAACAAAATAAAATTGGTACCACGTAAAACATTTTTTCTTGCTAATAATTCTTCAGAATCTGTGACCTTTTGTGCTAACAGTTTAATTAAAAACAAAACAAAACATTGACATCAGACATTATTTACTTTTTATAACATACCATACTGTACAGCAAATAAAATTCTTAAAATTAAAACTTTTTCAACCTTTAACTTACCTTCCACTGCATCAGATAGTGATGTGAGGGCTCATGTTATAAATTATATTGATCTTACCTTGGCTGCCCTTTGAAAACCAAGGAATTGGTTGTTGGGATTTTCATCATTACTTTCAGAAGACACTGAGGCTGACGAGGACTCAACATTACCCTTGACACACATTCCTTCATGGTTGGTGGGCGGTATTGGAGATTATGAAGGACATACCAAATCAACTTAGTCCATCATCTATGTAGTCATATTAAAGATGCTCTAAAATATTACTAGAGAGATGAAAATCAAAACAACTTTGAGGTTCCATCTCATACTTATCAGATTGGTTAAAATTATAGAAGGGGAAAATGATAAATGTTGGAGGGGATGGAAAAAATTGGAAAACCTAATATACTGTTGGTGGAACTGTGAAATGATCCAACCATTTTGGAGAGCATTTTGAAAGCATAATTCCTAAGAATTACAAAACTGTAAATATCCTTTAACCCAGCACTACTAGGTTTCTTTCCCAAGGTGATCAGGGAAAAAGGAAAAAGGAAAAGAACCTATAACTTCTAAAATCTCTGTCTCTGTCTCTGTCTCTATCTCTGTCTGTCTCTGTCTCTGTCTCTGTCTCTCTCTCTCTCTCTCTCTATATATATATATATATATATATATATATACATATATATATATAGATAGATAGATAGCATTTTTTTGTGTTGGCAAAGAACTGGAAATTGAGGGATGAAAGGCTAAATAGGTTGTAATATATGAGTGTAATGGAATATTACTGTGCTCTAAGAAATGATAACACTAATTTTAGAAAAAATGCATGAAATAATTCAGAGTGAAACAAGTGGAACCAAGAGAATGTTGTATACAGAAATAGCAGTTTGAAGATTAACTGTGAAATGACCAAATTATGCTGAATAAAATGAACATTCAAATTAGCTATGAAAGAATTATGAAGGAAAATGCTATCTACCTCCAGAGAAAGAAAGATATATGGAAATATGTATGTATGGTTCCCATACATATATATCTATGCCAAATATTGGCTTTCTCTAATATGGGATTGGAAGGGTAGACAGAGACAACCTAGGACTCAAAATGTAACAAAAAATAAAATAAATATAAAAAAATGAGGAGATATTGAATTTGAGAGTAAAATAAATTATTAAAATTCCAAATTGGACAGAATTCTAAGAAGAAGAAGGAAGCTTTGGTGGATAGCTGCAGGGGAGTTTCCATATAGAGTTGATGAAGACTAGAGCATGGGAGCATGAAGCATGGAGGAAAATGATGGGGAACAGCATATGGATGGTGAAAATATTTGAGTTTGGAAGAGATGATGAGTTGAGATCTTTGTACCAGCTGGTAGGATGACAAGATGATCTTCTTTACTTCCCTTTCTCCCTGGTGGGGAAATTGAATTTTAATCCCTTCTTGGCTGGTTCATCCAACATTGAAATTTAATTTTGTTATTTTAATTGTATATATATCTCACCCATTTGAAAGCAATTACCTTTGTTAATAAGAACACTTCTTTATTGAATCAATCAATTATACACCTATGTGAATCAATCAAAGCCATTATGAGAGATTTGATAATGCCCTTAGAAATTTGTATAAAAGGAAAGGTCTATCTCAGGGGAGAGATTCTGAAGAAGTGGAGAAATTGGAGCAAATATGGGATCCAGCACATTACTGAGGAACAAAGGTAGTGCTGAATTATGACAAAGAAGAAACCTCAGAAGTAATCTATTCCATTACCTTTACAGCTCTTTGGAAGCAGAAGATAAAGGCTGAAGGACATCCTAAAAGCAATTGTGACTGAACTTCTAAGTTCTCATTTCAAATAAAGTCTGTAAAGAAGCAGCAAAAGGAACCACGAGATTCTTAAGAACCACTAAATTGTACCCTGCTTTTAAAGAGCTAATTATTGTGCTTATGATATTTAACCGATTGTTATTATTAAAAAAACATTCATTATGTTCTTCAATGAAACTGTTTAATCATTAAATTGTGCAGAGAGATGGAGAAAGGACTCAGTCATTTGTGGAGTGGAGGGGTGAAGTTTTATGCAGGTTCTAAACTGCCAGAATTTCAGTTTGGGAGAGGATTGAATTGGCTAGTCCTTGTTTCTCAAAGTCCTGTGGTTGGAGGGAGCAGGAATGGACCTTGCTTTATCATTCTGTGAACTATTGTACTAACTTCCCAATCATCTGGGCTCATTACTTTAAATAAAAAACAAATGCTTCTGAATACAGTTCACCCCTCTGCTCTGGAATAAAAACCGGGACTCTTCTTGTAAATGACCACAGCCAACAGGGTCCCTGCTTCTCTGTGGTGTGTCTGCTCCTCCTCGACAGTCTCAGAACACCTGGATCACCATCCAGAACCAGTGGAGAGTCCTGTCCTGCAGTCCTCCTCTAATCAGCTCTCTGACTCCACTGTCCTGGAGGTGGAAGTTTCTGAAGCTAAGCCTGTAGCTTATACAGCTGCTCCCAGGACATATTAATTGGGTGTATCTGTTCAGAGGCATCTGCACTCCAATCAGGCTAAATCACCCTATTCTGAGGTTTTTCCTAACATACTCTCAAGCTGTCTTGGACTAGACAACAGCTTTACTTTGACTTAATTATTTCTCAAAAGTTCATTTTGAGGCATTTACAAATTATTTTGGGGAGAATTTGGGAGAAACAGGTAATTTTCTGTCTTATTTCCATCATCTTCCCAGAACCCTCTCAGAAATTCTTCCTTAGCTTTCTCAATGATTTCACCACTTGTTTACAGCTTTTTCTATCTATTTCAAAAGTTAGAATGTATTAATAGTGAAGACTTTTTAAATAACAAGACCTCTTCCTAAATTTGAATGGTACATGCTATATATGCTATACCTTAGATCCGCACTTAGGTCTTACTATCTTTTATGAAATTTTGAAATTTTGCTTTTAGTCTTTTACCACTTTTTTTTACATTGACCCAAATTTTGCCTTTATTATGACTTCTAACCAGTAACAATAAGCTCCTTCAGGGCAGAGCCTGTTTTTTTAATCCCTTTCTTTTTATTTTAAGGACTTAACCCAGCCATAATGTAGGCACTAAATAAATTTTTGACAGACCCATGTTCCATCCCTATTCTTGACTTCCCTTGCCTTCTAACCATGCATAGTCTTTACTTGAATGTTTCACCAACTATTACATTAGAATCCTCTGACTTTTTGAGCTTCCACCCTTTATAACCTATGAATCATCATCCCTGAGTAATCCCTGCCCCTTCTACTCTAGAATTGCCAAGGATTATTGCAGAAACTCACAAAATTGAGTAGATCCTACCTTCTACACATTTTTGTGATATAAGCTCATCTAGACCCTTGATGTTTTTGACAATCCTTTTTCATGTTGTTTAGTTGTTTCAGTGGTGTCCAAGCTCTTTGTGACCCTATTTGGGATTTTCTTGGCAAAGATACTGAAGTGGTTTGCCAAGGCTTTCTCTAGTTTATTTTATAGATGAGGAAACTGAGGTAAAAAGGGTTAAATGACTTGCCTAAGTCACACAGCTAGTCAGTGTGAGAGGCTAGACTTGAACAAGAGTTTCCTTAACTGCAGACCTGGCACTCTTATTCACTATAACCGGAAATTTTCCAATATTTTCTTTTTTCTCTTCCTCTCAATCTTACCTCCATATCCCTTTTTTTTCCCCACAGAAATAGCCTTAATCATTTTTATGTAAGGCACCATTACTTTTACTCATTTTTTTTGGTAAGGCAATTGGGATTAAATGACTTGCCCAGGTCAAACAACCAGTAAGTATCAAGGGTCTGAGGTTGGATTTTGAACTCACCTTTTGCTGCTGAGTCAGTTCTTTTTTCCAATGCACCATCTAAGTTGCCCAGACACAATTATTACCTTTAAAGCTCTCTTCTGCCTAGGACTTTTTAAACAGTGTGTAATAGAATTCTTGGCTGACTGAATATTACTGAATTAAGCTGACAATATTGCTAAAGAAAGGGAGAGAAATTTTTAATGAGGATTCACAAACACATGGGCATTCTAGGAAATTTCAACTGCAGTTAAAACATGCAAATTTGTAAATCATTACTTTTATCAATTAAAGATAAGTTTTTGCTAACTTTTCTAGTAATTATGAATTATCAACAAACATAAATACACAAGCTAGAGTTAAAAAAAGCTTTTACACAAAAGCATAAAACTTTTTTACAAGTTTTAAAAAATATTTTATTTATTTTTCCAATTCCATACAATGGTAGTTTTCAACAATCATTGTTTTGCTAAATTTTGAGTTTTACATTTTTCTTCTTCTTTCCCTTCCCTCTCCCTTCCCGATAGAAAGCAATATAATATAAGCTATACATGTATAGTCATACTGAACATATATTCAAATTAAGCATGTTCCACATTTAACTTTTAAAATATTATGAACAGAATTATCTTATTTGTTTCTTTTACCAAACATTTTTATCTTTTTCTCATTCTAATATATATATATATATATTTTTTTTCCAGTTTGTGGCTGACATTTTGCTTTTTATATAATTGCAGTTGTGTATATTGTTCTTTTAGTTTTCTCCTCATTCTACTTTATTTCATATGTCTCTATATTTACTTATCTTATTCATATTAGTTATTTCTTATGGCTCTATAAAATTGTATTATATTCATTTGTAATAATTTGTTTGTTAATTCCATAATCGTGAGACAAATAGATTGCTTCTAGATTTTTCTATCACAAATTATGCTTCTAAGATTATTTTTGCATAAATAAGTCTTTTTCTTCATCTGTCAGAGACAATGACATCTTTAGGGCATAATCCTACTAGTGGGATCGCTATGTCAAAGGTTATATTTAGTTTTATAACTCTTACTGTATAATGCCATACTTCTTTTCAAGTTTATGAACATTCACCATTCCAACAATGAGCCTTTTTCTCCTCAAACTCACTAGATGAAATTTATCATTTTAGTTGTCTTTGGCAATGTAATTGCCTATCTCAGAGTTGTTTTAATTGCATGTCTGGTTAATAGGGAGTTTGAGCAATATTAAAGGAATAGTTATTGATTATTTATACTTATTGTTTCCAGAAAATATTTTCATATCTTTTGGAAAGTGGATCTTACTCTTAAGGCTAAAACCCTTTTAATTTTTATATAATCAAATTCATCTGTTTTGTCTCTTTAAAAATCTGTTTTTACTGAAAACACATGATTTTTGAGCTCTCTAACTTTACTAACATTATCTTCTATTGATTTGTTTGTTTATTTGTTTATTTTAAAAGTATACCTTTCAGTTTTATTTATTATTCTTTTGGTGTGTGTTTGTGTGTGTGTGTGTGTGTGTGTGTGTGTGTGTGTGTGTGTGTGCATGTTTTAATTCTTCCAAATACATGCGATGATAGTTTTCTACATTCATCCTTTTGCAAGCTTTTGAATTCCACATTTTTCTACCATCCTCCCTTCCCACCCCCTTCCCCATGGCAGCAAACAATTTGATATAGGTTGTACATGTATTTTAACATATTTCTATTATTAGTCATGTTGTGAAAGAATTAGAACTAAGGAAAACACATGAGAGAAAGAAAAAAAACTTTAAAAAGGCTTCAAAAAGTGAACATAGTATGCTTTACTCTGGATTCAGAATCCATAGTTTCTTTTCTGGACATGGATGGCACTCTCCCTAGCAATTATCAATTTGATCACTGAAGTGCTGAGAGGTTATTTCCATCACAGTTGATCATCTCACAATGTTTCTGTTGATGTGAATAACATTCTCCTGGTTCTGCTCACTTCACTCATTTCAGTTCATGAAAGACTGTTCTGAAGTCATGCCTCTCAGTGACTTCTTACAGAACAATAGTACTCTATAACATTCATTTACCATAGCTTGTTCAGCATTATAAGGAGTATTTGTATTTCACAAATAAATCTTTTAGCTAACCTTAGCTTTAAAATATCTTTCTCCTTCCTTATCTCTCTTAATTTGATCTATTTTTTCTTTGTCTGATATCAGAATCACTACCCCTGCATCATATATTCTGTTCCAACCTCTTACTTTTTACCTTGTGTATATCTCTTTGCTTGAAATGTGTTTATTGTAAACAATATTTTGCAGGATTCTGTTTTTTTTTTGATCCTCTTTGCTATCTGCTTCTGTTTTATGGGAGAGTTGGGTTTAGGGTGAGTTCAAGGAGGACTAATACCTCTGGTGTGAGGGCTGTTGTTCCTTTTCAGAGTTGCTTTCTATCTTTGATGTCTACCTGAGCCCCCTAATTCTTACCTGTGCTTCCAAGAAACTGTAGCATGCACAGCAGTCACACCCTGGCAAACCATTTAGAAGGTGGGCTAAATTAGATTGAGAGTAACTGAGGGGTCTCAAGCCCATTGGTGAGTTGGGGAGGGGTGTCTACCCCAAGCATGTGAAGTCTTCCACTGGTGGAATGGGTAGATGAGAACACTTTGTTCCAATGGCCTTGTAGTTAACTGAAGTAGGTGCTGTGGAGAGATTAGAGCTTGGTTAGACATTGAAGATGCCAAGGTCATCTAATGCATTAGAGCCATCAACCCAGTGTCTTGATATTGCCACTGGATCATGATGACTTTGGAAGAGAGATTGAGGTCAATGACTTTATGCAACTCTGCCTCACTTAAATCCAGTTTATGCATACATCGAAAGACATCCATACTACTTTACCATTTCTATCTCAAAGCCCTGTGGTAACAGGCAAGTGATGAAGCAGTAGGTGAGGATACATTAGGAGCTGCAGTCACAACTCTGCACACAGGCAGCCCAGGCCATAGGGTTGTTTTTCCACTGAAAGCAGCAGTGGGATTTGAGAGCCCTTGGGTGATTGAGCAGTGCTTTAATGGATTGCACCACTCACCTGCTGATGTGAGGAAAGGGCTAGAAAAGGTGCCATAAAAATTATCTGCTTACTCAACACTGGTTGATTAATGAGATAGGCAGGGATCCCATAATGCAGTCAAGACACACAAAAAATCTCCAAAACCTTCTTCAAAGAAGATTCCATTTATCATTGGTATACAAAATATATGCATGCTCATAGACACACAAGATTCAATAGACCTGAAAGATGAACAGCTCTTGTTACAAGAGAACTCAGCAGGTATCATATTCAAACAGCAGCCCTGAGTGAAACAAGACTGGCAAATGAAGGCCAGCTTCCTGAAGTCAGAGTTGTATGTATGTTTTTCAGGAGTGGTTGCAATGAAGGGGAGGACTGAAAATTTGCAATCAAAACTAATCTAGTCAAGCAACTTGAATGTCTGCCAAAAGGAGTGAATACATCCTTGTAAGCAAATATTGGCATCTAATAGGTTATGTGAATGAGGGAGAAGAGAAAGACAGAATGTGAGAGAAACAAAGGCAATGTGTGATGCAGAGTCCTGGACTGATCCTAGACTCATTCTCTGCAAGCTAAATATTCATATTCAACTAAAGTAGTGGCCCCAATGGAAAATGACTACTAGAAGAATTAGTTAAGAGAGTAGAGTGTCTCTCTGAGTGGGGAAAAGTTTGTGGATAACTTGGAGAGAAAACGAACCAATACAAAGTTGGCAACAGTGGAGGAGAAAAAGAGTGTGAAGCTTTTAGAGATCTAGTATACACCATTGCATTTCTTCATCTGGGTCAGAATATTCACAAACATCAAGTCTGGTTTGATGAAAATGATGGGGAAATAAATAAACTAAATGAACAATGCTAAATGAATAATGAGACAGGGTTTTACCAGCAGGATAGTTATCCATTTCTAACAGGGAGCATTTATTTCCATCAAAAGTAAAGTCAAGGACTTCAGCCAAGATGGCAGAGAGAAGCCAGACACTGTGGTAAGGTCTCCTGGCTTTCTCTCAGAACTAATGTGAATCAAGCCTCTTGACAGAATTTCAATGGACACAACCCAGAAAAAGAAGCTAGGGAAAGAACATCTCCCAACAATGTCTGTCTCAGGGGAGTGTGGGTGAACCAGGGACATAGAGCAGAGAGCTAGCCAGGGGCAGTTAGATGAAGCCCAGGGACTAACCTGACACCAGGAGAGGAGGCTTTCACTGTGTGAGTGGCAGACAGGGAGGGAGAGTTCCAGCACAGAGTGTTGCAGAGTATAGCTGGACATTGATCTGCTCTGCTCAGCTGGTCTAGAGGACCAGAGCCGTTGGCCCCATACCTTCAGTGGAGTCCTCTTCTCAGAACAAACACAGTAACTGCTCCCCCCCCCCCCCAGGTGTGGGCAGCAGATCTGTCTCAGTAGAATAAGAGATTAACTATCTAGCCCAAGGACCCAGCCCACATTGTTCAACAATAACCAGTATCCAGATGCACTCCCCCCCCCCAGACCTAAGGAGTTTGCCACAAATCAAAGTCACAGATACTCCAGAGGAAGCAACCAGCACTCCCTACTGGCTGGACCATTGGAGTTACTAAACCCAGAGAGCTATGCCTCTAGGGATCTCAACACCAAAAGTCTGTGAACCACCCCCTACCCCAACACAAGATTCTAGGAAAATGAAGAAAAATATCAGAAAGGGGGTCCATAGAAAACTACCTTGAAGCCAAAGATTGCAACTCACAAAGATCCAGAACTTCTGAGGAGAATATGAACTGGTCTCCATCCCAGAAAGACTTAATAGAAGAAATCAGGAAGGAGTTTAAAAATCAATTGGAAAAACCGGGAAAAGAAATTCAAGAGAAAATTAATACCTTGTTACAAGAAAACAAAACCTTGGAAAATACAACTGAACAAATGCAAAAAAAAATTTTTCTTTCAAAACTAAACTTGGGCAAATGGAAAACTACTTCAAAAATAGAATTGACCAACTGGAAAAGGAGTAATGAAGGAAAAAGGAGGTAAATGAAGAAATTCTTCTCTAAAAAAATTGGAATCTGTAGAAACTAATGACTTCCTTAGACAACAAGAATCTGTTAAACAAAACAAAAAAATTGAAAAAATAGAAGAAAATGTAAAATACTTCATCAGCAACACCACTGACCTTAAGAAGAGATCCATAAGAGATAATTTAAGAATCATTGGACTTCCTGGAAATATCAAGGATAAAAAAGCCTGGACTCAATATTACAGGATTTAGTGATGGAAAATTGCCATGATATCATGGAACCAGAGGGCAAAATAGTTATTGAAAGAATACATTGATCCCCTCTGGAAAGAGATCCTAAAATGAAAACACCAAGGAATATTTTGGCTAAATTCCAGAACTATCAGATTAAAGAGAAAATCCTGCGAGCAACCAGAAAGAAACAATTTAAATACCAAGGAGTCACAGTAAGGATT
Organism: Macrotis lagotis; assembly: GCF_037893015.1. Classification (NCBI taxonomy): domain Eukaryota; kingdom Metazoa; phylum Chordata; class Mammalia; order Peramelemorphia; family Peramelidae; genus Macrotis; species Macrotis lagotis. The sequence goes on along the minus strand of NC_133658.1, from coordinate 220,442,236 downwards.
ACACAGGACCTGGCTGCATCAACATTAAGGGATCAAAGAGCCTGGAATGTGATATTCAAAAGAGCAAGGGAGCTTGGAATGCAGCCAAAAATTCATTATCCTGCAAAACTAAGCCTGCTCTTCCAGGGGAAAAGACAGATATTTAGTGGAATAGGAAACTTCTAACTTTTCCTGATGAAAAGATTAGAACTAAGTAGAAAATTTAAACTTCAAATAGGAGACTAAGGGGCCCCTGAAAAGGCAAAAAAAGGGTAAAGGAAAAAAAATTGCTTGCCAATAAGATGAAATTGGCTATATCCCCACCTGGGAGAAAGATTCTCATAACTACTGAGAACTGTAACTCTATTAGAGAGAATATATTTAGCCATGACTTTTCTGTGACTCAGATAGAATGATTTAAAAACAATATCTCCTTAAAAAGAGGGGACAGTAAAGAGACAGGATGATGGAGGAGACTGAATAGGGTAAATCACATTACATAAAGATGTACAAAGGACTTATTGCAATAGAGGGGAAGAAGGGAGGAGGTGAGAATCACCTGAATCTTATTCTTATCAAATTTAGCTCAAAGTTAGCATACACACATTCTGTTGAGTTAGGAAATTTATTTTGTCTTTCAATATTGGGGGAGGGAGGGAAGAAAAGAGAAATTTATAGAAGGAAGGGAAGGAAGAAGGGGCAAAGGGAAAAGGGAAAGAAAGGGGAGGGAGTTGGATATAAGGGGGCAAACACTCTGAAAGAGGTAATATTCAGAAGCAAAATACTGGTGAATATGGACCAAGTGAAAAAAGGGGAAAAATACAAACAGAGGGAAGATAGTATGGAGGACAATAAAGAGTTAGTAATTATAACTTTGAATGTGAAATGGGATGAACTCTCCCATAAAAATGGAAGTGAATAGTAAAGTGGATTAAAAATCAGAATGATACATATAGAGTATAGGTAAAAGATTAGAGCAAAATATATTTTGCTTCAGCTAAAGTAAAAAAAGCAGGGGTAGCAATCTTTATCTCAGACAAAGCAGCTACAAAAATAGATCTCATTAAAAGAGATAAGGAAGGAAACTATATACTTCTAGAAGGTACCATAGAGAATGAAACAATTTCAATACTAAATATATATGCATCAAGATGATTCTTAGAGGAGAAGTTGAATGAGTTACAGAAGACATAGACAGCAAAACTCTACTGGTGGGAGACCTCAACCTCTCACTCCCAGATTTAGATAAAGATACCCATAAAATAAACAAGAAGAAAGTTAAAGAGGTAAATAGAATGTTAGAAAACCTAGACATGATAGACTTTTTGAGAAAATTGAATCCCCATTATTAGAAAGGAATCCCCAATATTAGAAAGGAATATACTTTTTTTCTGTAGTACATGTCACTTATACAAAAATTGACCATGTACTAGCACATGAAAACCTTATAACCAAATGCAGAAAGGCAGAAATAATGAATGCTTCCTTCTTAGATCATACTGCATCAAAATTACATGCAATAATGGACCAAGGAGAGATGGACTTAAAACTAATTGGAAACCAAATAATCTCATTTTAAAGAATGAGTGGCTCAAACACGAATTATAGAAAGAATTAATGATTTCATCCTAGATAAAACAGTAATGAGAAAACATACCAAAACTTATGCGATACAGCCAAGGCAGTTGTCAGAGGATATATTATATCTTTAAATGCTTACATGAATAAATTAGAGAAAGAGGAAATCAATGAACTAAACATGCAACTAAAAAAATTAGAGAAAGAATGAATTAACCCCCCCATTAAATACCAAATTAGAAATTCTAAAAATTAAAAGAGAAATCAATAAAATCAAAAGCAAGAACACTATTGAACTAATAAATAAAATCAAGAGTTGGTCTTATGGAAAATCCTATAAAATTGATAAATCTCTGGTTAATTTGACTTACAAAGAAGGAAGAAGAAAACCAAATTGCTAATATCATAAATGAAAAAGGTGAACTCAACACCACTGAGGAAGGAATTAAAGTAATGATTTGGAATTATTTTGCCCAACTGTATGCCAATAAATTTTATAATCTAAGTGAAATGGATGAATCTTTACAAAAATATAATTTGCTGAGGCTAAATGAGCTAGATGAGACTAAATGAGACAGGATTTAGTGATGGAAAATTGTCCTGATATCATGGAACCAGAGGGCAAAATAGTTATTGAAAGAATACATCAATCCTATCTCAGAAAAATAAATTCATCAAGCCATTATTGAACTCCCTAAGAAAAAAATCTCCAGGGCCAGATGGATTCACAAGTGAATTCTATCAAACATTTAAAGAACATCCAATTCTAAATAACCTCTTCAAAAAAATAGGTGAAGATGGAACTCTGCCTCTTTCTATGACATCAATATGGTGCTGATGCCTAAACCAGGAAGAGTTATAATAGAGAAAGAAAATTATAAATCTATCTCCCTAATGAATATAGATGCAAAATCTTAAATAATATCTTAGCAAAGAGATTACAGAAGGTTATCACTAGGATAATACATTATGACCAAGTAGGATTTAACCTAGGAATGCAGGGTTTGTTCAATATTAGGAAAGTTGTTAATATATTTAACCATATCAATAACAAACCTAACAGAAATCATGATTATCTCAATAGATGCCAAAAAAGCCTTTGGCAAAATAAAGCACCTATTCCTACTAAAAACACTGGAGAACATAGGAATAAATGGATTGTTCCTTAGAATGATTAGCAGTATCTATCTGAAACCATTATATGCATTATATGCATATTGGGATAAGCTGGAAGCATTCCCATTAAGATCAGGGGTGAAACAAGGATGCCTGTTATCACCACTACTATTCAGTATTATGTTAGAAATGTTAGCTTCATCAGTAAGGGAAGAAAAAGAAATTGACAGAATTAGAATTGGGAAGAAATTAAAAAAAACTCTCACTCTTTGCAAATGACATGATGGTATACCTAGAGAATCCTAAAAATCATCTTAAAAAAAACTACTAGAAACGTTTAGAAACTTTAGCAAAATTGCAGGATATAAAATAAACCCTCCTAATTACTCAGCATTTCTATATATTTCTAGCAGGCTATAGCAGCAAAAGCTAGATTGAGAAATCCCATTTAAAGTAACTTTAGACGATATAAAATACTTGGGAGTCTACCATGGCAGACTCAGAAACTCTATGAAAACAACTATAGAACACTTCTCACACAAATAAAATCAAATTTAAATAACTGGGCAAATATCAGCTGCTCATGGATAGGCCAAGTTATTATAATAAAAATGACAATTCTACCTAAATTAAACTACTTATTTAGTGCTTTCTTCCAAAAAATTATTTTAATGAGCTGGAAAAAATTGTAACTAAAGTCAAGAATATTCAGGGATTTAATGAAAAAAGTACAAAAGAATGTGGCTTAGCCTTATCACATATAAAATTATATTATAAAGCATCAGTCATCAAAACTGTCTGGTATTGACTAAGAAATATAGTGGTAAATCAGTGGAATAGACTAGGTGAAAAAGAGATAGCAGGAAATGGTTATAGTAATTTTTTGTTTGAAAAAGCCAGAGTCCAGCTTCTGGGATAAAAAAAATCTCTCTTTGATAAAAACTTTTGGGAAATTGGAAGTTAGTATGGCAGAACCTTGGATTAGGCCAATATCTCACACACTATACCTAAATATGATCAAAATGGATGCTGAATTTAGACATAAAAGACAATATTATAAGCAAACTAGGAGATCAAGGAATAGTTTACCTGTCAAATCTATGGAAAGGGAAGCAGTTTATAACCAAGAAAGAGATGGAGTACACCATTAAAAACAAACTAGATTAAATTAAAAAGCTTTTGCACAGACAAAACCATTGCAACCAAGATCAAAAGAAATGTAGTTAATTGAGAAACAATTTTTACAGCTAGTATTTCTCACAAAAGACTCATTTCTAAAATATAAGAGAACTGAGTCAAATTTGTAAAAAATACAAACCATTCCCCAATTGACAAATGGTTGAAGGATATGCAGAAGCAATTTACAAATGAGGAAGTCAAAGCAATCCATAGTCATATGAAAAATTGCTCTAAATCATTATTGATTAGAGAAATTCAAATTAAAGCATTTCTGAGGTACACCTCACACCTCTCAGATTGACCAGTATGACCAGAAAGGACAATGATCATTGTTGGAAGGAATGTGGAAAATCTGGGACTCTAATACATTGTTGGTGGACCCGTGAACTCATCTAGCCTTTCTGGAGAGAAATTTGTAATTATGCCCAAAGAGTAATTTGAACCAGCAATACCACTACTGAGTCTATACCCTGAAGAGATTATGAAAAAGGGTAAAACCATCATTTGTACAAAAATATTCATAGCAGTCTTGTTTGTGGTGGCAAAGAATTGGAAATTAAGTGAATGTCCATCATTTGGGGAATGGCTAAACAAATTGTGATATATGCATGTTATGGAACACTATTATTCTATTAGAAGCCAGGAGGGATGGGAATTCAGAGAAGCCTGGAAAGACTTGCATGAACTGATGTTGAGTGAGATGAGCAGAACCAGAAGAACATTGTACATCAAAACAGCAACTTGGGGTTGATGATCAACCTTAATGAACTTGCTCATTTCATCAGTGCACTAATCAGGGACAATTTTGGGGTATCTGCAATGGAGAATACTATTTGTATCCAAAGAAAGTATTGTGGAATTTAAACAAAGACCAAAGACTGTTACTTTTATTTTTAAAAAAGTTATCTTATATATTATGTCTGTTTACTATTTCTTCTATTTTATTTTTTCCTTAAGCATATGATTTTTTCTCTCAACACATTCAATTTTGAGCAATGTATATCATAGAAACAATGTAAAAACTATCAGACTACCTTCTGTGGGGCAGGGGGAGGGAAGCGAGTTTGGGGGAAAATTGTAAAATTAAAAAAAAAAAAGGAAAGTCAAGAAATGCTTGGCTCAGTAAGAAGGCAGATGAAATTGAGTTTTATCCAGATAATAACAAGCCATGATGCTCTGGTGGGTATTTATGGGTCAAAGATCTATGGTGCATTTCAACTACTCAATGCTGATGGAGCTACATTGATCAATGATCAGGACAAGATCCTAGAGAGATGGACTGACCACTTCCATAGTATTTTTAATAGACTGTCCTCAAACAATACAGAAGCCATTGACTATTTACTTCAAATTTAAGTCAATCTCTTCCTACCTGAAGTTCCAATTGAAGAAGAGGTTTTGAATGTCATTAGGCGCCTTTCATGTGGCAAAGCAATTGGTGCTGATTCTATTCCACTGAAACCTACAGGGTGGGGGGGGGTCCATTGCTAATACAAAAGTTGCCCAAAATTTTCCAATTTATATGATGTGAAGATGTTATCCCCCACCAAGAATTCAAGGATACCTTCTTTGTCCATCTCTATAAAGGCAAAGGGAATAGTTTATCCTGTAACAATCACAGGGGTATGTTTCTGATAGTCATTGCTGGTAAGATTCTTGCCAGACAGAGTTCTTCTCAATAGGCTCATCCCACCCCTGGAAGATGGTCACCCTCCTGAAAGCCAGCTTCAGAAAGGGTCAAGGAATAGTCAATATGGTGTTTGTAGACCAACAACTCCAGGAAAAAATGCCAGAACATAGAACAGATATCCATATGCATTATTTTTGTTATGACCAAGGCCTTTGATACTGTTGTTAGTCATGAGACTTTATGGAAAATTATTTCAAAATTTGGTTGCTCATAGGAATTTATCAGTATTGTACATCAATTTTATGATGGCATGCTTGCCCAGATTCTGGATAATGGATGATGCTCTCAAAATTTTCCGGTCACCAATGGAATGAAACAAGGATGTGTTCTTGCTCCCATGCTCTCATTTAGCATAATACTTTTAGCCAGGTTATTAAGTGCTTTCACTGAGGATGAGCACAGCATCAAGGTCAGCTACCACACTGATGATAAATACTTCAACTTGAAAGTCTACAAGCCAAGACCAAAGTGGAGATCTGTTTGTATTAGCTACAACAAAGTATGCATTAATTCTCTGCTGCTTGTACTTATTTTGATCTAACAATTAACACCAAGAAAATACAGGTGCCCCATCAGCCAGTACCACACCATTCATATGTGGAACTGCAGATTACAGTAAATGAAGAAGTTTTGAATTCTGTTGACAAGTTCACTTACCTTGGCAGAGTCTTTTCCAAGGAGGTACACAATGATGATGAGGTTGACATATAACATGGTCAGAGCTAATTATGTTTGAGAAACTCTGAAGGAAATTGTGGGAGAGAAGAGGTATTAGATTGACTATTAAACTTAAGTTCTAAAGAGTTGTTTTACTGACTTCATTGCTGTATGCCTATGGAACCTGGATAATCTACCAGAGCCATGTCAGGAAACTGAATCACTTCCATTTAAATTGTTTTGTTTTTCTTCCTCTGGATGTGGATAGCATTTTACATAACAGGTCCCCTCAGGGTTGTCCTGGCTCCTTGAACTGCTGAGAGGAATTGCATCCATCAAAATTGATCAAATAATAATGTTGTTGTTAATGTGTACAATGTTCTCTTGGTTCTGCCCACTTTGCTCATCATTAGTTTCTGTAATTCATTCTATGCTTCTCTAGAGTCTGACCAATCATGATTTCATATAGAATAATAATACTCCATAACATTCATATACTGTAATTTGTTTAGTCATTCTGCAATTGAGGGACATCCCCTCAATTTCCAATTCTTTACTATTACAAGAAGAGCTGTTATGAATATTTTGGAACATGTGGGACTTTCCCCATTTTTTATGATTTCTCCTGGATATATGCTAGTACTTGGTATGACTGGGCCAAAGGGTATGATCAGTTTTATTGCATTTGGGCATAGTTCCATTTTGCTTTCCAGAATGGTTGGATCAGCTCAGAACTCCACCCACAGTACATTAATGCCCCAATCCTCCCACAACCTCTTCAACATGGATTGTTTTCCCTTTTTGTCATCTTAGTCAATCTGATAGGTGTGAGGTGGTACCTCATAGTTGTTTGAATTTGCATTTCTCTAATCAATGATGATTTGAAGCATTTTTTTCATATGATTATATGAAGATTTAATTCCTTCATTTGAAATCTGTCTGTTCTTATCCTTTGACCATTGATCAGTTGGGAAATGAATTGTAACCTTATAAATTTGATTCAATTCTCTATATATTTTCAAAATGAGACCTTTATCAGAGCCTCTAGTTATGAAAATGGCCAGATTTCTGTTTTCCTTCTAATCTTGCCAGTATTGGATTTATCAGTGCAAAACTTTTTAATTTAATATAGTCCAAATAATCCATTTTGCAATTTATAATGTATTCTATTTCTTGTTTGGTCATAAATTTCTCCCCTTTCCATCAATCAGACAGAGTATTTTTTGATCTATTAATTGGTCTATGGTTTCATCCTTTATGTTTAAATCCTGTGTGAGATATGGGGCTATACCTTGATTTTGCTATACTATTTTCTAGATTTCCCAACAATTTTTGTCAAATACTGAGTTCTTATCCCAGAAACTAATGTCTTTGGGTTTGTCAAACAGAAGATTATTGCAGTCATTTACTATTGTTTCTTTTCAACCTATCCTAATCCAATGATCTATTACTTTGTTTCTTAACCAGTACCAGGCAGTATTGATGACTGTCACTTCATAGTATAGTTTTAGATCTGGTAGAGGAAGGCTACCTTTCTTTACATTTTTAACATCAGTTCCCTTGATATTCTTGACCATTTTGTTGCCCCAGATGAACTTAGCTCAGTAAAATAGCTGTTTGGTAGTTTGATAGCTATAGCACTGAATAACTAATTTATTTTGGATAAAACTGTCATTTTTATTATATTAGCTCAACCTAACCATGAGTATTTGACATTTTCCCAATTGTTTAGATATGACTTTATTTGTTTGAAAAGTGGTTTGTAATTGTGTTCACACAGTTTCTAGGTTTGTCTTGGGAGGTAGATTCCCATTCCCATGTATTCCCACACTGTCTGCAGTTACTTTTTTTTATTTTTTAGGTTTTTGCAAGGCAAATGGGGTTAAGTGGCTTGCCCAAGGCCACACAGCTAGGTAATTATTAAGTGTCTGAGACCGGATTTGAACCCAGGTACCCCTGACTCCAAGGCTGGTGCTTTATCTACTACTCCACCTAGCCACCCCAATGCCACCTAGCCGCCCCTGCAGTTACTTTAAATGGAATTTCTTTTCATATCTTTTCTTCTTGGGCTTTGTTGCTCATATATATATATATATATATATATATATATATATATACATATATATAAATATAAATATTGATGATTTATGTGGGTTTATTTTATTTCCTGCTACTTTGCTGAATTTGTTAACTTTTCAAGTAATTTTTAAATGATTTTCTCAAGTTCTCTAGCATACATAATATCATCTCCAATGAGAGAAAGTCTTGCTTCCTCATTGCCCATTCTGATTCCTTCAATTTTTTTTTCTTTTCTTATTGCTAAAGCTGACATTTTGAATACTATATTGAATAGTATTGGTGATAATGGACATCTGTTTCACGCCTGATCAAACTGGAAATATTCTACAATTATCCCCAGTACATATAATATTGTTGTTGGTTTTAGATAGATATTATTATTTTAAGGAAAACTCCATTTGTCCCTATAAACTCTAGTGTTTGTAGTAGGAATAGATGTATTTTGTAAAAGACTTTTTCAGCATCTATTGACATAATCATATGATTTCTGTTGGTTTTATTATTGATATATTCAATTGTATTAGATATTTTCCTAATATTGAACCACTCCTGACTATTTGCCTAAATTCCACCTGATCATGGTATATTTCCTAATAATAACTTGCTGTAATCTCTTTGCTAAAATTTTATTTAAGATTTTTGCATCAATATTCATTAGGGAGATTGGTCTATAATTTTATTTGTCTGTTTTGGTGCTTCCTGGTTTAGGTATCAGCACCAAGCTGATGACATGAAAGGAATTTGTCAGAACTCTTTCTCCTATTTTGAAAAATAGTTTATGTGGGATTTGAATTAATTATTTCTTAAATGTGTGGTGGAATTCACTTATAAATCCATCTGAACCTGGAGATTTTTTCTTAGGGAGTTTATTGATAATTTATTTTTCTCTCATGGGGTAATTTAAGCATTTTATTTCCTGTTCTGTTAATCTGGGGAGTTTATATTTTTGTAAATATTCATCCATTTTGGGGGCAGCTAGGTGGCCCAGTGGATAAAGCACCGGCCCTGGAGTCAGGAGTACCTGAGTTCAAATCCAGTCTCAGACACTTAATAATTACCTAGCTGTGTGGCCTTGGGCAAGCCACTTAACCCCATTTGCCTTGCAAAAACCTAAAAACAAAACAAAAAAAACATACTCTTAGTTTTATTTATTGGGTCAATGGTTTTCTTGCCTTCAAATTTATTAATATCTCTCTCTCTCCCTTGATTTTCAGAATTTTTAATTTGATATTTATTTGAGGATCTTTAATTTGTTCTTTTTATAATTTTTTTAGATGCATACCCAATTCACTGATCTCCTCTTTATCTATTTTATTCATATAACCTAATAACTGTTTGGACTGCATCCCATAAATCATTGTTATCATTTTCTTGGATGAAATGACTGATTATTTCTTTGATTTGTTGTTTGATCCACTCATTCTTTAAAATTAGGTTATTTAGTTTACAATTAATTTTTAGTTTATCATTCCACGACCTTTTATTACATGTAATTTTTATTATATCATGATCTGAAAAGTATGCATTTATTATTTTCTATTTGATTGTAAGGTTTTTGTGCCCTAGCACATGGAAATGACTTTCTACATATTTTGTATTTATTTTTCTTTGTCTAACATGTATATATTGCCCATGCAAGTTTTTTTAAAGTTCTTTATTTATTTTGAATTTTACAATTTTCCCCCAATCTCACTTTGCTCCCCCCCACCACAGAAGGCAGTCTGTTAGTCTTTACATTTTTCCATGGTATACATTAGTCTAAGTTGAATGTGATGAGAGAGAAATCATATCCTTAAGGAAGAAACATAAAATATAAGAGATAGTAAAATTATATGATAACATTTTTTAAAAAATTAAAGGTAATAGTCTTTGGTCTCTCTTAAAACTCCACAATTCTTTCTCTGGAAACAGATGGTATTCTCCATTGCAGATACCCCAAAATTGTGCCTGACTGTTTTACTGATGGAATGCGCAAGGCCATTAAGTTTGATTATCACCCCCCATCTTGCTGTTAGAGTAGAAAATGTTTTTCTTGTTCTGCTTGTTCAGCATCAGTTCATGCAAATCCTTCCAGGCTTCCCTGAATTCCCATCCCCCCCCCCCGGTTTCTAATAGAACAATAATGTTCAATCACATACTTATACCACACTTTGTTAAGCCATTCTCCAACTGAAGGACATTCTCTTAATTTCCAATTCTTTGCCACCACAAACAGGGCTGCTATGAATATTTTGTACAAGTGATGTTTTTACCCTTTTTCATCATCTCTTCAGGGTACAGATGCAGTAGTGGTATTGCTGGATCAAAGGGTATGCACATTTTTGTTGTCCTTTGGGAGTAATTCCAAATTGCACTTCACAGCTCCACCAACAATGTATAAGTGTCCCAGATTTTCCACATCCCTTCCAACATTGATCATTGTCCTTTCTGGTCATATTGGCCAGTCTGGGAGGTATGAGTTGGTACCTCAGAGATATTTTAATTTGTATTTTTCTAATAAGTAGAGATTTAGAGAAATTTTTCATGACTATGGATTGCTTTCATTTCCTCATCTGTTAATTGCCTTTGCATAAGCTTTGACCATTTGTAATTTGGGGAATGGCTTGTTTTTCCTTTAAATTGACTAAATTCTCTGTATATTTTAGAAATGAATCCTTTGTCAGAAATACTAGTTGTAAAAATTGTTTCCCAATTTACTACATTTGTTTGATCTTGGTTGCAATGGTTTTGTCTGTGCAAAAGCTTTTTAATTTAATGGAATCAAAATAATCTGGTTTGTTTTTGATGATATTCTTCATCTCTTCCTTGGTCATAAACTGCTTCCCTTTCCATAGATCTGACAGGTAAACTATTTCTTGGTCACCTAGTTTGCTTATAATGTTTTTTATGTCTAAATCCTGTATCCATTTTGATCTTATCTTGATATAGGATGTGAGGTGTTGGTCTAATCCAAGTTTCTGCCACATTAACTTCCAATTTTCCCAACAGTTTTTTTTTATCAAAGACAGAGTTTTTATCCCAATAGCTAGACTCTTTGGGTTTATCAAAAGCGGATTACTATAATCATTTCCTGCTATTGCACCCAGTCTATTCCACTGATCTACTACTGTATTTCTTAGCCAATACCAGACAGTTTTGATGACTGATGAATTATAATATAATTTTAGATCTGGTAGGGCTAAACCACCTTCTTTTGCACTTTTCCCCCAATAAATACCTGGAAATCCTCAACTTTTTATTTCTCCATATGAATTTAATTACAATTTTTTTTATAACTCATGAAAGTAATTTTTGGAATTTGAATTGATAGGGCACTAAATAAGTAGTTTAATTTTGATAGAATTTCATTTTCATTATATTAGCTTGACCTATCCATGGGCAGTTGATATTTGCCCAGTTATTTAAATCTGATTTTATATGTGTGAGTACTGTTTTCTAATTGTTTTCAAAAAGTTTCTGAGTCTGCCTTGGCAGGTAGACTCCCAAGTATTTTATATTGTCTGAAGTTACTTTGAAGGGGATTTCTCTTTCTAGTGCTTTCTCCTGCATCTTGCTAGTCATATATAGAAATGTTGAGGACTTATGAGGGTTTATTTTATGTTCTGCATCTTTGCTGAAGTTGCTAATTATTTCTAGTAGTTCTTTAGATGATTTTTTGGAATTCTTTAGGTATCCCATCACATCATCTTCAAAGAGTGAGAGTTTTGTCTCTTCCTTCCCAATTCTAATTCCTTCAATTTCTTTTTCTTCTCTTAACTAACATTTCTAATACAATATTGAATAGTAGTGGTGATAATGGGCATCCTTGTTTCACCCCTGATCTTATTGGGAATGCTTCTAACCTATCTTCATTGCATATAATGCTTGTTGATGGTTTCAGATAGTTACTGCTTATTATTCTAAGGAACAGTCCATTTATTCCTACACTCTCTAGTGTTTTTAGTAGAAATGGATGCTGTATTTTGTCAAAAGCTTCTTGGGGGGGGGGCGGAGCCAAGATGGCAATAAGAAAGGATCGAATTCTAGGCTCTCTCTGTTAAAACTTATAAACTAAGGACACTATCTAAACTTTTGAGAGACAGAACCCACAAAGGGACCCAGCAAGGCAATTCTGCTACTCAAGGTAACCTGGAAAAGAGCAGAAAGGCTCTGCTCCCCGGGGTTGGAGGGGCGGCCCGCCAGAGGGGTAGTGGGCCAGAGGAAAAGAACTTCAGCCTCCTGGAGGCAGCCCCAGGGCCCTGGGAGCCACAGGGGAGTCTCCTGAGCTACACCCCAGGGAGCACTGGGCACAAAGTGGGGGAACAGCGGCGGACCTCTGCCAGAGTGAGCATGTGGAGCCCAGCCCTTAGGACACACAGCAAACAGTGGTCTTTCAGCAGCTCAGATCCAGAAACAGAAGCAGGTGGAGCTGGTAAGCAGGAGCCCCCAGGGCATGAGCCCATTGAGCTAAGGAAGGGGAGTGAAGAGAGACTGCAGAGCTCTGTCCTTTGCCTCTGAAACAAGACTCTGGGGTTCTGAGCACATTCAGAACCTGATTGCAGTCTAGGTTTCCCCCCCCCCCCAATAGAACAGCAGGTCCCCCCCCTCAGCCCCATGGCAGAGGGGGGCGCATATGGTCATTCACAGACCAGGAGGGAGGACAGAGCCTCACACACTGAGACCCTTGTGGGAGTGTCCCAAAAGCTCAGGAAGCACCCCAAAACCAGGCCCAGGCTGAGAAAATGAGCAAGCAGAGAAATAAGAGTAACACCATTGGGAAATATTTCGCAAATGAGCCCAGGAAGGATCAGGCTATGACACAGCTCAAAAAAGACTTTGAAAATCAAATGAGGGAGTTAGAAGCAAAACTGGGAAAAGAAATGAGAGAGATGCAGAAAAACATGAAAATGAAGTCAGCAGCTTAGTCAAGGAAATCCAAAAAAATGCTGAAGAAAATAGCATACTGAAAACCAGCTTAGGTCAAATGGATAAAACAGTTCAAAAAGTTATTGAGGAGAAGAATGCTTTAAAAAGCAAAATTGGCCAGATGGAAAAAGAGATAAGAAAACTCTCCGAGGAGAACAAATCCTTCAGACAAAGAATAGAATTCAGGGAGATTGAGGAATTTACCAGAAATCAGGAATCAATACTTCAAAACCAAAAAAATGAAAAATTAGAAGAAAATGTGAAATATCTCATTGAAAAAATAACTGATATGGAAAACAGACTTAGGAAAGATAATTTAAAAATTATTGGAATAGCTGAAAGTCATGATCAGGAAAAGAGCCTTGACATCATTTTCAAAGAATTACTACAGGAAAATTGCCCTGATAGTCTAGAAGCAGAAGGCAAAATAGAAATGGAGAGAATCCACCAATCCCCCCAAGAAAGAGATCCCAAAAAACCAACCCCCCAGGAATATTATAGCTAAGTTCTAGAACTCCCAAGTCAAAGAGAAAATATTACAAGCAGCCAGAAGGACACAGTTCAAATATCGTGGAGCTGCAGTCAGGATCACATGGGACTTAGCAGCAACTACAATGGAAGCTTGTAGGGCTTGGAATATAATATACCAGAAGGCAAAAGAGCTTAGAATGCAGCCAAGAATCAACTACCCAGCAAGGCTGAATGTCCTCTTCCAGGAAAAAAGATGGACTTTCAATGAACCAGGGGAACTTCAAATGTTTCTTTTGGAATGGTCAGAGCTGAACAGAAGGTTTGATCTTCAGATACAGGACTCAGGTGAAGCATAGAAAGTGGAGGAGAAGGGGAAAATATGAGGGACTTAATGATGATGAACTGCATGTATTCCTGCATAGAAAAATGACACTGATAATACTCATGAACCTTCTCAGTTAATAGAGCACATAGAAGGAGCTTTTATAGTTGAAGTGCAGGAGAAAGCTGAATTAGAAGATAAAATATGGTGTAAAAATGGAGTTAATAGAAAAAAGGGGAATTGTAATGAGAGAAAGAAAAAGGAGAAGGGGAATAGGCCAAGATAGTTCATATAATAAGATTTTTCTTTATTACAATGAGCTATTGCAATGATATGGAAGGGGGAGGCAAGATGGAATGAGGGAACCTTTGCTCTCATCAGAGGTGGCTAGGAGAGGAAACAGCATATATGCTCAATGGGGTATAGACATCTGGAGTAAGAAGGAGGGGGGAGCAGGGGGAAGGGGTGGGGATGTGAATAAAGGAGGAGAGGATGGACCATGGAGGGAGAGTGGTCAGATATAACACATTTTCTTTTTTACTTCTTGCAAGGGGCTGGGATTGGATGGCCTGTCTGGGACCATAGGGCCAGGTGGATGCTGGGCCTAAGGGGTGATATGGGGGCTCAGGGCCTCTTGGCCCCAGAACTGGGGATCTGTCTGCTGCATCACTCAGCTACCCTACAGCAGAATCAGAGTGAAAGGAGAGAGAAAATATAGTACATGGTAGTGGAGAAATAAGAAAGGAGGGAGTTGCGATCAGCAATGGCAATGTTGGAAAAATATGGAAGTAACTTTTGCGATGGACTTACCATAAAGAATGTGATCCACCCATGACAGAGTTGTTGGTGTTGGAACAAAGACTGAAGCACATTTATTATTATTATTATTTGGGGGAGGGTGCAGGGCAAATCGGGCTGGGTGGCCTGCCTGGAGATGCATAGCAGGGTGATCGTTGGTTGTCTGAGGCCGGATTTGGACCCGGGTGCTCCTGGCTCAAGGGCCAATGCTCTGTCCACCACCCAGCCACCCCTACTATTATTACTATTTTATTTTATTTTGGGTCTTTTTTTTCTTATTTTTGGTTTATGCAGGGCAGTGGGGATCAGGTGGCTTGCATGTCACACAGCTGGGTGATTGTTGGGTCTACGGGGTTGGATGTGGGCTCAGGTGCTCATGGCTCCAGGGCTGGTGCTTCATCCATTGTGCCACCTGGGCATACCTACAATTATTACTATTATTTTTTTTAATTTTAACTTTTATTCTCTCCCCTTTACTTTATCGCCCAAGCAAGTCTATATTTATGAGGGGGAGGGGATATTTCGCTTACTCTTAAACAAGAATATTTTATTAATGTAAAAAAATTTTTTTTACAAAATGATAATAAAAAAATAAAATTAAAAAAGAAAGCTTCTTCAGTATCTATGACACAATCATATGATTTCTGATAGGTTTGTTATTGATATAATTAATTATACTAACAGTTTTCCCAATATTGAACCAACCCTGCATTACTGGGATAAATCCTACTTGGTCATAACGTATTATCCAAGAGATAACTTGTTGTAATCCTTATGCTAAGATTTTATTTAAGATTTTTGTATTTATATTCATCTGGGAGATAGATCTATAATTTTCCTTTTCTGTTTTAACTCTTTACCAGTTTAGGTATCAGTACCATGTTGGTGTCATAAAAAGAGTTAGACAGAGTTCCATCTTCATCTATTTTTCCAAAGAGTTTATAAAGAATTGGATGTCCTTAAATGTTTGATAGAATTCACTTGTGAATCGGTCTGACCCTGGAGATTTTTTTCTTAGGGAGTTCAATAATGGTTTGTTGAATTTCTTTTTCTGAGATAAGGTTATTTAGGTATTTAATTTACTCTTCATTTAGCCTCAGCAACTTATATTTTTGTAAATATTCATCCATTTCACTTAGATTATCAAATTTATTGGCATACAGTTGAGCAAAATAATTCCAGATTATTACTTTAATTTCCTTCTTATTGGTAGTGAGTTCACTTTTTTCATTTATGATACTAGCAATTTGGTTTTCTTATTTCTTATTTTTAATCTAATTAACAAGAGGTTTATCAATTTTATTTTTTTCATAAAACCAATTCTTGGTTTTATTTACTAGTTCAATAGTTTTTAGCTCTTGATTTTATTAATTTCTCCTTTAATTTTTAGAGTTCCTTATTTGGTATTTAATTGGAGACTTTTTGTTTGTTCTTTCTCTAATTTTTTATTTGCATGTTTAATGTTTAGTTAATTGATTTCCTCTTTCTCTAATTTATTCATGTAAGCATTTAAAAATAAATTCTATTCCTTGACAGCTGCCTTGTGTGTATCCTATAGGTTTTTGTACGTTGTTTCATTATTGTTTTTGTCTAGGATGAAATAATTAATTCTTTCTATAATTTGTTGTTTGATCCACTCATTCTTTAAAATGAGGTTACTTAGTTTCCAATTAGTTTTGGATCTATATCTCCCTGACCCAATATTGCATGTGATTTTTATTGCATTATGATCTGAAAATGATGCATTCACTATTTCTGCCTTTCTGCAATTTATCATAAGGTTTTTATGTCCTAGTACATGGTCAGTTTTTGTGTAAGTGCCACATACTATAGAAAAAAAATACTATATTCCTTTCTATCCCCATTAAATTTCCTCCATAAGTCTATCATGTCTAGGTTTTCTAACAATCTATTTACCTCCTTAACTTCCTTCTTGTTTATTTTATGGTTAGATTTATCTAAATCTGAGAGTGGAAGGTTGAGGTTTCCTACCAGTAGAGATTTTCTGTCTGTCTTCCTGTAACTCATTCAACTTCTTCTCTAAGAATCTGGATGCTAAACCACTTGATAAATACATATTTAGTATTGAATTTACTTTATTGTCTATGGTACCTTTTAGCAGGATATGGTTTCCTTCCTTATCTCTTTTAATGCAATCTATTTTTGTAGCTGCTTTGTCTGAGATAAGGATTGCTTCAGCTGAAGCAAAATATATTTTGCTCCAATCTTTTACCTTTGTGCTCTCTCTCTCTCTCTCTCTCTCTCTCTCTCTCTCTCTATATATATATATATATATATATATATATATATATATATATATATATCTGCTTCAAATGAGTTTCTTATTAGTAGCATTTTGTAGGATTCTGCTTTTTAATCCACTCTGCTATTAGCTTATGTTTTAAGGGACATGTCATCCTGTTCACATTCAGTTATAATTACTAACTTTATTGCCCTCCATTCTGTCTTCCTTCTGTTTGTATTTTCCCCTTTTTTACTTTATCCATAATCCCCAGTATTTTTTGTTTCTGAATACCACCACCTCAGGGTGGCTAGGTGGATAGAGCACCAGCCCTGGTGTCAGGAGTACCTGAATTCAAATCTGGCCTCAGACACTTAATAATTACCTACCTTTGTAGCCTTGGGCAAACCACCTAACCCCATTGCCTTGCAAAACCCTAAAAAAATAACCCCCCCCAAAACTGAATGCCACCACCTTCAGTGTTTTTGCCCTCCTATATCCAATCCCTCTGCCCTTTCTTCCCCTTTCCCTTTGCCCCTTCTTCCTTCCCTTCCTTTTATTAGTTCTCCTTTTCCTCCCCCTTCCCCTTTTCCCCTTTTAATACTTGAAAGGTAAGATAAGTTTCTTAGCTTAATTAAGTGTATGCATGTTAACTTTAAGCCAAATCTGATGAGAGTAAGATTCAGGTGGTTCTCACTTCATTCCTTCTTCCCCTCTATTGTAATAGATCCTTTGTACCTCTTAATGTAATGAGATTTACCCCATTCATTTTCCTCCATCCTCCTGTCACTTTACTGTCCCCATATTCTCTCTAATAGAGTTTCAGTTCTTGAGAGTTATTAGAGTCTGTTTCCCAGATAGGGAAATAGCCAGTTTCATCTTATTGGATAACAGTTTCATGGATAAGTCATGAGTGTCCATAACTTCTGGCTAAGGATATTCTCTCTAAGAGAGTTATAGTTCTCAAGAGTTATGAGAATCTTTCTCCCAGTTGGGTATACAGCCAGTTTCATCTTATTGGATAGCAGTTTTTTTAATCTTTTTTTTTTTTTAACCTTTTCATGTGTCTCTTGAGTCTCCTGTTTCATGTCCAAATTTTCTATTTAGCTCTGGTCTTTTCATCAGGAAATGTTTGAAGTCTCCCATTTTGTTAAATATCCCTCTTTTCCTCTGGAAGAGAAGGCTCAACTTTGCCAGATAGTAAATTTTTGACTGCATTCCAAGCCCCCTTGTTCTTTGGAATATCTCATTCCAGGCCCTTTGATCCCTTAATGTTGATACAGTCAGATCCTGCGTAATCCTTACTGTGGCTCCTTGGTATTTAAGTTGTTTCTCTCTGGCTGCTTGCAGGATTTTCTTTTATTTGATAGTTCTGGAATTTGGCCATAATATTCCTTGGTGTTTTCATTTTAGGATCCCTTTCTAGAGGGGATCGACGTATTCTGTCAATAATCACTTTGCCCTCTGGTTCCATGATATCAGGGAAATTTTCCATCACTAAATCCTGTAATATTAAGTCCAGGATTTTTTCTCTTCAATGTTTTCAGGAAGACCAATAATTCTTATGTCATCTCTCCTCAATCTATTCTCAAGGTCAGTGGTTTTGTTGATGAGGTATTTTTCATTTTTTTCTATTTTTTTAACTTTTGGTTTTGTTTAACAGAATCTTGTTGTCTTATGAAGTCATTAGTTTTCACAGATTCCATTTTTTTTAGAGAAGAATTTTCTTGCTTTACCTTTTGCAACTCCCTTTCCAATTGGTTAATTCTATTTTTGAAGTTTTCCATTTGTCCAAGTGTAATTTTGAGAGAATTATTTTATTTTTGCCTTTGCCCAATTGAGAATCTGAGAGAATTATTCTCATTTTGTATTTGTCCAATTGTATTTTGCAAGGATTTGTTTTTGAGATGTTAATTTTCTCTTGTAAGGTGTTAATTTCTCTTTAGTTTCTTTTCTCAATTTTTCCAATTGATTTTTTAAACTCCTTTCTGATTTCTTTAAGGAAATCTTTCTGGATTGGAGACCAATTCATATGCTCCTCAGAAGTTCTAGATCTCTCTGGGTTAGGATTTGTATATTCAAAGTAATTCTCAATGGACTCTCCTGTCTCCTGGCCTTTCTCCATTTTCCTCGGATCTTGTGTTGGAGGAGGGCTGGCTCTCAGATGCTTTCTTTTGAAAACCCTACAGGCTTTGTTCACTTAGCTTAGTAACTCCAAGTGGACCAGCTAATAGTGGGCACTAGTTGCTTTCTCTGCAGTGTTTGAGGCCCTTTTCCTAGGCCTGGAGGGAGTGAAGGGTGACAGCCTGGTCTGAATTGTCCTTGAACTATGTGGCCCTGGGGGAGGTAGTTAATCTCCCTTTCAGTTGAGGGACCTCTGCTGCCCACATCTGTGCCTGGGGGGGTGGGGTGTAGGGGCTGTTACTATTTGTTCTGGGAAGAGGGCTCTGCTAACAGTATGGAGCTCAGGGCCCCTGAGCCCAGTGGTTGATCTCCAGCTGTGCTCTACAACTCTGTGCTGGAACTCACCCTCCAGCCAGACTAGGACTCACTAGACTTCCATTCCCCTTTAGCCAAAGCTAAAGCTGGTCCTTGGACCCGCCACTCATCTAAGCTTCCAAGGTTAAGATGGATCCTCTGGCTTCACCCTGCCTCTCAAGGTTCTCTGCTCTCTGCTCCTGATTCATCCACAGTACCTTGAGACAGACCTTTTGGTAGGTGTTCTTTTCTTCTTAGCTTCTCTTTCTGGGTTTTGTTGATTGAACTTCTGTTAAGAGGTTTCTTTCATGTTATTTTTGAGGGGAAACCAGGAGACCTTAGCACAGTGCCTGGCTTCTCTCTCTGCCATCTTGGCCGGAAGTCCCCATGCAAGTTATATATATATATATATATATATATATATATATATATATATGTGTGTGTGTGTATATATATATATTATATATATCCACAAGAGTGTGTTTAAATGTTGCTCACAAGGATATATATGTATATCTATATCTATCTATCTATATTATATTCACAAGAGTTTGTTTAAATGTTGCTCACAAGGAGGCATTAATTAATAAATCTTTAATTGGATAGCATCCCTTTCCAAGGGAGATGTTGATTCCTCCCTGGTGGGGGAAGCTAAGAGACTGACTACTCTGCTCTTCTTCCCTAGATGGTTCCCAGACTAGAATTTTATTTACTTCTCATTTCCCTCTAAGGGAAATAATTTTAATCTTAAGTCTACTTTCCTGGTCACTCTCCCTTAAAGTGAAAGGAATTCCTGAAGTTTGAATCTGAAACATTTGTTTCTTCCTATTGAATCCTCAAAATATTATCACAAATAATAAGTAGTGAATAAACTCATTTATTCAAGTAGATAGTGAACAAAAAAATAACAGGTTATTTAGATTAGAATATATCAGATAACACACAGGATCAATGCACTTTCTCACTGGGATCAAGTTGACTAGGTTCAAATGCAAGAATTCCAGAGTTTATGTAAAGAAATTCCCATCTAAAATGATAATCTAGAAATCAGACACATATTGAGCCATTGATTCTTCCATATGTCTGTTCCTATTCCAAGTCTTTTCTCTCTTCCTGGATTTCATCCCAAGGAGGATCTGACACAGGAAACAAGGTCTCTCTTCTCTCAAGTTCTTGCACAGATTTTGTCTATTGAGCAAGCACAGTGTCAATTAATCATCCTTTCTGCCAAGAGGGGAATTTCATCTAAACAAGAGCTCATAAAATGCTCAGGGTTTTGAAACTCAAGTTATTTGTCTATGTGTTCTTTTCTTCTCATAAAAGTTAAGCTCCCTAAGAGCAGGGACTGTATTTATATGTATGATTAGGTATGTCTGCATGTATGTGTCTTGATAGCCTCAGGACTTACTACAATGTCTGGCACATAGTAAATGTTGATTGATTGAATGAAGACTTATTCCAAATCCATCCACCCTCCCACCCTTCCTTCCTTCCTTCCTTCCTTCCTCCCTCCCTCCCTCCCTTCCTTCCTTCCTTCCTTCCTCCCTCCCTTCCTTTCTCTTTCTTCCTTTCTTCCTTCTTTCTTTCCTTTCTCTTTCTTTCTTTCTTCCTTTCTTCCTTCCTTTCCTTCCTTCCTTTCTTTCTTTCTTTCTTTCTTTTCTTTCTTTCTTTCTTTCTTTCTTTCTTTCTTTCTTTCTTTCTTCCTTCCTTCCTTCCTTTCCTTCCTTCCTTCCTTCCTTCCTTCCTTCCTTTCCTTCCTTCCTTCCTTCCTTCCTTTCTTTCTTTCTTTCTTTCTTTCTTTCTTTCTTTCTTTCTTTCTTTCTTTCACCAGGAGGTCATGCCATGACATATAAGTGAATTGGATTTAAATGAGAGAGGGATGTACAAAGTCTCCAGTCTCACTTTCTCTCCTGGAGCCATCTAGATCCACTGGCCAGATATGGATCAGAATAGCTCTGAATGAAGTGGGGAAACCTTATTTTAAGTTAAGGTCTTTAACAGATTTCAGTTTGGCTGATACTCTGAAGGTTATGAGGAAAACCTTAGTAAGAAGGATGGCTCATTTATGAACCCAAACTAATTTTAACTTCTGCTTACATACTCTTTACTTCAACAAGATTTCCCCCAGTTGCCTAAAATGCAATTTGTTTTTATCTCCATTTTTTTTGTTCAGGCCTGTAATTTAATTGGCATGGGGATAATGAAGGGGAAGAAACATGTAAATGATTAAGATTGGCAACTATTCTACAATTTATAATCTTAGGAAATTGCCTGGGTGACTGAGCAGTTAAGTGATTTACCTATGGTGTCACAACTAGTATGTGTCAGAGATGAAATTTAAAATTCGAGTCTTGCTTGACAACAAGACTGTGGGAGATATCAAATAAGTCAGTTTGTTTGGAATATAGTAATAATAATAATAATAATAATAGTAATGATAATGATAATAATAGTTTTTTTAGCACTTTAAAGTTTCCATTGTGCTTTATATATTATCTCTTTTGATCTTTACAACAACTCTGTGTAGTATTTTTATCTTCATTTTACAGATGGTGAATCCAAAATTCAGATTTGAATTTGCTCTTGGTCACAAAGTTTGTAAGTGGAAGAGATTTGAAGTCAGATTTTCCTGAATTCACTGTCTTCAAAATGGTGTTGTTGCTGCTGCTGCTGCTGCTGTTTTTGAAAGTGCTCTTTCAGTAATGAAGGCCAGAGGAATTGAGGACAGTGACCCTAAGTTCCAAGCAAACCCTCTAGACTTAAAAGACATACATACAACTCAACAGCAATTCTCCCTAGACTATTTTTGTGCATGTGGTTGCTGTTAGGGAGGTAATAGCAACATTAACCTCAGAAATAACTCAGAACAGATAAACAAAAGGGATGCTTTTCAAATACAATTTGCTGTGATGAAGAGTCCTGTAATTATTGGATGGAGAAGGGACCTAGTGCATGGAACACTGCAGGAGAACTTATTCAATCAATATTTGGAAGACAGACTTGGAATTCAAGGTCCTTTCTAGCCATGGTGTTCTGAGGTATGTTCAGCCACAAAAAGCATTTTTGGTCATCAGCCCTCCATTGTTCTGAAACCTAGGCTATCATTGTTATTCATGGGAAACTGGGGCTGGGAGACAAACCCAGAGCATTGTTTGGCTACATGATGTACTCAGAAAGGCTCTGTGGTTTCACCCTTTTGAATCAATAGATAATGATTTCACAATCTGGTACATGATGGAGCACTGACCTCTGAATTTTGTATCTTTTAGGAGTGATTCAGTTTGATTTAGAAGTGGTGTACTAAGGTTAGAGGATTAGACAAGTTGTTTATTTGGACAAACCCCCCAAAACAAACCCCAAACCTTTTCCACAACAGTGGAAAAAGTCATTAACCAGAGTACTTAAATGTTTTCTCTGAGCATCTGTTTTGGGTGAAGAACCATGCACTTAGGGCTGAGGGAGATGCAGAGTAGAGCATTTCTTGCCACAAATAACTTGCATCCAACTAGAGATGATGGTTTACCATCTCTAGAAAATAATACTACTACTTCTGCCCATAACTCACATTGTGAATCTATATCACAAAACCCTAGCTAACAAGATAAGGTAGCATATTAAATATACACATTGATGACCAAGTGCCCTCTCCCCCAAATGCTTGACTTCCCATTTTATCTATCTTCTCAGCTTCCACCCCTTATAGCTTCACTCTACTTAAGCAATCATAGAAATAGTCATATGTTGGACATTTCATCTATAATTTATTAAAATGGACTCTGACATTCTTCTTCTGATTGCTTTTATTCCTAACATCTCTATGTCTGCTTCACTTCATTGAAACTTATTTTTTCTTTCTTTCTTTTCAAAAAAGTATTTATATGTTTTATTTTAAAATTACATTGATAGAATGTCCCCATTCCATGATAGATCTTTTATAACTAAGTAAAACTTTTATGAAAAATTAACAATGCAGTGATGTTATCTGAAAGTACATGCACTACCATCCAATTCTCTTTAAAAAAACCATAGATATCTGTTTTTTGCTTCTTTCTACCTCCCACCTATTGAGAAAAATGAAAGAAAAACAAATTCTTTGTAACAAATATGGAGTGTGAAGCAAAACAAATTCCTTCAATGTATGTGTGTGTATGTGTACATTTATATATACAACACATTTCATCATTAGTCCTCTGAAATCATTAATGACTTTGCACAGCTAGACTGTTATTAATGCAAGTTCAAATAATGTGAAGTTCAATTTAGTGCTCAATTCAATACTGATGTCAGTTTGCATTTAATGCAAGTCCATGTAGGAGCTTGTCAATACCATGATATTATTAAC
Source organism: Macrotis lagotis (assembly GCF_037893015.1). Classification (NCBI taxonomy): domain Eukaryota; kingdom Metazoa; phylum Chordata; class Mammalia; order Peramelemorphia; family Peramelidae; genus Macrotis; species Macrotis lagotis. Next base: position 220,418,400 of record NC_133658.1, on the reverse strand, counting down.
TGCATTTGTCCCATGTGGATGTGATGTGCTGATATATATCATAATGCTTATAGTCATTTTAAGTTTTTAAAGAGTCCTGAACAAAATGGACAAAAGAAAGAATACTTTCAGAACGAAATACTGACAATGCAAAAAAAAAAAAGAGTTGTTATTATATTAGAACAAAAATTTGATGTAATTTAATGGCATTAATGTGGTCATGTAACTAGGATGAGATTTTTATAATGCCTAAAATTATGGTACAGAATATCATGAAATATGAAGGTTAAAAAAAAAGAAAAAGGCAAAATCAAATGGGTGTCTGTGGCTTGTGAACAACTACAATTGATAGAAATGGAGAAACTTCTTGTTGTTGGAATTAAATGTTGCATTCAAAACCTAATAATTTTTAGAATAGCAGTCATTCAAGCAAATACTTCAGGTATATTTAAGGAACTAAAAGAAAATAGAAATAGAAATTGTAAAAATTAAGTTAATTTTAAAATTTAAACTAAGTTAAAAATATCGAAGTGGATGCCAATACAGATGAGGATGCTGGGGGTATATACCTTTTTATTTTGAAGGAAATAAAAGAAAGTGGGTACTCTGATTTTTAATGTGGATGAAACAGGCCTTTTCTGACAAAAGATACTATTTTTTTACTTTTTAACTAACTCATACATGTCATATTTCTAACAAAGAAAAAACTTAATCTGTATATATCAAACGTCTAAAGTTTGCTTAGCATTTTTATTTGGAGAAAGTGAAGAGAGGGATTTTGTCATTCTCAAAATCTATTATTGCTCCTAGTTCTCAGGTGGTCAAGTAATAAAACCATACATGACTAATGCTATTTTTGAAGACTGGTTTTCAAGTTATTTTGCTTGGCTTTTGAAAGATGTTGTAAGGACAGCATTATTGCACCTAGAACCTTATTGATGTTACATAATGTCTCAGGTCATAGAACTACAGTTGTTTCATTGTGTAAGAATGGGAACATGTAATTTTTCTGCTATAGGGATAAAATTTGGACACCTCCCAACATATTTACAGAGATTCAAAGAAAGAGAAGACAGTTTATTCCATGCTGCTAAAATATTTTAAAGAACAATAACAATGTTTTTGTCATATCATTAATATGATATCTTTCAGTATGATATCCTGTAATTTTTAGTTTTTAAATTTTTCTTTCTATAATTGCTCAATTACTTTGTAATAAAATTGAATCAGAAAAACATTTTATTAATCATATTACATTAATAAATAAATAAAATTTTACTTAAAATCATTACATACTTTTATTGAGCCAGAAGGAATTACCATATTTTATGAATAGTTATAACTCTGAATAGTGTAAATTCAAATAATAATTCAAATAATATGATAACTTAAAAGATTCATTATTTTTACTAATCAAGACCTGTCTTGACTATGATTCTTCAACATTCAAAGTTGTTTACTTTTATAATGTTGTTATTGCATAAATTGTTCTTCTGGTTTTATTTTATCATTTGCTAGTTTAAAAAATCTTTAAAATTTCCATTTGATAATAGTGATATGGAATATTAAATTATTCACATGCTTATTTTATACTATTCATAGTTTTCCCCATGACTTTTAAAAATCATCCTGCTTATCATTTTTACATGGGTTACATAAGTACATCATTTTTACATCTGTATTTTTAAAAATCATCTGCTACATCATCTTTGCATGAGTTCCAGGCTTCCTACCCATTCTCTCCATCCATCACCCCCCTTTTGAACTTATTTTTGAATTGTATAGTAGGCACTTTATAAATACCCATTGATTAAATAATTAAAAGAAGAATCAAGAGAGAACAATATCATGGAAACCTACAGGGAGATCATAAACAAGAGTAGAAAGACCATGAACGACTGAGAACAATCTATTGAATTTGACTTAAGTGTTGGGTTGCTATTGTCCTTGAAAGAGGAATAAAGAGGACCACCCTTGATAGTCTTGATCTTGTGGTTGAACAATTTACTCTCTCCTCATCTTGTGACTCAATTAATTGTCTTTTTGTTCTGTTGATACTTATACATTCTGAAAACCCATTCCAGGTTCATACACCATCTTTGCCTCTTTTCCTGAGCTATTGAATGATGCTGGAGAAAATTACACAGCTATGTTGGCACAATTTACTTGTATCCCCAGTACCTGGCACAATGCTTTGTCCATATAACACTATTAAATTCTTCCTCCTTTCATCCCTCCTTTCCTTCCTCTCTTTCTTCCCTCCTTTTTGTTTCTTTCCTTCCTTTCCTCCTTCCTTCCTTCCCTCCATCCCTCCCTCCTTCCCTCCTTCCTTCCCTCCCTCCCTTCTTCTTTCCTTCCTTCCTTCTTCCCTCCCTCTCTCCCTCCTTCTCCTCCCCTCTCCTCCCTCCCCTCCCTCTCTTCCTCCCCCTCCCTCCTTCCTTTCTTTCCTTCCCTTTCTCTTTCCCTCCCTCCCTCCCTCCCTCCCTCCCTCCCTTCCTTCCTTCCTTCCTTCCTTCCTTCCTTCCTTCCTTCCTTCCTTCCTTCCTTCCTCCCTCCCTCCCTCCCTCCCTCCCTCCCTCCCTCCCTTCCTCAATTCCTTTGACACTTGCATGCAGTTCATTTAAGTTTGGTGGTTTTCACTCAGGACAAATATTTAGAAATTAGTTCTCTGAAAAAAAATTTCTCAGTACACACTTTTAAGTTTAATCTGTATTTACATTTCTCATGATTTTTGTAAGGTTAGAAAAGGCTTCAGTAGGACCCCAAAAGTCACTCATCAATGGCCAAGTGGTAACAGAGTAATGAAGAGAAGAATGTCACACAAGAAGAAAAGGAAGAAGAAGGAACACTTAACACTTAAAACTGAGAATCCAATGAGGTTTTACATGAAGAGAAGGGAGCTGGGCACTGAAAAGGAAATCAGTTCTCCAATGAATGATGCTATAGCTCCACAGGGAATCTGAAAGGCGAGGCATCTCTTGAGATAGGTCAGAGATGTAGTTTACCTAGGTCTTAACAAATTTTTAGTAGTTTTGCAGTCTTGTTCATCTTTCATTACTCCTTTTGGCGTTTTCCTGGCAAAGATACTGTAGTGGTTTGCCATTTCCTTCTCCAGATCATTTTACAGATGAAGAAATCTTTATTTATTTTCCAATTACATGTAAAGATAGTCTTTAGCATTCATTCTTTTTTTTTTGTCCAAGGTCAAACAGCTAAGTAATTATTCAGTGTCTGAGGCTGAATTTGAATTCAGGTCCTCCTGACTCCAGGGCCAGTGATCTATCCACTGCATCACCTAGCTGCCACTAGCATTCATTCTTCTGCAAGTTTTTGAGTTCAACATTTTTCTACCACCTTCCCTTTCCTCCTCACTCTCTATGGGAGCAAACAATTTGATATGTTATACATGTATAATCATGTTTAACATATTTCCATATTAATCATGTTGTAAAAAAAAAAGAATTAGAAGTAAGGGAAAAACCATGAGAAAGAAAGGAAAAACATAAAAAGGTTTTAAAATGTGGATATAGAATACTTTGCTCTGCATTTAGAATCCATAATTTCTTCTCTGAATGTGGATGGCATTTTCCTTAACAGATCTCTCAGGATTGCCCTTGTTCACAAAATTCCATCAGAATTGATCATCTCACAATTGTCTCCTGGTTCTACTCACTTCATTCAGCATCAGTTCATGTAAGTTTTTCCAAGTTTTTCTGAAGTCACAACACTCATGATTTCTTATAGAACAATAGTAATCCATAATATATACCTTAGGTTGTTCAGTAATTCCTCAATTATAAGAATTTCACAAATACATCTATTCATTATCCTATTTCTCTCCTTCCTTATACCTTTTAATTTGTTCCATTTTGCTTTTGCTTTGTCTGAGATTAGAATTGTTACCCCTCCTTTTTAAAAAATTTCACTTAGTCTATTCTAGCCTTTTATCTTTGTAAACAACTAATTATAGGATTCTGATTTTTTAATCCTTTCTGTTATTTGATTCAGTTTTATGGGAGATGTTTATGGGATGAACTTTATGGGAGAGTTTATCCCATTCACATTCACAATAAAGATTAATAATTCTGGGGGCAGCTAGGTGGCACAGTGGATAAAGCACTGGCCCTGGAGTCAGGAATACCTGGGTTCAAATCTGGTCTTAGACACTTAATAATTACCTAGCTGTGTGGCTTTGGGAAAGCCATTTAACCCCATTTGCCTTGCAAAAACCTAAAAAAAATTAATAACTCTGTCTTTCCCTCTATCCTGTCTCCCCACTCTTTATACTTTTCTCTCTCTCCTGTTCCCTTATTCCTCCTCACTGTATTTTGCTTTTAACTGCTATCTCTCTCAATCTGCCCGCCCTTCTACCAGCCCTTTTCCTTTTTCTTCTCCTTTTCCTTTTTTAATTTACCTTTTTTTTGACTTTAACTTAAACTTTACTTATTACTTTCCCCCTTTTCCCACCTCTCCCCCACTTCCCTATAGGATAGGAAAATTTCCAAGTCCAGTTGGGAATGTTTGTTATTCACTCTTTGAGTCAAATATGTTGAGAGCAAGATTTACTCAGTAAATTCTTTCTTTAACTTTATTATAATATGTCTTTTATTTCCTCTTCATGTGGTGTTATTTAGCCTCTAATGCCTTTTCTCTGGGCATTATCTTCTTTTTCATGTCTTACTTGTTTTATTCCTTTCTTGTATCCACATCCTCTGCCTTTTATCTGTCCTGATAGAAGTACAATTCTTAAAGTTTGCATGATTGTTTACATATAAACTTCATCACATCATAATAACTTCTTATACCCTGTGCCTGAGTGCGCTCTTATCAACTGTCCCATTAGAAATATAATTCTCCAGAACTATAAGCATTATCAGATTATAACAATTTATATACATACACTTTCTTGCAAGTGCCTTCCCTTTAACTGTCCTAATAGAAATACAACCCTCAAGAATTAAAAGTCTGATCACATCACAGTCAATTCCCACCCACACCCTTTCAACTGCCCTAGAGTTACAAATATTGTCTTTCTTCTTCACTTTTCCCCCCTTTCTCTTTACCTTTTCATATATCTCTCGAGTCATATTTGAAGATCAATTTTTCTGTTAAGTTCTGGTCTTTTTATCAGGTAAGTTTGAAAATCTTTTATTTCATTGAAAATTCATCTTTTCCCCTGAAAGAATATGCAGAATTTTGCATGGTGGTTGATTTTTGGTTATAATCCAAGCTCCTTTGCCCTTCAAATATCATATTCTAGGCCCTCTGATCCTTTAATGTTGAAACTGATAAGTCCTGAATAATTCTGTCTGTGACTCCCTAGTATTTAAATTGCTTCTTTTGTGCAGCTTGCCCCTTAGCTGAGAGTTCTGAAATTTGTCTACAATATTCCTTCAGTTTTTATTTTGTGATCTCTTTCTGGTAGTGATTGATAGATTCTTTCAAGGATTATTTTATTTTCTTGTTGTAGGATATTAGGACAGTTTTCCTGATAATTTCTTGCAAGATATTGCCCAGTCTCTTTTTCTGATTGTGGTTTTCAAGTGGACCAATAATTTGTAAACTCTCCTGAATCTATTTTCCGGGTCAGTCATTTTTCCCAAGTGATATTTCAAATTTACTAAGATTTTTTTCACCTTTTGCTTTTGTTTGATGAAATCTGATGACTCATAGATTTATTTCCATTTTTCCAATTCTAATTTTTAGGGTTTTATTTTCTTCAGTGTTTCCTTTTCCAGTTGGTAAATTTTACTTTTAGAGGGTTCTTTTCCTTTTCCAATAGTTAAATTTTACTTTTTATGAGTTGCATTCTTTTTCCAATTAACCATTTTTGCTTTTAAAGATTGTTTTCTTCAGTCAATTTTTCATAATTCTCCTATACGACTCTCATTCATTTCTCAGTTTTTCTTCTTCCTCTCTTTTATTTTTTAGGTTTTTTTTGGTAAGGCAAATGGGGTTAAGTGGCTTGCCCAAGGCCACACAGCTAGGTAATTATTAAGTGTCTGAGACCGGATTTGAACCCAGGTACTCCTGACTCCACTATGCCACCTAGCTGCCCCCTCTTCTTTGGTTTTTAAAATCCTTTGAGCTCTTCTAAGATGTCTTTTTTGAAATTAAGACCAATTTAAGGTCTCTTTGAAGTTTTACATGTAGGCATTTTGTCACTGCTTTCCTCTTCTGAGACAGTGTTTTATCATCCCTCTTAATAGTTTTTTATGATTAACATTTTTTTTGTGCATTTTGATACTTGAACTCTACTCTGGGGGCACAGTGATATAGTTCCAAGCTTTTTGTACTTAGGAACTGGCCTAAGGTATTGTCTATGTTTCAGCTGCTAGAGATTTATTCTCTCTGTTAGGGGAACAACCCAGTCCTGCTTGTTGCGTCAGCTTTCTCAGGTCTCAAACTTTATCTTCTGAGTTGCGATTGGAACCCTCATTGCTGCCTTGCTGAGCCTGAACCTGAACTTCACTGTGGCTAATAGCCTCCTGCTGACTTTCCAGCTCTCCTATGTATGCTGGGCCTGCATGAGACAGACCTTGACTGGAGTACCTCCACCATATCTTGAGTTGAGAAATTGTTTTACTCCTGCTTTTATCTAGATGAGGAAATTGAGGCAAACACAGTTAAGTTACTTGCTTAAGTCTCATAGCTATTCAGGACAGCTGTTAAGCTGAGAAGAGATTTGAACTCAGATCTTCCTGACTCCAAGACTCTAGCTACTGTACCATCTAGCTGCCTTAGATAGTAATAAAATATAAGATGAAAAGTATCATGCTATTCTGGAAAATGTGCACAGAAATCTGATAGATTCTGGGCGGCTAGGTGGTGCAGTGGATAGAGCACTGGCCCTGGAGTCAAGAGTACCTGAGTTCAAATATGGCCTCAGACACTTTATAATTACCTAGCTGTGTGGCCTTGGGCAGGTCACTTAACCCCATTTGCCTTGCAAAAACCTAAAAAAAAAAGAAATGGGATAGATTAGAGCAAAGTGTGTGTGTGTGGGGGGGGTGAGGATCAAGGCTGATTGAATGAAAGCACTCACAAGAAAATCATAGGTTGAATTCCATTAGGGAGGGGAACTCAATTGCAGACTATAGGATGCCACACTTGGTCTTTACCATTTGGCATTTTTATTAATGACTTGGACAAAGGCAGAGATGACAAACCAATAAAATTTGAAGAAGGTCCACGGGGCAGCTAGGTGGTGCAGTGGATAGAGCACTAGCCCTGGAGTCAGGAGTACCTGAGTTCAGATCCAGCTTCAGACACTTAATAATTACCTGGCTGTGTGGCCTTGGGCAAGCCACTTAACCCCATTTACCTTGCAAAAAAATTGAAGAAGGTGCAAAACTGGAAGGAATAGATTAATAAAAAATTTTGGCAGGCAATAGGTTGAATCTAATAAGATGAAATTCAAAAGGGACAAATGTTAAGTCTTATACTTGACTTCTGGGGGCAGCTAACCTTAATCAGACACTAACTGTGTGACTTAATTCTGTCACTTAATTGTTTGCCTTAGTTTCCCCCTTCTGTAAAATAAATTGGGGAAGGAAATGGCAACCACTCCAGTAACTTTGCCAAGAAAGTCCCACATGGGGTCATGAAGAGTCAGATACAACTGATGACCAGACAACAACAACATACTTGATTTTCAATGAACTTCATATGTAGAAGATGAAAAAGACATAGCTAGGTAGCAGTAATCTGAAAAAAAATGTGTGTTTTTTTCTAGTTGTCACCTCAAGGCAGTCTATATGGGAGGTCTGACCCTTCTAGTCTGACCATCATTCTTTGCTCAAAAACTCTTCATCCTTAAGGAAGCCACTCTACCTAACCTTTTAGTAATTAGTTTTAAATTAGTCAATTCTACTTCCCATAATCTTTTTTGTTTGTTTGTTTGTTTTTTGTAAGGCAATGGGGTTAAATGACTTGCCTAAGATCACAGCTAGGCAATTATGAAGTGTCTGGGGTTAGATTTGAACTCAGGTCCTCTTGACTTCAGGACCAGTGTTCTATCTCCTGTGCCACCTGTCTGCTCCTTTCCTATAATTTTTTGAGGATCTTTGGCAGATTCAGTGATTTAGGAACATAGTTAAAATGCCCTAGAGCAGTAGTGTCATAATCAAGTAGAAAAGAGAGATGAGTACCACTAATCAATATACAACAATTCTTGCTTCTGGGTGAATACTGATTTAGAGTACTATATAGCAACATCATCTATATTTTATCTTTTTTTTTTTAAAATTTATTTTGTTAAATATTTCCCAACTACATTTTCACCTGATTGAGGCTACAATGGGGAGTTGTGGGACACATGCTCTGTTGGATTCTACTCTAAAGGAAAGTTTATTGTCCTGTGACTTTTTCATATGCAGTTAACATTAGTAACTTAATTCTTGCCTTTTTTGTGTTAGCCATGTTGATAAAGCTTGAGATAATGGGGAGTATGGATAAATGTGTAAGGCACATATATTTAGTCTTACAATTGGGTACTAGTCCTAATATTAAGAAAATTCTCTAATTTTTAAGTTATAATATCACAATAGATGTCAACACAGTGAAGGAGGGTAAAGAAATGGTTTCATCTCAGGGAGATCACAATTTTTTTTTGTTTTCCTTGCTACTATAATACTTAACCACTTCAAACTTTACTTGGCAGGCTAAGTAAGAGAAAAGAGAAAGACTGTATACTCAATGAAATTCAAAAATATTTCCACCTAACCTAAAAAAAATAAAATATTTCCTTCATACTAGTATACAAGATATTGTTATTTTTGTGACTCTACCTAGAGCAAAATGAGAGAAAAGAATGCTTTTTTATATAAGATTATTGTGGTATATAGGGCAGCTAACTGGTGCAGGAGTTAGTTGCCAGTCTTGGAATCAATAAAATTCATTTTTCTGAGTTCAAATTTGGCTTCAGAAACTTATTAGCTTTGGACCCTGGGCAAGTCACTTATGTTTGTCTTAGTTTCCTCATCTGTAAAATGAACTGGAGAAGAAAATGACAAACCACTCCTGTATCACCACCAAGAAAACCTCAAATAGGGTCACAGAATCAGATACAACTAAAAAATTACTTAACAAAAACAAAAATTGAGGTACACATGTATATTTACATATGCACCAACTACATAGAGTTAACATAAGGAAAAAATAAGATAACAAATGTAAAGTGCTTTCTTTCAAATCTTTAAGAACTCTATTATTTCAAATTTGTTATTATTATGAGAAGATCTTGTTCTGAATTCTAGTCTCAGAATTTTAGAGGATGTTTTCTATTAAGTTTTGCTAGACCAGTTGTCTCCCAAATCTAACTGATGTTAGCATAAAAGTATTGTTATGGAAAAAATATTAACAAAATTCATCTGGAAGAACAAAAGATCAAGAATATCAAGGGAATCAATAAAAATATGAAGAAAGGTATTCTATGTGTATTAGATCTCAAAATGTATTATAAAATGATAATTATCAAAACAATTTGGCACTGTCTAAGAAACAGTGTGTTAGATCAATGGAATTGATCAAGTACATATTGAATTATAGTAAATGTAATCCAGTATATGATAAATCCAAAGTTCTAAGCTTTTGGAACAAAAACTCATCATTTGACAAAAGCTTCTGGGAAAACTGGGAAAACAGTATAGCAGAAGCTTGGTATAGAACAACATCTCATACTGTATACCAAGATCAAGTCAAAATGGGCTCATGATTTACACATAAATGTCAATATCATAAACAAATTAGGAGACCATGGAATAACTTATTTATCAGTCTGATGGATAAGGGAAGAATCTAGGTACATACTACATAGAGTTAATGTAAGGAAAAAATAAGATAACAAAAATGCAGTGCTTTCTTTCAAATCTTTAAGAACAGAGGACATTACAAATATAAAATGGATATTTTTGATTAAATGTTTTTATACAAACAAAATCTATGCAATCAAAATTAAAAGGAAAGCAGAAAACTTAGAAGAATTTTTTCAATAAATATCTCTGATAACGGGCTCATTTCTCAAATATATAGAGAATTGAATCAAATTTATTAAATAAATATCTTTCCTCAATTAATAAATGATCAAAGGATATGAAAAACCTCATGTGAGACCAAGAAATCAAAGATAGTGTTATGAAAAAATGTTCTAAATCACTATTGATTAGAGAATTAAAAAATTAAAATTAAAAATTAAGATTAAAATTAAAAAAATAAAAAAACTCTGAAGTACTCTCTCACACCTATCAGATTAACTAATATGAGAAAAAAGGAAAATGATAGACTTTGAAGGGAATGTGGGAAAACTGGGACATTAACGCATCGTAGGTGAAGTTGCGAATTTATCCAACCATTCGGGAGAGCAATTTGGACCTATGCCTCAAGGACTATATAACTGTGTATTTTCTTTGATCCAGCAATACCACTACTAGATCTATATCCCAAAAACTACCAAAAAAGGGAAAAAGGACCTATTCTTTTTGTACAACAATATTTCCAACAGCTCTTTTTTGTTGTGGCAAAAGTTGGAAATGGAAAGATGCCCATCAATTGAGTAAAAACTAATTAAGTTTTGGTATATATAATTTTGATGGAATACACTCCATAAGAAATTGAAGCAGGATGATTTTTATAGAAACCTAGAAAGACTTACATGACCTAATGAAAAGTGAAGTGAGCAATACTAGGAGAACATTGTGTACAGTAACAGCTATATTGTATGATGGAGAGCTGTGAATGAGACTTAGTTATTTCAGTAGTACAATAATCCAAGACAATACTAAATAACTAATGATGAGCTATACTATCTACTCCAGAGAGAGAACTAATATTCTTTGAGCATAGACTGAAGAATGCTATTTTTCATTTTCTTTTTTATTTGAATCTTATTGTACAAAATGTTTTTATGAAATTTTTTTTACAGAATGTTTTTACAATTACATGATTTGCACATGTAGAACCTATATCTGGTTGATTATTGTATCAGGAAATGGTGAGGGCAGGGAAAGAAGGAAGGATAAAATTTGGAGTTCAAACCTTTAAAAATATTTAAAAATTGTTTTAACATGTAATTGAGGAAAATATATTAAAAAGTTTATTCCTGAATTTTATTGATATGTTATGTGGTTATGAACAAGTTTTGACTGCTTGCTGTTTGTATAAATATTGGTTATATATTGGTATAGGAAAGCAAATTATTAATACTATTTTCATAATTTTTGAGTTTGTGCTCATTGCATTGGTATTATTCTGTTTATGTTATGTGTTCTAATTAGTTATAGTTTTGCTTACTGTAATAATGCACATTTTTGTTTTAATTAATATTTCTGCTCTTATTGAATTTGCCAAACATGAAATTTTAAAGATGGCTGCTGAAAGGTTGACATCTATTGTGATATTATTACTTAAAAATTAGAGAATTTTCTTAATATTAGGACTAGTACCCAATTGTAAGACTAAATATTCTTTAAGAATTTTTCATAGAAATATAAAAATTTTGGGATGTTACAGAGTTAAATATACATAAAATCAGATAAAGTAAATCAAACAGTGTTAGCTGAATTAACTGAAATATTTAATTTTGCAGCTATCCTTGAGGAACTGATTAAAGGAAATAATACTTGGGAGCTAAGCAATGTTCCACCCTCTTAGGAGGAGCTATTGATTAGGAAACTCTGACCTACTGAACAAAGAAAGATTTCTTTTTAAGGAAAAAATTATTTTATTGTTTCAGTTATCAAGCATTGATTATTTTTCCTCTCCCATACACTTAAAAGAAAAAAAAACTTCAGCATAAAATTCCATTGTAAGATTAACTATAAGTGAACAAAAGAAATTCCTGTCTTAGTCACTTCTGAAACTAAGTTTTTGAAAGATTCTGCATGTTGGTCCATCATCTCTCAGGCATGATATAGGCATCAATTTCTTTCTTAGTTATCTGGAATCAGAATTGTCTGTTTTTTACAATATTGATATGATTGCATAAATTGTTCTTCTGGTTTTGCTTGCTTCACTTGGCATCTCCTACTCTGAGACAGTTGAAATAAGAGCTTAGCATCAAATTGGTGTCAGATATGCTCTAGCAATAGAAGGCACCAGAAAAAGAAAATAGAATTAGATAAATACAAGATCACTCCAGTCTATCTTTTGAATTGCATTTCCACTTGCTTTATTTGGACTATATGAATCCCTTATAAGCTCTTCATATAAAATGTGGATTAAAATTCTTTTTAGTTCATATTATATTCCTTTATCCCTTTGAGGTCATTCTGGAGGTTTCTATGTAGTAAAACTGTAAAACTGACTGGTGCTATTGTGAAGAGCTTCTTTTCAATTCCAACATGACCATGGTTGCCTGAAAACCAACTTGGGAGTGCAGTTGGGGCTACTGATCTTTTTTTTTTTTTTTTTTTTTTTTTTTTAGGATTTTGCAAGGCAAACGGGGTTAAGTGGCTTGCCCAAGGCCACACGTCTAGGTAATTATTAAGTGTCTGAGACCGGATTTGAACCCAGGTACTCCTGACTCCAGGGCTGGTGCTTTATCCACTGCACCACCTAGCCACCCCAGGGCTACTGATCTTTTTGCTGCCTTTCTGCCAGCAGTAACATTGGTAGCCTCCCCATCACATTTATGCCTATTAAAATTCTATAAGTTATAAAGTCTAGAATATTATTATAAATATTTTTAGGTTGTCCTATTTGTAGCCTAATTTAATGCTTTTACATGTTTATCCTTGAGGGGATATGATACAGAGATAAGGCAAGGTGGGAAGGTCCTTGGAGGTATATTTTCCATTTCAGAAAGCTTTCACAGATAGGGATTGCTTCATTTTTTGTCTTTACCCCAGTGCCTAACTCAGTATCTGGCACATGATAGAAATATTAATTAATTAATTTAATTAAAGGAGAGGTAAGTCTTGGATACTCCTTAAAGCTCCAATAACAAGCCTAACCTGAGCTTAACTGGGTTCAATGGAGAGAACTTGGGATCATGTAAAAACTTTTCATGGACAAACATCAGAACTGTAAGTTATCTTAAAGATTATGTAATCTGGGCTCATTTTTCAGATAAAGAGACTGATGTCCAACTTGGCTCAATAGTACAAAGTCAGAATAGTACAAAGTCAGAAAGAAAGTAAAGGCTAGAGCCAAGACCCAAACTCTGGCCCCTGGATACAAGTTTTCCACTATTTCAGGTATTTTTCCCCAAAGAGAAAATATGAAGTATATTTAACTAATTTTTTTCCATTTGTGTTATTTTGACTACATAAAACCAAACCTCTTGTGCATTTTATTGAAGGTTACTGTCCTTTCTTTCCAGCACAATGTTCTAGCTTTCTTTCTTTCTGTTAATAGTTCTAGACATAACGAGTACTTAGCTTCCAATCTCACTCCAAATGCTCAGAATATTCATTAGACTTGGATTAATATGAATCTTGGATGCTTTTGCAAACCTACCTCACAGTTGCACAGGTACATTTTTTTTCTGCTTTTTTTCTTTCTAAGAGAACAGAGGCAAGATACAGGAATGTTTTGAAAGAAGATGGGGGTTTATCTGACTCAACTTATCACCCCAAACTTTGATCTTTATGTGACAGTCATGTTCATGGACTCTTGCTATCTTGGACTTGCCCCTTGGTCTGATCACTGGCTGGGTGCTTCTGGCTCAGCAATGCCTTGATCTTGAACAATTTCCCTTTTCCTAGAACCTAGAGCTCAAGATCTTTGCTTAGTGAATTGCCATTTGTGAAAGCTTTTAGCTGTCATCTTCTTTGACCTGTTCTCTTGAAAATTCACTGGATATTATGGATGAACCCATTATTTCTGTGAGGTATTCTAAGGTATTCTAAACTATTCTATTGGAGCATTAGCTAAGATATTCAATTGAGATTTGTTGGCCACAAAAGTTTTTTTTGTTTTTTTATTTTCATTTTTGCCAGTCAGGGTGATTGATCTGTCCAAGTGTCTAAATTCAGGGGGAAACTGAAAAGGGATTTGAGAAAATGTTGAAGCTATATTGTTTCTTTGTTTCTCTTCTTTTGGAATCAGAATCCAAGGAATCTAGGCAGAAATTGATTGCAGGAGCAGAGAATCCTTACTTATTTAGGAAAAAAGACACAGGGCAGATAGGAAGGACTGATTGGTTAACTTTACCTGCCTCTACAAAGCTTTGTACTCTTAGCTTAGCCTCAACAATATGTTGGCCTGATCAGAGGCCAATGCCCCCAAACCCCTTCGGCTTCAACGGTATGAACAATGCCATTGACTTAAATGGTTTACTCTTCTAATTCTGACACTTGCTGGGTATGGACTCTGAAACAACACAAGTTGACATACAACCCTTGTCTGTCATAGACACTTGACTAGCAACAGTTCCTATCTCACTGCCTGTTGGACATCTCTACCAGGATATTCCAGAATCTCAAAATTAACATGCCCAAAACAGAGCTCATTTTTCCTGTTCTTTCCCATTCTTTCAAATGTCCTTATTTCTGGCAAGTGTCTTTTATTCTTTCAGTGATTCAGATTCTCAAACTTGGAATCATCTTTGATTCTTCAGTAATCTCTGTTGCTACATTGTAATAGACTGAAGATCTTATCAATTCTACCTTCCCAGCTTCTCTTCTATGCAACTTGTTTCTAGGTCCCCAGGTGCTGTAGTGAATAGACTGCTGAACCTGGAGTCAGGAAGACCTTTACTCAAATTCAATCTTATACACATCCTAGCTTTGTGACCCTGGGCAAATCCTTTAGTCCCTATTCACCTCGTTTTGCTCTTCTATAAAATGTAGATCATAACAGTCACCTACCTCTCAGGGTTATTGTAAGGATCATAGGAGTGCTCAGTAAAAAAAAAAAGTACATAACAGAGGCTTAATAAATGCTTGTTAACCTTCCTACCCACTAATATTACAACCACCTAAATAAGTCCCTTCTTACCCCTTGCTTGGACTTTTGCATTAGCCTCCCAATTGGTCTCCCTGCTTTCAGGATCTCTCTTCTCAGAGTTGTCCTCTACAAGCATCCAAAATGATTTTCCTAAACTATACATTTAACCATATCATCTCATTCTCAAGAAGCTTTAGTGGTTCCCTATTGCCTCTAGAACAAAATACAGAAACATTATTTTGGATATTTAAAGCCCATTACATTCCACTGATAATACTTTTCTCCTTTGAATTTTTTTGATCACTCTTTCTGAAGAATACTAATACAGAATATTAAACTGTCTAGCTAAATGATCCTCCTATATGTTGTTCCCCAAAGAATACAGTGTATCTCTTATTTCCATGCCTTCGCACAGTCTGTCTCACTTATGCTTAGAATGTGTCCTCCTTCCTCATCTCTATCTTTTGATCAAATGACCTATTTTTATTGGCATCTAATTTATGTCACTCTTTCCCACAGGCACTTAACTAAAATCTAAGCAAACTACAAAGTTTCCTTGTAATGAAAGGCTTTGTTGCATAGCAGCAAGGATCCAGATGGGATTAGATCACATTAATTTGAAGACAATCCAGTGCTCTATCCACTGCACCACCTAGCTACCCCTAAAATAATCTTTTGAAGTCGAAGCATTATTCGCATTTTGCAGATGAAACTAAGTCAAAGAGAGGGAAAGTGACTTGCCAAGGGTTAGCTTGTAACACATAATTAGTAATAACTTCAGGATCATTTCTAAACCATGTTGGCAATTCTCCAACCATCCACCCTGTCCTCCTCATCTCCCTCTCAATGGAACTTTGAATTCTGTCCCTGGTACCCTGTACTCATAGGATTCATTTTATCTGACCAGAAGCAAAGCAATGTCACTTCCCAGCTATTTCCAAGCCTTTGTTTGGACCCCAATCATTCTCCTTATCTTCTTCTTCCCTCATCTCACTAGAACTTTCAACCTGGGATTAGATAATTGAGTTTTACAATTTAGAACTACATCTGAAGGGCAATGAAACTGCACATACCTTTTAATCCTGTAGTACAACTAAAAGATCTGTATTCCAAAGAGATTGTACAAAAATATTTATAATAACTCTTTTTTTTAGTGGCATTAGAAATTGAGAGGATTTCCATCAATTGGGGAAATGACTGAACAAATTGTGGTATATGATTATGATGGAATACTATTATTCTGTAAAAGATCATTAGGGACAGGACTTCAGAAAAGTCTGGAAAGACTTGCATGAATTGATGCTGAGTGAAATGAGCAGAACCAGAAAAAGATTGAACACATTAAAATGATCAGCTATGATGGAGTTGCTCATCTCACCTGTACAATAATCAATGACAATTCTAAGATTCTTATGAGAGGGAACTAGACCAAAGCTTACTATTTTCAATTTAAAAATTTTTTTTATTAATCTTTTTTCCTTATGTTTTTTCCCTATTTGATTTGATTGTTCTTTCATAACATATTAATATGAATATATGTCTAACATAGTTATACACGTATTAACCTGTATTAGATTGTTTCTGTCAGGGAAGGGGGAGGGAAGGGAAGAAAGAAGAAAAATGTGAAACTCAAAACTTTACAAAAATGATTGTTGAAAATTATCTTTACATGTTTACTGGAAAATAAATAAATAAAAATGTTAAAAAATAAGTGAACTTTCACTTTGTTTTGTCTAGAACGAGTTTATGTGCATGCCACTTTCTTCTTTCTTGTTTATATATTGCCTTCTCTTATTAGAAGGTATGCTCCTTGAGGGCAGTAGCTATTTAATTTGTTGATATTTATATTCTCTGTGCTTAGAATAATTGTTGATGTGTAGTAAGTGCTTAATAAATACTTTATTATTCATTAATTAAAATTAATAATCATTCATTCTTTGAGGTATTTGAGACAGGACTCAAACTTAAGTATACCTGAAGCTAGGGAAGACAGATGGTGGGAATAACTCAGAATAGGAATTTGGCTAGGCATGTAATATCATCAAAAAGGGAGGGTCAAGGGATTTAAGACTAGAGAAGAATGTATTATTGAATTGGTCAACCCCAGAATTAAGACTGTGAAGGGCTATCCTTCTCATTCCTCTCTTGAGAACCATGGTAACCTAACTCTTGGTCAAATTCTGTTGGTCAAAGTCTGTTATTTTTCTTTTATTTTTTGGTTATTGAAAAAGCTATCATCTTGGTTGATAGTGTTGGTGGGGATCTCAGGGATTATCTAGTTCAACATGTAACTGAACAAGAACCATAAATGTTCATCTGATCTTTTCTAGAAGATCTCAAGCATGAGAGAGCCTACTTCCTCCTGAGAAAGTACACACTATTTTTGTAAGTTTAGGTTTGATGTCATGAATTAATTTATATCAAGCCAAAACTCATCTCTCTATTACTTACAACCTGTGTGACATCAGGTAACTCTCTGGCACCCAGTTCTACTTGTGGAAAATGAAAGTTTTGGAGTAGGTATAAATTCCCTTTTAGCTTTAAAACTATGGTCTCATGAACCACTTTTTCTAGTTCTGCCTTCTGGGACAATTGCAAGGTATTCCTCCCTGAGAGAAAGAAATGTCTCTGATTTTATCTCTGTATCCCCAGTACTTGGGGCAGCTAGGTTGCCCAGTGGATAAGCTCTAGCTCTGGAATCAAGAGGACCTGAATTCAAATATGGTCTCAGACATTTACTAACTGTATGACCCTGAGCAAGTCACTTAACCCTGTTTGACTCAGTTCCCCCATCCATCAAATAAGCCAAAGAAGAAAATGGCAAACAAACTCCAGTATTTGCCAAGAAAATCCCAAGTGGGTTCATAAATAGTGGGATATGACTGAACAACTGTAGTAGTCCCTATTACTTTTTCACAGTCCTGACATAAGTAACTGTTTTTTTTTATCCTTTTCTGTTCCAATCTTTGATCTTTCTTTTTTTTTTTAAAAAAAGTCTAATAAAGCTGATATCTCTTATTGATTTAAGTTTTAAGAAGGAAACATTCTTTTTTAAAAAAATTATTTATTTAAGGCAATGGGGTTAAATGACATGCCTAAGGCCACACAGTTAGGCAATTATTAAGTTCCTGAGGTTAGATTTGAACTCAGGGCTTCCTAACTCCAGGGCTGGTGCTGTAGCCTCTGCACCACCTCACTTCATTCTTGATTCTTGCTCTTCTAACTCTTCTAATTCTTAGAGGTCAAGGGCACATTCAACTTAATATCTGTTCTTGCTTAAAAAAAAATCTAAGTTGGTTGAAGAGATCTTGAACTCTTGAAATTACTTTGAGGAAGATACCAAGAAAAGTAACTTTCACAGGAAATCAAAGATTCTTTCTTCCAGAAAAGCAGTAATGGCCAGAGAGGACAGGGAATGATGGAAGGACTGGAATACCAAGGAGACATGAGGGACAAGTTTAGAAGGAGTGAGGCAGAGAGAAAAGATGGAAGAAATAGTTTATAATCAGAGAGAGGAATTTCAGTTTGCTTTGTCATGGAGGTAGCACAGTCAATATTTCTCATGGGGCAACCCTTCTAGCCAGAAGGAGATGTTTAGTTACTTTAAAAATTTTTAAAAAATATGAATTAGGCAAATTGTGTTTTTACATCTTAAAATCTGTTTATTGCATTTCATTTACAGCACTGTCCTTAGGTACATGAGCAACAATTGAATTATGATTTTTTTTCCCCCTGGATCTCTCTCTCTCTCTTTTTTAGGTTTTTTTTTTTTTTGCAAGGCAAATGGGGCTAAGTGGCTTGCCCAAGGCCACACAGCTAGGCAATTATTAAGTGTCTGAGACTGGATTTGAACCCAGGTACTCCTGACTCCAGGGCCAGTGCTTTATCCACTGCGCCACCTAGCCACCCCTCCCTGGATCTCTTATACCAAGTTACAGCTTGGCACACTCTTGTTTCTCCTTAGTGCTCAAACTACCTGAAGTTCTGGTTATAGATAATTGCTATATTACAACATATTGATCTGCCTGACATCAGATATGATAAAATAGACAATATGCCAATGAAGCCATTTGGCCCTATGGAGTTTGATGTTAAATACTACTATTAGTAGTAATACTACTAATAGTAGTAATAAATACTACTCATGGTGTTCAAAATTGTCCATTTTTTCTTTGTTTCTTTGTAGCTTTTTTCCTGTTCTCTGATGTGCACTGTTTATTTTTCCCCCTATCTCCCCAAGATGGTTAAAATGAAGAATAAATATAGTCATATATATATATATATATATATATATATATATATATATATATATATACTTATACATACACACATATACCCATATATATGTAAACTCACACACCCCATATATATAGGTTTTTATAAATTTTTATATATATATACATATACATAGATACATAGATACATATACATATTCTTAGGTATCTATATATTTGGTTTATAATTATCTCTTTGATTTATGTACATCTCTCATTTTTATAACTTTTTTCTGAAAGTATGAATCTCTCTTTACTTCTCTACTTTACTTATATTATCTACCTTACCCTCCCATTTCTTAGCCTACTACCCTTCCAAGAATTCCTCCCTTATATCCTTTTCAGTACTCCCTCTCCCCATTGATCTAAATACCTTCTATACACACTCCTATTCTTTATATACTACCTATGCCCTCTTTATTGATTTCTGAATTTAAAAGACTTTCATATACTTTTCTATCTCTATAGCTATATCTATACATATGTTTGTATATATTGTTTCCTCTTTAACCTATTCACAATGAGAGTAGGTTTCCAAAACTATCAACTTTCCTCCCTATCTATATCAATTCTTCCTCTCACATCTCATTTGCATAAGATGATAATTCTTTTCTTTTTTCTTATATCATTTTATTTTTAAGAATGCCATCCTATTTAGTTCTATCTTAATCTTTCCTTTGAACTGCCCAATACTGAAACAATCTTGGACATATGGTTTACATTTTTACACACACACATACACACACACACACACACATAAAACAATTTTCCTTATTGTCACTTGTAATTAGTCTGATGTTTACCTTTTATTTATCTTCAGGAATTTGACTGCATCCTTGGGTAGGGGGTAGGGGGCCAATGCTACTTGACTGGTGTGCTGCCAAAGCCATATTTCTTATATTTTTCTTGATGTAACTGAGTGGCACAGTGCATAGAGTTCTGACCCTGAAGTCAGGAAGACCTGCATTCAAATCCAGACTAATACATTTATTATCTGTGTGACTTTAGGTAAGTCACTTAACCTGATTGTCTCACATCCAGTCATCCTGATTCATATCTTGTCACTGGACCAAGATGATTCATAAGGAGAAAGTGAAACTGCTAAGTTAGCACAGCACTGCACCCCCCCCCCCTTCACTCAAATCAAATGAATTTGCAAGTCATGACATCACCTCCCTGATGTCATGGTCTTCTTCAAAAACAAAGGACAAATATCATCATATTTCTCTCAGTTCTTGTATCAAATTTTCTATTAAGTTTAGATATTTTTGCAACAATATCCTGAAAGTCTGACAATTAATTGAATATTCATTTTTTGTTGTTGTTGAAGATTATGCGTAACTGAATTGAGAATGATATTTTCAGCCACAACCCTATTCTTTTGCTCTTCAATATGTAATGTTCCAAGCTCTTCAGTCTTTAAAAGTAACCACTGCTAGGACTGTACAATTCTAATTTTGGCTCTGCTGAATTTGAAGTTTTTTTCTTTCTTCCTCTTGATATTTTCTCCTTTTGGAATTTAGCTATGATATTCTTGTCAATTTTCCTCTTAGGACCCCTTTTAGGTAATGATCAGTGAATTTTTTCTATTTTTATTTTTCCTCCTTTTTCTAACATTTCAGACAAATTTCTTTAGTTATTTCTTGTATTATTGAATTATTTCTGATCATCACTTTCATGTAGTACAATTATTCTTATATCTTCTCTCCTTGATCTGTTCTCCAGAGCAATTGTTTTTCTTATGAGGTGTTTTACATTCTCTTTTTAATTCTTTAAATTTTTCATTATTGGTCTTTTATAATTTTACTGACTTCCCCTTGCCCAATTTTAATTTTCAGAGAGTCATTTTCTTAAGATTCTGTATCACCTTTTACAATTTGTTTTCTTTCTTTTCAAAACTTTTTTTCTTGGATTGTTCTTATTTTATTTTTTATTTTTCCTCAATGTCTCTTATTTGATGTTTTGAGTTCTTTTATGGTTCTTTTTGAGCAGTAGCCATTGACATTGACATTACTGTTTGGGGTAGAAGAGTTTCTTTCTTTTTTTTTTCTTTGCTTCAGCAACTTCCTCTGAAGATGAACCCTGTTTTTTTCTATTCCCATAGTAACTGCCTATGGTTGGGTTATTTCTTCTTTGCCTGCTCATCAAAAAAAAAATAGCAGCTTATTATATTTACCTCTAGACCTTTGGTGTGGGAGATGGTGCCTCTGACTTCAGGAGCTTTGTCTTGGGCCCAATCCCTGCACATTTTTTCCCCTTCCAAGTCATAGCAACAGCCCCTCTGCACACTGTGCATTGAAATGATTGAACATTGAGAGCCCTACAGTGGTTATAACCTTCAGTTCTCCCCCCTCTCTCCTGGAATCAAGACCAAGAATTCAGTTCTTGTCTCAGTTAAGTGTCAATAGCCAGCAGCATCCCTGTACCACTGCTTCTGCACTCACTTGGCATGTACTGGTTCCTTCTTGATAGCACAATTGAATCTGACCTATGACGAATACAGTGAGTTTCCCTTCTCAGCCTACATCAGTGCATACTACAAGCGGTACTCCTGACTCCAGGGCTGGTGCTCTATCTACTGTGCCACCTAGCCACCCCAGCACTTGGAGATCTTGATGGAGTACTTGTTTCCTTTGTAATCCTTGTCACCTGCCCCTCCAAAGCTTGCCTGTGGAAGATTGAGGGAGTCCAGACCTGGGACTCAACATAAGAGTCCAGGAAAGGTACTCAACGTAAGAGTCTAGAATAGGGACTCAATATTCCTGACTCCAAATATAATCCTAGATTCAATGCACCATCTTGCTGACATTCTACCTAGGGGTAGAAGAGGTGAAGCAAACTTGTATGTGATAAAAGTTAAGGAGGTTAACAAGGAAAAGTCTAGATGTGTTTAGAAGGGACATTGATGTGTGTATGGAAGTCCATAAGTATGAGGGAAAGGATTGAGAAGAGAAGGAAAATTTCCACTAAATTATAATTTTTACTAAATCCTTTGGGAAAGGTGGGAGAATAATTTACAAGACAGAAAATACAGATGCATGCAACATGGAAGGGCTGAACCTCTGAAGAGGAGACTATCAAAAGATATGTCTACTCCTTAAGGGAGGGAAAAAGAGAATCCAGTCTACTTCTTCATCCAGATGAACTAGGTTAGGCTAAGTTGGCAGTATCTAATGATTGGGTAAATATGGAGGAGTCATTGCTGTAAGGCAGTGAGGTAGCATAGTAGGAAGAGAGCAAGGTCTGGAGTCAGGAAGCCTCATCTTCCTGAGTTCAAATCTGGTCTCAGACATTTACTAACTCTGTGACCCTGGGCAAATCACTTAATAATCTTATTTGTCTCAGTTTCCTCATCTGTAAAATGAGGTGGAGAAGAAAATGGCAAGCTAGTATCTTTGGCAAGAAAATCAAGTGGGGTTATGAAAGTTGAACACCCCTGCAATGACTTAACAACAACATTTCAAGTTCCCTAATATTTCTTAATCTTGAAGTTTACATTTCTCAATCACTTTTTTTCTGGAATTTTTCAGAGTGGGGGGAAAAATGCTAAGATCCTGATTTTCTAAACTTCTTACCAAGTTTTAGTATATTAACAGTAAACTCGACAATTTTTTTGGAAAAGAATTTCCCAGTGCCCAATGTTTTAGAATTTTTCTTCAACCAGTTAACTAGTAAGGTAACTTTGGTAAAGGTCAAGATTGTCAAGACTACAGGTTTTGTCAGCATTTATAGGGGTAGCATTTGTAAAACCTGGTTCATGCCAGAGAAACACAATATCTTGGAAAAATTAATTTGGAATTCCTCAGTGAATGTATTTCATCTACTTATTTGAGAAGCATCGTAGAATCGTGGATAGAGAATTAACTTTAGTCTCAAGGAAATGTAGGTTCAAATCCTATCTCTGTCATAAATTAATTAGGTGACTGAGCAAATTATTTAACCTCTGGGCTTCCAAGGTTATAAATTAACAAGATTATTAATAAATTCCAAGGTTATAAATATAATGTCAGGACATTCCTTTCCAAGGTTATAAATTCACATTGGTAGTGTTTCTTATGCCAATGAAATTCTGGGTCTGATCTAAAAACAGCTGGTCACTTGATATGATTATGGGATTTTTGTTAGAGGGTCCAACAAACTTCTCTGATTGTTTCTGGTAACTGGAACTGTCTTCAGGTGAGAGGATGATGTGGTCTTGAATTGATGGACTCCTACCAAGAGTAGTTGCCCCTTTGGGGTCTATAAAGGCAAGGAGTGAAATAGCTTGCAATGGGGTTAAGTGATTTGTCCAAGGTCACACAATTAAGTCACTGAGACCAGATTTGAATTCATATCCTCCTGACTTTAGGGCCAGTGCTCTATTCACTATGCCACCTAGCTGCCCCAATGCTTTTTAAAAACTCTTTTTGCATACTTTGTCTCCCTTGGACTTCCAGATAAGAGTGGGGAAGGTGGGAGAGAGAAAAGAAATGTAAAATGGCTGCTTGTTGAAGAAATACATGATGAGAAATTAAAGACCTTAGTGTTTGACAGGTTAAGATCTCCCACTTCATCTGAGGCCATCTCCAGTCATTTTATTCCATATTTGGCCTCTGGACCCAGGTGACTCTGGAGAAGAAAGTGAGGCTGGTGACTTTGCACAGTCCTTCCTCACTTAAATCTAATTCACTTACATCTCATGGCATCACCTTCATGATGTCCTGATTGTCTTTGAGAAAAGACAAATAGCAATCTGATGAAAGGTCTCTGCTTGTTCAAGTAAGATGAGAGGGTTGTTTCTAGATTTTCCAGTTCTATTTACTTAATTCTGCCTTTCATTTTCTTTATCTGAGCCTGAGATAAAGGTTAGTGATCCTGAGAATAGATGTTTCTAACCTTGGGAATTTACCTTGTGGGCAAATCATTAGTTCAAAAGTCAGGTGCTGGCTTCCCTACTCCCTGAGGGATATTTACTTAGCACACTTATTAGAGATTTTTGGGTTTGCTTTTAAATGAATGAATCAATCTCACAGATGTGGTACAGGAACATTTTCTGAAGCAGTGTGATCTTAGGCTTTCTCAAAGTAACATCGTGATGATGAATGAGAACAGCTTTCAAGTTTATACTAGGAAATTCTGACAGACTAGATCCAGGACTGGGTGGGGTTGCAAACCATGAAGTTTGTTGGTTTCACATTTGTGCCTTGATCTGGGGGTTTTAGAACTATTTCCCTTTGGAGGGGAGCAGAATTTTCCCTTTTACTGAATATTTGTTTGAAGTTTTATAAGTAAGATTCATGAACACTGAGTTTTATTGATCAAAATTCAGAAACAATAGGAAAACTTCAGAGGTGAGAGAAAGTGGTAAAAAATAAAATCAGAATGAACTATGTAAAAATTCTGAGTTCCCAGCAAGAAAGCAGGCAAGTGAATCATAATAGTGGTCATGTGATTTATTATGAAAGAATTGAAATATTATGGTCTTCATCAAAGGAAATAAGCTTTGAATTCTGGTGATTTTCCAGAGAGACAGCTCAAGGCAGACTTTGTGATGGTTAAAAACCTCTTTAATGGAGTAGCCAACTTCATTATGTGGGGACCCTCAGAAATATCTTTATTATATCAGACACATCATAAAGATGATGATGATGATAACTTTTATATAATACTCACTAGGTGCCAGGCCTGTCCTAAGCACTTTATAATTTTAATCTTATTTAATCTTCACAGCAGTTTTTGGAGGAATCTGCTTTTATTAATCCCCATTTTGCAGAAGAGAAAACTGAGGCAAACAGAGATTAGGTGACTTACCTAGCTCATATAGCTAGGACATTTGAACTGAGTTTTCCTGACTACAAGTCCTCTATCTGTGTTACCTAACTATACCATCT
Source organism: Macrotis lagotis (assembly GCF_037893015.1). NCBI lineage: Eukaryota > Metazoa > Chordata > Mammalia > Peramelemorphia > Peramelidae > Macrotis > Macrotis lagotis. The sequence goes on along the minus strand of NC_133658.1, from coordinate 220,393,391 downwards.
TTAGAGATGAGGGCATAAGATTGGAGAAAACCTCTTGACGCAGAACTATTTTATCTCATTTAATTAATCTTGAAAGACTGAATATGACTGGCCATTGGCCTATGACCTGCCAGGGGGTTACTGGTAGCTCAGCATGGGTTGTTGGCGCTTGGACCCTGATTTTTTTCCTTATCACTAAGCTCATCTTTCATCTAGGGAACATAGAGCTAGTGAACCATAGGAATATTGGTTTTAGAACTAAATACTTTGAGATTTTCTTATTTTAGGAGCTTGGGTGAGTCAGCTCAACTTTGGATAAACTTTTGACCAAATTTCCTCTTTTTGTCTTCTTGGTGGTTCACTTCCCCCCACCCAAGGCATCTTGTCAAGATATACTCAGAGAAAATGTTCTGCATAATATTGAACAAAGGTTTAATCTTTTTGTATACATCACACAGATCCCTTTGGCAGTCTGGACCCCTTTTCCAAAAAGTATTTTAAATGCATAAAATAAAATATATAGTATTATAAAGGAATTAATTATAATGAAATCCATTTATAAAATATATATAAAAAACAGACCAAGTACACTTTCCCCCCGAGAAGGAGGTTGGTGTTATCCTCTACGGTAATAGGACAGGACTTTTTTGGCCCAATAATTAACTCCAAGAAAATAGAGGTTCTCTACCAACTATCACCATACCATACACATGGGGAACAACTGGAAACAACAAAATGGAGAAAAAAATTTAAAATAATATTTTATTGTAAATACATGTCATCATCTTTTAGCATTCATTTAAAAATGTTTTTGAGTTCCAAATTTTTTCCCTCACTTCTTAGTCTCTCCCTTCACTGATAAGATAAGCAATTTAATATGTCACACATGTGCAAGCAGGCAAAAGCATATTTCCATATTAGTCTTATTGTAAAAGAAGATGCACAGATCAAAAGAAAAAAGTCTTGAAAAAATAAAAGCAAAAAATAGTATTTGAGTTTTATTCAAATTCCATCAGTTCTTTCTCTGGAAATGAATAGCATCTTTCATCGTGACTTCTTTGGAATTGTCTTGGATCATTGTAGTGCTAAGAAAACTAAGTCATTCACAATTGATAATCATGTAATATTGCTGTTACTATGTACAATGTTCTCCTGGTTCTGCTTAACTCATTCTTCCTTGGTTCATTTAAGTCTTTCTAGGTTTTTCTGAAATTATGTCTCATAGCTCATAGTATTCCATTATGATCTTATAGCACAAGCTGTTTGGCCATTCTCCAATTGTTGGACATTCTCTTGTTTTCCAATTCTTTGCCACCACAAAAAAATCTGCTATAAATATAGTTGTTTAAATTAATCCCTTCCCCACCCCCTTTTTTGTGATGTTTTTGTGATACAGACTTAGTAGAGATATTACTGGATTAAAGGGTTTGCACAAATATATAGTGCTTTGGGCATAGTTCAAAATTAATCCTCAGAATGGTTGAATCATTTCATATCTCCACCAACAGTTCATTAGTGTCCCATTTTCCCCACATGTACTGGGGACATTGCACATTCACATCATCCAAACTAAATTCTCTCAAGGAAATCTTTTTATACTTCCCTAATTGATTCCTTTTCCACAAGATATTTTAAATCTTCTTTTTACTTCTCAAGTCTCCTATGCTTTCCCCCTAAGCCTTTTTCAGCAAAGAAATTTGTGTCTTTCATGAAAATAAATCAAGGCTATTTGATGTCACTTTCTCTTTTTTTTCCCTTTTTTCTTCACCTCAAAACCCTTTGACCTAGTCATCCATTTTCTACTTCTTTCCCCCAATCTTGATCAAAGAGTTGTTTTTTTCTTCTTGACAACCACATCCTCCTTCGCCCCAAGGTGCTCTTGGTTATATCCTTTCTCCTCTTTGTCATAAGACTTCATCTTCAATCATTTCTCTCCAGAATAATCAATCTCTCTGTCAACTGGGTTCTTATTCTGCTGCTTTCAAATATCCCCTATCCCTAAAAAAAAACCCCAAACTCCAAGAACTTTAACTTGTCTCTACCATCCCTTTAAGTGATTATCCTATATCTTTCCTGCCTTCCTCAGTCAAACTCCTTGAAAAAGTGGTTTGCATTCATTACCTCTATTTCTTCCTCTTTCATTCCTCATCTTTTCCCATTGGTCTTCCACCTCTCAACTAAAACACCTCCCCCCAAAGTTAATAATGATCTCTCAATTATGAAACATGATGAACTTTTATCATTTCTAATCCTTCTTGACCATTATTTATACTTGATATTATTGATCACCATTTCCACCTGGACATTCTCTATACTAAAGAGATACATAAAAAGGTAAACAGAAAGTGGAAACAAACCGTGCTAGTCAAGAACATTAAACTGTATACATCTCTACAAAAGAAGATAACACTTGTAACTCTTGAGAACTGTATTTCTCTTAGGATAGTTAAAGGGATTGTACTTATATAGTTGAATGAATATAGTTGAAGGAATTATACTTAGAGGATATTGATATAAATGAGACTTGAAGTGATATTGATTATGAGGATGGTATTTCCTATAGGGATAGAGGGAAGGAAAATATTTAGCTGTTTCATACTTAATTAAATCAAGAAGTGACCCCATTTTACTAGATATTTTAGTTAAGAAGAGTTATAGCACAGTAGGGACAGAGCGTGGGAGCATACTTAGAAGGGATGGACATCAATAGTTAAGGAAGTGATCTTGCCTTAATCCATACTTTAGTTAAAAAGGGTTATAGTACGATGTTTAGAGTGCTAAAAGGACAGAGGGAGAGAGTGTACATAGATGAACTGGACATGAAAAGATCATGAAGTGATTTTGATTTGCTGGATGCTTTGACTATAATTGGAAGACATGTGTTTGGTGGGGGGGGCAATGATGGGACAAGATGGGAGGTTTAAGCAGTTGATGAAATGATTTGACTTTGTTTGATACTTTTGGCTCATGAGGATTGAGTGTCCATGGTGGTTACTTGAAAATAAGGGGTGGTGTAAATCAAACATAATTTGATGTGATTTATGACTCTTGATAAATGTTTTCCTAAGGAGACAGAAGAGGTAACTCTGAGGCAAAGCTACATATAAGTCAATCAATCAATTAACCTTTGAGAATGGTATTTTTATTAGTATAGATTAAAGGAAGATATTTTGACAAAGGGCTTGAAGGTACAAGACAGGGTTAAAACAATAAAGACATTAAAATAAGTACTAGGAAAAGGCTAATCATTAGTGGATAAATAATACCAGGCGATGAGGCACAAAGACCTATTATAGTAGAAGGAAAGAAGGGAGGGTGTGAATAATGAGTTAATCCTACTCTCAATAGATTTGACCCAGAGAGGGAATAACATACATTCCCAATTAAGTTTAAAAACATATCCTACTCTACAGGGAAGTAGGGGAGGGGGGAAGGGAAAGAAGGGACTGAAAAAAGAGAACACAAAAGTAAAAGTAAAGTTAAAGTTAAAATTTAAAAGAAAAGTTAAAGGGGAAAAGGAATAAAACACTGTTGAAGAGGAAGAAGAGGAAAGGAAAGAGAAATGTATAAACAGGGAAAGATAGCATGGAGGGAAATGCAAAGTTAGAAATCTTAACTGTAAATATGAATAGGATGAACTCTTCTATAAAATGGAAGCAGATAAAAGAATGAATTAAAAGCCAGAATCCTACAATATGTGGTTTACAAGAAATACATTTTGAAGCAAAGATATACAAACAAGGTAAAGGTAAAAGACTAAAGTAAAATATATCATGTTTTAATGGAAGCAAAATAATTATGGGTAGCAATCCTAACCTCAGACAAAATAAAGCAAAAATAGATATCATTAAATGGAATAAGGAAGGAAATTACAACATCATTTTTTAAGAGTTTATTTATTTTGAGTTTTACAATATTTCCCCTAATCTTGCTTCGCTCCACCCCCACCCCCCACAGAAGGCATCCTGTTAGCCTGTACAGAGTTTCCATGGTATACATTGATCTAAGTTGAATGTGATGAGAGAAAAATCATATCCTTAAGGAAGAAAAATATAATATAAGAGAGATAGCAAAATTACATAAGAAGATATGGTTTTTCCCCCCCCCCTAAATTAAAAGTAATGGACTTTGGTCTTTGCTTAAACTCCACAATTCTTTCTCTGAGTAAAGATGGTATGGTATTCTCCATCACAGATAGCCCCAAATTGTCCCTGACTGTTGCACTGATGGAATGAGCAAGTCCATCAAGGCTTATCATCACCCCCACACCACCGTTAGGGTATATAATATTCTCTGGTTCTGCTCATCTTGCTCAGCATCAGTTCATGCAAATCCTTCCATGCTTTCCTAAATTCCCTTCTTTCCTGGTTTCTAATAGAACAATAGTGTTCCATGACAAACATATACCATAATTTGTTAAGGCATTCTCACTAGTAGAGTTTTGCAGTCTATGTCTTCCTGTAGCTCTTTCAACTTCTCCTCTAAGATTGGATATTAGAGAAGGCTCAGCTTTGCTGGACAGCGAATTCTTGGCTGTATTCCAAGCTCCCTTGCTCTTTGGAATATCTCATTCCAGGCCTTTCAATCCCTTAATGTTGATGCAGCCAGGTCCTGCATAATCCTTACTGAGACTCCTTTGTATTTAAATTGTTTCTTTCTGACTGCTTACAGGATTTTCTTTTTTATCTGTTAGTTCTGGAATTTGGCCACAACATTTCTTGGTGTTTTCATTTTAGGATCTCTTTCCAGAGGGGATTGATGTATTCTTTCAATAACTATTTTTCCCTCTAGTTCCATGATATTAGGGTAGTTTTCCATCAGTAAATCCTGTAATATTAAGTCTAGTATTTTTTTCCTCTTCAAAGTGTTCAGGAAGTCCTGTAATTTTTAGGTTCTCCCTTCTCAATCAGTTCTTGAGGTCAGGGTTTTGCTGATGAGGTATTTTACATTTTCTTCTGTTTTTTCAATCTTTTGGTTTTGTTTAACAGAATCTTGTTGTCTCATGAAGTCATTGGTTTCCACAGATTTCATTCTTTTTTTTTTTTTAAAGAATTTTCTTCATTTATTTTTGCAACTCCTTTTCCAATTGGTCAGTTTTATTTTTGAAGGAGTTTTCCATTTGCCCAATTGATGATTTGAGAGAATTATTTTCTTTTTGCATTTGTCCAATTGAGGATTTGAGAGAATTATTTTCTTTTTGTATTTGTCCAATTGTATTTTCCAATGTTTTGTTTTCTTGTTGCAATGTGTTAATTTTCTCTTGAGTTTCTTTTCCCAGTTTTTCCAATTGATTTTTTAAATTCTTTCCTGATTTCTTCAAGTAACTTTTTCTGGGCTGGAGACCAATTCATATTCTCCTCAGAAGTGTTAGATCTCTCTGGGTTAGAATCAAGTCCTTATAAGTATTTCTCCATGGGTCCCCCCTTTTCACTGGTTTTTCTTCATTTTTCTAGGATCTTGTGTTGGGGGGGTGGCTCTCAGAGGTTTACTTTTGGAGATCCTAAAGGCTTTGTTCACTTGGCTTAGAAATTCCAAGGGCTGGCCAGTAGGGAGTGCTGGTTGCTTTCTCTGAAGTGATTGAAGCTCTCTCCCAATCCTGGAGGGAGGGAGGGAGGGAGGAGAGGCAGTAGGGTCTGAGTTGACCATTAACAATGGTCTGGAAGCCAATCTCCCTTTTAGCTGAGTGGGCATCTTAGTACACACCTATGCTTGAGGGGATGGGGGGGTAGGGCGGCTACAGTTTGTCCCTGGAAGAATGCTCAAAAGTATAGACTTCAGGACCTGCACAGAACTGGATTATTTTTTGGCTGCAGAACTCCCCTCCCCCTGGCCAAAGACTTCATGGCTAAAGTTGGCTCTCGACCTGCCTCTGATCAAAGTTTCTGAGGCTAACACCTCTCACTGAGGTCTCTGAGGCTAACACCTCTCATCAAGGTCTCTGAGGCTAATGCTGGTCCTATGGTTCCCCCCACCAACCCCACTGCTGGTCCTCTGGTCTCCTCTCCCGGTTTACCCACAGTCCCTGAGACTGACCTTGTTGGTAGGTGTTCTCCTAGCTTCTTTTTCTGGGTTTTGTTGACAGAGTTTCTGTTAAAAGGTTTCTTTCATGTTATTTTTGAAGGGACACAGAGAGCACTTAATGCAGTGCCTGTCTTCTCTCTGCCATCTTGACTGGAAACCACTGAAATTACAACATCTTAAAAGGCACCATCAATTAAACATATATGCACCAAGTGGTATAGTGTGCAAATTCTTAGACAAGATGCTGAATAGATTATTAAGGAGACACAGACAGCAAAACAATAATAGTGGGTGATCTCAACTTCCCTCTCTAACCACAAAATTAACATGAAGGGAAATTAAGAAAGTGAATAAAATCTTTAAAAACTTTGATATGGTAGACCTTTGGAGAAAACTGAATGGGGATAGAGAATAATGTACTTTTTCTCTGCAGAACAAGGCATCTATACCAAAATTGACCATGTAGTAGGGCATAAAAACTTCACAATCAAAAGCAGAAAGGCAGAAATAATAAATGCATGCTTTTCAGACTATGATGAAATATAAATTACATATAATAAAGGGTTGTGGAAAGATGAACCAAAAAAATTAAATAACCTAATTTTAAAGAATGAGTGAATCAAACAGTAAATCAGAAATAATCACACATTTCATCCAAGAAAATGACAAAAAGGAGACCTCATACCAAAACTTATGGAATGCAATCAAAGCATTTTTTAGGAGAAATTTTATATCTCTAAATGCTTTTATGAATAAAATAGAGAAAGAGGAGGTCAATGAATTGGGCATGCAACCAAAAGAAGCTGGAAAAAGAACAAATTAAAGATTCCCAAATAAATACCAAATTAGAAATTCTGAAAATCAAAGAAGAAATTAATAAAATTGAAAGTAAGAAAGTCATTGATCTAATAAATAAAACCAAGAGTTGATTTTATGAAAAGAAAACAGCAAAATGGATAAACTTTTGATTAATCTGATTTAAAAAATAAAGAATACCAAATTACCAGTTTCAAAAATGAAAAGGGTGAACTCACCACCAATGAGGAAATTAAAAGAGATAATTTGGAGTAATTTTACCCATCTGAATGCCAACAAATTTGACAACCTGAGTGAAATGGACAAATATCTTCAAAAAAGATAAACTACCCAGATTTACAAAAGAGGAAACAAAATACTTAAATATTTCACAGAAAAAGAAATTGAAGAAACCATCAAAAAACTTCCAAAGCAAAAGGTCTCTAGGTCCATATGGATTTACAAGTGAATTCTACCAAACATTTAAGGAATAATTAATTCCAAATCTCCATAAACTATTTTTAAAAATAGAAGAATTAGTTCTGTAAGTGAATGGTTGAACCCTAGAGAAACATGGAAAGAATTATAGGAATTGATGCTGAACAATGGGAGCAGAATCAAGAGGACAGTGTGAATTGATCAACTTTGATAGATGCAACTCCTTTCAGCAATTCAAAGAACTAGGACTATCCTGGGAGAACTGTATGGACAGCACCATCCACAATCAGAGTGGTGGGAAAAAATACCACTGAATCTGACTGAATACTATTATCTTTTTTAAAATAACTTCTCTTGTGTTTTTCCCTTCTATCCCATTTTTCTTTTCCATTGGTCCTAATTCCTCATATACAAAATGACTAATATGTAAACTTGTTAAACACAAATGTACATGAATAACTTTTATCAAACTGTTTACTGCTGAGGGGATGGGAATGAGAAGGGAGGTTGGTAGAAAAATGTGCAACTTATAATTATGCAAGTGGATGAATGTTGAAAAAGAAAATCAGGAGACAGCTAGGTGGTGCAGTGGATAGAGCACCAGCCTTGGAGTCAGGAGTACCTGGGTTCAAATCTGGCCTCAGACACTTAATAATAATTACCTAGCTGTGTGGCCTTGGGCAGGCCACTTAACCCCATTTGCCTTGCAAAAAAAACCCTAAAAAAAAAAGAAAAAATCAAATATCATTAAAAAAATAAAAAGCCCAAGAACATAAAAATAAATGGATTTTTAAAAAAAAATACAAAAAAGATGTATCTCACGGAAGCTCTTCTGCATGAAACTCTTCCTGATATCCCCAATTATGATCTTCCAAACAACCTTGCATCTATTTAAAATTATTAACTTTATATTTATGACACATATACTTCTATATATATTTGCTTTCTACCCCTTTAGAATGTGGGATCATTGGAAATAGAGATTCTTTCTTTCTTTTTTTTTTGTGCTTGTATTCCCACCACCTACTACACTGCCTGAATAATTGATACTCTTAGGACCCTCATCTACTATGTCTCATATGTAATTTAATCCTGTAGGCATTGAGCATCCTATTATGTGAGACTTGGTATTGTATGTGTTTGTTACAGCTATTGTTAATTCACATTTGTTTTCAACAGAACTGTGGGACTATTACCAAATATGTTGGGATAATTACCCTTATTATTTTAATATGTCAATGTTTATCGTGAGACTTGTGTTGTATGATTATAGATTTAAATTATAACCCAGCTAACTTTTGCAAGGAATTGTAAAGTTTCTAGTCCTAGAGAGAATGTAACCCTAGTTTCCTGGGTATTTGATTGTAGGTTTAGGGTAGGGGGACAAGAGATGAAGTAGATGTTCTGCCAGAATTCATGAACTGGCTATGTTTTAGGAGTTTGGGTTTCTGAGACTTTGTTTTTGGAGGTTTTTGAGAAATTGGGAGCAGGTAAGTAGCACCATCAATAGAGAACACTGGGCCTAAAATCAAGAAGACTTATTTTTCTCTAGTTCAAATCTGGCCTCAGACACTTACTAACTCTGTGACTTTGGGCAAGTCACTTAACCTTATCTGCCTCAATTCCTCCTCTGTAAAATGAGCTAGAGAATATGGCATATCATTCCAGTACCTCTGCCAAGGAAACTCCAGATGGGGTCACAAAGAGTTGGATACTACTAAAAAATGATTAAATAAGATCCTGGACAAGCCATTTAACCCTATTTGCCTCAGTTTGCTCATCTATAAAATGAGCTGGAGAAGGAAATGACAAATCACTACAGCAGGTTTGCCAAGAAAACTTCAGATGAAGTCTTGAAGACTTAGACATGACTCAACAACAACAAAAACAACTATTTAGAAACCAGAATGAAAAGGCATTCTGGTTCCTCACATACCATGAAAAGAAGCACAAGCAAGTTCAAGTGGGTACTGGTTGTTCTGTTCTTTCCTTTATGATCTGATGAGCTCCAGTTACATATAATGGAGGTAAAAAGTTAAGGAGTAACTTTTTTCTCTGCTCCCTTTCCTTCCCTTCAGAATTGATGGAAAAATGCTGATGAAATTGTAGAACAACTGAAGTTGACTTTCTTTTCCCTTTCACTTGTCTGTAAAAGAAGAATTGGCTCAAATCCCTTTGAGTCTAGTTTAAGCTGGCAAACGATTTTTTCCTATCTTGAGATGGTTGAGCTAAGGGGAAGGAGCTAATCTAATTCCTTCTTGTAAACATCTAAAGTAGCTATTTCCTTTTTAAAAAAATTATTTAAAATTTTCCCTCCCAAATACATTCAAAAACAAGTTTTAACATTTACTTACAAAACCTTGAGTTCTAAATTTCCTCCCTTCCTACCATCCCATTCACCCACATTAAGAAAGGAAGTTACATGGTGTAGGTTAAAAATGTATAGCCATGAGAAACCTTACTATATTAGTCATGTTGTAAAAGTAAACATTAACCCTCCCCCACCTACACACACACACACACACACACACACACACACACACACACACACACACACAAAGAGAAAGCTCAAGGGAAAAAAAGTGGAAAAAAAGTATGCTTCAGTTTGTATTCAGACACCATTAGTTTTGTCTTTGGGGTGAATAGCATTCTTTATCATCAATCCCTCAGAGTTCTCTTGGGTCACAGCATTGCGGAGAAAAGGTCAAATTTGAACTCTGGTCCTGGAATCAAGAGGACCAGAATTCAAATCCAGACTCAGACACTTGACAGTTATTAGCTGTCTGACCTTGGGCATGAAATTTAATTCTAATTGTCTCACATCTAGGTCCATCTCCAGTCATTCTGATTTATTTCTGGCCACTGGACCCAGATGGTTCTGGAGGAGAAAGTGAGATTGCTGACTTAGCATAGCACCCCCTCACTCAAATCCAATTCATGTGCTTGTAACGATCTTCGAAAATGAAGGACAAACAACAACTCCTGCAATATTGTTGTTTCTTTGTATAAGGCACATTTCCCATTGCATCTGCTCCTTTAAGTTTTTTTACTGAGAGCATCCTGCTCATCATTTCCTGTAACAGAATAGCATTTCTTCTCAGTCACACAGCACCATGTGTTTAGCTATTCTTCAACTGCTAGGCATACCCTCAATCACTAGCTCCCTACCAGCAGAAGAGAGCTGCTATAAATATCCCTATACTTATAGATTCTTTTCTTCCTGTATTTCTTCTTTTCTGGATATAGATTTATTCTGGACCAAAGGATAGGCATGGTTTTATAGCTCTATGGGAATAGTTCCAATCTGTTCCACAGAATAGTTGAATCATTTCACAACTCCTCAACAGTACATCAATGTCCCAATTTCCCCTTCATCCCTTCCAAAATTTGTCATGTTATCCTTCTGTCCTATTAGCCAATCCAACAGGTATAAAGTAATACCTCAGAATTTTTCCAAGTCACATTTCTCCCATCAATAATAAGGTAGGACATTTAAAAAATTATTCAAATAGATTGTTTTGATAACCTCATCTGAAAATTGTTCATATATCTTGATTGTCCTTCAACTGGGGAATGATTTATATTTTATAAATTTGACTGTTCTCTGTGTTTGAGAAATGAGGTCTTTATCAGAGAAACTTGTTTCAATTTTTTTCCTACAGCTGTCATTGTTAACTGAATTTCCTTCTATCCTATCTCCCCAACCCCCATTTGTTCTGCTCTCTCTCTTTCCCTCCTAAAAAGTGTGTTGCATCTGACTACCCTCTACTATGCTCTTCCCTCTCCTATCAGGTAAACCCCCTCTCCCCCTCCCCTTTTTCCTATCCCTTTTCCTTCCTATTTTCCTCTTTCCTACATAATTGAGCGTGGGTATATTATCCCTCTCTAAGTCAATTCCAATGAGATTAAAGGCTCACTCATTCCCCTTTACATTCCCCTTCTTCCATTTCACTGCAAAAGCTTTTCTTGCCTCTTTTATGTGAAATAACTTACCCCATTCTGCCTCTCTTTTCCTTTTCTAACACTACATTCCTTTCTCCCCCATTAACTCCATCTTTTAAAATATATTGTACTTTCAAATTCAATTCCCCCCATAACCTGTCTATATATGCTCCTGCCATAATAAATGAGAAGGTACATATGAATTAATAGTATCATCTTCACATGCAGGACTACTAGCAGTTCAACATCATTAAGTATCTCATGATTTGCCCTTTCTGTCCACTCTCTCTATGCTTCACATGAGTCCTGTACTTGAAGATCAAACTTTCTGTTCATCCCTGGTCATTTCATCAGGAAAGTTTGAAAGTCCGCTATTTCATTGAATGTTCATCTTTTCCTCTAAAAGAGTATGTTCAGTTTTGTTGGATAGTTGATTCTTGGTTGAAATCCAAGCTCTTTTGCCTTCCAGGTTATCATATTCCAAGCCCTAGATCCCTTAATATAGAAATTACTAAATTTTGTGGTATCTTGGCTGTAGTCCACAGTATTTGAATTGTTTCTTTCTGGTTGCTTGCAATATTTTCTCCTTGACTTGGGAGTTCCTGGCAGTTTTCATTTTGTGATCTCTCACAGGATGATTGATGAATTCTTTCAATTTCTATTTTGCCCTCTGCTTCTAGGATATTAGGATAATTTCTTGAAAAATAACATCTAGGCTCATTTTTGGGTCATGACTTTCAGGTAGCCCAATCATTTTTAAATTATCTCTCCTGTATGTTTTCCAGGTCAGTTATTTTTCCAATGAGATATTTTTTATTTTTTTTGTTTTTTAATTCTTTTGATTTTGTTTTCACTATTTCTTGATTTCTCACAAAGTCATCTGCTTCCCTTAGCTCCATTCTATATATTAAGGAATTTTTTTTTTCTTCAGAGGGCTTTTTTTTAATCTCCTTTTCCATTTGGCCACTTCTGCTTTTTAAGACCTTCTTCTTTTCATTGACCTTTTGGACAGCTTTTTCTGTTTGACCCAAACTAGTTTTTAAGATGTTATTTTTGTCACCATTCTTGGAGGCTTTGGATGCAGAAACTTTGACTTTGTTATATTCTGAGTGTATATTTTGATCCTCCACAGGACCAAATTAATTGTCCATGGTTGGATTTGTTTTCTTGTGTTGCTTGTTCATTTACCTAGCCTATGACTTGATTTTAACTCTGCTTCTAGGGTGGAGGCCTGTTCCCAAGCTTTTGAGGATTTTTGAAGCTGTTTTTAGGGACTTGCAAGTTTTCAGTTCCTCCAAGGTCTTATGAGAGGCTATGGATACTCTCCTGGCCTGTGCTCTGGTCTGTGGATGACCACAGGCATTTCTTTCTGCCCTGGAGCTGTGAGGAGGATCCCTGCTCTGCTGCAGGCAATAGGTTCTGTTGTGCTTCTGCTCCTTTTCCTGGAACAGGGGCTCCAGACTGTGACCCAGATCTGAGTGTGGACAAAGCAACAGAATCCTGCCTCAGGGATAGAAAAGAGACCTTGCTGATCTTCCTGGACACCCCTACTTTTTGTAGGCTGAACACTCTGGAAGCAACTGCCAGGGTTACTCCCCGCTGGTGGCTTCCCAGGCCTGCTCCTGGGAAGGTCTGCACTGAGGCCTATGCTAGACTGGGTTCTGCTTTCATTTTGGTGCAGCAGAGTTTTCCTGCTGATCTTCCCAATTGTCCTTGGCAATCTCTGGGTTGAGGGATCTAAAAATCATCACCCTGCCACTGCTGTGGACCCAGGTGCCCTAAAGTCTCTTCATGGATGGCTGGAGCTGGTTTGCTTTAGGATGGCCAGCACAACCTGGGCTGAGTTGCAGGCTCTTTCTAACCCAAATATAACAGACCCTTCCCATGGATCTTCCAAGTTGTCTTGGACTGGAAAATTGTTTCACTCAGTCTTTTTATGGGTTCTGCCATTCTAGAATTTGGTTAAAATCATTATTAAAAGGTATTTGGAGTGGTTTGTGGGAGAGCTTGAGGGAGTTCTTGCCTTTACTTCACCATCTTGGCTCCACCTCTACACTGATATTTCTTTGATAATATCTAGGAGGAGAAAACATTTAATTAATTTGCATAGTAAAAGAGATGACAATAAAAATTTTACCGATATATGCAAAGATACTCAGTCACATTTCCAATGAAAACTGCTTCCCAATATTCATATTGTGATTTAAAACCCTATCCTCTTCCTGTTGTCTCTTTTCCAGGAAAGAACACAAGAGAAACAGATCAATTTTGCTGACAGTAGTTATTATGAAGCATGATTACTTCCATATTGTTTACAAGCATGCTTAAATCTCCCCTATTCTTAAACCCCTTACTAGATCTGATCATCTCTCCAGTTGGTTTCATCTTATATTACTTTTTTTTTTGGTAGATAAACTTCTTGAGAAAGTTGTCCACAGCTTATGCCTCTACTTTTCCTAAAAACCTCTGTCTTTATCATTCAACTTAAATTGTTCTCTCCAGAATTACCAATGATCTTTTAATTGCCAAATTAAAGCAACCTTTTTCTTAGTTCTCAATCTTCTTAACTTTTCTGCAATCTTTTACACTGTCAATAACCATCTTTACCTGGCTACTGCTCCTTATGACACTGCTCTCACCTGATCCTCTTCCTTACTGTGTGCCAATTCCTTCTTAGTTTCTTTTGCTGGAACTTTTTTTCAAATCCTGCTGAAAAGATTTAAGTATCCTCCAAAACTATGTTTTGGGGTCTTTTTCTCTTCTCCCTCTGTACTGTGATCTCATTTTGTGGTTTCATCAGCTCCCATGCAATCAATTATTATCTCCATGGAGATGATTCTCATATTTATCCTATTGTAATATGAATTCTAGTCTACAGCTAGGTGGTACAATGTACTGGACCTAGAATCTGGCCTCAGACACTAACTAGCTAAATGGTCCTTAGTAAGTCACTTTTTCTTGGATGCTTTAGTTTCCTTATCTGTAAAATGAGATGGAGAAGAAAATTGCAAACTATTTCAATATTTTTGCCTTAGAAAACCCCAAATGGGGTCATGAAGAGCCAGATATGATTGGAAAATGACAAAGCAATAATACCAACAGCAAATAAAACTCTTTCCAGTCTACAACTATGTTCTCAACATCTCAAACTATATGTCTTATAGACATCTCCAACTCAATGTATCTAAAACAGTACCTATTATCTTTCTTTCTAAATCTTTCCCTATTTTTAACTTCCCTGTTACTGTTGAGGATACCAAGATGTTCCCGGTCATCCTGGTTCTCATTCTCATTGTTACTCCAGACTTCTTACTGGCACTCTCCCTGCATAACATTCAATCTATTGGTAAGTTTTGTTTGTTCCCTTCAAAAACTTCATTTATAAAGGTTCCCTTCTGTTTTTTTTACACACTACCATCCCATTGCAAACCTTCATTACACCAAGACTATTTTAAAAAATCTTCTGCCTCAAGTCTATCCTGCCTTTAATCTATCTTTCATTCAACTATCACAGTGATCTTCAATGTCTTCTATTATCTCTAGGTTCAAATATAAAATCTTCTGTTTGGCTTTTAAACTTTGGCTTCATAACCTAGGTCCTTCTGAAATTTCCAGTCTCCTTACAATATTCCCTCTTCCCTGATTTTAAGATGTGGTGACACTAGCCTCCTTGTTGATGCTCACTTAAGACAAAATATCTTCCATATCCATGTCTTTCAGTGTCTCCCCCCAGCCTGGAATATGCTCTCTTTTCACCTTTACCTCCTGGCTTTCCTATTTTTCTCAGTGACCCAGCTCCAATTGTAATTTTTTTTTAAAAGAGGCCTACCTATCATCTCTGCCCCTTCCCCATTTTCCAATTTTCTTTCCTCTGAGATGTCTTTTTTTAATATCATATATATTTTGTGTGTCTATATAGGTTTGCATGCTGTCTTCCCTATTCAAATGTGAGCTCTTTGAGCACAAGGACTGTGCGACACCTTTTTTTCAGTTTTTTTTGGCAAGGCAATGGGGTTAAGTGACTTGCCCAAGGTCACACAGCTAGGCAATCATTAAGTGTATGAGGTCAGATTTGAATTCAGTATCTCCTGACTCCAGGGTTGGTGTTCTATCCATTGCACCACCTAGTTGCCCCCTTGTATGACATCTTTAGCTAAGTTTCTGAGTAATGGGATCATAAAATTTGAAATCAGAAGAAGGAGACCATTTAAGTGAGAGATAATCTAACTCTACCCCTCATTTTTCTGAGAAGAAAACTGGGATTCAATGAGGTTAAAGTAATTTGCCCAAGATAACAAAAAGTAATTCAATTTGTCAAACATTTCTTAAGCATCTTTGACTATGATAACATAATTCTTGGTTAAATATATTTACATCAGTTTCCTTTCTAAAATGGACATTGGACCTTAATCAGAGATATTTCCTGTAAAGATTTTGTTCTCATGAACAAATTATTTTTTCTTCTAGTTACATTGATTTTGCTTGTGCAAAAGCTTTTTCCTTCTACATTTTTTAAAAATTGACTATTTTGTCTTTTGAGATTCCTTTTCTCTTTTAGTTCATCTTGATGACTTGCCTTTTGTGATTCCCCTCTCTCCTTTTGGTTCATCTTAATAACTTTTCTAGGAGGTTTTATTTCTGTTTTCATTTCTTTATTGAACTAGGTATTAAATTACTGATTGCCTATTGAATGATTAATAGCAAAGATGATCAGTTCTTATTTTGAACGATTTAAATCTGTTGTACAAGAGATTATAGGCTTTCTTGATAGTGATACTTACATACTGAGATGAATCTGTGATCTCATTAATGTGTCTATGTCCTTTAATATTGCAGATTATAACCCATGCATTCCTATTCATTCAGTGTAATTCATTCATATACTGCCATAATTTCAACATAGGGAGTCTGTTCAACATGTTGGGGGGAAAGCATATATATATATATATATATATATATATATATATATATATATATATATATATATATATTATGTATATGTGGTATGTATGTATATAAGTGCATATGTCTGTATATATGTTTACATATATTATATATTATTTATATATCATATTATATATATTACATATATATGTATATATCCCATAATCTATGTTCCTATACATCTACCTCTAAACTATACTATTGTCAGGTTTGCAGATCAAAGCTGAAGAAGCATAACCCTTTTTCTGGAATCTTGCCTAGAGTTGCTAATACAACTTTGGTAAATGGGAAATGGTCAATGGAGCCTAGTCTTTGGAGAATGCATAGGATGCTCTTCCTGATAGCAATTGGAGTGGAAAATTGATGAGCCTGCTTCCAGAAATATGGAGTAGTATATAATGGAGTGACTTTGCTCCCTATTTAGAGTATGCACAGTATCTTTTGACTGTTTCCTGAAAATGGATAAGCCTGATAAACTGATGGACTTAGTTTTAGATGCTCAACACATTTTCAACTCCCTCAGTTGCCTCTCCCTTTGGTTGGAGAGTTGGAGGGGGGACCAATGAGCTCCTCCAAAGTTTTCCTTCATAGAGGGCTCAGAACCTTTCAGACTCTGGCACTCCACTTTCCATCAACACATTATGTAGTTTTTTTGACTCCAAGTCACAGTTGGTAGTCTCTACCAGTTTCCTTTTGTATTTTGTCTTTTTCTAGCAGATTGTAAGCACCTTGCCAGGAAGGACTATCTTTCTTTTTCTTGTTTGTTTGTTTGTTTTGAGCCAGAGTTAAACATAGTGCTAGACATACTAGGTATTTAATCAATGTTTATTGAATTAAATTGAATTGATGGAAAGCTTTTTAATTGCTTGTTGAGCCAAAATTTAGCATACATAAAAAAGGCACAAATAGATGAAAGTTTCCTGTTTTATATACAGCTTTCTTTCTAGTGAGAAGAAAGAAATGCTATAAGCTTTTCCACATGGCCCTTCTTCAATTTCTGTTGAGTAACTTCTTTCCTTACCTTAGGTGAATGAATATGAGAGATGGACTAGATTAGATTTTGACCTGGCAAGATTCAAAAGGGTTAAAGAACGATGCAGATGCTGCTTCAGCATCTAGTTTCTTTTCAGGATTGGATCTTCATTGGTCTTAGCTATTACAGCTAGCAGTTCTAATTACTTAAGGGGACCCTTCTCTAACCTTTCAAATTTCAAGAGGTCATTATCTGGTCTATTAGGTCCCTAACACTTATTCTGATTTTTCTTGGATCAGGAAAGAAGAAACATAACAGAGACAGAAGAAGCAGAAGCACTGTGTTTCCTAGTCACATGAAGAACAACTAAGCCAGAGGCTAAAAGCAATTCCTCTTTCTCACTAGAAAGCTATCAAGGAGAGAGTGAGTTTTGATCTGCTTGTGCCCTATATACATTCTACATTCTGGCTTATCAGATATTTAATTAAAGGTTTTTCTACTACTTCAAAGTAAGCCTAAGGAAATAGTCAAAAGATAAATGCATGAACTCTAAATCAGGGCATGGTTGCTCTATTACTGCACCATTACATATTTCTGGAAGAGGATCACTGAGCTTCTACTTGGATTGCCAGCAGGCAGAGCATACTATGTGTATTCCAAGTATTGAGATATATTGGTCAATCCTCCATTACATATTTTTTCTCTTCATACTTACTACTTCTCTCTCCTTATTCCTGTAGCTTCTCACCATGCTTTCCTTTTCCCTCTCCTCCAAAACCCATACTTAAAGTTTCATCAGAATATTGACAATTCCCTTGAACTAATCTAGAACAAGGAAAGAGAACCCAACAGAAAACATGCCTGCTTTTGGAATTAGAAATCAATATTGATGTATCAGAATTCTGAAGCGCTCTCCACTGGTTTTTCTTTGGGTGCCACATGTCTACTTACTCAGGCAGAACTCTATTATTGGGATCAGTCCTTATCAAAATAAGGCTTAGTCTGTGCTAAAAAACTTGGTAGACTTGAACCAAAATCAAATCATCAAATGTTTGAGTTAGGAGGAACCTTCAACATCATTTATCTAAACTGTCTCATTTTACAGATGATGGATCTTTCCCATTCTTCTATAGAATACAATCTCCTCAAGATCAGAGAAATTTTGCTATTTAATAAACTACTTAATTTAAAGTAATGTAAAATGAAAAGATTACCTAATAAATACTTATAGATTAGTTGATTTATTAAAAAGGATTTGGCCATGTTGGCACAATGAATACTTAACCTAAAAGGGTTAGAGTAAGAATAACAATAGCCTATAGTTCTGAAACATTTTCATAATAGGTTGTGAAAGAAAACATAGATCATCCCCCCTCAAAAACTCTAATAAAATAAATTAATTTTAAAAAATATGTTTCCTTCTGTATTCAGCTACCATCAGTTCTTTCTTTGGGAATGGAGAGTATTTTTCATCACAAGTCCTTTAGAGTTCTTTTGGGTCATTGTATTAATGAAAATAGCTAAGTCATTCAAAGCTGATCATCATACAATATTGATGATACTTTGTACACCGTATACTTCACTTTGCATCAACTCATGTAAGTCTTTACAGATTTTTCTTAGAGCATCTTGCTCATCTTTCTTATAGCAGAATAGTATTACATCATAATAATATACTACAATTTTTTTATCCAATCTCTAATTAATGGACATCCTCTCAATTTCCAATTCTTTGCAACCAGAAAAGAGTTGCTATATATTTTTGTGTTTGTAGATTTTTTTCCTTTATTAAAAAAATTTTGGAATATAGACCTAGTAGTGGTATACCTCAATGTCAAAGGATATATATGGATATATAGGCCTTTGGCATAGTTCCAAATTACACAATGGTGGGATCAATTTACAACTCCACCAATAGCACTTTAGTGTCCCAGTTTTCCCACATCCCTTCCAACATTTGTCATTTTCCTTTTCTGTTCTAGTAGCCAATCCAATAGGTAAGAATTGTTTTGATTTGTATTTTTTCAATCAAAGTTTTAGAACTTTTTTATTTGATTGTAGATAGTTTAGATTACTTTATCTGAAAACTGTTCATATCTTTTGATCATTTTAAATTGAATAATAGCTCTTATTTTTACAATTTTGTTCCAATTCTCTCAGAGAAATGAGACCTTTATCAGAAAAACTTGCTTCATATTTTATTTTGAGAGTTACTATTGCTAACTCTATTTTCCTCCATTCTATTACCTCTCCATTTATTTATTCTATTCTCTCTGCTTTTACCCTGTTCCTCTTCAAAAAATTTTACTACTGACTATTCCCTTCCCAAATCTGCCCTCTCTTCTATCATCCCCTTCCTTCTCTTATCCCCTTTTTTCCTACTTTTCTGTAGTGCAGGACAGATTTCCATACTTAATTGAATATGTATGTTATTCCCTCTTTGAGTGAATTCTAATGAAAATAAGGTTCACTCTTTCTTCCTCACCCTCCCCTTTCTTCTCCTCCACTGTGAAAGCTTTTTCTTATCTCTTTTATGTAAGAAAATGTAACACATTCTACTTTTTCTTTTTCCTTTCTCCCAGTATATTCCTCTCTCACTCCTTAATTTAATTTAATTTAATTTAATTTAATTTAATTTAATTTAATTTAATTTTTTTGTTTTGCAAGAGTGACTTGCCCAAAGTCACACAACTAGGTGTGTGACTTAAGCATCTGAGGTCAGATTTGATTCAGGTCCTCCTGACTCTAGAGCTGGTGCTCTATCTACTGTGCCACCTAGTTGCCCCAATTTTATTTTTTAAAGTATCATTCCTTTATATTCAACTCATACCTGAGCCTTCTGTCTATATATATTGCTTCTAAGTGCTCTAATAAAGAGGAAGTTTTGTGCATTAGCAGTATCATATTCCTGTGTAAGAATGAAAGCAATTTAACCTTATCAAGTCCTTATGATTTCCCTTTTCTGGTTATCTTTCTCTTGAGTCTTATATTTGAAAAATCATATTTTCTATTTAGTTCTATCTTTTCTTCAAGAATTCTCAGTAGTACTCTGTTTAATTTAATGTCCCTTTTTTCCGCTGAAGAATATACTCAGTTTTGCTGAATAGATGAATCTTCATTGTAATCTTAGTTCCTTTGTCCTCTGGAATATCATATTCCAAGCCTTCTGATTCTTTAATGTACAAGCTGCTAAGTCTTGTGTTATCTTGAATGTAGCTCCTACTTGAATTATTTTTTTTCTGCTACTTACAGTATTTTCTCCATGAGCTGGGAGCTCCAGAATTTGGGTATAATGATCCTGAGAGTTTTCATTTTAAGATCTCTTTCAGGGGGGCAGAACCAAGATGGCGACAGGAAAGGATTGTCTCTTAGGTGCTCTCTCTCTCAAAACATCTAAACTAAGGACTCTAAGTAAATTTTTGACAGACAGAACCCACAGAGGTATCCAGTGAGGCAGTTCTTCAACCCAAGCTAACTTGGAAAAGAGTGGAAAGGTTCTGCTCCATGGGATTGGAGGGGTAGCCCACCAGAGTGAAGGAAGTTCAGCCATTTGGAGGCAGCCCCAGGGTGCTGGGAGCCACAGCTCACAGCAGTGAAGTCAGTTTCCTGAACTACATGCAGGGGAGCACCAGACACAACTTGGGGGATCAGTAGGGAGACCTCTGCCAGAGCAAGCATGTGAAGCCCAGCCTTCGGGGCACATAGCAAGCACCTTGGTCATGGCAGCCCAGATCCAGGAACCGGAAGCAGAAGCTGGTAAGCAGGAGCCCCCCAGAGCATGAGTGCTGAACCTAGGGAGGGGAGTGGAGAGAGACTGCTGAGCTCTGCCCTCTGTCCCTGGAACAGGACTCTGGGGTTCTGACCACATTCAGATACTGATCGCAGTCTAGGCCCTCCCATAGAATAGCAGGGATCCCCCCCACCTCAGCCCCGTGGCAGAGGGGTGTCCTTATGGTCATTCACAGACCAGGAGGGAAGACAGAGCCTCACACACTGACCTCTTTGTGGGGGGTATCCCAATAATACTCAAAAGCTCAGGAAGCACCCCAAAGCCAGTCACAGGTTGGAGAAATGAGTAAGCAGAGAAAAAAGAGGAATACCATTGAAAAATACTTTGCCTGTGATCCCATGAAGGATCAAAAGAGTCAATCTGAAGATGAGAAAGTACAAGCTCCTGCATCTAAAGACTCCAAGAAAAACAGAAATTGGACTCAGACTTTGAAAATCAAGTGAGAGAGATAGAAGAAAAATTGGGGAAAGAAATGAGAGAGATGCAGGAAAAACATGAAAAAGAAGCCAGCAGCTTACCCAAGGAGATCCAAAAAAATGCTGAAGAAAATAACATGTTAAAAACCAGCATAAGCCAAATGGATGAAACAGTTCAAAAAGTTATTGAGCAGAAGAATGCTTTAAAAAGCAGAACTGGCCAGATGGAAGAGGAGATAAGAAAGCTCTCTGAGGAAAAGAAATCCTTCAGACAAAGAATGGAACTGAGGGAGGTTATTGATTTTATGAGAAATCAGGACACAATACTTCAAAACCAAAAGAATGAAAAATTAGAAGAAAATGTGAAACATTTCATTGAAAAAACAACTGATATGGAAAACAGATTTAGAAAAGATAATTTAAAAATTATTGGAATAGCTGAAAGTCATGATCAGGAAAAGAGCCTTGACATTATTTTCAAAGAATTACTACTGGAAAATTGCCCTGATATCCTAGAAGCAGAGGGCAAAATAGAAATTGAGAGAATCCACCAATCTCCCTGGGAAAGAGGTACCCCCCCCACCCAGGAATATTATAGCCAAGTTCCAGAACTCCCAAGTCAAAAAGAAAATATTACAAGCAGCCAGAAGGGCACAATTAAAATACTGTGGAGCTGCAGTCAGGATCACACAGGATTTAGCAGCAACTACATTAAAGGCTCATAGGACTTGGAATATAATATTCCAGAAGACAAAAGAGCTTAGAATGCAACTGAGAATCAACTACCCAGCAAAACTGAATGTCTTCTTCCAGGGAAAAAGATGGACTTTCAATGAGCCAGGGGAATTTCAAATGTTCCTGTTGGAATGGCCAGAGCTGAACAAAAGGTTTGATCTTCAAATACAGGACTTAGGTGAAGCATAGAGAGTGGAGGAGAAGGGGAAAATATGATGATGAACTACATGTATTCCTGTATAGAAAAATGATACTGATAATACTCATATGAATCTTCTCATTTAATAGAGTAGGTAGAAGGAGCTTTTATAGATGAAGCACAGGAGAAAGCTGAATTTGAAGATAAAATTTGGTGTAAAAATGGAGTCAATAGTAAAAAGGAAAATGTAATGGGAGAAGAAAAAGGAGAGGTGGAATAGGCTAAGATATCTCATATAATAAGATATTTCTTTATTACAATGAGCTATTGCAATGATTTGGAAAGAAGGAAGGCAAAGGGAAATGAGGGAATCTTTGCTCTCATCAGTGGTGGCTAGGAGAGGAAACAGCATATATACTCAATGGGTCATAGACATCTGGAGTAAGAAGGAGAGAAGGGGGACAGGGGGAAAGGGGGGAATGTGAGTGATGGAGGAGAGGATGGATCATGGGGGGAGGATGGTCAGATATAACACATTTTCTTTTTTACTTCTTGCAAGGGGCTGGGGTTGTATGGCCTGTCTGTGACCATAGGGCCGGGTGAATGTTGGACCTAAGGGGTGATATATAGGTTTTGGGCCTCTTGGCCCCAGGGCTGGGGATCTGTCTGCTGCGCCACTCAGCTACCCTACAGCAGAGACAGAGTGAAAGGAGAGAGAAAATATAGTACATGGGAGTGGAGAAGTATGAATGAAGGGAGTTGCAATCAGCAATGGCAAAGGTGGGAAAATATGGAAGTAACTTTTGTGATGGACTTATCTTAAAGAATGTGATCCACCTGCGACAGAGCTGGTGGCATTGGAACACAGACTGAAGCACATTCATTATTATTATTATTTTTTGGGGGGTGTTGCAGGGCAAATGGGGCTGGGTGGCTTGCCTGGGTCCACACAGCTGGGTGATTGTTGCATATCTGAGGCCAGATTTGGACCCGGGTGCTCCTGGTTTAAGGGCCAGTGCTGTGTCCATCACCTGGCCACCCCTACAATTATTATTATTATTACCATTTTATTTTGGGTCTTTTTTTTTGTTTTTTTTCAGGGCAATGGGGCTGGGGTGGCTTGCATGGGATCACACAGCTGCATGATTGTTGGGTGTCTGGGGCTGGATTTGGGCTCAAGTGCTCCTGGTTCCAGGGCCAGTGCTCCATTCACTGTGCCACCTGGCCATACCTACTATTATTATTAATATTATTATTTTAATTTTAATTTTTTTCTCTACCCTTTAATTTATCGCTCATGCAGGTCTATATTTTTTGGGGAGAGGGGTATTATGTTTACTCTTAAACAAGAATGTTTTAGTAATGTATAAAAAATTATTTGTACAAAATAAGAATAAATAAATAAATAAATGAAAAAATAAAGAAGAAAGCCAGCGGGGGTGGGGGGTGGGGGATCTCTTTCAGGAGATGATTGATAGATTCTTTCAATTTCTATTTTACTCTCTTGTTCCAGAATATCAGTGCCGTTTTCCTTGATAATTTCTTGAAAAAGAATTTCTTGGTTCTTTTTTTGATTATGGCTTTCAAATAGTCCAATAATTTTAAAAAGTATTTCTCTTGAATCTATTTTCCAGGTCAGTTGTTTTTCAATTAGATATTTTACATTTTCTTCTATTTTTTTCATTCTTTTTCTTGATTATTTTTTGATTTCTCATAAAGTCCTTAGCTTCTATTTGTTCAATTCTAATTTTTAAGGAATTTTTTTCTTCAATGGTCTTTTGTACCTTCTTTTCCAATTGGCCAATTCTACTTTTTAATAAGTTTTTTTTCCTTCAGGGAATTTTTTTTTGCTTCTTTATTCCATTTGCCTTAGTCTGTTTTTAAGGTGTTATTTTCTAAGTATTCTGTTGAATTCATTTTTCATGATTTTTAATGCATCACTTTCATTTCTCTTCTTTTTTCCTCTGCCTCTTTTACTTGATTTTCAAAATCTTTTTTGAGTTATTCCATGACCCTTGTGAAACTAATTAATACCTTTCTCGAAGTTTTGGATCTGGGAACTTTGACTTTGTTATCTTCTTTGGAGTGTATTTTGTTCTCCTTTGCCATCCTAGTAACTTTTTATGTTCAGGACTTTTTTTTCTCTTGTTTGCTCATATTTCCAGTCTATTACTTGACTTTTAACTCTTTAAAAATAGGACTCTATTTTCTGTGTGAAGGGTGCACTATCCCAAGTTTCTGGCGTTTTTGTGCAACTGTTCTTTAGAAATACTCCTAGGGATTTGTAGGTTTTCATTTTTTCCAATGTGGTATGATCTTCTGGATTGTGCTCTGATCTGTGAATGACCACTAGCACTCAAGAGACCTGTTCCACTGTGGCTACAAGCTCTGATGTGTTAGTGCTACTCTTTCCCCCAAGACTGCCACTTGGGACTGCAACTTGATTCAAGTATGGGCAAAGCCACAGAGTCCTGCCTCAGTGCTGCCCAAGAGACCCCTGTAATCTCCTTCTGTTTAGTTTTTTTTTTAGACACCCCCCCCCCCCCTTATTGTCTGTAAGCTGAGATTTCTAGAAGCAGCTACTGCCACTGCTGATTAAATGACTCCCAAGGCCTGCTCCTGGTTTGCTAGGACCAGGACTATGCTGTAATAATCTGTGCTGGAGTACATTCTTCTCTTACCCTAATGCAAAAGACATTTCCTGCAAACTTTCTAAGTTGTCTTGGGATGCAAAATTATTTTCCTTCATCTTTTTGTGTAACTCTAGAATCTGTTTAGAGTCATGATTTAAAGGTATTTGGAGGAGTTTGGGGGGAAAGTTCAGGTGAATCTCTGCATTTATTCTGTCATCTGACTTTGCCCCAATAGCACAGTTATATAGACTTTAAGGCTTATAAAGGACTTTGTTAAATACACAGTAGCTCCAGAAAGAAGGTTGCTGTAGACATTATTATCCCTACTTTGAAGACACAGAAAATGGACTCAGAAAATAGGGCTTGTACATGGTCACATAACTAGTGAGCTTTCAAAGTCCTGTGTTCTTTTTCATTCAACCATGCTCTTCAAATATAAGAAATGGCAAATTTTCCCTTTGTGCCCCCCTTGGGAAAAGAGTTTGATTTCTCAGAATTTCAGTTAGTTTCTGAGAATTTCAGTCCTTACTACTTCTGCATTTTACTAAAGAAATTTTAATGTCTGTTCAAGGTTTTTATCATGACTTCATGGGGAGATCCCTGAGACACTGAGATTCTGTCACAGGTGATTTCTTAGACATTTAGGGTAGTAATAACAATCTTCATTTCCATGGTGCTTTCAAGTTTGCACCTTGCTTTTGTTACTCCAATGCTATGAGGTTGGTCATGCCAGTGTTATTATTTCTTTTTTTCACAATTGAGAAAACTGAAAGTTTCAGGGAGAAATGATTTGTACATGGTCATCTAGCAAATAAATACTGGAGAAAGGCAATAGATCCAAATCTTTGACCTCTAAGTTTAGCAGTGTCTCCTTTATTCTATGCTTTCTTTGAGGATGTAAAAGTGATCCCAGCTGTGTTTGGTTTTGGGCGATAGGGTGGGGTGGTTTATGGGCTACTTGATTTTTGCAGCAGTTGCCTACACCCAGACTGTACCCTTTATTTGCTGGAAAGGCATCGGCTGAGAAGCAATAACCTGTGAACTTACTTGAGACTTTGAACTCTATTCTATTCTTCTATTGTCTTGATAAAATTAATGTACCAGCCTCATGCAGCTTCTTCCTCTCATTGAAAGTTTTTAATGGGGGTATAAGGGAAGAGGATGCTCTAATAGGAGCATGATTTCTGCCTTCAGGTATCTACTTGAAGGTTAGAGTATTCTTGTCTTGAATGTCCATTTGTCCATGTTCCTCTCTCAGTAATAGTTCTCTTCCCCATAACTTCTTGGAGGATCTCAGCTTTACCACTGCCAAAGTCAATAAGCCAGGCTGTTTCTGGCAGCTGAGTTATCTGTTAATTTCTTTACTATGTCTCCCCTCCTGTCCTATTTCAAATCAAATCACTATTTATCTCCTTGTCTTGGGTCTTTTCCTATCTTTGGAGGAATTTGATAAAAATAAGATATCTTTGCTCTGTTTCCATATAAGATCATGTATATTTTTTCTCATTAGACTTTGGGGTTTAGAATGACTCAGGAGGAGGTGATATGTGTGTGTATATACACATATATAATGAATATATTTATATTTGTAAATACATATACATTTACAGTTGCAAGTATTTATAAATGTATATTTATAGATGTATATATCTATAAATATATGAAATGTAGTGTCAGTGTGTGTGTTTGTGTTTGTGTGTGTATAACAGGGGACTGGCTAAATGAGAACCTATTGCTTTTGTGCATGCAGAAGATGCTCACTTGATGCAATTCCAAATATAAAATCATGTGCCCATATTCTGTGATAGATTGTGTAGTAAGTGGCTTAATCTTCCAACTTATGTTTATATTAAGTATGACCACATAGTCCTATAATGACTTTTGTCCCTGATGTGTCTATTATTTCTTGCCCTAAGTAAAGACTATTAAAGTGGTTTGGAAGCTTTAAAAGGGTCTGGAGAGCACCAGGGAAATTGGAATCCATGTCTGAGTTTGTAGATATTTGAACCCAGAAAGATCCAGTTGTTTGATTCATATACATTGATTTCTGTAGGCAAGAGACTAACTTCATCTACTGACCATGCTGCATTTTGAAAAACAAACAAACAATAGCACAACAACAAACTTGGTGGGGCAAATGCTTGCAGCAGCTGTGTTGTTTGAGACAAATTTCTCCAGGGATTGAAATGGTATAGAATGTGGGTATGCCCCTTGGATTTTGAGGGAAATATTTTGTATTTCTATTCTTGTTACAACTTCTAAGTAAATATTTCTTTGTAATAACTGTTTGAGATTGGCTAGCTAAACGATAATAGAACACTAATCAATGGTGTTAGTCACATTAAGGAGATATCTGGCACTAAGGATTTGATATTTGGGAGAACACACTTGACTAGGAGCTTAAGCTACTAGCATTAAATATATATATGTATGTGTGTATATGTATTTATGTATATGAGGCATATGGAGAACACAGTGGTTGGAATCAGGAAAGCTTGAGTTCAAATCTGGCCTCAGACACTTAATAGCAGGGTAAATGTATCCTCTAGTAGAAAGCGAACTCCCTGAAGGCAGGAATTATTTCATTTTCATTTTTTTTCTTTCAAGCATCATTGTGCTTGACACATAAGTATTTAATTTGATGAACTGAGATTAATAGGATTGGAAATTGCATCAAGATCAGGTAATGGGAATTAGGTAATGACAACATTATTATCCCTATTAGAATTATAAAATTCTGAAACTGAAAAATTAGTTGATGGTGAGGATAGTACAATGAAAAAAAAGCAATGGCTTTTCAGTTAGAAGAACCTGGGATCTTACCCACCCTATCCATGAAGTTTTCTACTTGCAAGATCTTAGGCATACCATAAAATCTCTCTGGGACTCAGTTTCTTATCTGTAAAATGAGGGGATTATACTTGACGGCCTTTGAAGTCCTTTAAAGGGTCAGATCTATGATTCTATGATCCTATTCTGTGCAGCCACAGAGATAGTGAAGTGTTGAAGCCAGGACATAAAATCTTCAAACTTTATTTCAATTTCTCTTTCCAGCATACCATGAATGTCACTGGACTTATCCAAATAGATTTAGGCTCCAGCAAGGCAGCCAAGAGCAAAATAGTTCTCCTACCTTTATACTTGAAAATATTGGATGCCCACAAAAGGGCACTATTTCCCTTGATCAGATCAAGTTGATTTCATCACACTGGCTCAACTATCATCTCTATGCAAATGACTTCCAGATATATCTATTCATCCATCTATCCATCCATCTATCCATCTATCCATCCATCCATGTCTGTCTGTCTGTATTTCTATCTTTCTAATTATTCCTAGAAATGTTTACTAGGGGAATCTTTTTTTTTTTTTTACTATGAATATCTCTGTGTATTCTGGGGACTTACAAGTTTACTACCAGGGACTCATTTCAACAAGTAATTTAGAAAATTCACTTATTATGGATGCTATTTGTGCAGAGAGAGAGTGTGTGTGTGTGGTAGGTGCTGGAAATAAAAAGATGAAAAATGATGTAAACCCTGCCCTGAAGAAGCTAATTATTTACTAGTGGGGCTGTACCTTTTTATATCTCTTATATGACTGAGCACTAGGTTAGACACAAGGGTTACATGCAGTTATCTCAGGAGTCCTTCTTCCTTATAGACCAGGAAGTTGCTAGTTATGACATTTCATCTCTGGCTTCTATGCAGGAAAAAATTCTAGCCAGGATCTCCATGTCTGGAATCAATTGGAGCTTCATTTTTGGCTCATAGAATATTTTGCTACCTACAAAGAACCTGCTCAGACATCACCTCCTACATAAGACCTTTGTTAATCTCTAGAGTTGATGGCACTTTCTCATGTAGTTACTCTGTATAAATTTTGCATTTGGTCACTTGATTACTTCCTTTATCAGTCTGGCTGGAAGTGCAATGAACTCTATTGCTGTTCAGCACCTGCTCTGCTTTTGACAGGGACCATTTTGGTCCCTCCTTAGGTGACCTGGTTGTCTCCTGCTACTAGGGGCTCTCCATATTGGTGCAGGACTTAGAGAGAATCTTTCATTTTCTTTAGCCCACTGGAACTTACAACTCTTGAGTCCTGATGTTTCACCAGCTGCCCCCACCCCCCAAAGACAGAGACTGCTGAATTTGTCACAATGTCTGATAATCATTTGTACTTGTATGTGGATGTGTGTGTTGTTGTGTATCTGTGTATGTGTGTAAGTGCGTACATATGTTTGCACATGTATTTAGATATGTATTGGGTATGTAGATATATATGTGTGTACATTTGCATGTGTATATATGAATATGTGTGTATCATGTATGTGTTTGTATGTGTTTATATGTGGTATGTTTGTCTATGTATAGGGAATTAGATTGGGGGGAGATGCTTCAGTCATTCAGTCAAAAAGAATAAGCACTTATGTACCAGTTCCAGATAGGGAAGATGCAAAACCTAAAGAAGAGAAAATACTCAGAAGACGAAAGTGATCAAAAGTGGCAAATTCTTTGGAAAGATAGAGAGAGAGAGATGGGGAACTGAGAGGTCATTAGACGTGGCAATTAATAGGTCATTGGAAAAAGGCAGTTTCAGTGGAATGATGAGTTAGAAGTCAGATTGAAGAGTGTTTAGAATACACTGGGAGGAGAGGAGAGAAATGAAGACAGTATGCACAACTTTCTGAAGAATTTTTATCAAAAAGTAGATGATATCTAGCTAGAAAGAATTGTAGGATCACAGAAGAATTTTTTTTAAAGAACGGGTGAGACATAGCTATATTTGTAGGCAAGAGGGAAAAAAGTCAATAGATGGACTTTGAAGATAGGAAGGGTGATGATGATCATGGGAGTAATTTGTTAGAATTTAGAGGGGGTGGGACAGCTAGATGGCACATTGGATAGAGCAGCAGCCCTGGAGTCAGGAGGACCTGAGTTCAAATCTGGCATCAGACACTTAATAACTACCTAGTTGTGTGATCTTGGGCAAATCACTTAACCCATTGCCTTGAAAAACCAAAAACACCCCCCAAAACAAACTAAAAGAAGATAGAGGGGGCAATGGGATTCAGAATGCATATAGGAGAGCAAAATTTGGCAAAACGAGGGGCTACTTTTTTAGGATCATATTGTTGAGAAAGGTGATTGAATGATATGTGATGATGATGATGATGATAACTTAGGAAGTATCAGAGAATATCCTCAATTTTTTTCTGTGAAGGATGAGGTAACATCCTCAGGGAAGATGGTTGAGGAAGGAGGTGATGTGAGAGGGTTCAGGATAAATGAGATTTGGAATAGTCACTATGGAGAATGGATTAGTAAATCAGTAAGAAATAAAATAATTGCCTTGCTGAAGTGAGGGCCCAGTTTAGATAACATTAATTTGTAATAATTAATCAGTACAGTTCCATGACTTCTTCCAGCTCTGCTCTACTCTGCATGTGAACAAGAATGATGACCATAGATGGAAAGAGTGAATCAGATCTGGGATTTAGAAAGACATGATTAGCAAAAAGATAAGAGGGTGAGATATTTGACAGGAGAAGATAGTGTTGAGCTAAATTAGTTCTCCCATAGGTCAAAAGTATGGAAGACTATGGAAGAGAGGAGAGCATCACCAGTGCTGGAAAAGAACTTAAAAGTGGAGGGAGTAGAGGTCATGAGGAGAACAAACAATAGGTTTAGGAGTTGAAAGGCATAGGGAAAAATGGAATGATAATAGATTATGATCTGTTAAAGGAATTTCAGAATTCACCAATGTAGAAATACAATACTTGTTTATGATAGCAAGATCAGGAATATTAACACCTTCATGAATAGCTGAGGTAAAGTGGACAAATAGATCATGGGAACTGAATATATTAAGAAACTGTGAAGTTAAGGTATTTAAGAGAGCATCATATGCCAAAATCTCTAATTTGGATATAGAAGTTGGGGTGGAGAGAAAAACTTTGAGCTAGTTATTGAAGTCATTGATGAAGGGAAAGCAAATGTCTTAAAGGTCAATAGATAATGACCACAAAGATCTGAATTGGGTAGTAAATTTGGAAATCATGAACATCGGTGGAGGAGTAGATACTCAGAGATGGTGGTAGAGAAGAGTTTGAAAATGCCAATGGGAAATTAGGAATATTTCATTTTCCTATATTGGCCAATGAATTGAGAGAAAAATGAAAGTACAATCTGTATTAGAATACAAGACAATACAACAAATATTTATTAAGTATATTGGTCAGTGTTAAGCACTGACAATACAAATAAGAATAAGAACAGTTCATGCTTTCATAGAGTTTATAGTTTAATAGAGGAAGACAAAAATAATAAAAGGAAGTAGACAGGATAAGAGCAGAGGGTACATGACTTGGGGGCATGATTATTATAGAGAAGTCTCCAGGGGGCACAGCTAGTAGGAAATTAAGAGTAGACTGAACTTTTGAGGCCCTCATACCCACCTTTTTTTTTTTTGAGGCATTTTGGTGTAAGTGATTTGCCTAGGATCACACAGTTAAACTAAGGTCTCCTGACTCCAGGGTTGGTGCTTTATTTATTATGTCGCTAGTTGCTCTTAAGCCCTCTTTATGAAGAGGTTTGAGAGAAATTTTTGCTTCATTCTCCATCTCTCTGGTCAAAGGGACAAAGACATGAGAATACTGATGAGATGCAAGTACCAAACTGGGGTAATCTATATGAAAATTAATCTCCTGATGATAGGGACAAGGTGATAGAAACATGATGATGGGAGCATAGAATTCATGAAGTGTAGTTGATATGGTGAATGAAGCACTGTCATCACAAGGAGGCTAGATATTAAAGAGTATTTTGGAGACCGGAAAGAATGTGAAAGGAAGAGGGTTAAAATGAAAGTTTTTAAATTATGAAACAAGAATTCCAGAAACCACAGTAGAAAGGGTGGGAACACTTGAAGTGGGGAATTGGAGAGAGAGAATTGGATTGATATGGATGGGAGTAAGAAAGTGGACATTTGGGGACAGAATGAGATATGTTCATTGGTTACTCTCCATTTTCTATCATAGGCTCTGCCTCCACCAGAATAAGATAACCTGAAATCTCATCACCATGAAGACCTACTTAGCTTTTGACACACATCAACTGAGTTGCTTCTTCTCTCTGGAGGATGTAGCAAAAAACTCCTCCCAAAGTTTTCCTATATAGAGAGCTCAGAATTTTTCAGGTAACTCTCCATTTTCTATTAATGATGCTGCTTGGTTTTGACTCCAGTCAGCATTATGTCCTTATGCTGGGTATTTTTCTGGTGGTATCTCCCCTTTTAGTTTGCTTTTATGTTTTGTTTTCTCCATTAGATTATGACCTCTTTGAAAGCAAGGGTTGTTTTTTCTTTATTTTATTTGTATCCCCACTGCTTAGCACAATGGTACAGTGGATAGAATTCTGGTCCTTGAGTCAGGAAGACTCATCTTTGTGATTTCAAATCCTTCTTGAGACACTTTAATAGCTGTGTGACCTGGGCAAGTCACTTAACCCTGTTTGTTTCAGTTTCCTTATCTGCAAAATGAGCTGGAGAAGGAAATGGCAAATCACTCCAATATTTTTGTTAAGAAAATCCCAAATGGAGTCCCAGAGAGTCTGACATCTGAAAAAAAAAGACTCATTAACAACAACAACAACAAATAAATGTTTATTGAATTGAATTAGCAGCTAGGAATGGCTAAGAATTTCATCTACAAGATCATTTATATGTGATCATCCAGCCTTGTTATGAGGACTTCTAATGAAGGAAGATCCATTTTCTTCTGAAGAAATTCATTCCTCTTTTGGATAGCCCTAAAATTAAGGAAGTTTTTTAATACATTAAATCTAAATTGTACTTGCAACTTCCACCTGCTGCTAGTTGTTCTGCCCTCTGGAGCCAAGCAGAACAATCCTAATCATTTTTCCATATAACTTTTCAGTTACTTGATTTTAGCTTTCATGCCTCCTCTCAATTTTTTCAGGCTAAAACATCTCCATTCCTTCAACTGATTTTTATACAACATGAGGGAGACTTTTATTGTCCTATTTATCTTCTTCTGGTTGCTCTCCAGCTAATCAATATTATATTTTAAAAATGGTGCCCAGGGCAGCTAGGTTGCATAATGGATAGAGCACTGGCCCTGGAGTCAGGAAGACCTGAGTTCAAATCCAGCCTTGGACACTAAATAATTGCCTAGCTGTGAGACTTCAGGCAAGCCACTTAACCACATTGTCTTAAATTAAAAAAAAAGTTTAAAAAAATGGTGCCCAGAACTGAATATGATACTACAGATGTAGTCTGCTTATGACTGAAAACATAGAATTATTGCTTTCCTAATACTGTATGCTTTGTCTCTCAATGTAACCTGAGATTTCATTAGCTCTTTTGTCATCCATATCACAATGTTGACCCATAGTGAGTCTGTTAAACCACTAGACTGTTTTCAGACAAAACTTCTATCTAGACATGCCTCCCATTTTTCTTCAACTTGTTGTTCTTATTCTTGTTCTCCTCCTCTTTTTTCTTCATACTCGTCCTCCCTATCATCATTGTTAGCTTTTATATAAAATTTTAAGGTTTGCAAAACACCTTTCAAATATTATCTCAGTTGATCTTTAGAAAAATACTGGAGGCAGGTGCTGCTAATCATCTTATTTTACAGTTGAAAAAACAGAGGCAGAAGAGGTTCAGTGACTTGTCCAGATTACCCAGCTAGTAAGTGTCTGAGGCCAGATTTGAAATCATTTTTTCTTAACTCCATGTCTAGCAGTCTATCTATGGCATCACATCTGCCTTTAGTAGATATCTTGGACTCAAACATGGGAATCCACATTTATCCCTAATAAATTTCATCTCATTAGGTTCAATCCAACATTTGAACAAGGCAAAAGTATTTATGGATGCTAACTTTGCAACTGTGTTAGCTATTCTAAACTCCAATAGCATGCTTTCTAGATTTGTGTTATATGTAAATATTAAAAATTTGTGCTTTGATTCAAGTAATTTAGAACCAATTATTTTCAATGAAAGGAAGCTTGTAACAGAGGTTTCTTTAATGATCCTATAGTAACTATACATATTCCACTGTGTGCCAAAAAATAAATTTTATCTTGTAATGGAATACTCTCAATTTTCTTAACTTCTTTAATCAATTGGCCAATTCTGACTGATGGTGTGAGAATGGATTGACTCATTTGTAACTGTGGCATTTAGGCAATAAAACTGGTGACTTGCAATCAAAAGCATTGGATCATGAGGTACTATGAATGCAAGTATGACCTCAGACACCTTGAGAAACAGATTTATTGGGTAACTTTGATTTAGCTTAGTGAGCATTATCCACCTAGAATTGAATGATTTGCCCCCAGGCTCAGATGTACAGTGACCAATACAGGAGAATGAGAACATAGTTTGTTCACAAATAAATAGATTTAGTACATGTGAAAATAATGGTTTTCAGTAAGCAGTAAAAACTGGAAAAATTAAGAAGGGCATTTTCAAAAACATGGTATTTGAGCTGGATCTTGGAGGGTTCAAAGAAGCAGGGGGAAATAGAACATTTCAGTTATGGGGGACAGTATCAAGACAGGAGGAAAAATTTAATTTTGAGGACCTCTGCTGAGGTCCTTTCTACAACTCTTTTTTCTTCATTAAATCTTTGACCTTACTATTCACTGACTACTTTTCTTCTACCTTTAGATATCAACAAGTCCCCTCTATCTCTTTCATTTTAAATTAAAAAAAAATTTTAATTCAGTTTTATTTTATTTTCAGTTTCAGATTCACTTCCATCATCCCTTCCTCCCACCCCCAATTTAGAAGGCAAGAAATACATAACTCATTGCAAATATTGTCATGCAAAACATCCCCCCTCTTTATCTTCCTTAAACCCTATTTTCAGTACTTGGGTCACAGCAATAGCTCTCTTTTACTTGGGTAGTACCTAAACTAAATTATTCAGAATAATGTTCAAAGCCTTGTTATCTCAAAGCACAGGGAACAGATTACTGAGTCTGAAGTCAGGTAGAACTGAATTCCAATTCAGCCTCAGATACTTAATAGTTGTGTGACCCTAGACAAGCTACTGTTTGACTCATTTTCCTCATTGTAAATAACACTTAACTCTCAGGATTTTTGAGAAGATCAAAAAAAAAATTCTGACCTGTAATAGGCGTCAAATAAATGTTTGTTCCATTCCTCCTTTTCCTTTCTCTCCCTATCTTTCATTTCATATTCCATGACTTCCCTAATGGAACTAAGTGGTAAGTAGGAAGGTTGGGCTTCATATCTGGCCTCAGACACTTGCTATGAGACCACGGGCAAGTCATTTAACCCTGTTTGCTTCAGTTTTCTTATCAGTTTTCATCTGAGAAGAAAATTTACAAACTACTCCAATATCTTTGCCACAAAACTCCAAATTGGGTCACAAAGAGTTGAACATGACTGAAAAATGATTGAATAGCAATGACAACAAAAACAAGACTTCTTTAAACTGATAATCTTTTCCTTCCTCTCTATACCCCCCTCTATTGTTGTATATTCCCAGCTAGATGGTAAGCTTCTTTAGGACAAGAGCAATACGTTTATTTCTTCATTTCCAGCTCTCAGGATAGTAGGTCAATTTTTATTCATGATAGCCAATCAAACCTTCCTGTTAGAGTTTAATATTAATGAGGTTACATTAAACATAGTCCTGTAAAATCTTCACAAAGCTAATTTGAAACATGAATGTGATATGGGTCAAGGGGATATTATTTATACATCATCAAGAAATTTTCAGGTGAACTGGTATAACTGTCAAATTGAGATTTATAAAAGAATAAGTCTGATCATGTCATTCTCTGTTCATTAAACTCTTAAGGACTCCAAGTTACATAAACACTGTTTAGTATGGGAAAGGGGAAAGGAGGAAGGAATGGATGAAACCTTTATTAATCTCTTGCTATGTGCCAGACTGTGTTGGCACAATGTCTGACCTGTAGTAGGCACCTAATAAATGTTTGTTCCTTTGCTCCTTTCCCTTTCTCTCTCTATCTTTCATTTGATATCCCATCACTTCCCTAATTGGGCAGCTTGGTGGTATGAGTCAGGAAAACTCAGTTACTTAGTTCAAATCTGGCCACGGACACTTACTTGCTGTGTGACCCTGGCAAATATTATCTCATTTGATCTTCATGATAATCCTGTGTCATTTGTTATTATTACCACTTTACAGATGAAGAAACTAAGGCCAAACAGTGGTTAAATGACTTCCCACACAGCTAGTAATTTAGACAGGATTGGAAGTCCAGTCCTCCTGATTTCAGGCATAGCACTCTGTCTACTGAATTCACCTAGAAACCTGTGTGAAGCTTTTGTTTAAAATTCATCCTTCAAATTTGCTCTAGTCAAGCCGCCATTCTTGCTCATTCCCATATATGGTATTCTGTGCCCTGTCATTTTTCCTTTGTCCCTCAAACTTGAAATGCATTGCTTCATTTCCTCCTCTTAGAATCCCTAGCATCCTTCAAGGCTTGGCTGAAATGTCACCTTCTCCAGGAGGCTAATCCAGGCCTTCCTGGTTGCTAGGGTTTCCTCCTCTCACCCCAAATTACCTTGTATTTATTTAGGATAATGGGAGCATAGCTTCAGAATTGGCAGGGACTTCAGAGGTCATCTAAATCAATCCCTTCATTTTATAGAAGAGGAAACTGATCTCAGAGCAGTTAGGGACTTGCCCCAGGTGATATACTGTTTCCCTTCAGTAGAATGTAAAACTCCCCAAGGGCAGGGACTTTTTTTATGGTATGGTCAGGGGACAGAATGCCAACACTGGAGTCAGAAGAGATACATTTGTATGATTCTGGGCATGTCTTTTAATCCTGTTTGTCTTGTTTTTCTTATCTGTAAAATGAATTGTTGAAAGAAATGGCAACCTAGTATAAGTATCTTTGCCAAGATATCCCCTAATTGGATCATTAAGGTATAGATATGCCTGAAAAACAACTCAATAAATCCTTAGCCCCTACCAGAGTGCCTAGCACGTGATAGATAACAAATACATACATATTAACTGAAAGACTTTTAATAGATGAATGAATCTGAGAAGACAATTTAACTCAGCTTATGATATTCCAGGTATGGAAATGTTTCTCAATGAATCCATCAGCAAGCATGTATTAAGAATCTAATACATGACAGGTACTATGTTAGACTCTGGACATACAAATTCGATGAAGTGAAACAATCCCTCATCATAAGGGACTGACCCAAGGGAAAGGGATCTAATGAGTCCCACACATTTACAAAATCATTAACTTTCATTTATTTACTTCATTACTAGAGGTACTCTCTCCATTAATGCAGATTGTAATACATGAATTCTTCCTCAGCTATCTTGTGTGATTCTTATCTATACTTTTCCCAAAGGTGATCCACAAAATATCCATCTGACATGTTGAAGCCTTTCTCTAAGTGTTTTTGTGTTTTATGGGCACCATCTGAACATTTCACAGGCACTATCTGTGATACATTGTTTATGCTTGTCCATTGTTTTTTCTTCTCCTATATTTTTCCAATGATATACCTTGCCATATAGTTTCTTGACCATAGATCACCAAGGGGATATGCCAAATCCTGTTTATGCCCAATGACCACTTAAATGTTGTCCTTAGGGTCATCTCCAACTTTGACTTTTTTGGAGAGTACTGTGTTCCAAGATTTGCAATCACATAGTACCATCAGAATATTTATTTTTCAAGAATGAATTTCTGCTTTAGGAAACAGCTTGGAACCATATTGTTGATGTTTTTCTATTCCATAGTGGAGTGTGTTACTAAACAATGAATGAGGGAAAGCTGGAATTTTTCTTTGGTGAGGTGAGCATGATGAATTTTCATTTTCAGTAACATAATGGAAAACAAGGAATATATGATTAAATTTTCCATAGTTAGGACTATGTTCAGTATGATCTCTAATAACCACTATTGCAAAGAAGTTTTTTGGAAGTCAGGCAGCTAAATGGTATAGTGGAGTCAGAAGACTCATCTTCCTGAGTTCAAATCCAGCTTCGGACACTAACTAGCTGTATGACCCTCCGCATATCACTTAACTTGTTTGACTTAGTTTCTCTTATGTAAAATGAACTGGAGAAGAAATTGGCAAATCACTCTCATATTTTTGTCAAGTAAGACCTTGAATGGAATCAGACACAACTGAAAAGTGACTAAGCAACTTTTAGAAAATCATTGATCTTCAAAAGAAATTTGTAATTAATTTCTCTTTTTAAGGTGCTGAAAAAAAGCAAGTACAGAAGGAAGCATTTATTAAGTATCAGGCACTATGTTAAGCACTTTAAAGATTTTATCTTATTTGATCTTCACAACAACCATGGTGTTCCCATTAGTCCCATTTTATGGTTGAAGAAAAGATGACAGAAGTTACATGATTTACCCAGGGTCACCAACTGGTAGGTGTCTGAGGCTAAATTGAAGTTCAAATTTTCTTGCCTCAAGACTCAGTGTTCTATATAACCATTGTGCCAGCTAGTTGCCTTTTCAAGATTATTAAAACCACCTAATACTTTTGGGATGCCCTTTATTTCAGATTAATTTACTTGTGTTCAGGTTGTTCTCTTCTTGTCAGTAGAATGTAAACATCTTGAGAACAGAAACTATTTAGTTTATGTCTTTGTAACCCCAATACAAAGCCCAGAGAAGGAACTTAATAAATGCTCATTTAATTGAATGATTGCATGGTAGAGAAAGTATTGAATTTGGATACAAGGCATCAAAGATTATAGATTTGGAGCTGGAAGGAATCTCTTTTAGTCCTATTTTAATGATGAGACACCATGCGATTTTCCATACGTCATGGGTAGTAATGGCAGGAATGGAATTTGAACCCTGATTCTGCTTCCATTGTTCCACACTTCTTCTCTTGGTCCTGAATCTCCATTTTCTTAATTACTAGCTCTGTAAGTTAACACCTCTTTGGGTTCAACTTCCTCATCTGTAAAATAAGGAATTAGAGTAGATGAACTGGTCCCTTCCTGTGAAAACCTATGATTCAAGATCTCATAAGTGAAAGAGGGAAGATGCAATTAGAAGTGGTAATCTCAGAAGTTAAGAGGAAAAAATGGATGCCACTCCTCACTGGTCATGACAGGGTTAGTCCAGGGTAGGAGTTGAACATAAATTAGTATAAAGAACCAGACAGGGAGGAGCAAAGTTGGAGAGAGTTGATATGAATCATACAGGTTAGGGTAGAGGGAGAAAAGTGTAATTATTTGTATACAAGTAAGAGTCAGACAATAAAATAACAACAAAAAGTTAACTTTTGATGTTAGTTAATGGATGTAAAGGTAAATGTCAGGGATTTTTATGCCTTCATCAAATTCTGAGAACTTCACATTTTGCATCTCTTTCAAGGAAAAGGTTGCAAAATTGTCTTCTTCATGATGGTTGATTCATAATTGATGGAGTTCAGAGAGGAAAAAGGAAGCAAAATGAACTATTTTTAGTTACAGTTGGAAAAATGAGGAAAAAACAAAAAATTGGGTCATGGTATATCAGACAGACTGATGTAGCTAACTACATTCTTGGTTCTGGCTTGATGACTTTCCAAATCTATTTCCCCGATACTAGGGCCTATCTCTTGAACCCATCTTGTACTTATTTCTATGAGAAATTTCTACATACATGGAAACTTTTTTCATCACTTTGTTCCTTTTTGGTAGGGATTATATAAGATTTTAAGAAGATATATTTTGGTCTTCATTTAAATTCCACAGTTCCTTCTCTGGATATGGATGGTATTTTCTAATAAAGGTATTTTAAAATTGTCTTTGATTACTGTACTACTGGAATGAACACTTAACAATTAGCAATTGGTTAGTAATCGCCCCATGATGTTGGTGTGTATAATGTTCTTTTGGTTCTGCTCATTTCATTCTGCATCAATTTATTCAAATTCTTCCAGGCTCTTCTGAAATCCCATCCCTCATGATTTCTTATAGATTGATGGACATCCCCTCAATTTCCAATTCTTTGCCACTACAAAAAAAAATTGTTATGGATAGTTTTGTATTTGTAGGATTTTTACTCTTTTTTCCATGATCCTTGCAGGATATAGACCCAGGAGTGGTACTGTTGGATGAGAGAGTTTCTTAATAGCTCTTAAGGAAAAACTAACCTAACTTCCATGGAGAAGGAGAATAGGATATTTCATTACCTAGCATGACCCTGAGATAGATCCTGGCTGTTGGTCACAGAGGGGTTGAGACTCAGTCTATTAAAATGGTTATTTAGTAATAACTCTTGGCTTTCTTGGGACAAAGATTTAGAGATAGTTCTAACTAACATTTGCAGATATCTGTACATTTATCTTGGATACTTCTGAAGTTGGCTTCCTAATACAATTATCTTTAGTAATCCTGGCAGTAGATGTGCTTCTGAAAAATCAAACCTCTTCTTGTAATTTAAAAGTATTCCTACTGCCTTAACTAACAATTTTGAGTCATGTGACTTGTATTAGCTTATAACTTCAGAGAAATGCTGTGACACTTCAGAGAAGTGTCAGTGGGTCTATCTTCTTCCCACAATCCCTTCTACACTGACAGTGTTTACTATTTTCTGTATTTTTTTCTAGGTTTCCCCTAGGCAATGGGGTTAAGTGGCTTGCCCAAGGCCACACAGCTGGGTAATTATTAAGTGTCTGAGGCCCTTAGGTCCTCCTGACTCCAGGACCGGTGCTCTATCCACTGCACCACCTAGCTGCCCCCCCCATTTTCTGTCATTTTTGTCAATTTTCAGGGTGTAAAGTAAAACCTCAGAGTGGTTTTGTTTTGCATTTCTCTTATTATTGGTCATTTGGAGCATTTTTCCATGTGGCTGTGAATACTTTGCACTTCTTTTGAGGATTGTTTGTTTCTATGATCAGAGTTACCTAATTTATCTTTGCTCAAGAATGCAGCTCTTAAAGGATCTAAAAATATACAAAATATTTTTAGACTCTCTTTTCTGGTAGCAAAGATTGGAAATTGAGGATATGTCTATCAATTGGGGAATGACTGAACAAATAATGGTATGTGATTATGATAGAATACTATTCTGCTGAAAGAAATGATGAGCAGGATGTTTTCAGAAAAACCTGTATGGACTTACATGAGCTGATTCAAAGTGAAAACAAAGTTAACAGCAATATTGTAAGATGATCAGCTGTGAATGACTTCACTACTCTTGGACAACCCAAGACATCTCTGAAGGTCTTAAGTTGAAAAATCCTATCCATCCCCAGAAAAAGAACTGATGGTATCTGAATAGAAATGAAAGCATACTTTTTAAAATTTTATTTTTCTTGAGATTTTTGTGTTATGCTTTCTTTTATAACCTGACTATTAGGAAATATTTAGCATAACTACATATGTTTAACTTTTATTGAATTGCTTGCCTTCTCAATAGAGATGGGGTAGGGAAGGAGGAAGGGAGAGAATTTGAAATTCAAAGTTTTAAAAATGAATGTTAAAATTGTACATGAAACAGCAGAAAAATAAAATATTAAATAATGATTAAAAAAAGAATTCAACTTGTATTAGCTTATAACCTCAGAGCTTATAACTTGTTCCTTCCTTCCTTTATTCTCTTCAGGTCCAAGTGTTGCTGGGCCATCTCCATGTCCTCTCTGACTTTCTCTTATGGGGACTCTGAAATCCTTTCTTCTCACCAATTGAATCTTAGCTCTTTTACATCTCAATCTAGTGCTAATTGTTCAAAACACTTGGCTCCTTATCTGGGCCTTGTGGATTATTCCTCCAGTTATTTAATTTTTAAATTTTCATAGGATGATCTTTAATATGTAGGTCACATCCATTTAGTTTATATATTGTGGAATGAGGTATAAGATGTTGATCTAAGTCCAACAACCTTAGCAACCATTTGATCTAATTCATTAAAAGATTTTTATGAATATCTTTAATTTTTGATGAAATCTTTCTTCTTTGCTCTAATCAATGTACCATCCTTTTTAACAGAGAATAAAAATAAAAGGAAAAATGCAGTTCAGCAAAATTAACTACTCTATCAATTTTTGTCTTTCATTTCTGCAAAGAGATGTGTTTTTTTCCCAATCTTCTACTATTCCAAACTTGATCACATTCATCATATAGTATTTAATTTTCTTCTTTTTCCTTCTACTTCACTACCATCTCCCCTCCCCTCATTCTTTTATGGAAGATAAAACAAAGGCTAAGAAGAAATTACTTGCCTTGGAACACAGTGGCAGTTAGTGCTAGAAATTTAAGTCTAGTTTAGTGCTCTTTCAATTTTAACATATCATTATCATTAAACATTTATTTAGCACTTGAAAAAATTTGCTCTGGGAATATAAAAAGGTCCAAGGCATGGCCCCTATTTCTAGTTGCTTTCAATCTAGTTAGGGAGGTATATATCATTAAAGGTAGCAGGTATTAAGTAATAAGGTACATTTGTGATTTAGACAAGTGCTACAGAAAATTCAAAGGAAAAGGAAGTTTCTGAGGTTTGAAAGAGATTTCTTGGAGGTTTTGAACTTTGAATTTGAAGAGAAGACAAGGACTTTTAAATGGGCAGGAAAGAGAAGGACTCCCTACCTCCAGGGTAACACACTTGCTATTTCCCAAATTCCCCATGTCAGGACACATCAAGAATGTTATGCTCACTTTGGGGTGCCAACTTTGCAGAAGGGTATTGATAGGTTTGGAGAGGTCCAGTTTTCTTCAGCCAGGAGAGGAGAGAGATCAATCTAAAGCATGGGTCCCTGACCTGGGGACTATAAGTTTTATTAGAGATCCATAGTGGGGACCCTGAATTTGCAGATAAAAGAATGAAAGCCCTGGGTGCTGAAAAAGGGTTGAAATGCCAGATGATAATTTTGGTAGGGAAAAGAAGATAGAGGTCAAATGTGATTGGAAAAGACTAAAAAGTCAATTAGGGAAAGAAAAAATACATTGGAATGAATGTTGAGATTAGATAAGATAAATTTGTAATGGAACCATTCAGCACTATTAAAGTGACTTTCTTCAGTAATATTCAGTAGTATTCTCAAAAGAATAGATTGTGACTATTAATTAGTATTAATTACTAAGAATAGCTGACATGGAAGGTCTACAAAACATATTTACCTATCTGGAACTTATATCAGTTGGGCAATGCACTTGAAATTATTGACTAGCTTCAGCATTTTTTGTTCGGTTATTTTTTTCAGTTGTGTTTTAACACTTTGTGACCCCATTTAGGGTTTTCTTGGCAAAGTTACTGGGGTAGTTTGCTATTTCCTTCTCTAGTTCATGAGGAAACTGAGGCAAGCAGAATTAAGTGACTTTTCCAAGGTCACATGGCTAATAAATGTTTGAAGCTGGATTTGAGTTCAGGTTGTCCTCACTCCAACTTTGGTACTCTATCCATTGTGCCATTTACATGTCTAGATTCAGATTAGGGGTCTCTTATGCAATCATAATCTCTTTCAGAGGGTTTATCCTTAAAATATCAAGATTTGACTCATGTATGTCTAAAGATATTCAGCAAATACTTGGGTTTAACAAAACAGAGACCATAGGGAAGATTTCATTTAGAAAATAAAAATCCCAGACATCATGACAAAAACCAGAAAGACTTTTTACCTGAGTTCATCACTATTTAGGAAACCTCCATTCCCCTTTCCAGAGGTCAACTCCTGCTCTTATGAGTCTTATCTTCCCTTTGGATTTATAGAGTACCAATGATGGGTAGCTACTCAATGCACATGGTTCCATGATGGACTACTCTTTCTTCCTCTTTGTAGCCACAAAGATGATGCTGACACAGGATTCTCTTCAGGTCCAAGTGTTGCTGGGCATCTCCATGTCCTCTCTGACTTTCTCTTATGGAGACTCTGAATTCCTTTCTTCTTACCAATTGAATCTTAGCTCTTCTACATCTCAATCTGGTGCCAATTGCTCAAAACACTTGACTCCTTATCCAGGCTTCATGGATTATTCCTCCAGTTCTTTAAATAGGAACTTGAGTCAATGAGACCATGTTAGAATAATAATGGGGACCCAAGGCAAGGTGGTTTAAAACCTTGTTCAAGAGTCAGCTGAGTCCCTTGGTGGAGGCTTATAACAAACCTATTTCAAGGGCACTTAGTTTTACAGAGAAACTGAAATGAGAAGGGATTAACTAACTTTTTTATGATCATAGAGCTAGTTAGTATCAAAGGTAGAATTTGAACTCAGATCTCTCCTGACCTCAAGTCTAGGTTTTGATTAAATGTTTTTTGCGTTTTCTAATAATTATTCCACAAACATTCCCTGTCCACTAGGCCAATGTAAGGCATGATCTTTGGCCTTAAGGAATTTATAGTCTAGCATGGGAGATTAAGGAGGTTAAAAAATAACTATTTTATGACAGTAGCTGATAAATGTGTTGGAGAAATGAGAGATCTCCTTTTACTGTTAACTGGGTAACCAGGAAAGCTTTCTCCTCCTTGCCCTCCTTCTCTCCCTGATCTAACCTCCCCTATTCAGGGAGAAAGGGAGGAAAGAAAGTAGGAAGGAAAAAAGAAAGAAAAAAAGAAAGGAAGAGAGAGAGAGGAACAGTAACGTTTCCCCTTTTTTTCTTTCCTTGTTCCTTCCTTCCTTTATTCCTTCTCTTCTCTTCTTTCCTTCCTCCTATCTTCATTTCCTCCCTTCTGGGAGTGCAGTGCAGTGCACCCTAGACAGGAGTGCAGTTTTATATTAAATGCCATAAATACCAATCTGACATAGGTTCCACTCATCCTGACCTCCAGTAGTTGTCTCTGCCTAGAGCTAATATATCATTTCTTAACTCTCTCCTAGCTCCTTCCTGCTTCCTCTCCCATCTTAGCACAAGGCAGTCCAAGGAGAGAGGAC
This sequence comes from Macrotis lagotis, assembly GCF_037893015.1. NCBI lineage: Eukaryota > Metazoa > Chordata > Mammalia > Peramelemorphia > Peramelidae > Macrotis > Macrotis lagotis. The sequence continues at coordinate 220,348,704 of NC_133658.1, read as the reverse complement.
AGCAGTAAATAAAACTTCAAGGCAACTTACAATGGCAATACCAGTACTTTTCCATCCAAGCCTCTTGAGGTTATAAAACCTCTCTGAACCAGGGAAAGATTGGTCACAATTAAGTCCTGCTGGTTGACTCCATTTGAGCTATCTATCTATGACCCAGGGTATCACCACCCATTCCCTCATCCCAGTGAAAGAAGAACTCCCACCTCATAAGTGAAAATGATTGTTATGGGAGCTGCTGATTAGGATTTCTTCCCATGTGTTCTTGCAAAAAATCCATAACTGTGAGTGGACCATATGTTTCCTTTCCTGAGGACTTTTGAGCTCGCTTTGAGCACAAAGTACTATTCAAAATAAGAATATAAAATAAGTCTTTTCACAGGATTCTTGGTGACATTTGCTTCTTGTACTCTATCATTATCCCTTGAAGCTTTGTGTTGTTCATGGTTCCAGCAGGGATTCTAGGATGAAGCAATAATAAGGACAGGGACAGTGGTAAATACACTCTAATAGAGAAGGAAGTGTTGAAAAATTGTATAAGAGACCAAGAGAATGAAGGAATCTAAAAGAAGAGAAAAGGAAGAAGATGGGATCTCTTCCATACACTCAGGCATTGGCAATGGCTTTTGGCACTATCTTTGCATACTTGTTCCATTCCCAACCTTTGCTTGGCTTTATGATCAGTGCACAGGTCAAACATGGTGTAGGGTCTTGGATAGTTTCCAGATATTCTCTATGTTCATTTTTGTCTCTGAACCAAAGGTAACATTCTGGGTATACAGTCCTAGCAAAATAAAAACATTCACTCAGGCTTCCAATATCCTCAACACTTTTTCCCCTTTCTCCTTTTCCTGCACCATTTCTCTCCCAAAGCTTGTTCCATCTATTTTGCCCCTCATTGCTTTCTTTCTCTCTGAACTCCCACAGGTACCTTTTCATCTGGTTCACACCAGACTGCAAAACACTAGATGCCCACATGCCTCCAGTTTGCCTTCCTGTGGAAATTTAGCAAAAGAAAAAAAAGCAATAACAACAAAACCACAACCAAAAAAACCCTTCCCACATTCTAACTGAGCACTTGTTCCTTCTAATACTGACTACTGTCTGTATCACTCATTTTGCTTGACACTTAATCACCTACTTATCACCTTATATTGTTAACTGTTTCGTGTATGTTAGTTTAGGTTTTCTGGAAGAGCCTTTATAGAAGGGCAAGAGTTGATCCTTTATAATTAAAAAAAACAAAACCATTTTTTTGTTTCCCAAGTGTGTAATAGTACTATGCTTGGACACCTATTAAGTCCTTGATGAATTGTTGGAGAAAGAGAAAGGAAAGGGAAAGGAATCAACATTTGATAAACGATTAACACCAAGAACTTTACAAATATTATCTTGAAATTTTGAGAAACATAAGGAAAGAATTCAAAGAAGAAAGAGGAAAAGACATAGAAATAAGAGGTGCAAGAGAGAAGAATATGGGTAAATAAATTTCTGTTCTACTTAATTTTTAAAGTCGTTATTCAGTTCAAAACATAGTAAGATCCTTTTCTTTACAAAGCAGTGTTAGGTACAGGAGATATACTCAAGCTCTAATAATCATTTCCTTTGCAAAGTTTACATTTTATTTCAAAGAAGGTGTGTGTGTGTGTGTGTGTGTGTGTGTGTGTGTGTGTGTGTGTGTGTATGTATATATATATATATATATGTGGTGAATGAAAATGAAGCATGAAGAAAGTTGTATAGAATAATTTCAAGAGAGGGAAAGCACTTTAATAGCAGAGAACACTTGGAAAGGTCTTACATAGTAGGTGGTCCTGAGATTCATTTTGAAAGAATCTAGGAATTCAGAGAAGGAGGGTTGTTGAGGGAGAACATTCTAGACAATAGGGAGTCCTCATCTCCCTTGTACAGGAGATAGCTAGCACACAGTTTGACTGGGAACAGAAAGTAAATAAAAGTGAGTAATATATAAAAAGTCTGGAGAGACAGGTAGGAATCAAACTTTAAATGTCAGACTGACAAGTTTGTCTTTTGTCCTTGAAATATCAGAGAATTGCTGAAGCCTTCTGAGCAGGGTATTGGCAAAGTTAGATCTTTGCTTCAAGAATGACAACATAGGATCCATGTAGAGGATGAACTGGAGAGAAGACTGAAAGGAAGGAGACTAATTAGAAGACTAATTAGAAGACTAATTAGTAGCCCAGATGCAAAGAGTATCTAATGATCATGGTCTGTTTGAGTGGAGAAAAAGGGACAAAAGATATTGTGGAGACAGAATTGTCAAGATTTGAGAACTTGTGAAATTATGGAGATGAGGGAAAAAGAAGAGTCAAAGATGATTCCAACATTTTTGAGGCACCAGTGGTGTCTAAAATAGTTTTCTGTACACAGGTAAACACTTAATAAAATGTCAACTAGTTGACACTTAATCACTGCCAGTCCGTGATTGGGGCTCACCATCTCACTAGACAATTTCTTTGTTGGATAACTCATATGGATAGAAGGTTCTTAATTGTATTGAGTTAAAATCCATTTCCCTGTGCTTTATCCACACCCCAATTCCCACTGCAGTGTCATATATATATATATGTATATATATATATACATATATATGTAGATATAGATATAGATATAGATATACACATAATCTAATCCCTCCATGACAACCCTTCAAATGACTTAATCTTCCTTTTTCCAAAGTGTTGACCCAAGAAAAATCAAATATTGGGTCAGTTTGGTGGTATAGTGGATAGAGCACTGGCCCTGGAGTGAGGAGGACCTGAGTTCAAATCAGACCTCAGACACTTAATAATTACCTAGCTGTGTGATCTTGGGCAAGTCATTTAACCCCATTGCCTTGCAAAAACAAAAACAAAATAAAAGATCATTGAAGATCCCCATTTTATTTTTTTCATTTTTTTAGATTTTTTTTTTGTAGCTTGTCCAAGGCCACATAGCTAGGTAATTGTTAAGTATCTGAGGATGGATTTGAACTCAGGTGCTCCTGACTCCAGGGTCAGTGCTCTATCCACTGTGCAATCTAGCTGCTCCTAGACCCCTACTTAAAAAGATTAAAATTAAAATTAAATATCTAGACTAGTTGACTGGGTGAAATACCCTAAGCTATATAAGTAGAGGTAAAAGAAAAATGGTGGAGAAAAAGAAAAAATCAGAATGAATGATAGAGAATAATGGTGGGAATAGTATAATTAAAATAAAAAGTGTTGGACTTGGAGTCAGAAGAACTCTGGCTTTAAATACTGTCTCCAACATTGAATTATTTGCTAATATTTTAAGTCTGATGTTTAATTGTAGAATATGGAAGGAACATTAGATTTGAAGTCAAAGACCCTTTCTTAGAAATCCTGACTGTGAGACTTTTGAGAACATCAGTTCAAATACTTGACCTTAGTTTTTATTAACTATGAAATGAGAGGATTGGAGTCAGTGATGAGAAAATTAAATTGAAATGGATCCTTCAAATATAAGAATTCCTTGCAGGTACATATCTGCTTAGAAAACCACATAATAACATTTTCTATATCCTATTGTATTTTTATTGATTTTATTGATTTTTCCTAATTCTATTTTAATTTAATTAGGAGGCATGAGCTGTGGTGTTTGACCCTTCTGAATTAAATGATTTTTTCAGTTTGCTATGGGTAGTAGGAGATATGATCACTCAAAAGTGAAGAGAAAGAGAACTTTATTTAATAGAGACTTAAGTCCAAATCCTGCCACTTAATTTCTCTGAACTTTAGCTTCCTCATCTATGTTATATAGTTATTTGTTGGTCATGTCTGACTTTTTGTGACAGACCCCATTTGGAATTTTCTTGGCAAAGATACTGGAGTGGTTTGCTATTTTGTTCTCTAGCTCATTTTACAGATGAGGAAACTCAGACAACAAGAGTTAAGTGACTTGCTAAAAAGTGTCTGAGACTGAATTTAAACTCAGGAAAATAAATTTTTCTGGTGCTTAGGTTCAGTACTCTACTGTGCTATGTAACTGCTCCTTCTCATATGTAATTGAGGATAATAATGCCTCCTTTTTATATAGCTCCCACTTTACAGAGTTGTGAGAATCAAATGGCATGATATTTTAAATATATATAAAATGCATATTCCCACCTCTCTAGTACCTTCTTCATTGGGTTGTTGTGGAGAATCTGTAAAAAATAATATTTGCAAGACATTTTGTCAAATAAAGTGTTATATACAGACCATTTCTTATTATTCAGATTTCTTCTTATCTTTTTTTCAGTATGGTTCAGGTAGAAAACCCAGGGACAAGTTATAATCCTGCTATTATGTTTTCATATTTTACATTCTGCTGAATAGAACACAGTGGGGATAAAATAATATTTGGTTTAAGCACCAGCTCTGTGGGGTCATCTTAATGTAATTCAAGCAGCAGAGAGGGCCACAGGGATGATAAATACCTCATCCTGTTCCCATAAAATTTTTGGCTAGATTTCTCTATTTTGAGTGTTTTTCCATCCTTTGCAGTTTGGAGATTATGAATATTTGATCATGGTAGTTGTTGTTCAGTTAATTTTTTAAATTATATCTGACTCTTCATGAGTCCATTTGAAGTTTTCTTGGTAAAGATACTGCAGTGATTTGCTGTTTCCTTCTCCAGTTCATTTTACAGATGAAGAAAGCGGTGCAAACAATGTTAAGTGAATTGCCAGGATCACACAGCCACTAAGTGTGTGAGGCCTGATTTGGAAGATGAGTCTTCCTGATCTAGTATTCTATCTATTGTATCACTTAGGTGTCTTGCTTGGTATGGTATTAAAATGCTATTCTTAAGTTTTTCAAGTCAGGATCAGTGTAGGTCTGAAAGACTGTGCAATATGTTCGTCTGTGATAATGCTCTGTCTCTGGAAGAATTTATTAGTTGGATTCACAAAATATTCCTAAGTATGGACATTTGTTCTATGTCAGTCAAGACAGCCCTTTTGATTCCATCTTGGATCTTAACCTTGACATATGTTTCATCCAGAGATAAACAGGATATCTATGACAAAAACCCACTTGCACAGGAACCGGGAAGAAGAGATTACTGAGGACCAGGTGACAATAGAGATGATGGCAAAAGATTGTTAATTCCTGATTAATATAACTCTTGACAGTGTCAGGTCTTGCTAGATATTTGGCAGGTGCTAATTTTTACAATCTACTGTAATGTGTTGCTTATCTACATTGATCATTAAGTGTGACTTATTAAATATAACCCTTCCTGACATTTCTGATAATAATGACTTGATCTTAAATTGTCATCATTTACTGCTCCATTTCCTTAAACAAGTCTCCACACTGAGTCATTTGCATGACACTTATTTGTTGACTGAAGTCATGTAGCTGTTGACTGTGGAGAATCTTTTGACTTCCATTTTATATCTTAGCCATGTCATAGACTCCATCCCAAGGAAACTATTTTTAGTTACATTTGATATCCAATAATGAATACCTGTTGTCAGTTTTAACTGTTGATTAATGAAATAATGTCTGAGTGTTCCAAATGTATTTCTGTAGTTTGGGGGGCTCATCATGTGCTTTAAGAATGTCTATCGGGGTGGCTAGGTGGCATAGTAGATAAAGCACCGGCCCTGGAGTCAGGAGTACCTGGGTTCAAATCCGGTCTCAGACACTTAATAATTACCTAGCTGTGTGGCCTTGGGCAAGCCACTTAACCCTGTTTGCCTTGCAAAAAAAAACAAACCTAAAAAAAAAGAATGTCTATCAATCCTCTTCCTTATTTTATGAGGAGAAGTAAACTATTTTAAAAAGGTGTTCATGCTACCTTAGAGTGATGGGCCCCATATTCTGTTAATATTTTGTCACTATTATTATTATCATAGCAGAATAAATGAAAACTATATGGGAATAGTTTGGCATTTATATGCCATTCTTGTCTTTCTACATCCTTACTAGAGTTTTCCCAAAGAAGATTTTGATGAAGATAAGCTATTTGGATAAAGATAAGTTGGAAGATAAGCTTAAACCTTAATACTCATTTAATTAGAAAAAAATAATCATTTTATCTACCTGCACAATAATCCAGAGATCAAACTATGAAAGAAAAAAAGGAGAATAGAATAATGTTTTCAGCCTATTTATGTAGGAATCTCATTTCAAATATATAAGAATGAGATAACAGTGATAATGATAATAAATAAAAAGATTGTGTCAATAGAGGCTTCCCTAAGGCACAATGAGTTTTAGGGTGAAAAATAAATCTGCAATGTACATTAGAGGAGACAGGATCCTTGACCTAAGTTTATTCATTGTTGTTGACCAGATTTCAACCTTATAGAAACAGAAACTGTAACTACAGCAGAACTTCAGGTTCAAATTGGCAAGGATATTCTATTCTAGTACCTAATACCCTGAGGGGCCATAGTTAGGCCATGGTCATGGTTAGTCTGCCAAACTAGGGACAGGTTGTTCTATTTCTTCTATCCAATGAAGTCTTATAGAATAACATTTTTCACTGCCATAGTCATTAGTTTTGTTTTCTTTTTATCCATTTAAAGTCTGGGCAGGTCCAATAGCTACAACCAACTAGAGGAGAAGTGAAGACAGGATAAACAGATAAAAAGCTGAGATGATCCGGGGGGGGGGGGGGGGGGGTCATAGCAAAGAAAGGATGAAGATTCCAACTCATTCCAATGCATTCATTTTGGCATTGGATATCACTTTTCTGTGGTAGGTTTCTGTAATAATAGGACTCACCTCTCAGCATTATTATGAAAATTGAATGAAAAGAAAAATGTTAAGTGCTTTGCAAGCCTTAAAGTGCTAAATAAATGTTAACTTCCAAAGCATAATAGGTTGCACAGAATGAGAAAGCTTTATTCTGTCATTGATGAGCTGTCAGAGCCTAGCACACATATGAGGGCAAGAAGCAGGGGCTAGTGAGGATGCTACCCCTGACAGAATTGCTAAGTACCTTATGTCTTGTGGATGCTGGTAATAACTGTGAGTGGTCTATTGTGTTTTCATCATTGAGATGCCTACAACTCTGCCTTAGCTCCTTACAACTACATCTAAGGGCTAAGGCAGAGATTGGCAGTGATTTTCTGGCATATAACTTATGGGACAGAGAAGAAGCATGGCAAGTTGGGGTGAGAGGGAGCAGAAGAGGCTGAGGAAAAGAGGAGGAAAGAAATACGGTATGTTGGACTTAAAGACAGAGCTAAAAGCAAAAAACGGTAAAAAGAAAAGTGGTGACATCTGGAATTTTTAAACAGTGATGTGGGAGAGAGCAGACAAAGATGAACTTTTGTCCTGCCTATCTCACCAATCAGCTGTATGCCAGCTGGTTAGTTATTAGGATCATATACTTAAGACTGGAAGGGAAGAATCTCTTGACTTCAGCTTTCTCATTTATAAAATGAAGAGATTCACTTGGCTATTTTCATAGTGGATTCTCATTGCAAGATTCTATGATTTTGATAGATTTTGTTAAGAGCTTTGGGGTAGAAGGACAAGATGAAGTAATCTAGAGTGCAAAAAGAGAGTGGAAAGAAGGGTGGAGATGATTAAGAGGGATTAAGAGACTGGAAAACTGGAGAAGAGAAAAGGGAAAAGAGAAGCAACAAGGAGGAAAAGAATATTGGAGGAAACATTGTTAAAAACAAGGGGACTCAACAAGGTGACTGGACTAAGGATTCTTGGAATAGGGATAGAAATAGTTTTTATTCTGTTTGAAAGATGATAAAGAAGCCAGTGGAGAGCAAGTTCATTAGTAAAGTCACCTATGCCATTAGTGAATTGTAATCTGTTGAATTGTGTGTAATGTTGTACAGAGAGATCCTTTAGATTTAACAATTCAGACCCAGTGCTAACTACCAACTCCATGGGAATTTACTGAAAGACCAGGAATAGGCAGGGGACCTTCTTTTGGAAACTGTCTTGTTTTCCATTTCTTTGAATCTCCTAAAGACCTAGAACAACAATTGTCTGCTTAACGACTGAGTGTTTTGGATGGCTAGGGGAGACTGGGGATATGAAAAAGGAGTGGAGGGAAAGGACAAGAAGTTGGGAGGGGAAAGGCAGAAGAGAGGAATGAATAATGGGAGTGCAGAAGAAGAGAGTGGGAAACGATATGACCCAAAGCCTTGATAAAAATGAAATGAAGTCTAACAGAATATGACTCAAGTAGGAATGGAAGGAAGGGAGAAAGCTGAAGATGACCTGTGGTCGGAGATGTAGGAATAAGTGGAAAAGGTCAGAACAGTAATGATGAGGAAAGGAAAGGAAGGGGAAACAGATACTCACAGAAAGACAGTGAGACAGAGAGACAGAGACAGTAGCTAGACAGAGAGATTCCGAGACAGAGAGAGAAAGTAGATAATTTCAGTAGTATGTGAGAGACGTCGAGGAGGAAAATCAGAGTGGTTATAGAATGATTGTAGGTGAAGAGCTGGAAAGAACCTTAGAGGTTGGAGAGTCAAATCCCTTTATTTTAGATGAGGACTCTTGAAACTAATGGCCTTGCCCAAAATCAAACAGGTAGTGACAGACGGATATGAAGTCAGTGCTCAGAATCCAAAGCCAGTTACTGATTATTCCCCGCTGCCTCTGGTGGTACCTTTCCAAGAAGAGACGCCAGTCGGAGCTAGGACAGAAAGCCTGGGAACGGGAGCGTCCCTAGGGAGTTGTAGTGGTAATGGTGATAGTGGTGGTGGATGTAAACCACACTGCAAGTTCGGCTTCACCACTCACGCATTTTCTATCCCAGTCCGAGTCACGTTAGTAGAAACAGGAACAGTTTTAAGGAGAAAAGAAGTCGCTCAAGGGCATTCGGGAAAGGGATGAGGGGACACAGTTTCTTCTCTGTTGTGCCGGTAGCGGAAACTAATGAATTGGATCCTCTGGGCTTAAAAAACCCCATCACCAGGAGTGGATTTCTTTTCTTCTCTCGCCTCGGGCTGCCTCCCACAGTTTCTGCTCAGCCGGACCAGCAACCTGGAGAGTGGGAAATGTCCTGGACAGGCCACCTCTCTATTTGCCGCACGCTCTGGACGCCTCTGAGTGGGGGCAGGAGGGAGGGATGTGTGGATGTGGATAAGATGAAGGGGCGGGAGACCTGGCAGAAGGGGCGGACACGGGGAGGTGTCTCTGTCCCCATAAAGGGACCTTTAGGGGCTGCGCTCTTCATACCCGGAGCGTTGGGGAGAGGCGCACCTTTTGTGATGCCCACGATGTGCCAGCTGAGCCCGGTGCTGGGGGGCAGCACGCTTCTGGCCAGCTTCGGGCTGTTCTCGCTGCTGAGGTCCAGGCCCACCCAGTATGGCAAGCAGGCTGAACACCTGTTGCCACCGGTCCCCCGGGTGCCCGCCCGCGCAGCCTGGTTCCTCCAGGAGCTTCCCTCTTTCGCGGTGCCGGCTGGGCTGCTTGCCTGGCAGCCCCAACCGCTTCTCGGCCCGCCGGGGCTCTTACTGCTCGTCCTCTTCTGCGGACATTACTTCCACAGGTACTCGTCGCGGCCCCTAGTTTCCCATCTCTTTCCTCGCCCAGCCGTCCCGGTGCGTTGGGCTGCGTCTTCGCACTCGGGATTCCCGGCTTCTTCACCGCAAGTAGCTAAAGGGGGCGGGGGAGCGCAAGGGGAGGTCCTGTTCTGTGCCCGGAGACTTGCGCGCTCTCAGTGGGTCTGTGGGCTGAAGCATCCCAGGACAGAAGGGAGCAGCCCGGGCCAGGCTGGCCAGAGCGCAGCAGAAGCAGTCCAGGGGCTCAGAAATGTTGGGCCCCGCCTCCCCACACCTGGCTTCTCTGAAGGACAAAGGCGCGGAAGCGGAGCTGGGAGTCCTGAGGACCAGGCAAAGTTGGAAGGAAGGCTGGGCGGCTAGATGATGGGGAGAAGAAGGGAAGGAGAAAAGGGGAGGGGGGATAAAGAGCGAGCGAGCGAGAGAGAGAGAGAGAGAGAGAGAGAGAGAGAAAGAGAGAGAAACAGAGACAGAGAGAGAGAAACAGAGACAGAGACAGAGACAGAGAGAGAGAGAGAGAAACAGAGACAGAGACAGAGAGAAACAGAGACAGAGACAGAGACAGAGAGAGAGAGAGAGAGAGAGAGAGAGAGAGAGAAACAGAGACAGAGACAGAGACAGAGAACCAGAAAGATAGAGATAAAGGAAGACAAAAAACAGAGAGGCAGAGACAGAGAGAGACAGACAGACAGAGGCAGAGACAGAGTCAGAGACAGAGACAGAGAGAAAAACAGGCAGGGACAAAGAGAGACAGACAGACAGAACAAGACAGAGAGAGAGAGAGAGAGAGAGAGAGAGAGAGAGAGAGAGAGAGAGAGAGAGAGAGAGAGGAGACAGAGCTAGAGACACACAGAGACAGAACTAGAGCTAGAGACAGACACAAAGAGAGAGAGAGAAAGAGACAGAGGTAGAGACAGAGAGAGAAAGGACAGAGAGAAGAGGGAAACAAGGGGTGGAGTCAAGAGAGGCAGAGACAGAAAGACAAAAAAAGCAGAGAGAGGGTTTGGATATCACTTTAATAGAAATGAAAACTGCCTGATGATGGTTCAGAGCCAGCTGGAGGCATTCTTCCCACTCAGCCTTCCTTACCTATCGTTTATAGAGAGTTTGGGGGGATGGCTTAGGGTAAAATCTTGAATCTGCCAGCCTAAGAGACTGTGAGCTGGAATCTACTAAAAGACTCTCAGAATTGATCAGACGTAACTTGGGAAAAGACATGCAGACCAGAGATTAAGGCTGACTAGGGACCAGGACAGGATTTCACTGGTGGAGAGGAACTGCTAACTTTATGGCTAAGATCTTTGAATTTATGTATTAATACCAACTCAGTGGGAAATAGTGAGATACCTTAACTTTCTTCCCCCAGCCCCATGTCAGCTCTTGTGTGATTGCCAAAGGTAGGGTTTTCACTGGGACAAAGAGAGTTAGGGATGGATGGGAAGAGGCCAGCAGTCAATGAACATCCAGTAATACTGAGAGAAGGGACAGTTTGTTCCTTGAACTTTGAAAGGTTTGAATAGGAAGGTGAGAGTGACATTTCAGCAAGACTGAGATAATCTATATTTGTCTAGGATAGTTATTCTTTGTTGGATGGCAGAAGACCAGGAGGGAAGGGAGGAATGGGGTGAGTGGGAAGGCATAGAACAGGGGAATGTAATACATCTTTTGGCCCCTCTGGGACAGAGTCTCATTTACCTTGTGCTAGTTGTCTGTGGACCAAAGTGTGAGACAATTTTAGCTTATCTGTAGACCCGAGGTTAGCCTGTGGAGAGTCTGCTGCTCAGGAATATATTTTGGTGTGGAGGAAGGACATTGTATCTGCACATGAGTACACATCACCTTGAAATGATTCTGTTATCACCCATATGGTTCTTTCAATGGCAAATTAAATTTCATCAACTTTAATATTCATGTGTAAGAATACTATACCCATTCCCTAGTATACTATCTAGGACTTTCAGGAATGGATTTTTTTTAATCAGTCAAGATAGCATTCATACAATTTAAATAAACTTTGATTTTTTTTTAAATTTGATGTGATGAAGCTACAGTAATAAAATAACCAAGAACCTAATTTTTAAAAATTTAAAAATATTTTAGATAAGTTTTACATTTTTTAACTTGTAGAGAAAGAGAGATTTGATAGGATCATCTCTTTTCTTTCCAATTTACACTTAACACAATTAGCTGCCAAATTATTTTCTTATTTCTGAAGGTCCTATTTTGTCCCTGCCCTTCCCACAAACCTTCCATGGTTCCTAATTGTTTCTAGCATAAAATATCAATTCCTTAGACTGACTTTTAAGGACTTTCACAATCTGGCTCTATCCTAAGTTTCCAGCCTTATTTCCCATTATTCTCCTTTATGTACTCTATATTCTAGCCAAATTGTAATACTAGCTGTTCCTCCAATGTGATATGCTGTCTCCTGCCTCTGAGGATTTGGACAGACTGTTCCCCATGCCTGGAATTCACTTACTCCTCATATCTTTGTTTTGGAATTCTTCTTTTCCTTCAAAGGTTCAGCTTAGACACTTCTCCCCTTTCCTCCAGGCCATAAAGTCTTCTTTGATGCCTCTAGCTAAGAGTATTTTCTTTCTTCCCTGAGTTTCCTAGAGAACTTGATTTCTTTGCTTTTGCTTCCATTACATACTACCTTATTCCGTACTTATTTTTGTATGTAATGCTTCCTCCATGGGTTCTCAACTCATGCTTGCATTTGCATTCATGGGGTGAATACTTTCAAGTTCAAAGGTGAATCTGCAGTGTTAAAATTAAAGCCTTCAGTCCCTGTTGGCATGTTTCATGCTAGGTGGCACAGTGGATGCCTATTCACTACCAAAAAAATGCCTTGGAATCAGGAGGATAGGAGTTCAAATCCAACCTGAGACACTTGACACTAGCTGAGTAACCTTGGGTAAGTACCTTAACCCTGATTGCCTCACATCCAGGGCCATCTCCAGTCATCCTGATTCATATCTGACGACTGAACTCAGATGGCTCTGGAGGAGAAAGTGAGCTCAAATCCAATTCATGTGTTTGTCATGGCATCACTTCCCTGATGTCATGGTCTTCTTCAAGAACAAAGGACAAACATCATCATCATCAGTCCTGATTAGCTCAAAGCAAAAGCATTTACTAAGATGGCAGAGTAAAATTCGACCTTCAAATAAGATTTTAAAAAATATACAAGCTACAAATCCTTCAGTAAACTTGGGATATACTTCCTCATAAATACACACAATTTAAATACAAAAGTGGGTGCAAAATTAGAGAATAGACCCACGTAGGGGACATATGTGGGCAAGGCACCTCACAATTCTGACAGTACAGGGCCCAAATGACCTTTTGTCTTCTCTGGTACCCTCATGTTGATTCCACTGAATGTAGCATTTTTCTTGAATGGCTCACTTAGTTTGACTACCTGGGTCTTTTTTTTTTTTTGCAGCTCAGTTCTCAAATGCCAGGATTATTAACTCTCTTGAATTCATAGTTGGTTCCCTTCTTTATAGTCAGGAGTCATGATCCTTGAAGCCGTTTCTTGACTTGACTCTCCCTTACTGTCCCCCAATTAAAGAGCTAGATGGGCTATCTACTATTGGAAGAGTACTTGTGTTTAAGATGCTATAATAAATCTCCTCACACCCTATCACTTGGTAGAGAGAGAGACACAGTGGTTACAAATAAATACTCTACAAATAAGCTTCCTGCCTTGAATGCCCATCCTGTCTGGATAGCTTACTTTTTAAATGCCACCTAAATGGGAGGAAACTGAGTTCTTGTTCCATCAAAATTGGAGCCATGATCTCACCAAAGCAAATTCCCTTGTGCCTAGAGAGTCAAACTGGCAATTGGCACATATTGAGACACTGACTCCTCTGTGGATGAATAAATCCAGACTTCTTAAGTCTAATCCTTATTTTATTTCTGTGATTAATAACCTGCTATCATTAATCTTTCCATTTCTGTCAACAAATCTGCATGACTCAGTGGTTTATTCAATACTTCTAAGTCAATATATTATTGGTTGGATTTATGAGAACTTTAGACTTGTAAAGTCTTTTGTTTCCACTCTCATATCTTAGGCATTTCATAGACTCCATCTGGAAATAAACCACTTTCTGTTACAGTCAACAAAACTAGGAGTGTAGAAGTATTGTCCAGTTTCACCCTTACTTTGTGGAGTGAGATCTGTTTGTTCTCAAAGTAATACAATAAACTATTAATCTATTTATCATGTTTTCTGAAAACATCTATCATTTCACTTTTCTCCTTATGAATGGAAAATGGGGCATTCAGCACTGTAAAACCACCTTGGGTAAAATGGGTCCTTTATTTTGTTAGTATTTTATGGATTTATATTTGGATAACTTCTAGAACTGCAGCAAAAGTATAATAGCTGGCACATTAGATGGCACAATGAGTAAAGTTATGGACTTGGAGTCAGGAAGATCTGAGATCAATTCATTCTTCAGAAACTTATTAGCTATGTGATCCCTTCTCATCACTACCCCCCCCCAAGATATTAACCTATTTAAGTTTCCTCATCTGTAAAATGAGCATATAATAACAGCATCTAGCTTTCAGATTTGTTATTAGAATCAAATGAGGTAACATATGTAAAGCCTTAAAACTCCCTTAGAGGTACTTTTATTTACTTTATTATTGCTGTTGTTGTTGTTAATATTATTACATTAAGACAAGTATAGCATTGGTATTAATTTCTCTAAATATCTTCTTTCCAGGAGCATATCATTTAGTCTCTTAAAATATACAACTTCAGCTTTTTCCATGATAGTCAGTCTTAGGTCCAATTGGTTTTTCCTGAAGAAGAATGATATATGTTTTTTTAGGTTTTTTTTTGCAAGGAAAACAGGGTTAAGTGACTTTCCAAGGCCACACAGCTAGGTAATTATTAAGTATCTGAGGTCAAATTTGAACTCAGGTGCTCCTGACTCCAAGGCCAGTGCTCTATCCACTGCACCACCTAACTCCCACAGAATGATGTATTTTTAAGTATTGCCTTTGTCCTTTGATTTAATTGATTCTATATTGGAGCCCAAAGATCTTAATTTTCATTCTTCCTTGGCATACGTTAGTAATTTTACCTCTATTGAGCTCAGATGGCATTCTGTTATTGCTGGGAAAAGCTTCCATGAGATGAAAGATCTGTTTTAATATGATTTAATATAAATTTAGTAATTGGAGTGTGTATTTTCTTGTAAAAAGTTCTTTCTAATTTTCTAGTACTTAATGTATGTTTTTCTCATATTTTATTTCACTTCATATTAGTCACTTTCTTTGGTAGTGTTATTCAGTCATGTTTCTATGCTACAATTGTCAAAGCTTTGTCTAATCAATGGACATATGATTTATTTCTAATTTTTTCCTATTATGAGTAATGGTGCTTAGAAATATGTTTGTGTTGCTAGATAATGTACTTTCTTGTCTGTTAATGCCCAAATGACTTATAAGGTGATCTTTCCTCTTAAAGTAAATAAAGATCAATATTGGGAGGGCAGTTTTCATTTTTATCTTTGCAACATAGAACCTGATAGGTACTTAATAAATGTTTGTTGAATTTATTTAATAATAGTGTACCTCCAGGTCACATTTTTAGGGAAGAAGAAATTAAATGACCAAAGAAATAATGCCAAATTTGCCAGAAACCTATGAAAAAATGTTTTATAAAGGTTATTAAATGACTAATTGAATCAATACTTATTAGATGCCTACAATGTTGCTACTATCTTTGTTAAAGAAGATCAGTGGCATTACTTTGAGTATTTTCTTGAAGTTGGTATCTCCTTACTTGGCCATAGCACTGTCTCAAGCTTCAGACTTTTTGTGTGGCTATTATCAGAGCTGGATCTGGTGATCAGTACTTCCAAAGTTGGTCTAATTCACTACTCACTCCCTCTGCCCTCTGATCTTTAGCTAAAGTCAGACATCTAGCACACATCAAGGATGAACCTTGAACTCAAATTATCCTGGCTCTAAGGCTGACTTTATATTCACTATTTGTTCATTTATTTTTCAGTATTTCCCCTTTAGGGACTTCCTAGGCAAAGATACTGGAGTGGTTTGCCATATCTTCTCTAGCTCATTATACAGATGAGGAAACCAAGGTAAACAGGGTGAAGTGATTTGCCTAAGGTCACATATATAGTGAGTGTCTGAGGTCAGATTTGAACTCAAGAAGAAGAATTATCTTGACTCCAGGCCCAGAACTTTATTTACTGCACCATCTAAATGTCCTCATTCATCATATCAACCACTTAATAAATACTGAGAGGGGGAAAAGGGAGAGAGAGAGAGAGAGAGAGAGAGAGAGAGAGAGAGAGAGAGAGAAATAGAGAGAGAGAGAAATAGATAGAGTGAGAGAGCCAACAGTCTTTCCCCCTTTTTTAATTTTACAAAATAAGAAAAAAATTATAATGTGTGCAGCAAAACATAAGAGAAGATTAATAACCTAAAACAATAAATCTTAATTTCAAAAAACCTTATATAATAAACAATTTACATCCTTTGTTTCCTTTTAGATTTTCTGTTCTCTTCTCTGCTGTGTTTCTTCCTCTTTCCTCTCCTCTAGGATTGCTAGAATTAAGAATGGATCTCTCTCTCTCTCTCTCTCTCTGTATATATATATATATATATATATATATATATATATATATATATATGTATATATATATACATATATATGTATATATATATACATATATATATATATATATATATATATACATACATATATACCTCTCTCATAAAGCTTTACACAGGATCCCATATAGCACTAAGTGGTATTAGTATCAAATTTTGGCACTTTTATTATCTCTTTATCTATACATATGTGAATATGCATCTAAATATCTATATCCATATCTATAGCTATATAAAATCTTATTTAGTCCTTTTAATAGCCCTTGGAGAGGCAGTCAAACTGACAAAAAGAACTGGCCTTGAAGTCATAAAGACTTAATTTAAAGTCTTTCTTTTGATACATATTGGCTGTATTTCCCTGGACCAGTCATTACCTTTGAGGTAATGAAGGACATGTATTGTTATCCCCATAGATTTTGGGGTTAAAGATGTCAAATGACATTCTAAGTTCATAAAACTAGTGGTAGAGCTAGATGTAAAACTTGACAGGCAGGTACAGAGTGGGAAGAGTTCAATAAAAGGATTCTGCTAGGTCTGACCTGATGTTGGACAATTCACTTAGAGACAACATTTAATCCAGTTTAAAATATAAGGTTATCTATATTTTATTGCATTTTTATTCATTTTGTCAAATATTTCCCAATTTTAGCATAGTTCAACCAGTAAGACTGGACCTGCAAGCCACAAGCTTGATACCTACACGCTAGGTAAATATGCCTGGGATCCCAGTTAATAATGAAATTTATTTCCTTAGACCTTCATAGAATTTGAGAGTTGCAAAGGGTCTCAGCCAACATTTAGTATAATCCCATACAGAAAAAAAGCTCAAGGAGTGGTCCCTTAACCCCTGCTTGGAAAGAGAGAAGGAATCCACAACCTATCCAGAGATCCCACTTTAGAGTTCAATAGTTCTAATTGGTAATAAGCTTTCCTTTACCCTAAAATTAGTGATCTTTTTGACAATGCTTGGGCAAATCTCTCTCTCTCTCTCTCTCTCTCTCTCTCTCTCTCTCTCTCTCTCTCTCTCTCTCTCTCTCCCTCTCTCGCTCTCTCTCCAACTTTCTCTGTTTCTCTCATTGTTTCTCTTTCATTTTCTGTCATTCTTTTTTGTGTAGAGAACTCCTGTTGAGGAAAATTCCTTTATCCAAGCAGCTCTTTTTTAGATTCTGCAACTTCTAACCTTAGAGAGTTACTTAGGGCATTAAAAGTTCAGTGAGTTATCCAGGATTACTCGATCAATCTGTGTGAAGTGAGATTTACCTCAAGTCAAATGATGAGTAAATAATCTGAACTGATTATAGATCTTTTGGACTCCAAACAGAGAGCTTCTTCTACTTTACAATGCTAATCCACATTTAATAGCAAAGCCAGACTCAGACACTCAGGAACCACTCCAAACCTCAAATCATTCCATGGTCACTGGGGAGAGTGACCTCCTCAGCTTGCAGATACAAAGAACCTCAGAACTAGAAGGTACCTCAGAAGCCATGTGATTCAACCTGAACCTGTACAAAAATCCCTATTGCAATACATCAGTTAAGCTCAACAATTGGTATATCAAATGAGCAAATACATGTCAAGTCAGGTCAAGTCAAGTCAACAAATGTTTACCAAGTGTCGACTATGTATTTAAGAACTGGGGATACAAAGAAAGGCCAATAATGGCAGTTAGTCTCTGTTCTCGAGGAGTTCACAATCCAGTGGAAGAGACAACATGCAAGCATTCAAGAACAAAGAGCCATAGACAAGATATTCTGGAGGTAATCTCAGAGGAAGGACATCAACATTAAGAGGGCCATGGAAGGCTTCTTGTAGAAGGTGAGATTCTAGCTAGTAGCTGCAGGAAGTTTGGAAAATCAGGATGCAAAGATAAGGTAGGAGAATATTCCAGGCATGGGATTGAAGGTGTAGGGTAATATGTGAAAATGCTTCGAGTATCTTGTTCAACAAAAAAGCAAGAAGGTCATGATATGTGGCTATATTTTTGGCACAGAGATTTTGTTCCTGTAAATCAAAATCACACATCATACCCCATACCATCCATTGTGCCAGGCCTATGATAAGTTTTCCAAACATCTCATCTGTGTCTTCTTTTTATTTACATTGTTTATAGTATTTCTCCTCCTATAAATTTTCACTTTAATTATATCAATTACTTTTTCCTCTTGCATTCTTTTACATTAGAATATCTTCTTCAAAATATTAGTCTACCTCTCAGTCCCTTTTGTCTGTTTCACTTAAATAAAGCATTCTTTCTAACATATTCTTATTAGTAAATTTTCTTGCCTCATTTCAAATCATTTTCCAGAATAGATGAATTCTACCAACTCACAACCTTACTGGTAGTAAATTAATCTCTGTTCCTCTTCATAGGACTTCTAGTATAGACCATTTTTGTGTTTTGACACTTTGCATTTCTCTTATTATTAATTATGTGGAGTATTTAGTATTTCATAATTTGAATTTCTTCTTTTGAAAATTCAACTATTCAAATTTCAATTATATCTAAGAGGTCAAATTTTCCTGTTTGCAATTAGAACTTTTAATTACTCATACTTTGTGTATTTGTTAATAGTCATCTGAGGTCATGGGTTTCATTGCTGGCCCCTTTCTTAATTTTTGTTTTCAGTAAATTGTTGGGCATTTCTAATGTTATTCTTATATTTATGCTTTGATTATCATCTATCACATTTTACTTTGGAGAAATCTGTTGACAGTTTTCTCTTTTTCTTTTCCATTTCCATTTCAAGTTATTTTGATTATAAATATAAGATTCTAGTCAAATACTAACTTTTACACATGTATGTATGCATGCATGTATGTATATATGTACATTTTGGTAAGGGAATGGGGTTAAGTGATTTGCCCAAGTTCACATAGTTAGTAATTAAGTGTCTAAGGTCAAATTTGAACTCAGGTTCCCCTGACTCCAGGGTTGGTGCTTTATCCACTGCACCACCTAGCTGCCCCCAAATACTAACTTTCAAAACTGATCTTTGCTAGGTGTAATCCTTACCAATGTCAAGAAAATACTCAAAGTAATGCCACTGATCTTCTTTAACAAAGATAGTAGCAACAATTAGTCATTTAATAACTTTTATAAAACATTTTTTCATAGGTTTCTGGCAAATTTGGCATTATTTCTTTGGTCATTTAATTTCTTCTTCCCTAAAAATGTGACCTGGAGGTACACTATTATTAAATAAATTCAACAAACATTTATTAAGTACATATCAGGTTCTATGTTGTAAAGATAAAAATGAAAACTGCTCTCCCAATATTGATCTTTATTTACTTTAAGAGGAAAGATCACCTTATAAGTCATTTGGGCATTAACAGACAAGAAAGTACATTATCTAGCAATACAAACATATTTCTGAGCACCATTACTCATAATAGGAAAAAATTAGAAATAAATCACATGTCCATTTATACTAATTCATGATCCAGATAGCTAAATCCCAAACTTAGGATCATAAAATTTTGCACCTTTGGATATTTATATTTTTATGGTGTCAATATAGCTTTGAATTCGAGACTCAGTAATGGAAATGTGTCAAAACATATGAATTATTTAGTACATTTCCTTGCATAATTCCAAATTGTTTTCCAGAATAGTTGAACTCTACTAACTCACCATTCTATTAGTAGTAAATTAACCCCTGTTTGCCTTCATAAGCCTTCTAGCATTGACCATTTTTGTGCTTTGCCACTTTGGTCATCTGAGAGTTGTAGGGGAAAGATAGTCATTTTATTCTGCATTTCTGTTATTATTAATTATTTGGAATATCTAGTTTTTCATAATTTGAATTTCTTCTTTCTGAAAATTCACAGCTTATAACTTTTGACCACTTAGTTATGGTATTAAATGGTTCTTTTTTTATACATCTGTATCAATTATCTAAATATTTCGTCTGTCAGACAGACTTTTATCAGAGAGGTATTTATTACATAGATTTTCCTCCTGGTTTGTAGCTTTTTCTATTTTAGTTGCATTGATTTTTGTAGATGCATTTAAAAATTGATATATACTTGGGTTTTATATTTTTCTTTTCAATATATTTTATGTTATGTATTGTTTTTGAGTTCTTCCCTCATTTACAATTATATATTTGGTTTTTTTGTTTGGGACTTAGTACTTAGCAATACTTTATGGATTTTTCTGGCAATATCATTTTGAATCATTTAGCAGTTGTATTAGCCATCAAATTTAATCATCATCACCCCAGCACAAACTCCATCATTCTTCCAATTGGGATACAGGCAGCTCTGCCTCCCCTAGAAGATACATTTCCTTACTCTTTAGGAGGAGTCACGCATGTATTTCATAGTTCCATATTTTCAGGGGTTCTTCTTTTCCCCTGTCTGAATTGTGTCACATTCTACTGTCCTTCTGAGATAAGATCATAGGAATGTGGGTCTGTTGAAAGCACATTGGATCTGGGAGGAAGGGCCTAGGTCTACATTCCATCTTTATCACTTATTACTTGGGTAACCTCTCAGTATATCAGTATCCTCATCTATATGATGCAGGGGTAGAATACCTCTAAGGTCCCTTCTTGTGCAAGTCATGTTTCTATGATACAATCTTTGAGCTCTTTTGTTCTTTGCTTTTATCTTGGAGGAGAAATCGGATAAATATCTATCCCATGACTGCTATCATATTGTCCTCCTTATATTAGCAGTTATACTTCTGTCTTTTCAAAGGATGAGACTAAAATATTTATTTCTTTTCTATCTCCTTATGGAGAATGATTTGTACTGAGTGTATAAGCAGTCAACACAAAATGAAATGGTATAGAGGAAGAAGAGAAGAGAAGAGGGTCTAGGACAAAGACTTTGTGGGGGGGCACCCACAATTAATGGATATGACCACAATGAAAAGTCAGCAAAGGAAATTGAGAAGATAGGTATTCATTTCCACTCAATTCCTCCATTCCATCTGTGAGAAGAATCATCATTCACTTTTTCTATCAATGGGGATAAACTCAAAGGGGACATTGTGCTGATACAACTGGATTCTCCCTCTGAGAACATCCCTGTCTGCCTCCCAACACCCCAGACCCATTTTGCCATTGACACTCTGTACTAGGTGATTGGATGGGGACAAACTAAAGCAAGATGATGACTCTGGAGGCCCTTTTATCTATAAGGACAGATACCTGGTTCTAGTTTGGGATGGTGAGCTGGTTGGACCTGATCCAATCATCTAAGAGTCTATACTCAAGTCCAGGTTTACACAGATTGGATTCAAACAACCATTGCAATGTGCTTCACTCATTGTTTCAGAGCCAAATGACCAACACTGGTTCTTCTCCATATTCAGTAAAGTTCTTCCCACCATACTTCAACTCTATAACTTCAAGAAATCTTTTCTATCTCTTCATTTGTATCCCTGCTTAACCTCTCTGTATCCTGGATGCCCTTCTTTGCTCTCATACTGATGGCAACTCTGTCTGTCTGGGATATGGGAGGAAAGGATCACAAGTTGACATATTCTTTTCCTAATCCAACCCTGGATCTGGTGCTAGTGCAACATAAGAGTGGAAGGAATTTGAGATTCCTATCCAAAGGGAGGGGTGTCACAGTGTTGCTGGGGAAACAACAGATATAGGATATCTGAACAATAATAGAAGGCCTCTTTTAGCAATAAAGCAAGCAAACAAACAAAATAGCCAGGAGAGAAAAGTGTCACAAAAACACAGAACAATAATAGCTGTTACCTCTTCACAGTAACTGTTTCCTGTTTCTGATATACCAGAAAAACCTGGAGGAGGGAGAGGGAAAATTCTTTGAAATTATAGTTTTTAAAAGAAAGTCCTTGGGTATGCATAGCTGCATTTTATTTTCTACTGGAAAACAGAATATATGAAAAAGATGTGTGTGTGTGTATGGAGGGTGGGGAAGGAATGAATGGTATCACTGTGCTGATCTAATGTTTAATTTGCATTTTGCTTTTCTTTAGACCTTCTAAGCTGGAAGTTGAATGACCATAGGTGGCCCCAAGCTTAGTGGTTGACTAAGGGAAAGAAAACAGGGAGAGAAAAAAATATATAGAGAAAATTGTTCTCTTAGAATTCATTACTTTCTACTAAGGGTTTGGAACTGACCTTTGACTTATAGAAAATGACGTTCTATCTTTTGAAAGGAGTCAGAGAATCCAAATAGAAAATATGAAGAGAGAGAAAAAAATGCAACATGAGGACTTCCTCTTAAAGGATCAGAAACCACATTTTAATAATAGTAATAATTATGATAATAATATAATTTATTTTTATAATGTTTATATAATTTATATGATATATATAACATATATATTTATAATTTATATAATACCATTTTATTTGATACTCACAACACCTCTGGAAGGTAGGTGCAATTATTATCCTCATTTTATAGTTGAAGAAACTAAGGAAGACAGAGTTTAAATGATTTGCCCAAGCTCACATAGGTAGCAAGTGTCTGAGGCTGGATTTGAACTCAGATTTCGCTGACTCCAGACCCAGACCTCTATCTACTACACCATCCAACTGCCTTCTTATATATTTTGGAGTTGCACTTGACAAAAAGAAAACCCAAACCCTAAAATCTACTCTAGAAGGTCAAACTGTGAGTTTGAATTCAATTCAGCTTAGAAAACATTTATTAAGTAACTACCATGTGTCAGAAATTGTGTTAGGTTTCAGGAAGACAAGAAAAATGATTCCTCCCTTGCTGGGAGATTGCAATCTAGGATTCCTAGCATAGTTGGATCCTGAGAAGTTAAATTTTGAAATGGTAATTGTTCCTCTAGCAGAAGTATACTCTTCACTGAGACAAGAGGCAGAGGATCTTCTCATCCCAAAACAGGACTGGAAACTCCTGGGGCTACAGGTTGAAAGAAAAAGTTAGAGGGTTCTTGGTAGAGAAGTTTAAAGAAATAATTCAGTAGAGACTTCTGGCTAAGATGGCAGAGAGAAGACAGGTACTGTGATAGGTGCTCTTCTTTCCCCTCAAAAATAACATGAGAGAAACCTCTTAACAGAAATTTGATCAACAAAACCCAGAAAGAGAAACTAGGAGAAAAACATCTACC
Organism: Macrotis lagotis; assembly: GCF_037893015.1. Taxonomy (NCBI): domain Eukaryota; kingdom Metazoa; phylum Chordata; class Mammalia; order Peramelemorphia; family Peramelidae; genus Macrotis; species Macrotis lagotis. The sequence continues at coordinate 220,325,473 of NC_133658.1, read as the reverse complement.
AAAAAGGTCTGTCTCAGGGGACTGTGGGTGAACCAGGAGACTAGAGAAGAGGATCAATGCAAGGACAGCAGCTGGGGGAAAACAGAGGGCTAGCCTCAGCCATAGAGACTTTGGTGAGTGTTGAGTGTGAAATCCAACTTTAATTGTGGAGTCTTTGGCTGGAGGGAGGGGAGCTGTGGGAGGGTGAGTTCCAGCACAGAGTCTCAGAACATGCCTGGAGAACAACCATCTGGGCCAGGGACCTGAGTTCCATACTTTCAGCAGAGCCCTTTGCCCAGAACAAACAATAAACTCCCATGCCACTACCTCCCCCCCCCCAGGGCAACAGAGTTTACTAAACCAAAAGAGATTAACTCCCTCCCCCAGGACCCAGCCCAGTGTTCAAGGTCAACTCAGACCCTGTTGCTGAGGACCTCACTCCAGAGAAAGCAACCAGCACCTCCTACTGGCTGGCCCTTGGAATTACTAAGACAAGTGAACAAAGTCACTAGGATCTTCAAAAGCAAATCTCTGAAAGCTAGCTCCCCTCCCCCAGCACAAGATCCTAGAAAGATTAAAAAAGGTCAGAGAAAGGGGGCCCCATGGAGAAATACTTAGATGAGACAGATTGTAACCCAGAGAGATCTAGCACTGCTGAAGAGAATATAAATTGATCTCCAGCCCAGAAAGACTTCCTTGAAGAAACCAGGAAGGAGTTTAAAAATCAACTGGAAAAACTGGGAAAAGAAACTCAAGAGAAAATTTACACATTGCAAGGAAAAATTAACATCTCACAACAAGAAAACAAATCCTTGGAAAATACAATTGGACAAATACAAAATGAGAATAACTCTCTCAGGTCTTCAATTGGGCAAATGTAAAAGGAAAATGATTCTGTCAAAACTAAACTTGGGCAAATAAAAAAGTCCTTCAAAAATAGAATTGACTGGGCAGCTAGGTGGCACAGTGGATAGAGCACCAGCCCTGGATTCAGGAATACCTGAGTTCAAATCAGGTCTCAGACACTTAATAATTACCTAGCTGTGTGGCCTTGGGCAAGCCACTTAACCCCATTTGCCTTGCAAAAAAAAAACACCCTAAAAAATAGAATTGACCAACTGGAAAAGGAGTTGCAAAAGATAAATGAAGAAAAATCTTCTTCTCTAAAAAAAAAAGAATGGAATCGGCAGAAACTAATGACTTCATGAGATAGCGAGATTGTCTTAAAGAAAACCAAAAGATCAAAAAAAATAGAAAAAAAATGTAAAACACCTCATAAGCAAAACTACTAACCTTGAGGACAAATCAAGACAGGAGAACCTGAGAATTATCAGTCTTCATGAAAACATTGATGAGGGGAAAAAAAAGTCTGGGCTTAATATTACAGGAGTTAGTGGTGAAAAATTGCCCTGATATCATGGAACCAGAGGGCAAAAGAGTTATTGAAAGAATACATTGATACACTCTAGAAAGAGATCCTAAAATAAAAACACCAAGGAATGTTGTGGCCAAATTCCAGAACTATCAGATAAAAGAAAAAATCCTACAAGCAGCCAGAAAGAAAAAAAATTAAATACCAAGGAGCCACAGTAAAGATTACATAGGACCTGGCCATAGCAACATTAAGGGCTCAAAGGGCCTGGAATAAGATATTCTGAAGAGCAAGGGAGGTTGGAATGCAGCCAAGAATCCACTACCCAGCAAAGCTGAGCCTTCTCTTCCAGGGAAAAAGATGGACATTTAAAGAAATGGGAGACTTCCAAGATTTCATGACAAAAAGACCAGGGCTAAATAGAAACTTTGGACATCAAACAGGAGATTCAAGAGACACATGAAAAGGTAAAATAAAAAAAAGCAAAAAACTGCTAACCAATAAGAGGAAACTGGTTATATACCCACTTGGGAGAAAGAGTCTCATAACTCTTTAGAATTGTAACTCTATTAGAGAGAATATACATAGCTAAAAGTGATGGACACTCATAACTTTTCTGTGACTCAGATAGAATGATTTAAAAACACTACCTTCTTAAAAAGAGGGGCAGTAAGGAGAAGGGAGATTGGAGGGAAACTGAATGAGATAAATCTCATTAAATCAAGAGGTACAAAAGATCTATTGTAATTGAGGGGAAGAAGGGAGGAAGTGAGAACCATCTGAATCTTCATCTCATCAGATTTGGATTAAAGTTAACTTAGATATACTTAGCTAAATTAAGAAATTTATCTTGCCTTTCAAACATTAAAAGGGAAAAGGGGAGGGGGGGAGAAAAAGGGAAATTAACAGAAGGAAGGGAAGAAGGGGAAAAGAGAAAGGGAATAAAAGGGGAGGGGGCAAACACACTGAAGGTGGCAGTATTTAGAAACAAAATACTGGGGAATAGGGATAAAGGGGGAAAGGGGGAAAATACAAATAGAAGGAAGATAGCATGGATGACAATGAAGAGTTAGTAATTATAACTTTGAATGTGAATGGAATGAACTCTCCCTTAAAATGTAAGCAAATAGCAGAGTGGATTAAAAACCAGAATCCTACAATATGCTGCTTTCAAGAAACCCATTTGAAGCAGAGACATACATACAGAGTAAAGGTAAAAAGTTGGAGCAAAATATATTTTGCTTCAGCTGAAGTAAAAAAAGTAGGGGTAGAAATCCTTATCTAAGACAAAGGAGCTGCAAAAATAGTGTTAAAAGAGATAAGGAAGGAAACTAAATCCTCCTAAAAGGTACTGTAGACAATAAAGTAATTTCAATACAAAATATGTAAGCACCCAATAAGACACCATCCAAATTCTTAGAGGAGAAGTTGAAAGAGCTACAGGAAGACAAAGACAGCAAAACTATATTAGTTTGAGACCTCAACCTCTCACTCTCAGATTTAGATAAATTGAATCATAAAATAAACAAGAAGGAAGTTAAGGATGTAAATAAATTGTTAGAAAACCTATATATGATAGACTTATGGAGCAAATTGATTGGAGATAGAAAGGAATATACTTTTTTCTGCAGTACATTGCACTTACACAAAAATTGATCATGTACTAGGACATAAAAACCTAATGATCAATTGCAGAAAGGCAGAAATAGTGAATACATCTTTCACAGCTCTTAATGCAATAACAGTCATATGCAATACTGTGACAGGGAGATATAGACCCAGAACTAATTGGAAACTAAATAACTTCATTTTAAAGAATGAGTGGATCAAACAACAAATTATAGAAAGAATTAATTATTTCATCCTAAATAATGACAATAATGAAACAACATACCAAAACCTATGGGATACACTCAAGGTGACTGTCAGGAAATATATCATATCTTTAAATACATGAATAAATTAGAAAAAGAAGAAACCAATGAACTAAACATTCAACTAAAAAATTTAGAGAAAGAAGAAATTAAACCCCCCCAATTAAATACTAAATTAGAAATTCTAAAAATTAAAGTGGAAATTAATAAAACTGAAAGCAAGAAAATTATTGAACTAATAAATAAAACCAAAAGCTGGTTTTATGAAAAAAAACCCAGTAAAATTGATAAACCTCTGGTCAACTTGATTAAAAAAATGAAAGAAGAAAACCAAATTGCTAGTATCATAAATGAAAAAGTTGAACTGACCACCAATGAGGAGGAAATTAAAAATAATAATTCATAAATATTTTGCCCAAGTATATGCCAATAAATTTGACAATATAAGTGAAATCAATGAATATTTACAAAAATATAAATTGCCCAGATTAAATGAAGAGGAAATTAAAAACCTAAATAACCCTATCTCAGAAAAGGAAATTCAACAAAGCATTATTGAACTCTCCAAGAAAAAATCTCCAGGGCTGGATGGATCCACAAGTGAATTCTATCAAACATTTATTGATTCCAATTCTATATAAAGTCTTTGGAAAAATAGGTGAAGACAGAACTCTGCCTAACGCTTTCTATGACAGCAATGTGGTGCTGATACCAAATCCAGGAAGAGTTAAAACAGAGAAAGAAAATCATAAACCTACCTCTCTGATGAATGTAGATGCAAAAATCTTAAATAAAATCTTAGCAAAGAAATAGCAATAAGTTATCACTAGGATAATACATTATGATCAAATAGGATTTATACCAGGAATGCAAGGTTGCTTCAATATTAGGAAAACTATTAGTATAATTAATTATATCAATAACATACCTTTCAAAAATCATATAATCATATCAATAGATGCTTAAAAAGTTTTTGACAAAATACAGCACCCATTCCTAATAAAAACACTAGAGAGTGTAGAAATAAATGGTTTGTTCCTTAGAATGATAAGTAGTGTCTATCTGAAACCATCAACAAACATTATATCCAACAGGGATAGGCTTGAGGCATTCCCAATAAGATCAGGAGTGAAACAAAGATGCCCATTATCACCACTACTATTCAATATCATATTAGAAATGTTAGCCTAAGTAATTAGAGAAGAAAAAGAAATTGAAGGAATTAGAATAGGGAAGGTGGAGACATAACTCTCATTCTTTGCAGATGACATGATGGTATACCTAGAGAATCCCAAAAAGTCATCTAAAACTACTAGAAATAATTAACAACTTTAGCAAGATAGCAGGATATAAAATAAACCCTCATAAATCCTCCACATTTCTATATATGACTAGCCATATACAGCAGAAAGTGCTAGAAAGAGAAATCCCACTCAAAATAACCTCAGACAAAATAAAATACCTGGGAGTCTGCCTGCTAAGGCAGACTCAAAAACTTTTTGAAAACAATTACAAAACTCTTCTCATACAAATAAAATCAGGTTTAAATACCTGGGCAAATATCAACCATTCATGGATAGGTCGAGCTAATATAATAAAAATGACAACTCTACCAAAACTAAACTACTTGTTTAGCACCCTACTAATCAAAAATTCCAAAAAATTACTTTAATGAGTTAGAAAAAGTTGTAAGTAAATTTATATGGAGAAATAAAAAGTCAAGAATTTCCAGGGATTCAATGAAAAAAAAGTGCAAAAAGAAGGTGGCTTAGCCTTACCAGATCTAAAATTTTATTATAAAGGATCAGTCATCAAAACTGTCTGGTATTGACTAAGAAGTAGAGTCATGGATCAGTGGAATAGACTGGGTGCAGTAGCAGAAAATGATTATAGTAATCTGCTGTTTGATAAACCCAAAGAGTCCAGCTATTGGGATAAAAACTCTCTCTTTGATAAAAAAAAACTGTTGGGAAAATTGGAAGTTAGTATGGAAGAAACTTAGATTAGACCAACACCTCACACAAGATAAGATCAAAATGATTACAGGATTTAGACATAAAAAACAATACTTTAAGCAAACTAGATCAAGGAGTAGTTTGCCTGTGAGATCTATGGAAAAGGAAATAGTTTATGACCAAGAAAGAGATAGAGATCATCATGAAAAACAAACTAGATAATTTTGATTACATTAAATTAAAAAGTTTTTGCACAGACAAAACCACTGTAACTAAGATCAAAAGAAATGCAGTAAATTAGGAAACAATTGTTGCAACTAGTATTTCTGAAAAAGGACTCATTTCTAAAATATACAGAGATCTGAGTCAAATTTTTCAAAAAGCAAGCCATTCCCTAATTGTCAAATGGTCAAAGGATATGCAAAGGCAATTTACAGATGAGGATATCAAAGCAATCCACAGTCATATGAAAAATTGCTCCAAATCATTACTTATTAGAGAAATACAAATTAAATTTCTCTGAGATACCACCTCACACCTCTCAGACTGGCCAATATGACCAGAAAGGACAATGATCAATGTTGGAAGGGATGTGGGAAATCTGAATTACTAATACATTGTTGGTGGAGCTGTGAACTCATCCAACCTTTCTGGAGAGCAATTTGGAATTACGGCCAAAGGGCAACAAAAATGTGCATAACCTTTGATCCAGCAATACCACTACTGGGTCTATACCTTGAAGAGATTATGAAAAAGGTCAAAAACATCACTTGTACAAAAATATTTATAGCAGCCCTGTTTGTGGTGGCAAAAAATTAGAAATTAAGTGAATGTCCTTCAATTGGGGAATGGCTTAACAACTGTGGTATATATATACATATCTATATATATCTATATATCTATATATCTATATATCTATCTATATATATATATATGTTTATGTCATGGAACACTATTGTTCTATTAGAAACCAGGAGGGATGATAATTCAGGAAAGCTTGGAAAGATTTGCATGAACTGATGCTGATTGAGATGAGCAGAACCAGAAAAACATTGTACACCATAACAACAACATGGGGGTGATGATCAACCTAGATGAACTTGCTCATTCTATCAGTGCAACAACCAGGGACAATTTTGGGCTATCTGCAATGGAGAATACCATCTGTATCTAGAGAAAGAATTATGGACTTTGAACAAAGACCAAAGACTATTACCTTCAAATTAGAAAAAAAATGTTATCTTATTATGTAATTTTACTCTCATACTTCATTTTTCTTCCTTAAGGATATGATTTCTCTGTCATCACATTCAACTGAGATCTATGTACCTGGAACCAATGTAAATACTAACAGAATTCCTTCTGGGGAGGTGGGGGGTGGGAGGAAGCAAGAATGGGGGAAAAATTGTAAAACTCAAAATAAATAAAATCTTTCTAGAAACAATAATTCAGGAGATACTGATTGAAATGGCAGCTCCACTCTGGGGAACTAAGTAAGGAATTGGATACCTGAACCAAGAAGGCTAGTCAAGGAAACCTAGGGCTTGGAAGATTAAGTGCCAATGACAGAAGTTTGGTTCTGATGCCAAAGAAAGATGCTGGACTGTGACCCATAAGATCATAGGATATTAATGGAGGGGTCTCTCAGTACCATCTACCTCTAGCCCCATTAATTTTTACTGGAGATAACTGAGTGCCAGAGAAGCTGAGTAGCCCGTCCAAGATTATGCATGTAGCAAACTTTGGAAACAGAATTTGGAAACAATTCCTCTGACATCAGAATCATTGAGTACTCTTTCCACTATATCATTTTATTCCTATAGGTTCTACTTTTCTTGAGTACTCAATATAGGCTTATGGGCAAAAACAGCATGTAGAAATGACTGTGACTCCAAAGATTAAGTTAAAGGGAAGTGAATTTTTTAATTTATTTTGTCAAAATGATTGGTTAATGATCAGCCATGTATTTATAGTTTTAGGGGTAATGACTTATTTCCACAGATACTGATCATAATATCCCCATGATTTTGTAAATTCTATTCATGAATTGCTATAGTTGGAAGAAATTTTCACTTTGTAGCCATCCTTCTGATGGTGAACTTCTGCAGATTTAGCTATACAGGTTCTCAGATGATAACCCATCACCAGAAATGCACTGTGAAGCTTTCCACCTTTGTGGGATTTGAAGAATTGTAGTGGCCTAGGTGGTACAGTCAAGAAAGTATGAGGTCTGGTGTCAGGAAGACTGCTTTTGTTTGGTTCAAATCCAGACTCAGCCACTTAATAGCAGTGTGACCCTGAGCAAGTCACTTAACCCTGTTTGGCTCAATTTCCTCATCTGTAAAATGAACTGGAGAAGGAAATGGAAAGCTATTTCAGTATCTTCTTTTTTTTGTAGTTTTTGGGATTAAGTGGCTTGCCCAAGGCCACACAGCTAGGTAATTATTAAGTGTCTGAGGCCGAATTTGAACTCAGCTACCCTGACTCCAGGGCTGGTGCTCTATCCACTATGCCACCTAGCTGCCCCTACTTCAGTATCTTTACCAAGAAAATCCAAATGGGGTCATAAAGAGTTGTATATGACTGGAAATAACTGAACAACAACAACATGGTTTAACCATTGCCTTAGTGTAGTATCTGGTAAGTACTTAATAGAGGTTTATTGATTTCTTGATTAACCTTCAAGAACCTGTTGGGTGGTAAGAGTTAGATGGTTGTGTATACATGGATGGATTATGAATCACATCATGGGAGGAAAATTCTGAATTGGTTATATTAAAAATTCATTGATGATTTGAGCAGTATCAGAGTACTCTCACAAGGTTGGATGGGGAGTCATGTCTGAAATATAGTTTTACCAAAGCCATATTCAAAAGAAACAGGATGGGTAAAAAAGTAGGCTAGTGTAGTATTGTGTATTTAGAAGATATAAAGGATGAGGAAATGAGTGAAAAATCACAGAGTTAAAACCAAAAGTGATACTGACATTAGAGCATAATATAGACCACTTGGACAGAAGGAGGAAACAACAAAAGAGTTTAGAAGTTACTCCATAAGACTGGGATAGAGGTATGTTAACTCAGTGAAGGGAACTTTATCTAAATAGCTTCTGCAGGTGTCTCTTTGAAAAAAACAGAGTTTAATAATTTGGCTTCATGACAATTTTAGTGTTTAGAAAGGGCAATGAAGAGAATAACCATTATGGATCTGATTGTCACCAATAAGGAAGCACTAGTTGTTGAAGTAAAAATAATGGAAAATTTGTAGGGAAGTAACCATACATTTTAGAATCTGCTGGGCCTAGTCTGAAGTATCTATTGGGAGAGTAAAAGTCAAAGACTCAGAAGAATATTAGGTAGGATTCCATGGTCAAAAAATTCTTGAGAATTCAGTCCAGGATGGGTGAGAAGTTTTCAAGAATGAAATTGTTAAATCATAAAAAGAAACAATTCTGATGAAATGATAAAGAGGAGTTTTCTAAGGAGACTAATATGGATAAACAGGGAACTCATTCACTCATTAGATTTGATAAAGATGTGTAACTGAAGATAGATGCAAAAATACATAATAAAAATAAATACTAAAGCAGGATATGAAGTGGAAAGCTAAAACTGAGTTGACAATGGTTAGGGATGACAAATATGGATATTTAGCTATATTTGGTAAAGGGGAGATTAATATTAAAGAAGGGATAGTACAATTGCTCGATATAAATGGAATAATACCAATGTAGAACAGTTTAATTTTTAATCTTGTTTTTATTTTCTTTTCTAAGGAGAATAATCTTTAGATTGGAAAGAACAGGAAAAATATTAATTGGAACTTGGAACATGAACTAAAAAAGAAAGGCAATGTCTAGGGCCTTAGAAGGGTAAATGGGGTTCTAATTTTCAAGGAAAAAGGAGAGAACAAATGTAGGTTAGATGACAAAGATCTTAATTTAGGTTTCTGTGAAAAATCTATAATATATTAATGAGGAGATCATTATACATGTCTAGAAAAGAGTATATCATTTTCTTTTTTGACAGGGTTATTAAATGCTATCCCAGATGAAGACTATAGATTTAGTTTACTCAGATTTAAGTAAAGCATTTGACAAAATATTTCATGCCAAAATTTGTGAACAATATAAAGATTTGAAGTTAGATGATAATATGGGTAGGTAGCTTCAAGACCAGTTGAATGGGCAGAATCAAAGAGTGGTCACCAGTGGTTTGATGTCCATTGGAAGGAAATTCACAGTGAAATATTTTATGTATGTGTACTCACGTTGCCCTTAACAGTTTTATCAGTGACTTGGATAAAGGTATAGATGACATGCTTATCAAAATTGCCGTTGATATATATATATATATATATATATATATATATATATATATATATATATATATGTATATGGGTGATTTGTTGTTGTTGTTGTTTAGTTGTTCAGTTGTCTCACTCTTTGTAATATGATGTACCAGACACTTTCAAGTCTGCCCAAGCTCATGTTTGTTGCTTCCATGACATTGCCTATCCATCTCATCCTAGACTGTGTCCCTCTCCTTTTGCCTTTTTAAACTTTCCTATCATCAAGGTCTTTTCCAGTGAGTCCTGTCTTCTCACTATGTGATCAAAATATTTAAACTTCAGTTTCAGTATTTGACCTTCTGGTGAAAAATCCAAGTTAATTTCTTTGAGTATTGATTGGTTTGATCTTGCTGTCTACCACTTGAAAGTCTCAATTCTGCAGTGCTAAGTTAGGATTTGAAATAGCTCAGGTGGAATTCTATCACCTTCATTAGCCTTATTGTTAGCAATGCTTCCTAAGCCCACTTGACATCATTCTCCAGTATGTTTGACTCCAGATCAGTAAGCATACCAATGTGATTATCAGTGATGTTGAAGTCTTTCTTCTGTAGTTCTTTTGTATATTCTTTCCACCTCTTATTAATCTCTTCTGTTTCTGTTAAATCTCTATCATTTTGTCTTTTATCATACTGATTTTTGCATGAAATATTACCTTGATATCTCTCATTTTCTATTTAGGGGAAATGACCAAGACATTAGATAACAGGATTAAAAGTCAAGGATAAACTGTTGAGCTAAATATAATGAGATAAAATTAAGTAGAAACAAATGTAAAGTTTTATACTTTGACTCAAAGATGAACTTTCCAATTAGAAAATTGTAGAATTCTGGAGAGTGATTAGAGGAGGGTAACTAGGTTGATGAAGGCTCTTGACATTATGCTACATGAGGATTAGTTGAACATTAAATTATTTAGCTGGGTGAATACTTTTACGGGGACATGAGAGCTGTCACTGGACTCATTCTGCTTGGCTTGGGTGGGGGGGGGTGCAAAACTAGGAGCAATGGATGACTGTTGTACAAACTTGATGCAAGGAAAAACTTCCTAGTTTCTAGAACTGTTGCAAATGAAATGAACTCAGGTAAGTTATGAGGATCCAACCTCACGGAAGCTAGTCAAGTAGAAAGTGGATGATCATTTGCCAGGGATTTGGCAGGAAGAATAGGATGCTTGGGCAGATAAGAGTTGGAAATGATAAATCTTTGAGGTTCCTTTTAATCCTGAACTTGCTCATTTTGCAGATGAGGAAATGGAGGCTCAAAAAAGGGAAAATAACTGGGTCTAGGTCATAAAGGTAGCACAGAAAATGGCCATGATTTGAACCTGCATATCCAGTATTCTCTCCATTACATGAGAGGCCAGTAGATTTTGTAACATCTTTGAAGATTGAACAGTATGTTCTTTAACTCTTGAAGAAACAACCTGATGTAATGAAAAGAGCATTGGAATTGGAGTAAGGAAACCTATGCTAGGACTTAATAGTTATATAACTGGACAACTCACTGAACCACCCCCCCCCACCTTGTAAAATGAGGGTAATAAGGTTTGCAGTATTTATCTTTTTGTAGGTGGTTAATGGGGAAAATTTTCGATATGAATTAGTCTAAAACTAATTCTACTCTAAAAGTGAATTATTAGATAGAACACTTTGCAGTGAACAGTAACAATTACTACAAAAGAACACACAAGTTTCTGACCTGCCTTAAGTTGGGAATATATATCTAGTTCTAGATTATTTGATTCTCCAGTTTTCAAGGGAAAATTCATTATCATTTTTTGGAACTCTCCTTAAATTTCCAATTTCAACCTTCACACTGGCTTCCTATGCTGCTTGAACCCACTTAGTATCATATCTACCCCCATTCTCAATGTTCTCTTCTCCTTTCCCTGATATCCTTTTCTCTCTTATATACTTAGGTATTATAATTTTTTATGCTTTCTTTATTTCCTTTTTCATGAGTAAACTGGTCAATAGGAAAATATTATCTAATATGTTCTATGTGAATATCTTTTAATCTATTCAAAGGAGAAAAAGAGAATACGCTTTTGGGAAAAAAAACAGACTCTGACTTTGAACACTTCATCCCATCTCCTTTCATATCATTCAACATATTCTAATACTCTTCTGGAACAATATCAACAACTGGATCAATCCTTTCACTACCCACTTCTCAGTCACCATTCTTAGTTGTCCCCATTGATGATGATGATGATGTCCTGTCCTTGATGAATTTCTGAACTCCTTTGTATTTCATCGATTTAATTCAATTCAATAAGCATTTATTTAGTGACTGCTATGTGATGGACACTATGTTAGACTCCAAGAACACAAAGACAAAAATGAAATAGTCCCTGCCTCAAAGATCTTATATTCTATTAGGACAAAGCAGTATATACAAAGAAAATTATGAAATATAGAAAGCAATTTCTGAATGGGGGGGATGGAGACATTTCCAAATGGTATGAGGTTTGGTATATGCTTCCTCTTGATGCAGTGCTTGAAATTATTCATCCACGGTCTTACTGTTGCCTTTTAAAGATCTTAAATCCCCTGACCACAGCTTTTTGATCTTTCTCCAATCCTATCTCTTGTTCCTTTTGACTTTTCTTATGATTCTCCAACTTTGGGTAAGCATTCTATGATTTCTCCTCTACAATTCCTTGGTTACTAAACACTATTGTAGGAAGTCACAAAATCCTACATCTCCACTGCAAACTATACAAATTATACTAACTAAATCTTCACTGCTTTCACTGTTATTCTTTTATTCTTCTATAGTTGATTTCCCATTGCATTCCTCAGAATAACTATTTCAATTCTTTTTCATATCCCTTAAATCCCTAAGCCCTTTCTCCTCATGCTGTACAGAGGCCTTTTTTTCCCAGAGAAAGAAGATAGTCACCATTCCACATGAGTCTTCATAAATTTTATTCAGTCCACCTTAAAAGTCCTGTCATGTTTGTTCTTGCCTAGACTTGCTTCCTTTCCAAGAATACCATCTCTCTACTTGGACCATTAGTCCCATCACTTTCCTTAGCCTTCCGAGCTTTGCTTGATGAGTGCTTGGTGCCATCTTCCATCTGTCCATTGTAAAGGTCTCTTTTCTTCAGACAAAATACTTTTATTCTCCTTTATCCTTACAAAGAATCAAATACACCCACACAAAGAAAAACGTCCTTCCTTGGGGCCTACTACAGGACCCACTAAAAGGAGACAGGGCTTAGGGATGTAAGGGATATGAAAAAAATTTGAAATAGTTACTCTGAGGAATGCAATGGGGAAATGAAGCTCCAATTCTGTTGCTACCTTTATTTTTCAAATTTCTCAGAAGATCAGTGTACATTCCCTATCTTCTGTTCTTTGCAATCATATCTTTTCTCAAGCCCTTGGATTTGGTTTCTGCCTTCACAGCTATGCAGAAACTATTTTTTTGAGGAACTATTTTTTTGAGGATCCATAATGACCACTTCATCCTTACTTCCATCATTTAGTCCCCTTTTTAGACCTCAAGCTACCATTTGTGATAGAGTAAGAAAACCATTGGTTTTGGAGTCAAAAGTTCTGGAATCAAATCTTGCCTCTAACACTTATCTGTGTTTGTGATGTTGGGCAAGTCATTTGAGATTTCTGGGTCTCAGTTTCATCATCTTTAAAGTAAGAGAGTTGGACTAATTGATCTCTGAAGATCTTCATAGCTCTATCTTGATGATCCTGTGGTCACCTCTTACTTCTTGAATGTATCTTTTCCTTTGGCTTTTATGATATAACCATTTATACCTCAGTCTACTTGACTCTATGGATCTATATTCCAAGTCTTAGCTTAGCTTCAACTCCAGAATTTCAACCTTGGAGCTCTCACTATCTTGACTGGCTAATATATCTCATGAGCCCACTATATTTAGGCAGCCCTAGTCAAGATTTCATCTTTGTTACTGGTGACTTATGCTTACAGCTAACCCCTGAATTTCCTAGTCTTCCTCTCTTCCCTCCTTGCCAGGTGAGAAAGGCAGATTATAGACAAATTGATTTCATGGGAGTGAGAACCTGACTGAAGTTCACTATTTCCATGCCAGAGTTCTTAGCTTTAGAATTATCAATGGATCTAATACGGCACAAATACCTAATTTACCCATTTTAAAAGCTAAAAGTTAGAATCATGGAATTAATTAAAGGTCTTGGTAACAGTTGAGTTGGTCAGGTCCCTTCTCATATCAGTGGGTGAAGAGACAGGAAATATTTGCTGAAATGATGGAATCAACAAAAACAATTGACTTTTCTCCTTCCATCACAAGTACAAATCCATTTTAAGTCCTGCTTTGAAGACTACGAATTTTGAAGACTAAATTTCATTGGTGTGAAAGAGCGAAGAGAATGGGTCTGACCTAGAGTAGTACCAGAAAGTCTGACTTGCCCCTAACCCATTTCCTGCTCAGAAAAACCAAGGATTCTGGACAAAATATAACACGATAAATAATCTAATTTCCCATTAGACTGCAATCTTCTTGTAGTTATATAATCAACATCTGGCACTGTGACTTGTTGATAGCTTGATATTTTGGTTTCCTTTAGGCAGTTTGGTGACCAGCACTGACCTTTTGTTAGCTCCCAATCCTTCAGCTCTCCAGACCAGAGATGTCCAGGGACTAGGTAATACATTTGTTAGAATAGCATAGATCTGGGAATGAGGAAAAGGGGTAGTGGTAAGGATCGGAGAAAATGGGTGACTGCAATTTAATAATTTCTACTTTTGTCTTGGACTTTAGTCCATATGATTTCTAAGACCTTGATTTGTTTTGTATTCAAGAATCTCCTTGTTCTGGTTACTCAAATCCTCTGAGTTATCCAACTATGTGTGCTAAAGACATGGTGGATCTTTTACAGGTTTCAGTCTGGATTGTTCCTGTAACAGTACCTGGTTGGCTTTCTCTGGAACATCATTGTTCCAGAAGTCAATGGATTACATTCAACTTACAATGACCTAGGGCTGTCATTTTTACTCTCTTGGCTGATCTAGGCTTTCAGCTCCTGTGGACTGAGGTTAAACTTTATGTTCTTCTTTGGCAACTACTGCAATCAAGATGCTTATTGCTTGTCCTACTAATGGTCAACTGAATTAACGGACATTCTGATAGGCAACATAAATCAGATAAGACTCTTTTCCCCCCTTTTCTAAGTCCCTTATCAGAATGCTTATAGAACACTTACAGTAAATATTTGTTTCCCTTGCCAAAATGTTTGAGCATCTGGTTGCAACATGAACATTCTAGAATCTCAATATTGGAAGGTACTTTGGAGATTGTCTAGGTTCACTTTCCTGAGACAGGTCAGAAGAGAGGATGTGTGGCACAGGGGACAGGGCTCTGATGTAACAGTCAGAAGACCTGGGTTTGAATTTTGTCTTTGATATTTAAATTTAAAATGCAATTGACATTTTAGCTGAGACTTTAAGGAAGTCAGGGAAACCAGGAGGCATGAAGAGTATTGTAGGGATGGGGGACAATCAATGAAAGTACCCAAAGTAGATAGATGGAGTGTTTTAAATGAGGGATAGCAAGGAAATCCACGCCATTGGATTGCAGAGGAAATAGAATGGTATATCAGGATTGGAGTTGTAAATGAATAAATAGTTATGTTGCTTGATGATTGCACAGCATGATCTCACCATTTTTATCCACCTAAGAAGGAAACCTAGAATCTAAGGAATGTGAATTTAGGATTTAGCCCTGAAAGGGACATTACAAACCACATATTTCAAACCCCTTATTTTGGATAAACTAAGTTCAATGGTCTTTCCAACCTTCTTGCAACATTTCAACTGACCTAATCAGTCAGTCTTACACATTAAGGAAAGAATTAATTTCATTGAATTATAGGGATCATCTGTAGGGATCATCTACTTACCTTTATTTTATAGATGAAATCTGGATTTTTTAAAGGAATTTCTAAATTGTTGAACTAAAACCTATTTGAGTATTTGAATGTCTTTTATACAACTAGTAGAGAATAAGTCATTATTGTGTGTTAATATGCAAATTGATAGATTTTACTAGGTCTATGATTTTATGACTCTTCTGGTGTAGGTCAGCATTTTTCTTTATCTTCTATCATAGAGAATTTTCTGGAGCACTGAGAAATTAAATGACTTGCTCATGGTCAGAAAACTGGTACTTGTTAGAAATCAGATTTGAACCCAAGCCTTTTTAAATCTGAGGACAGTACCTTGTCCAGCATTCAAAACTACCTCACATGTATCTATTATGACAAATATATGGAGCACTTATTGACTTTGGGAATCCTTGCTTCAATTCCCACATCTAATGATTGTTTGGGTACCCAGAATTAAACCACATGTCCCCTTAGGGAACATCCCTGAAAAATCAAGGGTATCTCATGTGAATATAGTGTATTCTCTCAAAATTTAATTGCCAGTGATTAGCACCCTAATTTCATTTAACAGATTAGCTTTTATAAAGAAATATTTATCTTATAACTGGCATTTATTTACATTGTGACTTGTGGCATTTATTTACATTGTGACTTGAGATTTGCAAATCACTTTATATGTTATCTCATTTGGTTCTCAAAACAATCCTGTGAGGAAAGTAGATATTCCTATTTTTACAGGGGAGATAACTGAAAATCAAATGGGCTGAGTGACTTGCCAAGGGTTACATGGCTAGTAAGTGACTGAGGCAAGATTTGAACTCAGATTTTCCTGACATCTACTTCAACATTCTATCCATTATACCACCTAGCTACCTTTTTACTACAAAGATATGGCAAGAACATGTTACAAAGTATTATCCCCTAATACCTGGAGACATACTCTTCTATACTACCTTGATCCTTGAGGGGAATGAGATCAAGCTTAAAGCAGTTTATACATAGTATTCACTTCATTACATTCATTTCACAATTTGGTTTAACTAATGGATGAATCATGGCAGCTCCCTTTGGATGATTTCCAACTCTTTTGAATCATATGGATCGCTCAGGATATTGCTACTTAACACATGGCTTCTGGAAAATCCTGGCATAGTCTCTGGTTCCTAGACTTCTGTTGTCTTGCACATATATGAATGATGTGAAAGTCATAATATATTTTTTTGCTTTGCAGGCAGCTCCTTAAGACCATAAATTCCTAGGAGCTATAATCAGTGAAGAAAGTTTGTACCTCCACAAATATATTTCTACACACATATAATAAGACATTTTCAAGCAGATAGTTTGCACTTACTTTGATTGGCACTGAAATTGTAGAATTAATATTGCTTGAACTTTCCAAGATTGATAACACTTAGCAATAGTGTATATATTTACAAAGGGTTAGTTTAATATTAGTTAGTCTATATAAAATTTGTGGATTGAAGTTTTCTCACTTAATTTTAATTTGGATTGACAATTTCCATTCATCCTTTTCAATATGACTGCTCAAATTGATATTTGTTTAGTACAGCTATAACACTGTAAATTTAGAGACTTCTTAATGATCTCTAAATTAGCTTGTGCTTGAGACAAAGGAATCCTGGATCAGGAGTAGGAGATAGGGTTAAATGGTCTATGTTCTCAAAGGTCTTAAACCTCAGACTATATCAGAGGCTTCTGGTAGAGGATTACTGGGTTGGATGAGAGGGTAAAAGTTTTTATGAGATGCTTGGCTCTATCTTTTTCCCAGACCTTCCTACTTGATCTTTTTATTCCTGTTCACCCTTTGGTTGCTCACTATATTTAGCCACTTATTTTGAGCAGTTACCAATTATCCAATGTGATAATGTCACATCATCCTTAGGAGAATTTATCCTCCATTTAATTCTGGTTCATAGTCCCTGCTGCCCCTTCCAACAAGAAGTAGATGTTTCAACTGTATCAGACCACTGGTTATCACTCCACAATCTGTGTGAGGTGGGACTTTTGCCTTTAGGTTATTTTTACATTCTCTTGGCACAGATTGGGCCAAAGTTTAAGGAAAATAAGTCCTATCTTCATGAGTCCCTCCTACCTTCTACTTTATATTTATATTATTTTCAGTGTCTCTCAGATACTTCTTCCTAGACTCAACCTCTCCTGACTCCAGTACTATATATTGTCATGGAAGGGGATAAACAATATTTGATTAAATCCTATAGACCTGAGTTCCAGGCTCTATGGTTTAAAAAAGTAAGTTGATAATTTGGAGGCTATCCAAAGGAGGGTAATCGGGAGGGAAAAGCATTTAGTACACATCATGCTAGGATGTGTTGAAGGAATGCTGCATGTTTAGCCTGGATAAGAGAAAACTCAGAGTCCATGATAACTATCTTCAAGCATTTGAAGGGCTGTTGTGTGTAGACTTGTTCTGTTTGGACTCAGAAGAAAGACGCAGGAATATGGGTGGAAGTTAAAAAGAGACCATTTTTTTTTTTTTGCAAGGCATTGGGGTTAAGTGGCTTGCCCAAGGCCACACAGCTAGGTAATTATTAAGTGTCTGAGGCCAGATTGGAACTCAGGTACTCCTGATTCCAGGGCTGGTGCTCTATCCACTGCACCACCTAGCTGCCCCTCAATTTGTTTTTGATATAAGGAAAAACTTCCATAGAATTTGAGCTGTCTAAAAGTGGAATTGGGCTGCCACAAGAAGAAGTAGGCTCCCCCACTTTTTGGGTCTTTAAGCAGAGGCTTTGTGACTTCATTTGTATATGTTCCTTTTTTATACAGCTTGGACAAGAAAGCAATGGAGATCTTTTCCAGCTGTAAGTTTCTGTGATTCTGTCCTCTAGTCCAAGCTCTGCAAAACCAGAATCCCCTCTCTAATAATATCAGAGAGATGCTCATCTGGTTTCTGCTTGGAGACTTCCACTGAAGAGTACCACCTCCTAAGGCTGCCCATTCCACTTTGGAAGAACTTGAATGGTTGCCTTTTTACCCATATCAAATGTACACCTGCCACTCATTGATCTTTGTTCTGTCTTCTGAGGCTAAGTCTTAGTGACTGTTCTTTGAAGACTTGAAATTATTTATGCTGTCCTACTGAAATCTTCATCAGACTTAAGATTCCCAGTTTCTTCAGTTAGTCCTCATATGATTTGCCTAGAGGTAGCTAAGTGACAAATTGGATAGATCATGAGACATAAAGTCAAGAAGACCTAAGTTCAAATCCCCAGATGTTTAGTAGCTGTATGATACTGGGAAAGTCACTTAACCTCTGTCTGTCTCAGTTTCCTCCACCATAAAGTGATAATAACAGCACCATAACTTCCAGGGATATTGGGAAGATCAAATGAATTAACATATGTTAAGCACTGAAAAACCTTAAAGCCCTATATTAATGTTAGCTATTTTATGGTATGAATTTGGGACTTGTGTCTATTATCTGATCATCTCACTCAAGTTATTAGAGATTCAATTATCACTATCCTTTTCAGGATTATTTACATTTTAAATAAATCCTGGTTAGAGAGGGCAATAATTTACCCAAATTATATAATTCTAATCTTAAATGATAGAATTTTAGGCACTATTAATGCCTAGGTAAAGGACAGGATTTTAGTCAATGGACTTTTCTGGCCTTCAGCTCTCAGAAGAGACCATTGACTGATTATTTGACTGGTAACCCTGCCTATGGGTCTGTATCCAGGAGAAGAGGTAGACAGAGGTGATTTGTATTCTAAGTGCAAGCTAATAAAGTGGTCATTTTGAGACATGACAAATTGCAGATACCAAAATTCTCATCCCCAGGGCCTCAGGAAACTGACACCACAGTTCCAAAACTATAAAAGTAAAATCTTTTATTGCAGAGAAGAAACAAGGCCCTGTGACTCAACAACTTGCCAGGAAAATAGATGCAGGAAGTGAAAAAGTTTAACTTAAGGATAAATCTAGTCATCTTCACCATTCCCATGGGGCATTCTACCTCTAAAGAAAGGGAAGAAAGATAGAATGCCTTCCTTGTCCAGGGAAAGTCTATTGTGGATTGCAATAGTGACTCTGCTGCTTAAATCTATTCATGGTAAAGGTATCATTTAAGAACATTGTTTCCCAGGACAGGTTTTGCAAGCAGCTGCAACAGCAGAAAAGGTGGTGATGATGTTGGTGATAGTAGGAGTAGGGTCCAGAAGACCTGGACTCAAATCTTGTCAGAGAAGTTTAATGCTAGCTATATGACTAAGAGACCCTGGGCAAATCATGTTATTTTTTCTGGGATTCTATTTCCTCATCTACAAAAGATGGTAGTTATACTTTATGACCTCAGGTCCCATTTACTTCTAAATCTATAATTCTCTAATTATCTTCTGTAACATGTCAGCAGTAGGACTTGAACCCAGGTCTTCCTGGCTCTAAAATCAACTCTATATTCACCATGGAACATGCCTCTCCATGACCATGATGAAGAATGATTAGAGTTATAACAATAAAGAAAATAATAACAGTTGCTTCTTAAATTTATATGACACTTGGGCACAAGATTGGGGGTGGAGCCAAAATGGCAGCATGAAGGCAGGAATTCCCAGAATTATTTTCCCCCCCAAATTCCAAAAACCATCAAAATTTAGCTAAACTTTAGAGGGCAGAACCCACAGAAATACTGAGTGATACAATTTCCAGACCAAGACAACTTAGAAGTTCCACAGGAAAGCTCTGCTTCACTAGGACCAAGGATTGGAAAAAAAGCCACAGCCACAATGCAGCTCAGCCCAAGGATCACCAGGAACAGCTTGAAGGGGTGGCAAGAGAACTCTGCTGCACCAGAGTGAGTGTGGAATGAGTGCTGGCCTCAGAGCAGCCCTGTGTTGAGAACCTGCAGTGGGAATTGGGGAAGCCAGCCTGCCCATCCAGAGTACAGACCACACTCAGGGAGTCAGGGAGACTGCAGAAATCTCTCTTGTCTCCCTGGGGCAGGACTCAACTGTTTGCCTACACTCAGATCCAGGTTGCAGTTTGGGCTTCCATACTGTGATATCTGAGCTAGGACTCCCCTCACAGCTCCAGGGCAGAGGGGAAGGCTTGTGGTCAGTCACATATCAAAGCACAGGCAAGAAAGCAGTCAGAGCCTCTCATAAGACCTTGGAGGAATTAAGGTCCCAGTGGGATGTCCCAAAATCCCCCCAAAGCCTAGGAAGTGCTGTAAATCAGTCATGGGCTGAGTAAATGCAGAAAGAAAAGAAAAAGAAGAATCTGAACATAGAAAATTACTTTGGTCCCACGGAAGATTCAGAAGATGACAAACTAGAAGCTTCTATATCCAAAACCTCCAAGAGAAATAGGAAATGGGTTCAGGCTATGGATGAGCTCAAAAAAAGACTTTGAAAAGCAATTAAAGGAGGTAGAGGAACAATGGGGAGGAGAAATGAGAGTGATGCAGATGAATCATGAAAAGCAAATCAGCAGCTTGGGTAAAGAAATACAAAAAATACTGAAGAAAATAATATGTTAAAAACCAGTTTAGCAAATGGAAAAAGCAACACAAAAGGCAAATGAAGAGACGAATGCATTAAAAAGTAAAATTGGCTAGCTGGAAAAGGAGATAGCAAAGCTCTCTGAAGAAAATAACTCCTTCAAATGCAGAATGGAACTAAAGGAAACTGATAACCTTGAAAGAAATCAGAAAGAAATAAAACTTATTCTAAAAATAAAAATTAGAAGAAAATGTGAAATATCTCATTGGAAAAACAACCAACCTTGAAAACAGATCCAGGAAAAATCATTTGAAAATTATTGGACTACCTGAAAGTTTTGACCAGGAAAAGAGCCTAGACTTCATTTTTCAGGAAATAATACAGAAAAATTGCCCTGAGTTCCTAGAAGCAGAGGGTAAAAATAGAAATTGAGGGAATTCACCAGTCACCTCTTGAAAGAGATCCCAAAAGAAAAACTTCCAGGAATATTATAGCCATATCAGCAAATCAGGGAGTACTGGGTAGGGAAATATAAATAGCTGGTGGAATCAGGCCACCAGGCAGAAGTTGGTACTTGAGCATCTTGAAGGCAACTAGGAACTACAAGATGAGAAGGCACGGACTAATCCAAAGGCACAAAGATGAGAGATAGGTGTGAGGAATTGTAAAAAATTATCTTCACTAGACCATTGAATGCAGGAAAGGGGATAATAATTAATAATAATAATAATAATAATAATAATAATAATAATAATAATTTTATATAGCAACACCAATAATGAGAATTTTAAAATACTGATAACTCCTTAAATTCATATGGTACTTTGCTTTTACATCCATTATGTAATTTAAGCTTATTGACCTTGTTTTACAGATGAGGAAACTGAGACTCAGTGAAAAAAATGAGACTGGAAAGGGAGATTGTGAGCAAGGTTTTAAGACTTCAAATGCCAAATGGAAGACTTTATATTTGATTGTAGAGGTAGTAGAGAATAATTAGAATATAGTGAATACAAGTATTACATGGTCAGATTTACCCCTAAGAAAAATTGATTTTGCTACAAGGAGAATGTATTAGATTGGGAAGGGACTTGAGGAAGGGAAATTTATTGGAAGGTTATTACAGTAGTATAGGTGAAAGTGATGAAAACCTGAACTAAGGAAGGTGGTGACTAGGTGTGAAATGAGACAGGGTTAGATATAAGTAAAAGGAGAAATGATGAGCCTTGCCAATTGATTGGATGTGTAGGGCAAGAGAGAGTAAAGAATTGAGAATCATGCCAAAGTTGTGAATCTGAAAGTCTAGAAAAATTATGATGGCATTGATAGAAATATGGAAGTTCAGTGAAAGGATGGATTTGGGTGTGTAAGACAATGAGTTCTGATTTTAAAATATTTAGTCTGAGATGTGGATGGACCAGTTCAAAATGTCCAAAAGGAAGCTGGAAGTCATCAGGATAGACAAGACAAAATAACAGGATCTGAGAAGCTCACCAAATAAAAAAATATATAAAGAGAAGAGGACCTAGGAAAGAGTGTTGAGGAATACTCAAGGTGATACAATATGAATGTTGAACCAGCAAAGGAAACTGAGAAGGCATGATCAGAGAGGCACAAAGAAGACTAGGAGAGAGAATGTAGTGAGATGAAAGATTGACTAACAGTGACAAAAACTGTAGAAAATTGGAGAAGGATAAGAACTGAAGGAAAGACCACCATATTTGTCAATAAAGAAGTAATTTGTAATTTTGGAGAAATTATGATGAAAAATTAAATCCACAAACTTAATATCATATCAAACTAGTTTGGTTTATTTTGTTCAAATGAATGAGTATTGTCTTGGACCAAGTCTAGAATATGTTCTGACACAATTAAACACTCAGGTTCTAAGTGTACAATCAAACCTTTTTTTGCAAGGTAAATAGGGTTAAGTGACTTTTCCAAGGTCACACAGCTAGGTTATTATTTAAATGTCTGAGGCTGGATTTGAACTCAGGTACTCCTGACTCCAGGGTCAATGCTCTATCCACTGTACCATCTAGCTTCCCCTACAGCAAAGCTTTTACTGTATCTAGTGTTCTAAAAATACCTAATCAAGGAGAGTAGAGGTGGCTCTCTTGTGACAGAAGCTCCATTAGGCCTGACCAGCCTACTGCAAGTGAGTTGATCTTCTCCTGTCTCATCTTTGTAGGAGCCCCTTCTATAACTAGGGCCACCCACCTGAAGAACTTCTTCTACAGTGAAGACAATCCAGTTCTCAAAGGGTGGTCCAAGAACCCCTAGATGTCCCCGAGACCTTTCCAACTAGTCTACAAAACCAAAATTATTTTTATAATATAATTAGGGCATTATTTATCTATCAAAACACTCCTCCTTTCTTCAATTAAGTATCAGGGTGAGGCCAGCTCTTCTATATATAGTTAAACCAAAACAACACATTTTAACAGATTGAATGTAGAAGCAGATAAGAGAATCCAGCTGTCTCCTATTAAGTTAGACATTAAAGAGGTTTGAAAAAATTGGCAAAATGATGCCACTTTTCTACTTTTTGAAAATATAATTATTTTTCATAAAAATATATTATATTAACATTTAATGGGGTTATGATTTAAATTATTACTAAATATCCATTTAAAATTTATCCATTTACATTTCTAATATAGTAGATATCGATATTTATAAAACACATAAACAACATCTCTTTGGGGGGGGACCTCAATAAGACTGTAAAGGGATTCTGAGATCAGAAAGCTTAGTCTAGAGGGAAATACCTCATCCTCCACCCCCTTATTTATCTCTCTTCTGGTCTCCCACAGGTATTAAGTTACTCTCAGTATCCTGGATTTACAACTTCAGAAATACTTAGTTTATATTTCATTCAAATTATAGACTGTGACCTGATTTAAAAATTAGAGGGGTGTTCTTTGGGAAAGAATGCTCTTATTCACCAAAGGGAGAATTGTGTCTCCATGGGAGGGGATGGACCTAAATCTCTTACTTTAAGTAGAACTAGTGAGTAATCAGTATTTTTTAAAAGGTGAAATAGAAGCCTGGGGGGGTGTTTTGCCTTTGTATCCTCAGAGCTTCCCATAATGAATTGAACATGAGAGATATTTAATGAATTTATTTTGAATGAGCTGACAAATGAATGGTGTGAAAATGCAGTTATTCTCTTGAAGAAAAAGGCATTGTGGTATAAAGGATAGATGACTGACCTTCAAGTCCAGAACACTTGGATCGAAGTCTTAGCAATGACATACACCGTCTGTATAAGCCTGCAACAGTCACTTAATTTATACTCCAGGCATCTCTGGAAGACATTGTGTTACTAATTGATCTGCATTGGATATAGTTTTCTCAATGGGAGTTCCCAATAATTTTGACAAATGACTGGTGTTTTTATTTGTTTTGTTGTACTATGCATATTTGTTAACTAGTGTGAGAAGTATGTACATATAAGTTGTCTAAATGCATATACTTTGTTTGTGAATGGTATGAATAGCTTTTTCCTTCCCTTTCTCTCCCACTTAATAGTATTTTATTCCATTTATGTGTAAATATAGTTTCAACATTCACTTCTATAAGATTTTGAGTTCCAAATTTTTCTCCCTCCTTCACTAGCTTCCTTCCTCCCCATGACAACAAGCAATCTGATAGATGCTATATACATATAATCATATTAATAATTTTTCCACATTAGTATGTTGTGGAGGAAGAATGAAAAGAAAAGAGAAAACCACAAGAAAGGAAAAAAACAAAAAATGAGAAAAAAAAGTGAAAATACTATGCTACGATCTGCATTCAGAATCCATCAATTCTTTCTCTGGATGTGGATGGCATTCTTTTAGAATTGTCTTGGATTATTGGATTGCTGAGAAAAATTAAGTCTGCTCATTTCACTTAGTATGAGTTCCATGTTTTTCTGATATCTGCCTGCTCATCATTTTTTTAGCATAAAGTATTCCCTTACATTCAGATATCAGAACTTGTTCAACCATTCCCCAATGTTTAATTGAGGACATCCCCTCAATTTGCAATTCTTTGACACCACAAAAAAAAGTTGCTATACATGTTTTTGTACATGTGGGTTTTTCCCCCTTTTTTGTAATCTCTTTAGGATATAGACCTTGTCATGGTAATACTGGATCAAAGAATATGTACAGTTTTATTGCTCTTTGAGCATAGTTTCAAGTGACTCTCCAAAATGGATGGATCAATTCACAGCAGTGCATTAGTGTCCCAGTTTTTTTCACATGCTCTCCAGCATTGATCATTTTTCTTTTTTTTTTGTCATTTTAGCCAATCTGAGATGTGTAAGGGTTGTTTTAATCTGCATTTCCTCTAATCAAGAGATTTAAACCATTTCCCCCCATATATCTATGGATTGCTTTGATTTCTTCATCTGAAAACTACCTGTTCATATATTTGATAATTTATTAATTGGGGAATGATTTGTATTCTTATAAATTCGACTATATATTTCAGAAACACTGGCTGTAAAATTGTTTCCCAGTTTTCTGGGATTTGATTGTATTGGTTTTGTTTGTGCAAATCCTTTTTTTTTTTTAAAATCAAAATTATCCATTTTGTATTTCATACTGTTTTTCTCTTGATTAGTCATAAGTTCTTCCCTTTTCCATAGAACTGACAAGTAAACTATTCCTTGCTTTCCTATTTTGATTATGCTATGATCCTTTATGTCTAAATCATCGACTCATTTTGATCTTATCTTGGTATAGGGTGTGAGATGTTGGTCTTTGCCTAGATTTTGCTATACTGTTTTCCAGTTTTCCCAGCAGATTTTGTCTAATAGTGAATCTAAAGGCTAGAGACTTTGGATTTATCTAACAGTAGATTACCATGCTACTGTTTCTTTCACACCTAATTTTCCCACTAAATCCACCACTCTATTTCTTAGCTGGTAGCAAACAATTTTGGTGAATTCCCTTTTATTATATATTGTTTTAGTTCAGGTGCAGTTCCCTATAAAATTGATCCAGGCCAAAAATTGTGTAGAATTAGAATAAAAATTGGAAAACAAATTTCCTTCACATGTGCAAAAGGGTCTAAGTTATGACCATGTGAGAGTGACCCAAGCTATAGTAGCCAAAAAGATGACCCTTGAAATGAAAGCAGAAAAGCTATAGAGATTATATGGAAATAAGAAGGTGAATGTTATTTCAATAATAGAGAAAAACTGGAATAGAAGCCTTTATTATGAACCATAACAAAATAAATATATATTAATACATATTTATATAATTTAAATATATAATTATCTAAAAATAATTAAAAGAAGAAGTAACTGACAAGTGAGTGTAGTGTAGCATCTCCTGTGGGCTACCTTCTCAACTCATTAATCATAAGTTTGCAGGTTGGTTCCATGGCAGGTAGTTTCTAACAGGTTCAGGTACTCTATGGGACTCCAATTTATAATATGCTGCCATTTAAATGATAATTTACAAGTCCCAACTAGTGTGCTTATCTATAAGTCATCCAGTAGACAAATTAGCTCAAAAGAAAGGCATTTACTAATATGGCATAATAAAAACAGTATTTACAAACATTCTCCCCATAAACAAGGGGCAAACTTCCATATATATATATATATATATACAAATTTGGAATTATAAATTAGGGAATATCTTTGACCAAGAAAACTCTGGTACTGCAGGGTCCTCTTTTCATGGTGGTCCCATAATGCTCTTTGGGTGTAATCTGTCTGCTGTAAAGATCACTCACTGACACTCCCCAGGTTTGTTCTTCAATGCAACTTAACTCCTTCTTTGATGATTCTCTGTGGCAATGGATCACACTCCTGAAAGTTAATTCTACTATTTCTTAATCTAGAGCTGGCAAATTAGTTCAAAAAAATTAACAACCATTAATAGGCATGGTTTTACTGTGCCAACCGACAGCAAACTAGCTTTCAAATTCCACCAGGGAAACTTCTTCACATCAAAGGATAATAGGAAATAGATGAGTCTTCACACTTTATTTTGCACATTAATATCTCATTATTTTCTGTGATTTTATCAAATAGAATTGGTGAATTGGTGGGGAGGAATGAAACAGATGAATGCTTAAAAAATAAAACAAGTCATAAATACATTCACTTGCAAGAAAATTGAGCGGATGTTTCCAAATCCAAATGACGTGAACTGGTCCATTTCTTTATCATGTAGTAAGGTTATATATACGTCATACTTTCCCTTCTCCTGGCTTGCTTTTTCTGTGCATAGAGTGGAACAGAGGATGCTGCCAGAATATAAGATGAAGTAGGAGATGCTGGAAACAGAGTGGAACCTTAGAAGGAGAAAGTTCTATCCTTTTCTGTGTCCTTAAGCAAAGATGGAGAACCACATCTCTCTGGGATAATCTTGCTTCTGGGATAAGGCAGAGGGCAGTTTGAAACCCAGCTCTCTCATCATTCCTATCCTCTCTCTTTGCCTTAGTTTTTTTTTCCTACCCACAGGTTAAGGCTGCTTTCTGCTTTTTTGCCCAACACAGGAGATGTTTAGTAATAATAGAGATACTTTTCATTCATTTTGCTATGTATGGGTGAGTTACAATCTTTGTAGTCCTTGCTAAAACACCATCTGTAAATATAGAAAGAGTGATTACTCTTATTTTTTTTCATTTACTCTCTTAAGAGTGGAATTCTGGTCCAGATAATGGTTTCTTATTGATTAATATTTTGTTTCTTACAAAATGAATGAGAAAATGTGCCCACATCTTTTCTTGCAGTGCAATTCTGCAACAGAGGATTGCAGATTAAGAGGAGAAAAGGGTCCAGTTTACTCATTTTAATGATGAAAGTCTGGGGACTGGAAAATTTAAGTAACTTGGCACAGGACCTATAGGCAGTAATTAGGCTCTAGATTATCTAGCTCCAAATTTAACCTTCTGCTGTTCTGATGGTATCCTTGAGGTCCCTCAATGGTTCCTTTTTTGGTCTTCAAATCCCTCTTTGCCTGACACATAGTTCTTGCCTAATACATGTTGTTGATCAATCCATCCTGAGTAGAAACTTAGTAAACAGTAAATAGGTGTGCTAGACATGTAAGTATGCTCTATGGAACCACTTTTCAGGGTGAACAATTCAAGCAGATGTCTGAATAATTCAGGTTTCCTTCTCAATTTTCCCCTCCTTGAAATGCTCAGATAATGTAAACATATCTATATCCCTTGGATTTCTTTCATAGAAATAAATGCCTAAATTCTTCTCTTTATGTTATATGAATAGACACAGTATAGGAGCCAAGGTCTGTCAATGTTTTCCTTTATAAGGAGTTTATTACAGGCAGTTTTGAAATTGTATAAGATGTAAAGGGACTTTCTTGGCATCAAGTCTTGGGAATAATGTGTGAAGTTGCCCTTTGTTTGCTCTGACTCTCTTGTGTGTTATGAGAAACCAGTGAGAAATGATACTTCAAATTCTATGTTATCTGAATCAAGATTCACAATATTGCCAGATGGATCCCTGTTGTATCAGCATTCCCATGTCCAGAAATCTGAAAAATAATAGATCCAATACTAAGATAATATTTTTTGAGAATCATTAATTACAGACATTGTAAAGCTGAAAGGGGAAAAAACTGTCTCAGAATGATTATCTGTATTTTTATCAGTATTATTTCATTTTCTAAATTCCTTGAATCTTCTTTAGTCACTCAAATGTATGTAAAATGATGGTATGCAATGGCAAATCCTGAAGTTTCTCATTCTGTAAAAGGCCTTATATTTCTTCTAAGTAGTTTGAGTTGTACTCTGTTTCTGATAATACAAATGATGTAGTGAGGACTTACTGATTAACTCAAATGATCTTTCTTTTTCTCTAGGACTTGAGATACCTGAAAAACAGGAACAATCTAACAACCCCAAATTGGACAGCCTAGGAGATTTTAGGCATTTTAGTTTTCTTGCAAATTAACCGCAATTGTTTTCCTGATTGATCCATATCAATAAGGGCTGGACAGGCTTCACCAATCTGTCTTGTCAGATGGCAATGCTGCCATAAGACTAGGCTGAATTTCATGTGTAGCAGGTCAGTTGATTAAATTGGTGATGGCATGAAAGTGATTTCTTTAGACACACTAGGCTTTTAAGACTTATTTTTTTGTTATTTGGTTAAGCTGGCTGCCCTTGGGGGACATTCATGTTGAGTTTGGTTCATGTTGGAATCACTAGGTTCACTTTTTTTGCAAGGCAAATGGGGTTAAGTGGCTTGCCCAAGGCCACACAGCTAGACAATTAAGTGTCTGAGACCAGATTTGAACCCAGGTACTCCTGACTCCAAGGCCAGTGCTTTATCTACTATGCTACCTAGCTGCCCTAGGTTCACTTTTTTTCCTCAGAAATTTGGGTCTTTGAGGCATATCTATCTCACAACAAGTCAGAAGTTTAGCCAACTTTTTTTGATCATCAAAATACTTCTGTACTTCAGAAGATCCATGATTTTTGCCAAATGAACACTCCTGTAAACTTTGTAAAGAATGGAGTACTTATCCTAGTTCCTATTTGTCAGCAAAACTGACTACATTTCCCCTTCAGGTTCTCAGGGTTCCCCCTTCAGGGTGGGTGTGTTTTTCTCATGTATTTAACTTGAATTCCCATTGAGCTATGTTTATTCAATATCCACTCACATTTTTCTATTCCATATCATCTAATCAATATCAGCTAATATATCCCTATTATCTTTGGTACCATTGATAGTACCCTGAAATCATTTAATCAATTAACATTAACTAACTTTAACAAAGGGACTTTTACTGAGAAGAAATAGCAGAAGTTCAAATACACCTCCTGAATCTAGGATCATATTCTTCTCTATACTGCTTTGGTTCCTAGGGAGGGATGGATCAATATTAAGGCATTTGTTACAAAAATTTCACCCTACCAAGTTTATTTCCAAATGTGGTACAGTCCAATGAATGAATAGTTCCCTTACCTGTTGGACAGCATGTTGTTTTTGTCATTTTTATTCAGTGCTGGGTGGGATCCCACAGCTTACTTTTTGGGGCTGTTACATTTGAAAATTAAGATAAATGGAGAGATAATGATCTGAGCATGATCAATTTATTAGTTAGATTAGCAATAACCATTAAATTGGGCCAATAGTCTCTTTCAAATACCACAGACCCTGAAATATAACTCATTAGCCTCCATATAGCTTTGGGGAGAACAAAGAAATTAGTTGGGTAGGTAGAGCAAATAATGCATTTGGCTATAGGACTGTGGGATTGAGGGTATTATATATCCATGTGAAGCTAATAAGCACCCCTCTATGTCATAAAAGAATGTGTGATTGAGATAGCAGATTCCCTGATTTTGAGGAGGGAGATAACACACTTCAATTGTATAAGGGCACTAAAAGACAGCAATGTATCTCCTAGAGCTAACTTCAGGACCTGAAGATAACACCAGATGTCTTGCTATTTTACTAGTTGCTGAAGGTATGGTAGATAACAATTTCTCCCATTAATTACAACTTTAAACCAACTTCAGAGGGAATCCAAACTCTTATACCTAAGAAATATTCATTGTATGGGTCTATCTGCAAGGTTAGAGTGGTCCAAGGCTACATTTCTGTGTAGGTCCTTGTTTTTATGGATTTCTATCTCTGGAATTCTGATCTGTTGACCTTTTGAAACTTACAAGATCATTTTTTTCTCCAATGCTCCATAGCCTAAGAACAAAAAGGAACTTATAATAGGACCAGATGTGACATATAAAGACATGTTTTAGATGGGGAGTTTCCCCATCTAAAGATTTAAAGCATTTTGTGTTCCTGATTTTTGAACACAGGTAGGAAACAGAGGGCAAGTCATAGTGGTATTTTGTAATCAAATTAGTTTCTGACTTGACAACCAGTCAAAAACCCTCTTTGACACACAGAAGACAATTAAGAAATAGTCACAGAATACTCTGAAATGGAGAGCAGACCT
This sequence comes from Macrotis lagotis, assembly GCF_037893015.1. NCBI lineage: Eukaryota > Metazoa > Chordata > Mammalia > Peramelemorphia > Peramelidae > Macrotis > Macrotis lagotis. The sequence continues at coordinate 220,294,622 of NC_133658.1, read as the reverse complement.
TCCACTATTCTTATCTTGAAGAAGGCTCACCAAACATGTAGATGCTCCCCTATTGGGACCTCATTGGCTTGGTTTCCCCATTTCATTCCTCTCAAGCTTGCAAATAGACTTTACTTTAGTTAATAGTTTCAGAGGTTGTGTTACATAAAGCTAGTCATCATATGGTATTGAACTTTCTGAGGAGCAGTTTTTGCTGCAATAAGCCAAGTTGGTTCTTGGAGGAATTCCTGAAGGTGAGATTACCTTCAAGTATAATACAAACTCTGGAAGGATTTCCAACTCAGAAAGGCTTTGAGCATGGTTCAGCATCAGAGTAACAAAGATATTTTGATATACAGATGAATCTTATTATTTTGTACATATCCTTATATTTATTTTGAACATATTTAGTAAATATGGGCAGCTAGGTGGCACAGTGGATAGAGCACAGGAGGACAGGAGTGTGAATCTGGTCTCAAACATTTAGCTCTTACTAGCTGTGTGACCTTAGGCAAGTCACTTAACCCTTATTGCCTTGCATCCAGTGTCATCTCAAGTCATCCTGATTCATATCTCTGGCCACTGGACCCAGATGGCTCTGGAAGAGAAAATGAACCTGGTGACTTAGCTCAGTACCCACTCACTCAAATCCAAATCAGTATCACCTCCCTGATGTTGTAGTCTTCTTTGAATATGAAAGACAAACATTAATTAGTATATATTTTCTTTTTATTATTTGGTATCTATTTTGAGTGTATCAAATAGGTACATCCTGTCTCCTCCAGAGGAATGTAAACTCCTTATGGGCAGGATCTATTTTTTGGTCTACATTTCCCCCAGTGCCTCCATAGCATAAATAGCTACTTAATAAATTCTTACTAATTGATTAATGATCTCATTGAAACACTTGTTTCCTCTAATTGTGAGGAATACTACATATCCACATATCAAAAAGAAAAATGGCAACTCTGGAGTCAGAGAAGTGATGACAAATAATGCCCTCCTTATTTATTGCGTGCATGACCATAGGCAAGTTACTTAAACTTTCTGGGCCCTCATTTCCCTATCTGTAAAATGAGGGGATTGGATGAAATGGCCCCTTTCAACTCTAGGTCTGTGATCCTTCGGCTATCTCAAACTGTTTGACTCATGTTCATGGCCTCCTGTTGGCCCTGCATAGTAGGTCTGTACTACAATGGAATCTGTTCTCTCACTAGGTGCCCTTTCTTTCCTGTGACACATTTTTCTATGATTTCCACTAAGCAGTTTCCTCCCACCCACATCTTTGTGAGTAGTATTTTGTAGTTAACTTGTGCCTCCCCATCTGCCTATCTATTGCTTTTTTGGGTGACCTGTAACTTTAATTGCAATAGAATCTGAAATAAGCTAGAAGACATAAAAGCTCAGTTTTCAACAAAAATAAAGAAACAGGAATGAACACACTGATACACACACATATCCACTGACATACATCTATATCTGTAACTATATGCAGCTGGGCAATACTCCTCTCTCTCCAAATTTCCCTCATTTTATAGCTCTGTTTAAAGCTTCAGCTCAGCTGATGACCCTGACCACAAACTCCATCCGAGGCTGCCTATCCCCACCAAGAAGACATGTTTTGGGGGGAAGAGCCCTGGACTTGGTTTCAGAAAACATAGGTTTGAATCCTGGCTCAAAAAACCTCCAGACCCTAATTGAGTACCTTTCAACAAGTCACTTCAAAAAAATGATGGTTGGCATTGATTTATAATGGCATCTAGGTGGTCCAGAGGATCAGAACAATGGACTAGGAGTCAGAAAGACCAAAAAGGCCAGAATACAAATTTGACCTCAGATGCTTACTGGCTGTTATCCTAGGCAAATTACTTCACCCCTTCCTGCCTAAAACTGAAGAAAAATGGCAAGCCATTTCAATCTTATTGCCATGGACAGTTGGTCCAAAGGGTTACAAAGAATCAGAAATGACTAAATAAAAAAAAAACTTAGAAAAATTAAGCAACTTTCCTAGTGCCTCACATTTAATGAATAAATGAGGTGCAATTTGAACCCAGTACGTGGTGACTTAAGTCCAGTATTCTCCCTGCTTTGTCATTTTGATTCTTTCCTTACCTTTCTGGGCCTCATTTTTCCTTATGAAATGAAGAACTTGAACTATGTGAATTCTTAGCTGTTTTCCAGTCTTAACATCTTTATTTTGATGATACTCTATCATGCTTTGTACTTTTTGGAGTATCAGCAGATCATAGTCCCCAAACTTTCCAGTACATTGTAAGCTCCTTGAGGGCAGGATCTGTTTCTTATTTTATCTGTATATCCCCTTGTGCATAACAAATGCTTTTTGTACATGTAAACATATACCTGAATATGTATGATGGCTCTTGTTCCTAATTTATTATTTATTTTTTATTTTTTGCAAGGCAATGGGGTTAAGTGATTTGCCCCAGATCACACAGCTAGGTAATTATTAAGTGTTTGAAATTGGATTTGAGGGATGCTAGGTGGTGCAGTGGATAAAGCTCCGGCCTTGGAGTCAGGAGTACCTGGGTTCAAATCCAGTCTCAGACACTTAATAATTACCTAGCTGTGTGTCCTTGGGCAAGCCACTTAACCCCATTTGCCTTTCAAAAAACTAAAAAAAAAAAAAGAAATTGCATTTGAACTCAGGTCTTCCTGACTCCAGGGCCAGTTCTCTATCCACTGCACCACAAAGCTGCCCCCACCCCAATTCATTATTTAAAAAAAACCAAACCAAACTTTTTGCCTTTGGAATTAATTTTGTGGCTATACATACTACCAGAAGACTAAAGCTTCTTAACATAAAATCTGAATGAGTCCTCCAACTAACTTAAATGAGTCAAAATGATCTTTATACAATCCAGGGATTTTTTTTTCTGCTCTATCATAAAGAAATAATGATGAAATTTACTTCCCTAGTCACTTGTTTCTGTTCTCCCAGATTCTTTCCTTCAGCTGCCATAGCAACTTGTTTAGCAAGTTGTTTTGCTGATATCTTCTATTCCCCTGGGCAGCCTTTGGAATAGGATCTGGGACAGATCATTGCCAGGGCAAGATAATTGGTGTGGGTTAAACCCTTGTTTGTTCTGGTTTAACCCATAGAAATTCTGAAGATCTGTCTCTTTTTCCTCCATTCTCCAGATTACTCACAGTTTCCAGAATAGGGCTATTTCTCTCCTCAGAATTCTAGGGGGTTCCCCTTAGAAGTTGGAGATAACATTCTAGTGTTATCAGATGCTAGCAGTATGTTTCTCTAAAGGTTATCAGAGTGGACTATCAGTTTAGTCAGATAACCTTAAAGTAGTTTTTAGAAAGGGGTATTTGATAAGATAGGGGCCAGTAGATAGAGCACTAGACTTGGAATCAGGAAGACTCATCTTTATGAGCTCTAAGCAAACCTCAGACATAATCCATCTCTATTAGCTGATCCTAGGCAATCAGTTTCCTCATCTGTAAAATGAGCTGGAGTAGGAAATGGCAAACTACTCTAGTATCTTTGCTAAGAAACACTACCACACCCTTCCAAAGAAAACTCCAAAATCAGAAATGACTCAACAACAACAAAAGTTTACTAACAACTAACAAGAGCTGGTGTAAAACAAGGTTGGCAAACTTGGATCCATGAGTCCGATTTAGCTCATTACCTATTTTTGTAAGAATTGTTAAGTCAGTCTTATTTTGAGGGACATTAAAAAACAGGTAATGGATTGGATTTGGCCTTTGGTCTGTAGATTGCAAGCCCTTGATAGAAAACATTCTCCCAAAAGTCTATGATACACTCTCCCACAAATCCATAGAGTTTAGTAGAAAGTGGGCTTGTACTTAAGAGATCACAAAGTAACACAGTTCCTGGTCACTTTAAGACCTTTACTCACATTTGTGGAGTATTTAAGAAGTTCCCCTTCAGCATGGCAAATGTATCCAGTTTGTTCTTGGCTCCTGAGGAAATACATTGCTTCTAGCTACTATCTCAGGAGGATGGTGGAGGAGATTAATAAGAAAACAGAAATTTCAACACCCTCTGGACCTTTCAAAACTTGCAAGGTTTTCCTCTGGCAGAAGAATATCCATGCTAATGCTGGAAAAGAACTCTCCTCTTTTCGCCAAGGAAGTTCTCAAGGATCTCCAAGTGATCAGGAGTTGACTGAAACATTTTTCCTCCTGCTTATTTTGAAGTACTTGCTAGACCACTCTGATTCTTATCAACTTTATGATTTTATGTAGGACCCAGAAAGTGTAAGAACAATCTCTCAGTCAATTAGAACAGATTTTCTGTCTGAGAAAATTTCATCATTGGTCTTCAGAGACTTTCCCTACTTATTACTGAGTCTAAATTTGGGATTGAAATAATTTCAAGAAACTGTATTGCCTCATCACATACTTTATCTCAGAAAGATACTTCGTAAGCTCTATAAAACACTGCATAAATAGGAAGTTTCTGTTATTTTTTTACATTTTATAAGAAATGTTATTTATTTTGTTTTTTTTATCATTTTTTTGGTCTTAATTTATATCAGTTTCATTTCTGATACACTTCTTCCTCCAAAGGAGCCCTCTCTAATAGCAAAGAATAAAAAAAGGAAGATTATTGAAAATGTTTAGCAAAACTAATCAATGCATCATCCAGTCTATGGTGTGTTTCACATCCATATGGTGTGTTTCCATCTTTCTGGGGAAGGAACATTCTTTTATCTCTTCTCTGGAGCTAAACTTGGTCATCATAATGCTTGAATTTCTATTTTTGTTGTTTTTGTTCTTTTGATTTGTGTTATTGAAATCATTGTGTTAAATGTTTTCCTGGTCATTTAGTTCACTTTGTATCAGTTCATGCAAGGATTTACAGGCTTCTATATTCATTCATACTCATTTGTTATTGTACAGTAATAATATTCTATTATGTTCATATACTATCATTTGTTTAGCTATTCCCTCAATGGACAACTGTTTATTTCCAGTTCTTTGTTATCATAAACAGTACTGTTAGAGGATATTTTGATAGACAAAGGATCTTTCTTTTAACTTTTGAATTCTTTGGAATTTATGCTTGGCCATGGGATCTCTGGATCAAAAGATATACATTTTGTGGTCATTTTTTTAGAATACTCCCCATTTTTTCCCCAGAAGATTGGACTTATTCATAGCTTTCCTGCAGGGTACTAATGTGCCTGTCTAGGAAAGACTCTTTATAAGAGGGACAATGATATAATCCAGTTATATTCTATAAATATTTAAAAATGCCTATTATATGTAATACATTGTGCTAGTCTCTGGAGAAGATACAAAGATAATCTAGAAGACTCATATACAGATCTTCATACTATAAATTACAATATAATAAATGCATGAGGATCATAAAATGTTGAAAGAGCAGATCATGTTAGCCAACATTTATATAGCACTTTAGGGCTTGAAAGAGGCATCTAGATAGTATAGTGGATATAGTGCTTGGCCTAGAGTCAGGAAGACCTGAGTTCAAATATAGCTTCCTACACTTACCAGTTGTGTGATGCTAGCAAATCACTTAACTTTGCCTCAGTTTCCTCATCTGCAATATGAGCTGGAGAAGGAAATGGCAAACCACTCCAATATCTTTGCCAAGAAAACCACAAATAGGGTCAGGAAGAGTCAGACTCAACAAAAACAACAAATAAAGCTTGAAAACATTTTCAAATACTATCTCATTTGTTGGACAGATTACTTCTGCATCAGGGAAGGTTTTATATAGAAAGTGGAATTTGAAATGTCTGGTTGCTTTGACTTCTTTTGTAATTGTTTTTACAACTTGTCTTTCTTTTTTTTTTAATTTTCCCTAGGACATTCATTTATTCCCTCCTCATCAGAGGAAGGCCCTTTCCACTAGTATTAATTTTTCCTAGCCTTATCTTCTGTACCCTGAATGGTTTACTTCAAGGACACTATTTAATTTACTGTGCTGAATACCCTGATGAATGGTTCACTGACGTCCGATTTACTTCAGGTAATTACCTTTCCTCCAGTTCCCTTTTGCAATTCATTTTTTGTTACTTATTTCTTTCTGCTCATGGTCACTGTGCACCAATAATCCACCATCTTCAGGGTGCCTTTGCTTTTTAATTCTTCAAAGATGATGATTATCCATAACTTGCAGCCAAAAACCTTCAGAAGAATTGGGCTGTTAAAAAGATGATCCTTTGTTGTTGTGGGAGAAGCTGGAAGTTAGAGAATTTTGCCATTTCCCAAAGTCAATCCAATTGTTCTCCTTTTTCTGTTCAACTATGAACTCAAGCTATACCTCATTTGTGCTGTCTGTTCAAACTATCTATATATCCATCCATCTATTTGTCTAGATTCATAGTCGCCTCAAATGGGCAGGTACCTATCTATAGATATAGATAGATATTGGTATTTATCTACATAATAGATATCTAAATTTATATTGTAGATATAGTTATCTATATATTTTATTTTAGTAATCAAATCTCTAGAGATAAAGCTTTATAACCATAGATGTATAAGGACAAAGCTATAGAGATATAGCTTCTATATATTATGCGATATAATATACACACATACATATGTATATTCACATATGGATGTGAATATGTGTATATATTTGCATATATATCTATATCTATCTATCTATCTATCTATCTATATATATATATCTATATATCTATATATATATGTATATATGTAGCAAGTATTCTGAGCCTTACTTTCTGTCAACTGTGATTAACTAATATCTTTTGAATGTACCTCTAGGCAGCCAGTCACAAAGGCCTTTCTTCCTTACTTAATAAACGTAGATTGGAACCAGTTACAAAATACTTATTCCAAAGTCTTGTTTGCCAATGTAATTCTATTACATGTCATCATGTATATCCAGAAGTAGGTGCCTCAGTCTCCCCTACATGAAGAACTGCATTAACCTCAGCAAATTCATAAGAACTGGATTCATTGTCAATGTTCTTTCCTCTTTGTTTTTTTGTTTTTATGCTCCCTTCCTCCTCCCTTCCTCCTTCCCTTCCCTCCCTCCCTCCCTCCCTCCCTCCTTCCTTCCTTCCTTCCTTCCTTCCTTCCTTCCTTCCTTCCTTCCTTCCTTCCTCCCTTCCTTCCTCCCTTCCTTCCTTTTCGACATCCTGGAAACCTTGACAACAACCAAGCCAGTGGCATACTTCAGTTTCTGCCAAAGTTTTGTGGGATGATTGAATGTGCTAAGAGAGAGGGCACAGATTGTTCATGTCTGATAGACTTACAGTGGTAGAGAAGAATTTGACCTTAGGCACAGAAATGGCTCAGAACCAGAATCACAGCACTGTAATTTGGACCTGGAAATGACTTTTGAGAGAGTTTTGTCCAAACCCTTCATTTCATATATAAATATCATGAAGAATCATCGAGTTTTATATATATATATATATATATATATATATATATATATATATATATATATATATATATATTTATATGTATATATATATATTTATATTTATATTTATAAATGTGAAAATTGAGGCTCAGAGTGGCTGAGTAAATTGCCCAAGTCATACAGGTAGGATTTGAACTCAAATATCCTAACATTACTTGTGGCAAAGATAGAAAGAGAACTGGAAAGGAATGCAGACATTTCCTTTCTTTCTGAATTCTCTTCCCATCCTCCTAGTTGCTGACATGCAATGGAGCACCTGTGTTGTGGGTGTATGTATAGCCTGTTGCTTTTGTTAAATTGTCTTTTCTTACAGTCTGATGAAGCTTTTCCTTGTATTCAGCAGAATGAAGGTTATTGGGAGAGGTGAAGTTGAAGATGTTTGTGGTTTGCAGTGTTGGCTTAAAGAGATCTACCCCCTACTTTGGTGTTACCCTTACTAACCTGCTTCCCCCAATCCCCCCCATATTTTTAGCTTTCTTTGGAATAGCTGATGCTTAGCAGAGGATATTGTAATATGGGTTTCTTTGTTTTGGTTTTTGATTCATTCATGACTTCATTGTCGTAAGGGACTCACAATGCAGAAACTTCCTTCACCAAAGGAAATCATTTCCTTTGCAGTTTATAATCTTAGAAAGTCACTTAGACTACTAAAAAATTAAGTGACTTGCTGAATGTCACAAAACCAATAGCAAGAGAAGCAGGATTTGAATTCAGGTCTTTCTGATTTTAAGGCTGACTTTCTATTCACAATACCATATTTCTTCTTGACGTGAAATTTCTTGGGAATGAATGGGAAGTCAGAGAAAATATTGGAATAAATAGCGGAAATTGAAGTATCTTTTGTTTTGACAAATTGTCCCTTATAATAAATCTTTTCAGATGTGCAAACTTGCATATTTAATATCTATAAGTAAAAATATTAGGGAACAAAGGTAGCATTTAGAAGTGATGGTCTTCTTTTCAGGAAACCTGGGATGGAATCTAGCCCCAGACCTTTTCCTTGCTTTATAAACTTGGACAGCTCACTTAAGGATTTCTGTCTGTCAGCTTCCTTATCCATAGTCTGGAGCTAATTATGCTTTCCTTACTCATTCACAAAATTAGGCTGGAGACTCAAATGAGATAAATTGCATAAGGTGTTTTGCTTTCTCTAAAGTGGGACATAATGATCATAAATAAATAAACCCCAGGTCTTTTAAAGGCCGGGATTAACTAACTGATGTTTTATTCAATCACACTGTTACAACATCTCAAAAGATGGGACTTGGGCCACAAACCCTGATTTGCCATACCCTGGGGTTGGTTCTGGCCATGGATACTAACTGGAAATTTGCTATTTTGTTGTAATTGTTTAACTAATGTACTCATCTGAAGATCAGAACAGTTTGAAATTTCTATCTATTATTTAATTTCTTTTTCTAGGTATCCTTTTATTTTTTCTTGGAATGGCAATTAATATTCACAGTGACTATTTACTACGCCAGCTCAGAAAGCCTGGAGAACTCTCCTATAAGATTCCACAAGGTAAAAATGATTATTTATTTCCTGGCCTTATTCCTGAGGTTTTTGAGAAATACATATCAATTAATTAATTAGTTAGTTAATTCATTATCATCCAGTCAGACATTCAATAAATATCTCTTAAGTGTCTGCCATGGACAATGGTAGTACTTGGTGTTGGAGCAGTTAGAAAGGTAAAGAAGGCATAGGTCTCTTTCATCAAGTAACTCACATTCATAGTTGTGATTGGATTAAAGGCATTGCAAATTAAAATATGAAATGGACCTTAAGAGCAGTTCAAAGGACTGTGAATGAGCTCAGATGATCAAGGATTCATTTCTAGGTGAGGGAATTGAGAAAGTTTTTCTGAAGAAGGAAATTCTTGAGCTACTCTTCTACTCTTCCAAAGAGTAGTTTCAGCAAGTGGAGATGGGCTGGGACAAGTCCAGGCAATTTAGGAATCAGAATGAGCAAAGACAGGGAAGCAAAAAATTGGGGCATGTTTTGAATATATGGTGAGTAAGGCAGTTTGGCCTGAGTATGGAAGGCATGAGAGAAGCATATGGAGTCAGTCTAGAAAAGCTGTCCAGAACCAGGTCTCATTCAGATTTTTTTGTTGTCTCATGCAAGGGGAATATCAGCTCTTCATACCTTTTTTCATGCCTTTTTTACATATCACATTCTCCATTCCCAGTGAGTCCAGTTTTCTAGGGTGGAGAACTGACCCTGGTTGTAGTTTGACTTGAAAAACCTTAATTTTTTTTTTTTATTTTTTGACAACTTAGACATCATGATATAATAGCAAGAGAACCAGATTTCAAGTCAGGGAACCCTGGGAGGCATCAGGTGGGGCAGTAGATAGCAAACTGAATTTGAAGTCAGGAAGACTCATCTTCATGACTGATCTCAGACTCTGTGTGACCCTGGACAAGACTTAATCCTGTTTGCCTTAGTTTCCTCATCTGTAAAATGAAGTGGAGAAGGAAATGGAAAACCATTCCAGCATCCCTGTCAAGAAAATACTAAATGGGTTCACAAAGAGTCATACATGACTAAAAAATGATGGAACAACAAAGTCACTTACCTCTCTGAGCCTCAGTTTTCTTATTTGTAAAATGGAGATAACATCACCTTCATCATTAGGCTGTTATAAGAAGGGAATGAGATATTGCATGTTCTTTAGAATAATTAAGCAGGAGGCATGTATATGGTGACTACAATGTATTAGGAGCTAGGAATATAAAGACAAAAAATAAATCAATCCTTGCTTGCTCTGAGGAGCTTATGTTATTGGGGGAAGACAGTATAGACATAGATAAGGAGAGGAACTAGACCCAGGATTTCACTGGTAAAGGTAAATCTTAGGTGAGGAAATTCCCTCTAATAATGCAGGTTGGCATCTTTTCTGCTTCTTAAAGTTTTAGCTATTATAAGGTCATTAAGAGGATTTTAATCAGGGTAATATGGCCAACATGTGACAAAAACTGACCCTGAATCCACATCTTCCCAATTCTAAGACCAGTTTCTCTAACCACTAAACCATATCATCTCTCATATTAGTTATTATGATTATATTCAGAGATCCCATTGCATGTTTAAATGAAATTGTAGGAAGAGAGAATCCAAGTGATTACAATACCCTCTTAATTTTCTCCATTTTCCCCTTCTCCTTCAACTCACTCTCTTATTTCATCAAATCCAATAGATTCTCCTATAACTGGAAGCCCATTACTTTTTATATTCTCACTTTTACTTACTTTTATATTCTTACTTATTTTCTATTTATTTGTATACCTGTTTCCCATGACATTTAATCTCCTTGAGGGCAGGTTTTACTCATCTTTGTCTAGCATGGTGACTGGTATATATTAGATATTTAATAAATATTTGTTGAATAAATGAATTGATTAAGTAATGTATACGAACTGTAAAGAATACCTTAGAAAGGAATGACCTTGGATTCTCATTCCTGTAAAGATAAGAATCTCAAGGAAAATAATGAAGAAAGGAGGGTAAAAAGATCTCAACTTATATTAAAAATAGTAATGATCAAAACTATTTGGTATCAGTTAAAACAGAAAAGTAGAATAATGTTAACAGATTAAGGAAGAATTAGAAGTAATCAAACTCAAAACTCAAAGTTTGATAAACTCACTAATATAAATTAGGTGAGAAAGCTGTCCTGTTTGTTAAGAATTCCTGAGAAAACTGAAAATCAGTTTGTCAGAATTTATGTTTAGAACAGCATTTTATACCATATATACTACAATAAACTAAAACTGGTTAAACCTGAATATTAAAAGTCACAAATTAAAAAAAAATATAGAAGGAAACAAGATTAAGCTCATTTCACAGCTATGATTAAAGGGGGAATTCTTACTCAGAGTAGAGATAATTTTCAAAGATAATATAGGAAATTTCTATCACATGAAATTAAAAAGCTTTCCCCCCCCCACTGTGTACAAAATCAATGGAAGACTTTTTCTGAGGAAAAATATCTTACTTTCAAATATCTGTGATAAGACTCTAATATCCAAGATACATAGAGAACAAATAGGAGCACTCAAGATCCAAAGTCATTCCCCAATTTGTAAATGGTCAAAGGATTTAAACAAAATGATTCTCAAAAGAAAAATGGCAGACTGTTAATGACTGTATGAAAGATTGTTCCAAATTACTCATTAGAAGATATTCAAACCAAAACAAATCTAAGATTTTTACCTCACTCCCAGAATATTGGCAAAAATGACAAAAGGTGAGATTAATCAATATTGTAGAAGATAGATACTAACATAATATTGGTGGAGTTGGGTATCAGTCTAATGATTCTAGAAGGCAATTTGGAATTGTGCCAAGAAATGTCACTAAAATATCCTTATACTTACATACATACATATACACACATATAAACACACACATATATAGATAGATAGATAGATAGATAGATAGATAGATAGATAGATAGATATCATAAAGACCAAAGATGGGGAAAGGTCCCATATACACCATTTATAACAGCAGGAACATACATCCTTTCCCCAGAACAGTGATTTCTCCCAGTGAGGTAACTCTGGGGTAACTCAAGATAGATTGACCTAGTTTTAGAAAGTTATTAGAGAACAGTTCTGGAGTTAGGAGGACCAATCTGGCCACAGGAGAACAAAAAATGCCTTGTTTACCAAGAAATAACTAAAAAATAATGATACATGAATGTAATAGAACATCACTGTATTATAAAAAAGAATGAAGAGACAATGAAGAAGTCAGAGAAACTGTATGAGCAGCATGGGCAACTAGACTGCACAGAAGATAGAGTGCTGTCTCTGGAGTCACAAAGACATGAGTTTGAATTCTGTTTCAGACACATACCAGCTTTGTGATCCTGGGTAATTCACTTAAACCTCAATTTTCTCCTCTGTAAAATTAAGATGATAGAAGCATCTATCTCACAGGGCTGTTTTGAGGATCATATGTTATTATTATTATTGTAAAGTACTTAGCATAGGGCCTGGCAGAGAGTCAGCACTATATAGCTATTAGCTCTTGGTTGGTTGGTTGGTTGTTGTCCTTCTTTATTGAAGAAGACCAAAATGACATCACTATATTTGAGACTAAGTGTAGTGTGTCCAAATGTGGCTGATCAGACCAATATGAACTCGGAATTCTCTACCACAGGTTGGGCACAAATAGCCCATGTGAACACCTGGGATGGATACTGTAAACTTACAGATGTCACATTTCCTTTGAACTTCTTCAATTCTGCCTTCCTCATTAAGTGCAGTATCTTCACTGATGAGGGCACACCATGCTAGGTGGTCCTGTGCAATCAATTCTAAAGTTCTTCAATGAGACCTTCAGAATGTCTCGATAGCACTTCTGATCCCCTTGTGAGCACTTGTCCTATGTGAGATCTCTATACAATAGCTTTTTGGGCAATCATAAGTCTGGTACTCCAACAATATGTTCAGTCCATTGTTGTTGTATTCTCTGTAGTAATATTGGAATGCTAGGCAATTTACCTTGAGAAAGGATCTCAGTGTCTGGTATCTTCTCTTGCCAGGTGATCTTCAAAATCTTCCTAAGATCATTTAAATGAAAGTGATTAAGTTTCCTGACATGGCTCCAAGTTTCACAGGCATATAGCAATGAGGTCAGTGCAATGGTTCTGTAGACCTTTAGTTTGGTAGTCAGTATAATACCTCTTCTCTCCCACACTTTCTTTTGGAGTCTTCTAAATATTGAGCTAGCTCTAGCAATGAGAGTGTCAACCTCATTGTCAATGTGTACCTCCTTGGAAAGGGCACTGCCAAAGTAAGTGAACTTGTCCACAGTACTCAAAATTTCTCCATTTATTGTAATCAATGTTTCCACATATGGATGGTATGGTGCTGACTGATGGAACACCTGTGTTTTCTTGGTGTTTATTTTTAGACCAAAATTAGCAGAATCAATCCATATTTTGCAGCATCTTAGCTTCAAAGGCTGCGTTGGGTGCACTGTCATATGAAAACAGAAGACCATGCACCAGCACTCTCTTCATTTTGGTCTTGGCTTAAAGCCTTTTCAAGTTGAAGAATTTGCCATCAGTGTGGTAGCTGACCTTGAGGCCATGTTCATTTGCAGTGAAGGCATAAAACTTCATGCTAAAAAGTATGGGAGCAAGGACACATCCTAGTTTTACTCCACTGGTGACTGGGAAATCTTGAGAGCATTGTTCATTATCCAGAATCTGGCATGCATATGATGAAATTGAAGTACAGTACTGATGAACTTCTCTGGGCAACCAAATTTTCACATAATTTTCCATAAACCTTCATGACTGATGTATCAAAGGCCTTGGTCAGATGTACAAATGTTGTATACAGACCTCTGTTCTGTTACTGGTATTTTTTCTGGAACACCATATGGACTGACCCTTTCTGAAGCCACACTGACTCTCAGGGAAGTGACCATCTTCCAGGTGAAGGATCAGCCTACTGAGAAGGACTCTGGCAAGAATATTATCATAAATGTCTAAAAGAGAAATACCCCTCTGATTGTCACAGGGCAATCTATTTCCTTTAGCTTATAGAGATGGTGGATGGAGGCATTCTTGAATTCTTGGGTGATAATCTCTTCATGCCATTATAGCCTGGAAAATTTCAGTCAGTTTTTGGATGAGCAATGAACCCCGCACCTGGCAGATCTCTACTTGAATAGACTCAGCAACAGATGCTTTGTCACTTAAAAGGAGCCTAATGTCATTCAAAACCTCTTTTTCAGTTGGAACTTCAACTGGGGCCTAATTGCCTTCAACTTGAGGTCAATGGCTTCTGCATTGAATGATGATAGTCTGTTAAGAACACTATGGAAGTGTTCAGTCCATCATTAATCAAAGTGGATCCATTAGCACTGAGTAGTTGAAATGCACCATATGCTTTTGGCCCATAAATAGCCTTCAGGGCAACATAAAAGCATTTTGGTTTGTTATTGTCTGCATCAAATTGAACTTCACCTGACTTCTTATTTAGCCAAGAGTCCTGCATCTCTCTAAACTTCGCTAGGACTTTCCTTATCTATCTATCTATCTATCTATCTGTCTGTCTGTCTGTCTGTCTGTCTGTCTGTTTATTTATTTAGATTTTTTGCAAGGCAATAGGGTTAAGTGGCTTGCCCAATGCCACACAGCTAGGTAATTATTAAGTGTCTGAGGCCAGATTTGAACTCAAGTATTCCTGACTCCAGGGCTGGTGCTCTATCCACTGCACCACCTAGCTGCCCCAGGACTTTACTTTTGATGGAATTAAATGCTTTCTTCTTAGAAATGGATAAACTATGCTGCTGGTAAACCCTGTGGAGGTATCGTTTTTCATTTAGCAGCTTCTATATTTCCCCATTATTTTCATCAAACCAGTCTTGGTGTTTGCTAGCGTTCTGGCACAGATGAGCAAATGCAGTGCTGTACATGAGATCTCTGAAGGCTGCCCACTCCTTTTCTGTTCCACTGTTGCCAACTGTATGTTGGCTCAGTTTTCCCTCCAAGTTAGTAATAAGCTATTCCCCACTCAGAGAGACACTCTAATCTCTTGACATTAATTCTTGTATTCATCTGGCCTTGGAGCTGCTACTTTGGTTGAATATGAATATTTAGCTTAGGGAGAATGAGTCTGTGATCAGTCCAGCACTCTGCACCATACATTGCTTTTGTCACACTCACATCCTGTCTGTCTCTTCTTATATCTCATAGTCTAAGAGATGTCAATATTTGCTATGAGGGTGCATCTAGGAAATTTTATTGCATTTAGGTAAAAGGAAAACAGTGTTTGTGATGAGAAGGTCATGAGATGCACAAGTCTTTAGTAGAAAGTGACCATTAATGTTGTTGTTTCCAACTCCATTCCTCCAAAGGAATCTCTGCTTTATCTGGTAAACTGATCCTACTTTAGCATTAAAGCCACCCAGAATTATAAGCTTGTCCTCTTTTGGTACATTGATGATAAGGGTCTCCAGGTCTTCATAAAATTTTAATTTCATCAGTGTATGTCATGGAAGCATAGGCACTGATGATGATGATGGCATTGTGTTTTCCTGGAAGTAACAATCTCATTGTCATGACTGTCATTCAAGAATGTTGACTAGACTGATTTTGATTCTTCACAGTGTTCCCTTTCTTTGTGATTACTCTAGAAAAACATATCCAGCTCCAACTTCAGTAAGCTGGCCTTCATTTGCCAGACTTGTTTCACTCAGGGCTGCTATTTGGGTGTCATACCTGCTAAGTTCTTTTGCAACAGGAACTGTTCGTCTTACAGGTCTATGGGATCTTGTGTAGTCTATGAGTATATGCACATTCCAAACACTGATGGTGAGTGGAATCTTATTTGAAGAAGTTTTTGTAGATTTTTTTGTATCTCAACTGAACTGTGGGATTTCCTGTCTGTCTCAGTAATCAGGCCAGGGTTGGGTAAGCAGACAATTTTTAGGACACTTTTTCTAGCACCTTCCTCACATCAGGAAGTGAGCAGTGTTATCCTTTAAAAGACTGTTCAGTTACCCAGGGTACTACGGAATCCCACTGCTGCTTTCAGAGGAGAAATGACCTTATGGCCTGGCTCCCCACGTGCAGGATTGTGACTATAGCTCCAAGTGCTTCTGCACCTGCTGCTTTATCACTTAACTGTTGCCACAGGACTTTGAAGAGTAGTTATGAGTGATTTTTTTGTTGCATGTGTAAATGTGATTTAAGTAAGGTAGAGCTGCATGAAATCAACTACCTCACTCTCTCTTCCAAAGTCATCATGACCCAGCATGCAAGACAGAGTAAAGACAACTGGTAAGAGCTATAGATGCAGTGGATGACCTTGGCATCTTCTATGTCTAACCAAGGTCTAAGCATTTCACAGCACTTCCTTCAGCTGATTTCATGGCCATTGGAATAAATTGTTCTGCTCCACCTATTCCACCAGCGGAAGACTTCACATGCTTGGGGTAGACACCCCCCACTACACACCGATGGGCTTGAGACTCCCTCTGTTACCGTCAACCTGGTTTACCAGCCTGTCAAAGTGGTTTACCAAGGTGTGCCTTTGAGCATGCCACACAGCTTCTTGGAACCACATGTGAGAGTTAGGTGACTGAGGTGGACATCAAAGGTGTACAGCAGCTCTGAAGAGAGCTCAGCAGGCCTCACACTGAGGTACTAGTCTTCCTTGAAAACATCCTACACTCCTATTAGCTCATTATTATTAGCTATATTGATTGATTCAGAATAAAGTAAGGAGATACAGAGAAACAATATATCCAATGACTACAAGAGTGTAATTGAAAAGAAAAACAAAATAAAGTGGAAAAAAGTAGATAATTATGATCAAGCCTGTCCCCCCCACCAAAAGATGACAAATTATTCTTCCCTCTATCCAGAGATATCACTGCACTAGATTGATAAATTGGTTGTTCAGTTATAACTGACTTTTAGTGACCCTATTTGGGATTTTCTTGGCAGAGATATTGGAATGGTTTGCCATTTCCTTTTTCAACTCATTTTAAAGATGAGGAAACTGAGGCAAACAGTGACTTGCTTAGTCACTCAACTAATAATTATCAGTCTGGATTTGAACTTAAGAAAATGTGTTTTCCTGCCTCCCAAACTTGTGCTCTATTCACTGTACCACCTAGCTGCTCTGATATGTTTGCTAGTTTTATTGAATTTCTTTCTCTTTCTCTCTTTTTTATTCTTTATTCTAAAGAATGTTTTACTTAGTGTGGAATAAAGGAGAAATATTATAGAATTGATAGTGATACAAAAATAAAATATATTAATTGGACTAATTTTCTCCCCTGTCCCTACCCTGCCATTCCAGATGATTATAAGTTAAGGGCAAGTACTTACTTTTTCCCTGAACAGTGATTTCATTGGTATGGAACTCTCCTGGTGAGGTAACTCTATCTATCAAGGAAGACTGGCATAGTTTAGGGAAGTTATTAGGGAAGTTAGGAGTTAGGAGTACCAATAAGTATTCTTATTGGCTATGTGGTCTTGGGCAGGTTACTTAACCCAGATCGTCTCAATAAAAAAGCCATTGGGGCACTGGGAGGTAAATATCTTTTCAAGACTCTTACACCTACCTATAAATGTTAGATTTTTTTAAAACATAGTTTTTTTTTTTAAATTCAGACTGGCTCTCTATGTGATCATATATCTGACTTACAGTAGGCACTCAAAAAATCTTGTTGAATTGAATTAAATTATTAAATTGAAGTGACATGTTACCTTAGTGAACATCTTTGTAGGATCATAGACTTGAGAGGGAAGGTACCTTGGAAAAAAAAGAGTACAACCTCTCATTTTACAGGTGAAGAAACTGAAGTCTTTACTCCTGTTTGTGTCATGGACTCCTTGGGCAGCCTGGTAAAGCCTGTGGGTCACTTCCCAACATAATGTTTTTAAATGCACAAAATAAAATGCAAAACATTACAAAGAAAACAAATTATTTTGAAATACTATTGTCAAATATATATATATATACAAGTATGTTTATATATATTCATATATATCTGAACATATACACATATCCATCTCTATCTATACATAGATATATAAATAATTAAAAAGAATAAGTTCATGTACTCCAGGGTTGGGACTATAAGTAACTTGCCTAAGGGAATAAGTGGAAGAACTGGAATTTGTACTCAGATCCCAAGACTTTAAATTCAAGACAATGGACTGCACTATCTCACCATGTTTATTGAATCATGCAGTAATTTTCTTTTTTGTTTTTTTATATAGCTTTTTATTTTTCTCAAATGCAGATAAACAAAGAATTCTAATATTATTTTTCTTTGAAATTCTGAGTCCCCAATCTCTCCCTCCCTCTCTCCCAGCCCTACTCTCTAAAAAGCCAATCAATTTATATAAATTATACATAGTCATGCAACACATTTCCACATTATCCACAAACAGTAATTTCCAAAGTTGATAACAGGCAGAGTTGTGTAAAAATTATAGTCCTATCCACAGTTTAGATTGGGGTCACCTAGGAGGATAAAATCATATATGTGATCAATTTGATTGGTCTGGTTAACCATGACTTGGAAAGATGGGCTGGGGATGCTAAGGAGCCTGATAGCTACAGAATCATATGCTCATTTAGTAAATAAGCATTTAAATGTCCTTTGTGTGCAGAACACAGATCAAAGTCCTGAGGAAGTTAGAAAACATATAAAAAAACACAGTTCCTGACCTCAAGAATACAGATGAGTTATAAAATAAAAGAGCAATATGTTTTTATATTTGTGTATGTATTTATATCACAAATATTTATTTATACCATATATAATTATGTGTATATATTTGTTTATTGGTTCTGACTTATGCTTTTAGCAATTGGGAGAACTCAGTATGGAAGCCCCATTCACTAATGTAGATTGACAACTCCTTTGCAACTTTTAGTCTTATTTGTTTTCTAATAGAACTGAAGGGTTATTTGCCTTTTCCATGAGCAAACAACCAGTGTATGTCACTGACAGATCTTCCAAGTCTGCCCCATTCCAAGCTCAGCTTTCTTTCCACCCATTGTATGACCTCTCATTAGCTATTGCTAATAATCTTGTTGATATTTTGTATTTGTATCATAGTACATTATTAAAGAGTGGCAAAAAACATTGTGAATTTGTTTAGAGGTAAATCATTACCAGAGACTGAGAAGGAGAGCATTTCATGTATGAGGAACAGCCTGAGTGAATATTTGATGGATAGAATACAGGTTAATTTGACTAGAACACAGATTTGCAGAGATATTATATAAGGCTACCCAGGTAGGGTAAGGTCAGATTGTGTAAGATCTTGAATGTCAGGCAAAGAACTTTATTGGAGAGGTAAGAAGGTACTATTGACATTGGCGGGGGGGGGGGGCAGATGAGTGACATGACCAAATTTTTCTACATAAGAATTATTTGTCTGGTAACTATTTGAAAGGCGAATTGGAATCAGAAAAGAAGGGAAGCAGGAGGACCCAGGAACATATTTTTACAACTTTTTTCATTCATTATTTTTGGTTCTGATCAGCTGGGACAGTTCCTGGATCATAGTAGGGGCTTAGTAGCACTTAAACCTGCTTGCCTTATTTTCCTCATCTGTAAAATAAACTGTAGAAGAAATGACAAACCTCTCTGGTAACTTTGCCAAGAAAACCCCAAGTGGGTAATGGAAGAGTGAGACAAGATGGGTATAGTACGAGCATCAGAGCTAAGATTTGAGCCCAGGTTCTCTGTCTTAGGTGGAGAGAACTGTGAGAATCATGGCAGAGATGCAATCAACAGGAACTGTTGATTGGTTATGAATTTGAGTGAGGGTGCATTGTTCCAACCTTGTTTTTTAATTACAATCATTTTCTGCTGCTTTTGTGTTTCTGAACAACTGAAGGGTAAGCATAATGTTTCATAAACTTTGATCTAGTGAGTTAAAGATTAAAAAAAAACCCAGAAAAATCTATAAATGACAAGATTCCAAAAGGTGGTAGTTATTGTTAGCATTTGAAAATTATGTGAACACACAATATTCCAGAAAGAAAGACTTTGGGTTGCGACTTTCCAAATTTTGGACTTGCAGGAAAAAAAAAGTTTGTTGAACACTTTGATTAAGTTTAAACTGTTTGTTGATTTTTAGTCAAAGCTTGAATTCAAGCATGTTTTCACATTATACACTGATGTTAGGAATATAGTCAATCTTCTTCTAAGAGAAAACCAAACATTCAAAATTAATAGAATCATAGTTCCTGTAAAGGGAAGGTGAACTTATCTTTTTTTTTTTGCATTAGGATTCTGTAAATCAAATTTCCTTCCAGCAGGGGACTGTAAATGTCAAAACATCACCTGATTGATGTTTTATTTTTTCAGAATTTATTTTCGTAGCTTAAATGTCATGTATTTTTAAAACTGTATGATCAACTGGGCTGCTATTTTGTAATGGATTCTTTTTCAATTTTTGAGTTTGCAGAGTAGAGGTAGAGAGGAGACTTAGTATGGTTTTTTAGGGTGAAACTGAAGTCACTTAATCATCTTTGAGTCAGAAGACCTGAGTCTGAGACTGGCCTCAGCCATGCTCAGACTTGGTAACCTTGGTCAAGCTATCTCACCAGCCTGAAGCTCATTTTTCTGTAAAATGGGGATAATAGTTATGTTATCCTCTACTTTCCTGGGTTGTGAGGAAAACATTGATAAACTGTGAAATAGTATGCAAACTCTTCTGCAGCTTAGTGTTATTATACTTATAGGTAGGTTCTTAAGGAGACATCTTTATCAAAGTCCTGAAGAAAAGTTAATGGCAGAGAGGCACTAATTAATGACAGAGAAGGTTTGGATAAACTCCATTAAGGAGACAGGCAAGTCCTCATATTCCTAGGTCATTAGACAAAATTTCCAAGAGTATCAGGATAATACTGTTCCTTTCTTTTCTATGTCCCTTAAAGGATACATTACTCTATGGAACATCTATAGCTATAGCCATACCTATATCTGGAGTTATTTCTATCTAGAATCATCCTCATTTTCAGATTAAAACATATGTACATTTATATGAATATATGTTTCATATCACATATGCATTTATTTATATAGATAAATAAATGTATTGCTTTACATGTTTTATTGATGCTTTTTTGAAAACACTATTGCCACTTTCCAATAATAGACCCATCCCCTTTGAAACTTTCTTTATAACAAAGTATTCAATGTGCTTTTTTCCTGTCAGATGGGGATCTTTGTGTTTATTAATTATGGTGAATTAGTTATTCTTTTAATATTTTATTCTATTTTAAGCCTTGTTACAAGGACAATTCAGATGGAATGGGGAGGAGGGAAAGATATATTCAGAATCTAATGTGATATAAAAACAGAAGGTATCAATAAAATTAAATGAATGGCAAAAAAAGAAAGCAAACCAAACTAAAACATTGATCATTTCCACATCTACAGTCCATCACTTCTCTGAGAAAAGGTATATGTTTCATTATCAGGGAGCTGGAGTTAAGATGGATTTTCCCAATCTTTAGAGTTCATATGTTATTTTCATTTTTATTACACTAGTCATTGTGCTGATTGTTCTCTTGTTTCATTTAAGTATTCCCATTTCCTGAATAATAACAATGATGATGATGATGATGATAATAATAATAATAATATAGCTATCATTTATATGGCTCTTTAAGGTTTGCAAGATATTTTGTAAACATTATCTTAATTAAAATAATGAATAATTGACATTGGTACAGTTGTATTCAAATGCGTTCATTTGTCACAATTTGTCTGGTTATCATGCAATTGATCATTACTCAATTTGTTTTTAGCTGTTTGTTCATTTGTTTTTTGTTCCTGCAAAATGTTTTACTTTAAGTATTTTTGATTATGTGGATCCTTTCCTTCTAACACTGTGTATGTGTGTGTGTGTGTGTGTGTTTCTTTGTAGATATAGCCATGTGTATGTGTATTTGCACGCATGTGTGTATGTGTGTGTGTGTGTGTGTGTGTGTGTGTGTGTGTGTGTGTGTGTGTTTTTCTGGGAAAATGTTCCCTTGTCCTCTGGAATAGAATGATTTTGAATAAAGTCCATACCAACTTCCATGTACTGTAATCTATGCAAAGGAGCACTCAGCTTCTATGCATTATTAACAAAAATCATAAAACTAGTTTTAGATAGAGGAATTAGCAGAAAAAGAAACATCAATATGTCAAGGATCTGTGATTTCATAGGTTCATTAGACCTTTAGACAGAAGCTCAGGGAGATTAATGGACTAGTCCATCATCATACAGCTAGTAACTCTTAGAGGCAAGATTTCAAACCAAATGTAATTGAGTCTAGGTTCTCAGAGAAAGAAAAGAGAAATAAGTGAACAAGAATGAATAAGAATAACTCTTGTTCTGCTTTTAGACAGACTGAGATAGAGGTAGATCGATGACTAGGTGGAGGCAGGAGGATCAAATCAAATCTGGCCTCAGACACTCACTAGCATGATGGTATTTGCCTCAGCTTTCTCAAATGTAAAATTGGAATAATAATGGCACCTACAATCCTATGAGGATCAAATGAGATAATATTAAGTACTATCTCAGTACTTATTCCCTTCCTTTTGGGAGTTGACTGTTGGATTGAAGGAGACTGTTAATCTTCAGTGAACCTTAGGCCCTGGAACAATCAAAGGTTGGATTGCTTTTTTTTTTTTTTAAGTGAAAGAACGATTTCTGGTGACAAAATAAGCTAGTTTCTGCTAGATTTCAAGTTAAAAGTGTATCTTAGAGGCCAGAGATCAGTGGGGAGATCTGGACTTCCAAGAAGAGGGTCATAGCTAAGCAATACTGCCTGGGTTTCTATACACAACTTGGATTAAACCACCTTAACCGTTTGACTGTTTTTTTTTTTTGAGTTGGGGGGGAGGTTCTAATTCTTGTGATGATTGTGTTGACTTGAATGTTTGAATCTTATAAATATAGGAGGATTATTCACTTATATATCTGGAGCCAATTACTTCGGTGAGATTGTGGAATGGATTGGCTATGCCATGGCAACCTGGTCATTCCCGGGCATGGCCTTTGCCTTTTTCTCCTTATGTTTTCTTGGAAAAAGAGCTTATCACCATCACAGGTAAGCCCCAAGAGAAAATTTATTTCCTATAAATGCAATTATTTGGTTGGCAAAGTTGAATATTTCGTTTAATTTTGGACAGGGAAAGGAAAATTTGACTTTCTGGGCTTTTGCTTTCTTTAACTTTGACTATATGATGAAGCTAAATCTTTTTCAGGTGAGGTTCAACTCACATGGACAGCTAGATGTCACAGTGGATAGAGCACCAGGCCTGAAGTTAGGAAGATCTGAGTTCATATCATTCTTTAGTCACTTACCAGCTGTGTGACCTTGGGCAAATCACTTAACCCACTTTGCCTCAGTTTCCTCATCAGTAAAATGAGCTGCAGAAGAAAATGGCAAATCCCTCTAGTACCTTCACCAAGGAAAACTCGGAACAGGCTCAAGAAGAGTTGACTACAATTTAACAATAAAATAAACCCACGAATATGTGGTTTTGAATCAAGCTTATTTTGATCAAATGTTTCTTCGAAGTGTTACTTGATATGTTTGAGAGGTGAAAAAATCTCACAGAACTCTGGAACATACATGACTTAATATGTTGAGTTCTAAGTGTCAGCTTAGGAAAGCTGCTGAGAAACTGGAGGATGACCAGGACAATGAAGGGTCTTGAGTTCAGGTCATCTGAAGACTGACTGAAGGAAATGGGAAAGTTTTCATAAAAAAAAAGAATAGAGTTGTTTTGTTTGGTCCTAGAAGGTAAAATTAGGAACAATGGATGGAAGGCATAGGTGTGTGCTGAATTATATTATTTTTTCAAATATGAGAAGTGCTAGATGACCTAAGAGGGTCTTGCTTGCTCTGAGATAGTATAGTTCTAATCTATTGCAGGACAATTGATGGACAAACATTTTAATGGAGAATAATAATGTTGCTCTCAGAGACAGGGTTGGAAAAAGGGGGTGGTGGTTGGTAGATTGGTACATGAACTTGGTGAAATGGAGGGTTTGAGGTTAAGTATGATCCAGTGAATGTTTATCTGTAAGAGTTCAGGGTCACAGGAGCAATACCTTCAGATCTGGATGGAGGTAGAGGATAGAGAGCAATCAGTATGGCATAGAGATGACTGGGATGTGTCAAAAAAGACCTGATATTTCTAGTCAAACTATTCATTAGTTCCTCTGGACAAGAATAAGCCCAATTTATTAGCTGGAGTCATCATCTTATTCTCTGTGTTTTTGTGAAACTCCTCTCATTGTTATAGAGTTACAAGATACTAAAACTGGAAGGGGCTTTAGATTTTTTGGCATAAATTTTTCATTTTCAGGAGCAGCTAGGTTGCACAATGGATAGAGCACTGGCCCTGGAGTCAGGAGGATGAGATCAAATGCTGCCTCAGACACCTAATACTTAGTTGTGTGATTGTAGGTTAACCCCATTGCCTTGCAAAAACTAACTAAATAAATAAATTGTTCATTTTCTAGCTGAGAAAATTGCAAATCTGAAGGGCTAAGTGATTTATTCAGGAGTGAGTTGTTCTGAGATTTAAACCTACTTATTTTGACTTTCAAATTTAGTCTTTCCAATGTGTAACAATTATTAGTGTAGTAGAGTTAAAGAATCAAGTTACATAGTGAAAAGAACAGCATGCTTAAAAATGGAGAGGAAAAACCCATTGTCAAGCATAATGAGTCTGTTAAAATAGTTTTCCAGTCTTCCTCTCAGGTTCTCTTGTGGGATCGGGATGACACTAGACTCTCAAAAAAAGTTATAGAAATGAAGAATGAACTCTGGTAGGCCCTACCAAGCTGTAGACTTTTCAAGTATAGTTCCACTGAAAAATTGTAAGACTTTTATCTGAAACTCAATATCATTAATTTCAGAAAAGTTCATCATCTAAAAGTGATCAACAAAAATTTATTTTTGCAAGGTAACAGGGTTAAATGACTTGGTCAAGGTCACACAACTAGATAAGTGTCTGAGATCAAATTTGAACTCAAATCATCTTGTTTCCATGGCCAGTGCTCTATCCACCAAACCACCTAGCTGCCCTTACAACCTTTTTTTTAGCCTTAGCAAGTAATAAGTAATAAGTAATGTTGAATGTCTCCAATGCAGAGAGGGGATTGGGTCTGAAATGAGGGAGGGAGGAGATAGTCACAAAGATGAAGTCACATATCTTTGAAGTAAAATCTATAGAAGCAAACCTAGTTCTTAATCTAATATATCTTAAAATAATTCTAGTTTTGCTGGGATTCCAGTTAAACTATTGGTTTTGATTTAGTTTACAAACAGTTAATAGTACTAGGTTTATTTCTTTTTTCTTTTTTTAAAAATATTTTATTTATTTTGAGTTTTACAATTTTTCCCCTAATCTCACTCCCTCCCCCCACCCCACAGAGAAAGCTATTTGCCAGTCTTTACATTGTTTCAATGGTATACATTGATCCAAATTGCATGTGATGAGAGAGAAATCATATCCTTAAGGAAGAAGCATAAAGTATAAGAGATAGCAAGATCAGACAATAAGATATCATTTTTTTTTCTAAATTTAGGGTAATAGTCCTTGGTCTTTGTTCAAACTCCACAGTTGTTTCTCTGGATATAGATGGTATTCTCCATTGCAGACAGCCCCAAATTGTCCCCGACTGTTGCACTGTTGGAATGAGTGAGTCCATTAAGACTGATCATTGCCCCCATGTTGTTGTTAGGGTGTACAGTGTTTTTCTGGTTCTGCTCATCTCACTCAGCATCAGTTCATGAAAATCTTTCCGGGCTTCCCTGAATTCCATCCCTCCTGGTTACTAATAGAACAATAGTGTTCCATCACATACGTGTACCACATTTTGTTAAGTCATTCCCCAATTGAAAGACATTTACTTGATTTCCAGTTCTTTGCCACCACAAACAGGGCTGTTATGAATGTTTTTGTATAAGTGATGTTTTGTTTCCTGCTATTGCACCTAGTATTAGGTTTATTTCTAATGACTTGCTGCCAACTCACTACTCTCCAACATACACTCACGCAACTGACTCTTTAAACTTATGTGTAGGGATTAATGGTTATCCCTATGAAAGAACATCTTTCCATTGATTTTAGCCAGTTGAGATCTTTGAGGATTTTGATACTGTCATATAATATATTAGCTCTACTTACTGTTTTTTTTAACAATAGAACTGATAACTGTGCCTTCTATTCCTTCATTAAGTTTCTCATAAAAATTTTGATTAGAATAGAACCAAATATAGACTGACAGAGAGCATCCCCAAGGCTGATATTGCTCTACCAATCAGTTTCCTTTGGCTCAATTGCTTAACTTATTGGAGATTCAACTAACCCTGCTACCAGTTAGCTTTATCTTCTCCTCATTTAAGTACTTTCTACTTAGAATAGTGCCAAATCTTCCTTATCTCCTCCTTATCTTACAAATAGGCAGGATCATGTAGACTTTGCAAGTCCTCATGACTCATCCATTAAACCTTATTTGGAATTTTCACAAGAATAACTAGAATTAATCACTTCCCTCTTCTTTGACCAACTTAGTAAAGCAAGAAAACTTGCCAGAAAGGGAGATAGTTTAGGTCTGGGCATTTCCAGGATTTTTGAATAACCCCTGGCAGAAAGTACATCACTAAGTCTACATTTAAAGGATTTGGTTTATCTGCTGGTCAGTGAATCACAGAGCTATGATAAATACTGGAAGAATTTCTTGACTCAGAAAAGATATATTATCAGAAATGAAATGGGATTTTCAACAGGAGAGTCCTGGGTAAAGTCAGACTTGATTTTATATGTAGGTTAAGTTCCTAGTCAATCACATGGTGTGATTTTTATATTCCTAGACATTCTCTCACTGTCAGTTACCCAACAATGTTTCCTGATCACTGACCAAAATTTAACTGCTTGTTGCTTTTGTTTAAAACTGTTTAGATTCAGATAGCCCAAGGAGAGTTCACACTTTAAGTTGGTTATTTGTTTATGGTATAAAAAAGTTTCAGATGTATTCCTTTCTTTTGGCTCTAAGTGCTATGGGAAGGAGAAAATATAAAGGCACTGGTACTTGAAAGAAGTAGGGAGGGGAGAGGGCAGAAAGAGGATGCTGAGGGTATCTAAATTTTATTTTCACATACTTTATGTTCATTGCTGACTGTGATTATTTGTGTCTCTATTACTTGCCTGACCTAGATCAAGCTAACACTTTTGCATGGATATTAAGTCATCTCCTTCCTTGGCTTAGTTTATAATAAGTAGTCAAATGGCTAAGGTAGGTAAATAAAGCAGAAGAAAAATGTCTAAATAATTATAGGAGACACTACAATATTAGAGCTAGGATATCTACCTATTATAATCCAATCTTCTCATTTTACAGATGAAAAGAATGAAATTTTGAGACATAAAATGATTTATACAGAATCATTATAGCCAGGGGAAATGACAGAACCTAGATTAAAATCCAGGTCTTCTGATTCTAAATTCAGTGTTCCTTTTGCAAAATAACATCCTCATGTCATTTTGTGACAATTATTTGTGGAATGACTCCTGAATCAAAAAGGATGGCCTACAATGCATTAATTCTGTCATTCACTTTCATTTTGCATGAGGGAGCAGAATATCAGCATATTTCATTCATCTCTTGCCCATCACTTAACCAAACTATTAATTATGTTCTTTCTTTCCATCTAGGTTTTATCTCAAGAAGTTTCAAGAATATCCTAAGTCTCGGAAAGCTCTGATTCCTTTCATATTTTGACATCAGAGATGATAGAAGATGGAAACCTTTCAAGCTGCTGAACTTGACAGCTGAATTCTACTGTAAATAATAATAATAATAATAATAATAATAATAATAATGATGATGATGATGATGATGATGATGATGATGATGATGATGATGCTAGCCTTTATAGAGAGCTTTTAAATTTGTGAAGTGCTTTACAAGTATTATGTCATTTGATCCTCATAACAACCCTGTAAGATAGGTGTAATTATCATTACTATTTTACTGATGAGTTAACTGAGTCTGAGAGAGGTTAACTAAAATTTTCTAGTGTTTTAGGATGGATTTACAACTTAGATTTTCCTAACTCTATGTGTAGCACTCTAGCCACTGTGCCATAGCTGCCATAGCTGCCATAGCTGATGACTTGAACTCTCCAAGTTAAGCTTCTTAATCTGATGACTGGAGACCTGACTATGTTCAGTGGTGTACCTTCCCATCTTGCTCAATATTCAACGATGCCATCTTTTCTCAAAATTTGAATGATGTTCCTTTCCAAATGGGAACTCTTTATGGCCTCTTCTGAAGTATAAAATTCTCTCTCTCTCTCTCTCTCTCTCTCTCTCTCTCTCTCTCTCTCTCTCTCCCCTACTCTACATATATTTCTTAGTAGTCCACTCACAAAGCCTTATTGGCTAAGTCAACCCTAACCAACACTCCTCATGAAATTAAAAAAAGTGATTTTTGGGGTTGGCTAGGTGGTGAGTAGATAGAGCACTGGCCCTGGAATCAGGAGTACCTGAGTTCAAATCCAGCCTCAGACACTTGATAATTACCTAGCCATGTGGCCTTGGGCAAGCTACTTTAACCCCATTGCCTTGCAAAAAAACCAAAACAAAACAACAACAACTAAAAAAAAGTGATTTTGACAGATTGATATCTGTGTCCCATCCCCTTTCTTCTTTCCCCTAAAAGTATGTGTGTGTGTGTGTGTATGTGTGTGTGTGTGTGTGTGTATGTGTGTGTGTATTTATGTGTAGAAGATGGAGAGACCTCTCATTAATTACTACTTTAGCACTTTAAAGATCTATGTTTTCACTGACATGGGTATGCCTTTCACCAATGGAAATCAATTCCCCTTCCTGACTTAGTAGCTTAATCTTTATGGGTTGCTTTTAGAGAGGCAATATGGCATAGTGAACAGAGTATCAAACTTGACATCAGGAAGATCTGAGTTTGAATCCTGACTCTTTTATTTGCTAGCTATGTGACTGTGGGTAAGTCACATAACCTCTGTATCTCAGTTTCCTTATCTGTAAAATGAGGCCCTTAGACTAGTTGGCCTTCCCATGGTCAGCTCTCTGTTGATGAACTTCTTTGAATTAACATACTATTCCTTGGAGAACCGACATGGAACCTGTCACTGACATTGTCTCCAGGAAGAATAAGGACAGTAGAAGAAGTGAAAAATAAAGAAACAATAATGTTAAGATATGGATAGTCCTAGAGTTTGCACCTTCTTCAACCCTTCTAAAAAATATACCTTTTCCTCAAAGAAGCTTTGAAAGTAAACTTTTTGTGATTTGTTTTATTGAGCATGAGGTTTATAGGATAAAGTATATGTCTGATATGTCTCTCTCCTCAATCACCTTCATCAGTGAGAGATCTATAACTGTAAGAGGAGGCAATGGGTGTTGTAGGGATAAGAAAAGATGATTGTATATTTATGCTAAGTCAAGAAATCTATAGGAAACTTGTATATATCCTTTATGAAAATTTTACAGAAGATTGTGAACAAAATGATGATATAATAAAAGAAGATATTGGAAGTTACACTCATATATGATATCACTGACTTTTTGAAAATGATGACTATTGTCCCACTTTAAAAAGCTTTTAAATGCTTAATTAAATTTAATTAAAACAATACATTTTTAATTTAATATTTTTATTATTACCTTCATTTTTCAAATATACTCTTCCCTTACATCTTCTATAATCCATGACTCAAAATGAAGAATAAAATTAAGAAAAGCAGTTAGACAAAACCAGTCAATGCAGCAATAATTAACAATTCTAGTCCATGATCTCCTACCTCTGTAAAGGAGTACTGATTTTCCCTTGATAACTATAAATTAGATATCTTTTAGTAGAGATTGTACTCATACATGAATATAAGAAGACATTTAACCAATTTCACGCCAAGTCAGGGTTCCCACATTGGCCTGGGAATCTATATGAATCTTCACAATTCCAGTTGATGAAATTTTCACCCTTTCCAGTTCTCACTTCTTCAAGCATACACACAAACACACACACACACACACACACACACAATACATAAACATATATGCATTCACATACACATTCTTGCACACAATTTGATCATGGTCTGTAGTTCAGATGTTGATAATCCATAGAAATGACCCTTGATGATTGACTGACAAGTATAGAAATGCCAGTCATCTTATCTAGTACAGATATCTCTATCACCAAATTTAATAACATTTCAAATATCTATGATTTCATTGACATGGTTATGCCTTTCACCAATTGAGATCAATGCCCCTTCATGATTTAGTAGCTAATCTTTGTGGGTTGCTTTTAGAGAGACAGTATGGCATAGTATCCAGAGCTGAAACTCAGTCCATCAACAACATAGGGGATTTTTTTTAATGTTATAATGTTCATTATTCATTAAAATATTTTTACATACAACATTTTCTGGTGCTAAACTGCATAAACTAAGAGTAGGAAAAATTTTACATGCAGGATTCTCATATAGATCCCCTTTTAGTGAATACTGCTGGAATACTGCATGTAGGAGGAAAGCATCCTTGGAAAGAAATGAGTTATTTAACTGAAATACTGACTACTTTACTTTTTGTTGAAGAAGTGATTTTAGAAAGGGGTGTTGGTTCTGAGTTTGGCCCTTAAATAGTTGTAAAACCTTGGACAAATCTCTGAAACTCCCTCATGGTTTCAGTTTCCTCATGGAGGAAAGAAGAGATGGAGATGAACAATAGATAAGGAGAAAAGGATAGGTCAACCAACAAACACTATTAAGACACACATATATGGTCACATATAAGAGGCACTGTGGCATTTTGAAAAGAAAACTGAATTTTGAGTTAGAAAGTCCTGGGTTCAAATCCTGTGTCTAACATATACTAGTTGTGTGAATAAGGCAAATCACTTACCCTTTTTGTGATCAAGGCAATTCTTTAAGACTCCAAGCTGCAGAGGATATGTTGACCTGCATTGGTAGGGATTGCTTTGTTGTGGAGATTTCTCTGTACCAATGAAATCTCAAGTCCAATCCCTCTTCTTAGGTGCTAGATATTGAGGATACAAAGACATCTTATCCTAAAGGAGCTTGTATTATTATTTTTTTTTGCAAGGCAAATGGGATTAAGTGGCTTGCCCAAGGCCACACAGCTAGGTAATTATTAAGTGTCTGAGACTGGATTTGAACCCAGGTATTCCTGACTCCAAGGCTGGTGCTTTATCCACTGCACCACCTAGCCGCCCCCAAGGAGCTTGTATTATATAAAGGAAATAACATGTAAACATATGAGTATGATTTCCTTGCCCTGCCTTTCTCACAAAGGGCTGATATACATTATATGATTGTGCATTGTAAACCACACAACTTATTATGGGTAAGGTAGGTGGATGATTAAAAAGAGCCAATGGAGAGCACTGAACAGAGAAGCCCTTATGAACTTTGGTTGACCCAGGTGAACAGCAGCATCTCATCAAAGGGCATAGGTATATTATAAAACTATTCAAAGAGTTCATTTACAATCAGTCTCAGAACTGGGAAGGTCCTTGAGGGAGCATGCAATCTTGACTTCCTCCAGTGTAGGGGCTCTTTACATTTTTCATATGTCATTAATCTCCTAGGCAGTCTAGAGTGGACTTCTTCTCAGAAGGGCGTTTTTAAATGAATAAGATGAAATCCATAGGACTACAGAGACAATTAACTTTATTGATATACAACTAATTAAGTATTTCTTAAAAGATCATGAATGTCAAGATCCTAACCCATAATCTAGGATACTTTTTTGGAGGAAGGTCTCTAGAAGATTTTGATATTTGGGAAGACTTGAATTTTTACAGAAGGCATTAAATGCAATTTAATTAACCAGCAAAATGCAGAGTAATGAGAATTTCAGCAAATACCTGGCATCCTTATAAATTTCTTTTGAGAAATGAATGGTAATCTGGGGGAATCTAGTGCCCAGTACAGGAACTCAGTCCATCAACAACAGAGAGGATTTGGTAGGCCTGGAAAAGGCCTTGTTGAGGATTTGTCCATACAAAGAAGGGTTTTGTTATATTAATAAATATCTCTGAAAGATATTGCCATTTCATCATTTTTTGGCATAAATAAAAATGCATGGAACTCTGGAGAATATTTTAAGGTTGTTAAGCTATGATTCTTCTTCCCTCCCTTCTCCCCCCAACCCCCCCCCCAATAAAAATAAACAAACATGTATCTTGGATTATTATGGTGCTGTTTCCTTTCCCTTACTATCTGGCCTCCCTTTTTCAAACCTTTTAAAAGTAAGGTATGAATACCTTGGAGTTATTCTGATTGAATCTAGAGGTCCAAGGGAAAGCAAAGTAAGTCAGTTATCTCATGAATTAGTTAGATTAGAGAACTTCTAAGATACCTTCTACCTCCAAATGATTCTGGGAGATTCTAGTTTTTTTGGTTTCAGTTCTTACTATTGCAAATATTTCCATAGTGCGGAAATCAAAAAAACCTAAACCAAAACCACCCTTCTTTAAACAACTTTGAAAATGACCTTCCTAAAAGGATTCTGCTAAAAATATTATATGTGGGTATTTTGATGAATTCATGATTTCATTGATGTGGTTACATCTTCCATGAATGCAGATCTCAGCCACTCTGAATCTCCTCACCCCATGATACTCCTGAAAGGATGTTATCCCTGGCCTGTGCAGGAGGTGGGTTTTGCTATTTCCCAAATGAGACTTTAGGTTTTAAATTTTTAAAATTCTTATCTTTAAAGTAAAACAAAAGAAATTTTAGGTTATACATGAAGTTTATTCTCTAAGATTTATCATAAAACTTATATGTAGAAAACATCATTAAAGATAACTACATTGAGTTTAATGATAGACGAGACATCACAAAAAGAGTCAAACAATCAGGTTACACATTAGTGCATAAAGCTGTCATTGATTACTTTATGATCCTCTTAGCCATTCAGAAGGTCTATTTTCTGTCAGAAGTGACAAAGATCCAGTTAGTAGGACTAGGTTCTCCTTTCTGACTTGTTATTTTATGTTTATCAGATATGTTATAGACAAATAAACATGATATTTCTTCTTTTCTAAAATGTCATAAGAATAACAACTTATTTAGGTTTTTAATAGAAATAGCCAGACCAGTTTTTGGCCTTTTCAGGATGGTCTTCATCTAAATTGTTGACACAACTGGGTAAGCCAACTTGTAGCTGCAACTAGAGGGTGACCAGGCTAATACAGAGACAGAACTCACCTTCAGATTTATATTTGGAGAGATATAAGATTTTAGAAACTTCACTTTCACAAGGAACTTGGATTCAATTCTGGAAGATTGACCCAAAGAGAAAGGATTGAGATCTTTTCTCAGATTTTCTGGTTCATTATGCCCCAACTTCAAGATCCTAAGGGAAAATCTTTTAAATAAATTTTAGATATGTCTAGAATCTCCCCCCAAATATTTTTTATATCTTTGAATAAAAATTATTAAATATTAGATATTCAAATATCATTCAGGTAACCTTTTCTTTCCTCAACTGCAAAAAAATCTTAAAAGAAAAGATTCATAAGGATCCATGAACACATACTTTAAACATGAAACATTTTCTCCTTGGAAAAAACTAGAGTACAGTTGTAGGAATCACCTTCATTGTCAGTTGACACCCCGAAACTCTGGAACTTTCTAGTTTATAATTATTACCAGAGTTGGAAATGTTCATCTCTCAGAATTGCTGTTCACTGGTCTGGTCCAGAAGTAAAAATTGCATATTTCTGGGCCTCAGTTTCCTTGGCATCTGTAAAATAAGGAGGTTAATCTAGATCACAAGCTCTTGAGCTAGAATCTAGAACTTGTTTTTGTTTGTTGGTTTGCTTTTTTTTATAATATTTTACTTTTTGCCAATTACATGTAAAAATAATTTTTATCTTTTTTTAAATTTTGAGTTCTGAATTCTCTCCCTTCATCTCTTCCATCATCCCTGAGATATCAAGCAATTGGATGTCATTTATATAGGAACTTTAAAAATATTGTGATTACTGTATTTTAATATAATTGCCTTTGTAATCATATATATTCAAACATTTAAAAATGTTATTCTGAGAAAGGTTTTTACAAACCACCAGAATGCCAAGAGGGACTCTTAAACCCATGTCTAGATGGTTATTCTGCTCCCTGTCAGCTCCAAATCCTTTGGTTGTCTTAAGACAATGATAGGAAATTTCCATAGAAATTGTATTCTGCTACTATTCTTCTCTGTGAATTTAAGATGATGAAGTCTATTTCTAAATTGAATTTCTTGGGGGGAAAAAAGCCCATACCTTTTTTAGATAAGTACAGTATAATAAACCTTATTCAATCTTTATTCTTTTTTGATTGCTGAAGAATTGACAGTGTCTGGTGCCACTATTCTGAACCTCATTTTAGGTGTCTTCTCATAGTAGGGCATGCCATGACATTTTGCTTTGCATTAAGTAAATCCTAGATTTCAGTTTAGGATCAGAAATTTAGAGCAGAGAGTGACATTAGATATTATTTTGTTCAATGCTATTTGATGATCCATAGACATTTCCAACTTAGTATATCCAAAAATTCATTATCTTTCTCCCAAAATTTACAAATTTTAAAGAGCTTTATAAATGCTCGTTATTTTGGTTGTATTAGCTGTTGTTCAAAGGCCACTACTGCCCTAACTCAGGTCATCATCACCTTTGCCCGAATTATTGCCACAGTCCTATTGGCTTCTCTATCTTGGTTTCTCTATCTCAAGTTTCCTCCCTTTCCAATCCTTCCTCCAACTGTGTCAACATGATATTGTAAAGCATAGGTCTAACATATCATTCTCCTATTTAATAGCCTCCATTGATTACTTATTACCCTTTGTCATTTAAAATCCTTCACAACATGATTTCAACATTTCCAGATTAATTATTACATATTTCTCCTCTCTTGTATTGTCTAATAAAAATGATTTCTTGCTGTTGGCATTCTAATCCCTAGCTCAAAGTGTCTTTGAAGGGCTGTTCCTCATTCCTGAAATTCCCTCTCAGTTTATTTCCATCCTTTAGAGGTCTCTAGTTACCTTCAAAAGCTAGCTCAAGTGCCATGGTCTCTCCTGTAATGGTTAGCTACTAATGTTCTTCCTCTGAAATAACCTTGATTTGATTTTGTAACATATTTGTTGCTTTTCTTATTAGAATGTAAGCTCCTTGAGGGCAGGAATAGTTTTAAATTTTGTGTTTGTATCCCCATTACCTAGCATAGTCTGCATATATAAAAGATGCTGATGTTTCTTGATTCATTAATTATTGTATGACTTGCCCAAGATCATGCATGTAGTAAGTTGCAGAGCTTTGATTTGAAACTAGTGTTACAAAGGACATCAGAGGTCATTGTGTCTATTTCTCTCATTTTATACATGAGATAACTGAGGCCCAGATCACAAGCTAGTTAAGAGACAGATCTGAGACTTCAAACTCAGATGCTTTGACTAAGATCTGTTTCTGAATTCTGGTTCAGATACTCCCTATCTCTGTGCTCTTGGAAAAGTCATTTCCTTAGCTGTAAAAAAAAAAGAGAGTTGACTGATATGATCTCAAAAATCTTTTCCATTTCTGAAACTTTCATTCTATCCCCCCCCCCCCAAAGCTCCTCTGAATCTTTGCTGCCACCTGACTGCCCTTTTAATATGAAGGATTATAACCTCTCCTCTAAAGGGAGGAGAACACATTTATGAATACATCTATTCCTTTCCAGTTTAGCCTTTCTCATCACTCAAAGAGATTATGGACCAGGGTCTCTGATGGGAAATAAAAAGGATAATTTAAAATGCATAACAAAATCTTTTGGAGGAGGTTGTCAATGTTTTAGGACTTTTATGTTAGCCTATAAAAAGAGAAAGAGGACTTTTAGCCAAATGGTTGTGGTACATTTGTGTGTGTGTGTGTGTGTGTGTGTGTGTGTGTGTGTGCATGCATGCGTGCACATGCACACCCACATACACAAGCCATTCATAAGTCCACAGAGCATATTGAATTTCTAAATAAGTCTATATAGTAATTTATCCAATAAATAAATTGAGTTACGCTCTTAGGGTGTTCAACATTTGTGTGCTTTCATGCATCTCATTCCCTCCCACCATTCCTACTGGGGGATATTTGATAGTGAAATGATTAGTAGGAACTGATTAAATGTACATTCCCCTCCTTTGACTTCCCCTAATTCTTGCTTTAAGCATCAACTTTTGCTCAGTGGAATCTCAGCTAAAAGTAGCTTCTGTTCTATCATCTTCTATCATTTCTATCATCTTGTCCAAGAGGTTAGAACAGGAAAGGAGTTGGGTAGAAAGAAAATTGTATGCGTGTGTGTGGGCATGCATGGGTGTTGTCTGGGGTTTGTGTCGAAAATTGAAGATTGAGAGGCCTTTGAATAATGAAAAAATTCACAAACAGCCTTGGGATTTTAAAGCTGCTTAGAATTTATTATACACAGGGTGGCTAGGTGGTGCAGTGGATAGAGCACTGGTCCTGGAGTCAGGAGGACCTGAGTTCAAATCTAGCCTCAGACACTTAATAATTACCTAGCTGTGTGGCCTTGGGCAAGCCACTCGACTCCATCTGCCTTGCAAAAACCTAAAAAAATGAAAAAAATTATATAGGCCTACAAAGTATACAAATTAAAATCTTTTCTACTCCTGGAGAAGCAACAAGCACTTTGAAGACAGGTTGCGGAGAGAGAGAGAGAGAGAGAGAGAGAGAGAGAGAGAGAGAGAGAGAGAGAGAGAGAGAGTAGACCACCACAAGGACTGGTTTAGACTGGCCATAGGTTAAGTTGGCTTAGGCTGGGAACCCATGGCCTAAGAAAGAGATAGCCATCCTTGTAAGGTGAAAGAAGCATTTTTCTTCGGGATGACTTTTCTTCTGTAGTGGGTTAGACAAGGGTAGTGCTTGGGGAGTGATCTAGCACCTGGCTCAGGAATTCTCCGATAGGCAAGCTACATACTGGTCCTTCCTGTCCCAAGGTAATTGACCTCTAAATCCACCATGCCATTTCCTGTCACACCAGCGCAAATTTAACCCATTAATAGCCAAGGTCAGGTAGACTGGAAACTGGAAACTGGGGAAAGTGGAACAGAATCTGGAGGAAGGGGAACTAGCAAAGACTGCTCCCCCTTGGTCAATTCACATTCAACAGTGGAAGCACTTTGAACAACAGAGTTCCCCAATAGGCACAGAAAACACTTGTCTTTCCACAAAATTTGCTTTCAATCACAACATCTCTCCTGTCTACAACTCCCTGCATCATATTCTCCTAACTTGCAGTATCATGAAGACTGGTGACAGAATCTCACCTTTACCTGCTTTGCAGCCTTTGGGAAGTTACTTTAAGCTCCACATTTTCAAAATGGGAATAGTAATGTCCTACCAAACTCACCAAGCACCTAAGGTTTAAATGAGAGCAGAGTCTGCTACAATCTAGCTAGTTAATTGAAATTATATTAAGAAGGGGGATAGGTGAGAAGATTGTCTCCCCTTGAATTCTACCTGAGCATCTGTTAACACAACAGATGACTGATTTATGTGAAGTTGGATATAGGCAGTAAGACAACTAAGGTGGTGTTAGAGGATAGTTGTGGTGAGGAAAAAGGGGCATCACTGGGATGGGACTTAAGGAAAAGTATGCAAAAATACTCTTAATATATTGTCTATACTTGATGTGCAGGGACAAAGTTCAAATTGTCCCACTCTAAATGACAGAATTAGCAATGGTCATTCTCATAGTTCTAGCATTTGTATATGACAGTAATTTATAATCATTAAGTGCTCTCTGTATAAATATAAACTCTTACTATCAAAGAAAGGACTTTGGGGATGTTAACACCAGAGGACAATAATAATATTTGCCCTATGGATATAGAAAGTCAGTTTTTGCTGTTTCTTTCCTTCTGGGAGATAGAATCAGTACTCTTTCAAACTCCTGCTTCATGAGACCAGTAACAATGAAGAGGCTTGGGGGAGGCCTCACCTTTAAACATAAGCCACATGGCAGTCCTTTGTGATAAATAATTTAATTGCCTTTCTGTTTGTTCACTTCATAAAGATGGTTTTAAGTCATATTGCAAACCAACAGCTAGAGCCAAGATGTAAGTGTGTAAAGGGTTCTGAAAATTGGACAACTGAAGATACAGGAAGGCAGCTGAACAAATAAGAGTCATTGTCAATGGCCTGTTTGCCTTCAACAATGCCTGTAGCTATGCCTTCAGCAATGGCATCCTTCACTTTAAAAAATGCATTGCTTCCCAGAGTCACCACTGGTAAACTCACTTTCACATCATCAAAACCATTTCCTCCATTCCACTACTGTCCTCCCTGGCTTCCTTTAAATCTTAACTCAAATCCCATATTCTATAGGAAATCTTCCCTAACCCCTCTGAATTCCAGTGCCTTCCCTCTGTTAATCATGTCCTGTTTATCATATTTAGCTTGCTTCATATAGATTTCTTTGCATGCTATGTCTAATGCTCACATAATACTGTGAGCTCCTTGAGGGCCTTAAATTTTGCCTCTTTTTTATCCTTGGTGCTTAGCACAGTGACTGATACATTCTTATTGTTGTTCAGTTGTTTCAGTTGCTTTCTATCCTCTGTGACCCCATTTGAAGTCACAAAGACTGGAGTAGTTTGCCATTTCTTTTTTCTAGCTCATTTTACAAATTAGGTAAATGAGGACTATAAGATTAAGTGACTTGCTTAGGAGCAAACAGTTAGTGTGTGAGACTGGATGTGAACTCTGATCTTCCTGACTCCAGATTCAGTATTCTATCCACTGTGCCACCTAGCTGCCCCATCATATAGTAGGTTCTTAATAAATGTCTATTAATTGATTTCCTCACTGACTTTTCTTTTAAACTGAGAGGCATACTTTTAAAGAACTGGAGGAGGAAACCAAGAGAACAACAATGTTGGGAGTTAGAACTAGGTTGGAATTTTGTTGTGTTTGACCTTGGTCATGTCACTTCCACTCTCTGAGCCTCCACATCAGATTTATAAAATGAAAGGATTGATCTAGATGACCTCTGAAGTCTCTACCAGCTTTAAATGAATGATGTTATAAATTAAACCTTTTGGTGTGTCACAGGCTCTCAACTAGAGAGTTTTTGGTCATCTCATTGTTAAACCCTTGGTTCCTTGTTCTTTTCTCTTTCCATTTCTGTCTGTCTCTGACTCTGTCTCTCTTTTACACTTTCCCTTTTCCCTCATACATACATTGATCTAATTGCCTTTCCTGGTGTGTTGTGTAGACTAGAGGGAAGAAAATAGAAAGGGAAAGTGGCACTATTAGGATGTGTCCTCCTATCTCTCTCCTAGCATCTTGTGTACTATAAGTGTCTTTGGGATAGCTTTGATCTCTTTTATGATTTCAGATATATATATATATATATCTGAAATCATAATATATATAATCCATATCCAGTGACTTTTAAGAATCTCCTCCTAGATGCCCAGCAACACCTTTACTTCAATAGACCCAACTCAAATCAATCTAACAAAAACTAATTACATGCCTACTGTGTACTAGGTGATGGGTATCCAAATTTAAGAACAAAGCAGTCTCTGCCCTCAAAAGAAATGTGTAATGCATTGGAATAAACAACAGATAAGTAAGTTAAAATATATATGAAGTCATTACAAAGTACTTTAGGGAGAAGACTAGTGACTGAGAGTATCAGGAAAAGTCTGGTATAGGAGGTAGCCCTTGAGTTAAACCCTAAAAAGATCTTTGGATTCCAAAATGAGAGAGCATTCCCACGTAGAATGACAGATATGTCATAGATTGAAAGGGGAATAAATGCTGATGATCCTAGATTGGAAATGGGGGGGACAGAGGAGGGGTGAATATATAGAATCAGAAAGAGAGATGATAGATGATAATTGAATCCATGGATAACGAGTTCACCAATGCAATAAGCATTTTTAAAATACCTATTTGGGAAGTAACTGGATGTTTGAGACACATTGCATTCAGGATAGAGAAAGGGAAAGGATTAAGCAATTATATAACTCCTACAGTGGGCAAGCATTTGGGTAAGTTCTTCACAAACTTTATATCATTTCATCCTCACAACAACCCTCTGGGTTAAGTGCTTTTATCCTCTTTTTATAGCTGAGGAAACCAGAGATGACTTGTTGCCTAGGGTCACAAAGCAGTAAAAGTGAGGCTGGATTTGAACTCTGATCTTCCTCATTCCTCCTCTATAGAAAGGTGCAGGCTGGAGTTAGTTGTGAAATGCTTCAAATGTCAAATGAATTTGTTTCTACTCTTGGAGGTATGGACTTAATTATCACTTCTTTGCAGATGACTCACAAATCTTGTCCATTTATTAATATCTCTCTTGAGCTCCAGTCCCACATTACCAACCTATTATGGGACATTTCAAAGTAGGTGTCTCAGAGACACCTGAAATTCAACATATCAAAAACAGACCGTGTTGTCTTTCTCCCCAAACCAACCCCTCTTCAGAATTTTTCTATTTCTGTCAAGGATACCACAACTACTCCAGGCCCCAAGGTTTGTAATTCTTGATCCCTCCCTCTTTTTCACCCTGAATCTCTAATTAGTTGCCAAATCTTGTCATTTCTGTTTCTATATTATCTCGTGCATCTGATATTTTTCTCCTCTCACATAGCCACCACCTTAATACAAACCTTCATTGTTTCTAATTTATACTATCACAGTGAAATTCTAATTGGTCTCCTTATTTTATTTCTCCCCTCTCCCTTGTTGATGATGTGTGTCCCTCATTCTGGAAGAAGGCCATATTATCAGGGAGATGATGCCATGACCAGCATGTGAATTAGATTTGAGGGAGGGTACTTGCTGTCATCAGCATCACTTTCTTCTTGAGAGTCATCTGGATTCAGTGGCCAGATATGAATCAGTACTAGAGATATCCCTGGATATGAGGCATCAGGTTTAAGTGACTTATCCAAGTTCACACAGGTAGTCTGAGACTGGATTTGAATTTGGGTCCTCCTGAATTCAGGGCTGGCACTTTACTCATTGCACCATCTAACTGTCTTCTCCCTTTCTCTTATCCTTCACACAGATGCCAACATGATTTTTTTCTTATGTATAGATATGATCGTTTTACTTCTCTAATCATTAAACTTTAGTGGCTCCCTATTGCCTCTTGGATCATGTCCCCAGTACATCCTCTTCATTTCTACATGAGAGAAACCTCACTTCTTTCAAGATGCAACTAATGTACCCCCTTTTTACAGGAAGCCTCTTTAGATTCCACCAATTGTTGGAACTCTCTCACTAACTTGTATTTAGCAAACTATTTATTTAGTATTTATTCTGTATATCTATATCTGTATCTATCTATCTATCTATCTTTCTATCTATGTATATATATACATACATATATATATATATATATGTATATATGTATGTGCATACTTTGTCTTTCTCCCCAGAATATCATCTTTTGGAGAATAGTAGTTATTTCATTTTGGACTTTGTATCTGCCAATGCCTGGCAAATCTTTGTCATCTTCGTGACCCCATCTGGTGTTTTTTGGTAGATACTTAATAAATGCTTGTTGATTGATCACTTGATTGAATAGGGAAACCATGGAACTCATAGAAGGAAATGACATTGTCAGACCTATTAATTTTCATAGAGAAAAGAGAACTGAGACAGAATTCAAAATTCCCACATATAATATGTAAATTCAATCAGCAAAGAAGACCGATAATGGAAGTTGAAGAAGAACAAGGAACATATACTGTCATTAAAAGACATCAAACTCAGTATTCTAGGTATTCTATCATGAATTGTTCTTGTGTGGCTGCATATAGCTAGCATTCCCTGATTAAGGCAAGTACCTCCTTTTCTTAAGCTTTTGTATTCCCAGGCTCTGTAGTTTATGTCTAATAAATATTAGTTGAATTTTATATTATTGAATCTAATACATAAAATACACATAAATATATGTACCATATTTCTCCATGTATAAGATGCACCCCATTTTGAAAAATTTGGTATCTAAAAACCACTATCATTGTATACAATGGTTGTAGATTTTTTTTACTTACAATTTCCTCTTTTTCATGCCTGTTGTCTTTGTGCTCATTGTTTCACATTTGTTACTGGTGTATATTTTGCCACATTTTGCTCAGAAATGACTCAGAAAAGATTTTCATACAGTGGTGAATTCATGTTCAAAGTGATCCAGTTTGTAAAAGTGAATGGAAATCATGCTGCTGAACATCAGTTTGGTCTACCTTCAATGGAGAAAACAATGCAAGACTGGCTACAAGAATAAGAAACCTATTGAAAATACCAGGGCAGAAGAAGGCCTGATTTAGAGAGGGAATTAAAGAGATGGATTGATTTCAAAGGAGGACTTATGGAATATAGGAGGTTCTTAATGAATTCTGTTTATCATTCATCATCTGATTCAGTTCCTTTATTTTACAAATGGAACTGAGGCTCAGAGAAGCAACTGCACCATAAGCATGGGAACTAATTTACATTCAGATCTTCTGATTTCATACCCATATAAACATTATAAGGAACATAATAACTAATTAATTTATATTATGTTTTTGAAGATTACACAGGGCTTTATGGTGCATATTATTATTTCATTTGATGTTCACAACACCTTTTGGAAGTAGGAGTTATTATTGACTTAAATTTACAAAGGAGGGAACTGAGTCTGACAAAGATTGTGTCTAGTCACACAAATAATAAGTATCTTAGAAAGGAATCAATCCCCCATGCAGTTTTTCCTTGCTCCAAGACCTGTACTCTGACCTCTATGCTTCCAGGGTGGTTGTCTTTGGTTGGATTGTTTGAGTGTATGAAGGGGATGACCGTGAGAAAAAGTTAGAAAGGTAAACTAAAGCCCCTTTGGAGAAGTCATGTGAAAATTAGACTGTTGCTCTGTTCAGTTGTGACTGATTCTCATTTAAGGTTTGCTTTGTTAAGATACTGGGGTGGGTGTGCCACTTCCTTCTAGAACTCATTTTACAGGTAAGGAAACTGAGGGAGATGAGGTTAAGTGACTTTCTCAGAGTCACACAACTAGTAAGTGTTCTGAGGTCATTTTTGAACTTGGGTTCTTCTGACTTCAGGACTGGCACTCCATCCACAGTGCCATCTAGCTGTCTCAGTGAAAATGACCTTAGCTAACTTCCTAATTTAATAGACTCAGAAACCATTTATAACCTTTCGTGGACTAATGAGTTCAGTACTTTCCCTCCAGATTTATTATTTTTAAAATGTTTTATTGGTGCTCTTTGTTAGTTTCATCATGATGCTTCCCATTACTGCTTAAAAATATCAATAAAACATCTGAAACTGTGAATGCAGCTGATAGTGCATGTGACATTCCTTATCTATCCATAGTCTACCATCTGGGTTCAGATCCTGCTTCTGGTACCATTTTTATAATCTTGGGGAAAATCACTTCACCTCTCTGGGTCTCAGTTTCTTCATCTATAAAGTGAGGGATTATTATACAAAGAGGCATTTTAAACAGTCCATGGACTCAGAGCTTTCTATAGCTTCGATCAGGGGTTCTTTAACCTTTATTTGTGCCAAGAATACCTTTGGTACCCTTCCCAGAATAATAATTTTAAATGTATATCCATAGGACTACAAAGGAAGTCAATTACAAATATTTTAAAACAAGTTGACAGGGGTGGCTAGGTGGTGTAGTGGATAAAGCACTGGCCTTGGAGTCAGGAGTACCTGGGTTCAAATCCAGTCTCAGACACTTAATAATTACTTAACTGTGTGGCCTTGGGCAAGCTACTTAACCCCGTTTGCCTTGCAAAAACCTAAAAAAAAAGTTGACATCCCAGATTAAGTCTGGTGAACCTTCCTTCTTTTCTTAGCTAAAATCTCATCTTCTACAATAAACCTTTCTCAGTAACCCCTTACTCTTAGTGAATCTGTGTCAATTTATCTTTTATGTATTTTATACTAAATTGTTTAAGTCATGACCAACTCTTTTGACTCTATTTGGGATTTTCTTAGTAGTGAAACTGGAGTGGTTTACCATTTCTTTCTCCAGCTCATTTTATAGATGAGAAAACTGAGGTAAACAGGGGCAAGTGACTTACCCAGGGTCACATAACTAGAAAGTGGTTGAGGCTTATTTGAACTCAGTTCTTCCTGACTCCAGGCCTGGCCCTCTATCCACTGTACCTCTCAGCAGTCAAATGAGGGAGAGAGAAAGAGGACCTGGACTCAGGATTATTCTCATCGTGGAGAAAACTCCTACTGTTGGTCTTTGAATCTT
This sequence comes from Macrotis lagotis, assembly GCF_037893015.1. Taxonomy (NCBI): domain Eukaryota; kingdom Metazoa; phylum Chordata; class Mammalia; order Peramelemorphia; family Peramelidae; genus Macrotis; species Macrotis lagotis. The sequence continues at coordinate 220,250,357 of NC_133658.1, read as the reverse complement.
CTTGAAGCTTATGAACTTCAGATTTAGATTAAAAGAAAGTGAGAGGCACTAATAGACATCCATGATGAAGAGGGAAATGTTAGCTCATTTGTGAAAGTAATTGTGAGCTATTCTGTCATTCACTTTCTTTTGTGGCTCACATTTTTCTTGTAATTCTTACCAAATTAAAATTGGTTTTGTCTTTCTTTTTATCCTCACCACTAAGCACAGTGCTTAATATATAGGAAGTGTAGACTTGGTGAACATTTATTAAGTGACTACTTTGTGCAAAGTTCTGAACTGGGCTGGGCATGAAAAACAAAAACCAACGTTACTACCATCAAGAACCTTGATTCACTCAATTACTGTGAGGAATGGTTATGCAGGCAATGACTGAGAATATTTGAAACTAGGATTGTCCAGGAAGTTTGATGAGTATGGCAATACATGTAGAAACATAGGATTATACATTTAGAAATGAAAGAGACCTTAGAGGATATTTACTTGAACCCTCATAAATTTATTGAAGAGGAAACTGAGGCAAAGAAGAGGGAAGTAATTTGTCCAAGGTCACACAGGTAATAAATGACAGAGGGATACAAACCCAATTCCTTTTCCATTGTATCATATGGTCTCTCCAGGATTATAGAACCATAGAACCATGTTGTTATATTCCTCTCCAAGGAGCAGCCTGGAGTCAGAAAGACTCATCTTCCTGAGTTCAAATTTGGCCTCAGACAGTTCCCAGCAGGGTGACCTTGGGCAAATCACCCCTATTTACCTCAGTTTCCTCAAATTCAAAAATAAGCTGGAGAAAGAAATGACAAACATTTCAGTACCTTTCCTAAGAAATCCTTAAATGGGGTAATGAAGAGTGAAACATAATTGAAAATGACTCAACAATAATAACAATTGGAAGTAATCTTGGACCCCCCATACTGGAAGGGACCTCAGAGGTCACCCACTTTCTATTTTTTCTTTCCTAAATTAAATTTTTTAATCAAATGAAAATAAATCTCTCTCCTAACCTTTCCCCTCCATTAAAAAAGAAAGAAAAGCAAAGCCCTTGTAACAAATACAACACACACACACACACACACACACACACACACACACACACACACACAGTGAAACAAAACAAATTCCTGCATTGGCCATATCCAAAACAGATCTTACATTATATCATATATCCATTGTCTCTCTGCCAGAGGAATAGCATGTTTTATCATAGGGATTCTGAAATCATGAGTAGTTATTGGGTTGATTAGAATTCTTAAGGTTTTCAAAGTTGCTTTTTTTTGTTTTAAAAAGTGTTGTTATTTCATACACACACACACACACACACACACACACACACACACACACCCAGAGACTGAGGGAGAAAGAGAAGGAGAGAGGGAGGGAGGGAGAGGGAGGAGAGAGAATAGACAGAGAGGGAAAGAGACATAGAGAGAGACAGAGTTCTGCTCATTTTATTCAATATTATTTATATAAAGCTTGCCATGTTTGATTTAAAATGTCCCTTCACTTAAATGGTATATTATTCCATTATATTTATATATTTTAATATGTTCTACTGTTACCCCCATTGATGGGTAGTCCCCTTTTTTATGGATGTCTATGTTTATGAAGTGTTATTATTTGACATCTACTATGTGCCAGACAGTTTACAAATATTCTCTCATTTGATCCTCATAATAACCCTGTGAGTTGGATGATATTATTATCAACTCCATTTTACAAATGAAGAAGCTGAAGGAGATAAAACCTTAACCAAGGTCACATAAGTGATGATGATGTTTGTCCTTTGTTCTCAAAGACCATATGATGCCATGACAGCACATGAATTGGATTGTGCTAAGTCATCAGCTTCACTTTCTCCTCTAGAGTCATCTGGGTCCAGTGGCCAGATATGGATCACAACCCTGAAGAGGGCCCTGGCTATGGGGCAATCAGGGTTAAGTGACTTGCCCAAGTTCATATAGCTAGTAACTCTCAAGTGTCTGAGGTCACAGTTGAACTCCTGCCCTCCTGACTCCAAGACTAGTTCTCTTTCCTCTATGGTACTAACCTAATTATTAAGCATCATTAGTGGGATATGCACCTACGTTTCCATTACAAAGAGTCTATAAGCTGATATGTATTTGGGCATAGTGATTAAGGAAGAAGAAGAGTTTAATAGGCTAGTACAGGAAGGGGCATTATTTAGGAATCATAAAAAAATGGCCCATTGCTGATTGACTGAATACTTGTGACTAATTTATGGAGAGGAAATGGAAGACAGTTACTCATGATGGCAATCTGTGCAGTTATCAATTTATCGAAAAACTAGAGGGGGCTAAAATACCACCTCAAAGGTCCAAGCCTATAATATCAATAGTGTTTGTTGTGTTATGACCACATGGAGGAGCTTCAGAGCTTTGTTTTCTTTTCTACCCTTGACTCCAGTGTTCTGGGAAATGGCCAAGAACTTGATTAGTCTCCTGCCTTCAAGTGAGGTTATAGTGTGTAATGAATTTAACCATTTTTAGCCAGGGTCTTTGTTTTGGGAAGTGAGAGGAATGGGAATGATGAGGGGGGAAGAGGGAAGAATGGACTGTGAGATTTTTTAAAAAGGAGCAAGTAAATGTGGAACAAAAACATGGAAATATAACAAATAATTAGAAAGGAAAGTATTAACTAAGTAAATAACTAATAGATAATAAATCACAATATATGGGGAAAATACTTTTCATAACACTATTCTGCATTCCTGTACTTTTCTTCCTTCACTCCTCTGCCTCTTAGAATCCTTAATCTCCTTCATAGTTTGGCTCAAGAGCCCCTTCCTATGGATCCTCCCCTAATTCTTAGTGTTTCTTTTGTCATTTTATATATACACACATATATGTGTGTGTGTGTATATATATATATATATATATATATATATATATATATATATTATAATATGCATATTTACTTATTCTTGAATATATTTATCCTAGAAGATTGTGAATTCCATGAGGACAAGGACTAACTTTTGACTTTAGAAGTCACTTAATTTCATGCTAAATGAATTGAAATGAATTTATTTTCTTTATTTGAAATGAAGATTAGGTAGTCAATTTAAAGGAGAGAGAATATGAAAAAAGATCAGAACAGAAGAGACATAAAAAAGTGAACAGTAATTGGGTAGCCATAATTAGAAATTCTGGATCTTGAAGTAAAGTGTGCACATGTGTGTGTGTGTGTGTGTGTGTGTGTGCGCCCACGTGTGTGCGTTGGGGGAGAAGTGGTGTCCAAATGGAACAGAAATATTAATGAACAAAGAAAAGGAAGGGTAAAAGAGGATAGGGAGAAGGGTAGGGGTGAATTTTCTAGAATGAAAGAGGTGGCTGCTACCTGGGTTGAGAAGGCTAAGAAACAGACATTTTGATAATAAATACTTGGCTACTATAATAGAAAAAGAGAATTAAGCTTTAAAGATGCTTGTGCTTGAGTATAGTCTCATATGATTCATCCTACTCTTGACTCATATACTGACCACCATGGGGAGAAAGTCCTTGAGAAAGTTGCACTTGAGGTGGTGAACCAAGAACAATAATAACAAAAAACTAAGATTTTTTTTAAAAATGAGAATATAAAATGAATTTAAATGAAAGGGTGCAAGTAGAAATTATAAGAATAACAGAAAAGGAATGAAGAAACTTTTCTTAGCTACATTAGTAGCTAATAATTTATATTTACATGGATAACCATTGCAAAATGTTTTGCCTGTTAATTTATTTGTTAAACTAATTTTGCATGTGAGTGAACTGAAATTCAGATTATCTGATTTAGCATCATAGATTTTTAGAACTGAAACTGATCTTAGAGCCATCAAATAACTTACAGAAAGGTTACACAGTTTTAAAAGCAAAACTGGGATTTGAACATGATGAAGGGGCGAGCTGTCAGTTGGAGACTTTCAACAGACTGTGAAATGTATTCCTCAAAACATGGAATGAATTCACATATAACTCTTTGACCCAGAAAAATTAAGAAAAAGACATACATATAATTTCATAAATGACTATAAAAGATTAAGCAGTAAAATAAAGAAAGCTGGTCAGCTAAACTTCTTATGAAGGGTTAGGAAATAAAGCACTTTATACACAAATAAAATTGTATCTAAATAATTGGGCAAATGTCAATTGCTCTTGGGTAGAATAGGCTAATATAGTAAAAATGACAACTCTACCTAAATTAAATTGCTCATTCAGTGTCATACCAATCAAACTACAAAAATTATTTTATTGAACTAGAAAAAATAGTAAATAAATTCATATGGGGAACAAAATAAGTCAAGAATTTCAAGGGAATAAATGAAAAAAATTGCCTAGAAAGGCAACCTAGCTTTATAAGATCTAAAATTAAATTACAAAGCATCAGTCATCAGAACCATTTGGTACTGTCTAAGAAACAAAATGATGGATCAGTGGAATAGATTAAGCACAAAAGAACCAGTAGTAAATGACTAAAGTAATCTATTATTTGATAAACACAAAAATTCCTGCTTCTGGGATAAGAACTTAGTATTTGATAAAAATTGCTGGAAAAATTGGAAGATTATGGCAGAAAATAGGCATAGATCAGTATCTTATAACCTATACCAAGATAAGTTATAAGCCATAAGCCATAAGTCTATTAGAAGAACAAGGAATGGATCTGTCATATCTTAGGACCAAAGAAGAGATAGGGAATATTATAAAATGTCAAATAGATAATTTTGATTACATTAAAGTGAAAAGGTTTTGCACAAATAAAACCAATACAACCAAGACTAAATGGAATGAAGTAAGTTGTGAAATATTTTTTACAGTTAGAGTTTCTGACAAAGGACTCATTTCTAAAATATATAAAGAATTGCTTCAAATTATAAGAATAGAAACCATTTCCTAATTGATAAATGGTCAAAGGATATAGACAGGTAGCTCTCTGGATGAAGAAATTAAAGTTCTGTATGGTTATATGAACATATGCTCTAAATCATTTGAGATTAGAGAAATGCAAATTAAAACAAATCTGAGGTATCACCTCACATCTATCAGATTGGCAATATGACAAAAAAGGAAAATGATTTGTGTTGGAAGGAATGTGGGAAAACTGGGACACTGAGGCACTGCTGGGGAAGTTGTGAACTGATCCATACAATCTGTAGAACCATCTGGAACTATGCCCAAAAGGCAAGAAAACTGTGCATACCCTTTGATCCAACAATACCACTACTAGATTTGTATCTAAAAGAGATCACAAGGGGCCGCTAGGTGGCGCAGTGGATAAAGCACCGGCCTTGGAGTCAGAAGTACCTGGGTTCAAATCCGGTCTCAGACACTTAATGATTACCTAGCTGTGTGGCCTTGGGCAAGCCACTTAACCCTGTTTTGCCTTGCAAAAACCTAAAATAAACAAACACATAAATAAATAAATAGATAGAGAATAAACAAACAAACAAACAAACAAATAAATAAAAGAGATCACAAAAAGGGTAAAAAGACCACAGGTACATAAATATTTATATCAGGTCTTTGTATTATGGTTAAAGAATTGGAAATTGAGGGAATGTCCATCAACTTGGAATGACTGAACAAAATGTGGAATATGAATGTGATGGAGTACTATTGTTCCATAAGAAATCATGTTGGATGGAACTTCAGAAAAGCTTGGAAAGTCTTAAATGAACCAATCCTGAGTGAAGTGAACAGAACCACAAGAATAATGTACACACCATCAGCAATAGCAGTACAATTATTAATGGCAATTCTAAAGGACTTGTGATGAAAAATACCATCCACATCCAGAGAGGGAACTGTGGAGTCTAACTGCAGACCAAAGCTTGCTTTTTTTCACTTTTCAAAATTTGGTTTTTATATTATGTTTCTACCCCTCCCCCTTTTTGATTTGATTCTTCTTTCACAACATGATTAATATGGAATATGTTTAGCATAGTCATATATGTATATATGTATATATATATATGTATATATATATATATATATATATATATATATATATATATATATATATATATAAAACTTAGATTGTTTTCTGTCAGGAGGAGTGGGGAGGAAGGAAGGGAGGAAGATTTGAAACTCAAAACTTTACTGGAAATGATTGTTGAAAACTATCTTTGCATGTAAATGGAAAAATAAATAAATAGTGTAAGATAAAGCAAACAGTTATAGCAACAAAAAGAGAACATGGAGAAAGGAAGGACCCTTTAAGCATACTGTCTGTGGTGGGAGAAGCAAGGCTGGTGCTGAAAGAGCTCAAGGAAGGATCCACTGCACATATCTAAGGTTTTTAAGCATCAATCTGGATTTCCTGTCAAAAATATCTGAGCCTGGTATCAACACAGATATAGGAGTATATACTATAGAATGTCTGGTGTCAGACATACAGTTTGCCCTCCCCTACCAGTTTCCTACTAAATGAGAGTTTGCAAGGACAATACAAAAGAGAAAATATTTTAACAATATAGAAAGAAAACATATGTCTGGATTATAAGATTTGTTTTTTTTTTTTTTTTAGGTTTTTGCAAGGCAAAACGGGGTTAAGTGGTTTGCCCAAGGCCACACAGCTAGGTAATCATTAAGTGTCTGAGACCGGATTTGAACCCAGGTACTCCTGACTCCAAGGCTGGTGCTTTATCCACTGCACCACCTAGCCGCTCCAAGATTTGTTTCTAATAGGAAAAGATTGCAATATTTCTCTCTGCTTGATGTTCCTCTGCTTCAAACCCAAGCTCTCTACCTACTAATAATGGTTAGCTAATGCTTTAGAGTTTACAAAGTGCTTTATGCACAGTATTTAATTTGATACTCAAAAGAATCTTTTGAGGAAGGATGTCCATACTTATACAGGTAATAAGTGTTTGAAGAAGGTTTAATATTTAGGTTTTCCAGAGTTCAAATGCAGTGTTCCATACAGTGTTCCAACACCATGTTGACTCTCAAATTCAGGCCTCTTTTTCTTTTTCTATTTTTGTTTGTTTGTTTTTTTTTTTTTTTTTTTTAGTTTTTGCAAGGCAATGGGGTTAATGAGGCTGTGTTGCCCAAGGCCACACAGCTAGGTAATTATTATGTGCCTGAGGTCAAATTTGAACTCAGGTACTCCTGACTCCAGGGCCAGTGTTCTATCCACTGCACCACCTAACCACCCCATGGCCTCTTTTTCTTAATCAAGATTTTTAAGGTCATAAAATTATCAAGTGTTCAAGTGACAACTGGAGCCCAAGTTTATTTTTTAAAGTAGAATTTAGAACTAGAAGGAACCTTAAATATTACCCAATCAAGTCTTCTTGACCTGGAGTCTATGAATTTGTTTTCAAAATATTTTGATAGCTGTGTTTCATTACAAATGGTTTCCTTTGTTATCCTATGTATTTTATTTTGTGCATTTAAAATATTATTGGGAGAAAGGATCCATAGGCTTCATCAGACTGCCACAGGGGATCATGACACAAAATGAACACTTAAGCACTTTACAAACACAGAGAGTTGTCTAAGGTCAGAATGGGAAACAAAGAATTTGATTCTTTACCTGGTTCTCATGCTTTCCACTGAGCTACATCATCAGAGTGGGGTTTGCTTGTAGAGGCTTTCTGTAGGACAGCAGCATTATAAACAAAAACTTCTTAAAAATTAAACCTGCCCTTTCTCTAGAAAGTAGGTGTCTCATTCTAGAACCACTTGTTGAGAATGTTATTAAGGGCACTTTTGTTCCAGTACAGGTTGGAACAAATGACTTCAGAAGTTCTTTCCGGGAATGTTGATTGCTTCCTTTTTTTCCTTCCTTCCCTCTCTTTCTTCCCTTTCTTCTTCCTCTTCTTCCTCTTCTCTTCTTCTTTTTCCTCTTCCTCTTCCCCTCCTCCTTTTTCTTTCTTCTTCTTTGTCTTCATCATCATCATCTTCTTCTTCTGGTGGTATTGGTACAGTCAGTGTGTGTGTGTGTGTGTGTGTGTGTGTGTGTGTGTGTGTGTGTGTCCAGATAGTGCAGACTAGTGCTGGCCTGACATTGATGATGTGCTGTTGTGCCTCTCTGATATGGGAGTAATTGAAACCCATTGAAGGCCTAGAGACTCCCATAGCAGCCAAACCATCTCCAATAGTCCTGTTTCCCATAAATCAGACCTGGACATAGAGAGATTCTGGTAAAGGCAAGTGAGAAGCCTGGTATAGCATAACCCCTCATTATAATAAACTTCATTATGCAACTCACCCCTCCCTCATTTGGTTGGTTAGTATATTCTTCGATACTGAAGGACTAATAGCAGTAACAGTCAAAAAAATTTTACAGATAGTCTTAAGTCTAGGTGTCTGTTGGTCAATCTCCCTTCCCTCTTTACATGAATATGAGTTAGCATTTATAATAATTTTATATATAATATATCATTTTCTGCCTTAGACACTTACTAATCATGTGCTGTGGGGCAGTTCACCTAACTTCTTTGAAATTCATTTTCCTCATCTATAAAATGGTGACCATAATAGCACCTAACAGAGTTGTAGTGAGAATCAAGAGATTTTATATACATACCTATACATACATATATATATGTATGTATATAACTTTGTAAATTTCCAAATGCTATCTAAATGTGACTATCTTCCTGACTCCAGGTCTAGTCTCTGTCCATTATGCTATGCTGCCTTTTAAACTTCATCTTTGTGTAAGATAGAATGAAAGGGAAGCAAAAGTGGAGGAAAAGATAAATAAATGAAAAGACCAAGAAGAAGTAAAAGAAGATTGTGACAGAAAAAAATAAAATGAGGCATGGAGTAAGAAAGGGCAAGGAAGGAGAAATGGGAGGAACATACAAATCTTGAGGGGGTTAGGAAGAACAAGAATGCGTATATTTGTGAACAAAGGTCTGTGATAATAATGGTTTACATTTGCACAGTACTATGAGAATTACAAAACTTTTTTTTTTTTCCACAGCAATCACTATTTTATAAATTTTAGAATTGTAAAGGACCTCGGAGGTCACCTAGTGTCACTCCTTCAGGTTATAGCTGAGATAACTAGATGGCACAATATGTAAATTGCTGGGCTTAGAGTCAGAAAATCCTGAATTCAAATCTAATCTCAGATACTTATTAACTGTATGATCTTGGCTAAGTCACTTTAAAAATCTATTTGTCTCAATTTTCTCAACTGTAAAATGAAGATAATAGGGTTATTGTGAGGATCAAATGAGGTAATATATTTGGAAAGTCCTTAACACAGTCCCTAGCATACAGAAGGCACTTAATAAATGTTTGCTCATTTCCTTCCTAACTTGAACAAATTTAGGTCTAGAGAGATTAAGATATTTTCTTAAGACTGCACAGATAGAAATAACATACTCTAATTCTAGTTCTATTACCACTGAATTACACTGCCTCAGTGTTCTCTCCATTTTACTGATGGGGAAACTGAAGCAAAGAGAAATTATTGGTCTTACCCTAGTAAATGCTAGAGTTAACTGAACACAAGTGTCTTGCTTTTAGAGCCAGAATTCTCTTTACAACATCATATTGTTTTAGGTAGAATTATAGACCTGACTTCCAAACCTCCCAAACCTTGACTGATTACTCCCCAGATTGATAGGTATCTTTCTTATTCCTACTGATGTTCAAAGCAGGAGAGTTGATCAGCATATAGAATTGTGATGATGGAATTTCAGTAATAGATTCTGACTAGGTAATTTTCTGAAAATAAGAGAGTTGATAAACAGGGAAGAAGAAATAAAAAATATTTATATATTCTTTGGAGACATAAATTTAAAAAAAGGTTTAGGGACATTTATGACTTGTGTCATCTTGAGTGTACCTCAGTTTTTTGTTGAATTAAATTATCATTAAGATTCTTTTCCCTACTTAGATGCTATAATCTCTATCCTTTGAATTCATTTCCCTTGTAAAATAAAGCTACAAGGATTGCCTTAAAGAGAACACCAGCAAGGTGCTACTTGAATTCCCCTCCTCACTTGAATTTGAAGTAAGAGGACTTGGCTAATGTGTGTCCCTGACCAAGTCAATCAGCTTATCTTGACATCAGTTTCCTCATTTGTAAAAGGCAGTGGTTAGAGTAGATGATCTTTAAGATCCCTGACAGTTATAAACTTCTATGATTCTATAACAGTTCCCTGACTGGATCCTGTCCAAAATCAGAGCCCTGGAGCAAGTTGTCATCAAGTGACCAACACTCCACCCACCCCTCACTACTATATCTGGAGCTCAGGTTTCATTCATATGACTCCATATCAAGCCAACCTATCTGTGGGACTTCATTTACTTTAGCCAGGCAAGGTTATATAAATGAGCAAGCAGTTTAATTAGGTTAGATAAAAACTTAGTAAAGTTAAATGTAATAGAACATTCTATCATAAAGTACATCTTACTCCCACTTCCAACCTCCAGGGTAGCCACCACCCCCAGGGTAGAATCTGATTTCTCCTTCAGTCTTTTAGTCATTGCTAAAGAATTTTCCAATTAAAAACACATACTCTCTGGGTCTCCTTTTTCTTTTCTGTTAAATGGGGATGGGTGGATTGAAGTATATGGTCTTTAATGTCTCTTCAAGCTTTGGCCTTCCTGTGTCATTTTGGCTTATTGTGTTTTCACTGTAGTATGACTAAACCTCAATATGACCCCAAGCCCCATTTCCACTCTGCCCCAACCATAGTCTGATTTTATTGCTTGAGAAAATACATATCACAGAATTTCAGAGCTTGAAAGAACCTGAAATATTTGAATAAGAACCCCCTTCTACACACCATCTCCAATCACTGGTCCTTCATTTTTCAGCTTGAACACCTCCAAGAATAGGGAAGTCCCTCTCTTCTATAGAAATGCATTCTTCTCTTGGATGGACTCCATTATCAATGAGATTTCTTCACACTGAAATTAAATCCACCTCTCTGCCACTTCTATCTACAAATCCTTGTTCTGCAATCTGGGACCAAGAAGAATGAGCTTAATCTCTTATTTACTTGTCATTCCTTCCAATATCTGAAGTCAATGCTTTTATCCTCCCTGAATCTGATTTTCTTCAAGCAAAACAGTGCTTTCACCTGATCCTTGTAAGATTTTGTCTCTTTGATGGAGGAGTCATCCTTTTTTTTTTTGGAAATAATTCAGCTTGTTAATGTTCTTATTAAAATATGGAACTTAAAACTGAACATAATATTCTAGTTGAAGAAGGCAGAGTACAGTAGAAGTGTCCAGTACTCATTCTAAACTCTTTGCTTTTCTTAGGAGAGAACATATTGTATTAATAATCATGCCAAGAATCTGTGTAGCACTTTAATATTTGCAAAACACTTCAAATGTTTTCTCATTTTAGATATGAGAAGTCAGAGGTCAGATGACTTGTACAGGGTCATACAGTTAGTAAGTGTCTGAGTCTGACTTTGAACTCAAGTCTCCCTTGGACCTGATGCTCTAACCATTGTACAACCTAGCTGCCTATTAGATTTTTGAGGTTATATTTCCCACTTTGTGCTGACTTGCATTCAAAGATCTCCAAACTTTTACACCTAAACTCTCAATTTATGCAAGCCATGTTCAAACTATATTTTTAAAGTGTGGGACTTCTCAATTGTCCCCACCAAAATCCATCTTATTAGTTTCAGTTCATTGTTCTTTTTATCAAGATTGAATGCTAACTTTTCATTCAAGAAGTCAGTCACTTTATACAACCTTTCTTGTTTTACAATATATTAATTTAACATCCTTGCTATGCCTTCACATCACTGAGAAAAATGTTAAAAACAGGTCTGACCTGTTTTATTATTAGCTATGATCCTGATCAAGCTACTCAACCTTTCTTTTCCTCAACTGAAAAAATAGGAATACTATATGCCAGAGTTGCTGTGGGGATTGAATCAGTTAATGTCTGTAAAGTGCTTATTACAGGCAGAACCTGAACCCTGTTGGTGGACTATGACATATAAGGAATATTGCCTGTGCTGTCAAATGCATTCACTGTTTCTGCAGTTTCTGCTGATGTTATTTATCAAGAAATGTTGTGATGATTGAATGAGATAATATTTATGAAGTACTTAGCACAGTCTTGGAGCATAGTAGACATAAGACAAAAACTAATTATTGTAATAATAATTTAAAGACTACCACACATGTGACCAATCTTCAGAAGCTAATGGCAAGCTGTTCTCCAAATTCAACAGAGAAATCTACACATTTTATAAAGCAAGTAATAGGATACAAGCATGTCTTTGCACTTCATTTTGAAATGTTGACACCTTTTTGTCTTTGTTTCTTAATTTATTATTATTATTTATTTATATTATTTACATCAGGTGGGCTGGGTGAGAAATTAATTTTCCACCCAATATACCTACCTAAAACATAGACATTAAATGTATTTTTTTTCAATTTCTGTTTTTTTTTGTTTGAAGTGCTACTTTCTGGGGTCAAGCAGGAGAATCCTAACTCCTTTCATGTGCATTTAGTTCCCTCAACATTCTGGTTAAATACCTCTGAACAGACTACCCGTTATCCGTATATTTAAACTGGATTATTGCCTTGTCATGGTGGAGCAGTTTATGTTGTTCAGTGAAACTAAGAACTATATCATGTAAGGGTATCCAAAACAAGCAAGTCATAGTAGAGAGTTCTGAAAAAAGGTAATCCACTGGAGAACTACTTTAGGATCTTTTCCAAGAAAATCCCATGGGGCAGCATTAAAGTGACAAAAGTTATGGCACCAGAAGAAGAATCCCTCAGGTTGGAAGGTATCCAATACACTACTGGGGAAGAGTAGAGGACAACTACAAGCAACTCTAGTACTAATGAAGTGGTGGGATGAAATCCAAAAGGAAGTTCAGCTGTATATGTAGCTCGTATTGTATAGGAACATGGAATATAAGATCTATGAACCAAGGCAATTTGGTTATGGTCAAACAGGAGATGGAAAGATTAAACACTGATGCCTTAAGTGTTAGTAAATTTAAACTGAGAAGAATAGGTGAATTTAATTTAGGTGATCATTACATATACTACTTTGAGCAAGAATCCCTTCGAAGAAATGGGTAATCCTCATGGTTTCCCTTTGGTGAAAAAAGAGCAGTACTGGGATATAATCTCAACAATGGCAGAAAAGGGACAGCTAGGTGGTGCAGTGGATAGAGCACTGACCCTGGAGTCAGGAGTACCTGAGTTCAAATCTGATGTCAGACACTTAATAATTACCTAGCTTTGTGGCTTTGGGCAAGCCACTTAACCCCATTGCCTTCTAAAAAAACCCCCTAAAACATGGCAGAATGATAATTGTTCAAACCCAAGGCTAACTAACCATTTAACATCATGGTAATCCAAGTCTATGCATTGATATTGAGGAGGACAAAGTTGATAAATTATATGAAGACCTATAACATTTCTAGAAACAACATTACAAAATATATCATATTCATTTTAGGGAATTATAATATAAAACAGGAAATCAAAAGATAATTGGAATAACAGGTAACTTTTGCTTGAAGTACAAAATTAAGAAGGGCAAAGATTAACAAAGTTTTGTCAAGAACGCTCTCAGGTCATAGCAAACATTATTTTCTAATATCCCAAAAGGTGACTCTACACATGGACATGACCAGATGGTCAGTATAGAAATCATATTGATTATTTGCTTTACAGACAAAGATGAAGAAGCTCTATATAATTAGGTAAAGCAACTCGGAGCTGAGTGTGGCTCAGACCATGAGCTTTCTATTGAAAAATTCATATTAGAGAAATTCCAAAAAGGGACTTCTGGGGTGGAGCCAAAATGGTTGTGTGAAACTAACAAACTCTCAGAGCTTTTCCCTACCAAAAATAAATGAAACCTCTACACTGACATTAAAGACACATCCCACTAAGAAAAAGAGGAGATCCAAAGAAGTTTACATGGTAGACACATTTTCAGTGAAAGTTTGTCTCTTTGGGGGAAAAGGGGAAGTAAATCCAAGTGAGGCAAGAGAGGGGGAAAGCCTAGGTCCCTGCAGCTAGTTAGCAAGTTATCAGGGAGGGTCCCAACCCAAGTCTGAACCCTGGGAATAACAGAGCAAAAGACACGGGTGGATTGGGAACAAACCATTGCATATACAGACCTGGACATAAAGGAAAAAATAAATCTCTACAAAGGCAAGACCTAGAGCGCATAGGCAACATCTTGGCCAATGATAAACCAAGGATCCAACCTGACCTCAGCATAATAGGAGCAGAGCTAAAACAAGTAAGATGAGCAAAAAAGCTAAAAGGATACTCATTATAGAAAACCACTTTGCAGATAAAGATGATAACATGCCATGATGGAAGAAGAAATCAGTGAAAAAATTATTCAAAGGAGAAGTCTCAAAAAAGTGTATGAATTGGACTCAAATCCAAAAGCTCATAGAAGAGTTTAAAAATGAAGTTAAAAACCAAAGAAAAGAGGAAGAAAAATAGAAAAAAGAAATGAACATCATGGAGGAAAATTATGAAAAAAATCAACCAAAGAAATCAACTCTGTTAAAAGTAAAAATAACCAACTGGAAAAGGAAACACAAAAACTAATAGAAAATAAAACCCTAAAAATTAGAACTGAATAAATAGAAATCAATGAATCTATGAGACCACAAGATTCCATCAAACAAAATAAAAAGGATGAAAAAATTGAAGAAAAGTAAAATACCTTTTAGGAAATACAAATGACCTGGAAAATAGATTCAGGAGAGATAATTTGCTAATCAACAAAAGCCTAGAGCAAAAAAAAAAGCCTACCAGAAAACTAAATTAAAAAAAAAACTGGAAAACATCATGTAGGAAGTTATCAGGGAAAACTGTCCAAATGTGCTAGAATAAGAAGGCAATATAACCATTGAAGGAACCCCTCCAGAAAGAGACCCCAGGGTAAAAACTCCAAAGGCTGTTATAGTCAAATTCCAGAATTCTCAAATAAAGGAGAAAATTCTGCAAGTAGCAAAAAAGGAAACAATATTAATACAAAGGAAAAACAATAAGACTTATACAGGACCTATCAATCTCAAAATGGAAGGACTGGAGGAACTGGAGTACCATATATTGGAGGGAAAAGGATCTGGGATTACAACCAAAAATTTACTACCCTGAAAAGTTCAGCATATACTGATGGATGTTCAATGAAATAGAGGTCTTACAAAATTTCCTGACAAAAAGAACAGAATTGAGCAGAGAATTCAATCACCAAATGCACAACTCAAGAGATGCAAAAGAAGATAAATGAAAAGGGGAAGAACAAAACAAAACAAATGTTAGTCAAGACAATCAAATTGTATATAACCCTAAAAAGGAAGATATAACACTTATAACTTGAGAATTGTACTTCTCTTAAGATAATTACAGGGTCAAATATAATTGAAGAGATTGGACTTAGAGGATATGGGTATGGTTGGATCTTGTCTCTCCATTGAAGAGGTTCAAGATGACATCATATGTTTGAGACAAAAAGCCTTGATGAAAAACAAGGGTGTTTACTCTAGATTTTAGTATCTCAATTTCATTTAACCTATGGAGAAGTGTACACCTATGGAGAAAGATGGCATGGAGGGAAATACAGAATTAGTCATTTTAACTGTAAATGTGAATGAGATAAACTATCCCATAAAAATTTCTTGCATGATGAAAATCTCATCATATGTTTGATATTATTGAACGTATCAATGGCAAAATCAATAGAAATCATATGATCATATCAGTGGATGCTGGAAAAGTCTTTGTTAAAATACAACATTATTCCTAATAAAAAACACTAAAAAGTTTAGGAATAAATGGAGTTTTCCTTAAAAGAATAAATAGTATCTATCTAAAATCATCAACAAATATTATATATATTGGGAATAAACTTGGAGGATTTCCAATAAAATCAGGGGTGAAACAAGGATGCCCATGAAACTATCCCATAAAAAGTGGATAGCATAATGGATTAAAAAATAGAATCTTGCAATATTTGTTTACAAGAAACACATTTGAAGCAGATACACGCAAGGTAAAGGTAAAAGGTTGGAGTAAAATATATTATTCTTCAGCTGAAGTAAAAATATCAGGGGTAGCAATACTGATCTCAGATAAAGCAAAAGCAAAAGTAGATCTCACTAAAAGCAATAAGGAGGAAAACTACATCATCTTAAAAGGCACCATAGGTAATGAAGTTATATCATTATTAAACATGCATGTGCCTAATAGTATAGTATCCAAATACCTAGAGGAAAAGATGAGTGAATTACAAAGAGATATAGAAAGTAAAACTTTAATTATTGGGGACCACAAATTCCCTCTCTCAGAACTAGATAAATCTAACCACAAAATAAGCAAGAAGGAAGAAGGTGAATGAAATCTAGGAAACTTAGATATGATAGACCTCTGGATAAACCTTAATGGAGATTCTTTACCTTTTTCTTGGACCTATACCAAAATTGACCATGTACTATGACATAAAAACCTTATAATCAAATGCAGAAAGACAGAAATAATAAATGCATACTTCTCAGAATATTATGAAATAAAAATTATATGTAACAAAGGGTCACAGGAAGATAAACTAAAAACTAATTGGAAACTAAATAATGAGTAGATTAAACAAATCACAAAAATAATCAATCATATCATCCAAGAGAATGATAACAATGAGACATCATACCAAAATTTATGTGATGCAGCCAAGGCAGTTTTGAGGGGAAACTTTATATATTTAAATGCTTAAATGAATAAAATAGAGAAACAGGAGATGAATGAATTGGGTATGCAATTAGATAAGCTAGAAAAAGAACAAATTAAAGATCCCCAATTAAATACCAAATTAGAAATTCTGAAAGTCAAGGGATAGATTAATAAAATTGAAAACTTAGAAAACAATTGATCTAATAAATAAATAATATTTAATAATAAATAAAAAAGCTAAGAATTGGTTTTAAGAAAAAGCCAGTAAAATAGAAATTAAAAAAGAAAGAAGATAGCCAAATTACCAGTATCAAATATCAAAAGGGTGAACTACCACCAATGAGGAGGAAATTAAAGAAATAATTCAGAGCTACTTTGCTGAACTATATGCCAATAATGAAATAGATAAATATTTACAAAAATACAAACAGACCAGATTAACAGAAGAAATAAGATACATAAATAATTTCATTTCAAAAAAAGAAATTGAATAAACCATCAGTAAACTACCTTAAAAAAAGCCTCCAGGTCCAAATAGATTTACAAGTGAATTCTACCATTTAAGGAACAATTAATTCCTATTCTACATAAAGTATTTTTAAAAAATAGGAGATGAAGGAGTTCTGTCAAAATTTCTTTTATGACACCAAAATGGTGCTGAAACTTAAGCTAGGAAAAACCAAAACAAAGAAAATTATAGACCAATTTCCCTAATGAACATTGATGCAAAAATCTTAAATAAAATTTTAACAATGAAATTACAAAAAATTATTGGGATATTACATCATGATCAGGTAGGCTTTATACCAGATAGGCAGGGATAGTTAATATTATTGAACATATCAATAGCAAAGCCAACAAAAATTATATGATTATCTCAATGGATGCTGAAAGAGCCTTTGATAAAATACATCATTCCTAATAAAAACACTAGAACGTTTAGGAATAAATGAAGTTTTCCTTAAAATAATAAATAGTATCTATCTAAAATCACCAATAAATATTATATGTTTTGGGAATAAACTTGGAGGATTTACAATAAAATCAGGGGTGAAACAAGGATGCCCATTATCACCATTACTATTTACTGTAGTATTAGAAATGTTAGCTTTAGCAATGAGAGAATAAAAAAGAAATTGAAGGAATGAGCATTGACAATGCAGAAGCAAAGCTTTCACTCCTTGCAGATGATATGAAGTATACTTAGAGAATTCAAGGAAATATCTAAAAACTTCCTTGAAACAATTAACAATTAACAAATTCAGCAAATCAGTAGAATATAAAATAAACCCACATAAATCATCAGCATTTCTTTATATAAACAACAAAGCCCAAGAGCAAGCTATAGAAAGAGAAATTCCATTTAAACTAGTTGTAGACAACATTACTACTTGGAAATCTATCTCCCAAGATAAACCCAGAATCACAAATATAAAGCACTTCTCATCCAAATAAAGTCAGATCTAAATAATTGGAAAAATGTCAATTGCTCCTTGTTAGGTGGAACTAATATAATAAAAATGACAATTCTACCCAAATTAAATTACTTATTCAGTGCCATATCAATCAAACTACCAAATAATTTTTTTTACTGAGCTAGAAAAAATAGTAACAAAATTTATTTGGAGCAACAGAAGGTTAAGAATAGCAAGGGAACTGAGGGAAAAAAATTGTAAAGGAAGGTGGCCTAGCTCTATCAGATATAAAACTATACTATAAAGCATCAATCATCAAAACTGCCTAGTACTGGTTAAGAAATAAAGCAATGTTGTATAGAGGGCAGCAACAAAAAATAATTCCAAGAATAAGAAGAAAGAGAAAGCAATGTGATTTTCTGATAAGACTTTATCAATAGCTAAGGAAAGAAGGAAAGTGAAAGAGAAAGGAGACAGGAAAATTATACCAACTGAATCAGTGGATTAGGATAGGTTTAAAAGCAACAGTAGTAAATGACTACTGTAATATACTATTTGAAAAACCCAAAGACATTAGCTTCTGGAATAAAAACTCACTATTTGACAAAAATTATTGGGAAAACTAGAAAATAGTATGGCAAAAAGTAGGCATATACCCACATCTCATACTAGATACCAAAAATAAAGGTTGACCCCATAGATGAATTACTAAACTAAGAAATATTCTATCAGATCTATGGAAAGGGGACAAATTTATGACCAAACAAGAAAGAATACATTATACATTGCAAAATGAATGATTTTGACTATATTTAAATTAAGAAATTTTTGCACTAATAAAATCAATGCTACCAAAATTAGAAGGAAAGCAGAAAACTGGTAAACAATCTTCACAACTAGGAGTTCTGATAAAGGTCTTATTTCTAAAATATATAGAGAACTATATCAAATTTATATGATTACAAGTCACTCTTCAATTGATAAATGGTTAAAGTATATGAATAGACAAATGAAGAAATTAAAGTGATATATAATCATATGAAAAAAGTGTTCCAAATCATTTTTGATTAGAGACATGCAAATTGAAACAACTCTTAGATATCACCTCACACCTATCATATTGGCTAAGATGAGAAAAAGGGAAAATGATCAATGTTGGAGAGGTTGTGAGAGGATTGGGACATTAATGTCTTACTGGTGGAATTTTGAACTGATCCAACCATTCTGGAGAGCAATATGGAACTATGCCCAAAGAGCAATAAAACTGATCACACCTTTTGGCCTAGCAATTCTAATTTTAGGTCTATATCCAGAAGAAATCATAAAAAAAGGGAAAAGTTCCACATTTCCAAAATATTCATAGCACCTTTTTTTTGTTGTTGGAAATAATTGGAAATTGAAGGGATGCCCATTAATTGGGGAATGGTTAAAAAAGTTGTGGTACATGAATAGTATGGAATACTATTGTTTTATAAGAAATCATAAATGGTTGGACTCTTAGAGAAGCATGGAATAAATTACAGCATCTGATGCTAAGTGAAGGGAGCAGAACCAAGAGAACAATGTAGAAATAAACAACATTGTGAGATGATCAACCATGATGGAAGCAGCTCCTCTCAGCAGTCCAGAGAGCTAGGAGAACTCTTTTAGACTGGCTATGGAAAAATGCTATCCCCATCCAGAGAAAGAAAATCAAACCAAAACAAAACAAAAACAAAACAAAATCCTTCAGAATCTGATGAACATTACATTCACCTTTTAAAAAAATATCTCTTATGTATTTCTTTCCCTTAATCCTAGTTCCTCATATTGAAAATGACTATTCTGTAGATATGTTAAGCAGAAATGTGTATGGACAGTACTAATCTGACTATTCACTGCTGAGGGGATGGGAGAGAGAAGGGAGGTTGGAAGAAAATTTTGTAACTTAAAAATATACATAGACATTAGGATGAATGTTGAAAAACTTTCAACATTGTATTTGGAAAATAAAATATCAAAAAAATAAAAACTCAGATTAAATTGAAATGGGAAGAAATTTATTAGACTAGCAGGCAAGACATAAATAATATCTCATGAAAATGAAGTAAAAATGATGAAAAGATTTAAAAGATTAGATCTGATAGATAGAATATCCAAAAACCTCTGTTCAGAAGTTTATAATGTTGTATAGAAGGCAGCAGCAAAAGTAATTACAAAAGAATAAGAAGAACAAGAAAGCAATGTGGCTTTCTGATAAGCCTTTATCAATAGCTAAGGAAAGAAGGAAAATGAAAGAGAAAGGAGACAGGGAAAATTATACCAATTGAATGTAGAATTCCAGAGAATAGCAAGGATATATAGCAAGGTTTTCATAAAGGAGCAATGTAAAGAAATAGAAAGGAAACAATAAAATGGGAAAGACAAGAGATCTTTTCAAAAACATTTGAAAAATCAAGGTAGCATTTCATGTAAAAAAATGCACATATAAAAGACAAAAATACTAAGGACTTAACAGAAATAGAAGAGATTAAGAAGAGATGATAAGAATATGCAAAAAACAATGCAAGAAAGAATTTAACATTATGGATAACCATGAAGGTGGGATTACTAATCTAGCACAGACATTTGTGAACATCTGGGTTAGTTCTACATGATTATTTGTTTGCTATTTTTTCTTTTTTAGGTTTTTGCAAGGCAAATGGGGTTAAGTGGCTTGCCCAAGGCCACACAGCTAGGTAATTATTAAGTGTCTGAGACCAGATTTGAACCCAGGTACTCCTGACTCCAAGGCTGGTGGTTTATCCACTATGCTACCTAGCCGCCCCTGTTTGCTATTTCTTGTACTTGACAGTTCATGTCTTACTTCCTCACCTTTGTACAGGCTTGCTTTCATATCTGGAATGTTTCCTACTATCACCTTCATGTCTTGGAACCCTTGGCTCTTTTCAAGACACAGGTTAAAGACCTCCTTCTTCAGGAAGCCTTCCCTGATCCCCCCCCCCCCATTTTTATGCACTACCACCATCATCACCACTGCCATTTATTTGTGTTTGTCTATAAAAAATTACTGGTATGGTCAATAATATATGCATATGTATACATGGAAATGTTAAATACATTTGAATATTTATAGATACTTATATATGTTTCTATATGTAACACAATAATATGAAATATATATGAATTTATTTTGTATATGAAATTTTTATATTTATATATCAATGATATTTGTATATGGCATCTTTTATATATTTTGATATGAATATACTTATAAAAATAATATGATGGACTGAACCAGTGATTTCTTATTATTATACTTCTCCCAAGGAGAGACCCCTTCTACCAATACAGCTCAGTTTCTGTTTTGCCACTTATAGTCATGGAATGAAATAAATTCTTTGAGAAAAGACACTGTTTCCTTTTCAGTATTTTTAGCTTGAACAACTAACAGTATTTAGAACATAATAGTGATTAATAAATGCTTGTTGATTGTTTAATAGAGCCTGCAGCTCAAAAAGGTCAAGTGACTTGCCAAAGTCCCTAGCCAGTAAGTCAGAGACAGAATTAAACCCAGGACTTTTTGAGTAAATAGTCTATATTTATCTATGAACATATCTTCCCCAGTTGTGTTTAAGCTCCTGGCAGGTACTACCTCACTTCTGTATTTATATAACATGCACCTAACACAAAGGTTGACACATAGCAAACACTTAATAAATACTGATCAATAATTTGATTAATTTTACAGCTGTTCTGTAGAATGTCAATATAATAGTTGAAAGAGCCTTGTACTGGAAGTCATGAAAGAGATTTTGATTCTACTTCTGACTTTCCCTTTAACTCACCATCCCAAGAGGACCATCAAATCCATCACAGACCTGTAAAAAAATAATGTGTTCTAATCCAACAAGTTTCATCCAGTATCATGAGAGGGAAGTCAATACCTCCTGATATAGCTCCATTCTACAGTGGGAAAGGTCTGAAGTTAGCAAGTTATTTTTTGACATGAAGCTTCTATTTGCCTCCCTGAAACTTCCACCTATTGCATCTAATCTGCTTTCTGTGATCAAATGGCATTTGACAGTAGAAAGAATATAAATTTAGGGTTAAGAGACAAAAACTCAAAAGCCAGTTCTCCCACTTACATATGATCTTGGGCAAGTCTTTGATCAATATCTTTGATTCTCAGTTTCTTCATATGCAAAATGAGAACATTGAACTAGATGGCTTCTAAATTATATACTAGGTCTAAATCAATGATCTAATCTCTCTTCAAGGTGACTTGCATTCAAATACTTGAAAATAAGCTATCATATCCCTCCACATTAAAAAAACCAATGTTTCTTCAACCAGTTCCTATGTCATATTATCTGAATCCTTCCCTTAGCCATACTGTTTATTCTCATTTAGAGTCTCTCCATTTTTATCTATGTCATTCCTAAAATGTGATAAGTAAAGCTGAATACAATATTCCACTATGGTTTATGTAAACAGGGTTCAAAAAATGTGTTGCTATTGTTGTCCTTGAAGCTATGCTTCTCTTAATGTATCTTAAGCTAATATTAGTTTTTGCCACATCAAACTGTTGACTTATACTGAAGTTGTCATTTATTGCTCCCTAGCCTTCTCCCTCATCTTGTACTTAAGAAGCTGATTTTCTGAGCCTTAGCATAAGACTTTCCATGTGGTCTTTTTTGAGGTATGAATCCATGATTTTATTGAGAGGAGAATTCTCACTAATGCAATTTGACAACTCATGTATAAGTTGAAAGTTTCCTGGGGCAATGAGAGTTTAAGTAATATGTCCATGGTTAACAGGTAGGATATTTCAAAGGCAGGCTTGATTCCAGGTTTTCCTAATTATAAAATTAATTCTCTCTCTCTGAATACCACATTGTCTCTATTTATTTCTTAATTCAATTTCATCTTATTTAATTCAACCCAATGTTCAAGTCTATCAAGATGCTCTGGAATATGATTCTGCCATCTGATGTACACAATCTCCTTCCCATCTTTTCCTCATAGGCTTTATTCCTAGGTTAGAATACATATCAAATTTGTAAGGAAGGCATTACTTGCCTCTGCCTAGGATAGAGGGCTAACATATTGGATAATAGGTGTAGGATCCTAAAGGTCTTTATAGAAAAAATATTGAGTTAAATCTAATAAGGATATGTTTATCTTATACTTGGGTTCAAAAAATTAATCCTACAGGTAAAATGGCAGGCATTTGGCTAGAGAGAAACTTGTGTTTAAAAAGATTTATAGGTTTTAATGACCTTCAATTATTTTATCATTCAATAATGTGATATGGTAACCAGTTATACTAAATTTAAAAAATATATATATTGTTCAAAAACAAGAAAAATATTCTGCTCTGGTTCTTCTGACTAAACTTCAAGAAGTATTTTCCATTTTTGTGTCTCTGTTTTGAAAAGATTTTGATTAGCTAGAGGAAGGAAGGTAACCGTGATAAGTACAGGACTTCACAATGCTACCATATGAGGATTGATTGCAAAATAGTTATCTACCAGCATTCAATGGCCTGGCCCTGAGAAAAGGAATTAGACTTGTTCGCCCCCAGAGGAGAAAACTAGAGCCAATAGTTAGAAGTTATAGAGATACAAATATCAGTTCAAGTAGAGAAAATTTTTGTAATAATTACAATGTCTAGAAGTGGGATAAGTTGCTTCAGGAAGTAAGGGATTTTTCCCATATTAGAGGTCTTAAAGTAAAAACTGATTAATAGCATTATCAAGGGGAGAATTTTTTTTTCAGGAATAGGTTTAATTCAGTGACCTGTCAGGTCCCAACAAATTGTGAAATTCTATGTTTTTATAAAATATTTTAGTTCTGTTTCTTTTTTTAGTTATTTAGTCATGTCCAACTCTTTGTGTACACTCCAGGTCTTTCTATCCTCCACTATCTTCCAGAGTCTGTCCAAGTTCATGTTCATGGATTACTTCCAAGTCACTTTCTATCCTTCTCATCCTCTGCCATCCCCTTCTTCTTTTGCCTTCTTTCCCAATCTTTCCCAATATCAGGGTTTTTTCCAATGAATCCTATCTTCTCATTATATGGTCAAAGTATTTAGTTACAGTTTCAGTATTTGACTATCCAACAAATAATCTGAATAAATTTCTTTAAGTATTAACTGATTTTATCTCCTTGCTGTCCAAGAGACTCTCAGCACCATGATTCAAAAGTGTAGATTCTTCAATATTCAATTTTCTTTATAGTTGAGCTCTCACAGCAAGACACTGCCATAAAAAAAAACCCAATAGTTTTGCCAAAATGAACCTTTTTCAGCAAGGTGATCTCTCTCTCTTTTTTAAACACAGTTTTGCCATAGCTTTCCTTCCAAGAGGCAATCTCATAACCAGAGTTACTATCTTTAGTGATCTTTGAGCCTAACCATTTCTTCTCCATTTATTTGCCAGGAAGTGATGGGATCCATTGTCATCATTTCAGTTTTTGTTTTTATGTGTTTTTTATATTGAGTTTCAAACCAGTTTTTTCACTCTCCTCTTTTAATCTCATCAAGAGGTTTCTTAATGCTTCTTCATTTTTTACCATCAGAGGGGATCATCTGAATAGCTGAGATTTTTGATATTTCTCCTGGCAACCTTAATTCTGTATTTTGAGTCATCTAGAGTGACATTTCACATGATATACTCTGCATTTAACTTAAATATAGTAGGTGACAATATACTCCTTTTCCAATTTTAAACCAACCACTTGTTCCTTGTTTGATTCTTGACCTGCATACAGGTTCCTCAGGAGACAAGTATAATGATCTGGTACTGTCATCTCTTTGAGGACTTGCCACATTTTGTAGTGATTCACAGTCAATTAGTGTAATCAAGGAAGCAGAAATAGATATTTTTCCCCAGGACTCCTTCAATTTTTCCAAAATATTCCAAATCAACAGTAAATATTAAAAATTTGGTCTCTAATGCCTCTGACTTTTAAAATCAGTTGTAATTCTTTTTCCATATACTTCTGAATCCTAGCTTGTAGAATCTTAAGCATAACTTGCTAACTTGTGAAATGAGCACAGTTGTTCCATAATTTGAACATTCTTTGACATTGCCTTTCTTTAGAATTCAAATATAAAATGATAATTTCCAATTCAATGACCACTGTTGAATTTTTTCAAGTTTGCTGGCTTATAGAGAACAGCTTTTAGGAGTTTTAATAGCTCAGGTAGAATTGAGCAATGCTTCCCACTTGCTCTGTGATAGAGCATTCCTAGCTCATATTGGTCTGATCAGTCACAGTCGGATACACTGTAAACTTGTCTTAACATAGTGGTCATTTTGGTCTTCTTCACTAACAAAAGACAAGAACCATTCAACCAGCCAATCAACCAACCAACCAACCAACCAACCAACCAACCAACCAAACAAACAAACAAACAAGTGAACAAACAAACCAACAATTGTATAGAGAATAATTTAGATGCAGTCATCATGAACTCATGATCCTAGTAACATTAAGACAATTACATTGCAAACAAATCTAATGCATTCTAAATTCTCACTTCCTATGTAGTAGTATACTATACAATATAATCTGTGTAGTAACATATTACCTAATATTACATGTGTATCAATAAATGAGTGTTTAATATGCTGAAATTAAGCTATTAAGTAATTAACCTAAAATCAACCTTTATTTAAAACCAAATCGGTTTCTAATTAAACAATAAAATCCAACTAGGGTGGGGCAATGGTTCTTCACTAAGTGTCAGCAACAGAAATCTTTGGGTATTGGTAAAGTTACCTTAATGTAGGGGGGAAAGACTGATAACTGAAGAACTAATTGTCAATATTTATGCAACATCCTCCAGGGGGCTACTGTGTGTTGGCAAAGAAAGTCAGATAAGAGCAAGAAGAGAGATAAGAGGGATAAGATTGGGAAGGATGTGTGTTCCAAAGGTAAAATAGGATACTGAATAGGAATCAAGCCAGAATTCACTAGGGTAAACAAATTCAGAAAACCAAGCAGGGTATTGAAGCTCTGGTCAAAGCTGCAGTCACAACCAAGGGGAGGTCAGCATAATCTAGTGACAACATGAAGGAAAACTGAACATGATATGGGGAAATGACAATTTGTCACCAGCAGAGCCCCCAGGGATTCTATAGTCTTTAGGCTGACAGCCTAAAATAAATCCTCTCCTCTCACTTTTTCAGAGTGCCATTCAATTCAACAACCATTCCTTAAGGATCTACCATGAGCTACCACTACCAGACACTGGGGATAATGAGATCAATAAGTAGATGAAGTCTTTGCCTTGCAAAAGCTTATAGTCTCCAAAAGTGGTTTGTCATTCATTTTAGCCCATAGTAAATAGACTATCTATCTACCTTTAGACAGTTGTTGTTTAGTCAGTTCAGTCTTGGCTGACTCTTTGTGATGCCATTTTTGGTTTTCTTGACAAAGATACTGGAGTGGTTTACTATTTCCTTCTTCAACCCATTTTACAGATGAGGAAACTGAGGAACATTGGGTCATATGGTTAGTGAGTATCTGTGGTCAGATTTGAATTTAGAAAGATGAGTCTCACTTCAGGCCTAACATTTTATGCCTACAATACCTACTTGCCCTTAATCATTGTACAAGAAGGTTTAAAAATGGATAAGATATGATTCCTGCCCTTAAGAAGTTGATTATTAGTAGAAGATAAGACTTATACTTTAATAACTACCATAAAAATGGAATATGATAAATGCATATGAAAAGTTACAAAGTTCTGTGGAAGATTCATGAGGGAGAGCTTACCTCTGGCTGAATTCCAATAGGTAGAATTTGACAAAATACAATGAAAATAGTATTGAATTTGGAGTCAAAGAACCTGTTTTTGAACCCAAACTCTACAATTTGCTACCCACATTGCTTTAGATCAAGCACTTACCCTTCTGGCCTTAGTTTCCTTAGTTGTCATAATAATAACACATTTTATAGATCTTTAAAGTTTGAAAATGCTTAACACATCTTATTTGATGTTCATTGCTTATTTGATAATATGGTGGGACTAGATGACCTTCAAAACCCTTTCAAACCAAAAATCAATGAGCATTCATTCTCCTGATCTATCATTCTAGTGACTGTTCAAGAAGAAAATGAAGTTAGTCAAACCTGACTTGTTCTTGACATTTTGTGATCACTATTTCCTTTTCTAGATTAACTAGCTTTTTCGAGAATTTTTGTCAGGAAATCAAGCTCTTTGAACTATCATTTGCCAATGCAAACTGAAAATCAGGACATTTGCCATCTTCAGGCACCTTTAACATCCTCCCTCATCTTTCAGGAGTTACCATGGATGACTAAGTAACCACATCAGCCAATTGTTTTAGTACACAAAGGTATAGCTTTTTTCTGTTCTACATGCCTTCATTTCATCAAAGGCAGTCATTTATTCCATTACTAGATTTTTATTTAAAATGTCTACTCCCTAATTTTTTTCTTTTTCTTTCCAACCTAAAGATTATTCTCTCTCTCTCTCTGGAAGAGAAAATAAACAATTTAAAAATTGATCTTGATCATTATCACCATCAAACTAGCTCCAGTACTCCTTTTTCCAAAGATAATTATCTCTTTGTGTTGTCCTTAGTATTTTTTGTGACATTATCTTACAGAAACATTCCTTACTTTTGTGTTTTTAATTCCCTGTGCCAGTGTCCTTTGTCCCTGCAGCAAAGACCACCCCCTTTCTTCACAATTGTATCAACAGTGAGATTGTCCTTGGTATCAACATACTTACCCCTTTCAGTAAGACCATCCACCCTCGGACTCCCTGCCCTGTCAGATGAAGTTATCCCAAGTCCTATTTTGTCTGGTTATGGCTCTCCTTGTCTTTTCTCTAAGTTTTTGTTAGGTACTTAAGTTCCTCTTGGATTTTGCTATTCCTTTGTTTTTCTCAATCCTCAAGTGAGTGTTGAATTTTTGATACTTGGAAGACTTTGTCCTACTCTCTAACCTGTTGCTGTCTCTATTGTGTGTTGAATCATCTGCCTAGCAGTCTCTGGATCTTCCTCACAGCACTTGGCAATTGACGGCACTCACTCCTACAGTTTGCTTCTGTGGACCTGCTATCTTGGTATCTACTCTGATGGCTCTGTCTAATAGCCAACACTCACCAGTACCTTCCTGCTGCTCCCAGAGCCTTGATTGTCAAACAAAATCTCATTCTAGACTACATATCCCTAGTAAGAAGCAATGTGTCAGCTGGAAAAAAAAAACAGTCAGGGGTAGGGAACCTCTGACCCGCAGTCTTTCTTGGTCTGGTGTTGTCAAGACAACTGCAGACAGGAAATGAAATTCAATAAATCTATTAGCTTTTGAGGGATGAGTTAATTAAAGATTTGACCAAATGCAAACCAAGAATAATGTAATAAATATCCAATGACCATTGACAGGAAAAAGATTCCCCATCCCTGAATCCAGGAAGACTTGAATTCAAATCCACTTCATAAAGTTACTACCTGTGTGAGCCCTGATAGTCACTTAACTCAATTTTCACAAATGTTAAAAAATGGTCATAATACCTACATCCAGGGTTGCTGTAAGATCAAACTGTATAACAGTTATAAAATGTTTTACACAGTATTTGATACATAGGAAATACTTAATAAATGCTTATTTCTTTTCAGGGTATCTCTATATTTAAGAAGTTACATATAATAACATTGTTTTAAGACTTCCTTAGGCAGTAGATGATGGAGTAGAGGCAGAACTCCTGCAAACTCTCCCCCAAACAACTTCAATTACCTTTAAATAATGACTAACCACAAAAAAGACTGAATGAAACAATTTTCCAGCCCAAGACAACTTGGAAGATCTATGGGAAAGATCTGCTACAATGGGGTTAGAAATGGCCCACAGTGCAGCCTGGCTGCACTGGAATGAACTGGCTCCAGTTGTCTAGGAACAGCCCACCTGCCTGGATCCTTGGGGGATCCTGGGATCAAGGAAACAGTGGTGGTTTTCCCGCTATTGCCAAGGACAACATGGAAGATCAGGGGAAAACTCTGTTGCACCAAGGTGAGAGCAGAGCCCAGTTCAACGCAGGCCTCAGTGCAGATCTGGCCACAGAAACCAGGAGCAGGACTGGGGAGCCCTCTGGAGGGAGCCATCCCAACTGCTTTCAGGGTGCTCAGCATATAAGTGGGGTCAGGGAAGATTTTAAAGGTCTCTTTGTTAAGCCTGAGGCAGAACTCTTGTTGCTTTCAGATCACATTCTGGGGCCCCAGTTTCAAGAAAAGGAACTTTGCTACAATAGCAGAGCAAGAACTCTCCTTACAGTTCCAGGGCAGAGGGAAGTGCTTGTGGTCATCCACAGACTAGAGAGCAGGCCAGGAGAGCAGTCAGAGCCTCTCATAAGACTTGGAAAGAATTGAGGTACCTGGGGGGGTGTCCCTGAAAAGTTTCACCCTGAGAACAGAGCCCTACCTGAACAAACAGTTAAAATCAAGTCATAGGCTAGGGAAAGGAGCAAACCATAGAAGAAAAAAATCCAACTATATGCAGTTACTTTGGCTCTGTGAAGGATCAAAATACACATTAAATAAATAACATAGTCAGAGCTTCTATATCCAAAGCCTCCAAAAAAATATGAATTGGTCTCAGGCTATGGAAAAGCTCAAAAAAAATTCTGATAATCAAGTAAGGGAGGTAGAGGAAAAATTGGGAAGAGAAGCTATGTGGAAAAATCATTAAAACCAAGTCAACACCTTGGTGAGGGAATTACAAAAAAATACTCAAGAAAATAACATCTTAAAAACCATTTTGAATCAAATGGAAAAAGTAATCCAAAAGGCCAATGAGGAGAAGAATGCCTTAAAAACATAATTGGCCAGATGGAAAAGGAGATAAAAGCTCTATGAAGAAAATAATCCCTTCATATGTAGAATGAAACTAAGGGAAATTGATGACTTCATGAGAAATCAAACAATAAAACAAAACCAAAAGAAAGAAAAAACTAGAAGAAAATGTGAACTATCACACTGGAAAAACAACTGACCTGTAAAACAGATTCAGGAGAGATAGTTTAAAAATTATTAGCCTCCTTGAAAGTCATTACCAAAAAAAGTCCTTGGACTTCATTTTTTTTTAGGTTTTTTTTTTTTTTTGCAAGGCAAATGCCCAAGGCCACATAGCTAAGTAATTATTAAGTGTCTGAGGCTGGATTTTAACTCAGGTCCTCCTGACTCCAGGGCCCATACTCTATCCACTGCGCCACCTAGCTGCCTGTGGACTTCATTTCTAAAGAAATTCTCTAGGAAAACTACCCTGATATCCTAGAAGCAGAGGGTAAAATAGAAATTGAAAGAATTAATTGATCATCTCCTGAAAGAGATCCTAAAATGAAAACAGCCAGGAATATTATAGCCAAATTTCAGAACTCCCAAATCAAGGAGAAAATATTAAAAGCAACCAGAAACAAACAATTCAAATATCAAGGGACTATAGTCAGGATAACACAAGATTTAACAGATTCTACATGAAGGGCTAGTAGGGTTTAGAATATGATATTCCATAATGCAAAAGAGCTCGGATTACAAGCAAGAATAAACTATTCATCAAAAGGAAACACTCTTTTAAGGGAAAAGATGGATTTTTCAATGAAGTAGGGGGTCTTTCAAATTTTCCTGGTGAAATGATAAGAGCTGAACAGAAAGCTTGCTTTTCAAGTACAGGACTCAGATGAAGCATAGAGAGGGTGGACAGGAAGGGCAAATTGTGAGGGATTTAATGATGTTGAATTGCTTATATTCCTACATGGAAAGATGAACCTGATAATTCATATGAAACTTCTCAATGGGGCAGCTAGAAGAAGCATATATAGGTAAGGCACAGAAGGGAATTGAATTTGAAAGAATAATATATTAAAAAGATAGAGTCAATGGGTGAGAAAGAAATATTCTGGCAGACAGGGAAAGGAGAGTTAGAATGGAGTAAACTATTACACATAAAAGAGGCAAGAAAAAGCTTTTGTAATGGAGTGGAAGAGATGAAAGGTGATGTAAGTCTTTACTCTCATTGCAAATGGAGAAAATTACATGCACAATCAATTGGGCATAGAAATCCATCTTAAATTAGAGTAAAATAGGAGAAGAAAGGGATGGAGAAAGGAATGGGGAAGGAAACGGGGTGTAGATGCTAAAAGTGATTGAAGATTGTGAGAGGGTAGTTAGATACAACACACTTTTGAGGAGGGTCAAGGTGAAAGGAGAGAGAGAGAGAGAGAGAGAGAGAGAGAGAGAGAGAGAGAGAGAGAGAGAGAGAGAGAGAAGAAGAAATGGTGCTGAGGGAGGACTAGGATGGATGCATTATAACTATCAATAGAAACTGTGGGGAAAAATATTGAAGCAATTTCTCTGATGGACTTATGATAAAGAATGCTATCCACCCCAAAGAAAGAGCTGATGGTGTCTGAATACAGACTGAAGCACAGTTCCCCCCCCCCCCACTTTATTTTTCTTGGTTTTGCTTTCTTTTTTTGGGTGGGGATTATATTTCCTTTTGCAACATGGCTATTGTAGTACTATGTTTAATGGCTATACATTTTTAACCTATGCCAAGTAACTGACTTCCTCAATGTGGGGAGTGGGGTGGGAGGAAGGGTTTTTGGAAGTGAAACTTGAAACTTGCTTTTATATGTATCTGGGGTAATATATGTGTGTGTTTATGTGTGTGTGTGTGTGTGTGTATAAAAAGACTTCCTCAGGCAAACCATCTCTAGATATTACAGTTGATTAAAACCCCACCATTTCAGTATACCCTTTGATTTGACTTATAGCCTGCTCCCTAATCTTATTTTTTGACCAATTGATCTGTTATCAGCTCAAAAATTTGCAATCATGTAGGAAAATTATTTTAAAGTTTCATAATCATTTTATGCCTTTGATAAAGTAGTGCAGACTTGTTCCCAACAAGTCCAAATCACTGAAAGTCTAATGGAAGCCAAAGAAGCTATTTAAGTAAAATATTATTGATGAAACTTCTTTTTTAGACTTAAAATTGGTTATTTATCCTTATTTTTTTCCAGTTACATGTAAAGAGCCTTCATTTTGGGCTAAGATTTTTAGTTGCATATTTTTCTTCCTCCTTTTCTTCCAGGCCTCCTCCCTTGACAAAGAGTAATCAGATGTAGGTTATGCATGTACACATAGATGAAACTTCTTTTGCTTCTCAAGTTTTGCTTGACAAGACTTCAGTCCCAGGAAATCAATCCCTGATTATAGATTGTACCAGGAGTATACAAGAAAAAGTTTTATTATCAACCCTCCAAAAGCATGATACTCTCTAAACTTAATCTTTTCTCTACCACTTTCCAAATTTCAAAAATCAACAAAACAATAAATCAAAATTTCATTTGTATCATTTGCCAATTTCTGATGAATAAATTTTATGTTGCTTTTTCATTCATGTCTAATTCTTCATAACCACTGTATTGGAGTAGTTTGTCACTTCTTTCTCCAACTCACTTTTCAGACAAGGAAATTGTGGCAGAACCAACTAGTATCTGAAGCTGAATTTGAACTTAAATGATGTCTCTTCCTGTTTCCATGGTTTTTTTTTTTTGCTTTATTCACTAGATAACTTTCTTACCCTGAAATTGTAGCAATTATCTTTCTTGAGCCAGTTGGAACTGGCTCCAGTACCCCTTTAGTTGTATACCTGTGTATAATCTGCTTCCCTTCTCAGTTCTTTCTTTTGCCATACTTAGTTATTATTCATAATGAAGGAGGGGTGGACTGCAGAGGCTGAGGTCAAATGGTTCATTTGAAAGAGGCTTAATTTTAGAATCAAAGACATCGACAGATTGGAGTTGAGGGAAGAGTACTCCTAGATTTGGACTTCGGGAAGACCTGGTTTCCTAATTCCAACTCTGATATTTAGTAACTATTTCCTCATCTAAACCACTTTGTAGCACCTGGACACACCTTTTTATGAGGGTCTCTAGAAAAGATAACTCAAGATTTGAGGCATTAAAAAGGTCAGCATGCATTCAAGTTCATAGTTCATGAGCTCCCACCCAAGTTTTTACTTTTATTAGCCAATCAGAAAGGAGGTAGTAATTCAAGACAAAAGACTTAAATGAATTAGCACAGCAAATTTGGTAATAAGAAAAGATTCACTCTCATGCATGTACAATATATACTCTCCTACATATTACTACTTCAGTGGAAGAGGGCACAAAGGCAGAAAACACTTAGATGTAAGGCATATGCATAGGAAACACATGAAGACAGGGACCATGCATGAAGAGGCACAAGTTATGAATCTAGGTGATGTTAGCCAAGTCATTTTTCCTTTGGAA
The DNA here is from genome assembly GCF_037893015.1 of Macrotis lagotis. Taxonomy (NCBI): domain Eukaryota; kingdom Metazoa; phylum Chordata; class Mammalia; order Peramelemorphia; family Peramelidae; genus Macrotis; species Macrotis lagotis. Next base: position 220,216,977 of record NC_133658.1, on the reverse strand, counting down.
GTATATTTTCTGATCTGTAAAATGAGGATGCTTATACAAGTGAAGTTTGTCTAACATATCATAGTCTGGAACTGAAAGAGACCTTAGTAGGTTGTGAAGTAAATACAGTGAAGAACCTGGAATCAGGAAGACTTAAGTTCTTATCCTACCTTAAATCTTTATTAACTTGATGACCCAGAGAAGTCATTTAGTCAATATTTGCCTTGGTTTCCCTAAGTTCAAAGGATAACAATAACACCTAGCTTCCAGGATTGTTGTGAAGCTAAATAAGTTTTTACAAAATACACATATTTATTAATGTACTAAATGCTTGGGATAGTCATCGCCCTCAAATAGTCCCTGGTTTAAAGAGCTCCCCAGTTTAAAGGGGACATATATATATATATATATATATATATATATATATATATGTATATATATATATACATATATATATATATATATATACATATATACAATAGGGTTAATTATTAGATATAGTCTCAGAAGGGAGGGATAAGATTAAGGAGGAATAGGAATGTCTTCTTAGAGAAGGTACAATTTTAGCTTGAACTTGAACATGACTGAGCAACTTGTTAGATCTATCCATGATCTTATAATTCTTGTCCTCAAGGAGCTCACATTCTATCCTGATGGTGTACAAAACTGTTGTTGTTCAATTGTTTCTTCATTCCCCCATTTGGGCTTTTTGCCATTTCCTTCTATAGTTCCTTCTTTTACTTAGGCAAACAGAATTAACTAATTTGCCCAGGGTCGCCCAGCTAGTAAATGTTTGATACCAGATTTGAACTCATGTCTTCAAGATTCTAGATCCAGTTCTCTATCCATTGTGTCACCTCATTGGCAATGAACATATATAAGGAAATATCACATAGCTGCATGGACAACTAGATGATGCAGTGAGAATACTGGACCCAGAGTCAAGAAGACTCATCTTACAGAGATCAAGTCAGATCTCAGGTACTTCCTAGCTGTGTGATCTTGAGTAAGTAACTTTATCTTGTTTGCCTCAGTTTCCTCATTTATAAAATGAGCCAGAGAAGGAAATGACAAACCACTCCAGTGTCTCTGACAAGAAAACCCCAAATGGAGTCATGAAGAATCAGACATGACTGAAAAATGACTGAAAACCAATAGAAATATTATCTCATTTAACCCTCCTAAATGAGGATTGGAGTGGAAGATGCTCTTCTTATTTGCATTTTACAGGAGGGAAAACTGAGAATGAGAAAGACTAAGTAGTTTCCCAATCAAGATCATACAACTATTTAGTGTCTGAGACAAGATCAAAGCTTGATCTTTCTGACCCCAAGTCCAGTGCTCTCTCCACTTTGTCAACTAGATTATATATATCTTAGTTACCAAGGTTTAAACATCAGAAATAGTGCATTTGGATTTGGAAAACTATTTCTTTATTCTCTGTTTCTAATAGTTGGTTTTATGGAAACAAATAAGGAATATAAACAGAAATGTATACATACATTGTTCCCCAGACTTTTCACTCTTGAGGAGAGGGGAGTAGGAAGGGAGCATGGAAGGAAATTATATAACTTATAAATAATATATTTATAGGTTGAAAAATTGAAAAATTTTCATAACATGTAATTGGGAAAATAAAAATAAAATGTCAATTGTGAAAAAGGGCATTTCTTTAACTAGAATAGTTCAATTTCTTTTTTTGACATTTTAGTATTTTATAATTGCATGTAAAAATTTTTAACTTTAATTTTTAAAAATCTTGAGCTCTAAATTTTCTCTTTTCTTTCTTCCTCAGCCCTTCCCCCTCCTTGAGAAGGAAATAATTTGATACAGATTATATATATATATATATATATGAAAAGCATATTTACCTATTAATCATGCTATAAAAGAATAAAACAGGTCAAAACTAAAATCAAGAAAAATAAAGTTAAAAAAGTTCACTTGTACCTGCATTCCTATTCTGCAAATTCTTTCACTGGAGGTTGATAGAATTTTTCATCAAAAGTCCTTTGAAATTGTCTTGGATCATTGTATTTTTCAGAATAACTAACTGTTAGGGTCTGTTGCGTATGGGAGCATTGTAAATTATCTTCACCTGGTGTCTTTGAACATCAGAGACTTGTTTTATTAAGTGCCACAGGAGTGAGAGTGAATTAGCGTCTGGGAAGGATATTTAAGCACTTGTATTCTGGTGAATAAATGGAGCAATTGGAGATCTTGATGGAGTACTTGTCTCCTTTGTCATCCTTTTCTCCCACTCCTCCAATGCTCACCTAGGGAAGATTGAAGGAGTTCAGAACTGGGACTCAACATAAGAGTCCAGACAGAGACTCTAGAACTAAGTCATTTAAAATTACTCATCATGCAATATTTGTGCGTAATGTTCTCCTGGTTCTGCTCACTTCACTTTGCATCATTGCATTTAAGTATTTCCAAGTTTCTCTGAAAGCATCTTTCTCATCATATAGTATAATAGTACTCCATCAAAACATCTACCACAGGACTTCTGGCCAAGATGGTGGAGAGAGGAAAGTCACTATGTTAAGTGCTCCTGGTTCTCCTCAAAAATAACAAGAAAGAAATCTCTTAACAGAAATTCAATCGACAAAATCCAGAAAAAGAAGCTAGGAGAAGAACATTTACGAACAAGGTCTGTTTCAGAGGATCATGGGTGAACCGGGAACAGAGAGCAGAGGGTGAGCACAGAACAGCAATGGGGTGAAGCCAGAGGACTGGCCTTAGTTGCCGTGACTTTGGGTAGTGGCAGTCCGAGAACCAACTTTAGATGCAGAATCTTTGGCTGGGGGGAGAGGAACTCTGGTGAGCCCCAGTTGTCAGGAGGGTGGGTTCCAGCACAAAGAGTTGCTGAGTACCCCTGGAAAACGATCAGCTGGGAGCCGGACTTGAGCTCCATACCTTTTGCAGAGCATTCTTCCCAGAACAAATGACTGTTCCTCTGAGAGAGATAGTCCCTCCCCCAACACAAGATCCTAGGAAAATGAAGAAAGGCCAGTGAAAAGGGGGCCCCATGGAGAAATTCTTAGAAGAAACAGATTCTTACCCAAAGAGATCTAGCACTTCCAAGGAGGAGAATGTGAATTGGTCTCCAGTACAGAAAGGCTTCCTTCAAGAAATCAGGAAGGAGTTTAAAAATCAACTGGTAAAATTGTGAAAAAAACTCAAGAGAAAATTAATACATTACAAGAGAAAATTAACATCTCAAAAACAAAGCCTTGGAAAATACAATTGGACAAATACAAAATGAGAATAATTCTCTCAAAATTCCACTTGGGGAAAATGGAAAGCTCCTTCAAAAACACAATTGACCAATTGGAAAAGGAGTTGCAAAAGGTAAATGAGGAAAATTATTCTCTAAAAAAAAAGAATGGAATCTGTGGAAACTAATGCTTTCATGAGACAACAGGATTCTGTTAAATAAAAACAAAAGATTGAAAAAATAGAAGAAAATGTAAAATACCTCATTAGCAAAACCACTGACCTCGAGAATAGATGGAGAAGGGACAACCTGAGGATTAAAGATCTCCCTGAAAACATTGAAGAGGAAAAACTGCCTGGACTTAATATTACAGGATTCAGTTATGGAAAACTTCTCTGATATCATGGAACCAGAGGGCAAAATAGTTATTGAAAGAATACATTGGGGTGGCTAGGTGGCATAGTGGATAAAGCACCGGCTTTGGAGTCAGGAGTACCTGGGTTCAAATCCAGTCTCAGACACTTAATAATTACCTAGCTGTGTGGCCTTGGGCAAGCCACTTAACCCCGTTTGCCTTGCAAAAAAAAACCCTAAAAAAAAAGAAAGAATACATCAATCCCCTCTGGAAAGAGATCGTAAAATGAAAACACCAAGGAATGTTGTGGCCAAATTCCTGAACTATCAGATAAAAGAGAAAATCCTGCAAGCAACCACAAAGAAACAAACTAAATACCAAGGAACCACAGAAGGGATCAAAGGGCCTGGAATGAGATATTCTGAAGAGCAAGGAGCTTGGAATGCAGCCAAGAATATACTATCCACAAAGCTGAGCTTTCTCTTCCAGGGGAAAAGATGGACACTTAACAAAATGGGAAACTTCCAACATTTTCTGATGAGCTAAATAGAAAATTTGGACACCAAACAGGAGGCTTAAGAGACACATGAAAAGGAAAAAAAATAAAACAGTAAAAAAATTGCTATTCAATAAAGTGAAACTGGCTATATCCCCACCTGGGAGAAAAATTCTCATAACTCTTGAGCATTGTAACTCTATTGGAGAGAATATACTTAGCCAGAAGTGATGGACACTCATGATTTATCCATGAGACTGCTATCCAATAAGATGAAACTGACTATATCCCTACCCGGTAGAAAGACTAATCAGTCAAAAATTGTAACTCTATTAGAGAGAATATACTTAGCTGAAGTGATGGACACTTAAGACTTGTCTGTGACTCAGATAGAATGATTTAAAAACAATACCTCCTTAAAAAGGGGAACAATAAGGAGATGGGAGGATGGAGGAGAATGAATGTGGTAAATCTCATTATATTAAGAGGTAGAAAAGACCTATTGCAAAATAGGGGAAGAATGGAGGAGGTGAGAACCACCTGAATCTTTCTCTCATCAGACTTGGCTTTAAGTCTGTTGAGTTTCTTTCTGTACTCCCTTATTCTTTTTTTTTTTTTTAGGTTTTTGCAAGGCAAACAGGGTTAAGTGGCTTGCTCAAGGCCACACATCTAGGTAATTATTAAGTGTCTGAGACTGGATTTGAACCCAGGTACTCCTGACTCCAAGGCCAGTGCTTTATTCACTATGCCACCTAGCCACCCCTTGTACTCTCTTATTCTTACCCAGGCGAATGTTGAAGGGGCAGGAGACAAGAAAGACAAGTTCTCCAAGATCTCCAAGTACTCCATTTATTAAACCAAATACAAGTGCTTAAATATCCTCCCCAGTCCCTGGTCCACTCCCCCTCCCATGGCATTCTACATTAAACAGTAAAACAAGACCCTGGTGCTGGAGTACACTAGGTGATAAAAGTTTACAGTACTCCCACCACAACATTCCCTTACAAAAGTCAATTTACATACAATCAGTTAAGCTAAGAAACTTATCTTACCTTTCAGGTATTAAAAGGGGAAAAGGGGAGGGGGAGTTGGGGAGAGAAAAAGATGAGCTAACAGAAGGAAGCGAAGGAAGAAGAGGAAAAGGGAAAGGGAAAAGAAAGGGGAGGGGGTTGATAGAGGAGGGTGAACACACTGAAGGTGGTGGTATTCAGAAACAAAATACTGGGGAATATGGATTAAGTGAAAAAAGGGGAAAAATACAAACAATGGGAAGATAAGACTGGAGGGCAATAACGATTTAGTAATTATACTTTTTAATGTGAATGGAATGAACTCTCCCTTAAAAAAGTAAGAAAATAGCACAGTGAATTAAAAACCAGAATCCTACAATATGCTGCTTACACGAAAACAGACAGATACATATAAAGGTAAAATGTTGGAGCAAAATATATTTCACATCAGCTGAAGTGAAAAAAGCAAGGATAGAAAAATCCTTTTCTCAGACAAAGCAGCTGCAAAAATAGATAGTGTTAAAGGAGATAAGGAAGTAAACTATATCCTCCTAAAAGGTACCAGAGACAATAAAGTAATTTCAATAATAAAAATCTATGCACCCAATGGTATAGCATCCAGATTCTTAGAGGAGAAGTTGAAAGAACTACAGGAAGATGCAGACAGCAAAACTCTACTAGTGGGAGACTTCAACCTCTTGCTCTCAGATTTAGATAAATCTAATCATAAAATAAATAAGAAGGAAATTAAGGAGATAAATATATTGTTAGAAAACCTAAATATGATAGATTTATGGAGGAAATTGAATGGGGATAGAAAGGAATATACTTTTTGTCCATGTAGTACGTGACAGTACAAAAATTGACCATGTACTAAGGCATAAAAATCTAATAATCAATTGCAGAATGGGAGAAATAGTGAATGCATCTTTCTCGGATCATAATGTAATAAAAATCACATGCAATACTGGTACAGGGAGCTATAGACCCAGAACTATTTGGAAACTAAATAACCTTATTTTATAGAATGAGTGGATCAAACAACAAATTATAGAAATTGTCATTTTACATAATGACAATAATGAAACAACATACCCCAAACCCATGGAATTCACTCAAGGTGACTGTCAGCGTATATATTATATCTTTAAATGCTTGCATGAACAAATTAGAGAAATAAGAAATCAATGAACTAAACATACAACTAAAAAAAATTAGAGCAAACAAATTAAACCCCCAAATTAAATACCAAATTAGAAATTCTAAAAATTAAAGGAGAAATTAATAAAATAAAAAGCAAGAAAACTATTGAACTAATAAATAAAACCAAGAGCTGGTTTTATGAAAAAAACCCAAATAAAATTGATAAACCTCTGGTCAACTTGATTAAAAAAAAGAAAGAAGAATACCAGATTGCTAGTATCATAAATGCAAAAGATGAACTCACCACCAATGAGGAGGAAATTAAAATAATAATTCATAATTATTTTGCCCAAGTATATGCCAATAAATTTGACAATCTAAGTGAAATCGATGAATATTTACAAAAATATAAGTTGTCCAGATTAAATGAAGAGGAAATTAAAAACCTAAATAACCCTATCACAGAAAAGGAAATTCAACAAGGCATTATTGAACTCTCCAAGAAAAAATCTCCAAGGCCAGATGGATACACAAGTGAATTCTATCAAACATTTAAAGGCATCCAATTCCATATAAACTCTTTGGAAAAATAGATGAAGATGGAACTCTAACTCTTTCTATGACACCAATATGGTGCTGATACCTAAACCAGGAAGAGTTAAAACAGAGAAAAAAAATTATACTTAAATCCCTGTTGAATATAGATGCAAAAAATCTTAAATAAAATCTTGGCAAAATGATTACAACAAGTTATCACTAGGATAATACACTATGATCAAGTAGGATTTATCCCAGGAATGCAGGGTTGGTTCAATATTAGGAAAACTGTTAGTATAGTTAATTTTATCAATAACAAACATATTAGAAATCATATTATGTCAATAGATGCTGAAAAAGTTTTTGACAAAATACAGCACCCATTCCTACTAAAACACTAGAGAGATAGAAATAAATGGATTGTTCCTTAGAATAATAAGCAGTATCTGAAACCTTCAACAATCATCACACCCAATGGGGAGAGGCTAGAGGCATTCCCAATAAGATCAGGGGTGAAACAATGATGCCCATTATCACCACTACTATTCAATATAGTATTAGAAATATTAACTTCAGCAATTAGAGAAGAAAAAGAAATTGAAGGAATTAGAATTGGGAAGGAAGAGACAAAACTCTCACTCTTTGCAGATGACATGATGGTATACCTAGAGAGTCCCAAAAAATCATCTCTAAAAAACTACCAGAAATAATTAGCAACTTTAGCAAAGTAACAGGATATAAAATGAACTCTCATAGATTCTTACCATTTCTATATATGACTAGCAAGGTTCAGCATGAAGAGCTAGAAAGAGAAATCCGATTTAAAGAAACTTCAGACAATATAAAATACCTGGGAGTCTACCTGCCAAGGCAGACTCAGAAACTTTTTGAAAACAATTACAAAACACTTCTCACACAAGTAAAATCAGCTTTAAATATCTGGGCAAACATCAACTGTTCATGGATAGGTTGAGCTAATATAATAAAAATGACAACTCTACCAAAATTAAACTACATGTTTAATGCCCTAACAATAAAAATTCCCCAAATTACTTTATTGAGTTAGAAAAAATTGCAAGCAAATGTATGTGGAGAAATAAAAAGTCAAGAATTTCCAGTCATTCAATGAAAAAAAAAGTACAAAAGTAGTTGGCTTAGCCTTACCAGAGCTAAAATTATATTATAAATCATCAGTCATCAAAACTGTCTGGTATTGGCTAAGAAACAGAGTAATGGATCAGTGGAATAGACTAGGTGTAATAACAGGAAATGATTTTAGTAATCTGCTGTTTGATAAACTCAATGAGTCCAGATATTGGGATAAAAACTCTCTCTTCAATAAAAACTATAGGGAAAATTGGAAGTTAGTATTGAGGAAACATAGATTAGACCAACACCTCACACCCTATAACAAGATAAGATCAAAATGGATACAGGATTTAGACTTAAAAAACAATATTATAAGCAAACTGGAAGATCAAGGAGTAGTTTACATGTCACACTATGGAAAGGGAAGAAGTTTATGACTAAGGAAGAGATGGAGAACATCATTAAAAACAGAGTAGATGATTCTGATCACATTAAATTAAAAAACTTTTGCACAGACAAAAACCACTATAACCAAGATAAAAAAAATAAGGTTAATTGGGAAACAATTTTTACAAGTAGTATTTCTGAAAAAGGACTCGTTTCTAAACTATACAGAGACCTGAGTCAAATTTTCAACAAAAACAAGCCATTCCACAATTGCCAAATGGTCAAAGGATATGCGAAGGCAGTTTACAGATGAGAAAATCAAAGTGATCCACTGTCAAATGGAAAATTGCTCTAAATCATTACTTATTAGAGAAATGCAAATTAAAGCATCTCTGAAGTACCACCTCACACCTCTCAGTATGACCAGAAAGGACAATGATCAATGTTGGAAGGGATGTGGGAAATCTGGGATGCTAATACATTGTTGGTGGAGCTGTGAAGTCATCTAACCTTTCTGGAGAGAAATTTAGAATTATGCCTAAAGGGCAACAAAAATGTGCATACCCTTTGACTTCTGGGTCTATATCCTGAAGAGATGATGAAAAAAGGGTAAAAACATCACTTGTACAACAATATTCTTAGCAGCCCTGTTTGTGGTGGCAAAGAATTGGAAATTAAGTGAATGTCCTTCAATTGGGGAATAGCTTAACAAACTGTAGTATATGTATGTCATGGAACACTATTGTTCTATTAGAAACCAGGAGGGATGGGAATTCAGGGAAGCCTGGAAGGACTTGCATGAACTGATGCTAAGCGAGATGAGCAGAAGCAGAAAAACATTTTATACTCTAACAGCAACATGGGGGTGATGATTATCCTTAATGGACTTGCTCATTCCATCAGTGCAACAATCAGGTATAATCTTTGGGGTATCTGTGATGGAGAATACCATCTGTATCCAGAGGAAGAACTGTGGAGTTTGAACAAAAACTATGGACTATATTACCTTTAATTTGGGGGGAAAACTCATATCTTTTTGTCTGATCTTGCTATCTTTTATACTTTATTTTTTTTCTCTTAAGGATATGATTTCTCTCTCATCACATTCAACTTAGATCAATGTATACTATGGAAACAATGTAAAGTCTAACAGACTTCTTTTCAGTGAGGGGGGGGTTGGAGGGAAGCAAGATTAAGGGGAAAATTTTAAAACTTAAAATAATTATAAAATAATAACTCTAAAAAACCATATACCAAAATTTGTTCAGGTGTACTCTGAATTAATGGACATCCCTCAATTTCCATTTCTTTACCACAACTAAAAGAACTGCTATAAATATTTTTTGAATATATAGGTCATTTTCCTTTTTTAAAAATCTCTTTGGGATACAAAACTATTAATGATATTGCTGGGTCAAAGGGCATACACAGTTTTAGAGCCCTTTAGACTTGGTCTCTAGAATAGTTGGATCAGTTCACAACTCTGCCAATATTCAATTATTGTCTCAATTTTCCAACAAGCCCTTCAACATTTGTCATTTTATTTTCTGTCAAAAACATCAATCTAATAGGTGTGAAGTGGTACCTCAGTGTTGTTTTGATTTATGTTTCTCTAAACAAGTTTTAGAGGAATTTTTCACATGTATACATATATATATATATATATATATATATATATATATATGCTGCTTTCTTCTGAAAACTGATCTTTGATCAATGGGGGTGGTTTTTTGGGGGCAGGAGGAATAATGAGTTCTATTTTAGTATATAAATTTAGATGCCTATAGGAGAAAAGTTCTACTATTATAGATAATAGGTGATGTAGACCAGGAATTTAGCAAACCAGAGCTGAATATAGACAGGGTTGAATATAGACTTTATCTTTTAGTTTCATATTTTTTTTGGTGATTACTGCATTATATTATGGTTTGACATCTGGTATGGCTAGACCACCTTTATTTTTTTATTTATTACCCTGAAATTCTTAACTTTTTGTTCTTTCAGATGAATTTTTGATTACTTTTTTCTATTTCTGTAAAAATGTTTTTTGGTAGTTTGATTTCTATGGCACTGAATAAGTGAATTAATTTTGGTAGAATTGTCATTTTTATTATATTGACTCGACCTACCCATAATGTTTTTCCAACTGATCAGAAATGACTTTATTAGTGTGAAAATGTTTTATAATTATGTTCATATAGTTTCTGGGTTTGTTGGTAATAATTGGAAATGCTGATGACTTAAGTGAGTTCATTTTATATTTTGCAATTTTACTAATTTCAATTAGAATTTTAGTTGATTCTTTAAGATTAAGTATACTCTCATCAGAATACTATCATATCATTTTCAGTGAGTGATAGTTTTATTTCCTCTTTGCCTATTCTAATTCCTTCAATTTCTTTTTCTTCTCTGCTTGCTATAGTTCACATTTCTAGGACAATTTTGAATAATAATTGGGTAGACCTCTAACTGATACCCCATTACATATAATCTTTGCTGATGGCTTTTGAAATAGATATTACTTATCATTTTAAGAAAAGATCTATTTATTCCTTTGTTTTTCTAATTGTTGTTTTTTAAGTTGGAATGAGTATTTTATTTTGTAATCTATGGAGAAAATATTTTTTTGCTGTATTGTTATTGAAATGGTCAATTTATGCAGATACTTTCCCTTATATTGGACAAACCCTGCATTACTAGTTTAAATTTTACCTGATTATATCTTGATTTGATCTTTGTGATAAATTTCTGTAATCTCCTTGCTATTATTTTCTTTAATATTTTTGGTCAACAATCATTAGGAAAATTAGTCTATATTTTTCTTTCTATATTGTTATTCTTCCTGGTTTCGATATCAGAACTATGTGTTAAAAAATGAATTTGGTAGTTATATAGTTTATACAGTATTAAAATTGATTATTCTTGAAATGATTGGTAGGGAATTCTGCTCTTGGGTATTTTTCTTTATGGATCTTATTCATTTATTTTTCAAATTAATTTTTTAAGATCGGGTTGTTTAAGTATTCCATTTCCTCTTCTGTTAATCTGGGCATTTTATATTTTCCAAATATTCATTTATGTCACTTAGATAATTGAATTTATTGGCATATGTTGGGCAAAATATCTTCTAATTATTGTTTTAATTTCTTCTTCATTGGTGATTAATTTTAACTTTTCATTTTTGATATTGATAATTTGTTTTTCTTCTTTCTTTTTAAATCAAATTAGTCAGTTTTATCTATTTTAGTTTTTTCATAAATCAGTCTTAGTTTTATTAATTCAATAGTTTTCTTGCTTTCAATTTTATTAATTTTTCCTTTGATTTTTCAGAATTTTAATTTGGTGTTTAATTGGAATTTTTAAATTTATTCTTCTAGTATTTTTAGTTTTATGCTCAATTCTTGGATCCACTCTTTCTCAATTTTATTGATTTAAACACTGAGAAGTATAAAATTTCCCCTAAGTACTCCATTTCTTAAATTTTTACTTTTTCTTTGTCTGAGATCAGGATTGCTTTTTTTTTGTAAAACAATAAGATTAAGTGACTTGCCCAAGGTCACACAACTAAGGATGTGTTGTGTTGTGTCTGAGACCTGATTTCAACTCAAATCTTCCTGACTCCAGGGTCAGTCCTCTTTCCATTATGCCACCTAGTTGCCCCTTCAATGTTTTATTTGTTTGTTTGTTTATTTATTCAATTTGTTTGTCCATTAAATTAAATTAATTTATTTACTTTTACTTCAGTTAAAGCTTAATAGATTCTCTTCCAGTCTTTACCTTAATTCTGTGTTTGTCTCTTTGCTTGCAAACATTTCTTTTCTATTTTAATCCACTCTGTAATCTGCTTCTGTTTTATGGGTGAAAACATTCCATTTACATTCATAGTTATAATTACCAACTCTGTATTTTTCTCCATTTATTTTCTTCTCTGTCTGTCTCTGTTTCTTAAGCTCTCTTTTTGCTTCTGCCCCGCCCCAATCTGTCCTCCCTTCTATCACCTCCAATTTCCATGTCCAAATGAGTGTGAATGTTATTCCTTCCTTCATCCAATTCCAACAAGAATAAGGTTCTAGAGTTGCCCATCACCCTCTCATCTTCCCCTTCACTGTAAAAGCTCTTTTGTACATATTTTTAGTTTTATTTATTTAATAAAGCAATAATATTCATAATGTAGCATGATTAAAAATAATTGCACATGAAATTGCAAATCTTTTATGTACAATTTGCTATTCCTTTAAAGTTATATAAAGTTCTTTTTCTCCTGCTTTCCCCATTCCCCTTCCATTTTAGAAATGGTTACCTTTGGACACAAATATGTGTAATTATGCAAAATCACTCTATATGTACACATACTTCTGTTTATCAATTCTTTCTCTGGATGAAGTGTTTTCCTATATGTCATTTGTAGTTAATTTGTGATTTTATAATATTCAAAATAACATATTTGCTCAAAGATGTTGCTTTTATTTTTGTAAAGTTCTCTTGGTTCTGCTGATTTTGCTCTTCATTATTTCGTACATGTTTTCCCAGGTTTTTCTAAGATCATTGAGCTTGTCATTTCATACAACACAGTGGTATTCAATCACAATCATATGCCACAACTTGTTCAGCCATTCCCCAATTGATAGGTATCCCCTTAACTTCCAGTTCTTTGACACAAAAAAGAGAGTTGCTATAAACATTTTAGAATATACAGGTTCTTTTCCTGTCTTTTATTTAAGATAAATTTGCCCCATTCTACCTCTTTCTTCTCCCAGAGGATCACTTTTTTTCACCTTTTAAAGTTTTTTTTTTTGAACATCTTTCCATCATAATCAAGTTACACCTCTATATGAACTCCTAACTGTCCTAATAATGATAAAATTCTTTAGGAGTTACTAAGTGTCATCTTCCCATGTAGGGAATTAAACAATTTAACCTAATTGACTTTCTCTTTCCTGTTTAGTTTTTTTATATATATTTTGAAAATGAAATTTTCTGTTTAGCTCTATTCTTTTCATCAGGGATATTTGTCAATCCTTTAATGAAATATCAGATTTTTGCCCTTAAGAATTATACTCCATTTCACTGGACCTGTGATTCTTCGTTATAATTCTAGTTCCTTTGCCCTTCAGAATATCACATTCCAAGCACCTTTCCTTTTAATATAGATGCTATTAAATCCTGTGTTATCCTGATTAAGGCTCTACAATATTGGAATTATTTCTTTCTGACTTCTTGCAATATTTTCTCTTTGACATGGCAGCACTAGAGTTTGGCTATAATATTCTCAGGAGTTTCCATTTTGGGTTCTCTTTCAGGAGGTGATTGTTGGATTCTTTTAATTTCTATTTTACCCTCTGATTCTAGATAATTGTCCTTGATAATTTCTTAAAACTTTTTTTCTTCATGACTTTCTGTTAGTCCAAGAATTTTTTTTACAAGGCAATGGGGTTAAGTGACCTACCCAAGGTCACACAACTAGGCAATTATTAAGTCTTCAAGGCTGGATTGAACTCAGGTTGTCCTTACTCCAGGGCTGCTGCTCTATCCACTGCACCCTCTAGCTTCCCCTTAGTCTAAGAATTTTTATTTTATTTTATTTTATTTTTTTTAGGGTTTTTTTTTTTTGCAAGGCAAACGGGGTTAAGTGGCTTGCCCAAGGCCACACAGCTAGGTAATTATTAAGTGTCTGAGACCTGATTTGAACCCAGGTACTCCTGACTCCAGGGCTGGTGCTTTATCCACTACGTCACCTAGCCTCCCCTAAGAATTTTTAAATGATCACTTCTCCATCTATTTTCCAGGTCAGTTGTTTTTCCAGTGAGATACTTCACATTTTATTCTGTTTTTCATTCTTTTGATTTTTTTTTTGTTGTTCCTTGATACTTCATAGAGGCACTAGATTCTATTTACCTAATTCTAATTTTTAAGGGATTGTTTTCTTCAGTTATATTTTGCATTTCTATTTTTTGTTCTATTTGACCAATTCTGCTTTAAGGAGTTCTTTTCTTCAGTGAATTTTTGTACATATTTTCCCATTTTAAATGCTTCCTTTACCAAGTCATTTACTTTTTTAAAAGATTCTTTTGTATCACTTTTACTTCTTTGATCATTTTCTCCTCTCTTTTATTTTTTGAACTCTTCTAGTAAATCTTTTTTTGGACTTGAGTCCAGTTCACCTTTTCCTTTTATGGATATAAAAAATTTGATATTATTATCCCCTTCTTAGTTTGTATTTTGCTCTTCCCTGTCACCATTGTAAGTTTCTATGATCAGGTTCTTTGTTGTTGTTGTTGTTTGCTCATTTTCCCAGTCTATTTCAACATGTTAAAGTTGTTCTCTGCCCCTGGAGTGGAAGGGGTCAATGTTCCAAGCTTTAGGTATTTGTGTGTGTGTGTGTGTGTGTGTGTGTGTGTGTGTGTGTGTGTGTGTGTGTGTTATTGTTTTCAGAGCTAATTCTGGAAGTTTGTAAGTTTTCTGTCCCTCCAGGATGGTATGATCTAAGGAGAGATATGTTTAACCACTCTTTCCTAACCTGCAAATATGACCAGAGTTCTAACTCCCATGTGATTGAGAGTTCTAGTGTGTGCTTCCTTACCTTGGAACTGAGATCTGAATCTGTGTCCCAGATTTTCATCTGGGCAATGTAAGAGTCCTTCTCCTAGGATCAGTAAAATATTCCTAATAATCTCCTTCTGATCCAACCCTCTTACCATTTGTGGACTGAGAGTTCCCACCAATTCAGTCATTTGTAAGGTCTGCTTGCTGACTTGAATGTGACTTGCATTAGATAGTATTCCACTCTTACCCCAGTGAGAGAGACTTTTTCTGTAGACCTTGTAAGTTGTTTTGAACTGGAAAATTGATTTACTTCTTCCTTTTGTTGGTTTTGTCACTCTAGAATATTTTTGAGTTGTTATTTTTAAAGTTGTTTGAATGAAAATTTGGGAGAACTCAGGCAAGTTCTTACTTTTACCCCACTATCTTGACTCTGCCCTTCTTTAGTTCAATTATCTTTTTTTTCTTTAGTTTTTGCAAGGCAATGAGGTTAAGTGATTTGCCCAAGCTCACACAGATAGGTAATTATTAAGTGTCTGGGGCTGGATTTGAATTCAGGTCTTCCTGACTCCAGGGTCTGTGCTCTATCCATTGTGTCACCTTGCTGCCCCTAGTTCAATTATTCTGAAACTTTTTTCCTCAACTTTTCAAGGTCACTTGTTTTTACTATGAGAAAACCAGTATTTTCTTCTATTGTTTCAATCTTCTGATTTTGTTTTAATATTTCTTGTTGTTCAGAATTTGAACCTAGGTATTCCTGACTCCAAATCCAGCTTCAATTGCATATCTTAATTTTGAAAATGGACAATTTTTATCTATTTGGTTTTTCCATCATGGATTGTTAGCCCAATTTCTTTTGAAAATTCAGGGAATTCTTTTTTTAATTAATTTTTTTAATTTAAGGCAATGGGGTCAAGTGACTTGCCCAAAGTCACACAACTAGGTAATTATTAAGTGTCTGAGTCTAGATTTGAACTCAGGTCCTCCTGACTCCAGGATTGGTGCTCTAGCTTGGAGATTTCTTGAGGAAGTATTGTTCTAGGCTTTTATGCAATTAGAACCATGCTGTATGCAAACAGAAGCACATGGAAGTCCTTACCATGAATAGAAATTCTTCTTTCATTTGACCTCACAGAAGAGATCCTCTATGACAATGGCAAACATTTTTAATGATTAATGTGTACACACACAAAACACAATACTCATATGTATATGTTTATATGTGTACAGATACATTCTTATACATGTATGTGAATATGCATATATATATACACACAAACTACATACATATGATTTTTAAAATATTCTTTTAACAATCTTAATAGACAAAGATTCTTAAAAGCTAATACTGGTGTACAACCTTGGAGCCAGAAATTGTGAATTGCTCCTTGACCCTCTATTCAACTGGATATTCCTTATTACAATATTAAGTAGCCAGATTATTTCCATTTTTATGGCAATTTAGAAAGAGATTTTAGTTGTAGCACATTAAGTACAAAGGCCAATGGACAGCCCTCCTTGTGTCTTGATTCCATAGTATCAATTTCAACAATTCATACTGTACCTGCCAAACAATAAACTGGAGAGATAGAGAGAAGAGGGTCAGATGCTCTCTGGGTGTAATACTTTTAACAGGGTCACTGTGACATATTCCCATATCAATTCTGTAACATGTTTTTGATAACTCAGTGAAATGTTATGCTCTAGGTGGTTGTCACTAAGTAAGAAATGATTCCAGTTGTTTTGTTACTTTAGCAACTTAGTGACTTCGCTATCTTAAGTACTGATTTACTGGTTACAGATAATCACATTTCTTTTGATTATTATTTTTTTTAGGGTTTTTTTGCAAGGCAAACGGGGTTAAGTGGCTTGCCCAAAGCCACACAACTAGGTAATTGCTAAGTGTCTGAGACTGGATTTGAACCCAGGTATTCCTGACTCCAGGCCCGGTGCTTTATCCACTGTGCCACCTAGCCGCCCCCTTGATTATTTTTAATAAACAAAAATGAAACTATTTATAAATAACAAAGGAATAAGCTTATTAAAATCAATGGAAAAATAATATGTAGAATGAACTTCTAAAACAATAATAATATTTCTTACTACAGAATGATAGATTAGATCTAGAGACAAAAATTTTTGGTTTAATTTCCAGACAGAATTTTAACCTTATCCAAAGCTCTGTTCTTTCTAAGCCATATCTGTGAATCATGCTTGGGAACATATCTGTCTGTATTTGATTAGAATACTAGTAAACTTCTTATATTACATAAAATCCATTAGCATAACTCATTCAGAGACTTACCCTCTTTTGTTAAATTTGGTCTTGCCTATCTAGAAACTTTCATGATGGGAGTCCTAGAAGGTAGAGACTGTATCTTACTTACATAGCTATCTGAACAGAGCTATGTATGTCATTTACACTTTTCTTTTTTGTGAAAAATAATGGTAACTTCTAATATATTTCTTCATATGTTTTATGAGTATAACTGTTCAAAATGGCTTTTGTCATTGGGTAAGCATGTCTATATGCATGGTAAATACATTCACTGTTTGTTGGTCAAGGTTATTTGATCTCTTTGTTGTGATGATTTTTACTTTGGTTAAACTTTTTAAAAAAATTTTTAGGGTTTTTTTAAGGTTTTTTTTTTCAAGGCAATGGGGTTAAGTGGCTTGCCCAAGGCCACACAGATAGGTAATTATTAAATGTCTGAGACCGGATTTGATCTCAGCTACTCCTGACTTTCCAGGGCCAGTGCTCTATCCACTGTGCCACCTAGCTGCCCCTTAAAAATTTTTTAAAAAATTATTTATGTTTATTTTCACATTATTACAATAATCTTGTCATAAAAAGAAACATAATCTCTCCTCCCCCCCAGATAAAGAAACCTCAAGAAAAATAAAGTGAGAGGAGAAAAGTATACTTCAGACTGTTTTCTGATACAATTGACTCTGTCTCTTGGATGGTTGCTTTTTTTTTTTATCAAAACTCCATCAGAGAAGTTGCATCAATATTTTTTCCCCACAGTGAGAGTGTTTGTCCTTCTAATCCTCCCCACTCCCATTTATTCTATTCTGTCTCTCCTTTCATGCTTTCCCTCCTCAGAAGTATGTTGTATCTGACTATCCTCTCCCTCATTCTTCCCTCTCTTCCATCACTTACATTCCCCTTCTTTTCCATCTGGCCAATTCTTCTTTTTAGGGTATTCTTCTCCTTGTTGACCTTTTGGATTAATTTTTCCAGTTGTCCTAATGTGGTTTTTGACATGTTATTTTCATCGGGATTTTTTTGTATCTCCTCCACCACTGACTTGGTTTTCATGATTTTCCTGTATCACTCTCATTTCTTTTTCCAATTTTTCCTTCTATCTTCCTTACTTATTTTTTCAAAGTTTTTATTTGAGCTTTTCCATAGCCTAAGACCTATTCCTACTTTTTTCTTGGAGGCTTTGAATATAGTTTTGTCTTTGTCATCTTCTGAGTGTGTGCTTTGATATTCCATGGGACCAAAGTGATTTTCAACGGTCAAACTTTTTTCTTCTATTGTTTGCTCATTTCCTCAGGTTATGACATGATTTTAATACACTTCTGACATTTTAGGAGGGTTTTGGAACATCCCTGCTCCCACTAGTTCCTTCAACGTTTTATGAGAGGCTTTGACTGCTCTCTTGCATGTGCCCTGCTCTGTGATGGTACTACTGGGTCCCAGACTGAATCCTGGATCTAAGAAGTGTCAAAGCAGCAGAGTTCTACCCCAGGAATAGCAAAGAGACCTCTGCAATCTCTCTAGACTCCCTCGCTGTCTGTGGGCTGAGCTCTCTGGAAGCAGTTTCTGTGTGGCTCTGCAGTTTCCTGGGGAGGGGCTGCACTGAGAGACTTTCAGTGACTTGGGCTCTGCAGAGAGAGCTTTTCCATTCAGCAGCAGAGTTTTCCTGCTGACCTTCCAATTTGCCCTTGGCTATCCCTGGGCTTAGATATCTGGAAACCACTCTAACTGCCATGGACCCAGGTGCCCCAGGGATCCAGGCACACCACATTGTTCCTTGAAGACTGGAACTGGTTTATTCCCATGTAGCATGGCTCAGGTTGCACTGAAGCTTTTGGTGGGATAGACCTTTTCTCTATATCTTCCAAGTAGTCTTGAACTGGAAAATTGTTTCATTCAGTCTTTCTGTGGGTTCTGTCATGCTAGAATTTAGTTAGAGTCATAATTTTATGATATTTGGAGTGTTCTGGGGGAGAGCTCCTGGGAATTCCTGCCTCTATTCCCTCATCTTGACCCTGTCCCCTGGTTAAACTTCTTTAAGAAATGATGACCCCCATCTATTTCTCATTCCTTTTTTACCTTGATAGATAATCAATAGCTTAATTTAATTAAACAAGCTTTTATGTTGTAATTATACAATAAACAGTCTTTATTCTCTCTTCAAGTTTAGTGTTAATTTTGACTATAGTCTAATTGCTATTCTAATGCTTCATCATGTAGAGAATCTTAGCATCTCAAATCCTAAGTTTTAACCCCTGCCAAACAGAATTCAAATCCTGGCAGGTTCTCCTAAGCTGCAAAAGTTTGAAAACAGTCCTAGAAACAGACTTTGTCTGAGGACCAGTCTAGTAGAGTTAGATATTCTTATCACAAGTAGTTTATCACCAGGTGCCAGATTCTTTGGTTTAGTAATTTGTGAAATAAAGGAAAAATAAAAAATGAGCCATGATCCAGTATAGCTCCCTTACCTTTCTAAGTGACAGTGGATAAGTCAAAGAAAGTCAAAGAAAAAGTGGTTAGAAGGTGGTAAAGAAGGGTCACATAATTTTTGGATCATTTTTTTATTCATTAATTTAATTGTAATTTATTTTAAATACAAAATTTATCCAATTACCATCAGGTTAATATACTCTTGGAAGAAGCAATTCACATCAATACAAATCTTTTCTCTATGAATAGAGCCAGATAACATAAGAATTTGATATTAAATGGAAGGATGACTCACAAATTCACCTTGAAGAGAAAAGTAATGTACCTGGCAGAATTGTTTGTTATGCCTCTCATGCAAAAAAGAGAGATATCATTTCATGGAACATTTGAAGTTTCATAGAACAGTTTGAAATTCTTTTGAGAACTTCTTGTTTATATATTTTGACTATCTATTGGGAAATGAATTTTGATCTATTATATTTGTATCAATTTGTAATATCTTGGAAATCTTACTTTTAGAGATATTCAAAGGAAAGATTTTTTTCTCCACTTGATTGCTTTTTTTCTTGTTCTAGAAACATGGATATTATTCTTACAAAACTTTGTGATTTTTATGTAATTGAGATTGTCTGTTTTATCTTTTGTGATCTTGTCTTTATGCTTTGTTTAGGGGTAACTAGGTGGTTCAGTGGATAGAGCACTAGGTTTGGAGTCAGGAAGATCTGAATTTAATAGCAGTGTAACCCTGGGCAAGTCACTTAGCCTCTATTTGACACAGTTTTCTCATCTATAAAATGGGTACAATAATTGAACCTAATTCCCAGGGTGGTTGTGAAGATCAAACAAGACCATATTTATGAAATGTTTAGTACAGTGACTGGCACATAGGTAGAGTCAGGAAGACCTGAGTTCAAATCCAACCTTAGATTACTATTAATTGTAATCCTAAAAACCATTTAACGCTGTTTGCCTCAGTTTCCATATCTGTAAAAGGAACTGGAGAAGAAAAATGGCAAATCACTCCAGTAGGTTTTCCAAGAAAATTCCAAAAGGGGTCACAAAGCCTCAGGCGTGACTGAAAATGATTCAACAACACAAATCGGCTATGAATTTTCCTTTAATCATAATTGCAAACAAAATTTTTTTGATTATGTGATCTTTTCTTTTTATATTTTCTTTCCACTTGCAAATTATTTTGGTATATGGCGTCATCTGCTGAAATAAATATAACTTTGTCTAACTTCTTTGAAATTTTGCCAGCAATTCTTGCTAAATTGAAGCAACCTCTCCCACCTAGTAGTTTATGTTCTTCAGTTGTTCAGATACTGATCTAAATACTGCATTCAAATTGCTTTTTAGTTCTACTCATCTAATCTGTTCCTTAATCTATTTTTATATTTAACTCCTGTTAAACAAGTCTGATAATTGTTACTTTTTAAGTTGAAATCTGATATTAGAGGTTGTTGTGGAAAAACAACTGAATTCTGAAGAGACAGATATAATTTAGCGGATATATTTTCTTAGCAATTTGCTAAGATTCTAAGTTGCAGAGAAGGTAGCAAGTTGTGTTGTGGAGAATTTTCTCATATAGAAATTTCCTTTATCCATGAAATCAAAGATCTATGCTTATCCCTTGAAATCTGTTTTGTTAGTAGCCTTTATTTCTGCCTTTTCCCTTCTTATTTTGTCTGATATTCTGTGGGGGTTTTTAAATTCCCCCAAATAAAGTTGGTCTTAATATTATCTTGTTCTATATTATAAATACATGTTGATTTTATTGGAATAGAAAAAAAAACATGCAGATGAAATAGTTTGCAGGCTGCTTTCCCAAGATTCTTGATGCAGATTCTGTGCGCGATGCTCCTCACTCCACCCTCATTCTGGCGTAGCAATGTTCTCTCACTGCCCCTTCAAGCTGTTGCCTGTGATCTCTGGGTTGGGCTGGGCTGCGGCCGTGGCCAGGGCTTTTTTCCTGACTCCCAGTCCTGGTAAAACATACCTTTTCTGCTGACCTTCTAAGTTATCTTGGACTGGAAAAATGTATCACAGTCTTTCTGTGGGTTCTGCCCCTCTAAATTTTGGCTAGAGTCATAATTTGTTTTTTTGGAGTTTGGGGGGAAGGAGTTCCTGGAAAATGAAGCCTTCACACTGCAACCTTGGCTCCATCCCCTCACTACTTATTTTGAGAAAAAATCCATCTTTTTCCTGTGCTCTCTGGTGTTTTAAATAGAAATAGGTGCTGTATTTTGTCAAAGGCTTTTTCAGCATCTATTCAGATAATAACATGATTTCTGTGTATTTTGTTATTGATATGATAAATTATGCTGATTTTTTTTTTTTAGTTTTTGCAAGGCAATAGAGTTAATTGGCTTGCCCAAGGTCACACAGCTAGGTAATTATGAAGTGTCTGAGGCTGGATTTGAACTCAGGCACTCCTGACTCCAGGGCTGGTGTGCTATCCACTGTGCCACCTAGCTGCCCCAATTGTTTTCTTAATATAGAACTACCCCTTTATATCTGGTATTAATGCTATCTCATCATGAATATTATTCTAGTAATAATTTGTAATCTCTTTGCTAAAATTTTATTTAAATTTTTGCATCAATAGTCATTAGGAAGGTGGTCTATAATTTTCTTTGTCTGTTTTGGCTCTTCCTGTTATCAGCACCATATTGGTGTCATAAAAGAAATTTGGCAGAACTTCAACTATTTTAAAAAATACTTTATGTAGATTCGAAATTAATTTCCCCTTAATATTTGGTAGAATTCACTTGTAAATCCATCTGACCCTGGAGATTATTGTTTAGGGAGTTTTTTGATGGTTTCCTTCAATTTTTTTGAAGTGGGATCACCTAAATATTTTATTTCCTCTTCTGTTAATCTGGGTAGCTTATATATTTATAAATATACATCCATTTTACTTATATTGTCAGATTTGTTGGCATACAGTTGAATAAAATAGCTCTGAATTCTTCATTTAATTTTCTCCTCATTGGTGGTGAGTTCAACCTTTTCATTTTTTGATACCAGTAATTTGGTTTTTCTTCTTTCTTTTTTTAAAAATCAGATTAGCCAAAGGTTTATCTATTTTATTGTTTTTTCATAAAGCCAACTTTTATTTATTAGCTTCTTTTGCAATTTGAGTTTAACCAGGAAAGTCTTTTTTCCCTAGTTTTTTGCAAGGCAATGGGGGTTAAGTGACTTGCCCAAGGTCACACAACTAGGTAATTATTGTGTCTGAGGTCAGATTTGAACTCAGATCCTCTTGACTCCAGGTTTAGTGCTCTATCCACAGTGTCACCTAGTTGCCCCTCAATGGTTTTCTCCATTGATTTTTAGAACTTAGAATTTGATATTTAATTGGAGATTTTTAGTTTGTTCTTTTACTAGTTTCTTTAGTTGCATTTCCAATATCTTTTTTTCTGTAGTTTATTCATATAAGAATTTCAAGATATAAAATTTAACCTAAAAACTGCTTTCACTGCTTTCCAAAGGTTATGGTAAGAGCTTTCATTGTTATCATTGTCTTGCATGAAATTGTTGAATATTTCTGTGATTTCCTATTTGATCTGCTCAGTTGTTATAATAAGGTTGTTTATTACCCAATTAAGTTTTAGTTTCTCTTTCTATGACCCTTTATTACATGTAATTTTTATTGCATCATGATCTGAAAATGATGCATTTAATATTTCTGCCTTTCTTCACTTGATTGTGAGTTATTTATACCCTAATAAATGATCAGTTTTGTGTAGGTGCCATGTCCCCCCCCAAAAGATGAGAAACCTTAAAAATTGTGAGAGACAGAAAAAACTGCACTTCGATCTGTATTCAGATTCCAATGTCTCTGTCTCTGGGATGAGTTGCTTTCTTTATCATGAGCCCACTAAAGAAATTACTTCAATATTTTTCCTACAGTTGCTATTACTAGCTGTATTTCCCTCCACTCTATTCCTTCCCTCTCATTTATTCTATTCTCTCTCTCCTTTCACCCTGTCCCTATTCAAAAGTGTGTTGTATCTGAGTACCCTCTTCCACAATCTTCCTTCTCTTCTATTGCTTATTCCTCCTTTCCCTACCCCATTCCTTCTTATCACATCCCTTCTTCTCATTTTTCTCCAAGGTAAGATAGATTTTTATACCCCAATAAGTGTGTATGTTATTTCCTCTCTAAGCCATTTCTGATGAGAATGAAGGCTCACTCATTCCCCTCCCTCACCTTCCCCCATTCCACTCCATTGAAAAAGTTTTTCTTTACTCTTATGTGAAATATCTTAGTCCCTTCTTTGTCTCCTTTCTCTTCTTCCCAGTACTTTCCTTTATCACCCATAGACTCCATCGTTTTACTAAATTATTCCATTATATTCAGCTCCTTCATATGCCTTGTCTATATATGTTCCTTCTAACTTCTATTATAAATGAGAAAGTTCATATGAGTTATCAGTATCTTCTTTCCATGCAGGAAGACACAGTTTAATATCATTAAGTTCTTGATAGTCCTTCTCTTCCACCCCCCTCTATGGTTCACCAGAGCCCTGTACTTGGAGATAAAACTTTCTGTTCAGCTCTGTTTTTTTTTTTCAATAGGAAAGTTTGAAATCCCTTGTTTCATTGAAAGTCCATCTTTTTCCCTGAAAGAGAATGCTCAGTTTTGCTGGGTAGTTGATTCTCAGTTGATTCTTTGTAAACGATCTTTTGTCTTCTGGAATATCATATTCCAAGCTCTATGAGCCCTTAGTAAAGTTGCTGCCAGATCTTGTGTAATCCTGACTATAGAACCATGGTAGTTGAATTGTTTGTTTCTGGCAGCTTTTAGTATTTTCTCTTTGACTTGGGAGTTTTGGAATTTGACTGAAATATTCGTGGAAGTTTTTCTTTTGGGATCTCAGGACAATTTTGCTGTATTATTTCTTGAAATATGAAGTCTAGGCTCTTTTCTTGGTCGTGGCTTTCAGGTGATGCAATAATTTTTAATTTATCTCTCCTGCATCTGTTTTTGAGGCCAGTTGTTTTTCCAATAAGAATTTTCACATTTTCTTCTAAATTTTTTTTGGAATAGTTTTATTTCTTCCTGATTTCTTGCAAAGTCATCAGCTTCCTTTAGTTCCATTCTGCATTTGAAGGAGTTATTTTCTTCAGAGAGCTTTTTTAATTTCCATTTCCAGCTGGCCAATTCTGCTTTTTAAGACATTCTCCTCATTTGCTTTTTGTGGTGCTTTTTCCATTTGGCCTAAACTGGTTTTTAACATATTATTTTCTTCAGTTTTTTTTTTTTTTTTTGGATTTCTTTCACCAAGCTGCTGATTTGGTTTTCATGATTTATCTGCATTGTTCTCATTTCTCCTCCCAATTTTTCCTCTACTTCCCTTAATTGATTACCAAAGTCTTTTTTGAGCTCATCCATAGCCTGAGCCCATTTTCTATTTCTCTAGGGGGAATTTTGGTACAGAAGCTTCGATTTTGTCATCTGCAGAATTTTCTATGGGACCAAAGTGATTTTCTATAGTCATATTCTTCTTTTACTTTTGTTTGTTCATTTCTTCAACCTATGACTGATTTACTGTACTTCCAAGACTTTGGGGCAGGGTGGGGAAGTTGGGACAACCCACAGGGAAGATAACTCCTCCAAGGTCTTATAAGAGGCTCTCTTTCCTGTGCTTTGTATGTGGATGACCACAGACCTTCCCCTCAGCCCTGGAATTGTGAGGAGAGTCCCTGTTCAGCTATGGTGGTATGGGAGCTCAAACTGCAACCTGGATCCGAGTGTGGGCAAACAGCTGAGTCCTGCCCCAGGGAGAGCAGAGAGACCCCTGAAGTCTCCCTGATCCCCTTACCATCTTTGAATTGTGCTCTGGAGGTGCAGCTGACTTCCCTGATTCCTGCTTCAAGTTCTCACCACAGGGCTGTTCTGAGGCCCACTCCACACTCACTCTGGTGGGGCAATTTTCTCATCACTCCTTCAAGTTGTTCCCAGTGATCCCTGGGCCAGTAGGTCTGGAAACCACCCCCTCTGCCACCAACTGAGGGGCCCCCAGGGATCCAGGCACCTGGCTTGACTTCATTGTTTTGCAGCTGCAGTTGCACTCACAGTGGGTCTTTCCAATCCCTTGACCAAGTGAAACAGACTTTTCCCATGGAATTTCTAAGTTGTCTTGGACTGGGAAATGGTATCACTAAGTCTTTCTGTGGGTCCTGCCCCTCTAATTTTTGGCTAGAGTCATAATTTGATGCCTTTGGGATTTTTTGGGGGAACAAGTTTCCAGGAATTCCTGCCTTCATGCTGCCATCTTGGCTTTGCCCATATCTATGTTTTCTAAAATTCTATTCACCTTCTTAACTTCTTTCTTGCTTATTTTGTGGTTAGATTTATTTAGTACCAAATGAGGGTGGATGAGGTCCCAACTCTTATGGTTTTGCTATCTATATCTTCTTGGACCTTGCTTAGTTTCTCAAAGACATTGGATGTTTTATACCACTTGGTACATGTGTGTTTAGTATTCATATGACTTCATTCCCATGGTACTTTTTAATGAAATGTAGTTTCCTTCCTAATCCTTTTTTTTTTGCAAGGCAATGGGGTTAAGTGGCTTGCCCAAGGCCACACAGCTAGGTAATTGACTCCAGCTGGTGCTCTATCCACTGCACCACCTAGCCACCCCTAATCCTTTTTTTCAATGAAATCTATATATTTTTTCCTTTTACTTTGTCTGAGATCAGTATTGCTTCCCCTGCTTTTTTTAATTCAACTGAAATATAATATATTCTCCAGCCTTTTACCTTTACCCTGTGAATACCTCTGCTTCAAATATGTTTCTTATAAACATAATATTGTCAGAATCTGAATTTTAATCTACTCTACTATTTATTTCTGTTTTATAGGAGAGTTCATCCCATTGACATTTACAGTATAATTCATAGCTCTCTATTTCCCCTGATCTACTATCTTCCTTCATTTGCACTTTTTTCTTTCCTTTCCTTTTATCCCTCCTCATCAATGTTTTGCTGTGACTTCTGTTTTACAATCAGACCTTCTTTCTATCAACCCTTTTCCTTCTCCCTTTCCTCTTTTACTTTTCTTTTTAACTTTAACTTTACCTTTTCTCTTGCCCATCCCTTTGTCCCCCTTCTTTCCTTTCTTTTCATGTCTTAATTGTTTTAAATCTCTCTTGTACCTACAACCTCTGCCAAGATATTCTCATTTTATCTATCCTGATAGAAGAACAATTCTCAAGGTTTGATTGATTAATTGATTTATAAACATCATTACCACATAGGTACTTCATACTCACAACTGCTGTGAAGTAGTTGCCCCTCAACTGTCCCATTAGAAATACATTTTTCAAGAGCCATAAACTCTTATAATCAATTATAATCAATTTATATCACATCTTCTTCCAAGTACCTTCTATTGAAATACAATCCTCATGAGCTAAAGTATCAAGCAAAGAAAAATCATTTTATGAACATTTATACTCAAGCCCTCTAAGTACATTCCCTCCAATTGTAGCTAAAATTTCATGCAAAGCAAAATCATGATCTGTTTATGTCCAGTAACTCCCTTCAACTGTTTCAGTAGAAATAAAGTCCTCATGAACTTATGAAGTAAGAGGAAAATCAAAATCACTTCAAGATCCATTTATATCTACACCCTCTAAGTATACTTCCTCCAGCTATATTCAACACTTATGAATTAAAGTATCAGCTAAAGCATCATCATTTTCATGGTCAATCTATACCCATATTCTCTTTTAACTATCCTATGAGAAATACAATTCTCAAGAATTCTAAGAATTGTCTTCCCATGTAGGGAGATATATATATATATATATATATATATATATATATATATATATATATATATATATGTATATATGATTTAATGTTATTATCTAATATTTTCCCCTTTCTGTTTACCTTTTTACATATCCCTTTTTTTTAGTTGGTTTTTTTTTTTTTTGCAAGGCAATGGGGTTAAGTGGCTTGCCCAAGTCCACACAGTTTGGTAATTATTAAGTGTCTGAGGCTGGACTGGAACTCAGGTACTCCTGACTCCAGGGCCAGTGCTCTATCCACTACGCCACCTAGCCACCCCTACATATCTCTTGAGTCTTACATTTGAATTGAATTTTCTGTTCAGTTCTGGTCTTTTCATCACTTAAGCTTGAAATTCCTGTATTTCATTAAAAGTACATTTTCTTTTCATGAAAAAAAACATGCTGAATTTTGCAGGATAGTTGGATCTTGGTTGTAATCAAAGGTCTTTTACCCTTTGGATTAACATATCCCAAGACCTATGATCCTTGAATGTTGAAACTAATAAGCTCCGGGTAATACTGAACTAGAGAAAATCTCCCACAGGAATCAGAGTAGGGGGCTCTGCTGGAAACATGAGATTGTGGGTAACCTGGGGGCAGAGATCAGAGACTGGGTGCAGGTGTGGCAGGATGAGGCTGGGGGACTGACCTGAGAGCAGCAACAGAAGCATTTGCTGTGTGCATTTTGGATGGAAGAGTTCCAGCACAGCAATCCAAACATTTATCTTGTCAGCTTGGCTGATCTGGAAGACCAGGGCCATGAACTCCCATGTTTTCAGCAGAGTCCCCTCCTCTGATTCCTGTGGGAGATTTTCTCTAGAACAAACAGCATTCCCCCTGGTATTTGCACCTTGCCAGCAGGCCCAGGCATTGGGCAGCAGATCTCCCACAGCATTGATTGGGGATTAAATAGATTAACTGCCTAGCCCAAGGGCCTATTTTGGTCGAGGACAGCCCAGAACCCACCACCTCTCACTCCTGCCTCCCCAACCCAGGTCTAGTGAGTGGACCACTAATCACAGACAAGTTTCTGGCATACCCTACAGGCCAACCCACTGAATAACCCCTGAAGTGGACAAAGCTTCTCAATACTGAAGATTTGTGAACCAGTCCATCCTCCAGCACAAGTTGGGGGGGAAGGACCCAAAATGAAGAATGACCAGTGTAAAGTGGGTGGGGGGAATTCCATTGAATCTTACCCTGAAGACAAGGATCCCAAGTCAAAGAGAAATAGAGCTTCAGAGGAGAATATGAATTGGTCTCCAGCCCAGAAAGACTATGGAAGAGATCAGAAAGGAGTTTAAAAATCAAATAGAAAATTGGGAAAAGGAAATCCAAGAGAAAATTAACATCTTATAACAAGAAAACAAATCTTTTGAAAATACAATTGGACAAATAGCAAAAGAAAGTAATTTTCTCAAAACCATGATTAGGAAATGGAAAACTCCTTCAATAATAGAATTGATCAATCGGAAAAGGAGATGCAAAAAGTAAATGAATAAAACTTCTCTTAAAAAAGATTGGAACTTGTGGAAACTAATGACTTCATGAAACACCAAGACTCTGTTAAACAAAAAAAAAACAAAACAAAAAACAAAAAGAAGAAAATGTAAAATACCTCATTGGCAAAACAACAGACCTGGAAAATAGATGTAGGAGAAACAATTTAAGAATTATAGGACTTTCTGAACACCTTGAAGAGGAAAAAAAGCCTGGACTTCATACCTAAGGATATAATGAAAGCCTGATATATCCTGATATTGCCCTGATATCCTAGAACCAGAGAACAAAATAATCATTGAAAGAATTCATCGATCCCCTCCTGAAAAGTATCCCAAAATGAAAGCACCAAGGAATATTTTGGCCATACTCCAGAATTATCAAATCAAAAAACAGCGAGAAATTAAATACCAAGGAGCCACAATCAGGATTACACAGGACCTGGTTGCATCAACATTAAGGGATTGAAGAGCCTGAAATATGATATTGTAGAGAGTAAGGGAGCTTGGAATGCAACAAAGAATTCACTTTCCAATAAAACTGAGCCTTCTTTTTCAGGGGAAAGGATAGACATTTTAATGAAATAGAAGATTTTCAACTTTTCCTGATGAAAAGCCATAGCTAAACAGAAAAGTTTGGTCTTCAAATAGGAGACTCAAGAAATACATGAAAAGCTAAAGAGGGGAAAGGAAAAAAACAATCTTATCATTCAATAAGATGGCTGACTATATCCCCACCTGGGAGAAAGGTTCTCATAACTCTTGAGAATTGTAATTCTATTAGAGAGAAAAATACTTAGCCAGAAGTAATGGACACTCTTGACTTGCCTGTGTCTCTCACTGAATGAGTTAAATATAATATCTCCTTACAAAAGGGATTGAACTCCGCCGCTGCCACCGCCCCAGGAGCTCAGCCGGGCGTGGGTCCCTGGGCAGGAGTGGAACCCCGCGGGCCGCGGCCGCAGCCTCTCCTCCCCCTCCTCTTGCTTGCCTCCCCCGAAAAATGGGGCCAATATGAGTCCGGAGCTGCCGCCGGAGAAGGAGGAGCAGGTGGCGGCGGCGGCAGATGAGGAAGGGGGCAGCCTCCGATAGAAGCACCATAGCGGCATCATGCTGGTGAAGAGAATCAGCGCCAAGCTGGGGGGCAGCACCTCGCAGCAAGGTTTTGGTCATCCTAGTGTGTACCATGCAGTTGTCGTCATCTTCCTTGAGTTCTTTGCTTGGGGTCTGCTCACAACACCTATGCTCATAATCCTACATGAAACATTTTCTGAACATACTTTCCTCATGAATGGTCTCATTCAGGGTGTGCAGGGACTGTTATCCTTTCTGAGTGCCCCCCTTATAGGTGCTCTGTCTGATGTATGGGGAAGAAAATCTTTTCTTCTAGTTACAGTTTTCTTCACATGTTTCCCAATTCCATTAATGAGAATAAACCCATAGTGGTACTTTGCTATGATTTCTGTCTCTGGAGCTTTTTCAGTTACCTTCTCTGTAATATTTGCATATGTAGCTGATATTACTCAAGAACATGAGAGAAGTACTGCTTATGGATTGGCATCTGCCACATTTGCAGCAAGTTTGGGAACCAGTCCTGCTATTGGAGCATATCTGTCTGCTAGCTATGGAGATAACCTGGTTGTCCTTGTGGCCACCATGGTGGCTCTCTTGGATATCTGCTTCATCTTGTTAGCTGTCCCAGAATCTCTATCTGAAAAAATGAGACCTGCTTCTTGGGGACCTTCAATTTCATGGGAGCAAGCAGATCCTTTTGGGTCTCTGAAGAAAGTTGGAAAAGATTCCACAGTCTTGTTGATCTGTCTCACAGTCTTTCTTTCATACCTTCCTGAAGCCGGACAGTATTCTAGTTTTTTTTTCCTCTATCTAAGACAGATTATAAGTTTTGAAGCAGCTGAAATTGCAGATTTATTGCCATGGTAGGAATCCTGTCCATTGTAGCTCAGATGGTATTTATTAGCATCTTGATGAAGTCAATAGGAAATAAGAATACAGTTCTCTTGGGATTGGGTTTTCAGATGCATCAGTTGGCTTGGTATGGTTTTGGATCCCAGGCATGGATGATGTGGGCAGCAGGAACTATAGCAGCCATATCCAGTATTACATTTCCAGTGGTCAGTGCACTTGTGTCATGAAATGCAGAGTCAGATCAGCAAGGAGTTGCCCAAGGAATAATAACTGGAATTAGAGGTCTCTGTAATGGCCTTGGACCAGCGCTGTATGGCTTCATATTCTTTTTGTTCCATGTCGAATTAACGGAAATGGAAGCAGTTTAGGGTTCTAAGGAGAGCACAGTTCAAGATTCTGGCAGTAAGGGAGCCATCATTCCAGGACCACCTTTTCCGTTTGGTGCAATTGCAGTCCTCCTGGTTTTCCTGGTTGCCTTATTCATCCCCAGCCATAGTAAAGCCAGCAGTAATAGGAAGCATAACAGCAATATCAGTGGCAACCTGCCCACCAACCCAGAGTGAGGCAGTGATGAGGACATTGAACCCTTGCTGCAAGACAGCAGTGTTTGAAAACTCTCTTTTAAGGGGAAGACTACACCTTGATGTCCTGAATTGTGAACATTACAGTAGATGGGGCTCCAGCAAGCTTACTGCTCCAGAAAACTGTGGAAAGGGCTGAAAGAATTAGAAAATTTTAGGACCCTGTGGTGATAATATTGGCATCTTCAGGGCTGAGTTTTTGAGACTGATCTTTTCCTGCCTCCCCCATTCTCCCCATTCTGTTGTGATATTAGGAACAAGGTAAGATTTGAAATTCTTATCTGCAAGTGATATGTACCGCTAAAGGTGGTCCAGAGCCCTCACCTTGAAATTCTAATGTAAAGGGCACCTCTGTAGCAGAGAGAGGAGTTCGACTACCTTTAAAAGGAGAAATGCAGTTAGTCATGACTACAACCTTCTGAAATCGCTTGAAGCAAACCATGCTGGCTTGAGACTAGGCTATGTTTTCTTTATAAGAGACAGTTAAGGTTTCTTTCTGTGTTTTTGCTACTTTCCCTGAATGTATATCCCATTCATTCCACATGGTTTGGGGAGGGGCCTACATTCAGCAGTCAATTTTAGGAAGGGAATCATCTTAATATAAGTTTGCAGCATCCTTATTTCATCCTTTCAGGTCTTGATTACAGCAAAATTCATCATGCCATTGGGTAGTAATAATACAGAGAGCAATGATGTTTTGTTTTCCTTTCATATAGAAATAAAATGTTCTTTAAACATAAATCATGTAGAATCACCAAATTCTAGGTTTCAGAGAAAAAAAGTTTTTAGGTGGCACATTGAATACAATTTGGCTCCGTGACTCAATAAATGTGTAACTTTCTAAGTGTGTGGGACTAAATCACTGGGTGCTAAGGGAATATTTATCCAAGTTCACACACAATTATTACTCAGTTCCCTCTCCCCATTTCTGTTAACTAACCTGTGAAATCTTTATTCTCATTAATTGCACTACTGCCTTAACTGCTTTGTAATGTGCATTTGTTATCATATTTAGCCTTCATATCAATCTCTTTATCTCACTTGCTGAATCTCATGGGAAGATTCATGTAAAATTCCTTTCTGAAAGAGTGATGTGTTAGTGGGCCTAGTTTCACTACAAGCCCCTTGGTAACTTTTAGATAAGTTTTATGGGGAGAAAAATCTATACAAATTTATATGTATTTTGCTGCACCATTAAAAGGACCATTGAACAACACGCAACTCTAACGAAGCACTCCTATGAATGTTTTATATGTATGAAATATATGTAGATATTTGTAAGGAGTTTTAATTTTTTTTCTGATGGGGTGCTGTGTAAATATTGTATTTATAAATGTCAGGGTATTGACTGAAAAAAATATATACAGATATACATACATATATATATATATATATATATATATATATATATATATATATATAAACAATTGTGTACTGACTGAATACATTTAAAAGAAAAAAATATATTTTGAAACATGTTCTGCCTTGAAAAGAGGTAACAGGCCTTTTGTACTCTGCTCTTGGTTTTTAATTGAATAAGCTTACTAATGCATAATAAATTTACAATTTCAAAAAAAAGGGATTGAATGGGGTAAATTATATCACATGAAGAGGTTCTAAGGACTTATTGAAATAGAGGGGAAGAAGGGAGGAGGTGAGAACCACTTGACTCTTACATCAGATTTGGCCCGAAGAGGGATTAACACACACAACTCAGTTGAGTTTAGAAACTTATCTTAACTTTTTAGTATTAAGAGGGGAAAGAATGTAGGGGTAGGAAAGGAAGGACTGATAGAAGGAAGGGGAGGAAGAAGGGGCAAAGGGAAAGGGGAAAGAAAAGGGATGGGGTTAGATAGAAGGGGGAAACATGCAGAAGGAGGAGGTGGTATTTAGAAGCAAAACACTGGAGTATAGAGGAAAAGGGGAAAATACAAACTGAGGGAAGATAGCATGGAAGACAATAAAGAGTAATTATAGCTTTGAATGTGAACAGGATGAAGTCTCTGATAAAATGGAAGCAGATAGCAGAGTGGATTAAAAACCAAAATACTACAATATGCTGCTTAGAAGAAATGCATTTTAAGTAGAGGAATGCATACAGAATAAACATAAAAGGTTGGAATGAATGTATTATGCTTCAGTTGAAATGAAAAAGGCAGTGGTTTCAATTCTTATCTCAGACAAAGCAGTTGCAAAAATAGATCTCATTAAAAGAGATAAGGAAGGAAATGATATATACTCCCAAGAGGTACCATAGACAATGAAGCAATTTCAATACTAAATATATATGTATATATCATCCAAGTTCTCAGAGGAGAAGCTAAATGAGTTACAGGAAAATATAGGCAGCAAAACTCTACTGATAGGAGACCTCAACCCCCCCTTTCTTGGAATTAGATGAATCTAACCATAAAATAAACAAGACAGAATATAAGGAAGCAAATATAATGTTAGAAATCCTAGTCATGACTGACCTGTGGAGAAAACTGAATGGGGATAGAAAGGAATATACTTTTTTCCTGCAGTATATGGCACCTTTAATTTGATTTTAAAAAAAGAAAGAAGAAAACTAAATTACTTGTATCAAAAAATGAAAAAGGCGAACTTACCACCAATGAGGAGGAAATTAAAGAAATAATCAGGCACTATTTTGCACAACTCATGCCAATAAATTTGATAATCTTGGTGAAATGAATGAACATTTACAAAAATACAAGTTGCCCAGGTTAAATGAAGAGGAAATTAAATACCTAAATAATCCTATCTCAGAAAAAGAAATTCAACAAGTCAACAATCAGCTCCCTAAGAAAAAATCTCTAGATCAGATGGATTCACTAGTGAATTCTATCAAACATTCAAAGAATGATTGGTTTCAATTCTATATAAACTATTTGGAAATATAGATGAAGACAGAACTCTTCCCATTTTCTTCTATGACACCAATCTGGTACTGATATTTAAACCAGAAGAAAAAAAAATTGTAGACCAATTTCTCTTATGAATATGGATACAAAAATCTTTAAAAATTTTTAGCAAAGTGATTGCAGCAAGTTATCATTAGGATAAGACACCATGACCAAGAATGACATTCTAGGGATTCAGGGTTGGTTCAATATTAGGAAAACTGTCAGCATAATTGAGTGCATCAAAAATAAACATAACAGAAATCATGATTATCTCAACAGATGCTGAAAAAGCCTTTGACAAAACACAGCATACATTCCTACTAAAAACTTTAGAGATAGTAGGAATAAAAGGATTGTTCCTTAAAATGATAAGCAGTCTCTATCTGAAATCATCAGCAAGCATTATATGCAATGAGGATAAACTAGAAGCATTTCCAATAAGATCAGGGGTGAAACAAGGATGCCAGTTATTACCACTACTATTCAATACCATACTAGAAATGTTAACTTCAGCAATATGAGAAGAAAAAGAAATTGAAGAAATTAAAATTTAGAAGGAAGAAACAACATTTTTGCTCTTTGCAGATGACATGATGGTATACTTAGAGGGTCCTAAAAAAATCATCTAGGGGCAGATAGGTGGCACAGTGAATAGAACACTGGCTGTGGAGTCAGGAGGACCTGAGTTCAAATCTGCCTTCAGACCCTTATTAAGTACCTAACTGTGATGTTGGGCAAGTCACTTAAATCCATTGTCTTGCAAAAAACCTAAAAATAAAAAGAATATATAAAAAATCATCTAAAAAAACTACTGGAGGGGAGGCTAGGTGGTGCAGTGGATAGAGCATCAGCCTTGGAGTCAGGAGTACCTGAGTCCTTATCCCACCTCAGACACTTAATAATTACCTAGCCATGTGACCTTGAGCAAGCCACTCAAACCCCATTGCCTTGCAAAAAACCTAAAAAAACATGTTACAAAAAAACCTACTGGAAACAGTTAACATCATTAGCAAAGTAACAGGGTATAAAATAAACCCATATGTAAATTATCAACATTTCTATATATCATCAAAGGGATACAGCAGCAAGAGTTAGAAGGAGAAATCCCATTTAAAATAACATCACGCAACATAAACTACTTGGGAGTCTACCTGTCAGGGCAGATTCAGAAACTCTATGAAAACAACTATAAAACACTTTTCACACAAATAAAGTCACATCTACTCCAAATGATTGGGCAATTATCAATTGCTAATGAATGGGCTGAACTAATATCAAAATGACAATTCTACCTAATAAATTGCTTATTTAGTAGCATACCGATCAAACTTCCAAAACATTACTTTAGTGATGTAGAAAAAAATTGTAACAAAATTCATATGGAGGAATAAAAAGTCAAGAATATCAAGGGATTTAATGAAAAAAATTCAAAGGAATTTGGCTTAGCCTTATCAGTTCTAAAATTATATTATAAAGCATCAGTTATCAAAACTGTATGGTACTGGCTAAGAAATAGTGGTGGTGGATCAGTGGAATAGATTAGGTACAAAAGCAACTGCAGGAAATGAATCTGCTGTTGGATAATCCCAAAGAGTCTAGCTTCTGGGATAAGAATTCACTCTGATAAAAACTTCTGGGAAAACTGGAAGCTAGTGTAGCAGAAATTAGAATTAGAAGACATTTTACACCTTATACCAAGATAAGTTCAAAATGGGTACAGGATTTAGACAAAAAAGACAATATTATAAGCAAATTAGAAAAACAAGGAATAGTTTACCTGTTAGATCTATGGAAAGGGCAACAGTTTATGACCAAGGAAGTGATAGAGATCATTATAAAAAACAAATTGAGGGGTGGCTAGGTGGTATAGTGGATAAAGCACCGGCCTTGGAATCAGGAGTACCTGGGTTCAAATCCCATCTCAGACACTTAATAATTACCTAGCTGTGTGGCCTTGGGCAAGCCACTTAACCCCATTTGCCTTGCAAAAACCTAAAAAAAACCAAATTGGATATTTTTTAATACATTTAATTAAATAACTTTTACACAAACCAAACCATTCAAATTAAGATCCAAAGAAATGTAGCAAATTAGGAAACAATTTTTGCAACTAGTGTTTCTGAGAAAGGACTCATTTCTAAAATATATAGAGAACTGAGTCTAATATGTAAAAAACCAAGTCATTCCCCAATTCTCAAATGGTCAAAGGATATGCAAAGGCAATTTTCAGAAGAGGAAATCAAACTATTTATAGACATATGAGAAATTGCTCTAAATCACCACCAATTAGAAAAGTGCAAATCAAAGTGTCTCTGAGGTACCACCTCACATCTTTCAGATTTACCAGAAAGATAACAACTAAAGTTGGAGGGGATGTGGAAAATCTGGGACACTAATGCATTGTTGGTGAGACTGTGAACTGATCCAACCTCCTGGAGAACAATTTGAAATTATGCCCAAAGGGCAATAAAATGTGCATACC
Organism: Macrotis lagotis; assembly: GCF_037893015.1. Classification (NCBI taxonomy): domain Eukaryota; kingdom Metazoa; phylum Chordata; class Mammalia; order Peramelemorphia; family Peramelidae; genus Macrotis; species Macrotis lagotis. The sequence continues at coordinate 220,180,320 of NC_133658.1, read as the reverse complement.
TTTGATCCAGCAATACCACTAGTGGGTCTGTATCCTGAAGAGATCATAAAAAGGGGTAAAAATCCTATATGTACAAAAATATTTATAGCAGCTTGGATTGTTTCTAGTGGAAAAATTGGAAGTTGAGGGGTTGTTCATCAATTGGGGGATGGCTAAGCAAATTATTATATATATATATATATATACATACATATATTTGTGTATGTGTGAATGTGTGTGTGTGTGAGAGAGACAGAGAGAGACAGAGAGAGAGAGAGAGAGAGAGAGAGAGAGAGAGAAAGAGAGAAGAGATGGAGCTCTATTGTTCTATTAGAAATCAGTAGGGATGGGATTTCTTTTTTTTTTTTTTGCAAGGCAGTAGGATTAAGTGACTTGCCCAAGGTCACACAACTAGGTAATTCTTAATCCTCTGAGGTCAGTTTTGAATTCAGGTCCTCCTGACTCCAGGGCAAGGCTCTATTCACTGTGCCACCTAGCTTCCCTTAGTGATGGGATTTCAGAGAATCCTGGAAAGACTTGCATGAATTGATGCTAAGTGACAAAAGCAGAAACAAAGAACATTTTGTACACCCTAACAACATGGGGTGATATTCAAACTTAATGGACTTACTCACTCCATCAGTGTAGTAATCAGGGAAAATTTTAAGGGATCTGTGTTGTAGAATATCATCTATATCCAGAGAAAGAACAGTGGAGTTTAAACCAAGACCAAAGATTATTATCTTCAATTGTTAAAAAACATTGTCTTATCTATCACATTATTTTGTTATCTCTAATGATTTATTTCTTCCTTAAGGATGTGTTTTTTCTTTCAACACTTTCAATTTTGATATATGCATATCATGGAAACAAATATAAAGGCTATCCGACTACCTTCTGTTGGGGTAGGGAGGAGAGAAAGGAGGGAGGGGGCTAATTGTAAAATTCTAAACCTTGCAAAAATGATTGGTAGTAACTACTATTGTATATAATTGGGAAACAAATAAAATATTTATATTTAAAAAGCTAAAATTTCAATCATGGTATAAACAAAGTTAAAAATTCAAAAATCTTAATGAAGACAGTAAATTAAAATACAATTGTGCTTAAAGGAAGCATAATCAGTGAACCAATATCAATACAAATATAAGCAAGAGAAATCCTTAAGTTTGTAAAGTAAAAATTGATTAGACTGTAATTTCCCTACCACACACACACACACACACACACACACACACACACACACAGAGAGAGAGAGAGAGAGAGAGAGAGAGAGAGAGAGAAACATAGCAATAGGTAATAATACAAGGATAGGAAGAGACTTGCTGGAATGCTTAGGCTTTATGTAAGTTTTTTAATATCCTATGACTGTAATAAAGTTGCTAATTGTTTCCATCTTTCCAACTTTTTTTAGATGATTTTCTAGGATTTTCTAGGTTCTCTAGATTTTCTAGATTCTCATATCTGTGGAGTTTTGTTTCCTCAATATCAATACTAATTCCTTCAATTTCGTTTTCTTCCTTTTTTGCTAAAGATAATTTCTAATACAAAATTGAGTAATAGCGGTGATAATGAGCATCCTAGTATCACCCCTAATCTTACTGGTAATGCTTCTAGCTTATCCCCATTATAGGAATAATTGTTGATGGTTTTAGATAGATACTGCTTTTAATTTTAAGGAATATTACATTTATTCCTATGATTTCTAGTGCTGTTTTTTTTTTTTTTTTTTTTTTTTTTGCAAGGCAATGGGCTTAAGTGGCTTGCACAAGACCACACAGCTAGGTAATTATTAAGTGTCTGAGGCCAGATTTGAACTCAGGTACTCCTGACTTTAAGGCTGGTGCCCAGTGTGTGTATGTGTATGTGTGTTTGTATGTGTGGGGGTGCTGCCCCAGGTACTACATCAATAAATATGGTAACAGAGAACTGGCAGGGGTGATAGAAGTGAAAAAATTAAGGAAGGAAAGAAGAAATTCAGGAAAGGAAAAGGATGCTAATAGAGGGTCAGGTATTAAAGTGGTGAAATGAAAAACAGATGAACCACTGTGCAATGTTTTAAATTCATGAGAAATATTATAAAAGTCATACACTGTACTCTTCTTTATAGTGTGTTATGTGTTCTGCTGCCCTCATGCTTCTTCTTTATTTTTTTTAACTTTTTTTATTAAAGATATTATTTGTTTTACAATTTTCCCCCAATTTTACTCCCCCCCCCCCACAGAAAGCAATCTGTCAGTCTTTACTTTGTTTCCATGTTGTACATTGATCCAAATTGAGTGTGATGAGAGAGAAATCATATCCTTAAGGAAGAGACAAGAAGTCTAAAGAGGTAACAAGATCAGACAATAAGATATCTGTTTTTTTTTTCTAAATTAAAGGGAATAGTCCTTGAACTTTGTTCAAACTCCACAGCTCCTTTGGCACTCTCCTTTGCAGACAGCCCAAAATTGTTCCTGATTGTTGCACTGATGGAATGAGCAAGTCATTCAAGGTTGATCTTCACTCCCATGTTGCTGTTAGGGTGTACAGTGTTTTTCTGGTTCTGCTCATCTCACTCAGCATCAGTTCATGCAAATCCCTCCAAGGCTTCCCTGAAATCCCTTCCCTCCTGGTTTCTAATAGAACAATAGTATTCCATGATATACATATACCCCAGTTTGCTAAGCCATTCCCCAATTGAAGAACATTTATTGGATTTCCAATTCTTTGCCACTACAAACAAGGCTGCTATAAATATTTTTTGTACAAGTGATGTTTTTGCCCTTTTTCATCATCTCTCCAGGGTATAGACCCAGTAGTGGTATTGATGGGTCAAAGGGTATGTACATTTTTCTTGCCCTTTGGGCGTAGTTCCAAATAGCTCTCCAGAAAGGTTGGATGAGTTCACAGCTCCACAAACAATGTAATAGTGTCCCAGGTTTCCCACAACCCTTCCAACAATGATCATTATCCTTTCTAGTCATACTGGCCAATCTGAGAGGTATAAGGTGGTACCTCAGAGAATCTTTAATTTGCATTTCTCTAATAATTAATGATTTAGAGCAATTTTTCATATGGCTATGGATTGCTTTGATCTCCTCATCTGTAAATTGCCTTTGCATATCCTTTGACCATTTGTCAATTGAGGAATGGTTTTTTGTTTTAAAAACATGACTCAGTCCTCTGTATATTTTAGAAATGAGTCCTTTGTCAGAATCATTAGTTGTAAAGATTGTTTCCCAATTTACTACATTTCTTTTGATCTTGGTTACAGTGGTTTTATCTGTGCAAAAGCTTTTAAATTTAATGTAATCGAAATCATCTAGGTGGTTTTTGGTGATGTTCTCCAACTCTTCCTTAGTCATAAACTGCTCCCCTTTCCATAGATCTGACAAGTAAACTAGTCCTTGATCTTCCAATTTGCTTATAGTATTGTTTTTTTATGTCTAAGTCCTGTAACCATTTGGATCTTATCTTGGTAAAGGGTGTGAGGTGTTGGTCTAATCTAAGTTTCTTCCATACTAACTTCCAGTTATCCCAGCAGTTTTTATCAAAGAGGGAGTTTTTATCCCAATAGCTGGACTCTTTGGGTTTATCAAACAGCAGGTTACTATAATCATCTCCTGCTTTTGCACCTAGTCTATTCCACTGATCCACCACTCTATTTCTTAGCCAGTACCAAACAGTTTTGATGACTGATGCTTTATAATATAATTTTAGATCAGGTAGGGCTAAGTCACTTTCTTTTGAACTTTTTTTTTCATTAAGCTCCTGGAAATTCTTGACTTTTTATTTCTCCATATGAATTTACTTACATTTTTTCCTAACTCATTAAAGTAATTTTTGGGAATTTTGATTGGTAGGGCACTAAACAGGTAGTTTAGTATTAGTAGAATTGTCATTTTTATTATATTAGCTCTATCTATCCATGAGCAGTTGATATTTGCCCAATTATTTAAATCCTAATTTAATTTGTGTGAGAAGTGTTTTATAATTGTTTTCAAAAAGTTTCTGAGTCTGTCTTGGCAAATAGAATCCCAGGTATTTTATATTGTCTGAGGTTACTTTGAATGGGATTTCTCTTTCTAGCTCTTCCTGCTGTATCTTGCTAGACATGTATATAGAAAAGATTTATGAGGGTTTATTTGATAACCAGCAACTTTGCTAAAATTGCTAATTGTTTCCAGTAGTTTTTTGGATGATTTCTTGGGATTCTCTAGGTAGACCATCATGTCATCTACAAAGAGTGAGAATTTTGTCTCTTCCTTCCCAAATCTAATTCCTTCAACTTCTTTTTCTTCTCTAATTGCTGAAGCTAACATTTCTAATACAATATTGAACAGTAGTGGTGATAATGGGCACCCTTGTTTCACCCCTGATCTTACTGGGAATGCCTCTAGCCTCTCCCCATTGAATATAATGCTTGTTGATGGTTTCAGATAGATACTGCTCATTATTCTAAGGAACAGTACATTTATTCCTACACTCTCTAGTGTTTTTAATAGGAATGGATGCTGTATTTTGTCAAAAGCATTTTCAGCATCTATTGATATGATCATATGATTTCTGATAGGTTTGTTGTTGATATGATTGAGTATACTAACAGTTTTCCTAATATTGAACCAACCTTGCATTCCTGGAATAAATCCTACTTGATCATAATGTATTATCCTAGTGATAACTTGTAATCATTTTGCTAAGGTTTTATTTAAGATTTTTGCACCTATTTTCATCAGGGAGATAGGTCTATAATTTTCTTTCTCTGTTTTAACTCTTCCTGGTTTAGGTAGCAGCAGCATATTGGTTTCATAGAAAGAGTTAGGCAGAGTTCCATCTTTCCCTATTTTCCCAAAGAGTTTATATAGAATTGGAACCAATTGTTCCTTAAATGTTTGGTAGAATTCACTTGTGAATCCATCAGGCCCTGGAGATTTTTTCTTGGAGAGTTCAATGATGGCTTCTTGAATTTCTTTTTCTGAGATAGGGTTGTTTAGGTATTTAATCTCCTCTTCATTTAACCTTGGCAACTTATATTTTTGTAAATATTCATCCATTTCACTTACATTATCAAATTTATTGGCATAGAGTTGGGCAAAATAATTTTGGATTATTAATTTAATTTCCTCTTCATTGGTGGTGAGTTCACCTTTTTCATTTATGATACTAGCAATTTGGTTTTCTTCTTTCTTTTTTAAATCAAATTGACCAGGGTTTTATCAGTTTTATTGTTTTTTTCATAATACCAACTTTTTGGCTTTATTTATTAATTCAATAGTTTTTGCTTTCGATTTTATTAATTTCTCCTTTAATTTTTAGAATTTCTAATTTCTTATTTAATTGGGGATTTTTTAATTTGTTCTTTCTCTAATTTTTTTAGTTGTACGTTTAGTTCATTGATTTCCTCTTTCTCCAATTTATTCATGTAAGCATTTAAAGCTATAATATATCCCCTGAGAGCCGCTTTGAATGAATCCCATAGGTTTTAGTATGTTGTTTCATTATTATCATTATCTAGGATAAAATGGTTAATTCTTTTTATATTTGTTTTTTGGTCCACTAATTCTTTAAAATGAGGTTATTCAGTTTCCAATTGGTTCTGGGTCTATATCTCCTTGGCCCAATATTGCATATGACTCTTATTGCATTGTGATCCGAGAAAGACGTATTCACTATTTCTGCCTTTCTGCAGTTGATCATTAGGTTTTTATGTCCTAGTACATGTTCAATTTTTGTATAAGTTCCATATACTGCAGAGAAAAAGATATATTCCTTTCCATCCCCATTCAGTTTCCTCCATAAGTCTACCATATCTAGTTTTTCTAATAATTTATTTACCTCCTTAATTTCTTTCTTTTTTATTTTATGATTCGATTTATCTAGATCTGAGAGTGGGAGGTTGAGGTCTCCCACTAGTAGAGTTTTGCTGTCTATGTTTTCCTTTAGTTCTTTCAGCTTCTCCTCTAAGAATTTGGATGCTGTCCCATTGGATGCATATATATTCAGTATTGAAATAACTTTATTGCCTATGGTACCTTTTAGGAGGATAAAGTTTCCTTCCTTATCTCTTTTAATGCTATCTATTTTTGCTGCTGCTTTGTCTGAGATAAGGATTGCTACCCCTGCTTTTTTTTTTACTTCAGCTGAGGCAAAATATATTTTGCTCCAACCTTTTACCTTTACTCTATGTGTATCTCTCTGCTTCAAATGAGTTTCTTGTAAGCAGCATATTGTTGGATTCTGGTTTTTAATCCACTCTGCTGGCTGATCCAGGGCTGATTCACCCTCTGCGCCCAGACTCACCTGCCTGAATTCATCCAGTGCTGCTGAGGGAGACAAATTCTGAGGTAGATGTTCTTTCTCCTGGCTTTTCTTTCTGGGTTTTGTGGGTCAGATTTCTTTTAAGAGGTTTGTTTCATATGATAGATGGGGAAAGATCAGGAAACTTTAGAACTGTGCCTGTCTTCTCTCCACCATCTTGGCCAGAAGTCCCTCATACTTCTAGATTTTAAAGTTGATTCTGGCAGTAGAGTATACATTGGCAAGGATCTGTTAATTCATAGGGAATTAATAAATTGTCATCCTGAGTCAGAAAGTAAGATCCTATCTGACAAATTTCCATTTTAGAAATCTGTTCTTGGCAAACCTTTGCCAGATTATATTAGTTCATAAAAGGTTGATTGACATTGTGGTGGTTACACCAATGTATACTGCTGGTTTCTCATGAAAGACCAAAATCAGACATGGGAATGAGTTAAAGGATTAGAGTGGATAAAATGTATTGGGAGTCAAAGTACATTGGCTTGAATATCAGTTCTTCCTTTTGCTACCTGTTTGACCTTGGGTATATTAAAATGAGATTAGATCATATGGCCTCTAAAATCTCTTCTGATATTAAATCTATATTTGTAACATGGAGTGATTCCATAAGAGCTAGCATTTATGCAGCATTTATACATAACTTATTTTATTTTATTTTTTTTTAGGATTTTTGCAAGGCAAATGGGGTTAAGTGGCTTGCCCAAGGCCATACAGCTAGGTAATTATTAAGTGTCTGAGACCGGATTTGAACTCAGGTACTCCTGACTCCAGGGCCGGTACTCTATCCACTGCAGCACCTAGCCTCCCCAATAACTTTCTTTAGACATTCACATTATTCTTTATAAATTTTACATTAACCTGGTGATATAGTTGCTTTCATCATTTCTCTCTAACAGATAGGGAAATTGAGACTTGGAGAAGTCAAGTGACTTATACCTTCCATTTTGAGGTTTCCAATCTCTTGATATGCTTGTCTTTTCTTCCGAAATGGATTGTAAATTCCCTTGAAGGCAGAAATTTTATTTCATGCCTCTTTTTACAGTCAGCTGCAGGGCAGAGAAGCTGCTCAAAAATATTGGTTGACTATGACAATAAATAGAGACTCTATGCACAAGTGCATAGGGCTTTTCTTTGTTATATGTCATTAGGGGATGGATGAAATAAAACTGACAATTGACTTCTGAGTTCTGGTGTTTGTGGTCAGAAAATCACTCTTTCATATGATTTTCCCTAACAAAGTCTTAAGGGTAATGTTAGAAACAATGGTTATGAATTTGGAACTTTAGGTTATGAATTTCCTTGGCATTTCTATGTATCATTTCCACCCAGGGGACATCCTGAACCTAGTTTGAGAAATTTTTGGTGGGACACTCAATTTATTGGTGTCTTTCTTATTATTATAAAATGGAGGCAGATGATGCTTTATGAATAATCATAGAGCAGATAATCCATGTGTCATTTTCCCCGAGTTAGGCAGGCTAACAATAAAGACTTTCTTAGCCAAATGAAAGAGAGAGAATAGAGGGAGGGAATGAAGACAAGAAGTGTAAAACTGTTGAGGGAAAGGAGGATGAGAAAGGGCGGGGAGGATAACTACATGAATTTGGTTCCTATATCAGCTATGTTCACAAAAAGTCATTCAGCTGCAAGATTATACATGCAAGGGGAAAAGGGCTGGGTCTGAGGTGTTATTAAAAGCATCCTGTTAGGGAGAAGAGTTGGAACTGAACCTGTTAAACTTGCTTCTTTAGCTTGGTAGACTCTTTCTAGTGCTTAGAGTTTATCTCTTGTTCAATTGTTCAGTCATATCTGACTCTTTATGACCCCATAGACTTTTTTCCCCCCATGGAGTTTTCTTGGCAATGATACTGCAGTGATTTATTTGACAGCTCTCCACTATGACCTATCCATCTTGGGGAATCCTGCAAAGCACAATTCTTAGTTTCATTGAGCTATGCAAGCCCCTCTGTTGTGACAGATTCATGATTCAAGAGTAGATTTTTGGTTTTGAGGATATGAAAATATTTTTATTTAGCTCTTTTTTGTAGTGGCAAAGACTTGGAAATTGAGGGAATGTTTATCAATTGGAAAATGACTGAATAAGTTGTGTCACATGATTGAGATGTAATGCTATTCTGCTATAAGAACTGATGAGGGTAATGACTTCAGAAAATGTGGGAAGACATATATGAACTGATATAAAGTGACATGAGCACAATGAGGAGATCATTATACATAGCTACTGCAATATTGAAATAATGATCAATTGTGACAGACTGATATAATATAATGTTTCAAGATATTTCCAAAGGATTCATGATAAAAAATGCACCTCCAGAGAAAGAAATGAAGAATTTTGTGTACAAATTGAAGTATGTTTTTTTCACTTTATTTTTCTTGCTGCCTTTCCTAAAAATATGACTAATATGGAAATGATATCTAGGTGGCATAGTAGATAAAGCATCAGGCCTTAAGTCAGAAAGATTCATCTTTGTTGAATTCAAATCCAGCCTCAAACATTTACTTTTATGGAACAAATTTGTCTAGGAACATCCTACATGTTTGCCTCAGTGAAAGATTCATAAAGGCTTGAACATATGGGACTTCAATTCACTTTCCCACGTAATAGAAAAAAATGGTTATTATATATCTATATCTATCTATCTATCTATCTATCTATCTATACCCTTAATGAGCCATTTTTCTTGATTTTCTCATTTATCTTGAAGCCAGGGCCTATTTCAATAAAATATGCTCCTTTTAAAGTCTTGTAGATCAAGTTTGTTTCAGTTTTGTATGAGGCAACCTAGTGGAGAGTCCTTTGAGATGGATAACTGTCCCATTGAACAAATCCTTCTAAAATCACTTGGCTCATCACACCATGTCCTGAGGAGAGGGAAACAATGAGCTGGTTGCTCACACAAAATTCCCTAGAGAGTGTCCTCTGAAGATAGAATTTTGCCAGGCTCAGGGATCTATGGGTGCTTGGACTCAGAAAGTCCTGTCAAGTCTTCTTAGATGCTTGAAGGAAATGGACTGAGAGAGGGAAAGCTTACTTGGTTTCAGTGAGGGTGGAGTCAGAGTATCTTTCACAAGCTATGCATCAAAGAAGAATTGAATTAGATTATTTGTCCATGTCTCTAAAAAATTAAGACTCAAGCCTTCTGAACCAAGCAATGACATTTTTTTAAAGGTTTTTGCAGGCAAATGGGGTTAAGTGGCTTGCCCAAGGCCACACAGCTAGGTAATTATTAAGTGTCTGAGACTGGATTTGAACATAGGTATTCCTGACTCCAAGGCCAGTGCTTTATCCACTACGCCACCTAGCCGCCCCAGCAATGACATTTATTAATGATAAGGGGGCTAGATTCCTTGCATGAGAAGTTAACAACTTAGTGAAACAAGGCATGGGTTTTTAAAGGGTCAGAAAGAATTGCTTTCAATAGGTTTGTTTCTGTGAGGGGACCATGTAGCCTTGGTGGAACTGCACATGTGGTTATCCAGAATGCATACAGAAAGGCCAAAAATAGGGAGGGCCATTAATGTATGATAATGATATTACTTTATCTTGGCTTCATCATAAATTCATCCAGAGTACAGCAAAGAAGCGCATTGCTCTAAGAAAAGCAAGCATTACTCTATGAAAAGTCCCTTCTGTGATTCACGGTCCAGGGTCTTGCAACATCCCAGTTGTCCTGTTTTCTTATTGACTGACCTAAACATGAGTTAGTTCAGGTGTGCTTGATATTCTATTCTAATGGGTACTATGGGGGAGGCAGGGAATTGAGGTTTTAGCATATTCCATCAAGTTTACAAATACATACACATGTACACACACACACACACACACACACACACACACACACAATAGCCATTTCTAGCGAAGGAGAAGAAAAGGAAGGGGGAAAGAAATTTACATAATAATTTAATGTATTTAAAAGATATAGTGAGTTGTTCATAATAGATTTTCAATTTCATGTGCAATATTTTTATTATACTATGTTATGGCAATGCTTTTTTATTCCATAAGTTAAAAATAAAAGAAATCGAGAAAAGAAATTGTATTGTTTCAAGCGTGAGATGATATGTATTGACATGGACTTTATCTAGTCTAAGCATTCTTCTTGACTGTCTTATTAGTCATTTTACTTTCTTCAAATAGAACATTGAGACTATCTTGTCTATTAGAATCCAAATGTAGGAATTTATCTGGTTCTGAGGTTTAGATCATTCTAGAACTATTTCCATACTGGTTCCATCTTCCATCTATTTGTCATTCTTCTGTCATTATGATTTTGCTGTTATATCATTTTGCTGTTATGATGACTTGCTCTTTTGTGTCTCATGCCAAACTTTGTAGACTTGTTCTCTCACTCAATCCAACCTAAATTTCTGTATTAGTCAATGTTACTCTTTATCCATCACCATCTTCCTTCAGACTGTTTTATAATAACTGATATGTTCTAAACCAGCATTACCCTTGGTTATCTTGCTGTTTCCCTTGGCAAAGAGATCAGATGTTTTCTAGTGAAGGCAATTTCTGGGGTCCTTTATGTTCCTGTGAGACTACTTTTTATTGATTAGGTTTTTGCAGAACATGGTAATAAGTAATTCATTTTAGTTTCCTCTTTTAAAGGCAGTATCATCTTGTTTGAAGACATAAGATCACAGATTTTGGAATTTGATGCAGTGTCTTCTCTCTGTGATCTCATTTGGGATTTCTTGGCAAAGATACTGGACTGATTCACCATTTTCTTCTCTAGCTCATTTTAGAGATGAGGAAACTGAGGTACAAGGGGCAAGTGACTTGCCAAGGGTCACACATCTAGTAAATGTCTGAGGACAACTTTGAACTAAAGAAGATGAAGTTTCCTGACTTCAATCCTGGCACTCTATCTACTGTGCCACCTATTTGAATGCTTTCTTCCAAAACAGAGATAGAGGGTGTTAGAAATAGTAAGTGACACATACCTCAGAAAGTGACTTTCTGTGGGATTTATATCACAATCAGCTTTCTGAGAGCAGTCTGAAACTCTAGTTAGTCTTGGTAAAAAATCAGCCTAAAAAAAAAGGATAAAAATGAAAAATCTTGCAGAAATAATGAATAAACTTGCATAAATGGGCATTGAGTTGTAAATTAACATGTGTGGGGTTTCTATGTGGCTTAGAAGCTTTGAGCTTCTTCAATTTCTCAAACCACAATTCTATTTTCCAATAAACTCTTCACTGTCTTCCCCTTATCTGCCTTTGCACTGAGGTCCCTATCTGTTACATTATACATTATCTTGTTTTTAAAAAGCTCATCATGTATTCCTTATCTTTGTTCTTTGCCAAAGTTATTGATATCTACGCAGACCATTACATATATGTCTAGTTTTGGGTTTATGCTTACCATGGGAGATCAGATGATTAATGATCCAACGAATGCTTTTTCCTGTCATTTTGGGTACATGGTTAATACAACTCTGCCACCTCTGTTTGATTTTTTTATATGAGTTGGATTAAATGATCACCATGAGAAGCCCTGAAGTATAATAGAGTTCTGAACTTGGATTCAGAGAGGTAGTTAGGAAGAATTATAGATTTCTTATATTCTTCTGTGACTTTCATTAAACTCAGCATTTAATAAAAAGAAACTTTTTGCTTAAAGAAGACAAAAAACAAGATGAAATGAAATCAGGGGATTCCAGGATTGGAATTTGGATTGGATTAAAAGGAGATTGTTATGGGGTTAAAACGGAGTCTAGGTGGCATGCTGGATACAACACTGGGCCTGGAGTCAGGAAGACCTGAATTCAAATTTGACCTCACATACTTAGACACATTTACTTTGAAAAAAATTAGAGTATACAAAGCAGGTCTGATCCACATTCTATTTTGTTGATTTTCAGAACTAGGGCCTTAATTAAGAGTGATGGCCAAGGACAGCTAGGTGGTGTAGTGGATAAAGTACCGGCCCTGGAGTCAGGGAGTACCTGGGTTCAAATCTGGTCTCAGACACTTAATAATTACCTAGCTGCATGGCCTTGGGCAAGCCACTTAACCCTGTTTGCCTTGCAAAAACCTAAAAAAAAAAAAAGAGTGATGGCCAAGGGGTGTTCATATTGGACCACTAAAAATGAAATTCTTAGACCTATGCAAGAGGAATCAGGGTGAGGAATCAAGAATAAAAGCTGGAGTTTCTAAGACAATCAGATACCATCAAAGTTCTGACTATAAATGATGTCTATTAGTGATCTAGAAGCTTTATTCCCATGACCCACTAGGCAGCTTTCAGGAAACCAGTCTTTGGGTTCTGGGGTGGGGGGAGAAATGGATGCCAGCCTGAGGGGAAAAGTTCATATTGATGATTAAACCATTTTGAGACATGTTTGGATTACATTGTGCTGTGGTCAATTTGCATTAGAAAATCACATACTAGCCCTTTGCCCAGTGATGAAGTAGCATCATGATGCTTAACTGATACACAGTATTCAGACCTTCACCAAAAGTCCCGTTTTTCTCTCAGGAAACATTTTGGAAAAGGTAGTGAGAAGGATGTCTTTGTACAACCTTCCCCTCACTATAATACACATAATGTGCATTTCATAAAAACATTCATTTGTTGTCATGGTCTTCTTTGATTGTGAAGGACAATAATAACAACAATTACTAGTTGTGTGACTCTACCTTAGTTCCTAAGCCAGTGAGTTGGGGCAGGAAATGGTAAATCAATCCAATATCTTTGTCAAGAAAACCCCAAATAGGATTATGAAGAGTTGGATACAACTGAACAACAAACGGGCTTAAGGCACAGAGGTCAGCATCTTAGGGTTAGATTTAATAGAAATAAAGCTATTATTTATTTATTTATTTTGAATTTTAGGATTTCCCCCCACCAATCTTGCTTCCCTCCCCCTCCCACAGAAAGCAGTCTATTAGTCTTTACATTGTTTGAAAGGTATGCATTGATCCAAGTTGAATGTGATGAGAGAAATCATATCCTTAAGGAAGAAAAATAAAGTATAAGAGACAGCAAAATTATATAATAAGATAATGGTTTTTAAAAGTTAAAGGTAACAGTCTTTGGTCTTTGTTCAAACTTCACAAATTTTTGCTCTGGATACAGATGGTATTCTCCATCACAGATACCCTAAAATTGTGCCTGATTGTTGCACAGATGGAATGAGAAAGTCCATTAAGGTTGTTCATCACCCCCATGTTGCTCTTAGGGTGTACAGTGTTCTTCTGGTTCTGCTCATCTCACTCAGCATCAGTTCATGTAAATCTCCCAGGCTTCCCTGAATTCCCATCCCTCCTGGTTTCTAATAGAACAATAGTGTTCCATCACATACAGATACCACAATTAATAGTAACACTGTTAAAGCAATAATCTAAATCATATCATGACTTTTATTTCTTATTTCTTAATGAAAGTATCTTCATAGTCTATGATTTATATAAAGAACCTTCTCATTGAACTGTGTATAGTTAAAAATTTTTATACCCTCTGAATAAATTAAACATCAAACAAAAGGGATGACTCAAGAAAAGTTACACAAATTTAGAAGATTTAGAAGATTAATTTAGGTATAAAAAACAGAAAAGACAATGGAAGTATATAAAGTGGAATCACAGAGGATCAATGGCTGTGTAGAAGTTTATGGAATATTTGGAGAAAAGGGGAAAATATTAATGGGTATTGATTATAATGAGTTCTTCAAGAAAGTTACATAAACACTTCAATTGTTTCTTTAGGGGGAATGATTTCTCTGGGGAAATATATAAACATTATTTTCTGTGCTCATACCCCTTTTCAGTAATATTAAAATCCTTGAAGCAGAATAACAAAAATAGCAGGTCAATGATCTGTTTTAGGCCTTAAAATCCCAACTCATGATACAATAGGTTTAACTGTGTTCCGAGTGTTAATCCTAAAAAGGCAAGAACAGGAATGGGGTGTCAAGAAAATAGGGCAGGTTCTATACCTGACAGCTTAAATCAGGAGGCAATGAGAAGGCATCACAATCCTGGAAAAAATGAAGGAGAAGAATAATAAGGATGACATTATTGCAACTACTTCGTGAAGAGAAAGGGGAAAATAAATCATCTAAAATAGAATAATGAGAATGTACAAAGAGCTCATTGGCCAAATATTGGGAAAAACAACAAAAGTGTTGCTTTTAAAAAAATACATAATGTTGGGAGCAAGAACTAATAAGTTGAAATCACCAGGTCCAGATCATTTGATTACTAAGCATCTATTATAGTCTATGCACTGGACTAAGTTAGAACTACAAAAACAATAATCAGTCTCTGCTCATGAGAAGATGAAAATTGAACATATCATATAAATCTGTAGAGGTGATTTTCCCCATTAATTTTTTTAAAGCCCTCCTCAACCTGGTCTAAACCAGACTCTTCTATTTTTCTCTTTTCCCCAACCATAACACCCTATGTCTTGTCACCTTGTTTTCATAATGACCACTCCCCATGACTGAGATGCACCCTCAGACTCAGAATCTCTCCCTTCCTTCAAGTACCAACCTTCCACCAAGAGTCTTTCCTAACTTCCAATCTCACTCCCTCCCCCCAACTATTGATGCCTTCCTACACCAACTACATTGCATTTAACTTTGCATGTGTTTGTATCTATTCTTTTTTAAATTTATGAATAAATTTTATCTTTTTCTTACTGGAATGTATTCTTCTTGTGATTAAGGACTATACCATTTTTGAAATTGTATCTCCACTGCCTGGGGGTACAAAGTGAGTGTGTAACAAATTTTTCTCAATTGATTATTTGATTACTGAATTTTTGTCAAGGCTCTTTGAAAATTATGGAAAATGGGAGTGGGACCAGAGGACTGGGCACATCAGCCCAATTTGAAAAAAGAGGAAGGATTGGCATTATTAAAACTATGTAATATTGAACTGAACAGGCTTCTGGAAAGTATTATATTTATTAAAGGTATGGTAATCTTTGATAATTTAGAAAGGAGGGAGCTACAACCCAGTTTCATTTCCTCAGGTCATATTGTAGTGTGTAGTTTTGGTCCCTGCATTGAATGGTCCTGTATTCCATTTGACCACTTCTGTGTATGTATGATAGATTTTCTTCCTTCTTTGATCTTTAGTTTTAATCCCTGACTGTCAATCTATCCACTCTTACTGCTGCCCTTCTTCTAATAGTCTGCAGAAAGGGAAGAAGATAACCAAACTGCAAATTGTTGAAGTCCTTAATAAGAACAGAGAACTTCTCCAGTGGAATTAGTGGCATGGATTATGATTTTTACATTGGTTTTTAGAGGATCAGTTTTTCACATCAGGAGTACACAGCAGGGGTATGAGATTGGCTAAGCAGGTCCCAGGTATTTTGCCTGGGACAAGGTCTAAGCAGCTTCTAGCAGATGTGGGTCTAGTGAGGCAGAGGAGAAGTTGAATATGGAGTACAAGGTTGAATGTTGGGACAAACTACTGAGCAAAAAAATAATCTAAAAAGTTAGAAAAGAAGAATAAAGAGGGGGGAGGGAAGGAACTGTAAAAGAGAAGTTTGTAAACAATGATATACTCCTCCTTCCCTCCAAAGTATTAATAAAACAATTAAAAACTTACAGAAAATAAAAAATTCAAAAGGGAATACCAATGATCATTGTAATAAATATTTAAATATAATAAATATTTAAAACCCCAATTAAACTGAATAGGGCTAATAGCTTTTATGTTATTAAAGCTTAAAACTGTACCAAGCCTTTTAGTTGACATGGGCCTAGAGTCAGGAAGACTCATCTTCCTGAATTCAAATCTAGCCTCAAACACTTATTAACGACTTAGTCACTTAGCCCTTTTTGCTTCAGTTTCCCCATCTGTAAAATGAACTGGAGAAGGAAATGGCAAACTACTCCAGTATCTTTGCCAAGAAATGGGGTCACAAAGAGTTGGACATGACTGAAAGACAATTCAACAACAGGAACATTTTTGAAGAGTAGAAAATGTTTTTTGATCTTGTATGTAACAGGTTTGAGGGTTCCTATACAGTCCTCCTTTCTGATCATTGTATACTGAAATGGTTGCTTTTCAGTATTAAGTACATAATAAAAACTCTCTACAGACTACTTTTCTGCTCTTGTCCTGGTGGCCTTCTTCTAGAAATATTTCCACCTCGGTAGTCTCTTTCTCTGATTGGTGAACTAATTCCTCCCCCAAAATTCTATTTTGGGGAGTATACAAACTTGTCATGCTCACTCTTAACCCAACTCAACTACTAGTAATCTCCAGATTACTTTTCTAGTTTTGCCTCAGGGGCCTTCTCATACTATAATTGCCTTGGTTGGAGAGTTTTTCCCTTAGACCCTTAGCTTCAGAAAGTATTCAGACCATCCATCCATCCATGCTCACTCTCATTCTGGCTCATTCCTGACTTTTCCAATGATTATTTTTCTGTTTCTGGTGACATAGTGAGGAGGTTTAGTGACTTGCCCAAGGTCATCCAGCTAGTATCAAATGTCTGAGGCTGAATCTGAACACAAGTCCTCCTGACTCCATGGCCTGGTGCTCTATCTGTTTAGCTGCCCCCTCCATTGATTACTTTTCTACTTTCTTTTCTCCCCATAGGGACCTCCCTCTAGCTTTTCATTTCTCTTTTATTATCTTTCCCCTTTAGAATGTAAGCCCTGTGAGGCCAGGAATTGTCTTTCTGCTTATATTCATATTTTCAGAATTTAGCATTGTGACAAGCTCATTTTTATCTAATCTTTAAGAAAAGCAATATATATATATATATACATATACATATGGTATATATGTTTTTAAAAAAGAACAAATGAGGAAACCAACTTAAGTGTGGGGAGTAGGAGGAAGCAAGGACAGGAAGGAGAACATTGTGGCTAGAGGAAGAGTTCAAATGTCAATATGGCTTTGCTTTTATTCAATTGTTTTCCACTTCCTCTGTGTCCTTGAATGATTTCCTTTGTTTAAACACTCTACAGCTGTGATAGAGTTTGCAATATTTAAACCAAGTAGCATCTCTTAGGATTATTGTGAGAAAAGAACTTTGCAAACTTTGAAGCACTAGCAGGATGAGCTGTTAGTAGCATATCAGGCTGAGGAGACATAGTACCTGGCAGACATTAGGCCTTTAATAAATACTAGTTGACATTACTGACTACAGAGAATAACATTCCATCTGAGGAAGTGAATTAAAGTTGTTTCCCCTGATAGAATGTAAGTACTTTGAAAGCTGGGGTTAATTTATCTTTGTATGACTAATACTTGGAATAATTCTAAGATTTAAGAAATGTTTTCTGACTGACTAATATTGTAAAGATGAACATTTGGGTCTGGTTTAAGGAAAAACCTCCTAATAGAGTTATTTGGAAGCAGAATGGGTTTCCTCTGAAGATAGTGGTATTCCCCATCACTAGTGGTAGCAGGATCCCTGTCACTGGAGGTAGTGAGATTCCCATCAATGGAGGTAGTTATCTGGAAGTTTTCAATCAAATGTAGAAAGCAACTTACCTTATGTTTTAGAAGTAATTATCTTTCAAACCCACAAAAGACCCCAACCATCACTCCCAAATAGACATAGAAAATGTATTACACTAATTATTGATCTAGAATTTGATGGGAAAAAAGTTTCCATACTGACCTAATCAGAGGGGGAAATTCGGAGAAGTTTGTGGGCACTAGACTAAAGAAAGGGAAAAAAATACTTCCATTTTTTTATGGGAAATGATATATATATATATCCCCTGTGAGGCCTCTCACCATTAGGGTGATAGGGTTTAATTAGAATGTCTGGAACTGATTCTATTACTTCTTGACCATCTCAAAAAAAAACAGAATGGAAAAAGAGAAGAAGAGGAAAGCACTGATGGTGGAGGGAAGGGAAGATTAGGAGGTATATCCATATTTGAGCTGGACTATATGTCTGTGTAAATAAGGAGGAAGTGTGTGTGGGGGGAATAAAAACAAGCTCTACTATTATCTGAACTGATCAAAGGAGGGAAAAATGTATGTTCAGTATAGAAATATATTTCATTAAACAGAGAATTGGAGGGAAAAGAGAGAAGGAAGGGGAGAAATTTGAGAAGGTAGATTAAGGGAGGGATTCTAAGTAAAATATACAAATATTTATAGGTCTTTCATCAATGAATTGTAATCTGAGAGGGTGCCTATAGATTGAGAGTGATTGAACAAGTGATGATTTATAGATGTGATGGGATATTATTGTCCTGTAAGAAATGATTTAAATTTAAATGTTTATTTTGTTGTGTATTTGAAAGGAATAGTGAGTTGTGCATAGTAAATTTGTAGTTTCATGTACAATCATTTTTTTATTGTACTATGGAATGGAAATGCTTATTTTATTCCACAAATTACAAATAGAATTTAAAAAAAGAAATGAAGAAGGTGATAATATCAAGAAACTTAAAAAGACTAATATGAACTTATGTAGGGACAAGTAGACAGAACCAGGAGAACACTTTATTTAATGACTATAATACTGTAAAGACAAACAACTTTAAAAAACTTAAGAATTCTCATCAGAATGACAATACATGATTTTAGAAGACTCCTGATGTCTACTTTCTGATATGAGAGGAAAAAGACAGTGAAGAATGAGACATGTACATACATATTTATATTTTTCTATTAACATGATCAATGTAGAAATTTATTTCACTTGACTTTATGTTTGTAAAAGGAGTTTTATTTTTCTTTCATTTTTCAATTGGGTGTGAGGTAGATTAAGAAGGAAAAAAAGTGGATTTTTGCTGATTAAAAATATTTACTTTAAAAAATAAGGGGAATCAACTTTTTTCCAGTTTTAAGATATTTTTAGTTTAAAAGTCATCCTAACAAACCTTCTAGCTCCCACAGGAACCATAATTTCTTTATGATCAAGGCAGCTTGGGCCCTTCAGTGCATGGTCGACTGTCCCTATAGCCAACTATCCCATTAAATACCTGCATCACTGAAGAAATTATGGTCAGTCAACTCATTTTGAAATCTCTTCTCATTCCTAACTCCAACAAATTCATTGTTTAAAGCTTCATGTATGTCTTATTTGATTGGTCTCTATCTTTGTATAATACCATGCTCTATGACTCCTGTACCTAGCTCTCAGATCAGCTTGGACCATACTCTTTATAAACTCTTATTTGCATTCTGATTACAATATTTAATGCACTGTGTGATGAACTGGGAAAGAACTAGCTACTGCAATCAAAAGAATGATTCCCCACAATTCCAAAGGAACTATGATGAAATATGCTCTCCACCTCCAGAAAGAGACCTAATGAACTCTGAGTGCTGATTGAAGCATACATTTTTCATTTTATTTTTTTTGCTTCTCTCCCTTCCTTCATTTCTTACCTCCCTGATTTCTTCCTTCCTTCCTTCCTTCCTTCCTTCCTTCCTTCTTCCTTCCTTCTTTCCTTCCTATCATAGCTAATATAGAAATATGTTTTGTATAACTTCACATCTATAATGGAAGAGGGATTAGAGGGAGGGAAAGAATTCAGAATGCAAAAGTAAAAAAACAAAGAATTGTAAAAATAAATTAACTTAAATTTTTTTAAAAAATTACCCCATCATGTAAAAGAAACTCATGTAGTACTGTGGAAAAAGTTGGATGCTGAGACAGAGGAACTGATTTGAATCCAGATTGTGTCATTTGCTCCTAGTGTGATCCTAGACAAATCTCGAACTCCCTCTGGGTCTCAGTATTACATTTTCCCCAAGCTCATCAGCTTCAGTTATCCTGACTATGTATTTCAATCAATTAATTAACAAGAATTTATTAATCTTTCTACTGTACTATATTTTATTATAATTTTATATATTTATTATAATTATAATCTATAATTATTATTATATTTATTATAATCTATATACTTTTTTACCATGAAGCAGTAGGTGGCATAGAGACTTGGATCTGAAATTAAGATCTGAGTTAAATCTGATGTTGAATATTTGCTAGCTGGGTAACTGTAGGCAAATCATTTTATTTCTATCTGTCTCAGTTTCCTCATCTGTGAAATAGGAATAATCATAGTGCACGTGCACACACACATTAACATATATACACATACACACAAATACACCTTAATTATAAATACATTTATATAAAGACTAGTCACAAATTAAGGGCATAATGATCAATAAATATTTCATCTGCTTCCCAAACTTTGTCCTGTTAGATATGGAAGTCTAAAATACTTTATTTTATGTAACTAAAAATTAGATGATAAATTATAGAGAAAGTATTAATATACACTGAAAATGGGTATTCCCTCACCTGGGTATTCTCTTTATTAATGATATCACAGATCCATTTCTTATATCTCTTCTAATTAGGAGCAGTGAAAGAATGGAAGCATTTCCTAAAATCTCAGTTTTTCATTTGGGAAAGTACAACCAACTGCCTGATAATGGACTGATACTTTTAAAATTTGAACTTGAGGAAATTAAAATGTACATTATGTAAAATGTGAGTTAGAACAGAAATTTTGAATATTGTCCTACAGACAAGGCACTAATGTCACATTTTATTTTGCTTTTAAGTATATAAAAACAGTAATAAAGGAATGTTTTCTTGAATGAAGAGAGAAAATCATCATTGGCTTCCTTCCCTTGGTAATTCTAGCCCAAGGGAGTGCAACAATTTATAATGTCTTGTTTGTTTTTTAATCTATTTAATTTATTTTTTATAAATGCTACTATCTTTAGGGAGTACATTTTGAAAGTAGAATAGCTGCAGGAGTTCTATATTATGGTTGGGTCTGGATTATGTGAATAATCTGTGATTTCATCAGCTTCTTCTGCTGTAGCAAGACACAATAACCCATTTAAGATTTAGTATATTGATCTTAGGAAAAACTGAGTCCAAGTCTTCCTGGCTCCAAGCCCAGCAATCCATTCAGTATGCCATTCTCTTTCCATACTTGAACATCTTCACCTGATCTTTTTTTTTAAGGTTTTTGCAAGGCAATGGGGTTAAGTGGTTTGCCCAAGGCCATACAGCTAGGTAATTATTAAATGTCTGAGACCGGATTTGAACTCAGGTACTCTTGACTCCAGGGCCAGTGCTCTATCCACTGCACCACCTAGCGGCCCCATCTTCATCTGATCTTAAAGCTGAAAAAGATATTAGTGGTCATCTAGTCCAATGCATATCTAGCTCTGCTTTTTAAAAAATCCCAGAAAAGTGGTGTAAAAGAACAACTATTTTCCTCTAAAATAAAAATGTTCCCTATTTCCTGCTACCCTTTGGATTAATTGGTTCTCACTGATGTATCACTAGGTTTGTTAATTCACTGCAGCTATTTAAGCACTCTTGTTATCCTTACTCCCCCATGAATCTGATCCCCAGCATCTGGTCTAAGTTTCTATTTATTATAGACATAATTAATATTGAGTCCTGGCCCAATGATTATAATCTAAATGTTCATGAACACCACTCTGGAAATTTAAGCCTCAGTCCTTTGGGAGAGAAAACCTGAAAGAAATGAGGCAGTGGACTTCCAGATATTGGAATGCTAATAAAAATTAATAGCAATTGCGTTGCATGCCTTCAGACTGTTACTACTAATTGCTAACTGATAAATCACTTCAACAAATGTGCTGGCTTATGGAATTGGAAGTCAGATTGCAAGGGAATTAAAAAGTGAATTTGGGGACAACTAGATGGTGCAGTAGATAGAACACTGGCCCTGGAGTCAGGAGAACCTGAGTTCAAATTTGACCTCAGTTACTTGATACTTTCTAGTTGTGTAACCCCATTGCCTTGCAAAAACAGAAAAAAGAGTGAATACAGAGAAAACGGAAAAAAAGAAGACAAATAGAGAGAAAATAGATTAAAAGAATAGCAGGGTCTAGAGTAATTTTTTAAAGGATGAGTGTGACCTGGGCATGTTTTTAGCAAGAATTAGAAGAAAGGAGATATTTCAGATGGGCAAAGGGTTATTATTGTGCTGCTAATCTGAAAAGGAGATAGTGGGAGAGAGGGTCAAGGGCTAAAGAGGGGGTTAAGCCTTGATAAGAAGGATCTCTTCATAAAAAAACTAGAGAAAAGGAGAAAGAATAGAAAGGTTTTAAAGTCATAGAGATTAGAGGGAGGGGAAAATATAGTTCATGTGAATATAGTTCATGTTTTTTATAGCAAAGTATGAATTGAGATCCTCTAATTGGAAGTTTGAGACAGCAGAGAAAATTTGGAACAATTACTGAGTCATATGTGATACAGGGTCAACTAAGGAAGAAAAAAAAAGTACTGCCTTATGGGGGATGGAGTCACTATTGAAAGTGGACCACATAAATTTGTACTAGATCCAGTAAGTTCAATTATATAACTTTCTGCTGTAGAGTTTAGCAGTATTTATTATAATAGGAGTTGAATCAGATGGTGGGAATATTAGAGAATGGTGTTTGACAAGGTCTAAATAAAGATAGGACAAAGAAACCAAGAATTTGAATGTATAAAACAGTGTAAAGTTGAATTAATAAATTATTATTATCATTATTATTATTATTATTGTTATCATCATCATCATCATCAACTATCATTATTGAGGTGAGAGAAAAACCAGTATCTGGGAGGGGGGTCCTTAGTAGAAAAACCCCAATCATGCTTTCATTTTGCTTTTCCCCCAAGCCTTCCTTTTCCCCCTCCTGACCCAGTCCACCCAGATGAGCGGAGGCAAATGAGAAGATGCAACATGGCTATTCATGAGCTGGAGTCACCAACTATTTGTCTTTTGGTGAGATAAAAGTTTACTAAGCCTTACCATCTGTCTTGCCATTGCAGCCTAAGGTATTTGATCAGTAGTGGGCTTGGTTATGTCAGTACATCACTGAAGAATTAACAAAAGTATGCTTTAGGAGCTAAGCATATCCCCAACTTCCTTGTCTGAATATAAAAATAAGTTGTTGAGAAGGGCAGGGTGTACTGACTTACATGGTCTTCAGACATCTTCACATCTTTCAAGTTGGAGGGGACTTTACTTCATTTAGTTGTCCCTTTTGTGATAAGGGAAGTAGGGGCTAATTATCTCTGGAAGACAGATCTTTGTTGCCTTTTAAGGAAATATAATTCCTCTTTTGAAGGAATGAAGAACCTAAGTATATAATAGTCTTATCACATTGTGGGGGCTATTACCTAATCTTCTGAAGCCTTTGAAAGGCTGTTGAACCTGATCAAATGCCCTTAAATAGGATTCATTAATATACACTGATTCCTCTAAGTAAAGTAAAAACTTCTTGAGGGCAGGATTGTATTGTTTTTATCTATTTGTTCCTGCGGCACTTAGCATTATGCCAAAATATCTATATTGCTTGATTTGGAGATTTCTCAGTGAGGCCACTGACAAAAAATGGCTCCATATGCAATAAAATATTTAAGGTCTCACTTTTGATGGCAAAGAACTGGAAACAAAGTATATACACATAAATTGAGGAATATCTATTTGCTTTTCTAAAAGAAACCACAAACAGGATGAATGTGGTGAGGCATGGAAAGACTTCAATGAACTGATGCAAAGAGCTGAGACAGCAATACTCAAAATGGTTACAATAAGGAAAATAGAACAGGCACAAAGCAACTGACACAGAATGCTGTGAAATTATAAGAAAGCAATTCCCCTGCTCCCTCCCAGAGGGAGTGATCTACTGGTATGGAACACTGTATTTTATATCATATTTTTCAATAAATTGAGTGCTTTTCCTCTTTAAAAAAAATTCTTTTTATAAGTTTACCTAAATGGGAGAGGGGAAGTGATACAGGTAGAAGTGTAGACTATGTCAAAACAGAATAAATCAACAAGGATCTTTTTTTTAATCAGTCAAATGAAATATATTGCCATATAAACAA
Source organism: Macrotis lagotis (assembly GCF_037893015.1). Classification (NCBI taxonomy): domain Eukaryota; kingdom Metazoa; phylum Chordata; class Mammalia; order Peramelemorphia; family Peramelidae; genus Macrotis; species Macrotis lagotis. The sequence goes on along the minus strand of NC_133658.1, from coordinate 220,156,190 downwards.
CTTTTGAAATAATCTAGTTTCCCAAGACTTCAGGGAAAAGGTAGTTCATCTCTTTTTCTTTTACCCAGAACTAAGATTGGTCATTATAGTTACAATGCTTCTATTCATTTCTTCTCTTTGTTTATATTATTGTAATCTTTGTTTTCCCTCTGTTTACTTCCTTCTGCCTACTGCACTAGGTAATTCATTATAAACTTTCCTAAGATCCTTTGAATTCTCATATTTACTATTTCTTAAGACATGACATACAATTATATCCATTGACATAATTTTGTCATTCATCAAATGATGGGCACTTATTTTGGGGGATATTCTTAACTGTAGGATTTGGGTTAAAGGATATAGATAACTTGGTCCTTTTTCTTACAAAATTATGACCCCCTTTTCTAGTGATTTGTCAAACCACTGAAATTTGTGGTGATGCTATTCTATTAGACCATAATTCGGATACTTGAATTAAAACAACCCTAAAATGTTTGGTACAATTACCTCCAAATCTGGTTTATGAATGATTATCTTTGTATATATTCTAGGAGTGTTGAGTCTCCCAGATAACAGACCACGGACAGATAATACCTGAAGGTATATAGGGCATCTTTTTCTGTTATTCACTCTAGTATAGAGTGAGCATTCAATAAATATTTTTAATTTCCTGGTGAGTACTTTTCCTGGAGTTTGGAAGAGCAGCTGTTGCTATTGATAGAGTTCCAGCACCATAGCTCAACTTCAGAATGTCCTCGTGTCATACAAAACAATACATAATTTTTATGTCCTTATATCTAACCCCCATCTCCATGCCATATCTCATCTGTGGCAGCCCTGGAAACTATATCTTGTGGCATAACATCATGAAAAATTCATTCATAAAGTAATTTGATGGTGATGAAATCATAACCTCCATGATGAGATAGAGGTAGTCCAATGGGTAAAATTCTCTTTTCCTGGATTTTTGACAAGATATTTTAGCTAGACATAAATGAAACATAAAATTATTGAAAGAAATATATCATTAGTATCCAGTCCAAGGTTAGTTGATTGGTACATTGGAGAAGGCATTGATGAACATTCTTAGGTTGCATCTACATTACTAAGTGGGGCAGCTAGGTGACACAGTGGATAGAGTACCTGGTTTAAAGTCATGGAGATCTAAGTTTGAATCTGGTCTTAGAAACTTGGTAGTTGAGTAACCCTAGACAAATCATTTAACTCTGTTTGCCTCAATTTTTCATCTATAAAATGAACTAGAGAAGAAAATGACAAACCATTCCAATATTTTTGCCAAGAAAACCCCAAATGGAGTAACAAAGAGTCAGTCACAACTGAATAGCAACACATTAAGTGATGAGATAAGCTCTAGGATAAAGTATAAAGTCCTCAATTTGACATTTATAAACTCCTACACAACTAAGATCTAGCCAATCTTTCTAGGCTTCTTATACATTACTTTAACAAGCATTCTGATTGATAGAGTGGATAGAACTCTGGATTTGGAGATAGTGAAAACAGGATTCAAACCCTACCTCAGATAATAAACAACCCTGAGCAAATAATTTTCCCTGATGGAGATGATTAGACTTAATAACTTTTAAGGTCCCTCTCAGTTAAAGAGCCTATAGCCTCTTCCTACATTCTATGTTCCAGTCAAGCTAATCTACCTGCTGTTTCACATAAACAATGTTCTGGATCTTGTTTCCATGTTTTTGCATAGGCTGTTTCCCATTCCTGGAATGCTTTCCTTCTTCACCTTTACTTTTTAGAATCATTAGCTACATTCAAAACACTCAAGTGCCATTTCCTAATGAGACCTTTCCTGATCCCTCTGGCTATAGGTGTCCCTTATTCTATATTTACCTTATATAATCTGCATTTTCTCATATGTGTGTGCCATTTCTACTGAAAGAACCCCTGCTCCTTGAAAACAGAGCTTTTTAGTTTTTGTCTTTGCATCTCCACAATCTACTACATGAATGCTTATGGATTGTCTCATTTGTCCTAATTGTCTGACTTCACTGCCAAGATCACAGAATAGGATGGAAAAAAACCTAGATTTGGAGGCAGAACATCTTGGAGGCAATGTGATATAATGGGGGAAACAACAGATTGAGAGTCTGAGAACCAGGGTTAAATCTCTGTCTCTGTGCACCTTTGAGTCTCTGGGCTTCTGTTTCTTCATCTGTAAATGGGTGGTTTAACTAAGTGATTTTCTTTATTCTGGGAGTACACCGCCTTAATCATTCTCTCTAATTCTACAATCTTTGACCTCTCTTCATCCCAGCCACCTACAAATATGTCAAAGTCTTTCCCATATTTAAAAAAGCTTTCCCTTGATTTTGCCATCCCCTCAAATTGGCATCATATAATCTTCTCTTTTTTACAGTCAAATTCCTCTACATTTTGTTTCCTTTGTTCACCTCCCACTCACCTCTCATCCCTTGAGAACTATTCTCTACTATGGTCTGAAACCATAGCTTCTGTTCAAGGAAGCAATTTCAGAATAACTATTATATCCAATGCCCTTTTCTCTGTGTTTATTCTTTTGCCCTCTCTGAAATTTTTGATATTGCTGAACTCTGAATTCCTCTTGGCTAGTGTCTATTTCCTTGTTTCCATAAAATCACTCTCTCTTGGTTTACCTGTTCCTGATATGATTGTATCTTTTCAGGTTCCTTTGAGGGACCATAATTTTTTTTTAAGTCTGGGAATCCCAGAGGTTTACTGGGGCCAGGTCAAAACCTCTCCCGTTGTTATATATTCAGGGTGAGACTTTATACATTGGAAATTGGCAAATGCTGTAAATCAGTGCTTGATTATTTTTTTGATTTTCTAAACATAAGAAAGTGAGGGAGAAAATCAATAATTCAGATTTAATAATAATAATGCAGATTAATTCAGGGGTCATCTCCCTTTCCTCATATCCCCGTTAGTAGCTCTCTCTCTTCCTCTTGAAATTAATTTTTATGTGGTTCACATTTATTTATGTGTATACCTGTTATTTATCCCATTCTCTGTCTCCTTTCCTCAGGAGAATGGGGAGTTCACTGAGGGTATCTATTGTTTTGTTTTTGCCTTTGTATCCCTAGCAAGAGTTTTAAACTATTTTGTGTTTTAATATATTCAAAATAAAATACTTAAGATTAAATATGTGATATTGCAAAAGAAACCAATTGTGTTGAAATATAATTCAAATATAAATCAAATATAAATATAAATCAAAATTTAAAAGTTTACAAACCCAAAGTTAAGAATCTCTACCTGAAATTTCACTAGGGGGGAGGCTAGGTGTTGCAGTGCATAGAGCACTGGCCCTGGAGTCAGGCATACCTAAGTTCAAATCTGGCCTCAGACACATAATAATTACCTAGCTGTGTGTCCTTGGGCAAGTCACTTAACCCCATTGACCTTGCAAAAAAAAAAACCAAACAACTGAAATTTCACTAGAGGACTTCATATATTGTAGGCACTTACTGACTTGAATCAAACTCCAATCTAATATTTCCTCTAGGATTCCTTTCAGCTCTAAAATATATTAAATTAATACCAAAGCCTCTTGTGTTATAGGAAAGGAAACTGAGGCCTATAAAGATTAGTTCATCTGGGATCGAGTTTTATTTGTACAATTCATTTTCTGGTTAATGGTAGATGGGTGAATTCCTTTTTTTTTGCAAGTCAGTGGGGTTAGGTGACTTGCCCAAGGTCACAGCTGTAATTATGAAGTATCTGAGGTTACATTTGAACTCTGACCCTCCTGACTCCATCCACTGTGCCACCCAGATGCCCCAGATGGATAAGTTCTTTGAACTCCTAGCTTTAATTTCTGTGTAGTACATGTTCAGGGAAGATTAAAACCTCTGATATGAGAACTTCCAAGTCCTTTTTAGGTCAGCTTTCCACCTTTAGAGTCCACCTGATCTAACTAACTTTTATTTTTTGCTTCAACAAAATTGTAGCATGCATAGCAGTCACATCTTAGAAAAGCATTTTGGCAGATGGGCTAAATCATACTGTAGGTAACTAAGAAGTCACAAATCCTTCAGTGAGTTGGGGTGGGGTGGGGAGCATCTACCCTAAGAATGCAAAGACTTCTCATGGTAGAATAGGCTCATGAGAACAAATCATTTCCATGGCCATGAAGGCAGTGGAAGCAGATGCTGTGGAGCTCTTAGAGCTTAGTTGGACAAGTTTATCCTCCTACATCTCAATCCATCACCTTCTCTTGACTCAGTCTTGCCATTGGACTGTGATGACTCTGGAAGAGAGTGAAGTTGATGACTTTGTACAACTCTACCTCCCTTAAATCCAACTTATACAGAAACCAAAGAAATCACCCATACCATTTTAGCATTTTTACCCATTTCAAAGTATTGGGGTAACAGGCAAGTGATAAGCAACAGGTGTGCTGTTGTCCCAACCCTGCACACAAGTGACCCAGGTCATAGGGCCATTTCTTCACTGGAAAGAGCAGTGGGATTCAGCATCCTCCTGTGTGTCTGAGAAACCTTTTAAGGAATGCACTAACTTCTAGTTTGTCTACTTACCCAGCTCTAGTCTGATTACTACACAGATGGGAATTCCACCTGTGGTCAAAATACAAAAGCTATGTACAAATACTTCTGCAAAGAAGATTCCACCCATCATTGCCTCATGGAATATATGCATACTCATAGACTACACAAAATACAGTAAACCTGAAAGACAAATTGCTCTTATTGCAAGAGAATTCATCCGGTATCACATCCAAATAACAGTCCTGAGTGAAATAAGGCTGGCAAATGAAGGCCATCTTACTGAAGTTGAAACTGGATGTGTGTTTTTCTGTAGTGGCCACTATGAAGGAGAATACTGTGAGACTTGTGTAAGTTTTGCAATCAAAACTAATCTAGTCAACAAGTTTGTATGCCTACCAAAAGGAGTGAGCCCCCAAAACTCAGTTATTTCTTATTTTCTATTGGCAAGCAGAATATATCCTGAAATGAAACTCTTTAGAAAAATGACAACATAGAGATCACTTCTCTTTAAAAGCTAAATGTATCTCTCAGAGATTGCTTTCTTTTCATACAAGTAACAGATGGAATATAATCAGCAAAAGGCCAATTCAGTTCTTTAGGGTGTTCACTCATGATAATATGATTGTCATTTGTAAAATAATGCCAACCTACCATCATCAGTACTTATCCTTCCACCGTAAAGAATTCTGATGAAGTCAAAGAAAAATTTTATGAACACCTGTATACCCTTATCATCAATGTACCAAAAGAGAACATGTTTATAATTCTGGGTGATTTTAATACTAGTATAGGCTCAGACTACCAGAAATGGCAAGGAGTCTTAGGGAGGAATGGAGTTGGAAATGGCAACAACAACAATGGCAACATGTGCAGATCATTATCTTCTCATCATCAATACTATCTTCTGTTTACCTAAATACAAAACTTCATGAAGGTAACCTTGCAGTAAATATTGACATCTAAAAGACTATGTGATTGTAAGGAGGAAAAAATAGACAGGTTGTGAGAATGATGAAGGCAATGTGTGGTACAGAGCGCTAGATTAATCATAGATTTATCTTCTCCAAGCTAAATATTTTCATTCAATGGAAGTGTCAGTCCAAAGGTAAAGTGACTACTAGAAGAATTATTGTCAAGATATTCTCTGGGTGGGAACAATTGGTTGCTAATTTGCTAATTTGGAGGGAAATTTGAGCCAACACACAGTTGGCAACAGTGGAGCAGAAAAGGAATGGGCAGCTTTCAGAGATCTGGTATATAGCACTGCATTTGCCCATCTGCATCAGAACACTCATAAACATCAATTCTGTTTGATGAAAATAATGGGGAAACACAGAAGTGGCTAAATGAAAAAATGAACATTTCACAGGTTTTATCAGGAGGCTAGTTTATTCATCTTTAAGAAGGCAGTATTTACTTTCATCGTAAGTGAAGTTCAAGTGAAGCTTAGAGAGATGCAGGACTCAACTCAGTAAGAAGACAAGTGAAATTCAGTTTTATATGGATAGTATCAATCCAAAGCACTCTTATGATATCCCGAAGATTATGTATGGACCAAAGACTATGTATGGACCAAAGACTATGTATGGTGCTTCTCAACTACTCAGTGCTGTTGGAGTCACATTGATTAATGATAAATACATTATCTGAGAGAGATAGGCCGAACACTTTCATACTATTCTCAACAGACCATCTTCCATCAATGCAGAAATCACTGATTGTCTCCCTCAGTCTGAAGTCAATCCCTCCCTAGCTGAAGTTCCAACTGAAGAAGAAGTTTTGGATGCCATTATGCTCCTTTAGTGTGACAAAGCACCTGATGCTGATTTTATTTCAGTTGAGACTTACAAGGTGGAAGGTCCATTGCTCATACAAAAGCTGACTGAAATTTTCTGGGTCATATGTCAAGAAGAAGTTATTTCACAGAAATTCAGTGATGACTACATTGTCCAACTTTATAAAGGGAAAAGGAATAGGTTGTCCAACACAATCCCAGAGGGGTTTCTCTCTTGCAAGATTCTTAATAGATTGATCCTTCACCTGCAAGATAGTCATTTATTTGAGAGTCAGTGTAGAAAAGGGCCAAGGAATGCTTGCTGTACTATTAGGCTTCCCAACAACTCCAAGAGAAATGACAGGAGCAGAACAGTGGTCTGTATACAATGTTTTTAGATCTGACCAAGATCTATAAAACTGTTAATTATGAGGACTTATGGAAAATTATGTCAAAATTTGATTACTCAGAGAAGTTCATCTGCATTGTACATCAATTTTATGACATCATACTTTCCCAGGTTCTGGGTAGTGGATGATGCTCTTGTGCTTTCTTAGTCACCAGTGGACTGATTCAAGGTTGAATCTTTGCTTTCAAGCTTTTTAGCATGATGTTTTCAGTCATGTTGTCAAATGCCTTCAATGAGAATGAACTTGACATCAAGGTCAGCTACTGCACTGATGGCAAATTCTTCAACTTGAAAAGTCTACAAGTCAATATCTAAGTGGAGGGAGTATTGGTGCATGATCTTCTGTTTGTACATGATGGTACACTCAATGCAGCCTCTGAAGCTGAGATGCAACAAAATATGGATCCCTTCTCTGCTGCTTGTATTAATTTTGGTCTAATAATTAAAACCAAGAAAACACAGGTGCTCCCTCAGCCTGGACCACACCATCCATATGTGGAACTATCAATTATAGCAAATGGAGATGTTTTGAATACTTTGGGTAAGTTTACTTACCTTGACATCATTTACATATTGATAGTGAAGTACATATTGCCAGAGCTATCTCAATATTTGGGAGACTCTGAGAGAAAGTGTAAGAGAGAAGTAGTATTATACTGCCTACCAAACTAAAGGTTTGCAGAGCCATTGTGCTGATCTCATTGCTATATATACCTGTGAAACCAGGACAGTGTACCAATGCCATGTAAGGAAACTGAATTGCTTCTATTTGAATTATATTAGGAAGATTCTGAAGATCACCTGACAGAAGATACCAGAAACCAAGGTCCTTTCTTGAACTAACCTGCCAAGCATTTAAACTCTAACACAGAGAATGCAACTTTGATGTGCTTGCCTTGTTGTTTGAATTACAAATTTTCACTTGCCAAAAAAGACTATTTTGTGGAGAACTCACACAGGGAAAGTGCTCACCTGGTGGTTAGAAAAAGTGAAACAAAGACACTTTCAAAGCTTCTCTTAAGAAATTTGGAATTGATTGCATGACATGAGAGTCACTGGCACAGGATCATCCTCATCCAAGAAGGTACTGTGCTCTTTGAGAAAAGCAGAATTGCAATACTGAATAGAAATGCAAGATATGCAAAGTTATGGAATCCATTACAAATGTTCACATGACCTATTTGTGCGGGGGCTGTGGTATAGCATTCTAAGTTCATATTAATTTGTCTGCTCAGTCACAGTTGGAACCACTCTAATTTGATTTTTACATGGTGATGTCATTTTAGCCCTCTTTGAGAACAAAGGATAGTTATTCAACTTATTCAATTTCTGTGTTAAATGGAGATGAATTTGAGTTTGGAGCATTAGGAATACTTGCATGATCTTACAAGTTTATTGGGAGACTCAAAAGAAGAGGCATTTGAAAAGTATATTTTCATCTGAAACTCTGGCTAAGTGAACCCCAGTTCTTATTCAGCCAGATGTAAAACCTATAATTGCCTCATCCTAATACACTTGACCTGCAGTGGAGGAAGGCTGCTTGGGAGTTGCTTTGGAAGCCCTGCCCAGACCTGTTCCCTGAGGGGAGCTTCTGGTTGCTAATTGTAGGGTGTTTTAACAGTTCCCATGTCATTAAGACAGATGCCAGGGCGGCCACAGGCACCAGAGTCTCAGACAGGTGCCACCCACTCTTTCCAGCTGTCCTCAAACTCAGCCATCATGAGGCAGCTTTGCTGGATAGTTGCTATTGCTATGAAATTTGTACAATTGATCTTTGTTGAAGTTTTTTTCTTTCCTGACTCCCCCTCCCCTAATATATCCTATAAATCCTACCCTTTCCTGAACCCATGAAAGACTGCCATAATGGCCTTATGCAACATTGGAGAATCAGTGTAGTTTTAGTGGAAAATATGATGGATTTCTTTGTGGCAGCAAAGAACTGGGTTCAAATCCCCTCTGAAGATACTCCCTATGTGATCATGGTCAAGTCACTCAACTTTTCTGAGGTTCATTTTCCTGCCAAGAGGATGTTGAAGAAATTTCAACATCCTTTTCTACTCCTCATTCTTGTTCAACCCAGTTTTCTGCCAAATCTTGTTTCTACATTTACGGTATGTATGACATAGTTGTCCTTTTCTCTCTGCCCTCTACCTGTGTCAGCACCAATTCAGGCCCTTGTTACCTCTTTCAGACTTTTGCAAAAAGGCTTCTAACATGTCTCTGCCTTTAGTTTGTTTGTTTGTTTGTTTGTTTGTTTTGATTTTTCCAAGGCAATGGGGTTAAGTGATTTGTCCAAGATCACACAATTAGGTAATTATTAAGTGTCTGAGGCCAGATTTGAATTCAGAGCTTTCTGACTCCACAGCCAGTGCTCTATCCACTACACCACCTAGCTGCCCCTCTGCCTTTAGTTTTTCCTCATTTCAATTTATCATCTACATGTCTGAAAGTAGTGTTTCTAAAGTGTAATTGTGATCAGGTCATGACCCCCTTTCCACTTCCACTCAATAAACTCTAGTAGTTTCCTATTATTTCCAGGATTAAATATAAAGTCTTTTCTTGATCATATAAAGCTCTTTATAATCTCTCCACTTTCCTATCATTGCAATCTTCAAATTTTACTCCTCTTCACCAACTCTATGATCAATTTTATTGACCTGCTTTCTTTCTCATAGATTCCATTCCATTTCTCTTCTTCTTGCCCTTAGAAGGCTTCCATGTTTGGAATGCTTTTTCTCCTCACTATTCTCTCTTGCCATCTCTCCTTTTCTCATTCTCCCTCACCTCCTCCTTTTCTTCTTCTCTTCTTCACTTCTTTTCTCTTCTCTTCCTCCTTCTTTTACAAAATTTATTGACTGAGAGTTTTAGATGGATACTATGTAGAGAGGAGATGGGGAAAGATCTGCTTCTTAATTTCTTTCATATTGGATAAATGCTGTACGATTTTTCCTTTTCTTCATATAGATGCATCTGTGCTTCCTTACAATCTTGAACCTACAAGTCTCAACTTGCTCATCCGGAAGTTTCTTGAAGGCATTCTCTGACTTCAACTTATAAATATGTTCCCTAAGGACTGAATACATCTTACTTCATTTTAAGTACAGGTTATGGCACATATAGCAGTCCTAGTATCTGCAGAGTATATAGTTCAGAATTCTCATTCGCCTCCTCTAAGTTATCTTCTCAGATATAAGAACATTGACCTCATCATTTCCCCAACTAGTGTCCACATTCCTACTTTTATGATAAACCAGAATTTTCTATAACATTAGGCACAAGAGTGGGCAATCATAAACTTGTATATTAGCTGTCTTTAAATAATTGCCTCTTCCAGATCTCTGTTGGGAGTTGGTATTGATGGTTTATGGGTTTCTTTGGGTTCAGGCAATACTATTTTTTCAGTATCAAAGAACACTGGGGCACATCTCTTCTGAAGCTTTAGCCTAATCATGGTCAGCACTAAAGCACAGAAAAGGAACATATTCCTTCTTAGAGGGTTTAAATTTTAGCATAAAGATGACAGATCCTTTATGTTGTGATTGTTAGGAAACACTCAAAGAAGTACCAAAAAAAGGATATGAAATGAGAGAAACAGTCAAGCAAAACAAATCAAACAAACTGGACATGTTTGAAAATGTTTGTTTTATTCTGCAATTCTGGTCTATCACCATTCTGCCAAGAGGTGAGAGACATGCTTTTTCATCAGTTTTCTAAGGTCTCAATTAGTCATTACATTATTTGGAGTTCTGCATCAATTTCTTAATCCTGAAAATGCAGACCAAAATAGCATCTGACTCCTAGAAAACTTTAAATTACTATTTTAATATTAACTATTATTATTTCTGTATATCCTTTAAATTTTATTTATTTTTTAACTATTACTTTCCATAAATCTTTTCCAACAGGATAAATTTGTCCCTGAATCTGCTTTGGATGATTATCTAAATGCTTCAGTACATTTAGTAATTACTGAATGTCTTATTTTCCAAATCCACTAAACTGTGTGGGAAGGTGTGTCAAGTTCTTCCCTTTGTTTCTTTCATGCTTTGAGTTTTTGGACTTTCTTCCTTATGTTTTGAATAAACCTGTTTTCTGATTTATACTTTATTTTCTTTCCCCTTCTTCCTTTATTCTAGCTTTCTACCTACCCCCTCCATCTCATTTTAGGAGGATCTTATAAATTTCTACCCATTAAACCAAATCCTTTTCAAAACTCTTCAAAAGCATTAAAAAATACAAAGTCTAAAAAAATTTTCTAGTAATACTATTCTGCTATAAGGGTTTACCATAGGAAATCTTTATCTTTTGATAGAGTCTTTTACAAAACTCACTTCTTCTGGGAGAAGGTATTCTGCAAATCTTAAGGTGGTCTGCAAACTTTTCATCTCTCTTAGAATTTATTATTATTACAATCTATTCTCTTTTTGGAAATGGGCAGTTAAGTGGCACAGTGGATAGTGCTCTGGACTTGGAATTTATTTTCATGAGTTCAAATCTGGTCTCAGACACTTACTAGTTGTGAAACTCTTGGAAAGTCACTTAACTCAGTTTCCTCATCTATAAAATGAGCTGGAGAAGGAAATGTCAAGCCATTTCAATATTTTTTCAAAAAAAGACAAGCAAAAAAGTGAACCACAATAGTGTAAATGGGGTCATGAAGAGTCAGACATGACAGAAATGACTGAATAACAACAAATTATTTCAGAGGATGTTCACAGATTTGGAAATAAAAGACAGCACAAAGACTGTCTAGTCCAATCACCTAATTTTACAATTGATGAAATTGAAGCCCTGAGATGTTAAATTACTTATCCAAAGACCCATTGATAGTAAGAAAAAGTGTACATTTAACCCCAGCTCTTCTGATTCCAAATCTATTACTTTCCCAAATATGTCACATTATATCATTGGTGACTTCAGAATTTTTTTGAGGGGAGTAAACTTCTAATGTGTTTTCTGGTTCCTTACTGGTAAATTTTGCTGTTGCTATTAAATGTTGATTGTGAGTTTCTAACTTGATTTTTAACTATACAAATCTGGACAAGTTAATTAATCAGGGAAACCTCAGTTTCTTCAGTTGTAATATAGGAATAATAATAGCCCCTATTTCCCAGGGTTGCTATAAAGATCAAATGAGATAGTATTTGGAAACCACTTAGCAAGTACCTGACACATATTAAATTAAGAATGCATATTCCTTCACTCTGTTTAAGGTTTATTACTAGAATCTTAGTTCTGTTCAGCACATAGAATTTTATTAATTATTATTTTTATTATTATTAATTATTAATGAAAGAATATTAGACTTAGGGCTATAAGACCTTGGTTCAAGTCCTGAATGTATGATTTTATTCACTCTTGGAAGTTGAGTAAATCACTTTCTGCTTTGGATGATTATTTTAATGCTTCAGTACATTTAGTAATTACTGAATGTCTTATTTTCCAAATCCACTTCATGTGTAAAATGAAGAAGTTCTTTGCCTGTTGTAGAAAGGTAAGCTGATTCTGTACTTGGTTCTATGTTACAATAGAGCATGTGAAGCCACAGAAAGAAAAGAGATAGGGGGATAAGTCACATTTTTCCTCTAATTATTCCCTTGTAATTTTCTACTCTTTATGTTCCAAAATATTAAGGCCATTGGAAAAATCTATGAGCATTGTTATTTTTGTTTTCCTTAGTTTCATTTCCTGTGCCACTCAGTTGCCTCTAGTTTGTTATTAGAAATAGAGAATGTTATTTAGCCTCAAAGTTAACCTCTAAGACCTAAGTTTCTTCATCTTTAAAATAGGGAAGTTGCACTAGATGATCTCTGAGGTCCCTCCCAGTTCTGAAATAATGATTTCCTCCTTTGATGAGATAAATGTTCTAGTAAGCAAAAAGATTATGCTACATTTGTATATCTCCCAAGGTCAGCTAATAATTACATGGATATTAAATGAAGTTTGGTCTTCATGCTAGAGGAAAAAGTGAAAGGAATGAAGAAATATCTCAGTTATACTTTGTTATAGATAAAATAAAGAAAAGAAATTATTAAAAAGGGAAAAAAGAATCCTAGGATACAAAGAGGAATTTGAGTCTATGTCAAAAGGTAGAAAACTTCAGCAAAGAGGAGAAAAGGAATCACAAAAATCATTGGAATATAGGTTGGGATTAAGTCTCTTCCCATCAAGGATAGAGTTTGATGCTCTGAAGAGGAAATGTTATAGACTCTATGTTATAGACTGATGATGATAATGATGATGGCTACAGCTCATATGAAGTTAGTACATTTAGGACTGGTAACAAAAAGAAAGGAATGATGAGGGAATTGGCTATTCACTGCTAAAGGGTGGTGAGGTGGCCATTTGTTGGCCTAATGTGTATAACTGGAAAGTAACTATCTTCTCTTGGTTGTCCATCTTGCCATTTTTTGGACAGGAAGTCCTGACAGAGAAGCTTCTAATACTTGGATTATTTTGTGATGAATATCTAACTCTGGTGGGTCATGTGTGGCCACATCTAGAGGGTAGAAGACATTAAGGATTAGGATACTAGAATTAGAATCCAGGAATTATGGTGTTCTGAGTAAAAAACTAGGTGGCACAGTGGGTAGAATTCTGGACTTAGAATCATGAAGACCTCAATTCAAATCTGGCCTCAGACACGTATAAACTGTGTGACTTTTGGCAAGTTACTTAAATCCTCTTTGCCTTGGTTTCCTCATCTGCAAAGTGAGCTGGAAAAGGAAATGACAAACTACCCTGGTATCTTTGCCAGGACAACCCAAAAAGGGGTCATAAAGAGTCAGACATGACTGAAAATGACTTGAAGATGCTATATAATTGTTAAATTGTTATTGGCATATTCATGTAAAGAAATCCAGGAAGCAGATGAAGGAAGGATGGTGGAAAACATTTGAATGATAGTCAGTTGTGGGAGAAATAGAAGTGATTTTGTCATTAGAATATACAACAGACCACTTGTACAGAAAGAAGAAATAGATGAATTCATGGAATAGATTGCAAATCTTACACATAGCTTCTTAGTGTGACCTATATATTAGGCTACATTTATACATTAGGTGGACTATAGAGAATTTCTATTACTTAGAGGCCTGCTTGACTTCTTTGCCAAAAAAAAGAGCAGCTAATAATTTCTTGACTTCCCTTAATGATAATTTCATCACTTCATAGATGAAGAACCAAGGGGAAATTTTACTCTAATCTAATCCTCACCTAATCCTCACTGATTTAAGGAGAAGCTAATTGTTGGGGTGTAAATTATGGCAACCTTGAATGAAAGTGATCATTCCCTTTCATTGATAGAATAAGGGAAATCTGGCTTAGTTTCAAATGTACCCTAGACTTTTAGAGGCACAGATTTCAAAGTATTCACAGAAAGGTTAAATAATATTCCATGGATTAAATCCCACAGGTGAAATCAAGCCAGGAAGGATGGAAAAACAGGAGTTTTCTAAAGAGTGATATAGATCACAGAGAACTCATTAATGAACTTACATGTTTCAAAGATATGCACAAAAGATGGAAGCAAGGAAGAGAACAAGATGACAAAAGCATGGCTTTCAAGGATTAGGATTGCCAAAATGAGAATGAGTTTAGTCTGATGAGAAAATCAGAGTTATAACAGAATGTTTTTAAAGCTTTATTGGGGGGAAATTGATGAAATTAGGGAATAAGGGAAAAAAGAGAGTTGTATAAAAAGGGCAGTATGCCTTTCAGAGTACTCCCCAGTTCCTTTTAAAAAGACAATTCCATAAGATAGGAGCAAGGGAAAGTAACTGAAGAGGAATATAAAAAAATGGCCATCTTGTAAAAATGGCAGGACTCTGAAGTCCAGAATTAACTAAGGCTTAGATCAAATATAAACTTCCACAGGAAAAAGAGGAGAGAGATCACTTTTTTGACTATGAAAAGCAATGGTAAAGTTTGAGAGAAGGCAGAATGACTGAACATTTTTTTTTTGCAAATATTCTCTACTAAGCAGAATCATCCTCAGATCATTAAAATATGGAACAGAAATTGACACTCCCAATAAGTGAGGAGACAATAAAAATAATATTTAACTTTTCTCAATGAGTTTAAGTCACCAGACCTGATTAAAATCATTTCAGGCTGCCAATGAATTTATTGAATGATTGAAACTGGGGGGACATCTTTGAAAAGTTGTGGTAAATGGAAAGATTATCGTCCAGCTGAAAATAGGATGTTCAGTTCCAGCTTTCCAAAAGAGGAATAAAGTAGATTCTTCATACCCATTGTAGAAAGCTTGAATTATGTTCCTAGTGGAATGTGAAAACCCAATTCTCAAAATTATGATTTAGTGGACAATTAGAATACAAGGTCATCCAGAGTAGTTACATTAGGTGAAGTGAATTTCCTTTTTGGGACAGGATTACTAGACTGGTAGAACAGGGGAATACTGGACTTCAGTCAAGAATTTTACATATTCTTTCATGGAATCTTTATGGGTGATAGAAATGTAGACTATATAATAATAAAGTTATTGAACTAACTGACTCAGAGCATTGATTAATAATTGATCAATATCACCCTGGATAGATGTCAAGAAGAGAGCCATAGAGCTGTCTCTTTATCCATCATAATAGCAATAACTAGTATTTATATAGCCTCTAGACTCATTTTGTTCATGAAGAATCCAAAGCAAATTGATTTAATGACTTGCCCAGGGTAACACATTTAGCAAGAGTTTGAAGTCTGAGCTTGGTTTATGAATTTAGTTCTTCCTGACTCTAGGTTCATTATTCTAACCAATTCATCATTTGTTCAATAAAATATCTAGAGAAAATTGGGATTCTTGGAATTAGGTAATTCTGCCACATTTATAGACAAGTAAAGTGAGATTGGGACAGTTAGGACAGTTAGGATAGAGTCTGGAGTCAGAAAGACCTGATCTCAAATCCAGCCTCAGACACTTACTAGCTATGTGATCCCGGGCAAGTCATGTAATCCTGTTTGCTTCAGTTTCGTCATCTGTAAAATAAGATGGAAAAGGAAATGCCAAACCACTCTTATCTTTGCCAACAAAATTTCAAATGGGGTCACATAATGTGGGACATGACTGAAAACAATGAAAGTGAAGCTGAGGATGGAGAAATCACTTTTCTCCACACAACTAGCAGAGGCAAAATTAAAACCTAGATCATGCTAAACTGAGTGATCACTTCACTGCAATACACTGCCTTAGTAAAGATCTTTTTCAATGATTTAACTGAAAGTTCACATACCATGCTGATCCAATTCCAAGGAAGACACACATCTTAGCGCTTTAGTTAAATGTATAAGACAATAGAAGTGATTGTCAACAAGATATTGACAGAGAGAAATGTTGTAATAAATTTAATCAGATGAAATTTGGCATTGATAAATGCAAAAGTCTACATTTGGATTAAAAAAATGCTATCTATACAAGTACAAAATAGGTGGTATGTGTCTAGACAATGGCTTGTGTGAAAATTACATTTAGAGAGATCATTACAAGCTATATAATTCAGTCTTTCATTTTATAAAAAGAAGACCTGAGACTGAGAGTTTAAGTGACTTAACCGAAGTCACATAGATAAAAAGGAAAAGAGGTGAGATTTGAAAACAAAAAAAAATTAATGAATTAATAATAGCTTGCATTTAGAGAGTACTTTAAGGTTTGCAAAGAATATTTTACAAATCTTACTTAATCTTCACTACAACTCAGTGTGATAGAAGCTATTAGTAATTTGATTTTGTAAAAGAAAAAACAGTCTAAGGAACTCATAAAGGGACATACTGAGACATAGATTAAGTGACATTAACTAGGAAGTTTCTGAATCAGGTTTCACATTCAGGTATTTATGATTCTAAATCTAAATTTCTATCTATTGTAGCACCACGCTACCTTGAATTTCATATACATACATATATATGTATACATATACATGTATATGTACATGGAAGTAGATAGATAAATAGATAGATAGGTGACCCCCTGACAATGCGTATTCCTGATAATGATGTTTTCATTTGAATTTCCATTTATTTGAAATAATAGTTCTCTTGTGGCTGGTGCCAGATATAACTGATTTCAACCCAGGTCTTCTTTAAGAACTTTTGAATTAAGCAAATAATGACTGCTGGAGGATCTGGAAGTATTTAGCCAAAAATAGACTTGGGTGTTTGTGTGTGCATGTGTGCGTGTGTGTGTGTGTGTGTGTGTGTGTGTGTGTGTGTGTGTGTGTGTGGTGGCATAGTAGTGTACTAGGCCTGGCTTTAGGAAAGCTCTGAGTTCAAATACAATTAGAATTTTTCAATTTTAAAATAGGGATAACACTAGCACATACCTGCCATGACTACTGTAGAGGATCAAATGAGATTTTATTTTAGAAGTGTTTAACCATTGCTGAGCACATAGTAGGAACTTAGTTTGAACTAGTCTTACTTTGGTCCAAAATATTGAGTGGGGAGTTACTTAGATTTTGACTCTATTATGAAAGAACTTCCTAACAATTAAACCTCCCTCCACCACTTCCCCACTGGCAGTAGCCTTTCTGGGTTATAAGGGTAGAGCTTAGAAAAGTCTGAAGAAACAGAAACATTTTTATTTTCTCTGACTATAGAAGCCTCTCTCCATTTGTGAGAAACAGTTTTGACCCCAGCAAAGGAAGACTCAGACTTGCTTAAACCTTCACAATGCCACAAAGATGTGATGAAAAATTGTTTCTGAGAGTTACTAACAGTAGAATTGCTTGTAAAGGGGTTTCTTCACAGGAAGAATTGGCCAATACAAGTGTATAGGTTCAACAAATAAAGAATGATACAACTGAAAAAATCTCCTCCAATGTGCATCTTTTGGAGCACTTTTAACTTTTTGGATTATCTCATTTAGTCATTTTATTTTTTAAACTGATGTTTTTTTACAACAGTCATTTTCCTATTTGCCATACATATCCTCATTCCAGAGGCCTTAGTTAAACAAATCTTGTTATTAATAATGTACTGTATTTAACTTGCACAAGAGGAAATCCCTTTCAATTGATTCTGATTGGCACCTTCCCTGAAAGGTAGAGACTTAGTGATTTACTTAGAACCCAAAGAGATTAAGGGCTCAGGGGTCACATAGTCAGCATTGTCCTTGGTGGGACTTAAATGAAGGTTCTCCTGGCTCTAGGATCATCTCATTATCCATTATGTTACATTGCCTCTATCTATTACTAAATTGACTATAAACATTAAAAGAGCAACTATACTTAAAATAAATTTACATTCCATATACAATCAATATTTTTATTTATATCTTGAAATGATATTTATTGATAACCAAATGTATGCTTCATCATCTGGTCTCTGAGAATGACTGATGACTTGATTTAACAAATTCAATTGCCTTTGAATATTATTTTCACTTATTTTAATTAGCATATATTTTGTCTTCCTGATTCTTTAGTATGCATCTGTTCATTTACTTCTTTTTATATTCCTATGAACTCCTTATATTTATTAATGTTTAAAGCATTGTAATATTCCATTGGTCATCTAGGTAATATGGTGGATAGAGTGCTGGATCTGGGTTAGGAAGACCTTAGTTAAAATTTGACCTCAGACACTTCCTAACTGTGTGATCTTGGGCAAGTCACCTAACCCTGTTTGCTTCAGTTTCCTCATCTTTCAAATGAGCTGAAGAGGGCAATGGCAAATTACTCTAGTATCTTTGCCAAGAAAACTCCAAATGGGGTCACTACTGAAATGACTGAACCAAAAAAATTATCCAATACATTCGCATACTGCATCTCATACATTTCTTTGATGATATTCTACCCTGGTTCTCTTTATTTGGAATGTGTTGCAACCTATCCCTCTTTCTTCCATTACCCTCTTCATTGCCTTTGGTATGATATTCATTTTTATTTTTTTAGTGATTACAATGTTCCTTGATTTACAACCATACAATAGTACTGGTTAAATAATGGTCATGTAAAAGAGTCACTAAAAATCTTTACCAAGTTAGTTTGTCAACATGCATTTATTAAGCTGTTATTTTATTAAACTAAGCACTGGGAATATGAAGAAAGGCAAAAGTGCAGTTTATGCTCTCATTCCAATAAAGTAGATAACATGTAAACAATTAGGTCCATGCAAATACACGGACAAAATAAATGGGAGGCAATCTCAGAAGGATGGTGCTAGAAGAAATGGGTCCAGAAGAAACCTCTTGCAGAAGAGTCTGGAAGGCAGTCAGGGAAGCCAAGAGAAGGAAATGAGAAAAGATCACAATACACACAAATGGTATTCCAATGACAAATCAAGGAGTTGGGAGATGGAGTATCTTGTGCAAAGGGACAGAAAGAATGCCAGTATCAGTGGGTGATAGGGTACATCGAGAGGAGTAAGGTGTAAGAATGGAAAGGTAGAAAGACCCCAGGTTATAAAATTCTTTAAAGGGAATATGGAATTTTATATTGGAAGTCATAAGGAGTTTCTTGAGTAGGGAAGTGCTACAGATCACACCTGTGATTTATGGTTGGGTGGATGAACTTGGGAGATATTTGAAAGCAGGAACACCAACCAGTAGGCTATTGCCCAGTCTAGGCTTGTGGTGATGAGGGTGCTGGCTCAGAGAATGCAGAGATGAGAACAAAAATGATATTGGCCTTATCATATGATAAGGCCAATAATTACATGTGTTTGGTAACTGAATGAAAATCAAGGATGGCATCAAGATCTTAAGCTTGAGCTGCTAGAAGGATATAATAATAGAGAAATTAGGAATAGAGTAGGGTTTTGGAAAGATAATGAATTATGTTTTGGACATGTTGAATTTGAGATGTGAATAGAGCCTTGAAGGAAGCCGGGGAAGTCAGAAGGTGGAAGTGAGGAGAGAAAGTGTTCCAGGAAAAGGAAGATTTGGAGTGTCTTGTGGGAGAGATAGCAACACTATTCTTATCAGAACAAAGAGTATATAGAGGGGTATAAAGTAAGAAGACTGGAAATGTAGGAGTCTTAAAACTGGTCATCTGAGAAAAAACATGGATAGACTAGCATGAAATAATGAAGAACAAAATTTGAAAAACCAAGAAAATATTGTATATAGTAAAAGCAATGCTATTTTAAGAACAAATTTGAGTGAATAAGTAATTTTGATTATTATAAATATCCAAATTAATTAAAAAGGACATATAAAGGAAGAGGCTATCTGCATCTAGAGAGAGAGAGAGAAATGATAAATACAAGTATGTATAGAATGATTTTATATATTTAATATATATACATATACACACAGATGCACAAATGCATTTATACACACATTATATATGTATATATGTATGTATTTATGTATTATATGTATGTATACATTATTTGTTTTTAATGCTAGCCAACTCTAGGATGGAGAGAGGAAGGAGAAAAAAAGGGAAAAATTTCCATAATAACTTTATTATATATTTAAAAGAAATAGCAAGTTATAAATAACATTTTTGCAGTTTCATGTACAATCATCTTTTTTATTATACTATATTTGGAAATGCTCATTTTATTCTGTAAATTAAAAATAAAATGAATAAAATTTTAAGAAGATAGAATCAAACTTGAGATTTAGGAAAATCACTTTGACAGCTGGTTAGAGGTAACTATGTGGTGAAAGACTTGAAGTACTCTTGCAGTAGTCTAGGTGAGAGGTGATGAAGGCCTATTCTTTCTCTGCAACTGGAATGTAGTCACTACCTACCTCTCAGAGATGTAGTGAAGATCAAATAAGAAAAGGTTATGTGAAGCCTTCTTTTATAAACCCTAAAATGTTGAATAATTATAATCTATTATTATTATAATGATGCTATAACAATAACTTTATAGGTTTAAAGCAATAAAATAGTGACATAATGAAAGAAACAATAATGAGAGGCACTGTTTTGTAATGAATAAACAGTTGGCCTCAGGAACAAGATGATCTGGATTCAACTCCAGCCTATGACACATATTGGCTCTGTGTCCCTGGACAAATCACTTAAACTTTCATGCCCCACCTTTTTCTCTCTCTCAGACAATGACTTCTCATTCAATAATAACAATACCAATATTGATCCACATAATAGTAATGTTCTCCTATGAAGCTTCTTTGGCCCTGATGTGCTTAAAGTCTCAAAAACTATGCTAGAGGAACCCAAGCCCCAGCAGTCTTCTGTTAGTTCAAAGTGTAAAGATTTTGTTTGCTGAGATTCAGGGTGCCCTGGAGAGATCCCTGGGCTAGGAGTCAAGAACAGCTTAGTTATGTCCCTAACTTTATTACCTTAGTCAGATCCCTTCTTCTTTCTTTGAATAGAGCAGTGGAACTAGAGGCAAGAAGTCCTTCACAGCTGTATGACTTTGGAGAAGTCACTTCATCAGTCTGCCTTAATTTCCTCACTGGTAAAATGAGGATTATATATATATATATCTATATATCTATATCTATCTATCTATCTATATATATATATATAGATATGTATATATATATACATATATATATACATATCACCTTCCCAGAGTTGTGAGAGTTAAATGAGAAAATATCTGTAAAGTCCTTTGCAAAACTTAAATCTAGCTCCATAAATTATTATATTATTGTTATTAATTCTATTTTAAAAAGCATATACTTAAGCACCTACTATTTTCAAAGCATTGTGCCAAGCTTTTGGTATAAAGACAAAAAGAATCCACCTTTGCCCTCAAGAAGCTAACATCTTATTCAAGAGAAAAAACATATACCCATAAAAAGTAAATACAGTATGTGTAGTCATTTTGGAGTGGAATATATGGTTCAGCTATTAATGATATTTCCTTAAAATAGATCTAATTATAATCATTATAATCATACTTCAAGAATAATATTCCAAGAATACTTCTGAACCAATATATAATTTTTGGATCTGACTGATAAATCATCATCATCTTTAGTCAATCAATAAGGGTTTAGTAATCACTGCATACAAATACAGTACTCTGGATACATATATGAAGAATGGAATGTTCCATCTCTCAAGAACTTACATTTATGAAGAAGATGGCAGGTTTGTGCATAAGTAAACATAGAATAAATAAAAAAGAATCAATACAAATAAATCCATACCAGTAAAATATAGGAAAGTTTTGGAGGGAAGTCTCTAGCCATGGATGAGTGGGTTCTTAGAGTTAAGGCTTCAGTTTGAAGGAATGGAAGTAAATGACTTGGGAGACAGTTAATCCAAAGGTTCCCAGATGGTAATGTCCTTGTATCAAACAGATAATGGCCCTCCTGTAAGCAAAGGTTGGGGACATCTCTAATATAAACTTAATCTTAACCGAAGGTTTTGGTTATTATTCTCTGTTCTACCAGAGATTGGCAAAGGGAGTTCTCACTCTCTAGAGCAAAACCAGTAATTAGGATTTACATTGTTATCTCTCAGTGTTCTGGAGTGCTTGAAATGGGTCTCTTAGGGACCTAGTCTGGTTTGAGATAAAAAAAAACATATTAATAGAATCCATTCCCAGTTGCCCCATAGAAGGGTGCAGGAGGAGTGAAAGAAACTGACTGGACTTTCCAAATTAGCTGCATAAGAGTAGAGAAACTACTCCCTGCCAAAAATTCCCTTGGAGCCCTTGGTTATAAAAACCTGTGCTTTCAAAAAGTAAAATAGATGCTTCTAAGGGTAAGAGAAATCATTGATCACAGATGACATCTCCAATACAAAGTTACCAAGGGACAGGGTTATGGGAAAGCTAACTGATTTGAAACTGGAAAGAATTTTTTTTCCTTTTTACATTTTCCTCTTAGACCTCTTATTGAAAGATTCCTATTTTGCCACTGGGCAGAAGCTCAAGGAAGCTGCCTCTTTGAAACACTTGATGTTACCAGTGGGCTATCTGACTCACCTACCTGAGGCTGTGCCCAGATTCTTTTCAGTCCTTGTTTTCTCAGAATGATGCTATGATAAGCTAGAGAAGATGAATAAAGAGAAGGAACCATAGACTCTAGGAATGATAGCAATCAAACCTAGAAAATTACAGACTTCGTGTTGACAATGATGACTATTATTCTCGTCTGGGCAGGAGATGGAAAATAATAATGTATGTTTCTTCTGTAGCATGCTGACATTTATGGAATGTTCCCCTCTCAAAAGCCCTCCTGTTCACAACAAGTAGGTAGGATATTAATATTCCATTTTACAGGTGAGGAAACTGATGCCCACAGAGGCAGAGCCTTGCCTGTGTATTTACAAAGCTGTTAGGACAGCAACACAAATCCAGGACTTCTTGTTTAGGGTTTTCCCTAGATCATGGATGATGAACCCAAAGCCTCAGTTCCATTAAATAATTCTCTTAAGATATCATTGTTGTTGCTCTCTACCATTTGTATCTTTCCCTCCATTTTCCATCTGCAAGATGGGGATAATAATATCATGTACTTTCCAGAGTTGTTGTGAGGATCAAATGTAATCGTATTTGTAAAGGACTTGGCATTATGCCTGGGACACAGTAGGTCCTTAATAAATGCATGTTCCCTCCCCTCCGTCCTCTTTTTTCCCCATTTGTCTCATCTTATATTCTTCCTTATATCACTCCTGTTTCCTGTCCCCTTCCTTAGCCCTAAATCTTTCACCACTAATCATAGCAAGTGGCACAGTGGAAGAGGTTGCTCATCCTTGGCATAATGGAGAAAGTGCTGGTCTTGGAGTCAGGATAATTTGGATTCAAAGTGTACCATTAAAATGTATTAGCTGTATAACCATGGACAAGATAATTACCTTATTTAGGTCTCAAGTTCCTAATATGTGAAATAGACAAAGAATTATCAATAGTTCCACAACCTCATAAGTTGTGAGAAATTAATGAGACTGATCAATCAATCATTGAGCTCTTATTAAATATCTACTGTGTTAGAGATCAAACCCAGTTCTTCCTAATTCAAAATGCTCACTCTTTTTATTTATTTATTTTCATCCATATGAGCTTGTATATTTTTAAGTTACGAAATTTCCTTCCAACCTCCTCTCCCAACCCATCCCCTCAGTAGAGAACAATCAGGTTAGCATTATACATACATATTTTTGATAAACATGTTAACAGATGAGTTATTTTCAGTATGAGGAATTAAGAATAAGGGAAAGAGATACCTAAGAGATATTTTGGATAAAGTGTTCATCAAATTCTGAAGGGTTGCTTTGTGTGTGTGTGTGTGTGTGTGTGTGTGTGTGTGTGTGTGTGTGTGTGTGTGTGATTTGTTTTGTTTTGTTTTCTTTCTCTGTATGGGGATAATATTGTCCATAGCCAATCTAATACAGATGTCATAACTACTGAGAGGAGTTGCTTCCATTAAGGTTGATCATCTCACAATGCTGTTGTTAATGTGTACATTGTTCTCTTGATTCTGCTCCCTTTGCTCAGCATCAGATCCCGTTAAGTCATTCTATGCTTCTCTAGAGTCTGACCATTTATGAATTCTTATAGAACAATAATAGTCCATAGTATTCATGAATAATAACTTGTTTAGTCATTCCCCAATTGATGGGCATCCCCTCAATGTCCAATTCTTTGCCACTACAAAAAGAGCTGCTATGAATATTTTGGAACATGTAGGATTTTCCCCCTTTTTTATATAATTTCTTCTGGATATAGACCTAGAATTGGAATTGCTGGGCCAACAGGTATGAAAAAGTTTTATTGCTCTTTGGGCATAGTTTCATATTGCTCTCCAGAAAGGCTGGATTCGTTCACAACTCCACCAGCAATGTGTCAATGTCCCAGTCCTCCCACAACCTCTCATAACCTGATCCAACATTGATCATTTTCCCTTTTTCTTATCTTGGCCAATCTGATAGGTGTGAGGTGATACATTATTGTTGTTTTAATTTATGTTTCTCTAATAAATTATGATTTGGAGCATTTTTATATGATTATATATATATATATATATATATATATATAGCTTTAATTTCTTCATTTAAAAACTGTATGTTCATATCCTTTGATCATTTATCAATTGAGGAATGACTTATAACCTTACAAATTTGATACAGTTCTCTATATATTTTAGAAATATATTTCAGAACTCCTGGTTATGAAGATTTTTCCCAGCTTTCTGTTTTCCTTCTAATTTTGGCAGCATTGATTTTATTAGTTCAAAAACTTTTTAAATTGGGGTGGCTAGGTGGCGCAGTGGATAAAGCACCAGCCCTGGAGTCAGGAGTACCTGGGTTCAAATCCAGTCTCCGACACTGAATAATCACCTAGCTGTGTGGCCTTGGGCAAGCCACTTAACTCCATTTGCCTTGCAAAAACCAAAAAAAAAAAACCAAACCAAAAGTCAAAAATCATTCCTTTTGCAGTATGTAATGTGCTCTAATCCTGGTTTGATCATAAAGTTATGCCCCTTTCCATAGATCTGATAGAGTATTTTTTGGTCTATTAATATATCTATGATATCGCTCTTTATATCTAAATCCTGTACCCATTTTGACCTTATTTTGGTATAGGGTGTGAAATGTGGATCTCTGCCTAGTTTATGCCATACTATTTACCAGTTTTCTCAAAAATTTTTGTCAAATGATGAGTTCTTATCCCAGAAGCTGATGTCTTTGGGTTTGTCAAAAAAGCAGATTGCTGTAGTCATTCACTGTGGTTTCTTTAGAAACTATCCTACTCCACTGATCCATTACTCTATTTCTTAACCAATACCAGGCAGTTTTGATGACTGCTGCTTTATAGTATAGTTTTAGATCTTGAAAAGCTAGGCCACCCATTTTTTTCATCAGTTCCCTTGCTATTCGATTTTTTTAGGTTTTGGTTTTTTTTTTTTTTTTTTTGCAAGGCAAATGGGTTAAGTGGCTTGCCCAAGGCCACACAGCTAGGTGATTATTCAGTGTCTGAGACTGGATTTGAACCCAGGTACTCCTGACTCCAGGGCTGATGCTTTATCCACTGCACCACCTAGCTGCCCTTCCCTTGCTATTCTTGATCATTTGTTGCTCCAGATGAATTTTGTTACTAATTTTTCTAGCCCAATAAAAGTAGTTATTTGCTAGTTTGATTGCTATGGCCCTAAATAAGTAATTCAATTTGGGTAGAATTGTCATTTTTATTATATTAGTTTTACCTAACAAAGAGCATTTGACATTTTCCCAGTTATTTAGATCTGACTTTATTTGGGTGAGAAGGTTTTATAATTGTGTTCATACAGTTTCTGGGTTTGTCTTGGGAGGTAGATTCTCAAGTATTTAATGTTGTCTATAGTAATTTTAAATGGAATTTCTCTTTCTATCTCTCACTCTTGAGATTTCTTGTTCATATATAGAAATGTTGATGGTTTATATGGGTTTATTTTATATCCTGCTACTTTGCTGAATTTGTTAATTGTTTCAAGGAGTTTTTTAGATGATTTTCTTGGGTTCTCTAAGTATACCATCATATCATCTGCAAAGAATGAAAGCTTTACTTCCTCATTGCCAATTATGATTTCTTCAATTTCTTTTTCTTCTCTTAATGCTACAGTTGGCATTTCTAATACTATATGGAATAGTAATTGTGATAATGGACATCCTTGTTTTGCTGCTGATTTTATTGGAAATTCCATTACATATAATCTTTGTTGATGGTTTTAGATAGATACTATTTATTATTTTAAGGAAAATTCCATTTATTTGTAAATTTTCTAGTGTTTTTATTAGGAATGATATTGCATTTTATCAAAGGCTTTTTCAGCATCTATTGAGATAATCATACTATTTCTGTTGGTTTTGCTATTGATATGCTTAATTGTATTAAGTGTTTTCCTAATGTTGAACCATCCCTGCCTACTAGGTATTATCCTGACCATGGTATTATACTAGTAATAACTTGCTGTAGTTGCATTGCTAAAATTTTATTTAAGATTTTTGCATCAACATTCATTAAGGAGATTGGTCTATAATTTTCTTTGTCTGTTTTGGTTCTTCCTGGTTTAGGTATCAGCACCATGTTGGTATCATAAAAGGAGTTTGGCAGGGGTGGCTAGCTGATGCAATGGATAGAGCACCAGCCCTGGAGTCAAGAGTACCTGAGTTCAAATCCCTCAGACACTTAATAATTACCTAGCTGTGTGGCCTTGGGCAAGCCACTTAACCCCATTTGCCTTCCCAGATACTTCTGACTCCAAGGTTGATGCTTTATCCACTAAGCCACCTAGCCACCCCTTCTTCTATTTTTAATTCTAATACTATTAATCAAGCATCATCAATGAGAGTTTCATTATTTGATTGCTTGATAAACTCATATTGTTTTCAAAGTATCATCACAGATTGTTTGCTTGATTGCTTGATAAGCAGCATTGTCTCAAAATACATCAAATTTAATTATAATCATTTTTACCATACCCCCTTTTTCCTGTATCTTTCAGGTATACACAATCCTTCTCATGAGCCAAGTATCATGCAAAGCCCTATCATTTCTTGAACTATTTCCTCCAGGTCTATTTTATCTCAACTTTACTTTACCCTTTGTTAAGTGAAGCAAATCCTATTTTCTCTCCCTATTTTCCTCTCCACCTTTTTAAGTAAAGCATGGTTTGAGTCAAACCCTCATCTAATTAACTGCAAGAATCTTAAAGATCTTTAAATACAGGGAGGCTCTGATGGTCTCACTTGAGAACTTTAGAAATGATTGTAAGTTAAGGGAGACACTGACTTAGGACCTTACAGTTAATAATGCCCTCACTAGATAAAGTGCTAAGCACAGTAGAATTAAAGTGGGTCAAAGGATATGAGAGACACTGAAGTTTAAAGTTAAAATCCCTGTTTTTCTTCAGGGTTTTTTGTCTCAAACATAGTGATGTCATCTTGGACCTCTTCAATGGACAGATAAAACCCAACTATACCCATATCCTTTAAATCCATTCTCTTCAATTATATTTGACCCTTTAATTATCCTAAGAGAAGCAAACTTCTAAAGAATTAGAAGTATTTTATCTTCTAGAGTTGTATATAATTTGATGGTCTTGACCAACATTTGTTTTGTTTTGTTTTTTCTTTCCCCTTTTCATTTACCATTTTATGAAACTTTTGAGTCATGTGTTTGGTGAGTGAATTCTCTGTTCACTGCTGGTCTTTGTGTCAAGAAATTCTGGAAGTCCTCTATTTTGTTGGACATTCATCTTTTCCCCTGACAGTATACACTGAATTTTGCAGAGTAATACATTCTGGATTGCAACCCCAGGTTGCTCTCCAATATATGGTATTCCAGATCTTCCTATCCTTTAATGTTGAGGCTGATAGTGTCTTATTGTGTTTCCTTTGTATTTGAATTGTTTCCCTTTGCTGCTTGCAATATTCTCTACTTTATTTGAGAGTTCTGGAAATTGGCTATAACAGCCCTTGAAATTTTTATCCTGGGGTCTCTTTCTGGAGGGGTTCTGTGGATTCTTTCAATGGTCATATTGTTTTCTTGTTTTAGTTCATTTGGACAGTTTTCCCTTATAATTTCCTACATGATGTTTTCCAGGTTCTTTTTTTGATCTAGGCTTTCTGGTAGTTCAATGATTCGTATATTGTCTCTTCTGAATCTATTTTCTAGGTCATTTGTTTTCCTTAAAAGGTAATTTGTCTTCAAATTTTTCACCCTTTTTATTCTGATTGATGAAATCTTGTAGTCTTACAGATTCATCAGTTTCTATTTGTTCAATTATAATTTTTAGGGTTTTCTTTTCTTCAGTTAGCTTTTGTGTTTCCTTTTCCAGTTGGTTATTTTTACTTTATAATGGGGTTGATTTCTTTGGTCAATTTTTCATGATCTTCTGCATGGCTCCCATTTCTTTTTGCCATTTTTCTTCTTCCTTTCTTCTTTGCTTTTTAAATTCTTTTTTAAGCTTTTCAATGGGTTTTTGTATTTGAGTCCAGTTTATAGAATGTTTTGATACTTCCCCTATGAGTGATTTTTTCACTTCTTTCTTTTTCAGACATGACATTGTTATCATCTTTGTTTGTAAAGTAATTTTCTATAGTGAGCACTCTTTTAGCTTTTTTCTCATCTTTTTTGTTTTTAGCTCTACCTCTGGGGTGCAGGCAGTATAGATCCAAGATCTTTATGCTGGGACTGGAGTCTGATCCCTTGCTTGTCATTGGTCAAGATGTTGCCTATACAGTTCAGGCCTTGCTTTTGAAGAGGCTTGTTTCTTCCTTTATGTCCAGGTTCTGATTTAGCAGTCCAGTCTTTTCTTTTGCCCCAATGATCCCAGGATTCAGACTTTGTTTGGGGTTGGGATCCTCCCTGCTGGCTTGCTATCTAGCTGCCAGGACCTCTGCTGTTGTTAAGCTGCTGTATTGTACTGTTGTCTATAAGCCTCTTGTTGGCTTTCCCTGCTCTCCAGCCTCCTGGACTTTACTTCCCCATTCCCCCCAAAGAGATAGACCATCCTGAAGATCTTCCACAATTTCTATAGTTGAAAACTTCTTTGAATCTTCTTTATTTCCCTTGATGGGATCTGTAGTATGAATGTTAGAATAGAGACTTCATTTATCTTTGGTGGGGAAAAGTTCTGGGAGCATGTTAGCTTCAGCCCACCATCGTGGCTCCACCCCAAAAGATGCTCACTCTTTTTTTGAAAGCTATTAAAATACTTCCAGCAATATAGGGTTTCACATTCATTCATTCATCTAGCAAACATTTATTAAGTGACTACTGTGAACAGAGATCTATGTTAGAATCTGAAAAAACTGTTAAATTTACATAAGACAAATGTGATGGAGTAATATTTTCTATAAGAAATCATGAGAGACAGAACTTTAGAAAAGCTTGGAAAGACTTGCATGAACTGATGTTTAGTGAAGTGAGTTGAACCAGAAGAACATTGTACACACTAACAACACTGTGTGATGTTCATCTCAACAGTATAATAATGGAAGACAATTCTAAAGGACTTGGATTGGAAATTACCATCCACATCCAGAGAAAGAACTATCTGAATGCAGACTAAAGCATACTACTTTCAATTTAAAAAAATTTTTTTTGTGTGATTTATGTTTTTCCCCATAATTGTTTTTTCTTTTTCTTCTTTTTTTGATTCGATTATTCTTTCACAAGATTTAATGAATATTTTAATTAATTAATATGATATTAACATCATTATACATGTCTAACCTCCATTTAATTGCTTTCACTCAAGAGGAAGAAGAGAAATGAGGGAGGGAGAAAAATGTGAAACTCAATACCTTATTAAAATAATTGTTGAAAACTATCTTTGTATGCAAAGTTGGAAAAATAAATGAAATTTTTAAAAAGCTTACATAAATTCTGCTATATCTCATACTTTATATTTCTTTCTTAAGGATATGATTTCTCTCTCTCATCATTCAACTTAGATCAATGCATATCATGGAAACAAAGTAAAGACTAATAAACTACCTTCTATGGGGGTGGTGGGGAGGAAGCAAGATTAGGGGGAAAATTGTAAAATTCAAAATAAATAGGCAACTAGGTGGAGCAGTGGATAGAGCACCGGCCCTGGAGTCAGGAGTACCTGAGTTCAAATCTGACCTCAGACACTTAATAATTACCTAGCTGTGTGGCCTTGGGCAAGCCACTTAATCCCATTTGCCTTGCAAAAAAAATTAATAAAAAATTCAAAATAAATAAAATATTTCAAAAATATAATTGGGACATGTTTTATAAAATAAATAAAAATACAAAACAACAAAAAAGTTTACATGAAAAGAATCCCTAACATCATGTAGGTAAAAAGATGTAACCCAAACAACTATAATATACAACACTGACCTATAACTTTTATCATTCTGTTATCATTTATACCCGTGCTTTGAAGTTGGTAAAGAACTTTTCACTCTTTACTCTCATTTGATCATCTCAACTCTAGTAAGGGTTCTCTTATGATCCCTATTTTATTGATGAGTAAATGTAGAGAGTTTAAGTGATTTGTCCTAGGTCATACAGCTCTAGTAACTGTCAGAAGTAGGATTTAAACCCAGCTCTTTTTGATTTCAAGTTCAACCTTTTTTCACCTGTTTTTATAAGGAACACATTCAGGTGATATAAAACAAAGTTCTACATGAAGCCTGAAGGGGAAAATTGTCACTGCCTGGGCATCTGGATCTATGTCTGGGTGTGTGTGGGTGAAAATCAAAGAAGATAACATGGAGAAGGCAGTCTTTGAGTTGGGTTTTTTAAAGGGTGCTTAAGAATTCAACCAGCAAGAAAGGGAGAACGAATAATCCAAGCCCAGGGAACAAAGTAAAGGAATGGAAACAGAGGCAAAGATATTGTCTCTATCTCTGTCTCTCTGTGTCACTCTATCTCTGAATGTCTCTGTCTGTCTCTGTATCTTTCTTTGTCTCTTTATATCTCTCTTTGACTCTGTCTCTTTCTCTTCCTCTCTGTCTCTCTTTGACTCTGCTTCTGTCTCTATCTCTGTCTGTGTGTCTCTTGCTCTCTCCTGTTAGGGACTGTTGTGTGTAGGATTACTGTAAATTATCATCATCATCAAAGTATTTTTGAGCATCAGAACTTTGTTTTGCTAAGTGCCAGGGTAGTGGGAGTGGACCAAGGGACTGGAGAGGATATTTAAGCACTAGTATTCTGGTGAAACTCTCAGAGATCTTGAGGGTGAAACTTGTCTCCTTTGTCATCCTCCAATGCTCACCTGAGGAAGACTGAGGGAGTACAGAAGTAGGATTCAACATAGAACTCCTGAAAAGGAACGCCACATAAGAGTCCAGAACTTGGACTCAACACTCTCCCTCTCTGTCTCTGTGTGTCTGTCTCTTTCTCTTTCACTCTCTTTCAGCTCCTCTCACCTTCATCATGCCCCTCCTCTCACCAATCTCAGCTTCCTTCAAGAGCTCAACTGTCCTAGAAACTCCTACCTTGTCAGTAGCTCCGCCCCTGTGGCTCATCTCTCTTTCTGAATGAAAAGCTTGTAAGATAGATGGAGAAAGGAGACCTCTTCCCAGATGCTCCATTTAAGGAGAACATGCAGGAAGACCATCTCTTCCTTTCACATCCCACCATACTCCTCTAGAACCAGCCCCTTTTGTTTTTTTAGATTGTAAGCTCCTTGAAGACAGGGACTGTCTTTTGCCTTTCTTTGTATTTTAAGTGATTAGAACAGTTTCTGTACATAATAGGTAATTTATTGCTTCTGATTGTGTATATATATATATATATATATATATATATATATATATATATATAAAGAGTATGAGGAGGGCCTGGGCAACAATTACTGTTTGATTTGACTGGAGCACTGAGGATGTGGACAGGAGTGATATTAGAGAATTCTGGGAAAGTTGAGCGGTGCCAGAATATGAAAGATCTTGAATTCCAAATGAAGGTGTTTGAATTTTAGGAATTATATGACATGCATAAGAAAGATTAATTTAGTAGACATGCAAAAATCAGATCAGAACGGAAAAGAAAAGCTCGGGATCAAGAGGATACAGAAGGGCTACCACAATATTACACACAAGTTGAAATAAATGGTAGCGGAGGGCAAAGAAGAATAGTCTGGCTCTCTGAATCATCAGTTGAGATCCTATTGCTTCTGGTTTCCTCTGATGTGGAAATCTCTGCATAATTCTTCCCTTCTCAAGTCAGGCCAACTGTGACTCCATAGCCTCAGGGCACAAATTTATGAGGGATGTTGTAGGATTTGGGGTGGACATCAATCTCTTCCCACTCATTTCTTTGGGATTGATTCCCCCAGGTCAGGTAGTGAGAACAGACCTTCCTCTTCTTTAAGGGCATCAAGGTGGCATCATGAAAGGTATTGGGCTTAGAGTCAGTAAGAATTGAATCTAAATTTGGCTTTACACTTAGTCATTTGCCTCAGTTTCTTCCTCTGTAAAATGGGAATAACAATAGCATCTGCCTCCCAGGGTTGTTGCTAGAATGAAATGAGATAATAATTGCAAAGTGTTTAGCACAACACAGCATATAGTAGGTATAAAGATGCTAGCTATTATTTCCTTGTCCCTCAGGAAATCCTGTAGTTAGTTGTACATTATGTGCTTATTTCTTGATTTTTTTTTCTTTTCTTTTTTTTCTAGGTTTTTTGCAAGGTAAATGGGGTTAAGTGGCTTGCCCAAGGCCACACAGCTAGGTAATTATTAAGTGTCTGAGACAGGATTTGAACCCAGGTACTCCTGACTCCAAGGCCGGTGCTTTATCTACTACGCCACCTAGCCGCCCCTTTTCTTTTCTTATCTTTGGCTCTGTGTTCCACCTCCCAAACCCCCATGAACATATTTTGAGGCCTAAACATATGATAGTTCCTCTATATTCTGAAAAGAAAGTAGGTGGTTTATTGGATAGAGTGTTAGACCTGAAATCAGAAAGACTCACCTGCCTGAATTCAAATGCGGACTCAGACACTTTTTAATTGTGTGACCGTGGACAAGTCACTTAACTTTGTTTGCCTCAGTTTCCTCATCTATCAAATGAGCTGGAGAAGAAAATTTGCATATCACTTCAGTATCTTTGTCAAGAAAATTCCAAATGGGGTAATGAGGATTCAGACATAACAAGCAACAGCTCTGCAAAGGTTTCCTACATCTGGAGCATTATATTCAGCTCTGAGCACTTCATTTTAAGAAAGACGTTGATATATTGTTGTATATTCATGGGAGAGTGACTATGGTGGTGTATGGTCTGGAGATTATATTATATGAGAATAGACGGTTGGGGAAGAGAAAGCTTGGAGGAAGAAGAGAAATACATGCTAATTCTCTGAGTATTTGAAGAGCTAACATCTTTTCCTTTACAATATTGTTTTATAGATGCTCTTTTTAATTTTACATTATGGTCCTTTCTTAATGGTTTCCCATCTTTGAAATAATAACAAAAACTGCTCCACAAATCAATCAGGTGCTTATTATATGTCAATCATGTATGCACCAAGGATAGAAAGAAAGGAAAAGACTATCCATGCCCACAAGTACTTCACTTTTGAATAAGGGACAGCATGCAAATAACTATGCATACATATGATATACATACATGAAACATACTATGGAATAAAAGGGAAGCACCAGCATCTAGGAAACCAGCTTCCTTCAAAAGTTGGGTTATGAACTGAAAGAAGCCAGAGAAGCTAAGAGGAAGAGAAGAAGAGGGAGAGGTGTGAGTCACAGTCATTGCAAAGACTAAGAGTTGGAAAATGGAAGGTCTTGTTTGTGAACAAGTGAAGCCAGATTACTTCGTAAATGGGGCCAGATTCTAAAAACTTTTAAATGCCAGAAAATTTACTCTTTGACCTAAGAAATAATAGGGAGTTGTTGGTGATATGGTCTCACTTGTCCTTTATAAAAATCTCTTTGGAAGGTGAGTGGAGTAAAGATTGGAGTGAGGAGGGGTTTGAGGCAAAGCTAAGAGAGGAGATAGTCTATGCAAGAGATATGGTAAAGGTAGAAATAGCAACATTTGACTGCAGGTTGGATATGTTGGGCGGGGTAGATGGATGAGTATGCAAATAAAGAATGGAGGAACAATGAGGTTGTGAGAATGAAGGGAAGAGGGGAGAGTTTGGGGGAAAAGATAATGAATTCAGTTTTGAACATACTGAGTTTGAGATGCTTACAGAACATTCAATTTAAGTTGGCAATATGGAAATGGACTCAGAAGAGAGATCAGGACAGGATGTGTAGAATTAGAATTTTCTATTAGAACTAATTCATAATTTAACCCATGGGAGACTCTGAGATCACTAAGCAGGCTTATATAAAGAGCCTTGAGGGACTACCTCAGTTAAGTGGGTATGCCCTGATAGCAGATTTAGCAATGGGGACAAAGAAGGGGTTTTCTGACATGTAGAAAGAGGACCAGAAGAGAAAAAGTCATGTAAATCTAGAGAGAAGAGAGCCTCTAGAAGAAGGTGAGTTACAGAGTCAAATGCTGCAAGAAGGATGAAGATTGAGAAAAGGTCACTGGATTTGGGGATTAAGAGATTCACTTTAAGTGGATGATTAAATGGTAACTTTGGAGAAAGCAGTTTTTGTTGAATGATAAAGTCAGAAGTGCAGTTGTGGAGGGTTTAGGAGCAAGAGTAAAGAGAAGAAATCGAAGCAAATCAATACAATATATCCACTAGCTATGTCTGACAATGTATTTCTTATTCCATAAAAATAGTCCACTACCTGCCCTTTGAGAAGAAAGAGGAAGACTTGAGAGTCAGGTCTTTCGCTTTTTTTCTCTTTTTAATTCATTAATTATTCTATCCAATTATAGATAGGGATTATTTTCAAGATTCATTTTTGTAAAGTTTTCTCTCTTCAAGCCTTCCTTCCCCCACACTCTAGAATAACAAGTAATTTGATATAGGTTCTATGCATACAATCATGTTACATAGATTTCCATATTGTTTACACTGTGAAGGAAGAATTAGAATAAAACAACACTGTTAGATCTCTGAAGCCACCCTTTGGTTGCTACATTCAAATATAATTTTCCTTGATGTTATAGTGATCATTGTAGAAACTGTTCCTTTGGTCTGCATAAATGTCAACAAATTTTCCTAACTTTCCCAAAATTCTTTTTATTTGAAATTATTTGTGATTCATATATAGTCAGATGAGAGTATAAAATAGTGGAAAGAGCACTTCACTTGGAGTCAGGAAGAGCTGAGCTTGAACACCACCTTAGACATATAATAATCCTAGACAAGTAATTTAACTTTTCTGTATCTCAGTTTCCTCATCTGTAAAATGAAGACATTAGACTAGATTACTTTTAAAATTACTTCCAACTCTAAATCTATGATTCAATATATCACAAATTATTCAGCTTCTCCTCAGTTGTTGGGTACCCCATTCTTAATAATCACAACAAGATGCTTATTTTTTTTATTTATGTGTGATCATTTCTTGATTTCTGACATCCTTGGTGATATATATATATATATACCTCCTAGAATGGCTGGGCTACTTCATAGCTCCTTAGTGAGTTTGTCTTCTCCAAGAAAGAAGTTTTTACGAGGTTATTGGGCATAGGGCTGGGCTTGGAGTTGAAAGATCTGGGTCAAAATCCAATTTCAGAAACTTTCTTCCTGTGTGGCAATGACAACTTCTCTGAGCTTCAGTCCCTTCATCTGTAAAATGTAGATAATAATAGTTACACTATCTGACACATAGTTGTCACTTTTGCTGTACTACATGAAACAAAGAAAACCTTCAACTGCCCTTCTCACACATATACACATACAATAAACCTGACAGAAGGCAGTTCAGGCAATGGGACTAAGTGGCTTACCCAAGGTCACACAGCTTTGTAATTATTAAGTTTCTGAGGTCAAATTTGAACTCACTTTATTCCTGACTCCAGGGACAGTGTTCTATCCACTCTACCACCTAGCTGCCCCTTCAGATTTCATTTTTAAGAAAAATGTACAAGGATTTCTTTAAAAGTTCACCACCCCAAAACTGTATTTAATTCCTTCCCTCCATACAATATGCATGTGAGGTGATCTTGTCTTGCATTTTCTTCTCTTCCTCTCCCAACCCCTGCCCCTTAGTGTCCTCAGAAAGGGTTGAGTAGCCCACAAATTAGCAATGTATATTTTTCTAGGACACTGTTCTTTACAAATGAATTTGCTCCATGTGATATAAAGTACCTCCCCAAGGCATTCTTTGTCTTTAATTCTCTTTGGGAGGAAAAGTAAAAATAAAGTAATAAAAAAGGAAAAACTGTTAAGAAAGCATTTTTGCAAATTTTATGTGCTAAACTCTGTAAATGATGATTATACTTGGTAAGTGCATAATAATAATTTGTTGAATTCAATTATAATACAGAAATGTCATTACATTAGATTTGCTTGGGCTTGTGAGGATAGAATTTGAAGAAATATATACTAGTTGGAGAAGAGCAGATGTAGACTTCATAGATTTTAGGGTCATCTGGTCCATCTTTATTTTACAGATGAGAAAACTTGAGTGCTAGGCATATAGGCAGAAGTGGCAGAGGTTTCTTCCAGTATTTAACCTTCTATGAGCCTGTGACAATTTTGGTCCTAAGGTGGACCAGAAAGCTTCACATTACCCTCTCATTACTTAAAACCAACATCAGGGTCAAGTCCAGAATACTCAATTCTATTTTTTTCTCAATTCTATTTTTATGATAATAAATCTATTTGTGCTTAATAGTGTATTAGTTTTTTAATACATATGGGCTAAATTGAATAGAGTAGGCATCTGGGCAAAGTATGCTAATACAAATTATAAGAATCAAGACATATGGTATATTTATTTTTAATTTTTTTTTATTTATTTAAGGCAATGGGGTTAAATCACTTGCCCAAGGTCTTACAGCTAGGTAATTATTATATCTGAGGTCAGATTTGAACTCAGATCCTCTTGACTCCAGGGCTAGTGCCCTATCCACTGTGCCACCTAGCTGCCCCCATATTAATTTTTTAAAAACAATTTCCTAAATAATTTTTGGTCCAGTTTTATTTTAAGTTATTTACTAATCCTATGGATAATATTTATGCAGCAAAGATGCTTATGTTATCAGTTCTTAGTCCAGACTGGACTTATTTTTTAAAATTAAATATACTTTAAAAATAAAATATACTTAATTTTTAATATATATTTTATTGGTTTTCCTTCCTTCTTTCTTTTTCTTCTTTCCTTTATTCCTTCCTTTCCCTTCTTATCTTCCTTCTTTTCTTTCCTTTCCCTTCCTTCATTCTTTCTTTTCTTCTCTCTCTCTCTCTCTCTCTCTCTCTCTCTCTCTCTCTCTTTTTCTTTTCTTTTCTTTCTTGCCACTTCCCATCTATATCCTCTTAGTCTTTTTTTCCCTTTGACAATAGAACTTTCCTTTTTAGTTTTATAATTCAGACAGATGAATATATGGGCCATGCATGAAAATGTATGTTCTGTTCATTATTAATAGCCCCCACCCCCCTCCCTTTTTATTTTTTTGGACAAGGTTTCACTGTCAGTTCATCATCTGAAGCTATGATTAGTACATTGATAATAATTTTTAAATATTTTAATATTGTTTTCCTTTATATTACTGCGGTCACTATAGAAATTGTTCTACCTATGTTTACTTCTCCAGAATGAAGATTCTGCCCCCTCCTGCTCCCTGCCAGAGGCATTTCACTATAGCCCATATAGATCTGAAATACAGGACATGAGGAAGTAGCCTGAGGTGATTAGTCCAATCCTATCTACCTTCCCAGGGAGAAGATGATTGAATGTGCCCCTCACCCCCATTTTCAAGCAGGAAATATCAATCAGGCAAAAGACATTTCATCTGAGCCCTGGCTAAGAAAGGTTACTGTAATCATCAACATTGAGCCAATAGGAAATTGGCTAGAAAGTCATGGGCAAAGGAGAAAGTTTCCTCTAGCCCTTGGGATATATCTTTGCATGATGCATGGGGTGCTGGCAATACAATAAACTTATAATTAAGTCACTTGTATCTGGAGAGGATTTTCTTCACCTTTTTAAAACTGTGAATGCATTTTGGCAAGTTGAAGATGACTAGTGTTCTTCTCCTTGAGACTAAAGTGAATTTTATTAGGATATAAGGGACAAGATTATAATGGAGAACCATCTGACCATGATTTTCTAGAGGTTGGGGAAAACACAAAGCGAGACAGTTGGAATGAAGAGAAGTTTAATAGCTTTGCTGAGAGTCTAAAATTTTGCTGAATCTAATCAAAGAAAATTTATTAGGGGTAAATATAAAGTCATGTAATTGGTTTCAAGAGATCAATTTCATAAGTACAAGATTAGGAAGATATGGTTATAATATAGTTTCTCTGAAAAATGTTTGGGGATTTTAGTGAACTTCAGGATAAATATGAATCAAAAATCAAAGGACTGAGGTTAAATTTCCATTTTTTTCCTGCTTTTTGCCTATATGACCTTGGCAAGTCATATAAACTCCCTGAGCCTCAGTTTCTCATTTGTAAAATAGATTGGACTAAATGGTCTTTACAATTCTAAATCTTTGAACAACAGAAAAAATAATTCAAAGCTAATGGGACCTTGGACTGTATCAAGATAGGGGATAGTGTCCAGTAATAAAGAGGTGATAACTCTGATATACTCTGACCTTATCAATCTCATCTGTGTGTCCAAAGATATATTGTGTCTAGCTGTGGGAATAACATTTTAGAAAGAATGTTGATGAGTTGGAAAATGTCCAGAAGAAAGCAGCAAGGATAGTGGAAGGCCTCCAGTGCATGCCATATGAATAGAGTGAAATAGAGGTGGTCAGTGTGACCTTTATAGGAGACACTTAAGTAGTACAATGAATAAAGCACTGAGCCTAGAATCAAAAGAGATCTGAGTTCAAACCAAGCCTGATATACTTTCCAGCTATATGACCCTGGGAATGTCATTTAATCATTGTCTGCTTCAGTTTTCTCAACTATAAAACATGATAATAATAATTATAATAATAATAAATAATACCCACCCCTTAAGTTGTCATAAATATTAAATGAGATAATATTTGTAAAGCATTTAGCACAGAGACTAACTCACCAAAGGTATTTAATAATTGCTTGTTTCCTTTTTTCCTTCCTCTAGTTATCACAATGGAGAACATATAGGCTTAGGAAAGCTTTTTCTACCCCTACAACTCTGGGAGTGAAAAGACTAAATTCTTTCAGAACATGGCTATTTGCTTATTGTGCTTGACTTGGTGTGGAGTCTTCCATTTGGCCACTTCCTATTTCCCTGACTTCTCCTGTTCCTTTGGGAAGGGGTAGAGAATATTTTTTTTCAGTGATCCCCGGTGCCACACTCTCTTCATTACCTTCTCTCAATCTAGATAGAGGCAGAGTTGGAGATATTTACTGAAACCACATCTAGATTCTACACTAGGTGGACTTTCTTATGTCCATAGGTAATATGTCAGATCCATATGGGATATTTTCTTTTGTCTTTTAAGGAATTTACAGAGTAATTAATTAAAAAAAGAAAAAAATCAGCTTTGCTTACCAAGCCATCAGTCAAAAATCCTTTTATAATTGATAAGAAATTATGATCTCTTCTTTGAGCAAGAAAGGGAATTTCCTAGCAACTTAAGTTCTCTGACATCAGTCACTGTAGCCACAACTCTACTTGTAATTCCTGACTCCAATTAAAGTTTACACAGGAGAATGCTTATTTCTGGGTTAACCATAGATACATTTACATGAAGAGAAAGAGAATCAGTTAGGATATAACAAAGGGACAAATCATAATGGATGCCTATAAAACAATAAGCAAATAGAAAACAATTCTCAAAAAGGAATGGTCATACCTCCCAACAAACATGATCAGCACTTCTCTCTCTCTGCATCTCTTAAGTCTCTGTATCTGTCTTTCGGACTCCCTATATAGAGCAGTGTGTGTGTGTGTGTGTGTGTGTGTGTGTGTGTGTGTGTGTGTATACACACATATATATGGAGAAAGAAATATATATATATATATATATATATATACATATGAGAGAGGTAATATTTAGAGAGATAATTGTATCTGTCTATATCTATCATCTATCTATCTATCTATCTATCTATCTATCTATCTATCTATCTATCTATTTATCTATCTATCTATCTCTCCTCAATGGAGATCTTCCAGAGAGCTTGCATGAACATTTGTTCAGGCATACTACAGAGGTAATCCATTGCATCCAGTTCTAAGATTCTGTGAAAAGACAGGGAGATGGGAGTATGGATCTTTTTTTTTAATTTTCTAAATGTCAGAATCAGGTTTATTTGGATAATTAATTACATGGAGTTTACACTGAACTCATGAGTCTCACATCCTTTAAAAAGGGTGCTTCTGATTGTAATATTAAAAATACCCAGAATTTAAAACTCAGCTTGCCAGCAAATTAAGTCATACACTGAGAATTCCACATACAGTAATAACAAAGAATTGTATTCATTCAAATGATAGCTGTGCTGTCCCCACCTGGGACACTTACCTTTCCTGAAAAGTGATTTTCATGGCATAAGATATGAGTCTTTTCTGTTATCCCTCTTTATGATTTAATTCAACAAGAGGGAAATGAAAGTTCAGGATGCAGCTCTCTTTAAGTTTGCCCAAACTGACTTTTTCAGTCCCTGACTCATCTTCACTTCCTTCCAGTCTAATTTGGTATCTGGCACCTCATCTTCGAGCTCAGGTTCTTTTCTAACTGCTCCTTGAGGAGAGGCAACCACTATGGGCAGAGGGCCACATTCCTCCCTGAATTCAAGGACGTGAAGGCTATGCTTCTCTGCTAGCTGCTGATGAGTTTCCTGTCTTGATAAGGCATCGAAGACTCCTCTGGTTATATTAATTAAATTGACAGATCCATTAACTTTGCATATAAGTCTTTAATTCCAATTAGTCTACAAATTGTAATAATGGCTCGATGACAATGAAGACCATGACCTCTAGGTTGCTTCTTCATCTTGATATGTGTTTTCTTAAATGTTAAAGAAATATCATGGTAAATTGTGTGGTCTTCATATCTTTCTATGTAATGCAAATAATGAATTGCTCTATTCTTTGCTTTTCTAAAAGCATTGATCCCATCAGGGGCTTTCCCCACAGCAAAACCTGCAGCTCCTTTTCCATTTCCAACTACCATGAGCACCCGCACTGACTTCTTCCTTCTTTTGCAGTCATGTTAAAAACACTTCTTACCTCAAGTATTCTGGTATCAAAATCTTCATAAGTTTCTCCATTAGGACCAGGATCTGGAGGACCTAAACTGACTCCTCCCCAAGAGTTTCCAGTCCAACCTCTCTCCCGTTTAATCTTCTTTTTTCTCTTTTTGTCCCACTCATCTCTTTGCTGGATCATTTCAAGCCTGTATCCTTTCCTGTTCTTCTTTGCCTCTTTGGCCAATTCCTTGAATTACCCCATGTTTTAAAATAGGGGCATTCAAACCAGGCCAGAGAAAACCAGAACGTCCCTCCCCAATAATTTGGCCCCTGTTTAGGTCTCTTTTCCTTTTTTTTCTTGATCCTTTTTCCTCTTCCTTTCCTTGCTCCAGCACCAGACTCAGCTAAGACCCCGTTCCACAGCTCCTCTGCTGTCAATTTGGTGAAGAAACTGTAGGGTCTATATTGTTGTCCTATCAATCTGCTAGGAGCAGAAAGACAACACTGAGTCTGAAGCACATGGGTCAAGCTGGTAAAATGATGATGAGTTCCGACTTTTTGAGATGCAAAACTACCATTGCAAGGGGGGGGACCCTGGATGTAGAAATGGAAATTGAAGGTAAAGTAGTTGAGTGAAGTTACCTTGTCCATAAAGAGCCTGTCCCCGCGGCCCAAGACCCTGGAAGCCGGCTGCCGGCTCGCAGCACCGCGGTCGCCGCCCGGGAGTATGGATCTTGGGCAGTCCTAAGAGAACAAGACCATAGCAAAAGTGAAAACTTATCTTATGTTTATTTTGTATATACATGGTGTCTCAAAAACCTTAAAGTAGTTTGAAAGCTTAATATCACTCTGCCTTTTGTACATACTTTTATATACATATTGTCTCTCTTGATAGAATATAAGCTCCTTGAGAACAAGGACTATTTCATTTTTATCTTTGAGTTCCCAAACCCCAGCATAGCAGTTGACCTAAAGTAGAGCTTCATAAAGGCTTGGTTGATTTTTTTTTTTTATTGTTTGAGATTACTGAAGGAAAAAAAAATACTCCTTATTTTCTGTCTACTTTGCTATGAATCCTTTTAAAATGTTTTCCTTATCTTGCAATTAAAACTGTGTTTTTGAACCTTGAGAGTCTGAATTGAAGACTGGAGAATAGGATTCAAATTCTTAAATAATCTTCTTGAGAACAAAGAGCAAGAGAAGTGAAAGATCTCCCAAAGTGACTGTTGAACCTTTGCAGCAAGGAATCTCACATAAAGGTTATATAAAAGGTTCCCTTTGGCTGTAGATCTTGCTGATTGCATCAGCTTCTTTGGACTGCAGTTTCTTCTTGGAAATGATGAGAGTAAACTGCCCTTTGTTCATAGCTTTCAATTTTAACTATTTCCGAAATATTTCTGATTTCTAACTTTTTCTTAAAGCATAACCTTTTGAATTTTTTAAAAAAACTCCAAGAACCCAGCAGCAACCTTATTTTTATCTCATTTTTACATAACATTCAGTGTTAAATATTTCTGAATGTATTCTCCCTTCCTTCCTTTTTAAAATCCTTTACAGCTTTTTTTTTTTTTGCAAATAATCAGCAACATTAAATTCGTTGATAAATAACAGGTTTTTAGGATACTTGCCCCTCCTCATATCTGGTTCTTCATCATTATAAATATTTTCAGTCATTTGCTATATTTGCATGATTTTATCCTCAGAAACAGAACAAATTACCTGAGGTTCATTGGGGGTTCCAGCTGAAATCTGATATCTTGGCAGTGTGATTAAACTCCATGAATAAACATAAGTTCTAGAGGTCCATCTTCAGCTGACTGTTCTTCATTTTTACTTAAGGTCCATATGTTAGAATGTTGATCAAACCACTTGAAGCCAAAATAATTTCATTATATAGAGATATGTGTCTCACTGCAAAGATTTAAAAAGAAAATTCAGAAAAATCAACTAATGCATTAATAAAATCTTATAGCATATGCATTATTCCAGACTTATATTCCCCAGTCCCACTTTTTCTCAATTCTTTTTCAAGGGTCAAGTTTGGTAATTGTAAGTACAGGGTGTTTCTTTTCATTATTTTCCTGAATTTGCTTAACTTTACTCTGAATCAGTTTATAGAAAGTTTCTCATGTTTCTCTGAATTTTTCATTTTTATTGTTTCTTACAGTGCAGTAATATCACTTTTATATACCACAATTTGTTTAGTCATTCCCTAATTCATCTGCTTTGTTTCCAGTTCTTTGCTTTCACAAAAAGTGCTGCTAGTAATATTTTGTTGTATTTATTCCCTTAACTTTCTTGGTCTCTGGACCTGTTTTACTTTCTGGACTCATAAAAGTTCCATTTTCCTATATGCCTTTCTCTCTGATTTTGGTCATGATTAACATGATTTGGGGGCTTCAATATAACACTCAATTTTTCTTTATTTTATTACTATGCACTCCAGACTACAGAAAAATCTTTT
Source organism: Macrotis lagotis (assembly GCF_037893015.1). Lineage (NCBI taxonomy): Eukaryota > Metazoa > Chordata > Mammalia > Peramelemorphia > Peramelidae > Macrotis > Macrotis lagotis. The sequence continues at coordinate 220,112,468 of NC_133658.1, read as the reverse complement.
CTAAGATATATAGTCATCTGGAGAATTCCTTGGCCATGATCTTGCTTCTATGCCTCATTATTTCAGAGACTGAATTTTCAGGGGTTGTGCTTATAGAATTCAAACTGTGATTGACTCACAGGCTTTTAGCATAGGCCTGGCAATGGGCTGTCATCTGAGAACCAGTATTCATTATCTAATTAGAGAAAGTTCATCTCTAATTTGGCTAGATGTTGATGAATTTTTCAGGCATAGCATAAAAGTGGCACAGAATTGAAATGTACACTGGGGGAAACAGGACCCAGACCAAAGAAATGGAATTCTGGAGTATTGAAATAATTCCAAAAGGAAAGGATATGTGCAGAAATGACAAGGATAGGGTTGTATAATATCAGAAATATATGTACAAGATTTTATACAGATTAGGCACAAGTCTTGATTTGTAACTGTCAATCTTTAACACTAATTGTTGATGTTAGCCTGAAGAAACCCCTTTATTTTATAGATGAAGAAAATGAGACACTGGTAGGATAAGTGACTTGTGCAAGATTATGGTTTTAATAAACTAGATTGTAAACTCCTTGAGGGCAGGGATTGTCTTTTGCCTCTTTTTGTATCTCAATGCCTAGCGCAGTGCTTATTGACTGACTAAATATAACTGCCTGAAGGATTCGAATCCAGAACTTCCTGACTCCAATTGCAATATCCATGATTTTACAGGTTTTCCCTAAGCCATCTGACTTTCTTGTGGCCTCCAACTGACCATACCAATTAATTGACAAGTCTATTAATAGCCCTGTGCTAAGTACTTTACAAATATTATCTCATTTGATTCTTATAACAAGGAGGTAGGTACAATTATTATCCCCATTTGATAATAGAGGAAACTGAGGCAGAGAAGTTAAGCAACTTGTCCAAGGTCATACAGATAACAAATGTCTGAAGCAGAACTTGTACTCAGATTGTCCTGACTCCAAGTCCAAAACTCTATATTCTACACCAATGAGCGGCTGATGGTTTTTTTCTCATGCTTTTCTTATGCTTTTCTCTCTGCTATATTTGACATTATTGATCAACCTCTTTTCTTGTATTCTGTCTTCTCTGGGTTTTCATGACACTCCACTCTCCTGATTTTCTTACCTGCTTGACTGCTTATTCTCAGTCTCCTTTGCTGACTCATCATCCAGTTTTTAATCTCTGAATTGGGAGTATTCTCAAAGGTCTTGTCCTGGGCCCTCTTCTCTTTTCTTTATATATACTCTTGGTGATATCATTAAATAAGTGCCCATCAAAACAACACCATTTTGCATTCTACATGAAGACTTTCCCAGATCATTCCCAAACTACTTTGAAGTTAACTATTTTTATTTATTAATTTTTTTATATTTATTCTCTATCTACTTGGATAAATACTTCTTATCTCCCTTGTTACAATATAAGGTCCTCATGAATAGGAATTATTTAATTTTTTGTACTTGATTCCTCATTGTCCAACATGATAGATAGAATGCTTGTTTGATTCACTGATTGTTGTAGCAATCATAAGATAGAGGTAAGATTTGAAACTGAGTATTCTGACTCCAAATCCAGTGCCCATTGGATATTTTAAGAAGCTGAGGGCCAATGGGATTTGTTGGAATGATAAATATATCATTGGAAAGTTTAGAAAAGAGAAATTTTAAGATTGCAAAGTCTGCCTTTTTCTTAACATTCTTTTCTTGATGCTCTCTTTCTAGTTGAGGTGATGATGTGGGCCATGCATCAACATGAGGCAAATGGTGACTAACTTAACTAGTTGGGTAGATGATATCTCCTTTTCGGGATCCTCTCTGTCAGTGGGGTTATAAGGAAGTGACGCCTTTCCACCCAAGTGGTGGCAGACAGGAATGAGTCCGGGAAGCTGTCCAGTTTCCTTTTGGGTGTGGGACCTGAATTTCTAGCTGTTGCTTCTGTTGGTGTTTTTAAGTCTAAGAACATTAATCTTGGACTGCTGCTATAGCAGAGTCATATTGTGTCAAAAATGTTGACTAGGCTATCTTGCTATTTGTAGATATTAGTAAACTTGCTTCTCTTTCCCTTTCCGTGATGAATCATTTAGGGCAAGGACTTCAGTGAATGGATCAACACTGAACTTCATCTTCCATAAAATGAGAAAGGGGGTATGGTTATGGTGTCCAGATTTCTGAGAAACAAATTATTAATTCACTGAACAATTTTAAAGCACCTACATGTGCTATCTTCCATCTGGAAGTTTGCACACTATTTTGAAAAAAAAAAGCAACATATACAGAAAAAAAAAATCAAATAAATAAATAATTAAATGATTAAAATATTTCAAAGTAGATACAAAGTATTTCTGATGGAAAGGACAATAATAACTAAGATCAGGACAGATTTCTGTGGGAGGCAGTTCTTGAGTTTTGCAGAAAGCTGGAGATTCCCTAAACAGGAGTTGAGTAGAAAGTTCACTCTAAATATGGAGGACAGTCTGTGCACTGGCCTGGGAACTAGAAATTAAACTTGGAGATAAGGAAAGCAACAGGAAGGTCAGTGTGCGAGGACATAGTGTGCAGTAAATCTGGAGAGGCCAGTCGGATTGTGAAGTACTTTAAAAGTGAAACCAAAAAATTTTCCTTTTATCCCAGACATGAAAGGAAGTCATTGCAGGAATTCGGAGCAGGGGAGTGGCAGAGCCAGATCTCCTGGGAAGGTGAAAGGTTGCTTGAATTTCTCCTGTTAACAATCACAATCAATTACCATGGATCAGATTTCACGTTGGTACCAATTTCTACTTTTTTGGTCTATTTGTTTTGTTTTTGAGTCCTTATTTTTTTTTAAGGAAATGACAACACTTCAGCCCTTCTGAATATTAAACACACATGGAAAAAAACAGCTGGCTTAATAATAATTTCTGATTAAATTGGATTCCCAATCAGGGAATTGTTCCACCAACCAAAGAAAGTGTCTAAGCCTAGAGGGTGTGGTGTCTTCAGTGTTCTTTCTATCCAGTAAAATATAGTATTATGAAATCCAGGGACTACCAGTAACCAAGTTGTTGCCATAGACACTTTCAAACTCATGCTATCCGCCCTATTGTGCAAGACTTTTGTCTTTTATTTTCAAATTTTTCTGACTTCTCTTCATTTGGGAATCCTCATCTAGAATATTGTTCTTTAGAGAGGAAGTGGATATGAAGGAATAGAGGAAGACTCTATCCTTCCTGTTCTCCATCTTCATAAGATGTTCTGGACTGTTTTGTGGAAGAACTTCCCAAATCTCTGTGCCAAGTTCCCCACTGTGACCCCATCTATCTTCTATTTCTGAACACATTTCTCCTACTCACCAACTTAAACTCCTTAAACTTTTCATATCTGGGAGAATCTTTTTGCTCTAGTTGTCATTAGGCCTGAAAAAAATAGGTCCTGAAATCAAGTTTAAACTGGTCTTCTTCCCCTTCTCCCCTTGTCTAGATAATCTCTTAATCCTTCTATTTGCCTTTGAAATTATTCTAGAGCTCTAGGAGCTTTCTCTGTAGAACTTCAGATTCTCCCTGGAATTGCTGTAATTCTTGTATTTTATCAACTTTTTACAGAATTTCCAGAGACAACATTTTTTTGGAGGATTATTGAACTATGCCCATATGGTAAATTCTATAACTTTGAAATTATAACTTTCTTTTCTTGAGCACTGTATACTTGTATACTTTTTCATAATTAGTAAAATCTATTAATGTAAGTGGAGAATGTATCTACAATGAAACATTTTAGCTGTATAATCAATATGTGCCCTCATGTTATCAAAGAAGACAATTTTTTTTTTTTTACTGATCAGTACCATATGCTATTTCTTATTTCATTAGAACTCTCATTACAGGTCATTCTGCTGAAAGGGTACAAGATGCCCTTTTACCAAATAGGAATCAATTATTCCAATTCAGTATGCTAGGCTAGGAGACACCAAAGCCTTTTCTCCCTGCCAAATTTACAGGGAAAAAACCCCCAAGAATTCAACTGTTTTACATATTTCCTTATGTTACAGGCTTTCCCAGAAGCAGAGATAGTCCATAACTCCTATGCCCTACCCTTAAGCTCTAGCAAAACCTTGTAGAGGTGAAAGCAAGGAGGTGATACTGGGGAAAACTGTAAGGTATTTCTTAACTCACATATCTTATTGCAATCTTCATACTTTCCTCAAAACATCTCATATTATTTTCCTAAAGTCCTCTCACCCAGGTTTCCTAATCTGGGACAAATCAAGAGATAAATGAGAGAAGAAAAAGAACTTGTATTAAGAGTCAGAAGATCTGGGATATAGATCTGAGTGTGTTGCTATTTAATGGTGTGATCTTTGGCAAGTTATTTAATTTTCTGGACCACTTCCCTAATTAATAAATTAAGGGATATAAATAAAAGGTCCCTAAGGTCCATAACAACCCAATAAATTTCATTTACTGTTCAATAAATGTCATTTTTAGGACTAGTAAAAGTCTCATTCATCTCAGTTTTGTTTTTTGATGTGGCCTCTTTATCTTTGAAGGATGGTCTTTCATTTTTATTAATTTGTATATGAAAATGTAAGCTCTTTGAGGGCAGGAACTATTTCACTTTTATCTTTATATCCCCAGCACTTAGCATACTGCTTAGTATAAAGTTGGAGATTAGTAAATTGGTGATTGATTCACTGGACTACTATTACTCATTATGCACTGCTAGCTGTGTGGTACAATAATTAGAGCACTTGAACTGGAGTCGGGAAGATGAGCTCAAATATGTGCTCATACACTCATTAACTGTGTGACACTGGGCAAGTCACTTAACCTCTATTTGCTCAGTTTTCTCTTCTGTAAAATTGCTATACTAAGGACACCTACCTCCTGGGGGTGATGAGGAACAAATGAGATAATAATTGTAAAGTGCTTAGTACAGTTTGAAGAACATAGTAAGAAATATATATATATATATATATATATATATATATATATATACACATATATACACCTTTAGTTATTTTATTATTATTATTCTATTTAGTATATAAGAGGTTAACTATTATCAGAGTTTACTTATTAAATTTCCACTGGAAAAAACAGTGGGGTATCTTGAAAGAGTCCCTGTTGCCTTAACTTTGAAATAAGGATAATTAGAACAGTAGAGATACTGTATGCATACCATTTTGTAAATGCTAAATATATGTGTGTATGTTTATGTCAGTAACCATAACTACACCTATTTAAAATTTTTTAACATTTTTATTTAAAGATTTGAGTTCTAAATTTTATTCCTCCATACATGCATCCCTCCCTCCTCCCTGAGATAGTAAGCAATTTTCACATAAAACATTTGCATGTTAGTCATTTTGTATAAGAAGACTTGAATAAAGGAAAAAAATGAAAGTGAAAATAGCATGTTTCAGTTTGTATTCAATCATTATCAGTTCTTTCTCTGGAGGAAGGTTGTATGCTTCATCAATTGTCCTTTAAGATTGTCTTGGATATTGTACTGCTTCAAATGGCTAAGTCATTAATTTTTCATCAAACAATATTACTGTTATTATGTATAACTTTTTTTGGTTCTATTCACTTCTCTATGCATCAGTTCATGTAAGTCTTTTTCATGTTTTCCTGAAACCTCTCTGTTCATCATTTCTTACAGCACAATAATATTCCATTACACTTATATAGCACAGCTTGTTTAGCCATTCCTCAATTGAAGAGCATTTCTTTGATTTTTCTATTCTTAAACACCTCAAAAAAGAGTGGCTATAAATATTTTTATACAATAAGTTCTTTTCCATTTTTTGATGTCTGGGATATAGACTTAACAGTAGTATTGCTGGATCAATGAGTATGCAGCTTTTTTTCAAATTGCTCTCCAGAAGGGCTAGATCAGAACTGATCTAATTCATGCATTAGTGTCCTGGTTTTTCCACATCCCCTCCAACATGCAACATTTTTCTTTTTTGTCACAATTGTCAATCTGATAGGTATGAGGTGGTACTTCAGAATTGTTTTAATTTACATTTCTCTGATCAATAATGATTTAGAGCATTTTTTCATAAGACTATAGATAACTTTAATTTTTGTCTGAAAACTGCCTGCTCATATCCTTTGACTATTTACCAATTGGAGAATGATTTGTATTTGATTTTGTATATTTGTGAAATGAGGCCTATATCAGAGAAATCTGTTGCAAAACTTCCCTCCAGCTTTCTGCTTTCCTTATAATTTTGGCTACATTAGTTTTGTTTGTACAAAACTTTTTAATTTTATATAAATAAAATTCTTAACTCTCTGCTTGATACTGCTAACATCCAAGCAACTACCAAGGTTTGAAGTTATTGGGTTCCAGAACTGTGTGCAAATCATTTCAGAACTATCCATATGGACAAATTTCAATGCATCCAAAATTTATTGAATTTAATTAAATGAGTATTTATTATATGAGCATCTTCTAGGTATGAGGCATTAATATTGCAAACACAAAAGCAAACCCATTTTTGTCCTCAAGAAGTTTACGTTCTACTGATCACATTAGTGTACTATTTTACTCAATAAAGACAACATAGTTGTTATCAGAACTATTACAAGTTCCCAAGCATCAAATTGGCAATTGATGATTTGTGAAGTGAATATGAGTGAACCCTGATTGGAATTCAATTATTCCCCAATAATAGAGAGTGCTATGGGTCCAGAGTATCAAAAAAATGGTCTTTCTCCTCTATTGCCACAGCTTTGTGGGCCTTTAATCAGGGAGAAATTAAGTATCAGTAGAAACCTTAGGAAGTTTGAGAGTGACAACTCCTCAGAGAACTATATGAGTCAAAGTCCCTTAGTTTCTAATTTCCCCATTTGTTAAAGAGAGATAATAATAACAATTCCCTTTCATACTTAAAGAGGGTTGTTGAGAGGATCACATGAGATATATGTTGATGAGTTTAGGAAACCTCAAAGTTCTATGCAAATGAAAGGCCCTACTTTGTTGTTTAATAATAATGATGATGTAGAAATGGCTCAGAGAGGAAATAACATACACACTTAATAGTGTAAGGAAATCTATCTTACCCTAGAGAAAAATGAGAAGAAAGGGATGGGATAAGGAGGAATAGAGGGAGGGAAGGGGGGCAAATAGATGATAAAAGAGAGGGAAGATCGAGGGAGAGGATATTCAGATTCAACTTTTGGACAGGGCCAGGATGAAAGGAGAGAGAGGATAGAATAAATGAGAGTGGGGAGGAATAGAGTGAAGGTACAGTTAGTAATAGCAACTATGGGGAAAAATATTGAAACAACTTCTCTGGTGGACTTATGATAAAGAAAGCAACTCACCCCAGAGACAGAGCCACTGGAATCTGAACACAGACTGAAGTACATTTCTCTCTCTCTCTCTCTCTCTCTCTCTCTCTCTCTCTCTCTCTCTCTCTGTTCTTGAGATTTCTCATCTTCTTGGGGGGGTTATGTTTACTCTTAAAACACATTCAATTTACATCAATGTATAGCATGGAAGCAATGTAAAGACTATCAGACAACCTTCTGTGGGGGGGAAGGTAGGGTGAGGGAAAAATTGTAAAATTCAAAACCTTACAAAAATGATAGCTAGATACTACTACTGTATATAATTGGAAAACAAATAAAAAGTTAATTTAAAAAATAATAATGATGATGATAATAAAGTCCTATCTCTATTCCTGTACTAGTCTCATGATTCATCCTGGCAAGGATATGAGCTTAAATTCTTGGAAGTTATGACAGTGGAATACAAGTTTGGGCAGGTTGTAAAAAATTGGAAAGGGTAAAACTCAAAATAAATAAAATCTTTTTAAAAAAAATCGGAAAAGCTTTAAATATAGGCCACATTATGGGTGATCACCTGTCTATTAAATGAAGTCAGACCTAGCTAAGTTCAGAAAGTCTTATTGTCTGAAGATTGGCCATCAATGAATTATTGAAGAGATCTCAGAGAGATCTTAAAGGACCCCCTTGATGGCTAATCTTTCTCTACTCTCCTTATATGATTCCTTTATATATATATATATGTATGTTAATATCTATATCTGTAATATATGAATATGTGCATATAATAATTATTATATTAGGTATAATATTAATGAGTGTAACTACAATATCAATAGTATAAGTTCATGCATAGTGTCTGTTGTTCAGAGATATATTATAATTATTTCTTCTTTCCTAATCTCAACACTTACAGCTTTTGATTTCTGGCTTATTCAGAATGATTTCACATTAGTCTCCTTCATATACTTTCTGTTCCAGTCAAACTGGTCTATTTGACATTCCCCAAGTTTGGATAGAGTGCCAGTCTGCACTGAAAGCACCCTACACAGATAAAATCATGGGTTCAGACTTAATAACATAGTAATAATAATGATGATGATAAATTATTTACTGTGATTTTATCTATGAAAAGAGAGAGAGCTCAGTAAGGAAATTTGCCTTAACAGTGCAGATTGACACCTACTCCGAGAATAGTTCTTTGTGTCCTAGTGAGTGTTCCTTCTGTATATGTATGTATCTGTATGTTATGAAGCTCTCACCCAAGCAGACCATGGTAGAGGAGACCTCTGCTACATATGGAAGGATATGTGATGCCTTACTGAGTGAATTTCTCCTTGTATGTGCTATGGGTAACATAGCACAATGGATACTATTCTAGCCTTAGAGTTAGGAAGAACTGTTCAAATCTTGCCTCTGACACATTTGCTGGTAAGATGCTCCAGTTCTCCAAGCCACATGATAAGATTCAAGTAGTTGCCAATCTATATTGGCAAAAGGAACTTCCACATGAAGGAATTCTCAACAGGACATATTTGTGGGTCCAGATGAGGGGAAAAAATTCCTAGTTGTTGAGATTTGTTTTTGTGTTTTTGGAATTTTTTGCTGTTACATTTAAACTATGTGGCACCTTGAAAAAATGATCAAAACAATATTTCTCATGAATAGGTCAAAATACCTTTCATTCATCTCATTTGTTTCTCATATTTCTATGAGATTTTTATTGAAATTATTTTTATTATTCCTTATTTTATAAATGAGACTGAAATCCAAGAGAGTTTAAGTAATTATTCAAGGTCATGCAACTAGTAATGGCAGGACTTAGCTTTTTAATTCAGTTCTTCAGATTCTGGGGGCTTCTTGGTTTCCAATTCCCCTCATGATACCTTTTAAATTTAGAGGAACAACTAGTTTAAAAACGTTTAGATTGTCTAGTTTTACCTCTTTAATTAACACTCTCAGGAACTGTTTAATAAGCACCTATTTTATGTTTGAGAATAAAAGAATAAAGAAGAGCTCTGGTTGAAGTTGGAGTGAAGTTTGTGTTTCTGGAGGCTAGAAGAAGCTGGCAGTTACATGCCTTCCTCTGTCGGGTGAAGTCTCCCTGGCCCCACCTTCAATTCCACCCTCCAATAGCAAGAGGTGAGGAAACATAAAGCAGAGTAGGTGTGGGCAAAGGATAAGAAATCCAGCCCTGTCCGGGGGTTAGGACACACAAGTGGATTGGTCATTGGAGGGTAGGATTGGTGGAAATTATGTAAATAGTTGAGACTTTTGCCAAGGACTTTGTGTGCCTGTTTGTCAGTGGCTGATTTAGTTTCATTTTAGGATTAAATTGCATCTGGAGACAACTCTTTCTGCTGGAACAGAGCAGAGACAGCTGGGAGAGGTGACTCTAGGGTGAGGTGTGAGTAGCAGGAGGACCTCAACCCGTGATCATGGCACCTGACAAGTTGGTTTTTTTTGTCAATGGCAAAAAGGTAAGCAAGGCCTTTTCTATTGGTTGTTTTTCATCAGGAAAGTGTTTTGTCGTGTGTATGTGTGTGTGTGTGTGTGTGTGTGTGTGTGTGTGTGTGTGTGTTCGATTGTACTTTTTCTTTCTCTTTGCAATCTCACAGAACTGATGCTAAGTTTTTATAAGAAGTTTAACTTTTTCTGGACTAGATTACAGGGAAAACATTCAGGAGACAAGAGAGTCTTGTGGAGGGGAAATAAAAATGTAGAAGGGAAACTGGTCTGGGAGGAATAATAATATAATAACTAAATCTGCTGTACAGATCAGCATAGTGGAAAAGGATGTTGACTTGGAACTCAGAAGACCATGGTTTGAATTCTGATTCTACCACTCATTGCTGGTGAGATTTTGGGCAATTTTCATCACCCCCCTGAAACCTTTGCATCTTCATCTGTAAGATGAGGGAATTTAAATAGTGATTTCTAAGGGTCCATCTACTTCTAAATCCTACAAGTTCCTAAGAGGTCCTGGATTTCTGTGGTGGGTGACTGAAGAGATTCTTATGTGTGAATACATGTGAATGTGTATATGTATATAGATAATGTATGTTTTTATATATGTGCATTGGATGTATTATGGATGCATTAAATAAAGATAAAGCAGAGAAATATCTTGTTTGATTTGAGAATACTGTCCTTGCTTTCAAAAAATCAAAGGGACTAGGTAGCCTTACATTCTATGGACCATATAGGGTCCTAGCCTATCACTAAACAAAGCTTCTTAGATTATTGGAAGCCTGCTTGGCTAGGAACTTTTCTTTTGGTAGTGGAGAATCACCATCAATTACAAACTTCTTGCTATCTCTGCACTTATATAGTCAGTCAAAGAATGCAATGCAGTCACCTCCTCTCCTTGGTCTCTTCTTACTATGGAGAGAGAGAAGAAAGTACAAGTGATTTTTCTCTCTAGTTTGGATAGGTTCAAAATTAGAACTAGACAATGACCCAGGAAAACTCAGCAAGTTTGGGGACAGACTGAGTGGTCGTACAGTTGAAAGATCATGGACCATTTGCTTGAAATTGAATCTGCTCTCTTTGAAGGGGTAAGGGGTGGAAAGAAAAAAAAATCATAGAATTTAGAGCTAGAAGGTACATTAGAAATAATCTAGTCCAAGGGGCAGCTAGGTGGCACAATGAATAGAGCACTGGCCCTGGAGTCAGTAGTACCTCAGTTCAAATCTGACCTCAGACATTTAATAATAATTACCTAGCTGTGTGGCCTTGGGCAAAGCCACTTAACCCCGTTTGCCTTGCAAAAACCTAACAGGAAAAAAGAAAAAAGAAAAAGAAAAAGAAATCATCTAGTCCGGCACCTTAACAGAAGTTACTTGTCTAAGGTCACCCAGTTAATCAGTGCCAGAGGTGGGAAATGAAGCCAATTCCTCTGACTCTAAAATCTGGGTTCTTTCTGTAACTTAACAATGCCTTTCATAGAGTAGATATTCCCTATTTTCTTTCATGCCCAGATAAGAACATCCGCTAGAAAATGTCTGTTTTGTTGAAATAGTTCCCTATTTACATCTACTTATGTTCCGCATCTAAAACTTTTGGGAACAACAAGTATATTTTAGTTTTTATTTGAAAATATTCAAATATTGGAAGGAATTGGATATAATTATCTGTGTGACCCTGGGCAAGTCACTTAACCTCTGTTGACCTCAGTTGCCTCACTGGTAAAGTGGGAATAATAATAGCACCTACTATTGTGAAGATTGTGGTATTTTTTAATAGCAGTCAAATGCTTATTTTAGTATCTACTATGTGCAAGAAATACAAAGAAAAGAATATGATAGTATTTTACTTAAGGACCTTATGACCCTATTATAAAAGTTACCACATACATATGAAGACTATAAAGAATAATTACAAGTTAAATGTCAAGTTTTAGGAAGGAGGAGAAACTTTTGACATAGAAAGTAATACATGTGTTAGAGTAAAAAGGAAAAGAAGGAATGGGGAAAAGGAGAGGGGGCGCTCCAAGCACATCTGCCTACTTGGCTGCCTTTGCCACGAAAAGAAATGGACTGTCTTGCTAACATACACAAACACATCCATGTATGTGTGGAAATGTTTACATTTACAGAAACATCTATGTTTATATTCATCTACATGTGTACCTGTACAGATGCTAGTATAATAAAATAATATATTGTATAATAAACATGTTATAACATATTAGCTATAGATAATTATCAAGTAAATATATGTGTACACATATGCATATGTATTTGTACATATAAATGAAAATATATAGTGTAATAATATATAATTGATACATTCTAATACATTCTATACAAATTTATAGCAAGAAATGTATTGTTTTGCATAATATATACCTACATACATACACATATTTTTGTTTTATTATCATTTTACAATTCTAAAATATCCTCAACAGTCTTGGCTCTAATCACACATACAAAGGTGAAGAAAGAATCTTGCCTGAGGTGGCAGATATGCTCTGTTACTCCATGGCAAATAAGGATATTTCTTCTGAGGGCACATAGATTTCTGGATTCCCCATTTGTCCCCAAATAAATCAAGATTGCAAGTGAGTTTAGACATCACATAGATGGAAGGAACTTCTCAGATCATCTAGTTAAATTTATCCTGGATCAGAAACCACCTCAGTACCATTCTAGATGAGTGATCCTCCCAGTTTTGTTTGAAAAGACTTTCAGTATTCGAGAATTTGCTGTGTCCATTCTGATTTGGGACAGTGTTTAATATTTTATTTATTTTTTTCTTTTCATTGATCCCCAAATCTGTCTCTCTGGTATTTACATCCATTACATCCTCCAGTTCTGCTCTCCAGTCTAAATCAGTGAAATCTAATCCATCTTCATAGTGATTCATCAGATAATAGAAAAAAATGGAAAAAAATCACTGAAATTTCTTGCTTCAATATCCTTATGTTATAGATGGGGAAACCAAGACCCAGGGGGATTAAGTAATCTAAGAAAGATTACATAAATTGCAAATCCAAGATATGAACCCAAGCCCTTTGACTCCCAGTCATACAAATAATATAACATACACAAACACATACATGTATGTATGGAAATGTGTACATTTGGGTACACTGTAGCTAGGTGTGCAAAGGATATGGTTTGCTGAGTCTGGCGATAGAAAGCTGTGTGACATGGAGCAAATCAATTTGACCTCCACCTGCTTCAGTTTTCTCATCTATCAAATGGGGGCAATAATAGTATTGTGAAGGTCAAATGAGATATTTGTAAAGCAATTAACATAGTCTTTGGAATAACTCAATAAAAGATTTCCCATACTATATTTTCCAGGATAGATTTTCATGTCTTCCCTTAAGCTCTCTCTTTTCTGGGCTCTAAATATCTAAACATTTAAGTAATCCTTGCATGGCACAGTCTCTTTTCCCCATAAACACCCTGGTTATTCTACTCTGAGCATCTTTTAGGTTGCCATTGTTAAAATAAAGCACAAAGAGATGAACACAACATTCCAGGAATGATCTGACCAGGGCAATTAATTTAACATTTCTTTTTAATCTAAATTTTTTAAAAATTCTGAATGTAACATGCATCACATGAACCAAACATTTCTATATGTGAAATAAAATTATATGATATTGATTTTTCCTTTTAAGAATGTAGTAAATTCAATTTCAAATCTGTCCTCTTTACTTTTAGCTTTCCTTCTGTTCTCTCTAGGACATTTGAAAAAAGGAAAGAAGTTAGATTTTAAAAATCTGTACTTAAAGAGCACCAAAGAAGGAAACATTTCTATATGGCATGTAGAACAGAAAGGGAGGATATATGAAGTTGTAAATCTATTGCATACAGTTTACCTTTAGAAAAGTACATAATAATTTTAACAAGCTACTTTCGCACTTATCCTGCTTATCTGTTAACAAGAATGTCTTAAGAGTCTGCACCTTTATTCTTCAACAAAAGCCTTTGGGGCATAGAGGATAATTTAGGACCCTGTCCTAAGTTTTTAAGTTTGATTTTTTTGATGAAGGGTCCCTTTGGCTGTCTGATGGAGCCTATAGACATTTTTCAAAAAGGAGGTTTTAAGAATATTAAATAAAATGCATTGATAAAAAAAGAAAACCAATTATATTGAAATAAGAATTATCAACATAAAATAATTCCTGGATCCTAGGTTAAGAAACCTTGTCAAGCTCTGAATCATATCAAGTATGTCTCTGAAGCTTACAAAATGTCTGGTCCTACAAAACTGGAAATATTTCAAGTATAGATTTGGGGATAGACAGTCACTCATCATGTTAAGTTCTGAGAAGTAACATGGGGTTTGCTGCAAGGGGGTGAGATATTTTTGGCCCCAACAATTTTCAATGATTGCCAGATCAGAATGAGGTCATGATCTGTCTCCTTAAAAGAGGATACCCACAATGACAAAAAAAGTATGTAATAATTTTAACAAACTAGTCTTGTCAACAAGCATGTCTTAAGAGTCTATATTTATTTTATTCTTGCAATTTCAGGACAAATATACTTCAAAGCAATCAGTATTTCTCCTTAATGGAGTTGTAGATTCCCCAGAAGGACTCATGGAGCTAGAAATGTTTTCTATCAATCATAGTGTAATGGGTTCAGATTGACTGAGGCTCCAACGACTTGTCCAGTGTCTGAGACAGGATTTGAATTCAGCTTCAGCCTTCATTAATCCACCAGCTGAGTCTTTATTCTGTTGCAACACTGTGCTAGTTATTGTGGAATCTAGAGAAGTATAAAAGATATAAAGTTTCCAGTCTAGTTGAGGACTATACAGAGAGACAGATCTCCACAGCAAAAGTAGTCTATGATAAATGTTACAGAATGATACAGTGTATTTTTTTCAGAGGAGGGAGAGAATATTTCTAGCTGGAGAAATAAATCAAGAAAGGTATAAAAGAAGAGGGACAACTTGAGTTGAGCAGTGAACAATAAGTGGACATTTAGTTGGTGGGAGAACCACATGAATAAAGGCATGGAGGTAGGAAAGTGTGAATTGTGCTTGGCCAATGGTGAACCATTTGAGTAGAGTTCCATGTAGGCAAGTAATGGGAAATGAAGTAAGACAGGATGGATTGTAGAGGGCCTTGAATGTTAGACTAAGAAATTTGGATGTTTTTACAGAGAAAATGGGGAACAATTAAAAGCTTTTGAGCAGGGAATGATGATCATGTTTTAGGAAGATTAATCTGAGGAGACTGGATAAGAGTAGGTAGAGAATGGATCACTATTCAGGAGATTATTGATATAGGCCAGGAGTTAGCTTATAAGGACTATGCATGGGGCTTCCTAATGCTCTAGCCCAGGACAAACCAAGTTGTTCTCTCAGAATGAGGTTATTAAGCTTCCCTACCACATGCCTTCCATGAAACTCTAGACTTGAAATTTTTTACCTAAAAAACTAGCAAATTTTGCTGTCTAACAACTAATAATCAATAAAACTATATGTCTTCTATAGACCAGAAGTCTGGCTGTCCCCTACAGAGATGGAGGTTATTAAATTCATATTATAAAGGAGTTGTAGGTAACTTCTAAGATCCTTTTCATCTCTAATTCCATGATTTTATAATTATGCTGGGCTGGCATCCTTCCCAATTTGCTATCTGACATCACTGTAACTTATAGGTGTGGCCTAATAGGGACTTTGACTTTAAGCAAAACAGAAAGTATAGGGCATATTATAATGTTAATATGCTATAGAACGTTCAGTACCCTGGTCCAATTTGGCGTTAAGATTTTAAGACTGAGAATATTTCATTATACTTATTTACTAAGCTAATTCTTCCATAACCTTTAGAGTTATCCTCCTAGCTTTAACTTGACTTCTTATACCCCAATGATCCTAACAAACTCTTGTGAGTGATATCCCAGCTCTTACCTTTACTCTCACATGTCCCATAAACAGTCAAAGATCAAGCCTTGTACATGTCACATGCATATCTCTCCCATCATTCTCCCTCCCCCTCCTCACAAATCTACTACCATAGTTCAATCCTCATCATTACTCACCAGGCTATTGCAGTTGAACTGGTCTCCCTGCATCCCATCTCTCACCTTTGCAATCTACCCTTCTTGCTCACAATTGCCCCAAGGGTGTGATGGTAATTGTTTAACACGAGGCTCTCTGATACAATTTTCAATTTAATCTGAATAATTATAATTTTATTCATCCCTTTCTTAAATCTATGAAATCAAGAGAGCAATAAATCAAGCCCTGAAATGCAGCTGACATTCTCACACTGAAACTTAACAATCAGTATGAGCTAGTCTGGTTGGCTCCTGGATACTGCTTACCCCTATAATTTCCCTAAAGGTGTCACAGATCTAGCCAGGTCATTCTCTTCACTAAAAATTTTCAGATGCTCTCCATATTCTAGAGGCTTAAAGTACAGTTTCAGTCTGACATTATTTTTTTAGATTTTTCAAGGCAATGGGGTTAATTGGCTTGCCCAAGGCCACACGGCTAGGTAATTATTAAGTGTCTGAGGTCGGATTTGAACCTGACTCCAAGGCCAGTGCTCTATCCACTGCGCCACCTAGCCACCCCCTTCAGTCTGACATTTTAAGATCCTACATATTATAATTCCATTTAAAACTTTAATTCACACTATTCTACTAGCTGCTTCCCAAATCAGGACCTTATATTATACCTCAGAACAAGAAGAACTCCATGCCTGTAATGCTCACCTCATCCTGTCCCTCAAAGTCCTAGTCTTTTTTTAAGGTTTGGTTCTGTTTCCACCTCCTCCTTGAAGCCTTCCCAGACTCCTTCTCTCCTCCTTCTCCCACATGTTGTTAGCATACCCACTCACTTTAATTCCCCTCTTAGTTATACATGCATGTTATATTCTGCCAATAGAATATATCATTCTTGGAAGCAAGAGATACTTTATTTTTGCCATTCTATCCCTAATGGCCTGTACAGTTGCTTACACGTGGTAGGAAATTAATAAATAATGAATTGCTGATGAATTCCAACAAAATATTTCAAGCTGCCTGAGTGCTCAATGTGATGTATTTTTTCTTTTCTCCTTTTATAGGTGGTGGAGAAGAATGCAGATCCAGAAACAACACTCTTGGTCTATCTGAGAAGAAAATGTATCCTTGAAACTTGAGAAAGAAAAGGTTTAGCCTTCAGAGGATGAAGTCAGAATTCTGAGGGGAAAGAGCTGGGCCAGGGATGATACCTAAATTCTAGTCCCAGTTGTGTTGTTGATAAGCTATCTGTTTTATTTTTTCCCTGTGGAAAAATAGTCAAATGTGGTACTGGTTGGAGAATGCTGGGGTAGGAGAGGAGTTTGAACTGGAAATCCACAAAAATCCCAATTGTCCATGATTCTATAGATATAAAACTTTAATTTTGGGGCTTTCAAGTCAATAGATCAGAAAGGGTGTCCCATTTAGCTTTTGTTCACTTTTGTCACAAATAAAACATCTCCAGGCAAGAGAAGGGCTGTTTTTGGTGAACCATGATCTAGCAATATTCACTTAACCCAACCTATGTTAGTTCAGAGAGATAGAACTTCTCTGATGACTGACTTGGGTTGGGGGCTGTCATTTGTCTAATGGACAGAAGCCAGGAGAGCAAGGCATTATGTTACAGGCTTGGGTTACCCCAGGAAACAGCCCAGGTGGGGATGTGGATTAATCTGTGTCCTTTGCTTTTTAAAAAATGGAAGCAGAGAAGGAAAGAGTAGTAGCTGTTCTGATTCCAGTTGCCATCAGCCATCCTGGGTCTTATTCTGTCTATTTTATAGACTTCCTTTGATTGCCACTCCATACCATCTCCTTCCTTCTTTGCTCCCCACCCCCCAATTCATATAGCAGACTCAGATGGAATTAAGAGTTGTTATGAGAAGGGGTGGCTAAGTGTCATAGTGGATAAAGCACCGACCCTGGAGTCAGGAGTACCTGGGTTCAAATTCAGTCTCAGACACTTAATAATTACCTAGCTGTGTGGCCTTGGGCAAGTCACTTAACCCTGTTTGCCTTGCAAAAACCTGAAAAAAAAGAGTTGTTATGAGGGTGGCTAGGTGGCACAGTGGAGAGTACCAGCCCTGGAGTCAGGAGAACCTGAGTTTAAATCTGGCCTTGGACACTTAATAATTACCTAGCTGTGTGGCCTTGGACAAGCCACTTAACCCCATTGTCTTGCAAATTTTTTAAAAACCTAAAAAAAAGAGTTGTTATGAAGATCAAATGAAATAATATTTACAAAGTACTCAGTATAAACTCAGGAAGACTCCAGGCCCAGCACTCCAACCATTGTGCCACCTAGCTGCCCCAGCACATAATAAGCAATAAGCACTGCATAGAAATTAGCTATGAATATTGTTATGTAAATACAAAACATATCTTTTTTTTAGCCGGAACTATGATTATATCAGTGTAGGTATTTCCACATGAGGAACTTCATTTATCCATTCAGACCACAGCACTTCTTGGAGGAAGGACATTGGCAACTGGGTAGGAAGATGATTGGCCTATGCCTTTTGTAGGCTACAACTCAAGTCTACAGCTAAAGATCATCCAGCCTTCTTATTGGTCTATGCCAGGTAGACACACTACCCTGGGTTTTGACTTGAGATGGGCACAGGTCAAAGACTCAATGACTACTAAAGTCCCTTCTAGCTCTAAAACTGTGATCCTATGATGTTTATTATTTGGACCTTTCAAGTTTCATGTGAAGAAGAGTTGTAGGACTGCCCACTTCTAGTAATGGGTTTGGAAAGATTGCATCTGTGTCCCACAGAACTGGCTGGGGACATTTTCTCTTTCAGTTTCCTCCTTTATAAAAATGGGGACAGCCCTTTCCCTGCTATGTTCTAGAAATAGTGAGTCATCTCTAATTAACAGTGGGAATATTAACAAGGAGCATTGGTTCTCTCCCTTGCCTATAATGAGGAAAAATAGGGCATGTATAAATGTAGTGTCCCAGCACTGTTACCTGGGTGGGAGACTCCTCAGGTGCCTCTTCTGTTCAAGCATATCCAGTAGATGAGCGGCAAAAAAAGATAATCTTGTAGTGGGTCCCTTTTCCTTAATTCTTGTTCTCCCAGTGGGGTTAAGTGGGACCAAGCTTGGCTGTGGAGAAGGTGGCTGTGGGGCCTGCACAGTGATGCTATCCAAGTTTGATCGGCTCCAGAACAAAGTTGTGTATCCTTTACCTGTTGATGTGACTGCCAGGACTCAAGTATGATCACATGTGTTTGTATTTCCAAGAAAGAAAAGAACAACAAGGATGATAATGAAGGGTCTCAAGACACTGATATTACACATACATGAGGACTGATTGAAGGAACTCAGGATGTTTGACCTGGAAATGAGAACATAGAGTATAAGTGTGTGTGTGTGTGTGTGTGTGTGTGTGTGTGTGTGTGTGTGTGTATGTGTGTGTGTGTGTGTGTATCTGTATTTTAGGAATAGGGGCAGAAATGAAAGCTATCTTCAAAAATTGGAAGTACAGTCATAAGAAAGAAGAGTTATTCTGACGACTCAGAATAGAGCTAGGAGCAATGGGTAGAAGATGCAAATTAACACATTTGTTGGTCAATCATTTCCAGCTCTGTGACCCCATCTGGGATTTTCTTGGTAGATACACTGGAGTGGTTCACCGTTCCTTTCTCCAGTTCATTTTACAAATGAGAAAAATGAGGCAAATAAGGTTAGGTGACACAGCTAGAAAGTGCCTGGGGCACTTAAACTTTCAGATAGTTAGAGCTGTCCCAAAATGAAAGGAGTTATCTCTGGAGACATAGGTTCCCCCCCCCACACACACACACACATAAGATGATTGTTGAGGGCACTTTCAAACTGAGATTTTGTGACTATGATCGGCTATTTCTGGGCTACCTCTGATCTTAAGAAGGAAGGAAGGAAGGAAGGAAGTAAGGAAGGAAGGAAGGAAGGAAGGGAAGAAGGAGGGAAGGAAGAAGGTAAAAGCTGATGGGGCAAGAGACATAAAAATGGAGAGAAAGGTGGAGAGAGGAGAAATATAGGAGAGATTAAGAGAGAGGGGGAGAGAGACAAAGAAAGAAATAGCAAGAAATGAGGATGGAGAGGAGAAAGAAGAGAAGAAAGAAGAGAGAGAGGAAAGAAAAAATATGAGAGAGACAGAGAGAGAGAGAGAGAGAATATGCAATGTGATCCTCATAAAGAGAATCTATGCAAAGGGTGGCTAGGTAGCACAATGGATAGAGCATTGGCCCTGGAATCAGGAGTACCTGAGTTCAAATCCGGCCTTAGACACTTAATAATTACCTAGCTGTGTGGCCTTGGGCAAGCCACTTAACCCCATTGCCTTACAAAAAAAAAAACTAAAAAAAAAGAGGATCTATGCTCTGTGTTCAAGTCTTACATTAAACTCTTTATTAATCTGTGTGATCTTTGGTAAATCATATAATGACCTTGGTCTCAGTTTCCACATGTGTACAATGAGAGAGTTGCATTATGTGGTCTTTGAGGTCCTTTCCAGGGTTAAATCTATTATCCTTTACTTGGGTTTCCAGCCACTTTTCTGCCAATGCCTGTCTGGCCCCCATTTGCTCCCTCCATCACATTGCTGTGACTACTGTGGAAGGAATAGGAAGCACCAAGACCAGGCTGCATCCTGTACAGGTGAGTTAGGCTGATTCTGAGACTGGTAAACCAGAGAAGAAGAAGAAGCAGGCTCTTTGGCACCAGCAAGTCTACAGAGACTCTCCCCTAGACACCACCAAGGGAAATATTTTTACTGACACCAGGCCCAACTGTTTTACAAATATTGGGTTTGTACGTAATTCTGATTTCTGATGTTTATACCACTGGACTGAGTTTATAAAATAGAGAAAGTAGACCATGTAATTTTTTATGGGTTCTAAGAAACTGAAGGAAGTGATATTTGAGTCCAGTATTTCCTGTGGAACAGATTATTGCAAAATATTGACTGCCCTATATTTTGATTCGAGGAAGAAGCTAGAAGTTAAGAAAAGAGAGGAAATCAGTTAATCAAACAATATCAAATGCCTATTGTATAGGTACTGTGGTCAGTACTGGAAATGACATCTTTTTTCTACTCATGATAGTTATGAATGGTGAGGCTTCCTGTTAAAATAGCATTATTTTCTGAATCAAAAATGAGGACACATGATCTGACAAAGGATATTATTTTTGCAAATTCTTGGTCATTCATTCAGCAAACATTCAGCTAGGCAATGGGGTGAGGCACAGAGAAATTACAGGTCTTGTCCTCATGGGTTATTAGATAAACATAAATAAATGTGCTACACTGTATGGTACAGTGGAAAGCTTGATGAATTTGTAGACACAGGATGACTGCCACTTATTAATCTGCCTTTGAATAAGCCCCTTAATTTCTCTTGGTCTCAGTTTCCATATATGTAAAAATGAGAGATTTGGATGACTTAAATGAATTTAAAGATCTTTTTCGATTTCAAGTCTATGATTCTGTCAGTCAAAATCATTCAATGAGTGCTTACTGCATGTCAGACACTGTGCTAAGTACTAGAAATATAAAGGCCAAAATAGTTCCTGCCCTCAAGAAATATATATTTTAATTAAATTTATTTATTTTTCCAAGTGCATGTAAAGATAGTTTTCAGCAATCACTTTTTGCAAATTTTTGAGTTCCACATTTTTCTCCCTTCCTCCCCCTTGACAGAAAACAATCTAATATAGATTATACATTTATAACTATATAACTATTTTGAGTATGTTTCCATATTAATCATGTTGTAAAAGAAGAATCAGAACAAAAAGAAAAAAAACCTGAGAGGAGTAAAGACAGCATAATATTTATTTATTTAACTTGTGGAAATGATGTAAGGATTAATGAATACTTCTACTTGCTTTGAAACAAAGGATGAAAGGCAGAATGAAATGTTTTAACCTGATAATCTGCCTAACAATCATTCTCACACATGGAAACAGGTTATTCCTAAAAGTCTGACAATCTCAACTACTTAAATGAGCCCAAATAAGGTGTTTGGTTAAATCCTTTCTTTACCCACCCTTACCAAGAATGTTGCCTCTATTGGTCATAGAGAACTAATATTTATTTCCTAAATAATAATTTCCAAAAAAGTTGCACTTCTTTGTATCTGGCCCTTTATGACTCCCCTCCAATTTTCTCCAACCAGGAGCTAAAAGGGACCAGTAAAACCATCAGTTTCTTAGCTATTCCTATTAAAGATCATAGAATCACAGTCTTAGAACTAGGAGGGAAATAAATTAAATCCAGCCCTTGTATTTTATAAATAAGAAACTGAAGTGGAGATGTTGAGCATTTTACATAAGGTCACACAGGTTCTAAGGGACAGAATGGGGATTCAAACCTATATTCAAATCTTAGGTTCTCTGACAACAAATCTAGTGGTTTTTCCAACTTGGATTGGACCTGTATATTAGAGAGCTCCTTTAATGTAGAAAAAGTTCCTAACTTGACTCAAAAGACAGGGTAGTCTTGTCACATCACAACTATTATTGACAAAAATTCCCAACTGGTCTAGGATATGTGGTCCCTTTAAGTAGAGAGACCATCGTAAAGTTCACTGATACATTTTCCTCATGCCTTAATTAATAATGACCTTCCCATTGGACTGAATCAAAATTGGAAGGGACCTAAATGACTAGCTTAATCATGTTTGAAAAAAAAACTTTCATTATAATATTCTGACAAATGATTATACAGCCTTCACTTGAAGACCTCCAGAGATGGAATCCAACTATCCTGAGACAGTCCATGCAACTTTTAGTCTTTAATTCTGCTTTGAATCTCTCATGCATTTAAGATGTAGCATTTTATATCATAGTTAACTGTATTTGTATCTTATTCCCATAGTGGGCTTCATGTAATCTCGAGGGCAGGGCCTCCATTTTATCTAAACTTTATATTCTGCCAGGTCTCTGCACATAATAAACTCTAATATTGAATGAGTAACTTTGCTAGAGCAGTGGTCAAAGCCTTGGGATGGGGCAGCTGGTTCAACAATTTGTACCTTCTATTTTAGGAAAGAATAGCCAAAAGTCATGGCTCCCAGTGTGGCTTCTGCACCCCTGGAATTGTCATGAGTATGTATACCTTGCTTCGGAACAACCCTGAACCTACAATAGAAGAGATTGAGAATGCTTTCCAAGGTTGGTGTCCCATCCCCACCCTGACCCCTACAGCAGTCCAGGGAGGTAACCTAGAGAATTTCTTGGAACTGGGGATACTGCAGGGGGGAAAAAAAGGACAGTAGTTAGAGTTAAGACTTGAGCTGGTCCCTTAAAATGAGGAGTACTGGGAGAAATAAAACAGTTAATTCCACTATTTGAAAGAGGGAGAAGATTTAGGCAGGTGCAGAGCTGTCTTCAAGAATTTGAAAGTCTTTTATGATAAGGGGAATTAGCCTTCTTCTTAGTCCTGGAAGGCAAAACTAGGAACAGTGGGCAGAAGCTGCAAAAGGAGGAAATTTAGGTTTGATGTAGTAGAGTAGGGAAAACTTAGAAGAAATTAGTGTTATCCAAAACTGGAATATACAACTTCAGGAAATGAGAGGTTCCTCCAGACTTGGAGATCCTCAAAGACTGACGTGTTCCTTATTGGTCTTTAGAATAAATACCATGTGATCTCATGATACTAGGAGCAATCATCAGAGTTGTCAAAGAATGCATTCTTGTCAACTATGGACTGAACCAGTTGACCTTTGAGGTTTCTTGTAAGATTCTGTGATTCCTGTAACAGGGAATTTCTTAAATCCATAGAATAAGGATTAAGACCTGGTAGAAAATGGAAACCTTTTCCTATTGGGGAGACTTTTTATGCTACTGAGCCCAAGCTAAAAATTCTACCTCAAACACTGATTAATGTCTGTTAAGAATCAAAAATCTCTGGGGCAGCTAGGTGGCACAGTAGATAAAGCACCGGCCCTGGAGTCAGGAGTACCTGGGTTCACATCTGGCCTCAGACACTTTAATAATTACCTAGCTGTGTGGCCTTGGGCAAGCCACTTAACCCCCTTTGCCTTGCAAAAACCTAAAAAAAAAATCAAAAATCTCTTTCCTCACAACTTAATATTGATTACTGCCCTGAAGTAGCAACCCACTCCCCCACCATCACTTACACAACATGCATACTTAAAATAAACATTTAAACATTCATAGATTGACCGCTACAGAGTTTTGCAAAACTCTAGCTCACAAAATGGGAGGGAGAAGGAGTGAAGGTTAAGGACCCATGGAAAGTCTATTTGAGGAACTCTGTAAGAGCCAGTCTACAATTGTTCAAATGTCTCTTTTCCTCCATATATATGTGTGTGTATATATATATATATATATATATATATATATATATATATATATATATATGTGTGTGTGTGTGTGTGTGTGTGTGTGTGTATATATATATATATATATATATATATATATATATATATATACATATGGTATAAGTGTGAATGTGTGGAAATCTGCTACTTTAGGACAGCAATAAAGACAGAGATCAATACTAAGTTGTGAGGAAAGAGACTTGTTTCTTAGCAGACAGTAGGCAACAAGCATTTAGGGTTGTCTTCTTCAATGGCAATAAGTACCTGAATAAGAATAATAAATAATAAATGATAATAATAAACATATATGTTTATATAATGCTTACTATGTATCAGCCACTGTGCTAAATATTTTAACAATTAATATCTAATTGATTCTTATAAGAACCCTGGAAGGTTGATGTTATTATTATTATTATTATTATTATTATTATTATTATTATTATTCCCACAGGATCATATAGGTACTAAGTGTTTGAGGCTGGATTTGAATTCTGAATCCTTCCCATTTCTAGGCACAGCACTCTTATTCACTGGAACACACCCCAATATAGTCTTGCCCCTATCTTGCTGAGGGGAGGGCTATTTGCCCCTATGAATTTATCAAATAGTGACTCCTGGGCAACTAAGTAATACAATAGATAGATGCATCCTGACTCAAATACTTATTAACTCTGGGACACAGCTTAATAGTTTTGAGCCTCAATTTCCTCATCTGTAAAATGAAATGTTGGGCTTGGTGCCATCTAAAGTCTCTTTTAACTATAAACCAACCTAATCCTCAAATCCATTCTCTATAATTCTTTGCTCTACTGAGAATCACCACTGACAGACATCTTTGCATTTTTGCTTCAATTCCACAGGGAACCTGTGCCGTTGTACAGGCTACAGACCCATCCTTCAAGGCTATAGGACATTTGCGAGGGTAAGTGCCATTGGTCAGCTATTACCCTAGCTCTTGTCATGGGGAGGGGAGAGCTGACATAAATTCAAAGTATCAAAAGTATTGCCTGGTTTAAATAAACTACTGTTTCCACAGTCTGCCTGGAATTGTCTTAATTTCAGTTCTGCTTATTGGAAACTTTGTTTCTTTCTAGATTCAGCTCAAGCCACCTTTGTCACGAAATTTTTTCCTCTTTTTCTCTCTGTTGTGGGTCTTCTTCCTCTCCCCAATTCCTTTCTATTTATTTTTATATCCACATATTTTATTTACTGACCAGTTTTCATATTATCTCTTCCCCCTTGACCCTTCCAAGTAGAAAGGAAGTTTCACAAGATCAGGGACTGTTTCATTTGTGTTTTTCTTTCTCTGGTGCTTACCATGATATCTGGTACTTGATAAGTACTTGGAAATGCTTTAGGAATTGAATAAAATTGAATTGTTGACCATGGAAAAAGTCTTTTAACTTTTGCAAGTCTCAGTTTTCTTACCTACAAAATTGAGATGAATAATACTCTTTATGACATAGAGTTGTTATGAGGAAAGTGTTTTGTATTTCCCAATATAGAAAGTATTGTTCATTGCAATAAACACCTACATCTGCTGAATCCAATGCCATAACTAAGAATTTGGGTGCCTGGGAGCAAGTTTAATTAAGTGAGGTAGAGTGGGTGGGTAAGAGAGGAGGCTTTGTAAGCATTTTTGTAGATGGCTCAGATAGACTAGAGATAGAAGTAGAGGCATGTTGGAGTCAAGTTGTGTTGACTCACAAAACCCTATTGTTAAATTTTCAGTTTGATTATTTACATATTAGAACCTGCAAACACTATACACAGCAGGGTTTGATTGATAATTTTCTTGATTGTCTAGACTTAAGTAATGGGGAAAATATTAATAGTGAAGATTAAACTTAAAAGTGAAAATTTTTCAGAGCTGGTTGTTAAATATTTACCAACAGTCATCATAGGAGTTAAGGAGATTGAAAAACAGGGAGGTAAGGATATAATAAAGAATAAGGAACTATGATGGAGAAGATTACAAGACAGGTAGTGCATTTATTAGAAAGGAGGGAGAGTGAGTGAGTGATCTAGAGGTCCACAAAGAAAAGGAATAAGTTGGACAGGATAGCATGAACTCTATCTATCTGTCTGTCTTCCTGTCTGTCTTCCTGTCTGTCTTCCTGTCTGTCTGACTGTCTACTTTTTTGCATGAACCTTGATAGCCATTGCTTTTATTTACTTTAATAATATTTTCCCCAATTATGTGTTAGAATAATTTATAATTTTTTTAAAAATGAGTTTCAATTTCTAACCTTCCCTCTTTCCCTTTTCCCTAAGACTATAAGTAATCTGATAGATGATAGATATCTGATATATAAACATTTCTATATTATTAATTTTGTACAAGAAGATTAGAAAAGAAAGAAAGAATGAATGAATGAATGATAGAAAAAGTAAAAAATACTTTGCTTTAATCTGTATTCAGGTCTTGAATATGAACTTTATGGAAGAAGTGGTTGCTGAATAATGGTGGCAGAGAGAGAGAGAGAGTCTGAAGGGCTATGGGGAGTAAGAATTACTTCAGCTCCTCTTCTTCCTCCTGGACCAGCATTTTAGGGAGTACAGGAGAAAGAATATCATATCTTAGGGTGAGTCCCTAAGAGACGTGGTTTCTTCAGGAAGAAACTAGTTTGGGGGTATTGAAGGAATGTGCAAGGAAGGCTAATCTAGGTTGGAGGAGAGTTTGTTAACTATGAGGGAAGTTTTTCAAGGGATCTTTGGAAAAGTGTCATAGATAAAGAATTAAAAAGAGATCTCAGAGGCCATCTAGTTCAATCTCCTCATTTTACAGATGAGGAAACTGAGGTATAGGCAAGTTAGGTGATTTGCCTGTAAATGGTAAGTCACAGAGGCATGTATCGAACTGTTGGCAACCAAATGAGATTTTCCCATCATACTACAATGGCAGATAGAGAAGCATAGGTTTCAGGGAGAGTTAGGACTTTTTACTATGTGCAGTTGGAGTTAAGACTGTTTCTTTGTGGAGTGATTGCTTTTCTGGCTTATCTTCCCCATTTATCCCAACTGCATTTCCCTCTCATTGAACTTGGAAATCTTCTAGGGCCATTATTAGTCCCTAGCTCAGATTCCATATAAGAGCTCTTCAACCCCTGATAAAATAGCCTATGGAGGGAATTAGGGAACATGGACATGGGGAGAATGGTATAAATACTCTTGGATCAGAGTAAGGAATTATCTTCAAACCTACTTATTAGTTAGTAGTTTATCTAGGTACTATGAGGTATAACAGATCATATCTTATTCCCCCTCAAGGAATATTTTCTTATTTTTTATAATTATTTATTTTATATTTATAATAATGTTCCTTCCACTGGTCCACCCCCTTTCTTTTAAAAAAAATTTTTTTATTTATTTGTTTTTCTAATTACATGCAACAGTAGTTTTCACCAACCATTTTTTTGCAGGGTTTTGAGTTTTACATTTTTCTTCCCCCCTCCCCCCTGAGGGGAGTAACCTAAATATAAATATAACCTAAATATAAACAAATCTAAATATAAAGCAACCTAATGTATGTTTCTATATGTATAATTCTGCTGAACAGATTAATCATGTTGCTCTACCTCCTTTCTTAAAAAAACATTATCAACACCCAAATTAAATACAAAACTCTCATCATAAACACGCATAGTCCAGTAAAACAAATTCACACATTGGTCAGGCCTCCAAAATCTATATCTTTCTCTTTTTTAAATCCATCACACCTCTGGTATGTGAATGTTTCAACCTTGGTCCTCTGTAATATTGGTTCATCATTGGACCAATGTTGTTTTTCTCTATAATGTCATAAAAAAGATTATTTTCTCAGTTTGACTCACTCAAAAAGTATTTTCCACTTCTACCTGAGTTTTACTGGGTCCAGGATCTTAGAAATGGGTTAGAAGGGGCCTTAGAGACCTTATAGTCCATCCTTTTCAGTTTACAGATGAGGAAATTAAGTGTTGACATAATCTCCAACTGACAAAGGTGGCAAGGTGAGAGTCAAGCTTCAAAACCCTAGGGCTGTTTTCAGTGCATCACACTGGGCTGTTCTGTTGTCATTCAATTTAAGGAAGTGTTCCTGTTTGAGAACAGAGATTTTTCCATTCCTATGTGCTACTTAGGGTTTGTTCTGAACTGGTTCCTGGAAGAGGAAGATTGTGTAAGAAGTTAATCCTTTAAAGAAATGCAAGATCTAGCTTTATTTAGAACTCTGCAAGACCAGCCAGGCTTACAGGTACTGCAAATGATACATGACCAATTCAGCTCAATTTAACATGTGTGTACGAAAGCATGTGTGTATTAAAGCATGTATATGTGGAATTCATAAGACTGGTTATTAAGAGATTCCCCCCCCCCAAGGTAGTGGCTCTTGTATGCTTATGGGGTTATATACTACTGTCAGGAAACATGGAGTATTTGGATTAAATTCTTATAAACTTCTCCCCCGCAAACAAAAAACCAAAACCTATAGAGCAGGTGTGTCTAACCTGTGGCTTGTGGGTTGTATGTGATCCTCAAAGTTCATTCATGTGGAATTATTATTTTATCATTATTATACTCATTGGTAATAGTCATAAATGAATATTGAATTCTTTATGTGGCCCTTTACAAGATTTTGTAGGGCAATGCTACCCGGAAGAACTGAAAGGCTGGACACCCTTGCTGTAGAGCATAACAAAGATGAGGCTGAACTGCTGGTAGTAATTCTAGCAGCCAGGAAAAATTGGAGATGGGGGGATGGGGGAGACTGCTTATAGAGATTAGCTTACCCCGGTTCAGTGCAGTAGCACTAGTAAAGTAGTTTCCCCTTCAGAAAATCCAGCCACAGAACCAGTAGCCCAACAGAGATGGTTAGCATTGGCAAATAGATGTTTATGTGTGTGTGTTGGTATGAGGACAGTGGGAAAAGGTGAGGCATGATCATTGAAGTGATTTTAAATAGTGGTTCAGGACAGTGAACTGGTCACATGCTGAAATTCTGGGGAGAAGTCCCCCCCCCCCCAGTTACTCATCCTAGTTATAGCTCTGAGACTAGGGCTAAATTGAATTTTCTTGTCTTAATTCCCAGATAGTTTACCCAATTTCCAAAATTTTTGTATGCTTGAGTTGATTCTGATTCTAAAACAAAGTCCTATATCAATCTCAGGAGTTTTGAATCTACAGGGAGGTGATAATTTTAAAAGTTGGCAATCATGAAATGTCAGAACTAGAAGAGATCTTTGGTCCCTTATTCTCACACTTATCCCTGATCCCACCCCATAACCTTTAAAAATAAATAAATAAACAAATAAACAAATAAATAAATAATTAAATGGATGAATAAATGAATGAATGAATGAATGAATGAGCCCAGATTGGTGCAGGGACTCGGAAAAAAGTCACAAGATGGATTTGAGACTGGAATCCTGGTCTTTTCACTCTGAGGTCAGATATGATAATATGATGCCTCTCCCTCCCCTCTACCCTGTTGACCACTATTGAGATATTTCAGGGCTTGATCAAGTGTCTTGTTTAATCTCTGATCAGGAGCAAAGTTTTAACCATTCTTGTTCCTCAGTATAAACCCCATTACTCCTGAGCCCTTTAAATGTTGTCCCTCTAGGGAAGACCAGTCAAACCAAGCCTTAGGGGTGAGTACACTCATTTTTCTTCCTATACCTTGCCCCTATATTAGAGGATATGGGTAGTGTGGTGGACATGGAATCAAATCTTACTTCTAACAAGTACTAACTCTATAACCAGCATCAAGCTACATGACCACTCTGAGACTGGTTCCTCATCTGTAAAATAAGGAGACCTTCCCCCATTTATGTGGCATGAATGTTGTGACACTCAAATGAGATAATGTATATAAAGAGCTTTGCCATTAAGCATTAGAAAAATGTTTTATTTATAATAAAGCTGGTAGAGTATATAGAACTGGACCTAGCACAAGGGAAGGCCTGAGTTCAAATCTTGTTTCAGACATTTACTAGATGTATGACCCTTGGAAAGCTAAACTTCAATTTCCTCAATTGTAAAATGGAAATAATAATAATACTTATTATCAATGGTTATTGTGAGAATCAAATGAATAATACTTGTGAAGTGCTTTGTAAACCTTTAAAGTGGTGTTATATTATTATAAGCCATCTGCTCTGGTAACCAAGGTTTCTCAGTTCTATTCCTAGAGTTAGTCACAGAGAATGATCTTGACAGACAGGATTTATTAATGGCAGGCAATAAGTATTTATTAAGTGATTCCTCTGTGCAGACATTGTGCTAAGAGTTGGAGATAAAAAAATTAATTTAAAAAGATAGTTTCTAAAAACAAACAAACAAACAAAAAGATAGTTTCTGCCTTCAAGGAGCTTACATTCTAATTGGGCAAGATAATATATGTTGTTGCCTTAGAAATGCTAGACAGAAAGCAAATAGTTAAATTCTGTTGCTCCTGAATACCCTGATGCAATCCTCTTCATTACTTGACCCTTAGGCCTTTCCCAGAACACAGCCCATCCCCTTGTATCTATATTAGCTCCCCCCCCCCCCCCCCCCCCCCGCTAGCTGCCTATCCATTAGGGAGAAAGCCCAAATGCAATGACCTTGTACCTATGAAATAAAACTTATCTGTCCCTTATCACTCTGAGTCCTAAGTCATTGTAAAATTCTTTCCTAGTCGAACCCTATCACTAGTGCCCCAAATTGCATCAAGGCTATTTTTCCTTTAAAATTCAATAAAAACACAGTCCTTGACACCATATAAAGTGCTGACTACTACCCAGAAGCAGGATAGTAAAAGGGAAATCCTCTCCAACCTCGAATCACAGATCTACAGCTGCAAAGGATCTCAGAGGTCATCTACTCCACCCTCATTTTACAAATATGAAAATAGAGACTCAACTAACTTGCCCAAGATCATCCAAGAAGCAGATGTGAGGAGAGGAATTTGAATCTACATCCTATGATTACACTTTTTCTACCATACCAAGAGAGCTTGGTTCTGCCCCTTACTAGCTGTATAACAAACAATTCATTTCACCTTTCCAAATCTTGGTCCTTTCATCTTCAAAATGAGTATAACTTGTCTTATGAGGCTGTTGTAAAGAAGCTCTTTGTAAACCTTTCAAAAAAAAATTTTTTTTCCAATTGTGAACCCTCACCATGTGATGATTGGGTCATCTGTTTTGGAGTGTTTCAGAGGAAGCTATTTAACAACTCAGTGGTCATCTCCCAACATTTTGTTGGAAGAGGACAGGATGACATCTCAATGTCCTTAAATTTAGAGGAAGTTTAGCAACAGGATCCTGTGCCAACACTATGCAATGTTGGTCTTCTAATTGAGGAAGTGCTTGTTATTTTAACAGTTGAGAGAATTGTTACAGATAAGACCACCCAAGAGGCTGGCATAGAAGAAAGAAAATGGGGCTACAGTAGGGAAGACAAAATTTTGTAGAAGAGGGGCTTGCTTTTTTCCAGAAAAGCTATCCAGACCCCTAAATCCTCCCTGATTCTTCAAAGAGAAGGAATATCTGCTCATGAAAAAAATAGATGAAATTTCCTATAACTCTCTTGACTCTTATTTCCTGACAGAATATAAATTTCTGTTCCCAACTTTAAGGCCCTATACAATCTTGCTTCAAACTACCTAGCCAAATTTTTCACATGCTTCTTAGTTCCCTTCATCCATACTATATTTTAGTCAAATTGGACTCCTGCCTATCTTTCTGTTTTTCTCTTCTCATTCTATTTCTCATCTCTATGACATTGTTGCAATGCTTGGAATATACTTGTATCTCCTCTCCTCCTCAATGTCCCTCTTTCTTACAAGAAATAACTTGTGTGCCATCTCCTTCTTGAAGCTTTTCTTGCCCCACTTCCCCAAATAGCAATGATCTCTCTCTCCCCCTCCTTAAATTTGTCATAACATTTTCTTCTTCCCTTTATCCTTATTTTTCTTGTAACATAACTATTTGCATAAAGATCTTTCC
Organism: Macrotis lagotis; assembly: GCF_037893015.1. Lineage (NCBI taxonomy): Eukaryota > Metazoa > Chordata > Mammalia > Peramelemorphia > Peramelidae > Macrotis > Macrotis lagotis. Next base: position 220,080,418 of record NC_133658.1, on the reverse strand, counting down.
TCCATTAGAATGATGTTCCTTGAGAACATATTTTTGATATCCATTTTTGAATCTTCTCTTCATATGCCTTGTCATAACAAACATCAACAACAGTGTCTGGGTGCTACATATATAATAGGAATTATTGTTGTTGTTAAAAATCAAATATCAATCAGTTAATCAGCCAATAAGCATCTATTATGGGCTAAGCATGGGAATACAAAGGCAGAAATGAAGCAGTCCCTGCCCTCAAGGAGGTTACATTCTTTTGAGAGAGACAACTTGTACATATATAAATATATATGTAAAAAATATATATGCAAAAAAGGCAACTTGTTGATGGAGAGGCTATCCTAGAAGGTGAGGGCATTAGAAATGCTCCATGTCTTGTGATTAGATTAAACCAAGCAACAGAAAAATCTAATACAGACACCAAATATGGTTTGGAGAGACAAATGAGGTGGGAGGTGCATTGGAACTGAGGTTTGAAGAGAACAAAGGGTTCTAAAGCATGTTGTTGAGAAGGAAATACATAATAGGTATGAAATTGGAGATGAGATGTTGACTGAGGATGGGCAAAGTCAGGTTGGTCATACTAAAGCACAAATGAGGGGAGTGGTGCATAATGAGAATGGAAAGAGAGGTTAGAACACTAAGTTGTGAAGGATTTTCAACTCCCAAAAAGAAGAGTTTCTATTTGAGGCTAGAGGTTCATGGGTAGATTTATGGGCAAGGTTTTTTTTTTTTTGTATGGACAAAGCATGGTCCATTCTTTGCTTAAGGAAAATCATGTGGAGTAGAGGTTGGAGTAGAGAGACTCAAGTCAAGATATGAACTTTGTATCATCTCTACCTGGAAGTAAACTATGACTATAACAAGTAGCTTATAAATATTGATTTAAAAATGCCTTGTGATTAGATTAGACCAAGCAACAGAAAATCTAATGCAGACACCAACTCTTGTTCGGGGAAACAAATGAGATGGAAGATCTCTTTTAAACTCATTGCTCCAGGGAGAGGAAACAAGGCCTGCAGTTTTCTGAAAGATAATCTATTTTCTTTAACCTCGAAGAAATTTGAGTAAATGTGAATGTTCCTTGTTCTTTAGGATGGGGGATGCTGTGGAGGAAAGGGAGAAAATCCAAACTGCTGCATGAATCAAAAGGAAAACATCCAGGTCAGCCCTGCCTTTGACCCTCACCTTCAGTCCCAACCCCACCCCAACCAAAGCCTGTGCTGCTCAAAACTGATAAGGGGCTGCCATTTGGGCAAGGGAGGGAGAAGGTTTGATGCTTCTTGTGGGCCACTGCCCTACATATCCCTGAGTTTATTTCAAAACTCATTCCAAAGACATTTCTCATCTTTACTCTGCTACTTCTCTGCCAGTAGGTAAGGGAAGGGAACCCTGCAAGAGTCTTCCTATTATTGCTCCTTTTTTCCCCTTTATTCTTGTCTTCCAACTTTCTTCCATATATTCTTCTCTTACTCTTTTTCCTTCTTCCTCTTCTTCTTCTTTTTCCTACTTTTTCTCCTCTTTCCTAATCTTCCTTTTTCTTTATTGCCTCCTTCTCTCTCCTCCTTTCAACTAATTTCTTTCTCTATTTCTTTCTTTCTCCTCTTCCCCTCTTCTTCCTCCTCCTCCTCCTCCTCATTCTCCTTTTCTTACTCTTCTTCCTCCTCTCATCTTATTCATCTCTACTTCTTCTTCCCTGTTTTTTTTTGCAGTTAAATCTCTCACCATCTTTGTTCAATCCAGAGGAATTCCAGCCATTAGATCCTACCCAGGAGCCTATTTTCCCACCAGAGTTAATGGTATGTGATTCCCGAAAGGGGTAACTGAACATTTATAACTTGAATGTATGAGCCACCCTGGATACTTAGGTGAGGTGACTCTATGACCATATAACTCATATCATTGTTTCTTCCAACTGTCACAATCACTTTGGAAGAAAGAGTTTCTTATTAAAAGAAAAAAGTTACCTGACCATTCAACTCAGTTTTATATCTTATAAATCTGTTCTCTCAGTTTTATCACCAAAGTAGTTTCATTCTTATATTTGTAATAGCAAGTACTGATTACAAGTCATAACTAAGTCACTATGAGGAAAAGAAACTAAATATACATTTTTGTACTATTTCTACCAGAACCAGCTAATTGGCAGAAACTCAGTAGTCATGGGTTTGAACACCATTCTTGATATTTACTAAGAATGTAATAATAATACCTATTGCACTGAACTCAGGGCAGTTCTAGGGTAATATGTGCAAAGTACTTCATAAATGTTACCTCTTATTTAGTTAAGAAACAGTGTGATGTAGTATATCTGAGGTCAGGAAGCACTGACTGCTTCATTAAAAGAAAAAAGTGGTTTCCTTAAAAATTCAGTTCCTCAGTCCAATAAAAGTACTTTAACTTTCAAAATCTGATTCATTCTCAATGTGACTTGAGGGTCATCTTTTAGTCTTTAATTTTTTGTCTCATAAAAAACATAGTGTACTTCCTTCTATTGATAGCATCTCTGTATTCTCTCTATTTTGCTACCCAATGCCAAATCAAAATAATTTATCCAAGGATTGTTTGTCTCACTTGAATTCCTAGTTACAGAATGCCAGAGTTGGAAGGGAACTTAGAAATGAGAACATTAAATACCAGAGCTAGAAAAAACCTTGGAAAATATGCCAGAACTGAGAAGGCCCATAAAAAAAAATAGGACAGTATAACAGTAAAATAGGGAAAGATCTTAAAACTACTGAAGAATATAGAATATTAGAGCTGAAAGAGACCTCAGATGGAATATCATAGCTAGATTGGAACATCTTAGAACATGAGATCTGAGAGGGGCATAAGAATATAGAACACAGATTCAGAATTGAAAGGGAGATAATAATAGAATCACAGAATACCAGAGATAGAAGTGACTTCAGAATATAGAAACATGATATCATAACTGAAAGACATGAATTTAGGACCTGTGGAATAACCAAGTTGGAAAGGGCCTTAGAATATTGAACCATAAATGGAAGGGAAGTAGCAAAGTGTTGTAGAGAAAAAGATTAGCTCAGAACCAGTTGGGTCCAACTCTTGCTTCTGCCACACAGTGGCTGTGTGATCCTGGGTAAGTTATATAACTCTTGATACTCTGGGTAGACTACTCCGAAATAGCCGCAGAGAGGTTCATTGGTACCTGCACTGCTAGAGAAGGTTTCTTCACCTGAGGATTCCCTGTATCAGGGGAATTATAGGTCTAGTAGTTCTTATTTCTAAAAGAACATAGAACAATTAACGAGCTCCCCTAGTGGATTCAAGAATGATTTGTTAGGAAAACAAGAAAAGGGAAGAGATGAGGAGCATTATGTTTTTCCCCAATCCAGGGAGAAATAATTGAAACATTTGTTCTTAGAGACTGAAAGATGAGCCCCTGAAGCAGCTGTGTTTTGAAGGGGAGCGGGTAAAATGGATCCAGACTGCCACCCTGAAGGAACTGCTGGAGCTGAAGGCTCAACACCCAGATGCCAAGCTGGTGGTGGGAAACACTGAGATCGGTAAAAGTGGATGCCATGGAACAGTGGCTGCAGAGTTAGGGACATATTGTATTGCTTTTGACAAAGTCCCAAACTGGTGTTTGTTCCCCTTTTATAAGGTTCCACCTTTTGGATGCCTCAGAGAAATGTCATTTCCCAGACTATTTCCTGATTGTGTCAAGGAGAACCTAACATTGGATGGGTCAGATATTCTCTAGTGTCCCACACCTAGGGAGATGCTCTTATAGGAAGGAAAGGAAATACCCAAATGAGACTCTAGCTTGTCTCTCTTGGTCCTACTGCCCAGACCTTTGTTACCCTTGAAATAGACTGGACAAAAACTCGGGAGGCAGTGGTTAGATTTGAGATCAGAGGAACTGAGTTTAATCCCCTCTGCCTCTCCTCTCCCATTACTTAATTTCTGTAGAGTGTCATGTAAAATGAAAGGTTTTGACTAGATGAACTCTAAAGACCCTTTTCACTTATATCCCATGATCCCCTCCTGTCTCTGGGATCTCAGGTCCTTCACATGACCTTGACTTGCACAAGTCATACATGCCCAGTCCTCTTTCAGACTTTTTCAGTTTTTAAAGCTCTAGAATCACTTATTGGAGCAATAAGTAACAACTGGTTTCAGATAGTAACAGTAACTATACCTGATGTTCCCTTTCATCAATTAATTCCACCTATTGACAAAATGGCATATAGGAAAACAACTGAATAGATAAGCTGCCCTAGCAAAAACTACGTTTCAGGTCTGGGAGAGTGATTGGTCAGTGGTCATTGATCCTTTTCCCTGATGTATAGATGCTGGAGAGGATCCCTGTTTGTGACCACCTCTTCCAACACCACTTAGTCTCCCAATGGAAATTGCTTTAAATTTAGCGAATTAAAGCTTGCCAAGAGGAGTAATGTCCTATCTTCCCAAATAAAACATAAACTCCTTGAGGATAGGAACAGCATCATTTTTTTATAATTATTTTCCCTAGCCCTTTGTTTGGGTTTGGCACATTGTAGGTACTAATTTTTGTTGAATTAATAGTGAATTATTATTAAGAGGCAATATTTTGTGGTCTCAGTATCAGAGCCTGGCATCTGAAACATACTGGCAAATCTCAACCTCTCAGCGCCCTGTTTAAAATTTTATTATAAATGGCAAATGCATTGATAGAAGAAATTTTCTCACTTAGAGTTCTCTAGATCAGTGAAAGCATAGGTTCATATCTACCCCTATTATTATGTTTAATAAGTGTCTACTGTGAAGACGCAGCCTGGTTTCCAGCTGTCAGATCATGTCAGTGCTAAGTGAAACATTTATTCCATACCTACTATATATCAAGTACTTTTCTAAGCCTTGGGAAAACAAACAATGCTTATCCTCAAGGAGTTTACATTTTATTTTTTTAATTATAAAGATTTTATTTATTTTGTGTTTTACAATTTTCCCCCTAATCTTACTTCCCTCCCCCCACCCCCCAGGGGACAATTTGCTAGTCTTTACATTGTTTCCATGGTATACATTGATCTAAGCTGAATGTGATGAGAGAGAAATCATATGCTTAAGGAAGAAACATAAAGTATAAGAGACAGCAAGATCAGACAATAAGATATCAGTTTTTTCCTAAATTAAAGGGAATAGTCCTTGGTCTTTGTTCAAACTCTACAGTTCTTTATCTGGATACAGATGATATTCTCCATTGCAGAGAGCCCAAAATTGTCGCTGATTGTTGCAATGATAGAATGAGCAAGCCGAGTTCTTCAAAGTTGATCATGTTAGGGTATACAATGTTTTTCTGGTTCTGCTCATTTTGGAGTTTACATTTGAAAAGAAGGATCCAAAATCTATCAAAGAATGGTAACCTGGGAAGGGAGTTTTAGTTTAGCTAGGCACAAGAGTTGTCAGTAAAATGGGTAGGGCAGTTGTAGTTGTTTCCCCCGATTTTTCTGTAAGTGATATTAGTCATTATGAAGATAATCATGACTGATCTCTAACTCTAACTTTTTTTTAAAGGTATTGAGATGAAATTTAAGAACAAGCTATTTCCTCTAATAGTCTGCCCAGCTTGGATTCCTGAGCTGAATTCTGTGGAGCATGGCCCAGAGGGTAAGTGGGAGATCCTTACTAAGGAGGAATCAAGACATCACATATGTATTAAGTACTATTATGCTAAACCCTGTATATACAAAGCAAAGCATGACTCCTGACCTTAAGTAGCTTACATTTTAATGGTGGATACATGTTAAAAAGTACATAAAAGATGCCTAGGGTATGAATGAAAGGAAATCTCAGAGGGCAGGAAGCAGCATTAAGGGAAACTGGGAATAGTCTTGTGCAAAAGATATGAGTTTATCTGAGTCTTGAAGAAAGCCAAGACAACTAGGATATGGTCAGACTTGAGGAGGGAATAATAATGGATCACTACTAAAAAACGGAGTCAAGAGGTGAAGTGCTGTATATATGAGGAAATGGGAATAGATTGGATTGTAGAATGTATGGAGCAAAACAAATGTAAGAATACTGAATAGGTAAGAAGAAATCACTTTGTAAGGGTCTTTAAATGCTCAACAGGATTTTCTATTTGATTTTGAAGGTACTAGAGAACTATTGGAATTTATTGACTGGGGCACAGAAATAGCTAATATAGTCAGAACTGTGTTTTAAGAAAGCACTTTTTCAGCAGCTAAGCAGAGGATGGATTGAATTGAGGAGAGATTTCAAATCAGGGAGATCATTTAGGAGCTATCACTGTAGATTGCCTGCTGGTGGTGGCTGTGTGAGTGGAGAGAAGAGGGTCATATAGAAATAGAAGAATTAATTTCTTAACAACTAATACTGTCCAAAAATGTAAAGAACTGAATAGAGGTAATGAGTTCCTCCTCCCCGGTCTCCAAGCAAAGATGGGTGGCTCCTTTTGGATATACATGATTCTGGGGAAAATATTTAGAGGATACTCATGATTTTGACAAAGATAGGGAGGGTATTCTTGGGTAAGAAAGAGTAAGAGCAGAGATATAGTGGTTGGAAACGGTAGGATTTATGCATTCAAAATAGTCTAATTTGGCTACTGTATAGTAGTAAAAGTTAAGGTTGGAAAAATAGGCTCAAGAAAAATCATGGAGGACATTGAATGCTAGCATAAAGAATTCAACAGCTGTCTGGGAACAGTCTATAGAATGTTTTGAGTTTTGAGAGGGTATATGACAAGAGTAATGTTGTGCTGTCTGTTAAAAGTATGAGGGAGGAGAGGCTAGAGGTGTTCAGATCATTTTGGAGGCTGTTGACTGGAGGCCAGAATTTGTAGCAGTTAGAATGAAAAGGAGGGTACCTAATATTCTGAATGAATGCTTGAATACAATGAGGGGCATTGCAAAGGAAGAATTTACAAGGCTTGACCATTGTCTATGACAAATGCATGAATGTCTATGTATTTGAGTGTTGGGGGTATGGTGATATTGTTAAAGTTGATAGGGAGGATGACAGTGACTTCCTTCCCAGGCATCTCCTTCGGGGCAGCCTGCCCTTTGAGTGTTGTGGAGAAAGTCTTAGTGGCTGCCATAGCTGATCTCCCATCCTACCAGACTGAAGTGTTCAAAGGGGTCCTGGAGCAGCTGCGGTGGTTTGCTGGAAAGCAGGTCAAATCTGTGGCGGTGAGTCCCTGGGTCAGAGATTCAATCAGGTGGAATAGAAAGGGCTTATCCTCTGGGGGCTCAGGTTCCTTATCTGAAAAATGAGGAAATCAGATTAACTGACCTGCAGGGTCCTTTCTAGCTCTAAATATATATGATCTTGAATAAGACAAATAATTCATTTCACTCTTTCCCTAATGTGGATGTAGAAAGGATGAACAAGAAAATTAAGGATCCCAGAAACAGATCCATAAAGAATCTTGATAGGATGGAACATTAGGATGAATCTAGTGAGATTAAATATACAGAGATAATTAGAAATACTACACTTAAAAAGACAACTTCACAATTAATTGATTAGGGAGGCATGGTTAGAAAATTTTGAAAAAGAAAAAGGAATCTCCACAGTCCAACAGTGGAATTTTGAAGACCAAAAATACCCAAAACATCTTAGACTCTATCAAGACTTCTAGGAGAAAGGAAGTATCATTTCCCTTAAACTTTGCCCTGTTCAAATCACATTTGGAGTTTTGTGTCCAGTTCTGGGTATCATATTTTTGGAAAAGCTCTGATAGGCTGGAGAGTATCCAAAGGAGGGCTGAATAATGAAAGGCCTTGAGTATGTATGAAGAGGTGCTGTCTGAAGAGGGTTGAAGCAAACTGGGGATACATAGATTGAAGAACAGAAGACTTACAGAGGATAAGGTAGCTATGCCCAAGTATTTGGAGGGTTATCGTGTAGAAAAGAGATGGGGCTGTAGAGGGGAAAATTAGGAGCAATGGATGGAAGTCATAAAAAGGTAAGTTTAAGTTTGTTATCAAGAAAACTTCCTGAAAATTTAGATCTAAAAATGGAAAGGCCTGTTTCAGTGTCCTCTCCCCACCATCCACTGGAGGTCTTCAAGTAAAATATTTATCGGATATGTTGTAATAAGGATTATTTGGGAATATGGTTGGAACAGATGACCATTGATCTAGCTCTCAAATTTGATCATTCAGAGTAGTCAGTCATTGGTGATTCAAATAAAGGTGATTGTTGTACCTACGTTGCCCATTTTTAAAGTCAGGGTGATATTCAATGGAAGGATAGCCGAAAAAATGGGGAAGGTGCAGCCATTGTAGAAAATTAGGGTGAAACTCATTGGAAGGATAGGCCAAGAAATAGGGATGGTACAACTATTGTGGATAGAGATGGGGTAAATCATGAGAACCTCCTGTCTCTATTGGCTCTGTTTTCAAATATCAAGAATTATAAAATTATCAAGAATTAGTGAGCAAAGGTTTCCTAGGAGTGGGCCAAGTCTAATCACATGTCTAATCACATCTATGTCTCTGTTTTCAGTCCATTGGAGGAAACATCATTAATGCCAGCCCAATTTCTGACCTCAACCCTGTGTTCATGGCTAGTGGTACCAAACTGACTCTGGTATCCAAGGGTGAGTTGATGTAGATGAATCCACAAAATGAATAGAGGTTGAACCTGAGTTAAAAAAAAACCCAGGTTCAAATCTTGCATCTGACAATAATTAGCTGTGGGATATATGGGCAATCATGTCACTTCTCTGACTTCAGTTTCTTAGAATTATATCCATCTGCAATACCTATTTCTGCCACTAGGTAGTGCAGTGGATAGAGAGCTGGCAGGGAAGACTCCTAATCCTGAGTTCAAATTTGACCTCAGATAATTTACTAGCTGTGTGACCGAGGCAAGTCACTAACCTTATTTGCCTCAGTTTCCTCATCTGTAAAATCAGTTGGAGAAGGAAATGGCAAACAACTCTAGTATCTTTAACAAGAAAACACCAAATGGGATCTCTGAGTGTCAGAAGTGACTAAAAGGACTGAAGAACACAGTGCCTATCTCATATGGTTGTTCTGAGCCTCAGAGATAAGTCAAGGACCATGCAAATCTTGAAGTGCAATTCAGATTAAAGCTGTCATTGCTATCATTATGATAAAGAAGGCACTAGAAAGGGATATTTTCCCAGATAGTCTGTTTCCTAGGAAAACAGAACCAGGGTAAGGGGTGATTGGGCAGGGGGTAACTTAGAAACCCTGATATCCAGCCTGATTAATGTTGGAGATCAAGGGGATTACTTTGATAAAAGATAATATTGGAATTATAGAGGAACTTCACTCTTCTCATTTTGAAAAGGCATAGATAGATAAATGCAAAAATTGAATGAATGAATAATTTTTTAAAAAGATGGCATTGTACAGTAGAAAGAATGCTAAATCTAAAATCACAAGACCTTGAGTTCAAGTCCCAGTTCTCCCACACCAGCTGTTTGACTTGGGATAATTACTTAACCTCAATGATCTTCCTCTGTAAAATAGAGTTAGACTGCATGGTCTCTAAGGCCTCTTCAACTCCTCAGTCCATGAACCTATCTATGAATTCTTAACAAATTAATAGAAATTTTTTGAGATAGAGGATACAGGACTAAATTCTCTGAGTTTTACTTTTTTCTCCATGCCAACTCTTTCCTTTAAATTCAAGATCTCATGATAAAATTGAACTGATGAAGAAGAGATCCAATGCCCAGGTGTTTCTATGCTGGACTGGGTGGTAGGCTCTGACATGGTTCTCCAAGCTTACACCTCCTGAGGCTCCTAACTTATCTCCATACAGGGACCAAGAGGACTGTTAGAGTGGACCACATGTTTTTTCCTGGCTACAGAAAGACACTCCTAAGTCCAGGGGAGATACTGCTTTCAATTGAGGTTCCCTACAGCCGGAAGGTGAGATGTTGTTTGAAGCTGACCTTGGAATCTTGTCTAAGTGTGACTCCCATATTGAGAGATATATACACTCCTGGGAAAAGGGTTCTGTCTGCCCAAGTGGAGGACCTGAGTTCCAATACTAACTGTGACTCCCTCTGTGATCTCATGCAAATGACTTTACCTCCCTGTACATTAATTTCTTCAACTGTAAAGTAAAAGGGTTGGACCAGTGATGGTCTCTGGAGTTCTTTCTCAGCTCTAAATCTAAAATCCTGTGATGTCCAAGCAGAGTGCACAACCTACTTCAGAACTCCTGACACCTGGAATTTATTTCCTTCCTTGCTTCTTTCTCTCTCCCTCCCTCCGTCTATTTCCCCCCTCCCTCCCTCAGTTCCTCTTTCTTTCTTTTCTTTCTGTTTTTTTCCCCCAATAACTAATCTAAATTGGTTTCTTTGTATTTTCCAAGTGTATTGGTTCTTGTTCTGATCTCTGGAGTCAGATCAAACAAGACTGGTCCCTCTTTTACAAAAATTCTCACATGCTTGAAGACAACTATTATATCCTGACAGGATCTTCCCTTCTCTACACTAAATAGTCCTTCACCATTCTGATTGTCCTCCTTTGGACGTTCTTTAGCTTATCAATGTCTTTCTGAAATCATGGTATCCAGAATGAACACAGTCCTCCAGATATAGTCTGATGAGTGGATAGTACTATGGGATTATCACCTCTCTGTTCCTGGAAGTTATGCTTCTCTTAATGCAGACCAAGATTTCATTATCTATTTTGGCTGACACATCACACTATTATTTATTAATGAGTTTGCCATCCTCCAGATCTTTATCTCCCCCAGAACAAATGATATCTAACCAGGCCTTTCCCATGTTTTCTTTGTTACAGTTTATCTTTGGAACTCACAGGAAAGACTTTATACACACACACACACACACACACACACACACACACACACACAACACACACGTAAATTTCAACTGGACTTTACCTTAGAGTATTTTGGCTCCTGACTCTGTCATTCACTGAATCAGCTATACCTCTTTGGTCTTCAATTTAATTTTTTAAATTAGGGAGAGATGGATGAAATGGACCACCGGAGTTTCTGTAAATCTAAATGTATGTTCCTATGATCCTATGACTTGGTTTCATGGAGCATAGTGCAGTAGATAGAGAGCTAGCCTTGGAGTCAGAAAGATTAGGTTTAAATCCCACCTCTGAGTATACTGGCTATGACAGCATCCTGGGCAAGCACTTACCCTCTCAGTACTTGAGACTGGGCTGGCAAACCTGTGGCAAGGTTTCTGGTAAATCAGAAAATGCAATTAGGAAATGTTAGCAAAACAAACAAAAATATAATACAAGTAGGTAATGTTAATTTGTGGTTTTCAATGTCAATTTGCTTGTCAGAGATTAGTTTCTATTTGAATCAGATACCATTACTCTAGACTTTCTAAGACTATAAAAGTGCCAATTTGCATTAGTAGAGGGAATTTCCTTATTTCCTTTAGCAATGAAATGATAAGTCTAATATTTATCTAATCTACTTATCTAATACTTAAATGGGAAAACGCCATTCAGTCCATTCCCAGTCAAGTGTTTGGGAATTCCTTGATTTCATAATTTTCTATTCCCTATTTGAATTCATTTTTCATACAGTTGGTTCATTTCCTGGAATATTTCTATAGTTCAAAAAGCTTGGTGTTGCTTTTTCCTCATCTTTATGACAATCACTGAATGTAAAAGTGCTCCAGAATAGTGTAACACCCTTTCTTTCCATTTCTTACCTACTCAAGAGATAGTACTGAACCTCTCCCTCTTAAGGAATATTTGAAGGCTAATTTCTTAGGTGGAGCCTTAGGCACTAGTGGCTGTGAGGGATGGGAGGCAATATGGCAGAGGTGATAGATTTGGAGTCAATTTCTTTATTTTTAAAATGGAGACTTGATGACTTAGAAATTCCCTTCCAACTCAAAATTTATGATCCTGTGAAGTTTGTTATTATTGTTGTTGATTTTCGCAAAAGTAATGGGGTTAAGGAACTTGCCCTAGGTCCCACAGCTAGATAACTATTAAATGTCTGAGGTTGAATTTGAACTCAGGTCTTCTTGACTCCAGGGCCAGTATTCTATCTTCTATCCACTGCAGCACATAGCTGCCCCTTCTATGAAGTTTTAAAGAAGAATTGCCACCTTTCAAAATGAATGTTGTATTGTAAGTGGTGTAATGAATAAAGCTCTAGTCCTGGAGTCAGTAAGACCTGAGTTCAAATCTAGCCTCAAACGTAATAGTTGTATGACCCTGGGCGAGTCCCTTAACCCTATTTGCTTCAATTTTTTCATTTGCAAAATGAGCTGGGGAAGAAAATGGCGAACCATTGCCAAGAAAATCTCAAATGGAGACACAAAGAGTCAGATATGACTGAAATGACTGAACAATGATATGGTTTAGATAGACAGTTTATGTCTATAAAGTATTTAAAAATATATAATACACTCTCATTTCTGAATATAAGATTTTATATCTGTATTTATTTCTAACTGGCACTTTTAGACCCTATAATTAGAAATTATAAAACTAGATCTATTTTTCCATGTATTTTTAACACAGGGTGATCTAAATGTGTATCCTAGCAGCTGGAATCTAGTAATCTTTCCCAGAATAGACTGAAGTCATCTCTGAGTTGGAAGGAGAGTGTCATCAATAGAAGATCTCATTGTGCTGCACTCCAGTGTTTGTTAGCCTTGGCTTCATTAATTCTCCTGGGGGTGTATTGTTTTTACCCAGAATCTGGCCTTCATTAGGTGCCAGCACCATCCAAGCCCATAACAGCTCTGTAGCAGATTTTGAGGTTGAAGTGAGAAGCTTTATACCTGGAAAGCATCCTACATTGTGTTCTTGTGTGATGGCCTCTGGGCTTAGCTGCCCAAAAGAAAAACATTTTCAATTTATAAAAACAGCTACTGTTTCAAAAAGGGACCAACTTCCTTTATGAAAGTTGGCATTAAAGTAGACCTAGCAGATGCATTTTCACTTTACTTGGGAACTCATGTCCTTGTCATGCCTGGAGCAGTCTGTTCTTTTCCCATGTAGAGCAGAGAACAGAATGGGTTACTTTGAAAGGATAGACAGTTTTCCTTTTTTTTTGTTTTTCCCCTTTTAAATGTATTATTGATTATGTTTGTTTAGTTGTTTCATTTGTTTCTGACTCTTCATGACCCTATTTGGAGTTATCTTGGCAAAGATATAGGGTTTGCTATGTCCTTTAACAAAAAGAATTTATTTTAATTTGTAAATTTTAAATTGATTGATTTTATATTACTTTTATTTATAAATATTTCCCTCCCTACCCCCCCTTCTGTAATAAAGATTTAAAAGGAAAAAGGGGGGGAGCAGATCAACAAAAGTATCCAACACATCAACTGAATTTGACAGTATATTCAAGACTCCATATCCAGAGCCTTTCACCTCTAAAAAGAAGGGAGGGTGATGCCTTTTGATATAATGCATTAGATGGAAGAAACCCCATCTCATGATTTAGTACTGAATGCCTGCAATATACTTCCTTTCTCCCTCTACATCTCCCACCATTTGGTTTGTTTCAAAGTTCAATTCAGGTGACACTTTCTACCAAAAATCTTTCCTGATGGCCCTAATTTTTAGTGTTCTCTCCCTTTTCTAATCATATTGCATTTATATACTTTTTATTTCTCTACTCTATTTTCATCCTTCTATTCTCTGGTTTAGCATGTCTCAATGGCAGGAAGATATTTCAATTTGCCTATCCAAATTTTAACCATTGCCTGAGATTAGAGAATAGAAGAAAATTACCTTATAAAGTATTTTTAAAAGAAATTTCTCTTACAATCAAAGTTTACTTGTTCTATAGGGATCCTGTGCACTTGTTCAGGTTCTGTGCTCCAGTTTTCCAGTTTATAAAGTAATAGATAACTGTCTACTCTTTTCTTGCTCTCAGTCAGTCATCAAGTATTTATTAAACATCTAGAGTGTACCAGGCGCTATAAAGACCAAAATAACCAGCACCTGCCTTCAAGGAAGTTACATGCTGGGAAATGAGAGGTCCTCCAGTTACTTCCCTACCCTGGCATTCACCAAGAGCATTTTAATGCAGTTCTCAGTCTAGCTTCATTCAATTCAATTCAATAAACATTTACCCAGTGCCTACTATAGGCAGTGGGAATACAAAGACAAAAATGAAACATCTCAAGTCCTTAGAAAGTTATATTCTATTGGGGTAGGGATGGGAAGGAAACATATACATATAAGAATATATGTTGTTGTGCAGTCTTTTTTCCATTATGTCTGACCATTTGTGACCCCAATTGCTTGGCAAAGACACTGGAGTAGTTTACTATTTCCTTCTCTCACTCATTTTTATAGATGAGGAAACTGAGACAAATAGAATTAAGTGATTTACCCAGTGTCGCCCAGGCAATAAGTGTCTGAAGCTAGAATTAAACTCAGGAAAAGGAGTTTTCCTGACTTGAGCCCTGGCATTCTGTCCATTTACACCACTAGACTGCCCATATGTTTCATATGTGTGTATGAATGTGTATACAAATATATATATATATATATATATATATATATATATTTATATGTGTGTGTGTGTGTGTGTGTGTGTGTGTGTTTTTGCAAGACAGTGGGGCTAAGTGACTTGCCCAAGGTCACACTGCTGTTACTATTAAGTGTCTGAAGTCAAATTTGAACTCAGGTCCTCCTGACCCCAGGGCCCATGCTCTGTCCACTGCACCACCTAGCTGCCCCCCTAAACATATATCATATAATAAATAACAACTTCAGCATCATTTTGGTGACAAATTACTAGCATGTGTTTGGGGGGAGGGGAGTGAGTCAGCTCAGAATAGAATTGGTTTTCCAGGATATGGTACTTGAGCTGAGCATTGATATTTACTAAATCCTGGTAGACTTCACAAGTTAATATATGTAAACAGCTTTACAAACCTCAAAGCACTATATAGATTATAGCCAACATGAATATTATGGATAAATGTCTTGGAGTCAGGAATATCTGTGACTCCAAATAGGGTCACAAAAAATGGACAAGACTGAACAATTAATAATATATTTCTAAAAGGTGGTAGTTAGGATAATTATTCCAGACAAAAAGGATAATCCATGCACAGCCATAAGGGTAGGAGTTGTAATGGCTCGTGGGTGTGATAGCAGGACAATCTTAGGATATCTTTCAGACTTTCTCAGGAAAGGGGGACAGGCATTCTATAGCAAACCAGTGATTTCTATTTTGTCACCTCTTCTGATTTCCTGCGGGTTCCCTTCTGGGCCAGCTAGCGCTCTAGCCGCTTCACCTCCAAATTCTTTCCTATCATCCCATTGTTCTGCCTATAAAGTAGGGACCATAATCCTCCTCTAGCCAGCTCGAGAAACAGAAGCTCACCACCCTGTGCTTCTTTCAGGGGGAATATTTCTCAGCATTCAAACAGGCCTCCAGGCGGGAGGACGACATCGCTAAAGTCACCTGCGGAATGAGGGTCTTATTCAAACCAGAAAGCGATCAAGTCCAGGAGCTGGATATCAGCTTTGGAGGCATGGCTGATAGAACCATACCAGCCCTGAAGACCACCAGGAAGCAGCAGGGAAAGTGAGAGAATATGAACAGGAGGGGCTCAGTGGACCAGCCAGGGGCGGGAGGGATGGAGGGGAGGAGGGCGGACAGAGGGAGGGGAGGGGAGGGGAGGAGAGGGGCGCCGGGTCTCAGGTTTGCTCTTCTTCTCTGATCAGAGTCTGGAACGAGGAGCTGCTTCAGGAAGTCTGTGCCGGCCTTGCCGAGGAGCTGAGCTTGGAGCCGGATGCCCCCGGTGGCATGATAGAGTTCCGACGGACGCTCACCCTCAGTTTCTTCTTTAAGTTTTACTTGACAGTGCTTCAGAAACTGGGCAAAGACAGTGCAGAGGTGAGTGGGGGCGAGGTGCATCCAAGCAAGAATGATCCGGGAGAGCGCATCACAACCCAACAATAAGGGCCTCTTCTGGCTGCATAGTGATTTCCAAACCCATTTATCAACATTATCTGTGTTCGACTGTATTTTTTAATTATTTTGTTAAATATTTCCCAATTACAATAATTTAATCTGGTTCTGGGAGTGTTGTTGGGGGGCTTCTTGTTTGACACATCTGGTCTGGGAGAAAAATCTTGTCTTCAGTCTTCTGAAAAGTTCCTCTTTGGAAATGCAAAGACCAATGGAAGAAAGAGTATTACCACAGGGTTTTGAAACTGTATGAGGGGAAGCATCAGATATTAGAGAGAGAGAGAGAGAGAGAGAGAGAGAGAGAGAGAGAGAGAGAGAGAGTAATGAACTATACAAACCTGTGATATACATTTATGGACATTTGGAGCAGTTGGTTGGTGCACTTCCTGGCATCAGGAAGATCTGAGTTCTAATTCAGTTCCATACTCTGGACCCTGGGCAAGTCACTTAACACTGTTTGCCTCAGTTTCCTCTATTATAAAATGAACTGGAGAAAATGACAAACCACTCTTGTGTCTTTGCCAAGAAAAGCCCAAAAGGAGGCGCATGGCTGTCAGACATGGCTGAACAGCAACATGCAGATATGTTTAGACAGATCTGGGTAATTGTGCATGATCTTGTCCTGCCAAATGGACCATTAGAGGTAGCATGGAATAGTTGCTGGTATGTTGAGTTTAAGCCAGGAAGACCTGAACCCAAATCACATAATTTCTCTGAACCTCATTATTTAATTAACAACCATTTATTAAGTACCAGGCCCTGGGGACTTGGTTTTCTCATCTGTGAAATGCAGATCCTAATAACAACTACCTTACAGGACTGCTGTGAAGATCAAATGAGATAATGTGTCAAGAATTTTTGTAAACCTTTAGAATTCTGAGTAAATATGTTGGAAAGGAAGAACTGTGGAAGGTAGAACTGCTGCTGTGATAACTAGGTAGAGAATATAGATCATCAATTTTTTTTGTGGGGATGGAGAGGGACAAGATCTGTGATTTCATCAGGACAGTAAGTGCCTGGTGAAGTAATATCCTCTACCCAGCAAGAATGAATTTTCTTCTGCAACTTAAGAGTCTGGAAAAAAATGCCTGGAGTCACTGAGAAGTTAAAAAATTTGTCCAGGATTATTCAGTTAATATGTGTCTGACCCTTCATGACCCCATTTGAGATTTTCTTGGAAAAGGTACAGGACTGCTTCTCCAGCTCATTTTGCAAATGAGAAAACTGAGGTAAATAGGGTTAAGTGATTTTCCTAGGGTCCCAAAGCTAAGAAGAGTCTGAGGTCATATTTGAACTCAGGAAGATGAGTTCCTGACCCCAGACCCAGTGCCCTATCCACTGTCTGACCTAGCTGCCCTAATAAATGTCAGACAAAACTTTAATCTATATTTTCCTGGTACCCAGCCAGGTCCCTTCCCATTATGCTTCTCAGAATGCAAGCATAATTAGTATATGTAGCAAAACTATTCCTCTGTGGTCCCCCCAAGATCCTTCATCACCCTAACTCTTTCTGAACATTGTCCTATCAAAAAGATATTCTTAAATAGCCTGTATTCAAGTGCTATCTATGTCTGTATAGCATATAGGAGAATATAAAATGAGATGAGCTCCTTAGTAGAAAAATCTTCACCTAGGGATAGGTTAAGATCAATGTTGGACATTTCCAATAAAATCCTATCCAACAGGAAGCCTTTCTCAACCTCTCTTATTTGTCTTATATATACCTTGCTTGTAGATATTTGTATATTTCTTATCTCTCCCATTCAATTGTAAGGTCCTTGAGGGGAATCTAACTGAAATATCATGAACATGTTCTCAGTCAGGCTTATTTTTGTCTTTTCTCTTTTACAGAAATGTGATAAACTGGATTCAACCTATGTCAGTGCCACTTTACTCTTTCAAAAAGAGCCCCCTGCTAATGTCCAGCTCTACCAAGTAAGAGACCCCCCCTAACTTTATTTTTCTGAACTGATGTGGGCCAGAAATAGGAAGCCCGTTGAATGCATTTGGGACAATGATCTTTAGATACTTTTGAGTAAAAAGTCAAAAAATAATTTCAGAAAATATTTACAGGTAAAGAAACCCAGAATTATATTCAGACTAATATTACATTCTTTTTCTTTTTATTCCTCCTAATGGAGCTTCAATTTTGACTTTTTTATCTATTCCTTAAATAATGGTCAAATCCTCCCCATTCTCTTATCTCTTCTATCCCTCTCCAGGGCTGATGGACTTGACTGGGATTAATCATGCTCACCTTTGCTTTCCCTTCTCATCAAAAACTGCTTCTTCTACCTCCTTCTGTATTGCACTCAATCTTGAGGTCTCCCTGTCTTCTCCAGTCTTGCTATCAGGCAATATTATAAAGTGGAGAATAACCTGGGTTCAAAACCTTCCTCTGATGTCTACTATCTGTGTGACTGTAGGTGAGTTATTTAATCTACTTAGACCTCAATTTGCTCACAAAGAATGAAGGGGTTGAATTAAAAGCCTTCCGAGGTTCCCTTTACTTCTAAGATGCTATGGCTTCTAGATTTTTTTTTTTGCTTCCTTGTATTTCCCAGTTTGATTTCTTCTACCTCCTTTGCCTCCCTAGCTCTAACTTTTTTCCTCTTTCCCTTAGTAGTTGGAGACATACCCCCATCAGAAGCTTAGCCTGACTGACCCCTCCTATTGTTCTAGGAAGTTCCCAAGGGACAAGCTGAAGATGACATGGTGGGCCGGCCCATTCCCCACCTTTCTGCTTTTATGCAGGCCTCAGGGGAGGCAATGTACTGTGATGACATCCCCCTCTATTCCAATGAACTCTGCCTTCGATTAGTCACCAGCACCAAGGCTCATGCCAAAATCAAGTGAGTTGTAGTTGTGGATATGATAGAACAAAATGACCCTTGGACCTAGACATTGGGAATTAGGTGGATCTTCCTAGGACTGCCCACCGAAATTCTTATTACATGTACATTTTTAGATGTAAGATTCCTGGAGGATTCTGATTGATCAATTGAGGTCTCAGCTCACATTTGTGTATTCATCATATTTTCTTTCACAATCTGAAGGGCATCAGTTGTTTGTTAATTAGCTGATCTCCATTTCTAATCATTCAGTTCTCTACCTAAATGTAGGGAAAACTTAAAAAAAACCAAACCTGACCTACACTTTGAGGAAGGTGATCTGAAGTTATAGGATCCATTATTTTGTTGTTCCTAGAAACCTAGACTAATTGACTAAGATTACTTATACAGCATAGGAGACTACAGGGGCATTTTGTCAATGTCATCTCAGATATTCTTTAGCTAAATAACATCTGGATGGAGATGAGGATGTTGAAGGAACAGAAGCATCTTATATGTGATCATTTTTTCCATGGAGGAGATGGTCAGAAGGACCAGAGAATTTCTGCAGTTTATTTATATCTCCCTTTCCATAGTATCCTGGACCATTTGAGATCCAAACACTGTAACTTTCCCTCTGGTACTGTGGAAAATGGGTGAGCATTTTTTCCCTAGCTTTTGCCTCAGGATTGTATCAGTAAATTCAGTGCTTAGCACAGACTTCTACATATCATGGGGAAGAATAAAAATAACTCACTTTTAAAAAATATTATAAAGATTAGCTATTATGATAATGGTGCAAGAAAGGGCATCATCATTATTGTTTTGTGGATGATCTGAGAGCCTTAGAGAGGTGATGGAACAGGTCACATAACTGGTAAGTGACAGAACCATATCTTCAAATTCCAATTTATGGGACTTTGTACTCCCCGGTTCTATGTCTCTGTGATTTTCTATTCCCTTGATATCAGGGTAGGGTTGAAGAGGAGAACTGGGCCAGTAATCACAATTTAAAGTGTAGAATGGAGGACTCTAGACAAAAAGACTTCTTGAAATGGAAGAAAAGACTGGTGATTGAATTCACTGTCTAATTATTTCTCCTTTTCATTTTACCTGTGGAGATCTTGCCTGAGTAATAGAGCTTGCCACAGTTTCCTTGCCTTCTTACACATGATGCTCATTCTTTTAGGTCTATAGATATTTCAGAAGCTCAGAAAGTTCCTGGATTTGAGTGTTTCCTCTCAGCTGATGATATTCCTGGAAGTAATGAAACTGGACTGTTTAATGATGAAACTGTCTTTGCTCAGCATAAGGTATGACTTGTTCCTTGTGAAGTAATTAGAGACTGTTTTTATGTCCTTAATTTTTTTGTCATGTCTCCTCAAATATTCAAGTTTCCATATTTTCCATACTTGCATGGGCAGCCAACATCCATTTACCACCAGAAAGCATGGATTAGTTATATGTAGAGCTATCTTAATTACACTTCTACTCTCATCATACTATTAATTTAGTTTATGAATTACTGATCTGCTCCTTAGCTGAAAATTCTACACCAAAAAGAAATCTATTTAATTTAGCAAACGATTGTGTTTCTAGTTACACTTTTGTTCCTAGAGATAGTAATGATAGTTTCAAAATTGTCCTCTTTGCTGTTCTGAATTCTCTATTTAGAGCAGGAGTCATCATTCAAGTAATAATAATGATGATAAAGTTAGTAAGAGCTGTAAAGTGCTTTACAAATATCTCATTTTATCTTATTCTCTCAACAACCTTGGGAGATAGTTATTATCATCATTTTACAGATGGAGAAAATGAGATCAAGAAAGTTTTGCCAATATCGTGGAGTAGAGTTGTTGATTCACTAAGACCATCTAGATTCAACATGTTTCTTGCTCCTAGGTCACTTGTGTGGGACACATCATTGGGGCTGTGGTCTCAGATACCCCAGAACATGCACAGAGGGCAGCTCAAGCTGTGAAAATTTCCTATGAGGAACTTCCAGCCATTATCTCAATTGAGGTGACAGATACGAGACCCTGCTCTTCCCTACCCTAATACTCTCCCTCCCCTTGCCCAAACCTTTATTAATCACAGCTACCCTCAGCTCTGACTTGTAGAGTTATTTGTTGTCTTTGATAAAGTGTCTAAACACAGTCCTTCTGCCAAGGTATATAGCTTACTTTGAAGAAATATAGTCCTTGACCCCTGTTCTAATTTTTATGGTCACATATCTCCCCACCTCTACCTACGTCCTGGGAAAGAAAAACAACCATCACCCCCTAGAACTTGACCCTCAAGTCTGAAATACCCCTCTGCTCTCTTCTCTTTCTTCGGTTAACTCCCTGAAGATTTATTTTTTTATTATTCAGGAAGCAATAAAAAACAATTCCTTCTATGGTCCAGAGATCAAGATTGAGAAAGGAGACCTCAAAAAGGGATTTGCTGAAGCTGATAATGTTGTTTCAGGTACAGTCAGCTAATTTTTCTCTTTATGGTTCTTGGGGAGGGTTGGGTGGCAGGTCTCATTTGGAAAAAAGTCAAATGTCAGTTTATCATAAAAGATACTAGTCCTTTCTGTTATTTCTAAATATCATAGACATTTATAGTTCGAATGGAGCTTATCAATCATTCTACTCATAAAACCCTTTATAAAAATGAATAAACCAAAGGGAAGATTGGGAATGGAAGGAGGGTTTAAACATCATTAAATGCCTCTTATAATATTGGCACTTAGCTAAACACCTTATATCATGTCATTTGATTCTCAAAACAACTTGGTGAGGTAGTTGCTACTACTACCACCATTTTATAGTTGAGGAAACTGAGACAGAGTTTAAGTGACTTTCTCAGGGTCACATAGATATTAAATTCAGATTTTCCTGACTTCAGGTCCAGCACTCAGTTGCCTCTAGATTTATTAAATATTTGGTTTCCACTTAAGTCATACAGGATGATTTGCTATGTCTAGAATCTTGGGATATTCTGATTCCAGGGAAACATTAACTTGCTTTAATCTTGACCCATATGTTTTTTTTTTAAGACTCAAGACAATAATAATTAATAATAACAACAACTTGTATTTACAAAGTGCTTTACAAGTATTAATTATTTTGTTTTCATGACAACTCTTGAAGATGGGGCTATTATAATCCCTATCTTGCAGATGAGGAAACTGAGATAGATAAAAGTTAACTGACTTCTCCAGGATCATACAACTGGTGTCTGATGCTGGATTTAAACTCAGATCTTTTTCACTTCATAAATAGTGGTCTATCTACTGTCACTTAGTCATCTCTGCCAGAACTCAAGTCAGAGTGATGCCAGGTAAGCATCAAGAAAGCTAACATCTCAAGCTTTACTAAGAAAGGCATTATGTTCCTAAAATAAAGGAATGATAATCCAGCTGGTCAACCACATTTGGAATATGTTGTTCAACTTTTAGGTCAAGCGTTAATAAATTTGAGTTTTTGGAGTAAAGTACCCAGGATGGTGAAGATTCTCACGCCCATAACATAAAAGGATGGATAGAAGACATTGAGGATGGTTTAAAAATGGAGAAAGGGGGGGCGGATAGGTGGCGTAGTGGATAAAGCACTGGCCCTGGAGTCAGGAGTACCTGGGTTCAAACCCGGTCTCAGACACTTAATAATTATCTAGCTGTGTGGCCTTGGGCAAGCCACTTAACCTTGTTTGCCTTGCAAAAACCTAAAAAAAGTGGAGAAAGGAAAACTCTAAGACATTTTGTGTTCAGATGTTATGAGGGCCATCATATGGAAAAGGGATTAGATTTTTCTGATTTTGAAAGTTTTATTATATTCTTCTTATTACATTCTTCAATTTGAACATTTTTCTGTTTTTCCTACTGTACTTATAAAGTCTGAGATAATTAGGAGTGAGCTATTTCATTGTCCTTCCGACTCATCAGAAATTATTTTCTTCCAATTTTTTCTCCTTTCTCTCCTATATCAAGACTTCCTTTATACTATACTATTCTCTCTGTTCTAATTCATCTCACCTTATCTCTAATTTTTGTTTCTTCAAACAAATCTCCCTCCAATATCTTTACTTTTTCCTAACTGAATTCCTCTCTCCTGCCTTTAAACATGTACTTCAGAATCAACTGCTTGGTATTCAAGCCCCTCCACTCTGGTCCCAATTTATCATTACAGTTTTATCTCTATGCTCCTTTATAAAATGTTCACATCTTACTGGTCTATTCATTGTATTCCAGATAGAATGTGTATGGTCCCACTTTGTACCTTCATTTTCTCTACTATCTATTTCTCGCACATCCTTTCTCTACCTATTCAATCATCTATCCTTAACACTTCCTAGGATTACATTATCTTTCTTTGCTGTCCAGTTTCACCATTAATTCACGTTTAGTTTGGAATCTAAGACCCCTGGGTGATTTTTTTTTAGATTTTTTTTTTTTGCAAGGCAAACAGGGTTAAGTGGCTTGTCCAAGGCCACACAGCTAGGTAATTATTAAGTGTCTGAGGCTGGATTTGAACTCAGGTACTGTTGACTCCAAGGCCAGTGCTCTATCTACTATGCCACCTAGCCGCCCCCACTGTACCACCTAGCCACCCCCAGGTCATTTTTAAAGAAAAATAACTATCCAGCTATGTTTTATTTATTTACTTTTGAAGTGCATTTTTTTGAAGCTAACTTGCCATGCCAAGGCACTAGATGGCACAATAGGGTCAGGAAAACCTGAATTCAAAGTCAGCCTTTGACACTGTATGACCCTGGCAAGTAATTTAACCTCTCTTTGTCTCAATTTCCTCAAGGATAGCATGGAGAGATAATAGCACCTATTTTCCAGGCTTAGTGAGAAGACAGAATGGAATAATAATTGTTAAGTGCTTAGCACTTAATAGGTCACATTGTGTCAGGTTCATTAATGTTTCCCTTATTCCTTTTAATTTTTTTCATATGTGATCCAGCCAATTCTATCTACCCTATTAAAAGATTGTTGAATCCTGATTCTTTCATTCATTACCTTATTTACCTTTTTTTTTTCCAGAGGCAATTGGAGTTAAGGCCAGGATCACACAGCTAATAAGTGTCAAATGTCAGAGACTGGATTTGAATTCAGGTCTTCCCAACTCAAGGGCCAGCACTCACTCCACTGCACCATCTAGTTATCCCATCTTATTTAATCTAATGACTTTTGTATTGTTGGCAAATTTGCTAAGTTGGGCTGCTATACCCTTATTCTAGTTATTGCTTTTAAAGCACTGAACAACACAGGGCTCCACACAGATCTTTGGGGTCTTCTTCAGAAGACCATAGAAGCCTTCACTTTTGGTCCTGCTATTCAACCAGTTTTGTCTCCATCAAATCGTGCCATTATCATACTCCTAGCTTTCTTTCATGAGAACAGCAAGAAAGAAAGTTTAAATGCTTTGCTAAAATCTAGGCAAATGGGGAAGCTAGGAGGCACAATGGATAGAACACTGGCCCTGGAGTCAGGAAGACCTGAGTTCAAATCTGGTCTCAAACACTTAATAATTGCCTAGCTATATGACCTTGGGCAAGTCACTTAATCCCATTGCCTTAAATAAATAAAAAAAATTTTAAATCTAGGCAAATTCTATCTGTAGCATTTCCCCATTCTCTTATATGAAATAGAGGATATAGTGCTGAGTTTTGGAAAGAAAGATACTGGTTTATATCTTGCACCAAATACTTTCTAATTAGGTATAAACTAGTTCTCTTTGATCTTCAGTTTCCTCATCTATCTCATGAGGCATTGTGGCAATTGTTGACAAACCTCAAGGAGTCATCAATATGAAAAATTATTAGTATTCTCAGTTTAAGAAGCATTCCTAAAAGTAAATAGATTTACTCTGGCCTCACCTGTTACTGAGGTATAGATTAGGGGACAAGCAGGCCAAAGTTCAATCACACCTCCTTATATACTAATTGTGTTATCTTGGGCAAGACATTTCAGATTTCTATGTCAAAGTTTACCCAGTTTTTAAAAGGAAGATCTTAGTGACATCTATTCTACAATTTGTGAGTCTCAAATGAGATAATATCTGTAAAATGCTCTGGTAACCTGAAAGCACTATAGAAAGTTGAGCCAACTATGTTGTCACTTTGTGATCATTGCCTGCTTTCTTAAGCATTCTTAAGCATGTCTTTTATGACACATCCTAGAAATTCTCTCTGTCCTTTCAGAAATGTAAAACTTCCATGCTTTTGGTTAATTTGATATTTGTTAGCTGACCTTGGGCATATGTTAAAATGGGGCAGATTTTCATTGTGTTTAACCTAAATTTCTCTTATTGCAATTGTAGCCCTTTTCCAACTAATAAGCAATACATTTTTATAGCATTTTAAACATCTTAGAAGAACGGTTTATACAATACTATTTGATCTTCCCAATGAGCATATAACATTAAAGTAGGAGATTATTATTCTCATTCTACACATTTGCTTAAGGTCACATACTGGGGAATAGAATACATGATTCGTTACACTTGGACAGCACTGCTTACTTTTCATGTTCTCATGGCATCATGAGACAGTGGGAAGGACACAAGATACTGGATCCAAATTCTACTTATGAGAATTACTCCTTCAATAACCTTCTTCAAATAACTTAATCTTCAGTTTCTCATCTGTAAAATGAAGAAATTGAATTAGAAGGACTTAGTTCCCTTCCCACACTAGATTTATGTTTCTTCTGTTTTCTATAACTAATATATTAGACTGATATATATTATAGTATGAATTAGTTGTCTCTTTTTTCAAGTTTTGTAATTTCCTCATTTAAAAAACACTACTTTCTTCATATGTGATAGAATTACTGAATGTTACAAATAAAGAGAATTTCCCTTCTTTTGATAAGTTAAGGGAAAAAAGGAAAAGATTCAGGGAGGGGAAGTATTTGGGCAAGGTTACATAGCTACTGACAAAACAAGGAGTAGAATTCAGTTCATTTGACAAATATTGTTTATTGGTTTCCCTTGGTCCTTTTTCAGATTTTTTTTCAGAATTTTTAGCAAAGACTGCAACATTTTTGACTGCAGTAGCAGTATTCATATTCCTCTTAAATTTTTGCAATGTCATTTTTATGAGTTCACCTTGCATTCAACTGTCAAATTAATTTTCCCTAAAAAAGAAGACTGACCATGTTACCTCCCTATTCAGTCTTCTCCAGTGACTTGAGCAGTGTGCTGGGTAAATATTTAACAAACCATCTCTTTGGGGAAAAATGCATGCACCAACACACTTTTAAATTTAATCTAAATTATTAATATTTTCCCATCACTTTGCAAAATAATAAATCTAGTTCTGATTTGTAGCATTTTCTGATTTCTGAGGTATGAACTTTCACAGTGAAAATTTAACAATTATCTCCTCATTAAACTGTGAGTTCCTTGAAAGGAAGGACTACTTTTTGCCTTCTCTTTGAATATCTTAACACAATTTCTAAAATATAGAAGATTCTTAATAATACTTGCTGATTTCCTTGATTTGACAGTACCACTGCTTCATTTTCAATTCATGGGATTCTATGACTCAGATCTTTTTCTGTTTTTCTGGTTTATATACAGTCACCCCACATTAGGAACCTGAACTTATTTCCTCCTTATACCAGATTCTATTCTTCCCTGCCCTACTAACATTCAACTTTCTATGGTCTTTCAAGGAGAACTATATATTGGTGGGCAGGATCACTTCTACCTAGAGACTCACTGCACCATCGCTGTCCCGAAGGGTGAATCAGGAGAGATGGAGCTCTTTGTGTCCACACAGAACACGATGAAGACTCAGGTAAGCAACTAATAAATTAATGGACTAAGAGAATTTGGGTTGATATTCTTGTTTGCAGAGATACTATAGAGAGTCAACACTGAACTAAAAATAAGGACCATCAATTTAGAGCTGAAAAGAACCATTAAGGCCATCAAGTCCCCTTCCCTTCTTTTTGAGAAGAAGGAAAATGGAGACAAATAGAAATGACTTGCTTTGGGCTACATAGCTTTTAAGTGTCTGCTAGGGGATTTGAATCCAGGTCTTCCTGATTGCATTTTCACATACCTATTCACTATACCTGGGATCTTGACGTGGATCTTCTTCTTAATCTCTGTGTGACTGTGAGGCAAGTAATTTGGAGAAGGCATTATTATTCAAGTATTGGTCAGACCAAATATCTCTTGTATTCTTCTAGATTCTGATATTTTCTGATCAGCCTCTTTTTGGTGAAGAGTAACCATGGTGGGGTTAGATGCAGTGGTGGATACTGGTAAATGTTTAACAACTCTCTCTAGGGGAAAAATGTATATGCAACACACACATCTAAATTTATGCTGTCTTATTACTATTTTCTCCATCACTTTCTTAAGTCTTAACAATCATCAAATCAATAAATTAAGCCCTGATTTATAGCTTTTGAGAATTTCTAAGATGTAAATGTGCACACTGAAAATCCAAAAGCTGGCTCCACCACAACATTGTCTTGTTTTTAGTCTCTGCCTATAATCCTGAACAACAGGGGAGGTTAAGGCTAGTGGATCATTTGTGTTAGGAAGTTCTGAGCAGCAGTGGGGTTAAAGTTGATTGATCAAATGATGGCTGAGAGTTCAGCACAAATATGGGAGTGAGGGATAGGGAACCGGGCTGCCCAGGGAGGTTATAAACAGAAAAATCAGCTGTGGGATTGGGTGAAAGGTGAAGAAGAAGAAAGAAGAAGAAGAAGAAGAAGAAGAAGAAGAAGAAGAAGAAGAAGAAGAAGAAGATGAAGAAGAAGAAGAAGATGAAGAAGAAGAAGAAGAAGAAGAAGAAGAAGAAGAAGGAGGAGGAGGAGGAGGAGGAGGAGGAGGAGGAGGAGGTGGAGGAGGAGGAGAAGAAGAAGAAGAAGAAGAAGAAGAAGAAGAAGAAGAAGAAGAAGAAGAAGAAGAAGAAGGAGAAGGAGAAGAAGAAATAGGAGGAAGAAAGAAAGGAAGGAAGGAAGGAAAGTATAAGTTTGGAAATAGTGGGGGAGCACCATGACAATGAAAGCCATGATTTAGTAGCAAAAACAATTTTATTAAAACCATAGGAAAGATAAATGATGTATAAAAATTTATGCTTCTAACAGCAAGGGGAGATCCTCCCTCTCCAATAACATTCCTGATGATAAGGCTGGTTGTATGAGGGAGTTCCCAGCATCATCCCAGCTGATAAAAAAGTCTCACTTGTTAGGACAGAGCAATACTTCTTATATAAAGTCTTTTTCTGGGAATGAACTCACCAACTGAGTCTTATAGAATAGATGTCACTTAGTGGTATAGTCTTGACTATGATACAATGATGATGTTCAGCTGTTTTTCATTTGTGTCAGACTCTTCACAACCAATTTTTTTGGCAAAGATACTGGAGTGGTTTGCCATTTTCTTTTCCAGCTCATTTTACAGATGAGGAAACTAAAGCAAACAGGACTACATGACTTGCCCAAGATCACATAGCTAGGAAATGATTGAGGCCAGTTTTGAACTCAGGAAGATAAGATTCCTGAATTTAGGCTCAGAACCCTATCCACTGCACCATTTAGTGTGTTTTTATATTACATATGAAGAAATAAATAAATTCTAGTGCCTGAGCTTAGTCAGGGGTCACTATTTGTCTGAAACCATGATATACCTTTTGATTGACTTCTTTTTACATAAATAGACTTTTCTGCAGAGTTACCCATATGCTCCAGTGGGAGTGTGTGTCATATTAATTTGGAGTGAGCACTCCCCTTTTTCTTTGCTGACAGTCCATTAGACATAAAATAGCCTAAGTTAAATCTATTGTACTGGAGCTGGGCCCAGGGCAAAGTGTAATGTAACTGAACTAGACTTCAGCTATAGATATTTCTCACCTTTCTCCTTGAAAATTAATAGACTATTGTCACCAGAATTGCTACCTATAAGTTTTGAGTCTATTGGAACTACATAAACTTGAATAAAAACCACTGAAGCACGTTCTCATTTTCATTCTAGGATTTTGTCGCCAAAGTCTTGGGGGTTCCATCAAATAGAATTGTGGTTCGAGTGAAAAGAATGGGAGGAGGTTTTGGAGGGAAGGAGACCCGGAGCACAGTCTTATCTACAGCAGTTGCTGTGGCTGCATTCAAGTAAGTTATAAAGTCAAGAATTTGAAAGTAGGGTTTTGAGGAGAAGGAGGCTTCTTGTTTTTGTTTGGGACTCTAGTTTCCTGAAATGGTTGGTATGTTTATAAAGGTAATGGTCTCTCTCCCAGGACTGGCCGCCCTGTTCGTTGCATGCTGGATCGGGATGAAGACATGTTGATAAGTGGTGGGAGACACCCATTTATGGCCAGATATAAGGTACTAGATTTAAAAGAACAAAGTCAGTTCCAGTCACACTGTCTAATGATAGAATTGTAAGACAGAAGTTCAGGGATATAGGTTATATTACATGAATTAAATTAGATTCTTTTGCTTCAGTTTTTTCCTATATGTTTGAGGAAACATGGTGTACAATAAATTAGAACTGTATGGGAATTTTGGAGTCTAGGGCAAACATCACAAAACATATCCATGGTTAACCACAAGAAACAAGTCTCACTTTAACATTTTAAGAAAAAATCAGTTGGTTAGAAGAGACCCCATGTATAGTGTTGTATGGTTTTTTGTATTACCAAGATATAAACCCTTTAATATGGAGGTGGTAAGGAGGAATTAATAAGGTCATAGATAGAGATGACATTATACCCTTTGATACATCCTATTCTCATTTATTATTCTTGCTGATTAACTCTAATCTGAGTTGTTTCTATATTGCTAAGTGCTAGCACCCTCTAAATTTTAGTGCCCTAGGTATAAACCTAGATTACCCTGCCCTAGTTACAGTTATGGTAGATATAGCACTGGATTAGGAATGAGGTGATCTTTTTTCAATCCTATCTCTTAATCTATCCACTTTAATTCAGTTCAATAAACATTTTAAGACCTTATTATGTAATCAAACACTATGCCAGATTCTCAGGATACAAAGGTAAAAATGAATTAGGTCCTACTATCAAGGTGCTCACAAGCTAAGTTGTGTGACTATATACACATGCCATACTTTAGTTTCCTCATCTGTAAAATGAGGAAAATAGTAATTAGAGGATGGGAGGATGAAATATTGAAATGGGTATGGTTGTGCTTTGAAAAGGATTGAGCATTGCATATATGAGAAATTTAGCTATAAAGAAAATTCATAGTATAACAGATTACATGCTGCTATTTTGATCTTTATTTGTATACTTAGAAGAGTAGTTAGTTGCCCTTACATTAAGACCTTTTCCTATATACCTCAAACTGACAGAACTGGGAAAGCAGGGTATGTTTTTCTCTTTTTAGTGTATTGAATTTGATGACCCTCACTTCCTGTGTACTGAAGTCTTTTGTGAAGCATTAAGTCCAACCTTGCTCCTCTTCTCTTCCCCACTGTTCTCTCCTCTCCTCATTCTTCTTTCTTCTCTTCCACTTCTCCTTTTCAATCCCTTCCAGAAAAATAATTCAATTCTATTCAATAAATATTCTATTAAGTATCTACTATATAGAAATCACTGTGCTAATGCTAGAGATAAAAAAGACAAAATCAAAAACAATCTTGGATCTTGAACGTGGGTATAGTTAGGGTTAAGAATAGTCTTCTGATCCCTGGTTACCCTTTAAAACAATGCATTATTTTTTTTTGAAGAAAGTTACTACTGTTAGGTTTCTTCTTCTTATGATATACTGTTGCCTTTCTTTTTCTCCTATCAGGCTAAAGAGAGGGAAAGGGAAACAATGGATAGAGAGTCAGGTTACTGAAACATACTTTGACTGAAGAAATCTGCTTTGTGATTAGGTTGGTTTCATGAAGACTGGGAAGATTGTGGCCCTAGAAGTTGAACACTACAGCAATGCAGGAAATACTTTAGATCTCTCTGGGAGTGTAAGTAAGACTCAGTGTCTAGAGTCCACCATCCTCTCCAACCCCACTTCCCTCTCTCCCCTAATTGCATGTTTAATGGTGAATATTACTTAGCACAATGCTCTTGAGCTTAAGACGCATAGGGGTGGCCTTCCCACATTGTATAGCTTGCATTGGAGAGCTATCCTTGTCCTGATGCAAGTGACCTAGGGTATGACTTAGTTTTTGAGACACCCTAAGCATTCCAACAAGTCAACATTGATAATATGGTGGCTGGTTAACAACCTTTAAGTGAACTGATCTTCTCAGAAGAAAGATACCCTGAGGGATATATCTATTTTTATTGATTTGACTTATGTTATTCTGACCACATCTTGAATTATTTCATGAATAGACATGAGTAAGCAAAGAAACCATAGACTTGGCAGGAGAATTCAAGAATTAGGTTAATAAGTGAGTGGAAAAGTGAAAGAAACTGAGTCAGGGAAGAATAGCAAAATAAGCATTATTGTTAAACATTTACTTTGAACTAGTTAAGATCAAAAATAGTGGGCAATTCTTTGGAGGTGGTATGGGCATTTATAGAAGGACATAATTCTCTACTTGAGTCCTACTATAATACCTCATCCTGAAAAGCAAAATGATTTTTAGGTTCTTGAAGGTAATTTGAGGAGAATACAAGCTCTGACAAGTCTTAATGAGCTGGAAAGGTTTTAACTATGAACCTAATGACAAACTGCATACCTCTTGCCTGAAGATCAGCCTAATTAAATTCAGATCATCAGGTTGACCTCAGGGTGATTTTTGTTTGTTTTTTAACCACACCAGCTCTCACATGTCATCTACTAGTTAGGTAGTAGATGTGTTGGGACTGAAATCAGGAAAAACAAAGTTCTAATCTTGCCTCAGACACTTACTAGCTGTATAATCTGGGGCAAGTCTCTAATTTTTGTCAACCTCAGCTTCCTCATCTGTTATAAGGGGGGAGAGGGAATTGGATTTGATGACCCCTAAGATTGCTTTGAACTTTAAATCTGTGATCCTATAATCTCATGAACACTAAACTCAAGGTTCTTGAAGAAGTAAGGACCCCTCATATTTAAAGGATTGACTGTTTGATGGATAAATCTTTAGAGAAAGCCAGAGAAAGTGATAGATTAACAGTTTCTTTTTGTACCTCCTTCTCCTCAGATCATGGAGAGGGCTTTATTCCATATGGACAACAGCTATAAGATCCCCAACATCCGGGGTACTGGCCGACTATGCAAGACTAACCTACCTTCCAACACAGCCTTCAGGGGCTTTGGAGGGCCTCAAGGGATGCTCATTGCTGAGTATTGGATGAGTGAAGTTGCCCTGACGTGTGGACTTCCAGCAGAGAAAGTAAGAACCAAGATTAGCATTGCTGGCTAAAATATTGAGTTTCCCTATTCAAGATACATAAACTTGTCTCCAGGAGTAGTGTTAAATTTGGGATGGAACCTCTAAATACCTCACCACTCACAAACTCTCATTCTGTTGGGTAGGTTCGAAGGCTGAACATGTACAAGGAAGGAGACCTGACTCACTTTAACCAGAGGCTGGAGGGGTTCACTTTGCCCAGGTGCTGGGATGAGTGCCTGGAAAGTTCACAGTATGATATCAGGAGGAAAGAGGTCGAGAAGTTTAACAAGTAAGACCAAGAAAGAAAAGGTTACCAAGAACTTGTTGCATTCAAAAGCAGGGATGGGGGAAAGGGCATTGATTGGAATCTTTCCATTTCTATCATAGTCATCTTTGAAATTTTCTTTAGTAATCTGACTTTTGTAACTTTCATAGATATTTATCAAGCACATTCTGGGTACAGAACAGTATACCAATTTTTTTGGGGGGGGTGGATACAGTGACTAAATGAATCCATGTGGTGGTTCATAAATATACAGCCCCTGTCCTCAAGAAGCTTACAGTCTAATAAGGGAGATAAGACATTTATACAAAGAGGGTCAAGACCTATATAGGTAGATATGGCCTTAGGAAAATATCATTCTCCTTTTTTCCAGGGAGAACTGTTGGAAGAAGAGAGGTTTATGTATAATTCCTACCAAGTTTGGAATCAGCTTCACAGTTCCCTTTCTGAATCAGGTAATTAAGTACCTTGTGTCTTCTCTTTCATCTCCACTAGACTGGGACTCTTGCCTTTTTATCGTTCTAGAAGCTGCTTCAGAAGGGATATCTATTTTTATTGGTGGTAGATTTTATAGGAGACAGCAGCCTGGAGTTGTTAGGCTTTTGTTCCATGTGATTGATTAGCTGAGTTTTAGCACCTTTTTCTTAGCTGGGGATGCAACCATCATTCATCAAATATCTTTAATGTCTATGACATTGTTTGAGGTACTGAGGATACCATGATGAAAACTGTAAATAAGGTACAAGGTAAAATGTAGCAAGGGCAGTTGAAGGAGCCAGACTGAAGACTCTAAAGATATATGAGGAAGCAGTGTTATGTTTTATCTGAAGGAAAAAGAAATGACTTCCCAGATGATGGAACCAATGAACTGAGCCTTGAAGACAAAGGAGGTTTTTCAGTATATAGAAATGTGAAGGATGTAGTAGAATGGAATGATGAAATGAGTAATACAAATGTACAGAGGCCAGAGTGGGCAATACAAAATTGAGGAGTGCCTAGTGGGTCTAGTCTGACTGAAAGTTAGATGATATGGGAGGGGAAAGAATTAACTAAGGCTGGAAAGGTAGGTTAGAAGCCCGATTTTCAAGAACCCTAAATACCAGAGTGAGACTTTATCCTTACATTAGATATGGAGAGTGACTTAGTCAGTCCGATGCATTAGAAATATTATTTTCATAGTGGTGTGAAGGATTTGAGAGGAAAAAGACTGGAGATAGGGAGACCACATTGTCCAAGAGAAAGGTATCGAGAGTCACAGTTAGAATGATGGCAGTGGAAAGTGGAAAGGAAGGGACAAATGTGAGATGTTATGGTATAACTTGTCAAGACTTGAAAACTTATTTGATATGAAGGCTCAGGGAGAGGAAATAATCAAAGATGAATCTAATAATTTGAAGCCAGGGGACTTGGAGAATGATATTGACAAATAGTGGGAAGTTTGGGCAAGGGGGAGTAGATGAATTCAATCTGGGATACTCTGAGTTTGAGGTCCCAGCAGGATCTCAAGGTAGAGACATACAGGAGGATGTTGGAGATGCTGAAATAGAGCTCAGGGAAGAGACTGGTCTTGGATATGTGATCATCTGCAGTGATGCCTGAAGTCATGAAAAAGAATGAGATTTTTAAGGAAGAGAGTATAAACAGAGGAGAAAAGAAGGCCCAGGACATAACATTTAACGTTCTGGTGCTTAATATACTTGAAAGTATTTTCTTGGGCACCACTACCTTCAGTCTAAGACTAAAGAAAACTTGAAACTGAATAGTTTTCAATAGTAGTATCTTCTTCCCACAGGCTGGAGCTCTGATCCATGTGTACACAGATGGCTCAGTTCTTCTTACCCATGGTGGTACTGAGATGGGCCAAGGTCTTCACACCAAGATGATCCAAGTAAGTAAGCAGCCTAAGTAAGCACAACAAAAACAGGAGAATACTTTGCAGGGTTCATCATCTCAGCACAAGGAATTACCTGAGTTGGCACGCAGAAGACCTTCAAAATCTTCCTCTGATGTTAAATAGCTGTATAACCCTGAGAAAGTAATTTCAAATCTTTGAAGCTTAGTTTTCTCATCCATAAAAAGGGGATTCATATCAGTATTGAGACTATATATCAGTATTGAGAGAGACATACTAGAGGGTAAGAAGACCAAGATTCATGACCCCATCCTCTGACACATATAATTGTTATCTGATCTTTGATAACCTCTCACTGCATCCAAATAATTCTTTAACACTAAAAATTGAAGAAAATATCAGATTTTCAAAGAGAGTGTATCCTCCCTGGTAGTTTCCTACACTGATGAAATCACAAGTCCAGATATGCCCCTCTAACTTTCTTCCTCAACAGACAAATCTCACAAAGAATTGTTATGAGGTTTAAATGGGAAGAAAATCATATTGTGCTCTAAAAATATTAGTTGTTATAATAATTATTAGTATTCTCTAGATGATAATGAGGCTATTCAATGAATATACAAGAGGTCTACTTCATCATAGATTATCATAACTCATTTTATACACCTCCTTAAATTTCAGATGAGTAAATGGAGATCTGGTAAACTAGGACAAATCATTTTATTTTTCTAAGCCTCAATTTCATCATCTGAATAAATGAAAGGATTGGCTTAAATAATTTTAAGGACTTTTGAGACCCATTGAAGTTTAAATGAATAGAGAGCTAGCCTCAGTGTCAGGAAAACCTGGGTTTACATTTAGGCTTTTACACTTATGACTATCACACCTATTGACTGTGTGACCCCAGCCAAGTCACTTAAACTTTCAGGTGATTCTCTAAAATCCTATGATGGAGAAAAAGCAGGTGTCTCATTGTATTTGAAGAAGGTACTTCCTCATTGGAATTCTTTATACCAATGGAATCATGAATCCAAACTTTAAAAAGTTCTTTCATCTAATGACCTTTCCACAAGAGCTGATTATGTTGACCATAGGAAAGGCTTACCAGAAAGAATACGTTCTAATGAGATAGCAAAGATGAATTGAATCTCAGAACTATTATCAAACTGCTTGGTATGGAAGATTGGACCAGATAGATTCTAAATTCCTTCTCAATGTTAATGTTTCAAAAATTCTAAGCATTTCTAGCAATACTTTATAAAAATAAATATACCTTTTAGCTATGGACTCCTCATTTTACAGGTGGCCAGCAGAGCGTTGAAGATTCCCACTTCCAAGATTTTTATCAGTGAAACAAGTACTTCTACAGTGCCCAATACTTCTCCTACAGCGGCTTCTGTCAGTGCGGACATCAATGGACAGGCTGTCTATGTAAGGTTCTTGTCGGACTCTATAGGTCTTTGGGATGATCTATTATTGAGGTCTAAAGCAGTCTCTTTGGGATGTCTGTGGCAGTGATCTACTAAGGCTATTTGGTCATGAACTATTCTTGTTTCTCTGATGCTATGATTAAGGAGGACCCTTTTTCTTCAGACTCAAGGACACAAGAAAAGTCACAAATTCATAATTACATGCTTTAACATCTTTGTATTCAGTTGGCAAGGCTGAAGACTGATAAGTGGACAGGCCAGGGCAGTGGAGAGAATATGAGGTGAGATGTCTGTTCCTTGAGAGGGCATCCTTTTCATAAGAGACTTGACTGAAATGAGGAGCTTATCATCCCAGACACAGCCTTAATAATGCCCTTAAATATGCAGCTGTGAAAGTATATTTCAAATCATGCAAGAAGTTTGCTATGGCAGTGAATAAGGAATCATGATGAAGCCTTTCTAAGTAACATCTACTTTCTTAGCCTTTCCTCTGTGCATTGCCCACTTCAGCTAGAATCCTTGGATTATAGGTATCCCCTCAAAGACAAAGTCAGTCATTGTCTTTGTTCTTCAGGCAACTACTCTAGCATTCTAGGACATTTCTGAAGCTTCTGTGAAGAGGGGAGGGGCAGAATAATAAAATTTATGTACCATTATTAGGGCTTTGGAGAAAGTTGAGACGGAGCTGGACCTGGAGTCAGGAAGACCTTAGTTCAAATTTGGTTTCAGACAATTACTAGCTATGTGACCCTGGGCAAATCATTTTACCTCTGTTTACCTCAGTTTTCTTACTGTAAAATGAAAGGCTTGAATTTGGTAACCTGTAGGACCCTTTCTAGCTCTAAATCTATGATCAATAACCAAAAGTTTTGGGGGCTTGATTTATGTGTGCTTTTTTCCCTTTAGGAAGCATGTAAAACCATCTTAGAAAGGCTGAAACCCTTTAAAAATGAAAAACCCAATGGTTCCTGGGAAGATTGGGTAAGTCTGAGTTTATTAAAGATAAACATGGTAGAAACTTAGGTCCTGCCAATATGTGTAGGACAAAATGATTAGGTTCTATGATTTCCTGGGTTTGGGATATAGTTGCCTCTTATGTTTTTGTAATTATGTTTCATCCCTGGATCAATTCTCTAGTGAAGAATTTTGATGCTCTGACCAAGACTAGCCCTCATCAATGCAAATTCAGTCACTGGGGTTATACTCAGAGACTTTCCAGTTTGGTAGGACCTACCAGAGCTTATGCCCTACTGGCATGACTTTTGTGAAAACCTGGATCACCTGTATACCATAAAGAGCCACTAGAAGATATCTATGATAGAGATTTTGCATAATAGTAGGCACTAACTAGGGCAGCTAGCTGGCCTAGGGAATAGGAGACAAGGCCTGGAGTCCTGTACTCCTCCTGAATACAAATCTGACCTCAGACACTTACTAGTTGTATGACCCTCAGAAGTCAATTAACCCCATTTGCCTCAGTTTCTTCCTCTATAAAATGAGCTGGAAAAGGAAATGGCAAACTATTTCAGTTCTTTTCCATGAAAACCCAAATGAAGTAAAAAAGAGTCAGACAGACATGATCAAAACTACTGAATAATGACAGAGGGACTTGTATAACCTGCCTGATATTTGGGCACATCACTTTATCACTTAATTTTCTGCATTTTTCAAATGAAGAGTTTGTATTGATTGATCTCTGAGATTTCTTCTGGCTGGGGAGCTCTGATATAATGATAAATTTGCTACTGGAATTGAACTGGATTTTGTCAATGAATGGAAAACTAATAGAGATAAAAAAATAATTAGGGAACAAAAAGACTTCTTTCCTTTGTTTTTGATAAATTTCCCAGTGAAGAGGGGTCCTAAGAAGATAGTGACTAACACATGGATAGGGAATGTTAGTTTGGTTTTGTTTTCATTATATAAAGCTTGTGGAAATATTGTCACTTCCAAGACCTTTGGGCTCCCTCCCCAAGAAATTAATTAAATAAATCATGTTTGGGTTTTTTTTCCCCTCTCTTATGTCATTCCTTAACAGCTTTCCCCTCCAAAAAAACAAAAACAAAAAAAAATAGTGTTCCTCTTAGGAGTATCTGCATTTTAAGAGAAGATACTGGAGGATATAAATAAAGTGATTTATAAATCCAGAACAAGCCATATATATGTTAGATATTGTAATTATGATTGTTGGCCAGTATTATTTCCATTTCTTTTTTAGGGAAATTTCTCAATTTTTTGTAATGAAAATGGAAATATTGAATAAATTATAAGCAAACATTTAAAGAACACCATGTTGAAAAGAAATATGCATATAGCTCAATTTAAAGAAACACCAATTCCTACTCACCATGTAGAAAACTTATCAAAAGCATTTGATTTTACCTCTAGAGACCTCTAAAAATGCACCAAAGGAAAATCTCAGTCCTCCTTTCTTCCCAGTCACTACATTCCTTAGGTATCAGATACAGAAAAAAAAAGAAATATGAGCAAATGTTACATGACAGGAAATGTTTTTCTCTACTTGTTTCTAGTTTTTTGAGGGAAAAATTACTGCTCTCCCCCTCGATGCAAATATTAGCTTGCCCAGAGAAAATGGGTCACTTTATCATAAACTTCCAACTCCCACAATTAAAAAAAAGGAACTGATTAGAAAAAAGAAACTGTAATTTCCATTTCTGACTTGGATCAAGAATGTTTTATAGTAGAATAAATGGATAAAGCATTGTGGCATAATGAATCCTCAGAGTTATAAAGCCTTGGGCACAAATTCCACCTTTGATCCACATGGTCTATATGGCCTGGTCAAGGCACCTTAAGTCTCCTATGAACCTTTCTAAGACTAAAACCAATCAGAGCAGTTTCTGATTTTCATTGATAGAGTTTTCTCACCAGGAATTCCCCATCTCAGTGGGTTGTACTCCAACCCCACTGCCAACAGCAAAAATTGGTGACTAGAATTATGTGAAGGGATTGATAACTGTGGTGCTTTGAGGGAAGTGGGAGTTTTAGTTTGGAAAAAAGAACCTTTGACATGGGATTAGGAGAGGAAAGAGATGATGATTTTTTTTAAGTACATGAAAGAATCATATGAAAGAAAAATTTATCTTGTTCTGTTTGAGCTAAGAGGGCAGAATTGGGAGCAATGGATGGCATGTATGGGGGGAATGGATTTAGGTTTGACGTAATTATACTCTGAAATAGAGTGGCAGCAACATTATAAAAGGAAACTCAGAAGGACTTGGTGACAGAAAGAGAAAAGAGGCAGTGATGTATGGTTGGAGTTTGAAGCTTGGGTGACTGGGAAATTGGCTATATTGGAATCTAGAATAGCTGATCTAGCTGTCTCTTAATGGTTCTCTCCAAGACTGGAGGTTGGATATGAAACATCCCCATATCTCTCATAATCATTTTCTCTTCCTCAGATCAATGCTGCCTACATGGCACGAGTGAGCTTGTCTGCCACAGGATTTTATAGGTAACTGCTCATTCTTTTCTAGTTCATCATATATGATTACTACGGCACTTTTGGAAAGACTTCACCATCATGAATGTTGATTCTGTGGTCAGGTACAGGTAGAGACTGCTACCCCTTCTCTCCATCTGGGTTTTTTCATTAACAACATAGACAAAAATACTTGTACAATGGTGGGAGTAGAGTTCTCACTCTACTTGTTTTTCATGAAACATTAGACTTTGATACAAAGTGATAAACTCAATGGAGATGTTGAACTGAAATTTATAAGAGATGCTGCTGCTCTTAATAACTGCCTTTTTTAGACCAGACCTGTGATTTCACTGGTATAGAGAACTCCTTATGAAAAATTTTCCTTTTCTAAATTATGATCATTTAATGATAAATATTAGTATTTATGTAGTATCTAGTATGTGCCAGCCTTATTATATAGGTGTTATTATTGTCCTCTTCTCACAGATGAGGAAATTGAAGCAAATAGAGGTTACATGTGCATTGCAAGTTATAACTTTAGGGAGTTACTTGGGGTCATTAAATAGTTAACATTTTCTCAGTCTCATATGCTGACAATTTTATAGACTTTAAACTTTGCAAAGTGCATTATCATACAGTATCCTACTTGTGCCCCACAACTACTCTGTGAAGTAGGTACTATAAGTCTTATTATTCCCATTTCACAGATGAAGAAACTGAGGCTTAGAGAAGTCAAATGACTTGTCCATACAGCTAGAACTATCAGAAGCTGTATGTGAATCTACTTTCTTGATCCTTGTGTCCAGAACACTATTTATTACACCATATTGCCTCTTTGAAATATATTAGCAATCAAAGACCCTGTGGACAGAAGGTCTGCCCACTAGATTTAGAAATCCAGAAAGTGATGAGCATACAATTACCATTGGGTTCATTTTATAGCACCTTTCCTTGTGAAGTTATAACTAGAAAAACTTCTGTTTCTCATTCACAGAAATTTAAATCAAAATAACATGGTTTAATTTCCTTTTAACAGTCTTCTTAGGGCATGAAACCTGTTGGTATAAATGTATATGTATAGACTTTTCAAAAATATTTTTACGAAGGTTGTCAGCAGAAGAGATAGAAAAACAAAATCATTTAAAAATAAATTGAGGTTGTCTAGACTTTCTGAATAATTGACTGAGTGATCATCTTTTACTTAGAGTTTACTGAAGACTTCTATGAGGCTCTAGCTAGATTTTTTCAGGTAATCAAACATTCAACAAACATTTACTAGACTCTTACTCTGTGCAAAGCAGAAAGATCCTACTATCCCTGAGGATGGCTTATGTTCACCTACTGTTTTAATAATAAGGTAGACTCAGCAATGATATGACCCAAAGACTCCTTGCATACAGAACTTTCTAATTGAGAAAACTGTGGATTAAAATGTAATCCTGTTTGTTTTGACATGAACCAATCCATGACTGTGACTCTCCTGAGGCTCTCATTTCCTGTCTAGAAAAAAGGAGTGGAACTCTGATTTACAAAACAACTTGAGTCATTAATATCTATTGATTAATTATAATAAGTTCATAAAATATATGATTACAATAGCAAGGAGTGGATATCCTATATTATAAAATAACTCATTTCCTTACAAATGTTCTATCTTAATGACATTTGGACTTTGTTAGTGAATAGTTGGAAAATGAAAAATGAAAACCTGGAGATCTCAAAAAGATGAGATTTCTTTGAAAGGCAGTGTGGTGCAACTGAGAGGATTTTACATCAGAGAATTAAATTTCCCATACCAATTTTACTAATTACTACATGAGTAACTTTGGGGAAAACTCTATTTTCTGGGGTTGAGTATCAGCTCTCTAACGTCTGTAAGTTTTCTCCCCTGTGAAATGAGATTGGCTTAGATGGCTGATTCTGAGATTCTAATTCTCTATCTATGGTCCTGTGACTTCTCCTAAACTCAGTTTAGGGAACAGTTATAACACTTGTACTAGCTATTTCATGAGGTTATTATGAAGGAAGTGCTTTGTGTGCCTTAATGTGCTGTAGTCATTGATTCCTATTGTAGGGAAGTCTGTTTTTTCCTACTGTTCATCTGGAAATGAATAATCTCTTTTCTCTTCAGAACACCCAACCTGGGCTATAACTTTGAGACCAATTCTGGAAATCCCTTCCACTACTTCTCCTATGGTGTGGCTTGCTCTGAGGTTGAGATAGACTGTTTAACAGGTGATCATAAGGTAAGAAGCTTGGAACTGTCTTATTCCAAAGTCATGCTAACCAGTAATACTATGGGATATTAGAAAGAAAATCCCTGGCTTAAGAAAAGTATAGGATGCCTAGGATTGAAAGCTTTAAGGGGGGGTTAGGTGGCACAGTCAATAGAATCAGGAGTCAGGCCCTGAAATCAGGAGTACCTGAGTTCAAATCTGGCCTCAGACACTTAATAATCACTTAGCTGTGTGACCTTGGGCAAGCCACTTAACCCCATTGCCTTGCAAAAACTAAAAAAAGAAACTTCAAAAGGCCAAGGACATGATGATTCATCACAGAATCATATACCTAGAAATAGAAAGGACCTTAGAGAGAATCAAATTCAACCATCCTCCTCCATTTTGTAGATGAAGAAACTGAGACTCAGAGAAGATAAATGATTTCTTGAGATTACAGAAAAATAACATTCTAATACGGATCTTCTAACTCAAAATCTGTTAGTTTACATAATTTCAGCACACTCAGAAACTGTTGAGCTACACCATGGGACACTAGGAACTTTCAATTAATACAATGATGCTTGGTGAATGCTAAGTACATAGGCTAGTAGAAAGAACATTTTATATGGAGTCAGAAAATCTGGGTTTGAAACTGAGCTCTCCTACTTTCTACCTATTGGCCTTGAACAAATTACTTCTATGGGTTTCATTTCTGTCATTTATAAAATGAAGTTTGACTAGTTGATTTTTAAGACTTCTTTTGGATAACCCTCAAAAAATACAACTTAATAACTAAGGTTTCTGTCTTCTAAAAACTTCCTCCTCGCTTGATATCTGCAGGGTGTAGAGGATTAATTAATTAATTAATCTATCAATTATTGAACACCTACTGTAGACCAGCTTGGCATCATATAAGTCAGCAAAGACAGGTAGAATGGATAGAATGTTAAATTTGGAAAAACAAAAATCTGAGTTCAAATCCTAATTCTGAGTAGGCAAGTAATAGGTAAAAGAGGTAGATCAGATCAGACTGTTGTGAGGATGATTTTTCAGTCACACTTTTCTTGCCTCCTCTATTCATGTGGTTTTCATGTACATGTGCATTTATCCACATATGAAGGTTTAAAAACTATCTAGGAAATCCATTTGGGGTTGTTGGTTTTAATCACTGTGTACTGATATTGATAGAAACTTAATGGTGGTCTCCAAAGCCTTGACCCATAGATCTAAATGGTGATACCACATTCATGTTTGCACATCAGTTTTGTAATTAACATATTCAGAAGACAGAAAACTACTTCTTTGATATGTTTTTCTATGTTTTCTATTTTATGGAAGAGATTAGAATTGAAGACTACCTTGGTTTCCTAATACATTATTTTGATGGTATCAATTTTTGAGATCATATATATTTATTTTTGGGGATGCTCATTTTTTATAGGTGTTTTTTGCAAGGCAAATGGGGTTAAGTGGCTTGCCCAAGGCCACACAGCTAGGTGATTATTAAGTGTCTGAGACCAGATTTGAACCCAGGTCCTCCTGACTCCAGGGCCGGTGCTCTATCCACTATGCCACCTAGCCACCCTGGAAACTCTTTTTGATTGCTTCAATAGCTTCACTATTGGTGATCTATTGATAACTGTAGATTGGAAATATAGCTGGACTTTCTGAAGAGGATGGTATGAATCAAGCAATTGCTTCTGATTCCTATGATCTGCTTGATGGTTGTAATAGAGAGACTTGAGCCAGAACGGAAGATTCAGAGATCAATTAGTCTTATGGATTAAGTGGGTCTAATACACTATAAGTACAAAAATGGAAGTATGGCAAGGCAGTGTTCATTATAGTATTCTAGAAATCCTGGCAGTTATTTCTGATATTTATTTTCCTTTATTTTCCTTCCTTTGAAGAACATTCGCACAGACATTGTCATGGATGTTGGCTCCAGCCTGAATCCAGCTATAGATATTGGACAGGTAAGAATCTCATGAAAACCTAGAATTAAAACAGATTTGGGTACTGGTTTTTCCCATATTGATTTTTCTGGTTCAATTTCTATAATCTGTGGTTACCTTCAAGCCCTCCCTCCCCTTGAACTAGATAGATAATTGATGAATGAATTCAGAATGTAGAATGAGAGAGGATATGGTCAGTGCAGGGATGTGTTTTATTTGATATGCATATTTGTTACAAAGATTTTTCCCTCCCTCTTTTTCTTTGGAGAGGCAGGAGAGAGGAAAAAGCATTTTTATCAATTGAAAAAATTTAATTTAAAAAATTTTACTTATTAACCACATTTACCCATAGCATAGACTGAAGCTCTGTACAGTGGTTTTGGGTCAACAGAATCCTTGCTGAAGGGCATTTATAATTTGACAAACAACACTAACACAAATTACCTTTAAAAGATGGTACAAACAATCAAATATAATAAGTATAGTAAAAGTATTAGGTGAGAAATAGTATGGCCTAATGAATAGAGAGTTGGCCTCAGAGTCAGGAAAACAGATTTAAATGCTCCCTCTGGCATATATTGGCTACATGATTCTGAGCAAGCTACTTAAAATGCCTCAGGCAGTTTTAAGACTGTACATAGGAGGATTGATGATCTGCATTGGTAGAGGAAGTTTTCTCCTAATGTTTCTTACATCATTGGACTCACAGGTCTGGACCAACATCTATCCCCCTACCACAAATAAAACATATTGTATATATCCAGTCTTAGCAAAAATAGAG
This sequence comes from Macrotis lagotis, assembly GCF_037893015.1. Lineage (NCBI taxonomy): Eukaryota > Metazoa > Chordata > Mammalia > Peramelemorphia > Peramelidae > Macrotis > Macrotis lagotis. The sequence goes on along the minus strand of NC_133658.1, from coordinate 220,036,433 downwards.
CCTTCTTGTAGTTGATAGTATAGACATTGGGAAGAAGTCATCAGATCTATTCCAAGAGAGAGAGTGGGAATTTAGAAGTAATTCCTTTCTCCCTCAATAAGTGCTAAAAGATTTTATGGTAGAAATTAGATTTGAAAAATTGAAACTTGTGTCAGAGGTCATTGAGAGGGCTAGGGGTGGAGAGTGCCAGAGGATTGTGGAACTGTGACAGACTAAGGACAAAACTTAGGAGATAACTATTCAGAATTGAAAAGATAAACAAATGATCTGCCCAACATATGTAGAAGGCATAAACTTGGGATTAGGAAAAGGTAGTGACAAGATGGAAATACTGAGCAGGCAAGCCTAGAAGTGAAATCATATTTTTTAAACCAGAACTATGATGACAAACATGCAGAAATTCAACAATCTAAGAAGCAGATCATTTCTCCTTATGCTGTTGTGGATTTATTGAATTCATAGGGACTCTTTTTATATTAACAGGATACTAGTGCTAAAGAAGCCTTGGAGGATGGTTAGAGTAATCCTCTGACTGTCATGTCACAGAAAGTCTGGGGTGGGGGGGGAGATTTGCTTTTTCAAGCTGAGAGAGCTATTTCTCTCTCACCACTCCTAAAAATAAAGAAGAGGTCTCTTTACTTCTTCCTATCTTCCTTCTTCACATTTTGGAGAAGACTAAAAAGATGAAGCATGGTAAAGTTCAATGGTGTTGAACTCAAATAGAAACAGGCTACTGAACCTTACAAAACCATACAAAAGGATCTCTGTGGGACATATATTCTATCTAGAAAACCACATATTAGCATTATCTATGCCCATTTGTATTTTTGTTTACTTTGTTAACTATTTCCCACATACACACCCATATATATATATATATATATATATATATATATATATATATATTTGTATATATGTAATGTGATATTGTAATGCAATATATAATAAGGAATAATAATATAATAAGTAATATTTGGGCTCATGCAAAAAGAGAACTATATACTCTCTCTCTCTCACTCTCTCTCTCTCTCTATCTATCTATATATGTATAATATCTCTGATGTAGCTGAGGGAGAGCTGGCCACAGAATTAACAAGAACTAGGTTCAAATCTCACCTCTGGTGAAGTAAACTCACCCATTAGCTGCATGAACCTTGGACAAATCATTTAAACCCCGAGTTTCCCAAACAACTTTCCACAACTGAAAGATGGACAAAGTTGTCACAGATCTGAGTGGCAGAGAGAATTTTCTCATAGAGCATTTCATATACCAATGAAAGTAAAAGTCTGATTCCCATAAAAAATTGATCACTGTATGAAACTCTTCCCCTATCAAAACTTTTATTAGAATCTTCATTAATGTAATAACTGGGTAATCTTCTATGCACTTTATCTGGATTAAACTCTTGGTGGAAGTGCCAACAACCAGTAATCACCAATAAGGACTGGAAAAGGGAGGTAAATGAAGGGGATGAAATAGATTCACCATTGTTTAATTAGACTCTGAATGCTTTAGATATGCTACAAAAATAATCAATGATCTCTCCCTCCCTTCATTCATCTTTTAGATTATTTCTCAGATCTCTTGGGTTCTCTATTAAGGGAAGAGGAGGACCTTTGAGAAAAGTCCAATATTTGATGTTCAAAGCCAGAGTAACAAGTTTTTCTTGTTTTTCCTTGCAGGTGGAAGGAGCATTTGTTCAAGGTCTTGGCCTCTTTACTCTCGAGGAACTCCATTACTCTCCTGAAGGGAGTCTGCATACTCGAGGACCCAGCACATACAAGATCCCTGCCTTTGGCAACATTCCTATTGAGTTGAGGGTGTCTCTTCTCCGAGACTGTCCTAATAAAAAAGCCATCTATGCCTCTAAGGTATCACTATGGGGGTCTGCATATTTGGGCTTAATAAAATGCATCTTTCAGATTCAGGGTAAAAGGCATTGCCTAGATCTAAAAATTGTCCTGTTTTCTTATAAACAAGTGATGTTGGATGCTAGCCCTAAAGTGTCCTGCCCAAAGTTTCTATTTGACTCTGGGTTTGAAGGCATATCTTGAAGGAACCCTCTTCATCTAGAATCAGTTTTTCAGATTAGTCTAGTTGAATTAGGCTAGCTCTCTGAGTGTCAAGCAAAGATAGACTCAACTTTACCAGGGATTATCTTTGGTCTTGGACAAGTCTCAGTCTTCTCATTTGTTAATGATGTGGATAACCTATGGCACTTTCCTTCTAGTGATATTGTAAGAATTGATTGAGATATAAGCGAAGATCCAGCATTGTAATGAATAGAATGCTGATCTTGGATTCAGGAGTGTATGGGCTCCAGTGAAGCCTCAAATATCTGCTATTACCATAAATGATTCCCATGGTCAAGTGGCTTAATCTCTTGGATTTTTGCTTTCCATATCTATAAAATGGAGATATTAATAGCACCTCTCTTACAGGATTTTTGTGATGTTGAAATGAGATGATTTATATAAAATGATATATAAATATGAGCTATTAGTATTTAAAATGAATATAATTTGTTATTATAGAGCCTTGATTTGCACTATATCCTTTCTTCACTCCCCTCTTAGAGAGCCATTTCTTTTGACAAAGACTTTTATAAAAATAAAAATAAGAAGAAAAGAAATTCAGCAAAACCAGTCAGTTCATTGAAAAAAATTTCACAGCTTATTTGGTGTTTCACACTTCTTATCCCTGTCCTCCAAGCAAAAATGTAGGGAAAGTTGTATTCTTATAATTTATCTTTGAGATCAAGCTTTGTTCTTTGTAATTTTACAACAGTTGTGTTTTATTGTTTTCTGCTAGTATTCCATATCTAATGTTGTAGTCATTGTGTATATTGTTTTCTTGGCTCTGCCAACTTCATTTGTCATCAGTTCAGATCTTTCTATGTTTTATTCTTCTTATCCTTTGTTTCTTTCAGTACAGTAATATTCCATCACATTCTTGTACCATAATTTTTGTCATTTCCCAAACTCTATTATCTTTAATACAGTTTGACATTCACCTATTTTCTTTACCCACAAAGGAATGGAAATGTTTTCTCTAACATATAGACCTTTCAAGGGGAGGAGGTTGATTCTAAAAACTATATATATATATGAAGAAGAAACAGATAAATGAGGAATTGGGTCAATGGGACTCCAAAGGCAAATTAAGATTCTACTTCATTCTTTGCACATTTTTCTTATGATAGTCTTATGATAGTCTAGTTCCAGATTTTGTTCTTATTTTTCACTAATTGAGTAAGATTTCCCATTTGTAGCTCATGCTCTATTGCTATATATTCATACCATCCAGGTTCTTGAACAATAAATAGAACTTGGGACTCAGTTTGACTCCTTTCTTCTGCTTCCTGTTTACACAGGCTGTTGGAGAGCCCCCCCTCTTCCTGGCTTCCTCCATTTTCTTTGCCATCAAGGATGCTATATCTGCAGCTCGTGCTCAGAATGCAGTTGGTAAGATAAATGAGCTTTTCCGACTGGACAGTCCTGCTACCCCAGAGAAGATCCGCAATGCCTGTGTGGACAAGTTCACCACTTTGGTATGATTCCCACAGCCTTAATGACAACTCTTCTAGAATTGAAGGGGTTTTAAAAGAAGCTTTGTTTATGAATTATTGTGAAAACTAAGGTTGAAGAGCTAAGGAGAGGGACTTATGAGGCTCTTTCTCTTTTGGATAACATAAATTCATTGATTAACCATTAGCAAGATAATAAATTTACAACCAATAGGGAATCCTCAGAAAGTTAGAAATCACCTTGAAATAAGTAAAAAAGATATCAATGAGAGCTGACCTACAGTAGAATTGGTTGGTTTATTGGGTAGGATGTTCCCTACCACTGGAAGTATTCAAAAGATTAGATAACACTTGGGGAGACAATAGAAGGGATTCCTTCATTGAGCTAAGATTCTTTACAACTCTAAAATTCTATATTTATAGAGTACAAAAAGAGCCAAAACAACCAATATTTTCACTTGAGTTAAAGTTAAGGGGTAACAAGAAGACTTACCAGGGTTGTAGTCTTAGGGAGGGAGGAAGCCTTGGGAATTCTTGTGGTTTGGATAGAGCATACTGATTTTAGAGTTCAAATCTTACCTCTGATATTTGATAATTAAGTGCCTTTGGGCAAGTTACCCTAAATTTCCCTAGGTCTTATTTTCCTCTTCTTCAAAATTAGAAGATAAAAACAGATGAATTCTGAACTCCTTTTCAGTTTTAGGACTATAGCTACTATGGTGGGGAAAAAGCCTGACCTACCATTATTGGAGGAAAAGCTTTTCAGAGGAGTACTCTCCTATAGTGCTTATTGACACTCTTGTGGTTTCCTATCCTGAAGCAAACCTCTATATACCTCACCAAGTTACACCTCTGATGGCTTGGCCTCTCTGAAGGAGCAATGAAATGATAAGAAAACTCTCAAAACAGCAATTTGTAGCAGTGACCACCTTAGAGCTTAAAAAAATGTCCCAGTGGATAAATGTCATCTATGTTTTTCATAAATATGAATAAAGGAGATTGTATTATAGATCTATAGAAAAGTCATGTCTTCAAAATTGGCCACTAACATTTATAGAAACCCAAATATAGGGCAGCCAGGCCGCACAGTGCATAAAGCACTGGCCCTGGATTCAGGAGTACCTGGGTTCAAATCCAGTCTCAGACACTTAATAATTACCTAACTGTGTGGCCTTGGGTAAGCCACTTAACCCCATTTGCCTTGCAAAAAAACCTAAAAAAAAATAAACCCAAATATGTCATGATTCTATGAGAAGAGACAAATGATGTACAGAGGACTCTTAATTTGCAACCCTTTGGGAAATATTGATTTGATTCTATTTGTGTACTGGTTCATTTGAAAAAGAACCTACAGGGGTGGTTAGGTAGCACAGTGGATAGAACACCGGCCCTGGAGTCAGGAGTACCTGAGTTCAAATCTGGCCTCAGACACTTAATAATTACCTAGCTGTGTGGCCTTGGGCAAGCCATTTAACCCCATTTGCCTTGAAAAAAACCTAATAAAAAAAAGAACCTACAAAAATTGGTTGTGGAGGGCTTCTTCCTTGATCTAAAATTCAGAATTAATGTTTTACTTCAGGGTTTATCTGTAATTACATATACGAAAAGCCCTCTGAATGTTATCAGTAAATTATAAGTATATTTCATCATTAATAAGAGGAATTATAAAATGGGTTTATATTCTGATACTTTTGTTCAATTAAAAAATATACTTATTTTGTCCACCTGCACATTAGTTCTTAAACATTGCATAAAAAAAATAGGAATCTATTGACATGAGCTAGTGCCATCTATCTGAAATCCATCAAAAAGATAAAAAATGATGATGATATTGACAATGATGATAATGAAGATGATGACAATAACACTCCATGGATAGCGATTGTAAGACCTTCCTACTTTCTTATTTTATATGATTTTCATCTGTGGCCTCCCATAAATTCTCAATAAAAGATTCATTTTTATTTAGTTATTTTAAGATGTTAATGGAGGTAGCCATACAACACAATGTATAGATTTTCCCATTCCAATTCAAATGAATAATTGCTGAGTTTAACCAGAAGTTCTATGAAGAACATTCTGTTCTAGAAGCATTGGGATGTGACCTATATTTGTTCCAAAGGGAATGTGTTTAATTGTGGAGAGTGTGATGATAAGTGGAAGGAGGCACCACAAGGATCCTGCCAGTCAACAATTGTTTTCTTTCCTCTTCAGTGTGTTACAGAAGAAGCATCAGCAAATTGCAAGCCATGGGCTATGAGAGTCTGAGAAGAAAGTCCATAGAACAAATTCCCTGTTGAGAAGAAAGTGCCTGGAAGAGAAAAGGAAACACCTCTGATGGAATCCAAGATTCTAAATGCATAACAAAAAAATTTCTGAGTCATCTCACTTTCTCTGGATTAAGGAAATTGAACATTTAGAAAGATTTTGATCTGTAATGTGATTTACAAGAGATGTGATATGAAAATTCAGAACTTTAAGGTCTTAATAGAAGTAATTGAATTGTTACTGCTTATTTAAATCAGATTTAATTTTAAAAATCCATAGCTTCCTTTACAAGATTAGCTACACATTAAGTGCTATTGCTTAGCATATCATCAGAACCAAAATCAAAATATCTCTAAACAATCTTAAAAGTTAGGGTCCACCTCTTTGTTTTGTTTTTTTTTTTAGGTTTTTGCAAGGCAAATGGGGTTAACTGGCTTGCCCAAGGCCACACAGCTAGGTAATTATTAAGTGTCTGAGACCTGATTTGAACCCAGGTACTCCTGACTCCAAGGCCAGTGCTTTATTCACTACACCACCTAGCCACCCCTGGGGTCCACCTCTTTGGAATTCTTCCATTCAAGACTTAAAATCCCCAGAAGCTTAGACCAAAGTTCCTTGGAATTCATTTACATTGCCTTAAGCCTTTTAAGGAGTTCTCCTTATAACAACAGAACTTGAAATTCTGAGCTATCCCCTTTGTAATTAAGAATAGATATCTGAGATCTGAAAGAGGAAAAAAAAGCCAATCCCAATCTTCCCTTTACTGATAAAAAAGAAGAAAATAAAATTCATGTTGATTTGACCTCATTTGTATAGCTACTTGGATCAAGAAAGATAGTATAGTATAGTTGATAAAATGCTGGACTTGGAGGTAGGAAAACAATTTAAAATCTAGACTCTGACAATTACTAGTTGTAGTTCTTTGGGCAGATCACTCCCTGGGCCTTATTTACTAAGTTATATATGAGTCAGTAGATAAAGCTCTTAAACTTGAGAAACATCATAGATGTTTTTCATAAAAACAAAGTCCAGACTCATATCATTCAAGAAACCAACCAGCAAATCTTTATTGAATCCCTACTAGGTCCTATCAAGCTAAAAAGGCTATGGAGTAGGGGCCCATACAGGGAAGGAATTGAATGTTAACTGAGGAATATCTTGGCAACGTTGCAAGAAGTTCCTACTAAGGTTGGCCATGGGGCATTTTTCAGCCATAACACCTCCCAAAGACCTGCCACAGTTGTAGAAGGTATGTGACCTGTGTTAGTGGAATGAGTAACTAACTAGATAGATCTTTTAATATCCTTAAAGAAAGGATAAAGATGGTCTCACTAATTAGTCATTAAATTTCATTTCAACCCCATTTAAAATAGAAAGTGAATTTGGAAGCATCTGGGTTATATTTATTAGTGTTGAGAAAGTCACACATTATGTACTGTGATGACTGAGAGCCAAAACTAAAGTTTATAGTTCTCAGTTCAATGGTCCAGAGAGAGGACGTAGGAAGGGCATCTTAACCAAGGTTTTCCCAGGAGTCATGACAGAGAGCAAAATCCTGCCCTGGATTTCAAACTTTGAACTTCAATGCCTTGATTTCCTTAAGCAAAAAAGGGAAAAGAAGTAGCAGGGTTCCTTGTGAAGGGGTGGCCATTGGCAATATTGTCTAATGAGACGTCTTCAGATTCATAGTGAATGTAAACTCATAATACTTTGGTCTTTCCTTATGTAAACGCTTTTTAAAAATATGCAGTGCAATATAAATGTAAGATTATTATTGTTATGAAAATACTTTCATGCAGCTTTTTCAAATGAAACCATATTAAGTCACCCTAACCTAATGTCATTTGTAGAATGTGAATTTTTGGGGGCAGGGACTGTTAAATTTTTATTTTGTACCTTTAGAACTTAGAATAGTTCCTGATATATCCTAGGTTCTTTATAAATGCTTGGTGATTCATAAGGAACAAGAAGAAAAAAAAACTTGCAGAATCCCAGAATTAGAAGAAATATCAGAGATTATATGGTCTAACCTAAACATTTCCAAGGGATCAACCAGGTGATTCCATTCAAATATCTTTAGTGAAGATGAGTCTCCCACCTCCCAGATAACATCTTACCCCTCTCTTGAATAGTTCTAATTGGAGGAAGTTTTTCTTTATATGGAGCTTAAACCTGTCTCTCTGAAACTTTCATTCATTGCTCTTAGTTCTGTTCTGTAGGGAATCAAGCCGCATGCATCTAGTCCCTATTCCATGTTACAGTCTTTCCATGACTCATGGTACCCTGGATCTTATCCTGACTTTCCTACCTGCTACTTGGCCTAACTTTGGGCAATCTATTTCATCATCTCTCTCTAGATCTAATTTTTCTCATCTGTAAAGTGGGACAATTAGATAATGAACTCTTAAAGTCCTTTTCTGGATATGACAGTTTTGTCCTTCTATTACCTCCAAGCATAATAATATCAGAGATTCACTACAGTTATTATTATTATTATTATAGACTAATAGGGTGTGAAGACATCTCTCTGCTTCCTGTTCCCTAATATTCCCCTCATTCATGAGACAGATGAAGAGATCAAGGGAGGAGAACACATTCTCAGCTCTGGCAACTATGAAATAAAGAATGATGCCATCTCTTCCAGATTCTAATTTTGATAAAAGGTTTTCCTCCTCTGACTAGCCAATCTTTATTAAGCATACTAACACATAGCCTGATTATGAGAACAGAAGTTCCCAAGAGACAGCTTGGTTGAATGTTTGATGTGAGAAATAATTGAAACTGTCAACTGTTTTAGAGAAGGAGTATCAGAAGGGTCAGATCTACTACTGGCAAATGATAAATGCTAGTAAATTATCATCACTTGTCCTTGATGATGATGGAGGTGCTGATAGGGCTGTTTTCTGTTTTATGAAGGAAAAACATTTATGAAATGTTTATTGTTTGTACAGCACTACTATACAAATAGAAAAGTAACATAGACCTTGGCTCTCAAGGAGCTCACATTCTAATTGTGGAGGAACTACATAAAGAAGGTTTTAGTTGCAGTCAGATGGAAAGATCCCATACTCCTTAAAGTGCAGCTGCAAAGCAGATGGTAATATATCCTCTTTAATGATATTCTTGATGGTAAAATCCCATCACTTCTCATAATTTTTTTTTTATTTTTAGGGTACTGGATAAGTTATTTATAGTTTGATTAAAGTTGTAGATTATCCAAAAATTGTATTCAATTTTTACCTGGAGATCCACATGGAAAAATTACAGCCTTAGAAAATTTCAAGTTAAAATTCTTGACCAGCAGACAAGCAATGACTTAGACTTCCCCTTATTTGAGTTATATTTTAGGCTCAGGACTGAACAGATCCTTCATTGTAAGGGTGAGGCAAAGACAGAAAGGACAGTATTTTTCCACTGGAGTTTAAAGAGCATTTAAAAGACTCAGGGGTCTGCTTACCCCAGGGTTGGGACAATATGATCTTGCAATAGGAAATAAAGAAGGCATGCCTTCAAAAAGGGTTTTTGTTTTGTTTTATTTTGTTTGCTTAAATTAAATTTAATCATGCCTTTCACTATCATTTCAAATAGGCTAAATAAATAAGTTCATGGTGAAGTATAACATCTTGACTTCTGAGGTATTTGCCTATCCTAGATCTATGATCTTATGATCACAAGCTTTTGAGGAAGAAATATTTCAGAAATAAACCAAACTAAAACCTTCTTTTGTGCTCAGACCTGTTCCATGTCTTTCATTTTTCAATCTATCAGAGCTGAGCATGATTTTCATTCATACTGACTAGGATAGACAATATGTGCCCAACTTGTTGGTTGATTTGATTAAGATAAAATTTATGTGTTTTGATTCTTTTGGTAGGAAAAATGATTTATATAAAGGTTCCTAATCATTTCATATTGTTACCACCAAGAAAAAAAATCAAGATTTTTTTAAGGCACGTTAATTGAAATTAAGATGCTTTTTTATTAATTTTGTGTTGTCACTTAAAAAAAATCACCTCTTGCTCCCTTTAACTGACCTTCCCCTCCTTGTTTTAATAAGGGAATAATGCCCTTGTGTTCAAAATGGGGCTTGAGTGTTGAAGATGGGGGGAGTTTCCCACAGGCAGAATCAGATATCACATTGCAATATTACTGTACTAAAGAAAGAATTTGGTTGATTATTCAACAACTAAACTTGTTGACTAGAGTTTAAATAAAGTGTAAGTTCTATGAATTAACCTAGTATAATTTTTGTCTGATTTCCCTTTTGTGAAGGACTAAAGAAATTGACCCTATGCTAATTTTGAAATGATGTATGTGAGGGAGAATACAGAATGGGAGAAAAGAATGATGGCAGAAACAATTATGAATCACCCATTAACCTAATGTTGAAATTCACTGTTGGAAACACCATTGATGGAGTTTTACTGGAGTTTTCAAAACAGAATTTCATTGCCTTATGTAGACTGAGTAAGGACAGTTACTAATATAGTTGGATTATAAGACAACACTTTGTTGAGTGTTGGCAGAATTGACTTTTCAACAAAAAGAAAAACAGGCAAAATAAATGACCTTTCAAAGTTTAGGGAAGCGTATGACTCTGATTGTATAGAGAGAACAGGCAGTTTTCCCTTTATAAGATCATTTTCTGAAGGGTCCTCTAGGATACTGAACCAAGCAGTCAGAAAAACAGCTATTTGTCTCTTAATCCTAGTGGTGGTGCAATGGCCTGACCTTAAGTCAAGAAGACTTGAGTTCCAATCTGTGCTCAGATACTTATTAGTTGTATGACCTTAGACAAGTTACTTAAACCCTGCTTACTTCAACTTCCTCATCCATAAGATGGGGATCATCATAGCACCTTCCTTTCAGAGTTGTTATGAGGATCAAATGAGATAAAAATTATAAAATGCTTAGCATATGTGGGTACTATGTAAATGTTAGCTATTATTATTTTTTTTATGTATTTACAATGAACTTGGTTACTTTGCCAAAGTAGGGACACTCTTCTCTGGAAGGGAAAATTTGTGAGAAAACACAATTCAAAAAGAATTCAGGTTTCATAACTGATAAGGCTATTGTCTAAAACTCAACTTCATCACCCTAGGGTATTTTGAGGGTCCAAGATTTAATACAAATTAAAAAAAGGGGGAAAGCTAAACCATATACATATATACATATGGCAAATGATAAAAGCTAGTAAATTATCACTTGCCCTTAATGATAATATATAACAATACATTATATGTATATGTATATGTATATGTATACATACATATATATATATATATATATATATATATATATATATATATATATATATATATATATGAAAGAGGAAAACCTTCATAAGGATGTCCTGGAGTATAGCCCTGAGTGTTGTCTCATAAGTACTTGGGCTAATTTATTAATAGAAACAAGAGAATCTTTCACCCTGCCAGACCAATGGTATCATTCATGAATCTTCAACATGAGGCTTCTCTTCTCTTCCCTCCTTGCCTGGCTTCTGCAATGTGGTCAAATCTAAGGGCTGTCATTTTTTATTGGTGTGACTGTGCAAATCTATAAGTCCTTGGATCTATTTGTTTTTTTGAGGGATGATCTCCAAGATCCCATTCACTTCTAAATCTATGAGCCTATATGTTTTTTGATTATCATGAAGATGTTCTATTCCTATGTCTCTTGGGAGTCAGTACAGAGAGGAAAAGATGGTAAAAAAGATCTGAGTTCATGTCCTGTCTCCACCATTTGCTAGTTATATAATCACTGCTAACTCACTTAATATTTAGACTCAATTTCTTCATCTATAAAATGGGGATCCTAATAGAGCACCTAATTCACAAATCTGAGGAGGTGCTCAAATTAGATAATACTTGTAAGGCATGAAATAACCATAAAGCATGGTATATGGGAAACAATATTCTTTTGGTACTCAAATTCAATATTTTAATATGAGTGGTTTTAAATAGAGGGTTGAGAAATTTGTGTTTTTGTCCTAAATTTCATCTTAAAGACAATAAAGAACAGCTGAATATTTTTGAAACAGGCATTAAGACAGCCTGACCACTGTTTTAAGAATATTAATTTGGTGCCATCCACATTCATAGTAAGGACTACAGAGTTTGAATGCAAATCAAAGAATACAATTTTCACTTTTTTAAAATTTGTTTTTTGTTTCGTCTGCCTTGTGATTTTTCTCTTTTGTTCTAATTCTTTCTTAACATAGAAATATGCTTAACATAATTGTGTATATGTAATCTATATCAGATTGTTTGCTGTCTTGGGGGCAGGAAAGGGAGAGAGGGGGAATAATTTACAGAAATGAATGCTGAAAACTATTTCTCCATGTAATCATTCATTATTATTAAAACACCATTTTGGAAATCAAGAGATCCAAATTCTAGTCTCCACTCTGCCACTAACTAACCATATGACCTCCCACAAGTCACCCTGAGCCTTGGTTTTCTGATCTATAAATTAAAGTAATTTGACTAAATAATCTATAAAGTACTTTATCTCTGAAAATCTATGATAACTTGAAAGATGTCAATTTTAAGGGCTATGAACTTGAGATTGATAGTTTAAAGTTACAGGAATAGATGAAATTAATGGGAGAGAGAGAGGATAGAAAGGAAAGGGCCAAGGACCAAATATTAGGAAGAATGATCCACACAGGAATGTGTTGGAGCCAGCTACACCTGACTTTGGAGTCAATTGTTAAAATTTCAGTGTGAGTGTTTACAACTTGGAAACTAGTGAATGCTATAACTCAAGACTTGATTTATTGTTTTTTGATTGTCAGCATAAAGTTATGGACAATATGTTAAGGCAGATTAAATTTAAAAGTGGGTTCATTCCCCTCCACCTTGCTCCAAAGCTGAATGTTATACATATATCATCATACCCCCTCTGGACAGACAAGAAGTTGCTTCAGATGCAAATGTCACAAATATTAAATGAACAAATATTAAATTAAACCTGGACCATTTCTTTGATACTTCTGGATTCTGATGAAATTGATATTCTTTGCAGTTCTGCTTTTTAGACATTAGATGGTGCCAGAAGATTGAATTTAAAACATCTGAGCCCCTTAGATGAAACTCATAAGAGTGGTTTGTCTTTAATGATAATAAGAACATTAAGTCTTTGACAAACTGACAGTGACTACATTAATGGAAAAAATGTCCTGGGAAGTTAGTGATCAACCAGTCTGAAGAAGATACTACTAGCCTGAGAAGCAAGGCTAGACCTCACTATTTGCTTTGTGTTTGACTTTGAGTAAAAAGTGCCTACCTCCTAATTTGCCCAATCCTGATCTCCCTCTTCTGTAAAATAAAGGGATTGGACTAGATTGTCGCTAACACAGTCCTCTCACCCCTGATTTAATAACCTACAATTCTATAAATTCTGATTGAGGAGGGAGCAGGTTACCTTTGGAATTTTTTTACACGCTATATTAAAAATATAAGGCAGTTAGTTGGTACCAGACCTGGAGTCAGAAAGACATTTTTCTGAGTTTAGTTTTGGCCTCAGACACTTACTAGCTGTATAACCCTGGGCAAGTCATTTAATCCAGTTTGTTTCAGTTTTCTCATCTGCAAAATGAGCTGGAGAAAGAAATGGCAGACCATTCTAGTATCTTTGCCAAGAAAACAACAAAAAACTCAAAACAAAAGCCCAAAACAAATGGAGTCATGTTGAGCAAGTCAATTTGCTCCAGGCTAAGTTTGTAAATGGCAGATGAATGCTTACCTGCAATAAAGTAGGAAATCTCCACACTTTGAGTTTCCAATCATATGTACATATAATATGTATATATAATGTATATATATATATAATGTATTACATATTTATATCATATAGAAAGAAGTGCTTGAGCTGAGTCTTCTGACGAACCAGGATTACAAGATGTGAAGGGGAGGATGGAGAATATTCAAAGCATGGAAGACAATCCCTCTTACAATTTATGTTGGAATCAAATGGATATTTTGCCATGCCCTCTCTGTATTATTTGAATTCCAACTTTGGGGCTTTCATACCAGACCCCATGCCTGGAGGCCATTCCTTAGGTCCTTCTGTAATCTTCATTCAGCTCAAATTTCATCTCCTTGAACAGTCTTTTCTAATTCCCTCCTATCCTTTTTTCAGGGAATAGTTGTATAAACTGATGCAGAGTGAATCAAGTAGTACCAAGAAAATACAAAAATGACACTGTAAAAATAGACAACTTTGAAACCTTAAGAATTCTTATTAACACAATGACCAACCATGTTTCCATAAGATTAATGATGAGAGAAATATCAATGCTTGACATAGAAATGGTAATGGACTCATTATATAGAATGAGATATATTTTTTAGACATGACTGATGTAGGAATTTGGCTTGATTATGCACATTTGTTATAATATTTTTGTTTTCTTATTTTCTTTCTCACTTGGTTGTGGAGGAAAGAAAGAAAAGAATGTTCAATTACTAAAAATTAATAAAAGCATCTTTCAAGAACCTATAAAGTATTAGACATTATATAAAATTCTAGAGATACAAAAGTGAAAATGAATCAAGGATCACTTATTGGAAGGAAACAACATGTACATTGGCCCAAAAATAGATAGAAAATTAAATGCAATATAGATGTTCCCAGTGACCCTGCCCAAAAAAAATTATAAGAGAAAAGTTCTAGAAACTGGGTTGGGGAGAGTGGAATATTAAGATAGCTTGAAGGGAGTGGCAATGGAACTGAGCTTTGAAGCAATGCAGATATTCTCTTAGGCAGATGTGATAAAAGAGGCATTCCAGACATAGGAAACCACCTTTGAAAAAGCAGAGAGAGGGGAAATTGTATGTGTGTGTGTGTGTGTGTGTGTGTGTGTGTGTGTGTGTGTGTGTGCAAAAGAAAATCACTAAGCAGGCTAGTCTGACTAGAATGTAGAGTTGAAGGGGAAGGAGTGATCCATATTGAGTGTGGAAAAGTAGTCCCAATTATGAAAGGCTCTGAAAGTTAAACAGATTGAGTTTTATCCTAAAGGTGAGAAGGAGTCACCCAATTTTCTTGAACAGAAGAGTACTATGATCAAATCTCTGCTTTAGGAATATTACTGTGGTGACTGGCATGAAGGATGGTTTGCAAAATGGTTACCACTTTGTTGTATAGTTTAGGAGCAGCTAGGGGACACAGTGCATAGAGACTTGAATTTAAATCCAAGCTCAGAAAGTTGCTAGACTTAAGATCCTGGATAGGTCATTTAACTTTACTTATCTCAGTTTCCTTATCTAATATGAGCTGGAGAAGAAAATGGCAAATCATTCCAATATCTTTGCTAAGACAACCCCAAATGGACTCATAAAGAGTCAGATATGACTGAAACAACTGAAGAACAATACAGTTTGAAATTTGGTACTGTCAAGTTCCCTTCTTTCATATTTTTCTTTTCATTGACTTCCTTGGTACTCTTGACCTTTTGTTCTTCCAAATGAATTTTGTTATTTTTTTAGTTCTCTAAAGTAATTCTTTGGTAGTTTTATTGGTGCCAAATACATAAATTAATTTAGGGAGTATTGTTCTTTTTATTAGATTGTCTTAGCCTACTCATGAACAATTTGTCGATCTCCAATTATTTAGATCCATCTTTATTTGGGTGAAAAGGATTTTGTAATTGTGTTCATATAGTTCCTGTGTCTGTGTCTTGGCAGGTAGACTCCCAAATATTTCATACTGTCATATTTTCTATCTTTCTCTTCCTTTTGGATTTTGTTAGTAATATATAGAAATATATTGATTTTATGTCCTGCATTAGCTGAATGGGTGGAGAGAATGAGGCAGAGAGATCAATTAGGAGGCTTTTAAAATTACCTAGAAAGAGGTATGAGGTAAGCCCTGCTACTACTAAGATGGTAGCAGTGTGAATGGAGAGGAAGGGAAGAGGCAAGATATATTGTAGGGTAGAATCCACTAGACTTTGCAATTGTTGAGATGGGAGGGTAAGAAAGAGGCAAGAGAAAAGAATGACTCCTAGCTTATGAATCTGGATGATAAGAAGATGCCAGTACCCTTAACAGAAATAGTGAATTCAGGAAAATGGAAGGAAAAGTGGGAATGGTAATGAGTTCTCTATTGGCCATGTTGGGTTTTCAGTACCTATGTAACAATGTGGAATCATCCAGGTAGGGATACTATATTGGTTCACTTTATATATGCATGTGGATATAAATTATTTATCTGAATCAACCAATCATATGTACATATACCAACCCAGTAGAATATAAGCTTTTTGAGGGCAGGGATTTTTCCTCCCTTTGTCTTTTATCTTTAGCACCTAACTAACCCAGTGCTTAAGAAAGATAGAGAGGAATACTTGTGGATATTAATTCATTTTAAATCAGGAAATATTTATTAAGTACTTACTATGTGTTAGGCCCTCCAGTCTAAGTCTGAAGATACAAATAAGAAAAAAAAAAGAGACCCTGATCTTGAGAAGCTTACATTCTAATGGGGTAAGGCAAGCACATACAAAGAAGCTAGAAAGGGGTGGAGAAGGGGGGGGGAGAGGTATTAAATCATGTACCTTACAAAAGGGGAAAACAGTTTTTGAAAATTTGGGTTGAAGATGGTACCATTCTTAAATATAGCAAACACTGCCTATCCATTTTCAGCTAAGCTGATGGGGCTGAATGGGTCACTGTGGAGTCATTGACATTAGAGAAGGTATTAGGGACAATTTTGGGGGCTTCCATTGTAGTTTCTGGAAATGTCCCAGGTTCTGCCTCAAATTCTTCTTTGAGTTGGCAGCCAAAAAAGTAAAACAACATCCAGTCTATTGTTTCACTTCTAGCCAGAGAGATGGAGTGACTTCAGGAGCTGGGTGTGGGAGGGAAAGGAAAGGGAAGAAAGAAGACTGTAGGAGGAAGCCAGAGTTTAGAAGAAAACCAAAATAATCTCACATAATGGATGGCTAGCAACAACCCCCCCCTTTTCTCTTGATATTTTTATCCCCATCTGAGGGGGAGCCCGGAAATAGCCAGATCATTATTCGGTTAGGTCCCACTAGAAGACTATTCAGAACAATCAACTTCCTTCTGAATCAAGAGATGACCTTGAGACTCATAGGTCCTGTGACCTTTCCTTTTGTTTAGTCCCTTTCCCAAATGGGGGAGTAATAGCTGCCTGGTCAGAGCCAGAACTGGTCAGAGACACCACTATTCCCTGGAACAAAATGAACCAATATTGGGAAGTAGAATGCCAGCTCATAACTTGGAGGATATTCTACCCTGATTACCAACTCCACCAATGAGTGAAAGCCTTGGCTCTAGAACTCTAATGTCATTGGAGCCTGAGATGTACAGTGGTATTTCCCTCTTTGCTTTTTAAACTTTCAAATGGAAATAAAATAGCCTCACAAATTGACAAGAACTTGTCTGCCTAAAAGAGGATTAACTACAATATAGCAGAAAGAAATTTGATTTTTTAAAAAAAAGTTAACAAATGGAAAGAACACTAGGTTGGGAGTGAGGAAACTTTGACTCTAGTCCTGGGTCTGCCACATCTGACTAACTGTCTGACTTTGAACAAATTACTTAGCCTCTTGGTTTAGTTTCTTTCTCTAGAAAATAAAGGAAAGGGACTAGATGGCGTATAAGATTCTATGTAGTGCTATTTTGATTCTGTTTTATTCTAAATCAAGGCATTATACCAACAGGTTAATTGCAGTAAGCACAAAGACTATAGTGTTTCATGGAGGAGATGACCAACAGCTTTGGAAAGAGCCAAATCATTCTAGACTGCAATGAGTGTGGAATGTTTCCCAGACCATAGGCAAGGGCATTCAGATGGGAGAGGCCAATTTGAGTGGAAGGTAGATGGTAGTCATGAAAAATATCCAGGAATGGTCCCATATATCTCCAGAGACAAAGATATCCTTTCTCTTATGCTCTTCCTGTTCTGAGTCTAATCACTGCTCTAACTCTTTAATTCAAATAATAATCATATGTGCTGACATTATATAGTGCTTTAAAACATTCTTCATACATTATATCATTTTTTACTCTTGACATCTTTGCATGGCAGGTATGACAGATATTGATGTCTTCATTCTATAGTTGAAGAAGCTGAATTTCAGAGGTTAAGTCATATGCAATAGTAAATATTGGAATACTTTGTTTGAAGCCAGGTCTTTCTGACAAGTCCATCCTTCTCTACAATCATTAAGCTAGAACATGGTAAGGTAATTGGTATTCTAGCTCTGAAATTTCTAGAATGGGATTTGTAGTTTTCTTTCCCAAGGGACTATAGCCTTGTGAATGTTCAGTCATTTCAGTCATGTATCATTCATTGTGATCCTATTTGAGATTTTCTTGGCAGAAACTGGAAGTTTGCCATCTCTTTCTCCAGCTTATTTTACAGATGAGGAAACTGAAGCAAAAAAGGGTGAGGTGACTTGACTTTCTCGGGGTCATCCATCCAGTCTGTCTCTGTCTCTATGTTTCTGTTTCTCTCTCTCTCTCTCTCTCTCTCTCTCTCTCTCTCTCTCTCTCTCTCTCTCTCTCTCTCTGTCTTTCAGTCTCTATTTCTGTCTGTCTTTCTCTGTCTCTCTCCCTCTTTCTCTCTCTTTCAGTCTCTTTCTGTCTGTCTCTTTCTCTGTCTCTCTCTGTACCTCTGTTTATCTGTCTATCTCTCTCACACACTCTCTTTCTCTCCCTTTGTCCCTTTTTGCCACTTCCCCTTCAGAAGATAGTATCTTTATTTCTCTGCAACTGTAAATTTAATATGTGACTTTTCACATAAATGCTACAGTGGAGAAGGACAAGCGCCTGTCCGTCAGTGAAGAGTATATCAATTAAAATTGTGAGAGAGATCAAAATTGGTCAGCTCAAGCCCATCACTTTAATGAGCCTTTGTCAAGAATTCAAGCAAGTAAAAAGTTGATAAATGGGATTTAACACTGGGACTAGGAGACAATCAAGTCCAGTGATTCCCAATGGGGGTGCTAACACAGAGGTTTTGCTGGGGTGCCAGGATTGCTTGAGTCTTGCAATCCCGGGTATATGGAAGAGTGTCAGACTCTCTGTGAGAGCCCCCTCCCCTCCTCCACCTTATTCTCTATGCATACTAAGAAAACTCATTTTTCCAGGTAGGAAATATAGATTGGTTGCAGAATTTGCCTGACCTCACACAACTATTAAGTTACAAAGTTAGGATTTGCAGTCATTTTCTTACTATAGTCCACCGATTCCTTCTCCACAAACTTTTCAATCAGAATCTGACCCATTTGATCCCTTTTCCTCACTAACTAGCTATTTTGTCTTGTATGTTCAGGGCCTGAGGTTCTCACGTGCTACATGGCAACTAACTATATTGACCTAACTATACCAGCCTCACCAGTCAGACACTCAGTGAGGGAAGAAAGGCTCAGTTCCTGAAAGCAGTATTAAAAGTAGTGCATGGGACACCATGGCTGCCCTCCCAAAAGCTAGTTCAAAACTAGGTTGCACTATTGGAACTGAGGGTTTAGGAGCAACCAGGTGGCACAGTGGACAGAGCATCAGCCCTGGAGTCAGCAAGACCTGAGTTCAGACACTTAATATTAACTGAGCTATGTGACCATGGGCAAGCACTTAACCCCATTGCCTTGCTAAAAAAAAAAACCAAAAAAAAAGAACTGAGGTTTGGATCAAGGGAGAGCATTAACCTGCCTCCCTTGTCACTGGAGTATCATTGCATTCCTTTCTGGGTACCAGTTTAGAAAGGATATTGATACCCTAGGATACATAGAAAGGAGAATGGCTAGGACAGTAGAGGTAGTCCCATGACATAGGAAGGTGACTTGAAGAAAATCAGGAGATTCTTTTTAAAGAAGAAAATGCTTCAGGAAGGTCCTGGTCAAATATTTGAAGACTCATCATCTTAAAAGGATTACACTGATTTCATGTGGCTCCCCATGAAATTACCAAGGCAAAAAGAGACAGTTTTTTTTAGTTCAGTACAATATTCCCTCACCTTATCAGGGTAATTCATTGTTGCAAAATTTACCCTCATAGGGGTAATCATTTACCCTCATAGGGTAAATTTTCCTCCTAAGTCAAAAATGAAATCAATTCATTTTAACAGGACAAAATTTTGTACATTTGTGAGTCTTGAAATTCATAATCATTTAACACTTATTTAAGACAGTAATGTCTGTGTATTTGAACTTTTAATGAAAAAAGAGTGGCAAATATTAATAGCTAGCAGTTGTTTGCTCTTTAAAGTTTATAAAGCACTTTACATATATTTGATTCTCAAAATAATCCTACAGAGTTGATACTGTTATTTTTCCATTTTATAGTTGAGGAAGATGAGGCAAATGCACAGGGTCACACAGTTCATAAATGTCTGAGGCCATATTTGAGCTCACATTTTCCTGACCCCCAACTCACAACAACTGCTTGCCTTTTGGTAAGCCAGGATGTGATTTAAAATGAAAAACTTTTAATTCATTATCAAAAAACAGTCACAGTATACTAGGGCAAGCTCTAAAAGCAGAGCACATACTCCTCCATTCCATGTCATCATGGATATTGAGGGTTAGACTTGTCAAATATCCATGTGAAACCTTTGTGCATGTTTCTAAGACTCGGCCTTCATTGGACAGTCTACCATTACATTTTAGTTATAATGATGACAATGAATCAAAGTAGGTTCTTAAAGCCCATATATAAATTCAGTTTCTATATAGGTCTCTTCCCTTCCAAGCAGAGACTGCAGGGCAAATCTCTCTAACTACCAAGGGTTCAGACTCTATCATGTCTAACTGAATGTGACCAGCAGTTATAAAAGGTCACCAATAGCTTTTTTACTTATAAAATTCTCTGTAGTACAGCAATTTTACAGAGCTGCCTAAAAGATCTCTATTGGTCTTTCCCAATTGACCTTGGCCTTGTACCTAATGTTCTGCCTTTCCACTTCCTGTTGCCCAGTTCTACTTACCCATGTGATCTCAAGTGCATAGATTTGATTTTGTCTCTGTCTTTAATACTAGGAGGTTTCAGTCTATCTAGATATAAACTACCTCTAAACCAGGCAATCAGAGAGAAGAAAGTCACTGGTTCCTCTCAGTTGGGCTATTTCCCCCAATTGCCTCCCCCAATTGTTCAGCTCATTTAAATTTGAGATATTCAGATCAGTTTTGTAGACATTTTTATTATAGTTTTATTTTGATGAGAAACCATTTATTCCAAAGAAATGGCCTCCAAATCCCCTTACAGGTTTCCCTTATTTTTTCCAATTGGTACCTTTTCTTGCCTGAATACAACAATCTATCTTTCCATCCTACACTAAGTCTTGGAGCAGAGCCTGCATTCCTGCAGGTCCCTTACAGAGCTAAGTATATGTCTGCACTCAGTACACAATAATTTATAATAATGATAACCATAAACTCATGCAGTACTTGTCCTAACATAATCATTTGCTAACATAAAATGGCCCACCACCTGCCTAGAAGCTCTCGGTAAAATCAGTTCTAGAATGTTAGAATTGGAAGTAGTCATTTCTTGAATATATCCTCCTATGTGTTTGTATTGGTCCTCTTATCCTCTGACTTTGTGATTTAACTTGGTAGATGCACATATGCAACTCATATGTGTATATTTACTATTCTTATTAATATATATTTATCCCTATCCAAGAGCTCACTGTTCCTGTACCTTAATTCATGTTCCTGAAATTTAAATTCTATTTTTAAACACTATATTCTTTCTTCAAATAGATTTTTATTGATATCTATTGTTTTATCATCTACATATCCCTCTCAATTTTTTCAAAAGCCCCTCCAGAAAACTATTTTTCATAATAAAGAATTAAAAAAATAAAGAGAAAAAATAAGCAATCAACACATTGAAAAAAATGTTGTTACATGTAATGCTCCACTCTTATCATGAACCTTGACCTCTGCAAAGGAAGATAGGTGAGGGGAAGGAAAGAGAAAATTATCATAACTCTTCTTTGGGACCAGGCTTATTTATTATCATTTCACCATTGTTTCAATTGTTTTACTTCTGAATCCTTCCCTTTTTACTCTCCCCCTCTGAAATCTCCCTCTCCAGCTATACACAGGGTTTGATTTTGATTATACACAGTGTTTAGGTGAAATGGGATTCAAAAGTTCATTCCTTTATATAAGTTGGAGGACCACCAGGATTTTCCACCTGACCTGCCACTGACTCTCAAAGTCTTCCAGGACTTACTATCTTCCCTCTTCTCATCTCTGCAGTTCTCTGGTATTGCTACCTGCATTTATACCCTGCTGCACTTAGGACTTCTAGGGATCTTTGAGGACAGAGACTTTCTTTCTTTTTATATTCTTAGTGTTTAGTACATTGCTAAAATTATAAACACTTAATAAATCCATTTACAGCCATCCATTCATTTTTTTCCATTTACAAAATAGTCATTATGTACCTTGTTTTTCTGGTTCTACTTCACTTTGTATGAGTTAATGTCATTTGTTTCGTGATTTTCCGTATTCATCATTTTGGTCATTTTTTTAAAAGGACAATTATATACTATTACTTTCATGTTCTATTGTCCAGCCATTCCATAACTGAGGGACATTTTGTTTTCAAGTCTTGTTATCACAAAAAGTTCTGTTATAAATATTTTGGTATACATAGAATCTTTATTTTTTAATCAATGGTCTTTTTTAAATATATGTATAACTTTATTTGCATAAGTCTAAAATGCTTTCCAGAATGTTTGCTATCAGTACAGTAAATAATGCCTTATGTGTTTTTACAACTTCTGCCAACATTACCTATTACTTTTTTATGTTTTGATTGGCATTTCTCATATTGTTAGTGAATTTAAACCTTTTTATTCATATGATTGTTAATAGTACACTACTTCTTTTGTTAATTGTTCATAGTGTTTGGTTACTTTTTACTAGAAAATAACATTTTATGTAGTTCTGTTAGGTTGTATATATAGATATAGATAATCTTGTATATCAAACCTTTATTAGAGATATTTGATATTCTTTATCTTAAATGCAGTAATTTTGCTTGTGCAAAATGTTTCAATTTCATGTTTTTAAAATTATCCGCATCTTTCATAATTGCTTCCATTCCCTTACTTGGTGAAGAATTCCTCTACTTCCTATGACAACTAAATATATATAATATGCTTCTTTTCTAATTTTTATGGAATGATATTTAATAGTTAAGTCACATATCTATTTTGAATTTATTGTGGAATATGGTGTGAGATATTGCTCTAAACCCAATATCTGCTAGACTGCTTTCTAGTTTTCCAAGTAGTTTTTATCAAATGGGAATCCTTAATTTTTGTTTGGGAGTTTATCAAATATTGGGTTTTTAATTCAATTATTTCAGATTCTTAATAGTTTAGTCTATTCTACAGATCTTCTTTTCTACTTTTTTGTTGTTCAATAATTTCAGTATTGTCTGACTCTTCAGGACCCAATCTGGGATTTTCTTGGCAAAGATACTGGGGTGGTTTGCCATTTTCTTCTCTAGATCATTTTACAGATTAGGAAATCAAGGCAAACCAGGTTAAGTGACTTATCTACAGTCACACAGTTAGTATCTAAGACCAGGTTTTAACCCATGCCTTTCTGATTCCAGACCCTGCATTTTATCCACAATGCCATCTAGTTGCTAAATTACTTTAATGATGCTGCCTTATGATATAGACTACAGGTTCTCAAATTATGGTCCAGGGACCACTTAAACCTAGAAATTCTTTCAGTGGTTCCAAACGTTCAAAACTATTTGCATGGAATACTTAGATGTTTTAATTTTTAATATAATAAAGTATTACTAGGTACACCACACATAAACAAAGCTCTTTCAGGAGTATCCTTGATAATTTTAGAAAGTGTAAAAGGGCCATAAGGTCAAAATTTTAAGAACCACTGATATAGACTGATCAAACACTATTTTATTAAAAGCTACTCATTTCTCAAATCTGCCCTTTTTCTAAAGTCTCTACCTGACAACTGTAATGAAAACAGCACCCATGTCCTTGAGATCTTTAATTTCTTGCCCAGGACTTTGAAATCCTTAGCAATCCTTTTTTTGTATCCTGTTCTGGTTCTTATATTCTTTAAAAGTTCAAGAAATGACTCTCTGGGCCACAATTTCTTTATGTGCACATCAACATTAGAGTTTTGATCATATTAATCAATGAAACAATAAACAAACATTTATTAAGATTCTCTTGGTGCCATGCATTATATTAGTTGCCAGGGATACACATTTCTTCCTTTATAAAGAAAGGATAATCCTTAGTAGCAAGGGGAATTTACATTTAATACCTTATCTTTTCAATGACGTCTTAGTCTCCATTTTTCCAAATCATAGGAACAATACCCATCTCAGAAAGCTAGATTAATTTTTCTCCAAAAGGTGTTGAAACCATCCTTAAGATTTAAGAACTAGAGGATTAACACTGAAACCACTGAAACATGGTCACTAAGTATAAAATTCATTATGGAGTCCAGTGGTTTCATACTCTCAGGTTTGATACAAACTCAAGCCAGAATTGCCAGTGAAGACAGAGGGAAGATACACTCATCTGAATAAGTGTTATGTTCTTGCTGAATATTTTTTCTATATCATTGCTAAATAAATTTTCTTTTGCTAACTTCTACGTGGTTACAAATCCTGAATGGGAGCTTCTAGACTGGTCTGAGTTGGACCTGGACTAGAACAATGTTGTTGTTAATATGTCAGAAAAATATAATCTATATCTAATTACAATAAACTAGAATAATAAAAATAATAAATGGTTATTGTTATGTTTTCCCCAAAACTTAAATTGTTGTCCAATTAGGAGAGATAGACAATAGTAGACCAATAGCTCTGGTCACCCAATCATAAGATCAAAACTAAAATGAAGAATTGAGGGCATTATCTCATTTAGGAATACCTTATTCTTCATTGAGGAACTGTCCCCCAAGCAGTTTATGTTTCTAAATTTCCCCTCCTCCATAACTATTTCCATGGCATTGCAGATCCTGGAACTAGTACTGGCTAGCTGTTGAGAATTGCTAGAAAAACATAAATCCAATAAGATGGAACAGTTTGATCCATCATGACTGAAGGAAGTGAATAAATGCAGTGAAAATGCCCTTTCAGTATATTATATGTACAGGAGATGAAATGGAATGGTATGTATTATTTCAAATCCACTTAATTAAAAATAGACATAACATCAACAAATAAATCAACAATATATCTGCATTTGCTCACTGTTTCCTAGGAAGTCAGTCAAACTGAGTTTTCTATCTTGCATTCTTGATGGATTGTTTGTCAATCAATAGCTAATATACTATGATTGAATGGTGGTCATAGTACTGATTGAATCTTCATGGAATAGGGGATTAGGAGAAAAGAGATAAGATATAAGAGTTAAGAGATATAAGATCTCTTCTCTAATTAAGTATGGCATCCCTTGTGTTACTCTCATTGGTTTCCTTGTCTTTCCCTTTTGTTGACTTTCATACACACACACACACACACACACACACACACACACACACACACACTACTTTCTTTTTTCTTCTTTCCATAAGCCATTTTCAAGTCCAAGTTCAGCACAAACTCCTCAGACTTGGGGAGTGAAGGCAAAATTCAACTCCACCAAGAAGGCAAGAATTTGAGACCCAATCCTCTCAAGTTACCTCTCCCCCCAGTGGGTGGTGACCCAAGACTGAACTACATATATAAGCACATAATAAATGCCTTTTAATTTAGTCAGCAAATTCTTTTTTGATTAGATTGGATTAGACCAGATGGGATTAAGTTAGACTGAATGATTCTTATGACCCCCAACTTGAATATGAAGGCTGAAAACTAGAACAACTAAAAAAAGCCACTCTCTCCCTTTGCAGGTGCAGTGAATTGTGATAGTTCCAAAACATTCCCAGCCAGAATGATTTGCTAAAACTTCTTGGCAATAACCTGACTCAGAACACAGGAAATTGTTAGTATCCCAGAGAGACTCTTCAGAGGCACCACTTGTTCCTCTATCTCCCTCCCAAGGGAACCAGGAAAAGAGCACCTAGCCTCATTCTTGACTTCAGACATCCTGCTGCCTTGGTCCAACCCAATATCACCTTCCTTACCGGATGAGAAGCATAATAATATGACAATCACAACCCAAGTGGAAGCTCAAAGGAAGTAGCTGAGTACCAGGACACTGCTTACAACCTCCGCCTCACTTGCCTTCTCAATTCAATTATAAATTTCCTTCCTTTTCTTGAGTGGTTGTTCCCACTGTGGCAAGTCATTTCATATGAGATTGCTCCCCAGCTGCTGTAACAGGATCATTCCTTCAGGCAATAGGCCAAGTCACCAGCCTTCTTCACCCCCTCCAGGTGAGAAGTTCTTAACCTAGAATCTGTTCTATTTCATATATTTTGAAAACCATATTTCAATATAATTGGTTTCTGGTGTAATCCTATGCTTAAAAAAATTCTTCTGGGAAGGATTTAGGTTTCACCAGCAGACCAACAGGATCTATGATATAAAAATTTGTTAAGTACTCCTGTACTCTATCTTCTCAATTTGGATCAGCTCTTCTCCTGTGGGAGGATTTATATTTGTAGGTGTTAGAAATGCAGCATAATTTATGATCCAAGAGAGCTAGATATTTGCAACACACTTTGTTCTTATTGGGATCTAGTCATTATCTACAATGGCTCTAGAGATTTTAAGGTCAAGATATACTTTAGAAATATATCTCAGTTTTACTTTTCTTTGATTCAATATTAGACATATTTAGAACTGGAAGTGACTTTAGCGATGATCTAATCCAATCTTTTTGTTTTACAGATGATGAAATTGCAACCTAGAGAGAGATGAAGTGACTTCTCTACAGTCATTCAAATAGTAACATGATGGACACAATCTGAACCCAGAATATCACACCTGGAGTCAGGAAAACTGATCTTCCTGAGTCCAAATGTCCAAATCTAACCTCAGACACTTTCCATTCTGTGACCCTGGACAAGTCATTTAATTCTGTTTGCCTCGGTTTCCTCATCTGTAAAATGAAGTGGAAAAGGAAATGGAAAACTACTCCAGTATCTTTTCCAAGAAAACTCCTAGAGGGGTCACAAATGGTTGGACATGACTGAAGCCACTGAATAACAATAACTGGTCCACTCCTTTGCTACTCTCTAGCTTTCCATCTTTAGGTCATATGGAAATACGATCCTCTTTAGGGATCAAGGTAGGATGCCAAGCGCTACTAATGAGAGGCAGTGTGGTATAGGTAAAAGAACACTGGTTTAGAAATAGAAGAATGCATTCTGACAATTGTTAGCTGTATGACTATGAAAAAAGCCCTAAACCTCTTCCTCATTTATAAAATATAGATAATAAAATTTGTATTATATACCTTATCATTTGTTTTTGAGGAAAATACCTTGTATACTATGGGACATAATATTAAAGATTCAATAAATTCACAACATTTATTAAGCACCTAATATATGAAAGTTACCTTCCTTTGTAATAAAAAGATAAAAGCTAAGATGGTCTAGTAGTGACTCACTTCTGATGCTTGCTGACCCTGCTTCTTGAAATCTATATCCCCAAGGGTCATTTCAGCATAGTCACAAATATTCTGAGGTTGTTTCCAGTCTATAAAGAAAGGGATGCTTTTTTGATATTTATTTCCTATTTTTAAAACCATCTATTAATTGGATTAGAAATAGTCATAGTATACTTAGATTTCTGAAGCTCAGCAATGCCCTTCACCTCCCCTGGCACCATTCTATAGCATCTGTACATTCTCTCACATACATGCTCTCAACACTTGATCCTCATTTGTAATAAAAAAAGGTCCCCAAAATCACATTACAAAACTATTAAACAATATGTCTATTAGCGGCCTTGAATGAGTAACAGCAGTTAGAAGGTGAAAGGGAGAGGTTTCCTAAGTAGTTTGGGGACTTGGGCCTGTGAGATTTGACTGAATTATATAGGCCCAACCTCAAGGAGGAATCCAGTCCCAAAGGAGTGGAGATAGGAGATAAATGGCAATTTGAACAGTATAAAGAGTTTAAGAGTTATCTAAGAATACCAGGATGGTGTGTTTGAGTGACAGTCACACGTCCAGGGTCCTGACTTCTGATGGGGATCAGATGCTGGTCACATTACTCCTTACTCAATAGATGAGGTCCATCACTAGATGTTTTGAGGACAAGAATTCAGAGCTCATCCCTTCTCCTTCTTCCATAAGAAATGCATTGACTTCTTAAACACCTGAAAATAACACAAACTCTTTTATTTTCTTACTGAATAAGCAAAGAAACTTCTATTCAGGATGACCTCTTAAACCTAATCTCTCATTTGTTCCCAAGAGAAATATTTCTAGTTCACAACTTGCAGGCTCTCTGATCCTCAGTGACCTTCTTGACAGGGAAACAGAAATAATAAACTACTTTGACATAGTAATTCTAGGAAGAATGTTGTGATTAGAGCACAAGCTATGAGCTCAAAGGAAGTAGACAAAGAGAGATAGAAGATATAATTCCATCCTCTCCCAGTTCATGATTAGAGAAGAAATGTACTATGTATCGGTCAGTGGAACCTCCTACCTTTACCACAGTCTGGTCAGGAAGAGACATGCAGGAGTGAGAGTTGGGATCAGAGACCAAGAATGTGCTGAAATGACAAGGAAATAATTATGAGTGGATACTTATGTCATAAAGCTGCCCAATTAGATCTATTGTTTGAATGGTTTGGATTCTGTTCTGATTGGACCAAGAATCTTGAAACTGAATACAATGTTCCTGCAAGTTCTCTCTAAATTCATTCTTTGCACCTTCCTGCCATTGAATATAGTCTTGCCTTCTTAGAATCAAATAGAAAAAAAAATCTAGTCCTGTTTCTGAATAACAGTCTTTCAAATAGTTGAAGACAGAATCTTCCAGTCCCTTCTCATGCCCACTACCATATTAAACATATCCAATCATCACTAGAGTTAATCTTAGGGAATGAACTGAATGTGCTTTAGCATTCTGGTTTCCCTCCTCTAGAGGGTTTCCAGTCTCTCTTAAAGGATGATGTTCATAAATATACATAGTACTCCAGATGAGGTCCGACCAGGGCAGAGTACAGTGGGACTAGCATTATTTTAGTCCTAGAAGTTGTACCTTTCAACGTGGCCCAATGGTACATTAGTTTTCTTATATTTAGCTTCCAAACCATGAAAACTACCTTTTTTCAAACAAACTTATTTCTAAATATGCTTTCTTTCTCTTATACTTTGTAGAGCTGATTATTTTAATCCTAATTCAAGATTTTATATTCCCCCCCCTTTAAAATTCATGTTGTTAGATTTGGCACTGTGTTCTAGACCTCAGGACCTTTTTGATGCTTACTCTATACCATGTTCTAGCTAGCTATCTCCACTTTGTGTACACTAAAAATTTGGTAAAGATGCTAGGAGGCCTTTATCTAAATCATAGATAATAATGTTAAATAACATAATCACTGGTGTTCTCTACTACAGACTTCCTGCTAATATAATCAGTTAATGACTATGCTTTTGGAAAAAACATTCAATTAGTTCTGGATATATCTAATTGTGTTGTTATCTAACCCATATTATTCCTTCTTCTCCAGTGAATAAGAGATACTGTATTAAATAGTTCTTATAAATAGCTAGTTCTACAAATAGCTAGTTCTTATAAATATATACTACATCAAGTTTGCAAAACACTTCACAAATATTACCTAGTTTTATTCTCACAACAACTCAGGTTGAGGTTATTATTCCCATTTTAGAGATAAAGAAAGTAAGACAGACAGAAGTTAAATGATTTGTCTAGAATCACACTAGTAAATGTCTGAGACTAGATTTGAACTCTTAGAATCAGAAAAACCTGAATTCAAATTCTGCCTTAGACATTTACTAGCTATGTGACCCTAGACCTTGGAGTCACTGATTCTTTCTTATATATGTATTAATCATCTCTTTAATGGTCATGATATTACTTTCCTGGGGATCAAAGTCCAGTTCATTGCCTATGTTTTAAAGTTGTATTCTCTTTTGTTTTCCCTTCAGAAAATCAGGATATTTGTCTCTTCCAGTCCCATGGCTACTACTTCTGGCACTCCACTACTGTTAGGGACTGTTGTGTGTGGGAGTACTGTAAATTTTCATCACCTGGTGTCCTCAAGCACCAGAGACTTATTTTATTGGTTGATTGGAGAGTGTCACAGGAGTGGGAGTGGACCAGGGCCTCGGGAGGATATTTAAGCACTTGTATTTGGTTTAATAAATGAAGATCTTGGAAATCTAGAAGATCTTGGAGAACTTGTCTTCCTTGTCTCCCACCCCTTCAACGTACACCTGGGTAAGGATAAGGGAGTCCTGAAAGGAACTCAACATAATGGTGCCTGAACAAGGACACAAAGGCAGAGCTATCTGAGTGGAGTCTGGGATAAGGACCAGAAGATACAAGCAACATCAGGCAACATCCCGAAGCAGAAGACTTTGGAAGAGGTAACAAGTTAGTTACCATGGGGCTGATTTTAAGGAAGTTGGAACAAGGAGGTATGGAGGAAAGTAAAGGGAAAGAGAAAGTGTATTCACAAACATGGTCTGAGGCAGAAGAAATAAAGAAGTATTATCAAGAAAGGCCTAGGATCAACCCTACAGCACCTAGGGAAGAAACTTCAGCAATTACAAAAGACCATCAAAAAAGCAACAGATCAGGGAGACAGTTTGATGGATCTAGGAGTTGAGTTTCAGTCACATCCTGTTATTGAGGAGCCAGATCCTTTTTATCCAGGAAACCTTAGGTAAAGACATAAACCACTAGATATAAAAGCAGTCAGAGATTTAAAGAAGACAGTGGGGAAATATGGGGCAAGCTCATCTTCTGTCCAGTTACAATTGGATACTCTTGCTTACTCTATATTAACATCTAATGATTGGAAGCAGATAGAGCATGTTTTTCACCCAGACAATCTGTCTTTTGGATGACAAAGTTTATAGAACAATGTAGACAGATGGCTTTGAGGCATGCACAAAGTCCCATATTATTTTCAACAATGCAGACCAACTATATTATGGGTTAGAAACATATGAAAGAATTGCTACCTGTTTAAAGAATGCCTGGGAAGGTATTCCAATACAAAATGAAAAGAAAGAACCATTTGCACTTATCAGACAAAGAAATGATGAGACTTTTGTAGATTTCTTTGCCCAGAGGTTACAGGAGGCAGTAGGAAGAACTTTAGGAGATGTAGCAATAATAAATGTATTAATAAAACAGTTAGCATGGGCTAATGCATATACTGACTGTCAGAAAGCAATGATTGGCTTAAGAAAGGATGCCACCATTGAGGAAATGATTCAAAGATGTGACAGAGCAGGGTCTCAGGTGTATTGTGCAGAATTAATGGCATGTGCTAATATGCATATGGGAAATAAAGAGAAATGGACTTGCTTTGTTTGTGGGAAACCTGGACATTTAAAGCAAGATTGTTGGAATGCCTTAGGAGCTAAATCCAGAAAGGTCAGGGCACATCATCCTAAAACTCTGTGCCCAAAGTGTAAAAAGGCAGGACACTGGGCATCAGAATGTAGACAAGGAAATTTAAATGGAGAAAGGGGCCCTCTCCCAGGGACCCCTCAAAAACAATCATGAGGTATGACAGTTCAGGACCAGCAGGAGATGAAATTGAAAAAACCAGTATGCAGCTTTGGCAGCAAGCTGACGCATATCAAACTATTGATGGTCAAAAGTGCTGGGAAATTTAGGGTGCCTCCATATGCTTCTCTGAAGTACCTATTCACCCTTTACAATTAACGAATGAGGAGTTTGCAATCATTTTGGCTCCACCAAATCCAGAATATACTCATATGATACCTTTAGTAAAGCACATGAGTGGGGAAATTTTCTCTGTTGCAATAATGAACGCTAATGATTATGATGATAGCTACATGAATGAGAACCAATGCATAGCTCAGTTAGGTATTTTTTCAAGATCTGGTATAAATAGGAAGGAAAGTGAATTGAAAAAGGCACCAAAACAGAGAAACCACACTGAAATTATGTTTATAATTTCTTTAGAAAAACCTCTTTGTGTTATCCAAGTAGAAGGAATTGCTTTCCTAGGCTTGATTGACAGTGGGGCAAATCAGACTGTGCTCACCACAAGCTTGGCCTAAGCAGGCTGCCCATACTAACTTAGTGGGCATTGGAGGTTGACAGGAAACAGAAATTTCTTATCAACCCTCGAAATGGAGAACAGAAGATAAAGCAGGGACTGTCATTCCTTTTATAGTTGAAGGAATCCCTACAATATTATGGGGAAGAGATAATATTATGTCAATTAGGGGATAGGATTAGCATGGATTCTTTGATTGGGGCTGCTGTTGATTTGGGAAGTGGAATCTCTGAGGCAGTACTACAGGGGGACCAAACTTCTTCAGTAGCAGTCTGCTGCTGGAGCTGGGATGCTGGGGACCTACTATTCCTTTTGACCATTGCTGCCTATCTGGCTCTACTATGTGCATAAGTGTGACCCAAACCCCTAAACCTACAGTCAACTTTAGAGACTTCTCATCATTGCTGTAGACCCTGATGCTGACCCTGATGCCTATGAGCAATTCCACTTTAGAAGCTACAATGAATTTCACTGTCCAGCCTACAACTAAGCACACCACAACTCTTGCTCTGGCACCAGAAAGCCATGAAGCACACATTAACTGTACTTCCCATATTGAGAGCAAAAATGTCACATGCTACTGGACAGTTTGTGATGGTGTTGACTACTGTTTAGAAAATGAAACAACTCCAAAGTGTACTGTTATCAACAACTCAAGTAATTTCAAATGCTCTCTCTCATTCTCTGATACTCCCACCTTCTGCAGAAGGTGGGTGTGGGGGTGGAGGAAGAAGGGAAATGTTCCTTTTTGAAATTTCGAAACTCAAGCTTATGTCTTAGAAGGAATGCATACTTTGCTACAGAAAGGACAAGACCCCCCAAAAAACTTAATTTAGAAATCAAGAGACCCCCATGCCTTCTTCCTGGTTTGGGGAGGAGGAGGGGTTTGGACAATGACTAAGCTTTTCTTAGATTATTGATTGGGAAGCTTCCTGGTTAATTAGTTAAGAAGAAAGGGAAGGAAGACTTTTTTCTGGGAGTTGGAAATTCAGATTTCATCTTTTGAATTAAGCCTGTGCCTATGGCTAATGTCTCTGTAATAGAGTTATAATAATTGTAATAGTTGTAATAATTATAAAGTTGTAATAAATTTTGTAAAGTTGTTTAATAATGCATTCAACCTTTTTTGATTGGCTATTTCAAGATTTTCATGAATATATATGAGGTTCCTCAAGAAATTCTGTTTGATTTCAAAATTATTTTTTACCAGTTTAAATTGGTGTGTTATGTATGTATGTATGTATGTGTGTTTTTAATCATTATTAATAGGACATTTTCAAATCTCTCTACTGGCCTGAAGAGGTGGGAAAATGTTTCTATATTCTGAGATCTGGCACTGGCCAGCATATCAATCTCATCTTGGTAAATGTGATACAACAGAGTTATTTCTGTGTTTGTGTTAGTGTCTAAACTCCTCTGTGTGTGTGTGTGTGTGTGTGTGTGTGTGTGTGTGTGTATGTGTGTGTGTAATTCAGATATGAAATAGTTACCTGAGTTAAATGTTACTCCTTTTAGTTTGGGTTTTAAATTGGATTACTTGGAAAGGTTTTTTGTTGGAAAAAGAAAAATGTTTGTAATCTTTGTCTTATCTATCATCACATGTTTATGGTAAGAGAAATATCACAAATCATGACCCCCTTCTGGGACAAATCTGTGGATTCATGCATAATATAGTGATGGAAATATTATTTTGCAACTCATGTTAATTGATTTGGATGCTTAGTTGTTTTTACTATTGTTTCATTGACATTTGTTAATACTATTTTGGAACTTTTGTTTGCAATTTATGTGGTATCCATTATGTAATTGAATTAAGGAATTTCGCTTCAAAAAAAAGACAAAAAGGGGGATATGTTAGGGACTGTTGTGTGTGGGAGTACTGTAAACTTTCATCACCTGGTGTCCTCAACCACCAGAGCTTTGTTTTACTGGTTGATTGGAAAGTGCCATGGGAGTGGGAATGGGAGTGGACCAGGGCTTGGGGAGGATATTTAAGCACTTGTTTTTGGTTTAATAAATAGATAAATAAATAAATCTTGGAGATCTAGGAGATCTTAGAGAACTTTTCTTCCTTGTCTCCTTCCCCTTCAACATTGGCCTGGGTAAGGATAAGCTAGTCTGGAAAGGAACTCAACACACTATCTTTCAAAAGTTGCTGACATGGTCTCATCAATCATTTAAATTCCTAAACTTATATTTGCTTTAATCTACTGGAGGAGAAAATGGCAAAGCAATTAATTAATTTTGCCAAGAAAACTCTATGAACAGTACTGGTGTGAATGAGTGAACAGGGTCATGAAGAGTCCCTCCCCCCCTTCTCCTGACAGAAAGCAATCTAATATAGATCCTATATGTGTAACTATGCTAAACATAGCTCCATGTTAATCATGTTGTGAAAGAAGAATCAAATCCAAAGAGAAAAAAAAATTAGAGAAAAAAATCCGACATAATATATATGACAACTTTTAAAATTGAAGATAGTAAGCTTTGGAATGATTTAAACTACACAGTTTCTTCTCTGGATATAAATGATATTTTTCATCACAAGAATTATCTTTGATTATTGTACTGCTGAAATAAACAAGTCCATCATAGTTGTTTAACACCTAATGTTGTTAGTGTAAATATTGTTCTGATTCTGCTCATTTCACCCAGCATCAGTTCATGTAAGATTTTCCTGGCCTTTTTCTGAAGGCCCATTCTTCATGATTTCTTATAAAACAAGTGTTCCATCACATACATATACCACAGTATGTTTAGCCATTCCCCAATTAATGGGCATCCCCTCAATTTCCAATTCTTTGCAACCACAAAAAGAGCTGCTATGAATATTTTGTAAATGTGCATTTTTTCCCTTTTTTCGTGTTCTCTATGAGATATAGACCAGGATTGGTATTGCTGGATCAAAGGTTATGCATAGTTTTATTGCCCTTTGGACATAATAGCTGTTCCAAATAGCTGTTCTGAAAATTTAAATCAGTTCCTAGTTCCATCAATAATGCATTAGTGTTCTAGTTTTCCCACATCCTCTCCAACATTGATCATTTTTTTTTTGGTCATATTGATCAATCTATAGGTGTGAAGTGGCACTTCAGAGTTGTTTTAATTTGTATTTCTCTACTCATTAATGATTTAGAACAATTTTTATATGACTTTAGATAATTTTAATTTCATCATCTGAGAATTATCTTTCCATATTCTTCAACCATTTATCAATTGGAAAATGATTTGCTTTCTTATAAATTTGACTCAGTTCTCTAGACACGAGTCCTTTGTCGGAAATACTAGTTGTAAAAATTGTTTTCCAATTTACTGCATTCCTTTTAATATTGGTTGCATTGACTTTGTTTGTCAAAAATACTTTTGAATTTAATGTAGTCAAAATTATTAATTTTGTCTTTTATAATGTTCTCTATCTCTTCGTTGGTCATAAACTACTCCCCTCTCCATAGATCTGACAAAAACTATTCCTTGTTTTCCTAATTGGCTTATGATATCATCTTTTATTATCTAAATCCTGTACCCATTAGCTGTATGATTTAATTCCATTACCTTAAATAAATAAAATTTAAAAAGAAAGTTTAAGAATAAATCCTGTATCCATTTTGACCATGGAATATAGTGAGAGATATTGCTCTATACCTAGTTTCTGCCATATTATCTCCTAGTTTTCTGGGCAACTTTTGTTAAAGAGTGAGTTCTTATCCCTGAAGTTGGAGCCTTTGGGTTTATCAAAAAGCAGATTGCTAAAATAATTTCCTGCTGTCTCTTTTTATGCATTATAATATAATTTTAGATCTGGTATGGCTAGGCCTCCTTCCATTGTGTTTATTTTCATTAATTCCCTTGAAATTTTAACCTTTTGTTCCTCCATATGAATTTAGTTACTATTTTTTCTAGCTCAAAAAAGAAATTTTTTGTAAATTTGATTGGTTTGGCACTGCATAAGTAATTTTATTTAGATAGAATTGTCATTTTTATAATATTAATATGACTCACCCATGAGCAATTGACATTTAGATCTGATTTTATTTGTGTGAATAGTTTTACAGTTGTGTTCATATAGTTTCTCAGTCTGCCTTGACAGATAGCTTTCCAAGCATTTTATATTGCCTGCCATTACTTTGAATGGAATTTCTCCTTCTATGACTTGTTCTGTGTCTTGTTAGTAATATATAGAAATGCTAATGATTTATGCAGGTTTATTTTATATCCCACAATTTTTCTATGGATATTAATTGTTTCAAGTAGGTTTTTAGATGATATTTTAGTTCTCTAAGTATACCATCATATCATCTGCAAAGAGTGAGAGTTTTGTTTTTCATTACCTATTCTAATTCCTTTAATTTCTTTGCTTCTCTTATTGTTAAGACTAACATTTCTAATATAATATTGAATGATAGTGGTGATAATGAACATCCTTGTTTCACTCCTGATCTTACTGGGAATGCTTCTAACTTCTCCTCATTACATATAGTGCTTGTTGATGGTTTTAAAAGGACAAGAGTTCACTATTTGACAAAAATTGCTAGAAAAACTAGAAAGCAATTTGGGAAAATCTAGATATAGATCAACATCTTATATGAAGATAAGATCAAAACTGGTAATGGTTTAGACATAACCTTGATATCATAAGTAAATTATAAGAGCATAGAAAATTTTGCATTTCAGATCTATGAATAAGGAAAGAATTTGTGACCAGAGTTGGAAGGAATCACAGGAAGTAAAATAGATAATTTTTATTTCATTAAATTAAAAAAAATATTTCACACAAAAAAC
Source organism: Macrotis lagotis (assembly GCF_037893015.1). Lineage (NCBI taxonomy): Eukaryota > Metazoa > Chordata > Mammalia > Peramelemorphia > Peramelidae > Macrotis > Macrotis lagotis. The sequence goes on along the minus strand of NC_133658.1, from coordinate 219,999,679 downwards.
CCCTAATGTAGCAAGTTTAGAAGAAAGTAGGAAATTGGAGGGAAATTTTATAGAAATTTCTCTGATGAAGATCTCATTTCTCAAATATGTAGTAAACCAAACCAAAATAATAATAATATGGGTCATTCATAAATTGAAAAATGGTCAAAGGGTAAGAGAAAACAGTTTTCACTAATGCATTATTGGTGGGGTTGTGAATTTGTCCAACCACTTTTGGAGAACAATTTTGAACTATGTTTAAGGGACAACAAAATTTTACACACCTTTGATCCAGCAATAGTACTACTAGTTCTGTAAAAAGAGATCAAGGGAAGGGGAAATGAACCATCAAGGAACCAGAGACAACCAGGTTGTCATGGAGTCTGAGGATAAAAGACCTCAATGAGGAATTTAGATGTAGGATAGTGAAAAGTATAGAAAACTTGCATTTGTTCCTTACTACCTGTATCTACTTGAGGAAATCTTTTCATTTCTTATCTCAGGTATCCTATTTATATACAAAGAAAGAATGAGAATAATTGATTTTTAAGGAATATTTAGATCTACATTCTATGCTTTTGACTTTGGAACAAATTTCTTAACCAGGGAACTACTATACAGAGTACAGGATTTCCTCTTCCTGAAATTCTCTTTGAGATAGTGAACCACAGTCTCATATCTATGCCAGTTCCCATATTGTTATGGACTTTGTCCTTCTAACTATAACTACTTAGTACCAGCTGTTCTTCTGACATTCTGTGCTGCCTGATTACTTAACCTCTCTACTTAGTCCTCTAATCTGAAGCTGACCATCCTTTAAACCTGCTGCCTATAATTGGTCTTTATTTAGGTTTGCCTCAACTGCCACTACTCTTTTGCCATAAGCCACAGCTGCATTCCAGGGTGGTGGCTCCATTTCCACTCAGATTCTTAAAAGATATTTGCATTTGAGAAGTAAAGAACTTAGTTCTAGGAGCAGGAGTCAATTCTTCCTTTATGTTAATGGCAATAGATCTTGAAGTCAGAGGAACAGAAAGAATTATATTTTCCTCTCTTTCTTCCAAGAAAAATCTGATTATGGTGCTTATGCCAGGAATAAGAAGCCAGGTTAATCTTTTTAAAAAATGTTGGAAGTGTCCATTTCTCTAGCTTGAAGAGAATTTGGAATCAGCATTTACTAAAATCAAAACTTATCTAATGAGATGTCCTTTTTTCTTTTTGCAAGATAACCAAAGGACAAATTACTCAAAGAAAAGTCACAATTAATCAAATATATGAATAAGAAAGGTTCACTTTATCAATTTAGATAAATTATTTATCTAAACTTGCTCTTCCTATGAGTTTCTTTGTCCTTGTCCTCTGATATTTCTCCAGAAGGAGTCCAACATTCTAGGCATCTCTCTCACTTTCTTTTGATATCATGAGTAAGTTAATGGAACACATAGGCTGTCTATCAGTTATCCTTTGATTTCAATATGAGTAAGTTCCTTTTGGGCTCAAGTAGTTCTCTGATGACATCACTCCTTGTTTATACCCATCATGCAAATCTTTGTAGCTATTTGGATGATACTCATTTTCAGTTTTTTGAAGATCCTAGTATTTCTTATCTCTCATAGTCACAAGACACTGGTAGACTATTGATATTCAAAGCATGGGTCTTTGTTTCAGTTGGACAATTGGGATTAGGAAAATGACTGTGCAACTTCCCAAAGGCAACCCAGTTATGTTCAATTCTGAGTCCAGTTCTTATATAATAGAATGAGTCCAGTCTCTGTTATAGTGTTTGTCAAGACATATATATATATATATATATATATATATATATATATATCTATATATATATATATATATATATATATATATATAAAGAGAGAGGGAGGGAGAGAGAGAGAGAGAGAGAGAGAGAGCAGCTATGGGGTGAGCACAGGTACAATTATAGGTATAAATATAGATACAGATAGGCATTCTTCATCTACTTTACCATTTCCTCAACTTGAACTAAACTGGATCTCTCTTACAGTGGTGAACATATTTGAGGAGCAGTTCTAGTTTTATGCCTTGTCTGGTAAAATGGATGAAAAAGTTTATCATTGTTGCTATAACAGTGGCAAAAAAATAAATGTAACAGAATAGCAGAGCTAAATAAATGACAAGGGAAATACATACAACCCACATGTTGCTACACCATCAGTGAGAAAACATAAGAAACATAAATGACCAGAGAACATGTATAATAGTCACGTGTGTGATGGACATGTGTAAAGAAATTGCATGAGTAAGGAAAGTATACAGAGAAGGCACTTATGTTATGTACATATGTGTTTATATTTAAAAACACATGTGGGAGAGGACACAAGAGAAAAGCAATGACAAAGTAGAGAGGTTGTGTACTCAGCTCATATGTCAGAAGGGCATCTGGTACTTAGTAGCTATAGTTAGAAGAACAAGATAGTAGCAAAACAAGGACTGGCAGAGATACGGGGCTGTTCTAAGGTCTTTTTAATTTTATATTCTGCTCCTTTAAATGCCTGGATGCAAATTTCATTCTTTAAAAGGTTCATGTGATGAGACCTTTACTCTACCTTATTCTAATCAATAGGAAAGAATGAGTTGCTACAGTTCTGTAGAAATCAGAAGCAATCACATCATCTAAATGTATTTTCACAGAAAAAAGAAAGAAAATGAAGCATAAACTGATATACCCACCTGGATTCTGGAATTTGAGTATTAAAAGAGCCCAGAGATATGATAAGTCCAATATAGGCTTCTCAGTCTGGCAGTTAAATTTTCCTCCACATCCTAATTTCAGTCATTACAAAAGCTGACAGAGTTTAAATAACTTTCTCAGAGCCTCACTACTAATAAATATCTAAAGCAGTATTTGAACCTGAAGTCCACATTCATTTTTCAATGCACTGAACTATGCTGCCTCTCCTAATATTAAGAGAATTCAATAATTGGCTTGGCTGACCTTAATAAAAGATAGGGACAAGAAGCAGCATAGCATAATGAATAGAGACCTAGTCTTAGTTGACTTTGATAATTGGAAAAATTCCAAAATGCATTTTGAGGGAGTGTTTTGTAAGTATATAGGAAGGGAAGTGATGAGAAGTATAAATCAGCATGGTTTCATCAAGCATAAGTCATATCAGACTAAATTCATTTCCTGTTTTCAAAGAATAACTAAACCAGGAGGTCAGAGGAATATTATGGACTTAGTATCCATTGACCTTCAGTGAGATAGTTGACAAAGTCTTTCATGGTATCCTTGTGGGGAAGGTGAAGAGATGTAGAGTGGATGATAAGATTGTTGTATTTAGAACTGGATGAATAACCACACACATAGAACCATGGAAAGATTAATGTCAAGCCAGAGTCTACCATAGGGTGTTGACCTTGGCCATATTCTATTCAACATTTTTATCATTGACTTGAATTAAATGTACAGATTGTATTTTTTATCAAGTTTATAGGTGAAATGATGTTGATAAAGAGAGATATTATTCAATCATTCAGTCATGTCTGATTCTTTGTGAACCTATATATGGGGTTTTCTTGGCAAAAACACTGGAGAGATTTGCCATTTTTTTCTACATTAGCAAATAGAGCTTAAATGATTTGCCCAGGATTTCACATCTAGCAAGTACCTAAGACAGAATTCAAATTCTGGTCTTTTTGACTCCAAATTCATCACTTTACCCACTTTATCCCCTAGGAGCAGTGATGGTAGTGGGATTCTGTTCCTCTTGGCTTCTACTTTGACACCATCATTCATTATTTCAGGACAAAAGTAGTTTTCTGAGAAATAACAGGAAGCTCAGAGTCTCCCTTTCCAATGGTGAAGTAATCCCAAAGTTGGAAGAAGTAGCTATGACCTGCAAAAAATAACCCCAGATTAACACCAATTTAATTGTATTACTGCCTCCAAGATCTATGAAGAATAACTCCACTGTCCTGCAATCACTAGAAGGTGAATTTAGAATTGTTTTTCCTTTAGTGGAGATAGATTACACTGAACAGAAGAACTCTCACTTTCTTTTGATGGATAGCATGAGGTAACTGAGTTAAGAGGTATAGACCTTGGATATGCACCAGAGAAAAATAAAAAAGGGAATAAAGATGAAAGAATAGCTATCTAAAAACTTCCTGATAAGTCACTTGGTTAATCAACAAATACAAAGTACTGACTTTGTGTCAGGCATTGTGTTAACTGAGACATAGTTTCAGGCAGAGCCAGAACCAGAGCAGAACAAAGCTAACTTGTCCACTGGTTTATCCAATATGGAGACCTTTCTTTGCATAACTATAGACTATTTGAGTTTCATCAAGTTATATCCAAAGACTGAAAAAAATATATATTGGGCAACTAAATATATCCAAACCTAGGGAAGCAAGTAGCAAAGCGGTTTTCCAGAACTTGTCAAGGACAGAAATGTGTCCAGGAAATTATTAATCACATTATGAGATCCTTCTGAGCATGAATTATCTTATTTTTAAAAAATAAGTAAATATGAACTAAGTTCCACCCCAGTTCCTCCTTTCTATTAGCATTCTTCTTAGAACCCATCAGTAACTTTCCCCCACCCTACTTTTCACATACCCCAATATACACTGGCTTTTGGGGAAAAACAGGAATTTCTTATCAGTTCAACAGGAAATTCTATTTTTACTTGATGTTCAAATTAAAAATACCAAAAGGGAGAGAGCAGCATAAACACATAAAGCCACATACTAAATTTATCCCAGGATGCCTCCCATATTCTTAGTCCCCATTACTCCAACCTTTAAGAGCTGGCCCAGTAGCATAGGAAGAAAGGAAGTCTGCCTTTCATCAGAGAATGACAATGTTAATTTAAGATTGCTGCCCTGTGATAGGAAGCTGATAGTATCATTCAACAATGATCCAGACTAGAAAATGCTTCCAGAGAGAGTAAGATCATCGAATCATAAAGTTAAAGCTGAAAGGGTTCTTAATGATTATTTGACCTAATCCTTTAACTTCCCCAATAATGGAACTGAAGTTAAGAATCTGCCCAAGACATAACTAGTTAAAAGTATCAGCGCTGAATCCCAAACTAGATGTTCTTTCTCCAAGTCCAGGGATATTTCCCCTGTCATTTCAATTTCCTAGGCATGATAGTGAATCCTATCAAGTAATCCTGGTCATGTGTTAAGAATTTAGAGATACCTGTTCTGTTAAAGAGAGAGAATGCAGAAATGAGGAAGTTAGATTGTACAGTGGGCAGAACACCCAGAAGATCTGAGTTTAAATCCAGTCTCATACACTAATAAGCCATTTAAACTTGGTCAAATCACTAAACCCTGTATGCCTCAGTTTCTCATCTGTAAAATGAGCTAGAGAAGGAAATGACAAAATAATCCAGGGTCTTTGCCAAGAAAATCTCACATAAGGTCACAAAGAGTCAGATGTGACTGAAAGAATTGTCCAAAAAATATTGACTAGCCAAATAAGAAAAAGTCTAAGACTCATGTTCATAGATAGAGGGAGAGCTGAAACTAGTGAGAAACTAGCCCTGGACAAAAGTAGTTTTCTGAGAAATAACAGGAAGCTCATGACATGAGCAGGGTGTCATTTCCTACCCCTGAAATTTGCTTTCAATGGGTTGCACTATATTGTTCAACCCAGTCTTACCCACTCCCTCACCACCCAGACCAGGGTCCTGTGGTCTTCAAGTCTCTCTCCCAAGACTGCCTTCAGAAACACCATTGAGAACAACTTGACCTGACTACCTGAATCCCTTCTCATAGTAAATTCTCACCCATTCATTCACTCTTACTAGTCTTTGAGAAATATTGTGGACATAGAATCCACAACTTGATGGACAATTTAGTGATGAATCTCTGAATTTATCCAAACTGTTCCTCAGATAACAGATACACAGTTCATTGCACTGTTGTAATAAAGTCTTATTCTGAGGCTTCATTGAAGTGTATAATTGACTCTCCTTTCTTGCACCCTTACTCTTGTTCCATGTCCTTCTGCTGAGGCAGTGGCATAGCTGAAATGCCAGTTCACTAGGGAGTTAAAACATCATCTTAAAACCCAACACATAAGAGAGCAGCCTCCCTCTAACAGTCATTTCCTCATATTGGAGAGCTTTCCTCTTTATTCAGTCCTCTGGCCATCACACTCCAGGAGTTTTTATCCTGGAATATCACTTTAACCTGGGAACTCAACACCTCATTAATCATTGCCCTGTGTCCCCAGGCCCTTCCCTCTAATTGGAGGGTGGAGAGCTCCTCACAGGACTCCAATCATCTCTTCAGCTGCCATTCAGTTTCACAACTGTAGGCTTCTCCATCATGACCTCTCTGGGTACCCCCTCCCCATACTTGATTTCCTTTTGAAGTTCAATTCTCTCAATTAGAACGTAAACTCTTTGAGGAGTCTTTTATCTTTCTATGTATCTCCAGCACCTAGCACAGTGTCTTAAACTAGGTATGCCATTAATAAATGTTTATTTATTTATTTGTTGGATAAACAAGGCAGGTTCCTTCTTTTTTATTTTTTTATTTTTTATTTTTAGCAACTTTTTAATTTATTTTTTAATCTCATTTTGTACAAAATTTTTTTTACATTAATAAAATATTCTTCTTTACAAGTAAACAAAATACCTCTCCTCCTCCCCCATGAATATAGATAGACTTGTTTGGGCGAAAAAAGTAAAGGGGAGAGGAAAAAAGTTAAAATAAAAAAATAATAATAGTAATAATTGTAGGTATGGCCAGGTAGCTCAATGGACGAAGCAACAGCCCTGGAGCCACGAGCACCCAAGTCCACATCCAGCCTGGTAAACCCAACAATCACCCAGCCGTGTGACATGCAAGCCACCCGATCCCCACTGCCCTGCAAAAACCAAAAAAAAAAAAAAAGAAATAAAAAAAAGACCCAAAATAAAATAAAATAGTAATAATAGTAGGGGTGGCTGGGTGACAGACAGAGCATTGGCCCTTGAGCCAGGAGCACCTGGGCCCAAATCCGGCCCCAGACACCGAAAGATCACCCCGCTATGTGGTCCCAGGCAGGCCATCCAGCCCTACTTGCCCTGCACCCTCCCCCAAATAATCATAACAAAAAATGTGCTTGAGTCTTTGTTCCAACACCAACAACTCTGTCATGGGTGGATCTCTTTGTTTATGATAAGTCCATCACAAAAGTTATTTCCATATTTCTCCACCATTGCCATTGCTGATCACAACTCCCTCCTTTCTTATTTCTCCACTACCATGTACTCTATTTTCTCTCTCCTTTCACTAAGACTCTGCTGTAGGGTAGCTGAGTGGCCCATCAGACAGGTCCCTGGTCCCGGGGCCAAGAAGCCCAGAGCCCACATACCATCCCTTAGGCCCAGAATCCACCTGGCCCTGTGGTCCTGGGCAGGCCTTCCATTCGCAGCCCCTTGCAAGAAGTAAGAAAGAAAATGTGTTATATCTGGCCACTCTCCCCCCATGGTCCATCCTCTCCTCCTTTTTTCACATCCCCACCCCTTCCCCCTGCTCCCCCCCTCCTTCTTACTCCAGATGTCTATACCCCATTGAGTATATTTGCTGTTTCCTCTCCTAGCCATCTCTGATGAGAGCAAAGGTTCCCTCATTCCCCCTTGCCTCCCCCCTTCCATATCATTGCAATAGCTCATTGTAATAAAAAAAAATCCTATGTGAAATATCTTGGACTATTCCCCCTCTCCTTTTTCTTTCTCCCATTCCATTTCCCTTTTTTTTCTATTGACTCCATTTTTACACCATATTTTATCTTCGAATTCAGCTTTCTCCTGTGCTTCAACTATAAAAGCGCTCTCTACCTGCTCTATTAACTGAGAAGGTTCATATGAGTATTATCAGTGTCATTTTTCTATGCGGGAATACATGCAATTCATCCTCATTAAGTCCCTCATATTTCCCCCCTCTCCACCAATCTCCATGTTTCACTTGAGTCCTGTATCTGAAGATCAAACCTTCTGTTCAGCTCTGGCCATTCTAAAAGGAACCTTTGAAACTCCCCTGGTTCATTGAAAGTCCATCTTTTTCCCCGGAAGAGGACATTCAGCCTTGCTGGGTAGTTCATTCTTGGCTGCATTCTAAGCTCTTTTGCCTTCTGGTATATTGTATTCCAAGCCCTATGAGTTTCCAATGTAGCTGCTGCCAAGTCCTGTGTGATCCTGACTGCAGCTCCACAATATTTGAACTGTGTCCTTCTGGCTGCTTGTAATATTTTCTCTTTGACTTGGGAGTTCTGGAACTTGGCTATAATATTTCTAGGGGTTGGTTTTTTGGGATCTCTTTCTCTGGGGGATCGCTGGATTCTCTCCATTTCTATTTTACCCTCTGCTTTTAGAATATCAGGGCAATTTTCCTGTAGTAATTCTTTGAAAATGATGTTAAGGCTCTTTTCCTGATCATGACTTTCAGGTATTCCAATAATTTTTAAATTATCTTTCCTAAGTCTGTTTTCCATATCAGTTGTTTTTTCAATGAGATATTTCACATTTCTTCTAATTTTTCATGTTTTTGGTTTTGAAGTATTTATTCCTGATTTCTGTTAAATTCATCAATCTCCCTGAATTCTATTCTTTGTCTGAAGGATTTGTTCTCCTCAGAGAGTTTTCTTATCTCTTTTTCCATCTGGCCAATTTTGCTTTTTAAAGCATTCTTCTCCTCAATAACTTTTTGAACTGTTCTATCCATTTGACCTAAGCTGGTTTTTAGCATGCTATTTTCTTCAGCATTTTTTTGGATTTCCTTGACTAAGCTGCTGACTTCATTTTCATGTTTTTCCTGCATCTCTCTCCTTTCTTTTCCCAGTTTTTCTTCCAACTCCCTCATTTGATTTTCCAAAGTCTTTTTTGAGCTCTATCATAGCCTGAGCCCAATTTCTGTTTTTCTTGGAGTCTTTAGATGCAGAAGCTTGTGCTTCCTCATCTTCAGACTGAGTATTTTGGTCCTTCTTGGGCTCATTTGCAAAATATTTCTCAATAGTCTTCTTTTTGTTTCTCTGCTTGCTCATTTTCCCAGCCTGGGCCTGGTTTGGGGTGTTTCTTGAGCTTCTGGGATACTCCCACAAGGGTCTCAGTGTGTGAGGTTCTGTCCTCCCTCCTGGTCTGTGAATGACCATAAGCGCCCCCCTCTGCCAAGGGGCTGATGTGCGGGGGGGCTGCTGTTCTATGGGGGGGCCTAGACTGTGGTCAGGATCTGAATGTGGTCAGAGCCCCAGAGTCCTGTTTCAGGGGCAGAGGACAGAGCTAGGCAGTCTTTCTTCACTCCCCTCCCTCAGCTCAATGGGCTCATGCCCTGGGGCTCCTGCTTACTGGCTCTACCTGCTTCTGTTTCCTGGATCAGGGCTGGGGAAAGAAGATACTGCTTGCTGTGTGCCCTGAGGGCTGGGCTCCAAGTGCTCGCTCTGGCAGAGGTCCCCGCTGTTCCCCCACTTTGTGCCCGGTGTTCCTCGGGGTGCAGCTCAGGAGACTCCCCCGCTGCTGTGAGCTGAGACCCCCAGCACCCTGGGGCTGCCTCTGGGAGGCTGAGGTTCTTTGGCTCTGGTGGGCCACCCCTCTGGCGGGCCGCCTCTCTGACCCCAGGGAGCAGAGCCTTTCTGCTCTTTTCCAGGTTACCTTGAGTAGGAGAACTGCCTTACTGGGTCCCTTTGTGGGTTCTGTCTCTTGAAAGTTTAGTTAGAGTCCTTAGCTGATGAATTTTATCAGAGAGCTCCTAAGACTCGATCCCTTCTTGTCGACATCTTGGCTCCACCCTCGGCAGGTTCCTTCTTAACAAGTCTCAAGTTTCTCTTATGCTTCTCTCATCTATTCCTATGGTAATTTCCAGAGTTCCTCTCAACCTCCTAATAAATATCTATCTGTACTAGGCTTCATGTCAATGCAAACTTAATTTATTTATTCACTTGTTAAAAGGTTATTGATAAATTGAATGGACCAATGGTCAAGAAATCAAGACTGGGGCCGGCTAGGTGGCATAGTGGATAAAGCACCGGCCTTGGAGTCAGGAGTACCTGGGTTCAAATCCGGTCTCAGACACTTAATAATTACCTAGCTGTGTGGCCTTGGGCAAGCCACTTAACCCCATTTGCCTTCCAAAAAAAAACCTAAAAAAAAAAAAGAAATCAAGAATGCCTGGTTCTTGGTACTAGATCTTCCACTAACTAGGGAAGCAGAAAGAGCACTGGAACTGGTTTTGGCTCATAATATCTGGATTCAATCTCACTTGCTTACCTAGTTAGGCTTAAAAGTCACTGAGCCACAGTTACCTTCTTGTAGAGTACAGTGGTTGTCTTAAATATCCTCTAATACCTTTTAGAAATCTCTTGATTTGTCCTCTCTCTCTCTCTCTCTCTCTCTCTCTCTCTCTCTCTCTCTCTCTCTCTCTCTCTCTCATGTCTCATCTCTCCATTTCCTAAATTAATTTTTTTTTTTGCACAGACCATTATATGGTAGCAGAAGGGAGAAAAGAACCCAAATGCAAACTTGGGCAACTTTAATCCAGATCATCCTATCTAACCATCCAATTGTCCATCTATTAATCATCATTTGAAACTAGCCATAATAAATCCATCACAGCATACACAAGTACACACACACACACATACACACACGCACGCACACAGAGATTACCTTATTTGACCTTATGGCTGATAAGGGAAAACAAAACCAAGATCACAGTCTGAATATGAAGTATGCATATAGGATACGTTAATATATCATACATATGAATATCTAAAATATCTAATATATACATGTATATCACATGTATATAAATACATATTAATTATATAACATACTATCTTACATATTTATATATAAATGTATATATGTGTATATAAATATATACACTATAAAATAAATATATAAAATACCTATAAATACATTGTATTAAATATATTATTCATATTATCCATATATAATGCATAATAAATTAAGCATATAACATGCAAAAATTATATTAAATATATATCATTCTACAACATGCATACCTTCTATTTTATAGAATATAATCCCATTCATAATAATACACACATGTGTATATATATGTTTGTACCTATGTACATATATGTATAAATATATACATACATATTATAATAGAGTATGACCTTGGATAAGGCATTGCTGATTTGGTTTTCATTTTCTTATCAATAAAATAAGGGGGTCAGATGAGATAATCATTTAAAGTCCCTCTCAATCTTAAAATTCTCTGATTAATAGACTTGCAATTTTGAACTCTGATTATCATTGATACCTACTTTCCCTCTCCTTCATCACCTGGGAAAACTATATGTTCATATAGATTTAGACCTAGAAGTTATCCTAAAGATCATGTAGCCATTTCTCAAAGTACAGTTCTCAAACCCTAGAGATTCTCAAGATCCTTTCAGGAGAGTCCTCAAGATTAAAACTATTTTCATGAAATTATTAAGACTTTATTTGCGGGGGGTGGAGCTAAGATGGCAGCAGGAGAAGAGCCTCTCTTAGGTACTTTCTCCAAAATATTTTAAAAAACCTTAAAATTTTGATTCTAACTAAATTTTTGAGAGAACCCACAGAAAGATCCAATGAGGCCATTCTCCGGCCCAAGGTAACCTCGAAAATAATGGAAAAACTCTGTTCCACTTGGTTGGAGGAAGGAGTGAAGGACCTTCAGCTTCCCTAAACAGCTGCAGGATGGCTGGTTGATGCAGCTCCAGGCAGTAGAATCAGTTTCCTGATCTGTACCCCAGGGAGCACCAAGCACAACTTGGAAGATCATCAGGGACACCTCTGCCAGATCAAGAGCAAAGCCCAGGTCCCCAGTGTGGTCACAACATCATTGCAGCCCAGATCAAGGAAACAGAAGCAGGCCCCTTGCGTTACCCAGCAGGAGCTTCCAGGCAGCTGTGCCCTGAGTGCTTGCCCACAAAAGGTAAGGGAGTGGAGGGAGACTGTCAAGGTCTGTCCTCTGTCCCAGGAACAGGACTCTGGGGCTCTGACCCATTCAGACCCTGGTCTCAGTCTATGACCCCCATAGAGCCAGCCCCCCCCCCCCCCCCACAGCCCCATGGCAGAGGGGTGAGCTTGTGGTCATTCACAGAGCAGGAGAGCAGTCAGAGCCTCACACACTGAGGTCCTTGTGGGGGGAGGTTTCCAATAATACTCAAAAGCTCAGGAAGCATCCCAAAATCAGGCACAGGCTGGGGAAAATGAGTAAACAGGGGGAAAAAAAGAAACCTGACCATAGACAATTACTTTGGTCCCATGGAAGACCAAATTATTCAATCTGAAGATGAGAAAGTTCAAGCTTCTGCATCTAAAGATTCTAAGAGATATAGAAGTTGGGTTCAGGTAATGACAGAACTCAAAAAAATATTTTGAAAATAAAGTAAAAGAGATAGAAGAAAAATTGTGAAAAGAAATGAGAGAGATGAAGGGAAAACATGAAAACAAAGTCAGCAGCTTAGTCAAGGAGATTCAAAAAAAATGCTGAAGAAAATAACATATTCAAAACCAGCTTAGGTCAAATGGATAAGACAGTTCTAAAAGTTATTGAGGAGAAGAATGCCTTAAAAAGCAGAATTGGCCAGATGGAAAAAGAGATAAGAAAGTTCTCTGAGGAAAACAAATTCTTCAGATGTAGAATGGAGCTAAAGGAAGCTGATGACTTTGCAAGAAATCAAGATGCAATAGTTCAATGCCAAAAGAATGAAAAATTAGAAGAAAATGTGAAATATCTCATTGGAAAACCAACTGATCTGGAAAACAGATTCAGAAAAGATAATTTTAAAATTATTGGTATAGCTGAAAGTCATGATCAGGAAAAGTGTCTTGATTTCATTTTTAAAGAATTCCTACAGGAAAATTGCCCTGACATCCTAGAAGCAGAGGGTAAAATAGAAATTGAGAGAATCCACCAATCTCACCCAGAAAGAGATCCCAAAAAAACCAACCCCCAGAAATATTATAGCCAAGTTCCAGAACTCCCAAGTCAAAGAGAAAATATTACAAGCAGCCAGAAGAACACAATTCAAATATTGTGGAACTGTAGTCAGAATCACACAGGACTTAGCAGCAACTACATTAAGGGCTCATAGGACTTGGAGTATAATATTCCAGGAGGCAAAAGTGCTTGGAATGCAACTGACAATCAACTACCCAGCAAAACTGAACGTCTTCTTTAAGGGGAAAAGATGGACTTTCAAGGAAACATGGGGGATTTCAAATATTCCTTTTGAAGTGACCAGAGCTGAACAGAATGTTTGACCTTCAAGTACAGGACTCAGGCAAAGCATAGAGAGTGGAGGAGAAGGGTAAGTTATGAGGGACTTAATGATGATGAACTGTGTGTATTCTGCATGGAAAGATGATCCTGATAATATTCATATGAACCTTCTCATTTAATAGAGCAGGTAGAAGGAGCTTTTATAGATGAAGCACATGAGAGAGCTGAATTTGAAAACATAATATATTGTAAAAATGGAGTCAGTGGGTGAAAGGGAAATATACTGGAACTAAGAGAAAGGAGAGGTAGAATAGGCTAAGATATTTCATATAAAAGATATTTCATGTAGCTTTTGCAATAGTATGGAAGGGAGAAAGGCAAGGGGGAATGAGAGAACCTTCATTCTCATCAAAAATGGCTCAGAGAGGAAACAGCATACACACTCAATGGGTTATAGATATCTCGAAGAAAAAGGAGTGAAGGGGGATGGGGAAGGGGGGGGGATATGGGTGATAGAGGTGAGGGTAGATAATAGGAGAGGATAGTCAGATATAACACATTTGTTTTTTACTTTTTGCAAGGTGCTGGGACCACAGCAGTAGGTGGTTGCTGGGTCTCTGGGGTGAAATGTGGACTTGGGCCTCTTGGCCCCAGGGTCGGTGCTCTGTCTGCTGCACCAGTCAGCTGCCCCACAGCACATTTTTGAAGAGGAACAGAGTGAAAGGAGATAGAAAATATAATAGATGTTATTTGGGAGGAATGGATGTAGGGAATTAAAATCAGCAACAGCAACTGTGGAAAAATATGGAAGTAACTTCTATGATGGACTTATGATAAAGAATGCGATCCACCCAAGACAGAGCTGATGGTATCAGAACACAGACTGAAACACATTTTTTTCTTTCTTTTCCTTTATTTCTCATGAGGTTTTGTATTTTTGTGGGGGAGAGGGTATTATGTTTACTCTTAAACAAGAATATTTTAGTAATTTGTAAATAAAAAGTAAATAAAATCTTTAAAAAAATACTTTATTTGCCTACTAAAACCTCTTACCTTTTCCAATTATCTATAGCTATGGATATAGCTATAGATATATATAACTAGATTTTTTTTATATATATCAATCAAAATAACATGCTACATACAATGAAGTTTCTGCAGTCTAGATTATCCATCCATCTAACCATCCATTTGTCCATCTATTTATCATCATTTGAAACTAGCCATAATAAATCCATTACATTACAGTATACACACACACACACACATACACACATGCACATACACTTGCACACACACACACACATACTTATCCACATTTGGATATGGAAACAAATATGAAAATATAGCTATCTTCTCTAAGCCAAATTATTAAGGAGATTTTGTGAAAATATGTAAAATAATGCCAATTTCTCACTATATCATTATTTTTCATAAAATATTTATATTGACATGCAATGGGTTGATCATTGTTATTTTAATAAATTGATAAATATTTTAAATTTATCAGCTTCAATTTATAATACCATATGTATACAAAATAAAACATAGTAAATAAAAATAAACAAAATATTAAACAAAAGTTGTTTGGGATACTCTTTTGATCTTGAGACTAAAATCTTTTATCTGGTGTAATCCTTTTATTTTAAAAATGAAGAGTCCAAGGACTGGATAGATAAAGGAATTTGTCCAAGGTGATAGTAAATCTGAAAGTCCTGTCAACTTCCCCTTACACTGGCTACACTCCCCATCCTTCCTATATTCTATACTATATTGTCCTCTTCTCTTGAGTCCCTTTCTCTATTACCATAGTATCTTGTCCAGCCTCCCTTCATTTATTGCTTTCTCTTCTACTCATATACTATTTAATGAAATTGGAGAAAATTGTGAAACCATGCTGATTGGATTCATTACCAACTTATGTTACATAATTTTAAAGAGGTCCATGACAAGGCAATCTTTTTGTAATTACCTAATTGACTCAGTATTCTACTCACCTTGGCAGCTTTTCCAAATCTTTTCATCTCTCCTCAAACCTCCCATGACTCCCCCACTCTTTTGGATCCTCTCATTTGAAAATCTCTCCTTGTATTTCAATTAAGAAAAAAAGATAATATTCAGAGGTCCTTGTTCTCCCTTCTTCCTCATCACTCAGATCCCTTCAGTCATTGTCCTTTTTTCTTTATTTCTTTTTCACATTATTAAAATAGTCTTGTTGTAAAAGTAAACATCACCCCTCCCCCACAAAGATAGAGAAACCTCAAGAAAAATAAAAGAATAGGAAAAAAACCAGTGTGCCTCAGTCTGTATTCAGATATCATCAGCTCTGTCTCTGGGATGGGTTGCATTCTTTATCATAAGTCCATCAGAGAAGTTCCTTCAATATTTTCCCACAGTTGCTATTGATAGCTGTATTTCTCTCCATCCTATTTCTTCCCACCAAATTTATTCTATTCTCATTCTTCTTTCACTCTATCCTTCCTCAGAAGTGTTTTGTGTCTGACTACCCTCTCCCATGATTGTCCCTTTCTTCTATCATCTATTACCCCCCTTCCCCCATTCCCTTTCTTCCTTTTCCCTCTAGGGTAAGTTAGTTTTCTATGCCCTATTGAGTGAGTATGTTATCTCCTCCTCTGAGCTACTTTCAATGAGAATAAAAGCTCATTCATTCCCCACCCCCATTCCCCCTTCCACTCCATTGCAAAAGCTTTTTATTTCCTTTTTTTATGTGAAATATCTTAGCTCATTCTACCTCTCCTTTCTCTTTCTCCCAGTACATTCCTTTCTCACCCATTAATTCCATCTTTCTAATATATTTTATTTTCATATTCAGTTTCCTCCTGTGCCTTGTTTATATATACTCCTTCTAAATGAGAAGGTTCTTATGAGCTATCAGTATTATCTTCCCATGTAGGCATACAAGGAATTCAACATCATTAAGTTCCTCATAATTTACCCTTCTCCTCCACTCTCTCTGTTTCGCCTGAGTCCTGTACTTGAAGGTCAGACTTTCTGTTCAGCTCTGGTCATTTCAACAGGAAAGTTTGAAAGTCCCTTGTTTCATTGAATGTCAGTCTTTTCCCCTGAAAGAAGATGATTAGTTTTGCTGGGTAGTTGATTCTTGACTGTAATTCAAGTAATCAATCCATTACTTTCTGGAATATCATATTCTAAGTCATCTAGCCCTAATTGTAGGTGCTGCTAAATCATATGTTATCCTGACTGTAGCTTCACAATATTTGAATTGTTTCTTTCTGACTGCTTGTAATATTTTCTCCTTGACTTGGGAGTTCTAGAATTTGGCTATAATATTATTGGAAGTTTTTATTTTGGGATCTCTTTCAGGAGGTTATTGGTAGATTCTCTCAATTTCTATTTTACCCTCTGCTTCTAGAATATCAGGACAGTTTTCCTGGAGAATTTCTTTAAAAATGAAGTCTAAGCTCTTTTCCTGGTCATAACTTTCAGGTAACCTAAATAATTTTTAAATTATCTCTCCTGGATGTTTCCCAAATCAGTTGTTTTTTTCAATGAGGAATTTTACATTTTCTTCAAATTTTTCATTCTTTTGGTTTTGTTTTATTATTTCTTGATTCCTCACTCAGCTTTCCTTAGCTCCATTCTATCTTTGAAGGAATGATTTTCTTCAGAGAGCTTTTATATCTCCTTTTCCAGCTCTGATCAATTTTACTTTTTAAGGCAGTCTTCTCCTTATTGACCTTTTGGACTATTTTTTCCATTTGACCTAAACTGGCTTTTAAGATGCTATTTTCTTCAGTTTTTGGTATTTCCTTCACCAAACTGCTGACTGGGTTTTCATAATTTTCTCACATTGTTCTCATTTCTCTTCCCAATTTTTCCTCTACTTCCTTTATTTGATTTTAAAAATATTTCTGAACTCTTCCAAAACTCGAGACCAGTTTATATTTTTATTGAATCTTTGGATACAGAAACTTTGACTTTGATGTCTTCCAAGTGTGTATTTTGATCCTCTGTGGGACCAAAGTAATTTTCTATGGTCAGAATATTTTTATTCTTTTTGCTCATCCTCAACCTATGACTTGATTTTAACTCTGTTAATGTGGGACTCTTCTTCCAGGGTGGAGGACACACTTTGTCAAGCTTTTGATGGGATGTTTGCAGTTGTTTTCAGGGACACCCCTCCAGGGACCTCAGTTCCTTCAAGGTCTTATGAAAATCTCTGACTATTCGCTGGTCTGTGCTCTGACCTATGGATGACCACAAGGACTCCCCTCTGACCTGGAACTGTGAAGAATATCCCTGCTCCACTATGGCAATATGGGGTCCCAGACTGCAACCTGTATCTTAGTATGGGCAAAGCAACAGAGTCCTGACCTGGGGTAGCAGAGAGACCTCTGCAGTCTCCTTCAAACCCCTTACTGTCTGTGGGCTGGACACTCTGGAAGAAGCATCTGGGTGATTCTGCAGACTGGTTTCTAGTTCCCTGGGCCAGGGCTGCACTGAAGTGGGGCTAGTTTGAGTTCCAGGCTCATTCTGGTGAGGCAGAGTTTTCCTGCTGATTTCCAAGTTATCCTGGGCAATCCCTGGACTGAGAGATTTGGAAATCACCCCTACTGCCACAGACCCATGTGCCCCTAAGGACTCAGATACCCCTGTGGGTTGTTATTGGATGACTGGAGCCAGTTTACTCCTCTAGCTGTCTGGGGCAGTTCTGCAGCCCTTTCCAACTGGTGGAAGAGACCCTTCCTATGGATCTTCTAGGTTGTCTTGGCCTAGTAAATGGTTTCATTCAGTCATTCTATGGGTTCTACTACTATAGGATTTAGATAGAGTCATAATTTAAAGGCTTTTGGAGTGGAATGGGGGGAGCTTCTGGGATTTCCTGCCTTCTCTGCTATCTTGGCTCTGCCCCACTCCAGTCATTATCTTGCCTTCATCCTTATGTCACATGAATGATCCTTGTCTTTGCCAAGGTAAACCCTACAACCTGCATAAATGATCCTGTACAATTACTAATTCTTTAGCATATTATTCACTTTATCACCTTTACTCTTTAATTTATCTTTTCCCTCTATATCTTTACTTCTATCCTACTGCTTACAAACATGCCTAAGTGCCCCATCACTGGATCCATCCATCACAACTAGTTTTTTCCCATGTCTCTTTCTTCCTTTATGATTAAATTCCTTGATAAGATTTTCTATAATTAATGCTTTAATTTCCTTTTCTATCAGTCTCTTCTTGATCCTCTGCAATCTGGCTTCCAACCTCATCATTCAACTAAAATTGCCCTCTCTAAAAGATACCAATGATCTCTTAATTGCCAAAACTATTGACGCTTTCTCAATCCTGATTCTTCTTGACTTCTCTATAGTCTTTTTTTTTGCAAGGCAGTGGGGTTAAGTCGCTTGCCCAAGGCCACATGGCTAGGTAATTATCAAGTGTCTGAGGTCGGATTTGAACCCAGGTACTCCTGACTCCAAGGCCGGTGTCTATAGTCTTTAACACTCTCTTCTTGCTAGATTTCTGTGACACTTACTCTATCTTGGTTTTCCTCTTGCCTATCTGACTGTCCCCTCCTTGGTTAGACCTTCATCTACTTCATGCCCAATAACGATGAAGATCCTCTAGGACTCTTCTTCCTTTGGTGATCTCATTAGCTCCCATGTATTCAATTAATCAGATGACTCTCAGACTTATTTGCTCAGTCCTAATTTCTCTATTACCCTGCAGATAAACATATATGTCTGCCTATTGTACACCTTGAACTGGATACAATGATAATAATAATAACAATAATGCATTTATATTGTGCTTACTCTGTGCCAGAAATTGGACTAAGAACTCTGCAATTATTGTTTCATTTGATACTCACAATAACATTGGGATATTGGAACTATTATCTCCATTTTGCCTAGGACTAAAGTGAGACAAACAGATTATATGACACTTGCCCAGGATCACACAGTTAGTATATGAGACTGAATTTGAACTCAGGTATTTCTGACTCCAGCCTTCTGGCTGCCATCTTAAAATCAGTATGTTCAAAACTGAATCCTTATCTTCTTTCCCAAACTTTTACCTTTTCTTTTTCCTGTTGAGGCCATCATAATTGTGCCTCCTTCCATTCTTAACTCCTCAATATCTTTCACTCTCCAACTCCAATTTCTTTTCCAAGTCTTGGCAACTGCTATTATCCTGTTTTTCCTTATTTCAAGTCTTTCTCCATTCTAGTCCATCTTCCATTGACCTGCCAGATTAATCTTCCTAAAGGGCAGGGCTAACCATGTCATTTTCTCCCACTGCTCCTTTGTTCCTAGTTCAATAAATTTTAGTGGCTACCTGTTACTTTCAGAACCAATATAAAATTCTGTTTGACTTTTAAAGTTCTACCTATTCAGTGCCCTTCACCCCACCCTCCCAAACCTTTCCAGGCTTCTTATGTCATACTTGTCACCATATCCTTTGTAAGGCAGTGACACTGCCCTCCTTGACTTTCCTCAAATAAGATACTCTGTCTCCCAATTCTGGACATTTTCCCCTAGTTGTCTTCTATGCCTGGAATTCTCTTCCTTCTCATCTCTACTTCCTTTAAGTACCATCTTTAATTCCACCTTCTATAAAAAGCCTTTCTAGATTCCCCTAATTCTTGTATCTTCCCTCTGTTGATTATTTCCTATTTATCCTTTATACAGCTTTTTTTTTGTACATAGTTGCTCATGTAGTTTCTCTCGTTAGATTCCAAGATTCTTGAGAGCACAGATCATCTTTTTGCCTTTCTATGTGTCCACAGCTCTCAGCAAAGTAATTACAAAGTAGTAAGCACATAATACATGTTTATTGACCTTCTTTTCCACTCCACCAGGCACCTCTGCTGTTACTGCCACTCCTTCCTTAGAGAAACCAAACTGGAGCTATTCTAGAAAAGACATCTGTCAAAATTTATTTTACTTCGGTTCTCTGTATTTTGAGAAGTGGCTCCTCCAATTTGTGGGAAGAGGGGAACTAGAAGACAAGGAAAATAGGATTCTCAAATGGAGAATTGGTGAATTGGGCAAAAAGCCAGTTTAGCTGACTGATAGGAAGGCTCCCTGAATGTAGCATTGGCTGTGTTTGAAAAACATCTGTTTATTTTAGCTTCATTTTATCTTTCCATTTTGCAAGAGGCAGGAGGTGGCTTTAGGGCATTCACATTAATATGTTTTTGAAG
The DNA here is from genome assembly GCF_037893015.1 of Macrotis lagotis. Taxonomy (NCBI): domain Eukaryota; kingdom Metazoa; phylum Chordata; class Mammalia; order Peramelemorphia; family Peramelidae; genus Macrotis; species Macrotis lagotis. The sequence continues at coordinate 219,979,290 of NC_133658.1, read as the reverse complement.
GTAAGCTGATAACCACTGAACTGTGGGTCTGGAGACTGCCTGGCTGAAGTTAAACAATAAGTTTGAACTCTGGGTTTCTGCAAGGAAGGGAGGAAAAAGAGAAACTGGGCATGGAGACAGGAAGGGTGAGAAACAATTGTCAGAATGAGTCAGTGGACTGGGACTGGCAGGAGAATTCCAGAAGAGGAGACTTAAAGAACCTGGGGAATTGGGAAACTGATACTCTTGTACCTAAACTCAAGGATGAGACCTGGGGTCTAAAGCAGGAGGAGCTTTGCTTGGACATAAGAAAGTCCTAGTTTTTTATTTTAGATTGAAAAAGAGTAGAAATGAGAAAGGAGAGAGAAAAAAGAAAACAGATTTCTCTGAGTACCAGGACCTGGAGCAGAAAGTATGATTTAATGATGAGGAAATTCTAAAGCACACCTGATCTGCTAAACTGGAGAAAGTCAGACAATGGCAAGATAACTCTATACCTGCCTTTTGTCATTTGCATTTGGAAAGGAATCTTGTTCCATATTAATGACTGACCTGGATGTGATGTCACCAAAATAGCCAGAGACAAGAAAGAGTTGATTGATTAAATGACAAAAAGTAAATGCTTCAGTTGTAAACCAAGAGATGATGTTCCCTCTAGATCTTTAGACATGGTGGTCACTCACTAACTGTGTGACCTTAGGCAAGCCACAACCTTTGTTCAGGTAAATCTCTCTATATTTCAGTTTTCTAATTGGTAAAAATCAGAGAATTGGAATGATGAGCACTAAATTTCTTTTTAGCTCTGACAGGCTTACTTCTAAGGATGGGGTGATGGGACAGCCTTGTAGAGTTCTAGCTCTGGAATCAGGAAGTTGTTCTTATTCAGTCATTCATTTGTGTCTGATTCTTCATGTGCCTGTACCATGCTGTACATGAGGTTTTCTTGGCAAAGGTACTGTTTGTTTGTTTGTTTGTTTCTTTTTTGCTATATTCCTTTTCCTAAGACAAGCAGAAGTTAAAATACTTGCCCAGGATCACAGAGCCAATAAGTGTCTGAGGATGGATTTGAACTCAGGTCACTGGGTAGAGTAGAACATATGTTCTTCAGTTTCCAAACTCATACTCCTAATGCACAATGACTAAGTGATTTTATCACTTCCCTATCCCCTAATACTCAGTAGTTCTCTATTACCTATAGAATAAGATTCGAATTTTCCAGTCTCATATTTAAAAATCTCTACAATTTGACTCCAATCTATCCTTCTAACTCTATTTCTTACTACTCCTTATTCTACATTCTAGCCAAACATACCCATTAGTTGTACCATCTGCCTCCTGCTGTCACCAACATTTGCAGAAGTCATTTGTGTCTCTATCACTCAGACTCCTATCTTCCTTTTAAGACTCAGTTCAGACACTATCTCCCCTGGGAGCTTTCCTGACCTCTGGCCCTCTAAAATGGTTAGAGAACTCTCCTTTATCAAATTTCCTTATATTTACTTCTCAATATTCAAGTTATATTTACCCATAGAATGTAAGCTTTTAAATCGTAAACTCTTTCTAATTTTGATCTTTAGAACTTATCACAGGACCTTGTTTAAATTTTTTTTGAATTGTTGAATTTCATTCAACAGAAATTTATTGAGTGCTTATAAGCATGAGGGATATAAAGGGATTAAAAGAGATAGTCCTAGTACTTTTCAGGCAAAGAAAAGAGGATGGGGAAGGAACATGCAATCATCTCTGAGATAGACACCATCCTAACCTCTTTTATAAACATCATTTCATGGAATTCTCCCATTTTTATTATCTAAATTTTACAGTTGAGGAAATTGAAGTGGATAGTGGTTAAGTGATTTGTCCAAGATCACGCAGTTAGTATGTGTTCAAAACCTAATTTGATTTCAGGCCTTTTTTATTCAAGTCTCACCTCCACTCACTGTGTTATTTAGCTTTCTGCAAAGGGACTTTATATTCAGTATTTGCTGAATGAATGAGTATTACAGATGAATGGCCAGAAGTCAGAGAGGGGTATGATCATGGAGCATCTCAAGGAGAAGGTGGCATGTGAATTGGCAAAGCATTCCAAGTAGAGAGCATGAAAATGATGTAGGCTTCAGGAAAAATAAAGGATTATGTTGGAATAATGGTTGGTAGCCTAGTTTGGCTGGAGCATAGGGTTGGTGCCAGATCAGAGGGGAGTTATAACCAGAAAGGGAAGTCCGGGTCAGGGTATAATGAACCTTTAATGATAGTCCAAGGAGTTAGAACTTTATATGGGAGATCATGGATAGCCATCAAAGGCTTCTCACTAGGAGAGTAGCACAACCAAAATGGAGTTTTAGGAAGAGTAATCAGGAAATATTTGAGGCAGGGAGACTGATTAGGAGATAATCTCAGGATTATTGCAAAATAATAATAGAATATTTTATTATTATTATATTATATAATTGTGTATCATGCAATCATCTATTATATATTATATTTTTATATACAATATAATAATCTCAGAATAATCTACTTTTTACTAGGGTACAGTAATAAAAAAGGAAAAAAATGGATGAGAGAAAAATTATGGAGAAAGAATTAATGCTGTTTAGTGATAGATTGGTTGTGGTTGGTTCATAGGATTCAAAGTTTAAAAGGACCTTAGAAATAATATGGTCCATACTCCTCATTTTATTGGAAAAAAACTGAGACCAAATGGGCCTAAAGGGGGGAGTCAAATCCTCTGATCCCCAAATCCAGCACTCTTTATATTATGTTTCACTGCGTTGTGTATGTATGAAAATGAAAGAAGAATGAAAGATTATGGAAGTTTTGAGTTTGTTTGACTGGGAGAGAATACTGTCATTAACTGATGGCAATTCTATTTAGGATGGACATCTTAGGAGTTAATATCTCATTCTGAAAGCACTTATTAGGTACCTTCTATGTGCAATGCCTGGGGAGCTGGGAATGCAAAAGCAAAGAATGATAGTACCACACTCTCAGTGAGTTTCCATTGAGGAAGATAAGTTTATACATAAATATATGGAGATACTATGACTATCTGCCTTGACCCAGACAGCCCTCTGAGTCACTCTACTCTATCAAGTGGATGGGAGAAGAGTCTCTGGGTTAATTTGCTCAATATTCTTTAAAGTGCATTTGCTTCTTAAAAAGACCTTTCCTTTTCATAGATTTCTACTTTCTGGTGAGGTGAAGCACAAGCTGGGGGGGGGGGGGGTGCTGGGCCTGGAATCAGTAAGATCTGAGTTCAGATCCTGCCTCAGACATAATCTGAATCTGGACCCATTACTTAATATCTGTTTGCCATGGTTTACTCATTTGTAAAATGGGAGTAATAATAGCAACTCTCTCTCCAAGAGTTGTTATTTTAAGGATTAAATGAAGTAATAATTGTAAAGCATTTAGCAGATATTTATATAAAGGTTAGTTATTGGGGAATTAAATTTAGGGTTGAAAAAACTCAAGGTAATTACTGAAAAAAATTGAAAGGAAGGTTTATCAGCAGTGTTGGATCTCAAACTATACTACAAAGCAGTAATTGCTGAACTAATTTGGTACTAAATAAGAAATTGAGGGGTTGATCAGTGAAACAGATTAAGTATACAATATTTAGAAGCAAGAGAGCACAGTAGCCAGGTTTTTGGGAAACACAAAGATCCCAATTATTACAATAATTCAATACATAATTCAACAAAAACTATTGGAAAAACTTGAAAGCGGTCTGGAAGACACTGAGAATAGACCAATGTGTCACATCATATACCAAGACAAGTTCCATATGGGTACATCATTTAGACATCCTAAACAAATTAGGGGAGCATGGAAAGATTACCTGTGAGATCTAAGAAAAGGGAAAAGTTTATGACCAAATAAACGGTACAGAAATTCATAGGAGGTAAAGTGGACAATTCTGATTATATAAAATTACGTTCTTTTTTTGCATAAACAACATCAATGCAGTCAAGAATTGGAATGGAAGTAGGAAAATTGGGGGGAGATAAATTGTGGCAAGTTTCTCTGATAAATATCTCATTATTATGATATGATATATAGAGAATCAAATTCATAAGACTAAATCATTTTCCAATTGGAAAATGGTCAAAGGATATAATAGGCAGTTTTCAGAGGAAAAAAATCCAAGCTATCAATAGCCATATAAAAATGCTTTAAATCAATAATAAATGGAGGGATACAATTTAAAACAACTTAGTTCTATCTCACACACATAAGAGTAGCAAAACTTACAAAGAAGGAAAATGATAGATGCTGTAGGTGCTATGGGAAAACAAGAACTTGAATACAATGTTGGTGGAGCTGTGAACTGATTCAATCATTTTCTAAAACAATTAGAAATTGTGTCCCCAAAACTATTAAAGTGTGTATAACCTTTGATTCATTGGTTTCACCATTAGATCTATAATCTAAAAGAGAGGAAAAGGACCCCTATGTAATATAATGTAATAACTATGTTTATAGTAGTTCTTTTCATGGGGTATAAGAATTGGAAACCAAAATGTCCATCCATTGGAGAATGGCTAAACATGGTAAGGCATATTAAGGTGATGAAATAAATGATACAGAGAACTATTTCAGAGAAAACTGAGAAGACTTGTGTGAAATGGTGTGAAGTGAAGTAAGGAAAACAATAGAACACTTTATGCAGTAATTTTGTAAAGATAAAGAACTTTGAAATATTTAAGAACTCTTATCAGCATAATGACCAATCATAATTTAGAGGACTTTTACAATGAATCATGCTAATCCACCTGCATGAAGAGAGGTGATGGTTTCAGAGAGCAGATTGAAAATAAATAGATAAAATATAGATATGATAGACAGATAGACAGAGAGATAAAAAATATAGCAATTTTGTTTTCCTTGGCCACACATATTTGTAATGAATTTTGTTTTTCTTGCTTTCTTTATACATGGGGTAGGAAGGAAGTGGGAGGAAAAGTTTTCAGAAATGAAAATAATTTAAATGAAACTAGCTCCTTCATTTTATAGGTAAGAAAACTAAAAAAAGACTAAGTTATTTACCCAGATTCATGTAGTTACCAAGGGTCTGAGGTATGCTGTATGAACCTGAGCAAATCATTTAACTTGTCTTAGGTTCAAGGTGTATTGTAAATCCATTCCAATCTAAAAAATGGAATGCTTGTAAGACCTGCATCCCACATTTGTTACAATTATCAAATAATATATGCAAAGCACTTGAAAATATTTTTAAATTAATTTGAAAAGATTAACATAAATCTAAATTTTCCCTCTTGCACTACATACTCCATCAAAAAAGAAAGACATAGTTTGTAATAAATTTTTGTAGACAAGCAAAATAAATTCTGTAATTGGTTACATCCAGCCCTTAAAGCACTACTTATTACATCTAAGAGATTCTCCAGTTATATTAGAGTTTCTTGGTATAAAAAAGAAAGAAATCTTTTCTGCTTTCAAAGACCAGGAGAGGAAGGTCTAGCTCCCTTCAGAGCTCAAAAGGAATAATCAGGCTGCAAGTACCTATTCTAAACCTAACTTTAAATCTGTATTTTAATAAGTTATCAGTATCATCCTCCTCCAAAAAAAAAAGAAAACCATTCAGCTTGCAAAGAACAATAAAAATGCCTTTTAACTGAAAAGTCCGTCATCCATTCTTAAGGGAAGGGTTGTATATGAGAAAAGAGATCATACAACTGAAAGGATAATTTACCAGATTCTGGGACTCTGCAATGGGCTAATAAGGTGTTCAAAGAATCCATCAAAAGCAATTCAATGGGAATAGATAATCATTTATGCAGGACAAGGACTAGACTTGTTCACATTAGCTCTAGAGAGATGAAATATGAGCAATGGGTTTAAGTTGCCAGGAGGCAAATTGAAGTTTGATGGAAGAAATAAATCTCTCACCTGCAGTTTTCCAAAAATGAAATAGATTGCCTCCACAAGGAGTTGCATCTGAGCAAAGCTGCATGGCAATTTGATTATTGTATTGTTGTGGGTGGTTCTTTTTTGGAATGGATTACATTCTTTATCATAAGTCCATCAGAAAAGTTGCTTCAATATTTTTTTCTCACAATTGCTATTGCTAGCTATATTTCCCTCCATCCTATGGCTATTTGGTTGAACTGAAAGATTTTCAACATGCCTTCCAGCTCTGGAATTATACAAATTTGTGATTCCATAACACATTGATCCTACCTTGAGCCCAAGAAGTGAACAAGATTGAACCAGAGAAATAGTTAAAAGGCCTTCTGACTAAATCAAAATTCTACAGATGATGATGTTGAGCCTTCTGACTAGACCTCAACTTGATATTCAACAAACCACTTCAAGTAAGAAAAAAATAAATTAAAAAATATTCTAGTTTTCACACATACTGTCTGTGTGATTCTATGTAAGTCATTAAACCTCCCAATGCCCTGGGCAGCTCTCTAAGACTTAACACTATAACTTACTGAGCAGATGCCAATCTGTATTGGTGGGAAAAGTTTCCTTGTCAGAAGTTTCTTAAATTGATGAAACCAAAAGTTTGGTGCAAAATAAAACAAAGCAAAAAGAAAAATGCAAAAAATGCCACTGCCCACATATGACAGATTCTGATATCCTTCCTGGGGACTCTACATATGACTACAAAAAATAATAATAATGATAATGAAAAGCAAAACAGGAAATTCTTATCAGTTTGGCAGGAAATGCTTTAACTGCATGGAAGGTGTTGCTTTAGTATTTTGGTCCTTCCAGGAACTGTTTGGAAATAATTTATGATCCAAGACAGGAGCCAGTTTTCCTCAGCTTCCAGTGGGAGGGCAGAGTGTCAGGCTGAGGAGGGTGGGTTCAAGCATGATGCTTGGGAGCAGGATCTGCATTTATCTTGAAATGTGCATGTCCAAGGATAACAGATTCATTGTGTCCCATTATAAATTATGATCCTGCTTTTGTTCTACAGATCCAGGGAAAATAAGGAGGCGCCATGGCAGTCCTTTAAAAGTTGTATTAGTCAGCAAATATCAGTTACATGAAGTCTTCTGGGACAGAGAAGTAAATAGAACTAAATAATTCTTAGAGACAGCAGAGTATAATGGGAAGACATTTGAATTTCAAAGTCAAAGACCTGGATTTGGATCCTAGCACACTAACTGTGTAACTTTGGACAAGTGACTTCAAATCAATATTTTGTTGCTTGCAGAACACATACAGGAGCTAGAGTACATAGACAATTTAGATAAGATATAGTCCCAGCCCAAGAGGAGTTCAAATTCTAATAGAGAGATGAGATACCAAGGTAGTTATATTGTACTGATCTATTAGATGGAAAATCCATTCAAAAGTCAAAACCGGGGCAGCTAGGTGGCACAGCAGATAGAGCACTGGCCCTGGAGTCAGGAGTACCTGAGTTCAAAGCCAGCCTCAGACACTTAATAATTACCTAGCTATGAGGCCTTGGGCAAGCCACTTAACCCCATTGCCTTGCAAAAAGTAAAAAAAAAGTCAAAAACCATGGGCAATAGGGAGCGGGGTAGTAGCAATTACCACCCTTGGTGATCAGGACTGACTTTCTGTAGAAAACAGCATTGGAGATAGGCTTTAAAAGAATGGGTATACATTCAATAAGTAAAAAATAACTAGGAAGAATATTCCAAATACAGTGGGAAGATTAAGCAAAGGTACAGAGAATGAAAATAAAATGAATATTTTCCCCCAGGTGAAGAAGGTATGGGAGAAGCCAATGACATTCAAGGAGAGGTGTTCTCCATCTGATATTTGTCACCACATATTATGAGTGGTTGCATTGTTCTCTATTCCCATTGATGTGTTAGAAATAATCCTAATAAAAATACAGTTGCATGAACACCACAGTAAGCATGTCTCAAGCAAATCCAGTGTGAAAAACACAGTTCATTTGAATGTTGGAGGTTGTTTCTATGATCTCCTAAATGTGTAAATTTTTATATTTGGGTCAGTTATTTTGTTCATCTTTACATTTTTTAATACTTTAGTACAATCCTTCACATTTAAGCCAGCATTATATTGTAATAATACCAATAATAATAAGTATAATTACCAGTGAGAATAACTTCTGAACTGTCACTTCTCAAGATAAGTGATTTGCCTACTATGGTTCCCTTAATCTTACCTGCCAGTCTTGAACAGGTCATGCCCTGGCGGTGAGCTCCTACTTCAGAATGGAACATGTAAGAGACTTCTTATCTGAGGAAGAATTGTCTTAGCTTAGTGACCTTCATGTCTTCTATTTACTGACTGATTTACTACTTGCCTAGATTCAGACCCTTAGCCTTGCTTTGGCTCTGGACCCTTAGCCTTTCTTTGGCTCTGGCACTAATATGATTATTGACTCATAACTGATCAAAGTGGCTCCTGAACACTGGGTGTCTGATATCCCTCATATCTAGTTATTTCCTTTCCTTTCTTTTTTTTTTGCAAGGCAAATGGGGTTAAGTGGCTTGCCCAAGGCCACACAGCTAGGTAATTATTAAGTGTCTGAGACCGGATTTGGACCCAGGTACTCCTGACTCCAGGGCCGGTGCTTTATCCACGATGCCAACTAGCCACCCCTATTTCCTTTCCTTTCAAGACCTATCTTAGTCCTTGATCTTTCTGCAATCCTTGCTCTCAAAGAAAAGCTTGTAGAGAAGATGATATGACAGGCTCTCTGCTCATCTGTCTGTGAATTGGTGGAGGACTAGGGAGACTGGGGTAATACAATAGAGGCTAAATGTGACATTTCCAGAATTTTAATACTGTGTGGGAGAGCACATAGGATGCTCAGAAGCAATGAGGATTTTTCAAATGTTAATGTTTATCTGACAAACATGCTTTTTGCTTCCTAAGGGATTTGATGATATTGATGCTGAATTGCAGATGAGCTTGGGGATATCAGAGAAGGGTAGTTAAAAAAAGTTGGTGGAGAACTTAGAAAACTCACTGTTTTTGAGGAAATAAAAGTAAATGGAGCATTTGAAGCACATGGAAGGAGCTTTAGAACTCTAATGAACTGAGAGCCAGAGAATGTAAGTGACTTGTATCCAATAAACAGGGATAATGTAATTTTTTGGAACCCATTATGGTCTTTTCCTTCACATCATATCTCTGTTATCATCCTAGGACATTTTTTTTATTGATAATCCTTCTAACTACCAGATCACACAGCTTCTCAACCTTTACTTTTACTCTGTGTACTTAATAATCTCATTCTCTGCTTTACTTTAGTCACACATTGACATGGTCACACCCACAATTTCTCAGAATTGTATTACCTCCACTACATGTTTCTCTGAAATTCCATACTCCAAAAAAATTTTCCTTACTTTCTGTATTTCCTAATCTTTCATTCATTTACTCATATTCTTTACTCTTCTTGTTATGTTTTCTTAAATTTAATTCAGTGTTATATTTTTCCTCAATTACCTGTAAAAACAATTTTCAACATACATTTTTAAAACTAAGTTCCAAATTCTCTTCTTCCCTCCCAACTCCTTTCATTGAGAAGATAAACAATTTGATATAGATTACATATATATGTATATATATATATATATATATATATATAGTCTTGCAAAATATTCAAATTAGTCTTGTAAAACAGTCTAAAATTAAAAAAAAAAACAAAAAAGGGAAGTAAAAAAGTTTGATTTGATCTGTACTCTTCACTCCATTAGTTCTCTCTCTGGGGATGGAGAGCATTTTTTTTTATCATAAATACTTAAGAGTTTTCTTGTATCATTGTCTGAGACATAGATCATTGCTGACAATAGTTAAATCATTCACAGCTGCTCACCTCACAACATTGTTGTTACTGTGTATACTGTTTGTGAGACTTTACTCATTTCATTTTGTATCAGTTTATGTAAGTCTTTTCAGGTTTTTCTGAGAACATCAAACTCATCATTTTTAATAGCACAATTTTATTCATCAGGGGTACCTATGTGGTACAGTGGATTTTGAGCAACAGCCCTGGAGTCAGGAGGACCTGAGTTTAAATCTGGCCTCAGACACTTGACACTTATTAGCTGTGTGACCTTGGGCAAGTAACTTAGCCCTGGATGCCTCACATCCAGGGCCATCTCTAATCATCCTGATCCATATCTGGCTACTGGATTCAGATGGTTCTGGAGGAGAGAGTGAGACTGGTGACTAAACACAGCATCTCCCTCACTCAAATTCAATTCATGTGCTTGTAATTGCATCACTTCCCAGATGACATGGTCTTCTTTAAGAACAAGGACAAATATTATCAGTATTCCATCAGAATCGTATGCCAAAAACTTTCCAGCTGTTCCCCAATGTTCTTGTGATATTGTGACTTTTCCTAGCCTGTCTTCTTCACTGTGACTTCACTTGCTTCTTTCCCCTGTCCTGAATCCATGGTCTGACACTTGAAACCATCACTGTATATTGTCCTTGATTTTTTTGTTTTCTTGGTCTCCCACTATTCCTGAGCTGCAAATCCCCATTCTTGGACAACTATTATTACCATCTGCTCTCTTTTCTGCTTTAGGTCTGCTGAGAATTGTTGGAAAATGTTATGAAATAATGCTGTCTTCATTCATCATACAAAACCACCAGCACCTGAAAACCCTTCTTTGCAAAAAAGTACTAAACCTGGAGTCATTCAGTCAATAAACATTTATTAAGCACCTTCTAAGAGATGTTCTCAGTCCTGGGAATACAAAGAAAGATAAAAAGACAGTCCCTACCCTTAAAGGAGCTCACAGTCTAATGGGGGAAACAACATGCCAACAACTGTGTACAACAAACCATAGAGAGGATATATTGGAAATAATCAACAGAGGAAAGGGCTAGAATTAAAGACCAGAAAAGATTTCATCTTGAAGGTGAGATTTTACCTGAGACTTGAATGAAACTAGAGGAACCAGAAGATAGAAAAGGAGAGGTAAAACATTCCAAGCTTGTGTGGTGGTGGGAGCAGGACAAATACCCAGAGACCAGTGATACAGGTTCTTGTGCAAGGAACATTAAAGAGGCCAGTGTTATTGACTGCAGCATACATGGGATTAGGGAATGGGGTGGGGAGGATGTAAGGTATAAGAAGAAGGGAAAGATATGGAGTAAAAGTGGAGATTAAGAAGGGATTTAAATGCCAAACAAAGAATTTTTAAAATATTTGATCCAGAGGTGAAAAAGAACCATGGGGGTTAACTGAGTAGTGAGATGGTCAGACCTGTGATTTAAGAAGTTCACTTTGACACTTTAATATTTTAATAGGAATGTAGACTGGACTGGAATGAGATGTGAGACACCAACCAGTATTGTAAATAGTCCAGGCATGAGGTAATGATAGTTCAAATATGACTGGGTGTCTCTGGAAAAGTAACAACCCCTGTCTGCCTCAGTTTCTGCATCTGCAAAATATGATTATCAATTGCACCTATCTTCCAATGTTGTTGTGAAGATCAAATAAGACAAAATTTGTAAACACCTAAATAGCATGTGGTACTTATTAGGTACTTAATAATTGTTTGTTTCCTTTTTTTCTTCTTTCTATACTAACCAATACCTTATCCTGTCCATCATAGCAAGTGCTCAAAAACTTTTTTCTCTTTCTTCACAAGCTCTACCAAACATTTTCCCGTTCCCTCACATTTATGACCCATTACCTGGCCTCCCACTTCTATTAAAAGACCAAGAATTTCCAGCAAGAATTGTACTAGCTCTCTTCTTCCATTTTTTATTCCTTCCAATCATAAAAAAGAGATCCACTCTTCTCAATAAGGCTACACCTTAACCCAAGTGCCCTTTACTAAATCCACTCCAAGAACATGCCCTAGTGGCTACCCCTTTCTCTCATTCATCTTCAGTTTCTTCCTCTCCACCAGCTTCTCAACATTAATCTACAGACATACTTTAGCCATCCTTATAGAAGACTGCTGGAACAGCTTTCTATATCTGATGCTTCTCAGTCCTCCAAAATCAACTTTCCTTATTTCTTAGCATTGGAGCCCTTTGTCCTAATTTAAACCTCTTCTTTCAAAGGGCATAAAAACCCTTTAAAATCTAAATCTTATGAACTTTGTCCAGTTCTCATTTTTTTTTTGACTTCTCTGTATCTTTTGAGATTGTTCACCACTCCCTCTTACTGGATGAACCTTTTCTTCTCCCTTGGTTTAAAGATATCCCTTATCAAATTTCATCTTATTATAGACAGTCCAGTGCTCTAGAATCCTTATCATCTTTCAGTTTTGTGTTATATGTAAATTGGATGAGCATGCAATCTTATGCCTTATCTGAGTCATGGATGAAAAATGTTAGCAATAATTGATAAGCATCAATATAGCAACATAGAGTTTGGAAAATGTAATCATCTCATTTGATCCTCACAACAATCCTGGGAAGTAAGTATATTATTATCTCCCATTTTACATATGGCCAACAGAGGTTAAGTGACTTCTCCAATTCATCTTCCATTCAGCCACCAAAGTGATTTTCCTGAACAACTAGTCCAATCATATCACCTCCTACTTAATCAAAGTCCTTCATAATCTAACCCCCTCCTACCTTCCCATGTCATTTACACCTTCCTTTGTGCCACATTCTTTTCAATGCAGTGACACTGGCTTTGTATTTCCCCAATGTGGAATATCTCTTTATTCTGGGCATTTTCTCTGACTGTCCCACATATCTAGAATGCTCCTCATCTCTATTTCCTTTAAATCCCAACCCAAATCCCATCTTCTACTGGAAGCTCTTCCCAACCACTCTTAATTCTGGTGTTTGCCCATTTTCAATTATTCCCCATTTGTACTATAAAGAGCTTATTTGTTTATATTTATATGCTTATTGTCTCCCCCATTAAACTGTGAACTTTGTCTTTGGCCTCTTTTTTGTATTCTAAGTGCTTAGTACAGTATCTCACCTATCAAAGTAAGCACTTAATAATGTTGATTGACTGCTCAGGGTCACACTGCTATATAATAGATGATTAATTGGTCCCCTATCAGCTTTAGTTTGATGTGATTCCAAAGGGGTAGCGATTTTAAATTCTGATAATAGGTCTTAGAGTTGTGAATTACAGAGTTCACTTGGTCAATCATGGGAAGCAAGCTAGAGGATCTCCACCCTTGTTTTTTCTTGTTAGGATGACCAAACCCAGGCTGGTGAAGGTGACTCAATTATATGGGAAGTCCCCCCAGTTATTTTTTGTTGCCCCTTTATCCTTTGACATCCCTCTGTTAACCAACATGGGAAGATGACCAAGAACATGTAACCAGAGAGTGACTTGGCTGCTGGCCTGCTTTTGTACCAGCCCATGGTGTGTTCAACTACTTGGTAGGACCTCCTGAAAGGTCAGTTAGGTCTGTCAAGATCTGCTCACTAACCCATTTGTCAAGCAATAGAATTCTGTATTTTGTGTTAGATCCATCTAGAGAGTTAAGGACAAGATCTATCAATCAGTCATTCTGCATTTTAGGTTTACTTCATCTTATTGTCTGGGTATCAAGAACTATAAAACAAAGACCCTGGAGAAAGATAATAGGAAAGATATGAAATACACTTCATTAGAGGGGTACTTGGAACCTTTAATAAAATACCATTGGGGGAGCAGAGCCAAGATGATGACAGGAGAAGAGTCTCTCTTAGGTGCTCTCTCTATAATATTTCAGAACTCATAAAATAATGACTCTAACTAAAGTTTTGAGAGACAGAACCCACAGAGGGATCCAGTGAGGCAATTCTCCAGAACAAGGTAACCTGGAAAATAGCATAAAGGTGCTGCTCCATGAGGTTAGAGGGGTGACCCACCAGAGTGAAGGAACTTCATCATCCCAGAGGCAGCCCCAGGGTGTCTGGGAGCTGTGGCTCACAGCAGTGGGGGCAATTTTCCTGAGTGTAGACTCCGGGGAGCACCAAGCACAACTTGGAAGATCAGTGGTGGGGACCTCTGCCAGAGCAGGCCTGAAGCCCAGCCCTCAGGACACTCAGTGTGCAATGTGGCTGTGGCAGCCCAGATCCAGGAAACAAGCAGGCAGAGCCAGTAAGCAGGAGTCCCCAGGCGACTGAGCCTTGAGTGCTCAGCCTACCAAAGGTAGGGGAGTGGAGAGAGACTTCCAAGGTCTGTCCTCTATACCTGGAACAGAACTCTGGGGCTCTGACCATATTCAGATCCTTATCTCAGTCTAGGATCCCCATAGAACAGCAGGGCCCATGGCAGAGGGGTATGCTTGTGGTCATTCACAGACCAGAAGGGAAGACAGAACCTCACACACTGAAATCCTTGTGGGGAGGTGTCCCAATAATACTCAAAAGCTCAGGAAGTACCCCAAAACCAGGCACAGGATGGGGAAATGAGTAAACAGAAAAAAAGAGGAACACCATTGAGAAATACATTGTCTATGATCCTAAGGAGGATCAAAATACTCAATCTGAAAATGAAGTACAAGCTCCAGCATCTAAGGACAACAAGAAAAACAGAAATTGGGCTCAGGCTATGACAGAGCTCAAAAACTATTTTGAAAATCAAGTAAGGGAGATAGAAGAAAAATTGGGGAAAGAAATGAGAAAGATGCAGGAAAAACATGAAAAAACCGTTTAGTCAAGGAGATCCAAAAAATGCTGAAGATAATAACATGTTAAAAACCAGCATAGGTCAAATAGATAAAACAGTTCAAAAAGTTATTGAAGACAAGAATGCTTTAAAAAGCAGAATTGGCTAGATGGAAAAAGAGATCAGAAAGCTCTCTGAGGAAAACAAATACTTCACATCTGGAATGGAGCTAAAGGAAGCTGAGGACTTTATGAGAAGTCAAGGCACAACACTCCAACACCAAAAGAATGAAAAATTAGAAGAAAATGTGAAACATCACATTGAAAAAAACAAGTGATCTGGAAAACAGATTCAGGAAAGATAATTTAAAAATTTTTGGGATAGCTGAAAGTCATAATCAGGAAAAGAGCCTTGAAATCATTTTTTAAAGAATTCCTACAGGACAATTGCCCAGATATCCTAGAAGCAGAGGGCAAAACAGAAATTGAGAGAATCCACCAATCTCCCCCAGAAAGAGATCCAAAAAATAACAACCCCCAGGAATATTATATCCAAGTTCCAGAACTCCCAGGTCAAAGAGAAAATATTACAGGCAGCCAGAAAGACACAATTCAAACATCATCATGCTGCAGTCAGGATCACACAGGACTTAGCAGCAACTACATTAAAGGCTCATAGGGCTTAGAATATAATATTCCAGAAGGCAAAAGAGTTTGGAATGCAACCAAGAATCAACTATAAGAAAAATTGAATGTCTTCTTCCAGGGAAAAAGATGGCCTTTCAATGAACCAGGGGAATTTCAAATGTTCCTGTTAAAATGGCCAGAGCTGAACAGAAAGTTTGATCTTCAAATATAGGACTCAGGTGAAGCACAGAGAGTGGAGGAGAAGGGTAAAATATGAGGAACTTGATGATGATGAACTGCATGTATTTCTGCATAGAAAAATGATACTAATAATACCCATAAGAAACTTCTCATTTAATAGAGCAGGTAGAAGGAGCTTTTATAGATGCAGCACAGGAGAGAGCTTAATTTGAAGATATAATATATTGTAAAAATGCAGTCAATGACTAAAAGGTAAATGTAATGGGAGTAAGAGAAAGGAGAGGTGGGATAGGCTAAGATATTTCATATAATAATATTTTTTAATTACAATGAGCTATTGCAATGATATGGAAAGGGGGAAGGCAAGGGGGGATTAGGGAACCTTTGCTCTCATCAGAGGTGTCTCGGAGAAGAAACAGCATATATACTCAATGGGGTATAGACATCTAGAATAAGAAAGAGAGAAGGGAGATAGGGGGAAGGGGGGGATGTGAGTAATGGAAGAGAGGGTGGACCATGGGGGAGAGTGGTCAGATATAACACACTTTCTTTTTTATTTCTTGTAAGGGGCTGGGATTGGATGGCCTCTCTGGGACCACAGGACCAGGTGGCTGCTGGGCCTTAGGGGTGGTATGTGGGCTCGGGGCCTCTTGGTCCCAGGGCCAGTGATGAGTCTGCTGTGCCACTCAGCTACCCTACAGCAGAGTCAGAGCGAAAGGAGAGAGAAAATATAGTGTATGGTAGTGGGAAAGTATGAATTGGATGGAGTTGCGATCAGCAATGACAACATTGGGAAAATATGGAAGTAGCTTTTGTGATGGACTTATCACAAAGAATGTGATCCATCCACAACACAGCTAGTGGTGTTAGAACACAGACTAAAGCACATTCATCTTGTTATTATTATTATTATTATTATTATTATTAGTAGTAGTAGTAGTAGTAGTAGTAGTAGTAGTAGTAGTAATAGTATTTTGGGGTTTTGCAGGGCAATGGGGTTGGGGTAGGTTGCCCAGGGTCACACAGCTGGGTGATTGTTGGGTGTCTGAGGCCAGATTTGAGCTTGGGTCCTCCTGACTCCAGGACCAGTGCTCTGTCCACTGTGTCATCTAGCTACCCCTATTATTATTTTTTATTTTAATTTTAATTTTTTTCTCTTTCCTTTACTTTATTGCTCATATGGGTCTATACTTTTTTGGGGAGGGGTATTATGTTTACTCTTAAACAAGAATATTTTAGTAATGTATAAAAAAATAACTTGTAAAAAAATAAAAATAAATTTAATAAAAAAATTAAAAAAAATAAAATACCATTGGCTCAAAGCTCTGCCTCAGTGTTATTTTATTTTCTTGTAGGTTAGACAGTTTTGAAAATCCCCACAGCTATTAAGTGTCTGGAACTGGATTTGAAGTCCACTCTAGGGCTCTATTGTCATTAGTATAAATCTATGCATTTCTTCCTGGTATATTCCACTGCAATCTCTTCTCATGTTAACAATGAGCCAATCAATGATGACTGAATCTTTCCATCCATAGGTATTGTTGTATATATACATATAATTCATACATATTATATAAATTTATACATAGTATATATTGTATTTAGTTGTATTATTTTCTAATGTCTAACTTTCCATCTTTTCCTTGGGACTAGTTATGGTTCTTGTCCTTTGTTATTAAAGAAACCAAAATGATATCACTATATTTGAGACAAATTACAGAGTGTTTGACTGTGACTGTCCAGTCCAATATGAGCTCAGAATGCTCTAATACTTTAAATTTATACATGTCACATTTCCTTTGTACTACTTCAATTCTGCCTTCCTCATAGAATATAGCACACTTGCTGATGATGGCATGCCATGCTGGATGGTCTTGTGCCAGTGTCTCCCATGCTGCACAATCAATTCCAAAGTTCTTAAGACAGATCTTCAGAGTGTCTTGGTGTCGCTTCTTCTGATCCCCTTGTGAGAACTTGCCCTGTGTGAGTTCTCCATAAAGTAGTCTTTTTGGTAAGAGTACATCTGGCATTCTAACAACATGATCAGCCCATCATAGTTTGCACTTTCTGTAGTAAAACTAAAATGATTGGCAGTTTAACTCAGTGTCTGGTATCTTTTCCTGCTGGGTGATCTCCAGAATCTTCCTCCGACAATTTAAATGGAAGTGATTCAGTTTCCTGACATTGCGCTGGTAGACTGTCCAGGTTTCACAGGCATAGAGCAATGAGGTCAGGATAATGGCTCTGTAGACCTTCAGTGTGGTAATCAATCTAATACCTCTTCTCTCCTACACTTTCTTTTGGAGCCTCCCAAATACTGAACTAACTTGGCAATGTGTGTGTCATCCTCAATATCAATGTGTACCACGCTGGAAAGAATGCTGCCAAGGTAAGTGAACTTGTCCCCATTACTTAAAACTTCTCCATTTGCTGTAATCGGTGGTTCACATATAGATGGTGTGGGGCTGGCTGATGGAGAACCACATTTTTGGTATTTCGGGTATTAATTGTTAGAACAAAATTAGCACAGGCAGCAGAGAATTGATCCATATTCTGTTGCTTCTCAACTTCAGAGGCTACAAGGTGGTACAGTGGATAGAGCATCAGTCCTAGAGTCAGTAGGACCTGAGTTCAAATCCGACATCAAGACTCCTTGAGACTAGCATAATATAGTTTATCCAAACCTTTGTTAAAATGTAAATGATCTGTTTCCTCATTATTCCTCTTACCTCCTGGTTTATCAATTTTATCATAAAGGAATGAGGTACTTTGGCATAACCTGGTCTTGATGAACCTGCCACATTGCAATCATTGCTTTCCTTCCTAGATGTTTGCCAACCGTCAAAGAGATGATTTGCTTTAGAATTTTCACAGAAATCAAAATAAAGTTTAGAGCCAAACTTCTGATATGGTCATTCCTTTCAGGGACAAGAAGGAATACTGTTCCAGCGACTTGAGCTCCACCTATGGACCAACCCTGAGCTCTATTAGTGGAGCTTTTGCCTTAGTTTCCCTAATCCAGGCTTCCAACTCACTTCCTAGCCATTTCAAAACCCCCTTTTAGCCATGTCTTCCCATCCATCAGATTCCAAATTCTTTGAGAGCAAGGATTATTTTACTTGTTTGCATTTTTATTTCCAGTGTTTAGCAGCGTTCTCTCTTTGCCTATTACTGGCATATTTTTAGATATACTCATATATGGTACCAACAGATAGAGCACACCGGATAGAGCACTAGGATTGGAATCAGAAAGACTCAGCTTCATGATTCAATGGATCTGATGCTGAACTAAGGGAGTAGAACCAAAAGAACAATATACACATTAACAACAACACTGTGAGATGATCAACCTTGATGGAAGCAGCTCCTCTCAGCAGTCCAAACACTAGGACAACTAGTGCAAACCACAAACTACATTTGACTGGCTATGGACTATATTATCCCCTCCAGAGGAAGAAAAACAAAACAAAACAAAACACATACACAAAAAACCAACCCTTCCAAATCTGATGAACACTCTATAAAAATTATCTCTTGTGTACCTCTTTCCCATAATCCTAATTTCTCATACTGAAAATTACTAATTTGTAAACATTTATCAAAATATGTATGTACAATGCTAACTTGCTGCCAAGGGGAGAGGGGTGGGAAAGGAGGTGGAAGGAAATTTTGTATAAAAATATACATGTGTGTGTATAGAGGAAAATAAATAAGTTTTAAAAAATAAAAATCAGTGACAGACCCTAAAAAAAAAAGAATCAGCTTTATGAATTCAAATCCAATCACAGATAGTCACTAATTGTTCAACCCTAGGCAAGTCACTTAAACCTATTTGCCTCAGTTCCTCCTCTGTAAATTGAGCTGGATTAAGAAATGCTAAATCACTCCAGTATGTTTGTCAAGAAGCCCCCCAATGGGATCAGGAAGAATCAGACATGATGATAAAACAATATAATATTAGAAATATTTCTTGTGTTTATGTTTGTTTCATACATACATATGTGTGTGTGTGTGTGTTCACACATGGCCCAATCTTTTGTAATTGAACTCTTCTGCTCTCTTGCTTATGTTGGCTGGCTCTTGAAGATCTCTCTGTCTCTCTTCTATCTATTCGTGCCTTTTTTTCCCCCTGCACTAACTTTGGTGATTTTGACATAGGCATTCCAGGTTGTCAGTGTGACTTGAAACTCTCTTCCAGGATGACTTATTTGATCTTGACTCAGTGCTTGAACCTCTATTTTGTCTCTGGGCTCCAGCCCAGAGCAAAAGACTACCCTGTTCCACCCTTTACCCCATACTGTATGCCATTAATCTTAGACCTCTGGATCCCCAGGGTGGTGGAAGTTGACAATTTCATCCAACATCAGTGGTTTCTATGGGTCTGGATTCTATTCCAAATGTCTCTCATCCTTAAACTATGTACTTTTCCCAATTTCAAAGCTATTTCTAGTATATTTAGATGACTGGAAAATCCTCAAAGGGGTACATGGAGACACTCCCTAAACCTCTAGAGATTCATTCCAAAACAAGATGCTTCTTTGTTGTAGAATATTTTCTTAACAAACAGGGTGGGGTTTAGACCTCTGATCAGTAAAAAGGCAAACCATGATTCTAGAAGACTGAAGATAAAGTACAATAACCACCTACCCAAATGGTAATGGTCTCAGGGTGCAGAGACCAACATTTTTCAATGATAGTATTTACTTAAATTGACTATGCAAATTTGTTATTTGGCTTGCTTTTTTCTTTTTCTTATATCCTATAATTATTGGGAGAGAAATATAGAAAAGAAGAGAACAATAAATACTCATTAATTGTTGAAGAAACAACACAAACCAAAACAATAACAATAACAAAAGATCCAAATGTCATAGGTTGGTAATAGAGCAGTGAAAGGATCACAGAAATGCAAGATTAAAGATTTGGAAAGAATCATCTAGCCCCAAGACTATCTAGAACCCTAAGAGAAAAATAGGCAGATCTAGTCTGAAATGGTCTAGCAAAAGTCTAAGCAATTGATGATCCAAATCACTTTTAGCTGATAAAAAGGACATAGTTCTAATTTGAATCACTCAGTGTAATGACTGCTGAAACAATAAACAAAAAAAATGATAAAAATTTCTTTTGTGCAAGATGAAAATGAGGCCTAATTTGGAGAAGTGACTTTCCAAAGATGAGATCAAAGCCTACATCCTGCCCTGACACCTAATCTTTTTTTCTAAAATATCATGTTGCTCTCACTGTCATTTAAATGCTAATTTGGTTGGTTTATTTTGAGGGAGTGGGATGTAGTAGAGTATTGATGAATGCTGTGAAGTGGAGTTGGTGAGGTTAGTACAGTTGTTATTTCAGGAAGGAGCTGTGTGATGTGAAAATATTTAGATGTGTGATTTCTTTAATTAAATATTTGTCATTTCCCCACCATTAAATTTCAGTCTCATTACTGAAATACATGAGTATACTTGAATCCTATTCCCTCCATTATAAAGAGATGCATATGGAAGATCGCCCACAATGGAGGACCTTTTTACCTACCGTGTTTGTAATCAAAATGCATCTTCTGAATTATCACATTTCGCCAGATTCCCTTTGGAGCTCTTCTGAAATTGTCAGTAACTTGAAAAAGAAATAAACCAACACAACTTAATTTCTGAAAGAATGAAGGTAAGTCGTAAGTGTTGAAAAGAGAGATTATTCCTTAGAGTTAAGGAAATGCAATTGACTTTCTAGATAACTAAAAATGACAAAATTTAATTTTTCCTATGACAGAAAACAAAAATTCTCTAAGAGTCAAATCCATCAACCATAGCAAAAAAGTCACAGTGAGTTTTTTCTTGCAAAATCCAAATAACTTGTCTATAGGTAAGAAGAAAGTTTAGTAATGGTTAAAATAGTGATTTTACCTTTTATCTTTTCAGTATTAATTAAACAAAGATAGAGTTCCACTCATCTTCCTCCATTCTCTATTAGTGCTTCCCACTATCTAAATATTTATTCTCCACCATACTTGCAATTGCATTACTGGTCCTGATCAGAAACACTTATAGTTAGACTCATACAAATGAGCAGTTCTCACATGTCTGAAGCAACAAACTTGTATATAGATCTTGTGTGTATCAGATGAAAATCTTGGGAACACAAAGTACCAAATTGGGAAATTATGCTGGTGATATGAATAAATTGAAGCATGCACTGAACACTATGAAGAAATTTCATGGATCAAGAGATGCCCAAGAGGTAAAAAAGTATCTGCACCATAATTTGAAGCAGTCTCTCAAAGGGCAAAAAAGGCTCATTCACAAGAATCAAAAAAGTAGTTGGAGGAAATATGTAAGAGACAAAAAATGAAATTATAAATGAATGAGATTTCTGAAGGAAAGATTTGTAAGGAGAATAAATAATTTAGAACAGCAGGTAGAAAATATAACCAAAGAAGCTTTCTCTATAAAACTTATAATGATATATAAATATATTTGCAGCACCTCTTTTT
This sequence comes from Macrotis lagotis, assembly GCF_037893015.1. Lineage (NCBI taxonomy): Eukaryota > Metazoa > Chordata > Mammalia > Peramelemorphia > Peramelidae > Macrotis > Macrotis lagotis. The sequence goes on along the minus strand of NC_133658.1, from coordinate 219,957,464 downwards.
GTGGTAGAAAAGAATTGGACACTAAAAGAGTGTCCATCAATTGGGGAATGATTGAACAAATTGCAATGTTACAATCTTACAGTTATAAAACTATCTTAAATGATCAAACAGATGATTTTAGAGAAGCCTAGGAAGACACACATGGATTGTTGCAGAGTAAAGTGAATAAAGCGGGAATGATTTATAAGATGACTACATTGTAAAGATGAACAACTTTGAAGGAATTGTGAACTCTGGTGAATGTAATTAATAACTATGACTGCAGAGGACTAATTATGAGGCATATTTCTCACCTCTTGATTTTTTCAATTGATATTTTATCTTATTTTTCTAATTAAATTTTATGAAAGTTTTCCCAATATTTGTCTACATGCATATGTATATTTTTGAGTTACAAAATTTCCTTCCACCCTCCCTTCCCACCTCAGTCCCCTCAGTGGCCAAAATTGGATGACTATTGTACCTACAAATTTGTGTTTAGTATGTTTACAGATTAGTCATTTTCTGTCTGAGGAATTAGGATCAAGGGAAAAGAAAGAAAACCATGAGATAGGAAAAAAATACATGAGAAATTTTAAAAAAGTTAATGCAGTGTTAATGTAGTGTTCATTCAGATTCTGTAGGGTTTTTGGTTTTGGTTTTCTTCCTCTGGATGTGTATAGCATTGTCCATAGAAGATCTCCTGGGGTAGTCCTAGCTTTCTGAACTGCTGAAAGGAATTGCATCTAACAAGGTTAATAACTCACAATTTTCTTTATGAGTACAATGTTCTCTTGGTTCTTTTCCCACCTCTTGATGACAAAAGGATAATACAAGAGTCTCAGAGTGGTACAAGCATTTCTAAGCAGGTCCAATGTTTGAATTTATTTATTTATTTTGCTTGACTATGCTTATTTGTTACAAGGAAGATTTAAAAAAATTTATAGGTTGATGAGAGGAGATAAAAATCAGAGGAAGAGATTGTGGCTAGTGTTAGTGTTAAAAAAAATTCCCAAGAAACTGAAGAAAAGATCATTAATGATAAAATTAATGCACAAAAGACAACAAGAGGAAGTGTGGAGGGAAGCACAAATAAGCAGGCAGCTTTGAAACTAACATATTGAATTTAGTATAAAATTAACAGAAACCAGATGTCCATAATAAATATCAGTTGTTGCATCTAGAATATGTTTTTTCTCTTATTGTCCTTTGTATTTAGAAATGGTCATGCTTCTTTGAGTTTATCAAATTTGTAAGAGTAGCAAAAAAAGTAAATATAAGAAAAAAATTAAAGATACTTTAAGAACCATTTGATCTAGGGTAACAAAAGTGAGGGAAAAAAACTATTTCAATGCATCTGAGATTAAGATGATATAGGGGGAAGCTAGATGGTGCAGGGGCTGCAAGTTAGAGCACCAGTCCTGGGGTCTGGAGTTCAAATCTGGCCTCAGGTACTTAATAATTACCTAGCTGTGTGACCTTGGGCAGGTCACTTAACCACATTGCCTTGCAAAAAAAACAAAACTAAAAAAAATGATATGGGCATTCCCTCCAATAATATAGACCATTACTTGTCCCTTTCTTCTCTTTCTCTTTCATTCTTTTCTGTGGTTTCCCATAAATCCTCCATAGCAATGTATTCAACATGTTGGAAATTAAGACTTCATAATCCCCTAGAACCCAGATGGCATAGCAAAGGCAAGAATTCCCAAAAGCTCTTCCCCCAGACCACTCCAAATACCTTTAAATAAAGGCTCTAACCAAATTCTAGAATGGTAGAACCCACAAATACTGAGTGAAAAAAATTTTCCAACCCAAGACAACTTGAAAAATCTGTAGGAAAGGTATGTTAAACAGGGATAGGAAAGACCCTTAGTGCAGCCTAACTGCAGCAGAGTAGACTAGCTCAAGCCATTCAGAAAAAGTCCCTGGGGTAACTGGGCCCCTGGGGACATCTGGGTTCATGACAGTTGGGTAGTTTCCAGATTTCTCAACCCAAGGATTGCCAAGGACAATTGAGAAGGGTAGTGAGAAAATTTTGCAGCACCCAAGAGAGTGCAGAGTCCAGACCAGTGCAGGCCTCAGCACAAACCCAGCCCCAAGAACCAGGAGCAGACCTGGAAAGACATCTAAGAGGGAACCACCTGGAAGTTGCTTCTGGAGGACTCAGCCCACTGACAGTAAGGTAGTTGGAGGAGACTGCAGAAGTCTCTCCACTATCCCTGTGGCAGGACCCTGTCTCAGAAAGGGGAGTTTTATGGTCATCGAAGAACAAGCACCCTCCTTATAGTTCTAGGGCAGAGGGGAGTGCTTGTGGTCATCCACAGAACAGAGCACAAGCCAAGAGAGCAGTCAGGGCCTCTCATAAGACCTTGAAGGAATTGAGGTCCCTGAAAACAGCTGCAAACACCTTCTCTTCCACCCTGGAAGCAGAACCCTAACTTAACAAAGAATTAAAATCATGTCATAGGATGGTGAAATGAGCAAGCAACAGAAGGAAAAAAATATGACTTTGGATAATTACTTTGGTCTTATGGAAGTGTAAAATACACACTCAGAAGACAACAAGGTAAAAACTTCAGTATCCAAAACCTCCAAGAAAAATATGAATTAATCTTAGGTTATGGAAGAGCTCAAAAAAGATTTTGAAAATCAAGTAAGGGAAGTGGAGGAAAAATTGGGAAGGCAAATGAGAGCAATGAGAGAAAATAATGAAAATTAAGTCAATAGTTTGGTGAAGGAAATACAAGAAAAACTGAATAAAATAATATCTTAAAAACAAGTTTGAGTCAAATGGAAAAAGTAATCCAAAAGGCCAAAGAAGAGAAGAATGCCTTAAAAAGCAGAATTGGCCAGATAGAAAAGGAAATACAAAAGTTCTCTGAAGAAAATAATTCCTTCAAATGTAGAATGGAGCTAAGGGAAGTGAATGACTTTGTGAGAAATCAAGAAACAATAAAACAAAAGAATGAAAAATTAGAAGAAAATATGAAATAACTCTGGGAAAAAATTGACCTGGAAAACAGGAGAGATAATTTGAAAATTATTGACTACCTGAAAGTCACAACAACAAAAAAGATCCTAAACTTAATTTTTCAAGAAATTCTCCAGGAGAATTGCTCTGATATCCTAAAAGCAGAGGGTAAAATAGAAATTGAAAGAATCCTCAGAGGGGTATCTAGGTAGCACAGTGGATAGAGCACCAGACCTGGAGTCAGGAAGACCTGAGTTCAAATTCAACCTCAGACACTAAATAATTGCCTAGCTGTGTGACCTTGGGCAAGTCTCTTAATCCTATTGCCTTAAATGAATTTTAAAAAGAAAGAAGAATCCACTAATTAAAAGATCTCAAAAGGAAAACTGTCAGGAATATTTTAGCCAAATTTCAGAACTTCCAAGTCAAGGAAAAAATATTACAAGCAGTCAGAATGAAACAATTCAAACATCATGGAATTACAATCAGGATTACATAAGATTTAGCAGCATCTACATTTAGGGTTCATATGACTTGGAATATGATATTCCTGAAAGTAAAAAAGCTTGGATTATAATTGAGAATCAACTACCCAGCAAAACTAAACATAATTATTTCAGGGGAAAAGATGGTCATTCAATGAAATAGGGAGCTTTCAAATTTTCCTGATGAAATGACCAAAGCTGAACAGAAAGTTTGATCTTCAAGTACAGGACTCAGGTAAAGCATAGAGAGTGTCAATGGGAAGGGCAAATAATGAGGGATTTAATGATGCTGAATTGCATTCATTCCTTCATGAGAAGATGATACTGATAACTTATATGAACCTTCTCATCTATTAGAGCAATTAGAAGGAGTATAATATAAGCAAGGCAGAGGAGGAAGCAGAAGATGAAGTTAATGGGAGAGAAAGGGAGAAAGGGAAAGTAGAGGTAGAATGGAATAAGATATTTCACATAAAGAGTCAAGAAAAAGCTTTAGCAATGGAGTAGAAGAGGGGGAAGGTGAGGGGGAGTGAGTAAAATTTTACTCTTTGGAAATGATTCAGAGAGGGAATAACATACACACTCAATAGGGTATAGAAACCTATCTTTCCACAGAAGAAAATATGAGAGAAAAGGGATGGAAGAAAGGGACCAAGGAATCATGGGAGAGGGTAGTTAGATACAATACATTTTTGAGGAGGGACAGGGTAAAAGGAGAAAAAGAATAGAGTAAATGAGGGGTAGGGGGAATAGAATGGAAGGAAATACAGGTAGCAATAGCTACTTTGGGAAAAAATATTGAAGCAATTTTCTGATTGATTTATGATAAAGAATACTATCCACCCAAATGAAAGAGCTGATGGTGTCTGAATACAGACAGAGACACACTTCCCCCCACATTTTATTTTTCTTGACATTTCTATTTATTTGGGGGGGGGATATTATTTTTACCTTTACAGCATGACTATTGTAGTAATGTGAGGGGGAAAAAAGATCTAATCCTTTTAATTATACATTTTCCAGATAATATATACCATACCCCTTCTTATATGCAAACCATTGTTGAGATATGCAACAAGCTATCATCACTCATCATTTGTCTCTCTCTATTGCTTATTCAGTGACCCAGAATTTTGATTCTTCTGAGATTGTGATGTTCCATAATTTATGATTAAAAAGTGTTAACAAAAGAATAATGATGATTAAAAGTCAAGTTTTGGTGTCAGAAGTTTGGAATAATTGAAAACATAGCATGTTTTACAGGTTACTCACTTCCTCATATTTGTGTCTCATATTGTTCACTTGCAGTTCTTGTCCAAGACTGATACAGTGATAGATTGTTTCAATGTGTTGTGCATCTATTTGCATAGACAATAAGTATTCTTTGTGTGTAAGGGTGGAGGTTGATTGAATCCATCAATCAGTTTATCAATGCCATTCCAATTAAAGTAAATAATAAGATTCTATACCTCCATTACTTTCTCATGTAATATCCTGTAAAACATGTTTATTGAATCATCTCAAGTTAAAACTACATGTCAGAAGCTGTTGGTCAATTTGGAGATAGTGAAAAGCAAAAGGTAAAATAGAATAACACTAACCAGGAGTTGTATTGGGATTAGAGGAGATTCAGTCATATTCTGTGGGTCTTACATACACTAGTTTTTAAAAAGTTCAAAACCCAGCATTTTTGTATCTGGGATCCTAGAAGAGCTAGCTTTATTTTTAGCTAAGCCCCTAAGAGGAAATTTCTTTTTTTTAATAATGGAAGGATTATTATTTATTATTACTGTGAACTTCATTTATTTATTATTTATTTATTCTTATTTGTGGACAAATGATTTCTATACATTATTAAAATATTCTTGTTTAAGAGTAAACACAATACCCCCTCCCCCCCAAAATATAGACCTGCATGAGTGATAAAGTAAAGGAAAGAAAAAAAATTAAAGTTAAAAATAATAAAAATAATAATAATAATAGGTGCAGCCAGGTGGTGCAGTGAATGGAGTGCTGGCCCTGGAGCTAGGAGAACCTGAGCCCAAATCTGGCCCCAGACACCCAACAATCACCCAGCTGTGTGACCCCGGGCAAGCCATCCCAACCCTATTGCCCTGCAAAAACTAAAAAAAAAAGACCCAAAATAAAATAAAATGACAATGATAAGAATAGTAGTAGGGGCAGCCAGGTGGTGCAGCCAACAGAGCACTGGCCCTGGAGCCAGGAGACCTGGATCCAAATCCAGAAGAGGAAATTTCTTAATAGAGAATGGAGGAAGAAGAACTTCAATTACTACCACTGTTCCACTTTGACCAGAGGAGGATCTTATAAACTTGGAAATGCTGGAGGACTTGGAATTCTCATCAGCTTCTGAGCAATATTCCCTCAACAACTGACAGCAATGTCAGCATACAAAATTGATAAATGAGACACATCAAGAAAAGGCCAATTCAGATCTATAAGAAGTCCAATAGAAAACTATACCATATCTAAGGAAGTTCAAGAAGATCTCATGAAGGGAAGAAAAGGATTTCCAGTAGCCATGTGTTGCTATTTTTGTTGTATGTGCTCTAAGATTGAACCCACTTTCCCTTGGATTCCCTTGGATTCTGTGTATTCCTTGTGGCAGAGTGTTTACATAGTTTGGGAGAATATTTTGTATTAACTGTCCTTACTATAAACTATACCTACTACTTTTTTCTTTTTTTCTTTTTTTTTAAGATTTCATTTATTTTGAGTTTTACAATTTTTCCCCTAATCTTACTCCCTCCCCCCACCTCCCACAGAAGGTAATCTGTAAGTCTTAACATTGTTTCCATGGTATACATTGATCCAAATTGAAAGTGATGAGAGAGAAATCATATTCTTAAAGAAGAAACATAAAGTATAAGAGATAGCAAGATCAGACAATAAGATATCAGGTTTTTTTTTTCCTAAATTAAAGGTAATAGTCCTTAGCCTTTGTTCAAATTCCACAGTTCTTTCTCTGGATACAGATGGTATTCTCCATTGCAGAAAGACCCAAATTGTCTCTGATTGTTGCATTGGTGGAATGAGCAAGTCCATCAAGGTTGATCATTATCCCATGTTGCTGTTAGGGTGTACAGTGTTTTTCTGGTTCTCCTCATTTCATTCAGCATCAGTTCATGCAAATCCCTCCAGGCTTCCCTGAAATCTCGTCCCTCCTGGTTTCTAATAGAACAATAGTGTTCCATGACAAACATATACGACAATTTGCTAAGTCATTTCCCCAATTGAAGGACATTTACTTGATTTCCAATTCTTTGCCACCATAAACAGGACTGCTATGAATATTTTTGTACAAGTGATGTTTTTACCCTTTTTCATCATCTCTTCAGGGTATAGACCCAGTAGTGGTTATTGCTGGATCAAAGGGTATGCACATTTTTTGTTGCCCTTTGGGTGTAGTGCCAAATTTCTCTCCAAAAAGGTTGGGTGAGTTCACAGCTCCATCAACAATGTAATAGTGTCCCTGATTTCCCACAACCCTTCCAACAAGGATCATTATCCTTTCTGGTCATATTGGTCATCTGAGAGGTGTGAGGCGGTACCTCAGAGAAGCTTTAATTTGCATTTCTCTAATAAGTAATGACTTAGAACAATTTTTCATATGACTATGGATTGCTTTGATCTCCTCATCTGTAAATTGCCTTTGCATATCCTTTGACCATTTGTCAATTGGGGCATGGCTTTTTAAAAAAAAATTTGACTCAGTTCTCTGTATATTTTAGAAATGAATCCTTTGTCAGAAACATTACCAACTACTTTTTTCTAAAGACTAATTGTGACTGACTAGCTAGTTAATTGATATCATCTGATATTTAATGGGAAAAGCACACTGCACAAAGTTTTTATTTTGTTTTTGTTATATTGACATTTAGATTAAAATATTTAAACTAAAGAGTGATCATGAACCAAAAAAATTGCAAATAAAATCAATATTTTAATAATCATAAAATTCTGATGATTATATAATAATGAAAAGATTTTTGATAAAACAATAATTCAGATTAAAAAGTTAAAATATTTAGAACTGGAAAGGTTTATTTGAAAATAGATAAAATAATAGAAATATATGGAATGGGGAAGAAAATTTTCTTGCTAAGAACATGAGTAAAACATTACACTGCTCTCACTATGCTATTTTTAGCAAAAAAGGTAAAAAAAAGAGTGAGAGAATACAATTTAGCAAAGAAGAGATGAAAACATAACTATTTCCATATGACATATATGTATGTGTAAAAAGCCTAAGTGACTCAAAAACTCATTTGTGTTTCTATACATCAGTAATAAAAATGATAGCTACTATTTATGAAAAATTTCAATATATTCAGTTTTGGGCATTAATCTGACAATATATGTTTAAGATCTAAATAAGAGACATCAATTTAAGAGAAATAACAAAAGAATTAAATAATTAGAGATGCAGTGACATTCAGTGATTTTAAAGTACAATAGAAAGAGATCTCTGTGGATGACATACTGACTTAGAAAACTACAAATGAACATTTTTATGTTTTGTAGCATTTTTATTTATTTTATTAAACATTTCCTAATTTCATTTTAATATGGCACTGGTCCACACTGGGGCAGAGAACTTTTACATTTCTGGAATAGGACTAAGTCAAGACAATACTGCAAAGATAATAGGGTGAGAGCTTGTCCCCCCATATGTGGTTTGTGGGTATTTGAAAAGAAGCAAAATAAACTTTCTCTAACTTCTTAACCCCGTACTTTCTTCTAAAGGAGACTTTATTCCTGCTAGGAGGGGAAGCAGGAAATGATTGGTAGTTTGGTAGGGATAGTACTAAATAAGTAAATTGATTTAGGAAGTATTGATATTTTTATCTTAAGGCTTTGGCCTACCCATGAACGATTAATATTTTTCCAATTATTTAAATCTGCCTTTATTTGTGTGAAGAGTGTTTTGTAATTGTGTTCATATAAATCCTTTGTATGGCATGAAAATTCCCAAATATTTTATGCTATCTGCAGTTATTTTTAGTAGAATTTCTCTTTCTATTTCCTTCTCCTAGGTTGTTGGTAATACTTAGACTTTGTTTTATCGTTTCTTGATGTTTTATGAATTCATTAGCTTCCATTTGACCAATTCTACTTTTTCAGAATTTATTTTTTCAGTATTTATGTTACCTCATTTACTGCTTGACCAATTGTGATTTTTAAGACATTATTTGTGAGTCTTTCACCAAGCTGTTAAAATTCCCTTCATAATTTTTCTTGAGCAGCTCTCATTTCTTTCTTCACTATTTCTTCTACCACTGTTGTTCTATTTTTAAAATCACTTTTTTTAAAAATCTTTTTAAAAAATCTCTTTAAAGGAAAGGGGCCTAGTAATACTAGATCTCAAAATATATTACAAAGCAATAATCATCAAAACAATTTGGTACAAATTAGAAATAGAGTAATTGTTCAATGGAACAAATCAGGTACAAAGATTATGGAAACAAACAGTAATCTAGTGGCTGATAAACTCAAAATTAGATGAAATGCAGGAAATTGGGGGAAAACACAGTAAGTTTCTCTGATGAAGTATCATTTCTCAAATACATAGAGAACAGAGTCAAATTTCTAAAAATGAGAATCATTCTCTATTTGATAAATGATCAAATGTTATAAACGGGTAGTTTTCAGATAAAAAAATCAAAGGTATCAACAGTTATGAAAAAATGTTCTAAGTGACTAATAATTAGGAAATACAACTTAAAATACCATAGGATAAGATGACAAAACAGGAAAATGACAAATGTTAGAAGGAATGTGGAAAAATAGACACACCAATAAAACATTGTTGCCAGAGATGTGAATTGATCCAGAAATTCTTGAGAAAAAAAATGCCCTTAAGAGCTATGAAAGAATTCATAGCCCTTCGACCCAGGGATGTTGCTAAATTGCATCATAAAGAACACAGAAAATGAAAATGATCCATATGTACAATAATATTTAAATCAGTTATTTTTGTGGTGGAAAAGAATTAAAAACTAAGAATGTCCAACAATTAAGGAACGACTAAAGTTATACACCACATAAATGTGATGGAATACTATTGAGCTATAAAAAAAGTTTTTGAAAATACCAGAAACACTTATAAGAACTGAATTGAAGTGAAGTAAGCAGAACCAGAAGAATATTGTACAGGATTATTACAGCTATATTTTAAAGATAATCAAATCCACGACAACTCTAATGGACAGTAAAAATAGTATCTGTCTCCAGAGAGAAAACTGATAGACTCAGAATACAGTTGGAAACACATTTTATTCCTTTTTTATTTTTCTTGCTTATAAAAAGAATATGACTAATGGGGAAATATGCTTTGAATGATTTCATATGCTTAATGAATATTTTATTTCTTACCTTCTCAGTGGATAAGGAAGGGAAGGAAAATTTTGAAACAAAAATAAATTTTAAAAAGTAAATTATGGGGCAGCTAGGTGGCACAGTGGATAGAGCACCGGCCTTGGAGTCAGGAGTACCTGAGTTCAAATCCGGCCTCAGACACTTAATAATTACCTAGCCATGTGGCCTTGGGTAAGCCACTTAACCCCATTGCCTTACAAAAAAACCCCTAAAAAATAAATCATATACAAGCTAAAAAATTAAAATAATTTTAGATATTACTTTGTGTGATCATTAAAAATATGTTTTACTAATGACTACTTAACTTATAGCTAATCACAAATATTCAAATTTATGGTTAAATGCAGGGTATAATAATTCTAGGCATTTTAAGCTTTTTGGTAAAAACCAACAAAAAGTGGGTCCAGAAAGAGAAAATGAAATTCACACGGGGCAAGACAATTCTCTTTATCTGCATAGTTTAATGGGATTTAGAGTTGATTCTAATTTAGAGATTATATTTATTTGAGTTGCAAAGAAGGGAAGTGACTTTTTATAGGTCACATAGTCAGTTGCAAATTAGAGATTCAAACCCAGATCTTCTGCCCCCATATCCCAGCACTTACAGCCACTAGACCAAGCATTAGCTTTACTCTCAGAATCAGCCCTGAGTTTATACAGGAGAACAATGTACAGTTCTTGATATGAGGATCAAAGTGTTTTGATTTATTCTCTGGTGCACTAAGGGAAGTCCCTGATGTGAGGATGAAAGGATCTTGGTTTAATTCTCTGACCTACAAATTGGAAGTGGTCTTCAAATGGACAGCCTATCAAGACTTCAAGGCTGGCTGTGAAGTCTCTGATATTATAGCCCAGAGGGATAGATGAGTGATCTGGTTGAACTCTAGACTTTTGTCCACAGTCAAAGTTTTTGTTTTCTCTTCATCTCAAGGAATTCCAGGAAATGTCACTGACCTGTTCAGGGCTGGCCTTTATCTTGGGTTCTTGTTGAAGTTTGCAACACAGCAGGACAGGCAGAGGACATGCTATAATTATTTGGAAGCTGACACATTTATTCCCTTTTGGGGAAAGATCACTAGCTGCCTTCTCTACTATTCAATATGTCTGTTTGTTACAAATAAATATTCCTGTGGCTCAGGATTCTCTAAAATGAGGAGAATTCCTTTGAACCATAAGAGAAACTGTGGATCCTTGCAGAGAGCACATGCAACTCTAAGGGTAGAATAAGTTATCTACTCACATGGTATGATTTTTTTTTGTTGTTGTTCATTCATTTTCAGTCATGTTCAATTCTTCATGACCCCATTTGGTGTTTTATTGGCAAAGATACTAGAATAGTTGGCCATTCCCTTCTCCAGTTCATTTTACAGATGAGGAAACTAAGGCAAACAGGGTTAAGTGACTAACCAAGAATCACGTAATTAGTAAATGTCTGAGACTGAATTTGAACTGGGCACACTATCCGCTAGCTGCCCATGGTGTGATTTAAGTGGTTTCAAAATACCCATATGGCCAAAAAGAACTCTCCTACTGATCTGCCACAGAGACAGAAATACCCACCATTGGTGTCATTCTCTTGGATGGAAGGATTGTTTCAAGGGATCTTGTTGAAATTCATTGAGATAAATTTGAGAGAAATAGTATTGGTATAGATTGAATCATTAGCTTATCTGCCCAGAATATTGGAGAGGACAAGGACTGAGAGAATTAGAATACTTTGATATTGTGATGGAAACATGATGTCCTCAATGTTTGTACTCTTTCCACTAAGTATGATTGCAACCTCATCCATGAAGCATGGTAACAATAATTACAACAAATAGCAGCAATAATAAATTTAATGACATTTATATAATACTTTAAGATTTACAAAGCTCTTTACAAATATTATCTCATTTGATCTTCACTACAACTCTGGGAAGTAGATGTTGTTATTAACCCTATTTTGAATATGAAAAAACTGAGACACAAATAAATTAAATGATTTTCCCAGGGATACACAGCTAATAAGGGTCTAAGGCAGGAGTTGGCAAACTATGGTTTTGGATACAAAATCTGACTCTGCTTTTCATAAAGCTTGAAAGCTATGAATTTTTTTACAAATTGTATAATAAAATTTTATTTTATTTAAGAATGTAAAAATTATCCTTAATTTGGTCACAAAATAGCATTTGACAGTATTTGGCTATAGTTTACCTACCCCTGGTAAGGTCTTATTTGAACTAATATCTTCCTAACTTCATATTCAGTACTCTAGTTACTGCATCACCTAGATTCCTGGTAAGAGGTGTTGGGTTTAGAATCAGAATGCCTGAGTTCAAATCCTCACTTTACCACTACTATGTGACTTTGGACAAATTACTTTATGTCTCTAGGTCTCAGTTTCCTCACATATAAAATGAAGGGAATTGATTAAATGATTTCTGAGGTCCCCAAATTTGTTATGCCATTATTCAGTCCTCATTTTTATGACTTGTTTCTATGTTTTTCTGTAAATCTTCTACTACCCAAGTTATTGGAGAAATGCATAACTTAGCAATATATATATATATATATAATATTTTATTTTCCCCCAATTATATGTTAAAATAATTTTTAAAATTTTTTTAAAGTTTTGAATTCCAAATTTTATCTCTCCCTCTCCTCTACCCAAGAACTACCCAAGTTATTGGAGACCTTCTTTTGGTCTTTGTAATATTCTGTTGGCATCCATATAAACCAAAATGTTTATAGCAAAAATAGACTTTTTATGGTAGCAAAGAATTTAGGAACAATGTGGGTGTCCATTGATTAAGCAATGGTCACACAAATTGTGACACATGAATTTAATGGAAATATTACTGTCCTGAAGAAGAAATAAAGATGATGATGAACACTCAAAAGTAAGGGAAGAAATGTAAAAAACTGATACAAAGGGAAATAAAGCCTCCAGTCATGTCTCTAATTGCCAGTTGTATGTCTCAAACTGGATTACATTTTCTTCCTACCCCTACCCTGCCACTACCCTAAGCCCTGACCTCTTTCTAACTTCCCCATGGCTGTTGACGGTACAACTATCCTTCCAACTACTCAAACTCAAACTTAAACTCAACTCCTCACTCTTTTTCATCCCTTATCTCCAATCTGTGGTGAAAATCTGTTGATTTTGCCTTTGTAACATCTCTCACATATGACCCTTCTCTCCTCTGACAGTTCTATCACTCTATTGCAGGCCCTCATCACCTCTTCCCTAACTATATCAATGACGTGTTGGTTGGTCTCCCTGACTAGAGTTAGTTCCTTCTCTAGTTGATCCTCCATTCAGTTGTCAAATGATATTCTTAAAGCACAAGTATTATCATATCATATATAATCAACTCCAGTGGCTCCCAATTGCTTCCAAGATCATCTATAAAAGTCTTCGATTTGTGAAGCCTTCCATAACCTGCCCCCTTCCCACCTTTCCAATCGTCTTACATTTTTGTACCCCACCAAATATTCTGTGATCCAGTGATACTGGCTTTCTTATTGTTCCTCAGTCATGTTTGTGACATTTCATCTCCCAGCACTGAGCATTTTTACTATCTCCCATGCTTGGAACTCTTTCTCTTTTTATTTTTACCTCTTGCTTTCCATGGCTTCTTTTTGGTTTCAGATAAAGTTCCAAGTAATTTTAAAATTTATTTTATTTTTAAATAGTCTATGGGTTTTGGTACAACAGTAGAGTTGTCCATCTGTTATCCTGAACTTTTACTACATGACTAGCCCATTTCCTTTTTCATCCATCTCCATGACAATACTTTTCACAGTATTTCATGGTTGGCCATATGTTTCAGCTCACTCCTACAATGGACTGCTTCTATCACTCTTCAAGAAAACTAACCTACAATTTTTCTTCTTCTGAGACTGTGGCATGATATGATTTGTAGACATACAGTATCATCAGCAAACTATCAATATCTCTATCTATTTAAAGATGGGCAATTACAACAAAGAATTTTAAAGCAGAGAATAGATAATTTTTGAAAATGGAGAATGAAGAAGGAAAGGTTTAGAGCACAAAACACTGTTCTGAGTGGGTGGGTAACCATAAAGTATCAAAATGGGGCCTTGCACATCCAAGAAAAGAAAAAGAACTGAGAAAGCAAGAAAGAGAAGGTAAGGGTGATTAGAGGGGAAAAGAGAAGAATCCAATCTCATTAACTTCATAATTTTGTCCAAGGATGTCATGGGTATAAAATTCTCTCCCTAAACAAATACTTTTTCCATTATGAAATGGCTTATAGGATTTATGGATGACTATCTATTGACTGATAATGACACTTATTTAAACCACCAATTTTGGGCATAGTCTTATGAAACCTATGCACTCCTTCTCTGAATTATGTTTTAAATGTATCAAAAATACATGGGATTATAAAAGAAATCAATTTTGTTGAAGAAGTTAGGAACTTTTTTTTTTAATTCACAGACTCCTTCAAATTAAATCCTGGTCCCTTGAGAATCCATGGATCTCAAGTTAAGAACCTCCAAGAATATAAGCATTTTTGAAGGGAGGGCCTATTCTTTTAATCTCCATGTCCTAGCACAGTATCTGATACAGAATACATTTTTAATGCTTGCTGATAGATTTTTAAAATTGCATACACATTCAAGTCTTCTTTTAAAAATGATTAATATGAAATTGTTTTGCATGATTGTACATGTAAAATCTATATCTGATTCCTTATAGGGAGAGGGGAGGAGAGGGAGAGATAGCATTTGGAATTCAAAACTTTAAAAAATATTTTAAAAATTATTTTAACATGTAATTGGGGAAAAAATATAATATTATATATATATATATATATATATAGCTAAGTTATGCATTTCTACAATTTGAATATTTCAAATGACAGCTCAAAGCTATTGAATAAAATACTCACCTACTTTAGTAATTTCCTCAATGTACATACACCCTTCAATAATGTAGATCATAACCCTTATATGTCTATTTATCCTATATGACTCCTGCCCATGACCTCCTCTAAACTCCCCACAGAGAATTTAGCCAGTGTGCTGGGGGGCCATTCTTACTTTCTCCTAACATCAAGAGGATGCCAGTTGAGCATGTTGGTCGTCACCATCTATATTCCCCTCCTGTCACATGATCAGTTCAACTTTTTTTTCAATGCATTGCTTTGATATTCTTTATGCCTCTTCTCCTTCATGATTCCCTGTTTGTCCTGGGCTGCAGTCTCAAATGAATACTTTGGAAAATCAATGACTACAAAATTCTGCTCAAGTCCTTCTCTATATCTCTGCATAGAGTGCATGATGCCTTTCCTGATGCCCTTAGCTGTTGGTCACCTCCTCACCAAAAATCATTTTGTATTTGTGGTATACATTTTATTTTATATTTTATTTTATTTTATTTTATTTTATTTTATTTTATTTTATTTTATTTTATTTTTTAGGGTTTTTTTTGCAAAGCAAATGGGGTTAAGTGGCTTGCCCAAGGCTACACAGCTAGGTAATTATTAAGTGTCTGAGACTGGATTTGAACCCAGGTAACTCCTGACTCCAAGGCCAGTGCTTTATCCACTACGCCACCTAGTTGCCCCGTGTGGTATACATTTTATAGACACATAATTATTATTTTTTATTTTTTTTAAATTTATTAATTTATTTTTTATTCTCATTTTGTACAAATGTTTTTCTTTACGTTAATAAAATATACTTGTTTACAAGTAAACAAAATACCCCTCTCCCCATGAATATAGAGAGACTTGTTTGGGCAAAAAAGTAAAGGGGGGAGAAAAAAAAATTAAAATTAAAAAAAAATAGTAATAATTGTAGGTATGGCCAGGTGGCGCAATGGACAAAGCATCAGCCCTGGAGCCACGAGCACCCGAGTCCATATCCAGCCTCGTAAACCCAATAATCACCCAGCCATGTGACATGCAAGCCACCCGATCCCCACTGCCCTGCAAAAACCAAAAAGAAGGGAAAAAAAAGGCCCAAAATAAAATAAAATAGTAATAATAGTAGGGGTGGCTGGGTGGCAGACGAGCATTGGCCCTTGAGCCAGGAGCACCTGGGTCCGAATCCGGCCCCAGACACCCAAAGATCACCTTGCTATGTAGCCCCAGGCAGGCAACCCAGCCCCACTTGCCCTGCACCCTCCCCCAAATAATAATAACAAAAAATGTGTTTCAGTCTTTGTTCCAACACCATCAACTCTGTCGTGAGTGGATCACATTCTTTATGATAAGTCCATCACAAAAGTTACTTCCATATTTTTCCAACGTTGCCATTGCTGATCGCAACTCCCTCCTTTCTTATTTCTCCACTATCATGTACTATATTTTCTCTCTCCTTTCACTCTGACTCTGCTGTAGGGTTGCTGAGTGGCGCAGCAGACAGATCCCTGGTCCTGGGGCCAAGAAGCCCTGAACCCCCATACCACCACTTAGACCCAGCATCCACCTGGCCCCTATGGTCCTGAGCAGGCCATCTAATCCCAGCCCCTTGCAAGAAGTAAAAAAGAAAATGTGTTATATCTGACCACTGTCCCCCCATGGTCCATCCTCTCCTCCTTTATTCACATCCCCACCCCTTCCCCCTGCTCCCCCCTCCTTCTTACTCCAGTTGTCTATACCCCATTAAGTATATTTGCTGTTTCCTCTCCTAGCCATCTCTGATGAGAGCAAAGGTTCCCTCATTCCCCCTTGCCTCCCCCTTCCATATCATTGCAATAGCTCATTGTAATAAAAAAATATTATTATGTGAAATATCTTGGACTATTCCCCCTCTCCTTTTTCTTTCTCCCATTCCATTTCCCTTTTTTTCTTATTGACTCCATTTGTACACCATATTTTATCTTTGAATTCAGCTTTCTCCTGTGCTTCAACTATAAAAGCTCCCTCTACCTGCTCTATTAACTGAGATGGTTCATATGAATATTATCAGTATCATTTTTCTATACATGCAGTTCATCCTCATTAAGTCCCTCATATTTCCCCCCCTCTCCTCCAATCTCCATGCTTCACCTGAGTCCTGTATCTGAAGATCAAAACTTCTGTTCAGCTCTGGCCATTCCAAAAGGAACCTTTGAAATTCCCCTGGTTCATTGAAAGTCCATCTTTTTCCCTGGAAGAGGACATTCAGCCTTGCTGAGTAGTTCATTCTTGGCTGCATTCTAAGCTCTTTTGCCTTCCGGTATATTGTATTCCAAGCCCTATGAGCTTCCAACGTAGCTGCTGCTAAGTCCTGTGTGATCCTGACTGCAGCAACACGATATTTGAACTGTGTCCTTCTGGCTGCTTGTAATATTTTCTCTTTGATTTGGGAGTTCTGGAACTTGGCTATAATATTCCTAGGGGTTGGTTTTTTGGGGATCTCTTTCTTGGGGAGATCGGTGGATTCTCCCCATTTCTATTTTGCCCTCTGCTTCTAGAATATCAGGGCAATTTTCCTGTAGTAATTCTTTGAAAATGATGTCAAGGCTCTTTTCCTGATCATGACTTTCAGGTATTTCAATAATTTTTAAATTATCTTTCCTAAGTCTGTTTTCCATATCAGTTGTTTTTTCAATGAGATATTTCACATTTTCTTCTAATTTTTCATTTTTTTGGTTTTGAAGTATTGATTCCTGATTTCTGTTAAATTCATCAATCTCCCTGAATTCTATTCTTTGTCTGAAGGATTTGTTCTCCTCAGAGAGTTTTCTTATCTCTTTTTCCATCTGGCCAATTTTGCTTTTTAAAGCATTCTTCTCCTTAATAACTTTTTGAACTGTTTTATCCATTTGATCTAAGCTGTTTTTTAGCATGCTATTTTCTTCAGCAATTTTTGGATTTCCTTGACTAAGCTGCTGACTTCAGTTTCATGTTTTTCCTGCATCTCTCTCCTTTCTTTTCCCAGTTTTTCTTCCAACTCCCTCATTTGATTTTCAAAGTCTTTTTTGAGCTCTATTATAGCCTGAGCCCAATTTCTGTTTTTCTTGGAGTCTTTAGATGCAGGAGCTTCTGCTTCCTCATCGTCAGACTGAGTATTTTGATCCTTCTTGGGCTCATTTGCAAAATATTTCTCAATGGTCTTCCTCTTGTTTCTTTGTTCATTTTCCCAGCCTAAGTCTGTTTTTTGGGGGTGCTTCCTGAGCTTTTGGCCCACTCCCACAAGGATCTCAGTGTGTGAGGCTCTGTCCTCCCTCCTGGTCTGTGAATGACCATAAGCACCTCCCTCTGCCACGGGGCTGAGGTGGGGGGCCCTGCTGTTCTATGGGGGGCCTAGACTGGGATCAGGATCTGAATGTGGTCAGAGCCCCAGAGTCCTGTTCCAGAGGCAGAGGACAGAGCTCTGCAGTCTCTCTCTCTCTTCACTCCCCTCCCTCAGCTCAATCGGCTCATGCCCTGGGGGCTCCTGCCGAGGGCTGGGCTCCACGTGCTCACTCTGGCAGAGGACCCCCGCTGTTCCCCCACTTTGTGCCAGTGCTCCCCGGGGTACAGCTCAGGAGACTCCCCCGCTGCTGTGAGCTGAGGCTCCCAGCGCCCTGGGGCTTCCTCCGGGAGGCTGAAGTTCCTCTGGCGGGCCACCCCTCCGACCCCGGGGAGCAGAGCCTTTCTGCTCTTTTCCAGGTTACCTTGAGTAGGAGAACTGCCTCACTGGGTCCCTTTGTGGGTTCTGTCTCTCAAAAATTTTGTTAGAGTCCTTAGTTTATGAGTTTTTATCAGAGAGCTCCTAAGACTGGATCCCTTCATTTCGCCATCTTGGCTCCGCCCCCAACACATAATTATTTAAGTGTATTTGTCTCTGTTGTTAGAATGCAAATTCCTAGGAGGCAGGGATTATTTAATTTTTATCTTTGTATATTTGTCTTTTAATTTAGCACATGACACTCAAACTTATCAATTGACTGCATAATCACAACATGAGAGTTATATTTCTTATTTAGAGAAACATTAGTAACAGAACTACTAGAGCATTTTACAATTGCGATACACTCTATATAATCTGATTTGACTATCCCACAAACTCTTTGAAGTAGATAGCTTAGATCTTACTTTCTATCCTTATTTCACAGATGAGGAAAATGAGGTGTAGAAAATGAGGTGATCAAATTCCTTTACTTGCCCTAATTCATTTACTTACTCAGTAAGTAAACATTTTTGAGGATTTGCTACATGGGAGACAGCATTAGTCACTATGGGGGATTCAAGGATGAATATGGTGCCATGTTTACCCCCATGAAACTTCCTGATTAAACTTAGAAGCAAGTCATCTGTACCATATGCTGTTGTTTTGGAAAGGGAATTAACTGGCAAAATCAATTGTTCTTTTTTTAAGTGCTATTTTCCCCCAGTCACATGTAAAAAATATTTAACATTGCTTTTTAACACTTTGAGTTCTAAATTTTCTCTCCTCCTCTCACCCCATTAACCTTCACTGAGAATGCAAGCAATTTGATAATAGGTATATATATATATATATATATATATATATATATATATATATATGTGTGTAGCTATGCAAAAAATTTCCATAATAGTTATATTGTAAAAGAAAATTTAGACCTCCCCCCAAAAAGACCTCAAGAAAAGTAAAGAAAGTAAAGAAAAAAAAGAAGCTTCAATCTATACTCAGACATCATTAGTTCTTTCTCTAGGGATGATAGCATTTTCCATCATAAGTCCTTCAGAGTTATCTTGGATCATTATATTGCTGGGAATATCTAAATCATTAAAGCTGATCATCCTAAAATATTGCAATTACTTTATAAGCAATCATTTTGCATCAGCTCATATAGGATTTTCCAGGGTTTTTTTTTTCTGAGAGCATCCTGCTCGTCATTAACCACAGTATAATAGTATTCCATTACAATCACATGCCACAATTTCTTCAGTTGTTCCCTAGCTGATGAGGAACAGCTCAATTTCCAATTCTTTGTTACCAGAAAAGAACTTCTAGAAATGTTTTTGAACATATTTGTCCTTTTCCAGTTTTGCTTTTTGTCTCTTATGGGATACAGACTGGGTAGTGGTATTGCTAGATCAAAGGGTATAAAATAATTTTATAGTCCTTAAGACATAGTCTAAAATTGCTCTAAAGAATGGTTATATCAGTTCACAACTCCACCAACAATGTATTTTGTAAAATTTATTTACTTTTCTCATTTTCCCTTCAACATTTGTCACTTTCTCCTCTGATCTATTAGCCAATCTAATAGGGATGAGGTAGTACCTTAGAAATGTTTCAGTTTGAATTTCTTCAACCATGGTGAGTTGTTTTTTCATATGGCTAAAGATAGATTTGATTACTTTAATTGAAAACTGTTCCTATCCTTTCATCTTTAATCAATTGAGAAATGGTTTCTATTTTTATAAATTTGAGTCAGTTCTCTATATGTTTGAGAAATGAGAATTTTATAAGAGAAACTTGCTTCAAATTTTTTTACAGTTAATATTGTTCATTGTAATTCCCTCCATCCTATCTCCCCATCACATTTATTCTATTATCTTTCCTTTCACTCTGATCCTCCTCAAAAATATTTTGCTTCTGACTATCCCCTCTGCCAATTTGCCCTTTCTTCTATCACTTGCCCTCCCATTCTTTTATCCCCATCACAACTTTTCTGTAGGATAAGATAAACTTCTATATCCAAAAGAGTGTGTATATCATTACTTCTTTGAGCCAATTGTTCCCTCACTCATTCTCACATCCCTCCTTTCCCCCTCCATTGCAAATGCTTTTTCTTGCATCTTATATGAAATATTTTACTTCATTCTACCTCTCCCTTTTCCTTTCTCTTAGTACATTCCTTTTTCAACCTTTAATTTTATATTTTTAGATATGAAGTTATAATATGAGTTATCAGTATCATCTTCCTATGTAGGAATGTAAGCAGTTTAACCTTATTAATTCCCTTATGATTTCCCTTTCCTATATACCTTTTATGCTTATCTTGAATCTTGTATTTGAAGAGCAATTTTTCTGTTTAGTTCTGGACTTTTAATTGGAAAAGCTTGAAATTCATTGAATTAATCTTTTGAATTTTCCATTAAATTCCATCTTTTATATTCATTGAATACCCATCTTTTCCATGAAAGTATATTCAATTTTGCTTGGTGGCAATCCAACCTCTTTTACCTTCCAGAATATCATATTCCAAGCCCTCCTATCCTTTTCCATTTAGACAATTCTATTAAAAGACTTTTAGTAGTTTTTTTTTCTTCAGCGAATTTTGTTTTTTCCCATTTAACCTAATTTGTTTTATTAAGATGTTAAGTAGTTTGTAGTGTCCCCTTTACCAAATTATTGATATGTTTTTCATGATTTCTTGCATCCTTTTCATTTCTCTTCCCAGGTTTCCTTCTATGTCTCTCATTTCTTGATTATTAACATTCTTTTTGAGTGCTTCCTTAGCCTGAGACCAATTCATATTTTTCTTGAAGGCTTTGGATGTAGGGAACTTTAACTCTGTCACCTTCTTTTGAGTGTGCTTTGATCTTCCTTGTCACCATAGTAGCTTTCTATGATCAGATTTTTTTTCTGTTGTTTGTTCATTTACCCAGTCTATTACTTGACTTTTATCTCTTTGTTAAAGTAGAGCCCTACATCAAGGGGTTTGTGCAGCTGCTTTCAGCTACTTCTAGAAACCTAAGAAGTGTTTACTACTCTCCTATCCTGTACTCTGCTTTAGTGGCCACAAGCATTATTTTCTGCACTCCTAATGAGAGGAGGGTCCCCACTCTTCTGTAGCTGCAAACTCTGGGGTGCTAGTGCTCCACCTCAGTCTGGAACTGTATCCCAGGATTGTGATTTGGATCTGAGTATGAGCAAAGCAACAAGTCCTGTCACAGTGCTAGCAGAGACTCATCTAATCTCCTTCTGCAGACTCAGCGGCTCCTGAGACCTGCTCTTGGTTTGCTAGAGTCTCGGTGCTGCAAACTTTCTACATTGTCTTGGGCTGGAAAATTGTTTCACCCAGTCTTTTAGTGGGTTCTGCCACTCAAGAGGCTAGAATCCTTGCCTTGATTCAGTTTCTTGACCCTTCTCATCCCAATAGAATCTAATTACTTCTTAGTGTTTTTTTGTTTGCTAGTTTTGAGGGGTAATGGAGTTAAGTGACTTGCCTAAGGTCACACAGCTAGTAAGTATTAAGTGTCTGAGGCTGGATTTGAATTCAGGTACTTCTGACTTCAGGGCTAGTGCTCTATCCACTGCTTCCCCAACCTCCATCTGTATTTGCTTTTTCAAGGTGGAAAGAACCTTAAGAGATCACCAATCCTCACTCCTTATCTGATGAAGGAATCTTTTATAAAGAATCTTTGACAAGGAGTTGTCCAGGGGGTGGCTAGGTGGCACAGTAGATAGAGCACTAGATAATAGAGTTACGTGACTTGCCTAAGGTCATACAGCTATCCACATAGTAGATAGAGTCAGGAATACCTGAGTTCAAATCCAGCTTCAGACACTTAATAATTATCTAGCTGTGTGGCCTTGGGCAAGTCACTTAACCCCATTGCCTTGCAAAAAAAAACCTTAAAAAAAAAAGAAAAAAGAAAGAAAGAAAAGGAGTTTTCCTATATCAGCTTGAAGACTACCAGTCCTAGGAAACTGACTGCTTCATGGGGCTGTCAATTATAGTTCTTTTTAATGGTTCAAAATATTGAAAAGTTCTTTATACTGAGGCAAAACCTATCCCTCTACAACTTCTATCCACTGGTTCTACAAACCTAGGATTTTTAAGGCAATAAACAGATGGACTTTAGAGTTTATCTGGACCAATCCCCTTCCTATGGGGAACTCCTTCTAATAACATCTATCACTTAATAAATTACTATGTTCTGGGAATGGATTTATTTTTGGCATGAATAGGGGGCATAAAAGTTAAATAGTTCCTGCCTTTATGACCTTTTTACATTTTATGTCCTTTGAGTATTATTAGAGGATAAGGCACCTTCAAGGAATTACAGGTTAAAAATAGACTACTTCTTCTTTTCCAATTTAGGTTACCAATACTTGAAGACACCCATGGTGCCCCTTCCCAATAACACTTTTTTGATTTATCTGGGCTTTTTTTTTAATTCAAAGAATTCAAGGTCACTGCTGAATTATTTTTGTTGGCTCTGAGGACATGTGACTTTCTGAAGAAAAGTGAAAAATCAGCTTTAAGGAGAAAATTGAAAAATCTTAGTTTTAATAGAAGAATTTAAAAGCAGTGTTGGCCAAGGAATAGGAACTGTCATCACTCTGATTTCTACTTTTATCTGTTGAATCTGCCTTCTAGCATCACAGGGAAAAATTTTTTAGAAACAAATTAAAAATTCCTGCTATGAGTCACTTTTTCTTGCTTTCCTTTAACCACACATGCAAAATCCATCCATTTAAAAGACACTGCCTTTGACATAGACTTATGCCAAAGCCAAGGTTCTGTATCTGTTACCTTGACCTTACATACCTACATGTTAAGTTCTTATAGTCTTTTAGTGAGTTTTAGGTCTTCATATTTGAAATGGCTCTCATGGTGTACCTATGACTTCTTAGCTCTAACAGAGAGAAAAGGTTAATTATGGGCTCTATTTCTGCTGGTATGATAAGGACTGGGTCTCTAACCCCAATCATACCATTGCTTACAAGGAGGATGGAGCAAGTTATTGTGACTAGATTGGTATAATTTAAACCCTGCTGCTGGAAAAGACAATTCAAATGTTTTTGCTTATCTTTTAGTGAGTTAAGGTGGAATATTTTAAAGAGTAATAGATCAAGAGATTAACTATGATGGTGGAAAAGGAAGAAGTAGTCACCACTCAAAGAAGCCCAGCCAAGATATTCAGGAAGTAGCATAGTCAAGCAATTTCACAGATATCTAGAAAATGAACCAGATTGAATCTTGATTGAAAAATACAAGAAAAAAAATGATTGTTTTCCCTTGCCTTGATCAATATAAAGAGACAGAGAGATCTACAGATAGGGCCTAGCTAAGAACAAGCTGATCTATATGAAACCTTCCAGAGTAAAGACTGAAAGAAGACATGCCTAGGGCCATGCACTGGAAAAAGAGGTCCCAGATATGACAGAAAGAGGACTGACTTTGTGAAAGAAACCAGAAGAGCTGCCAACTGGCAGCTCTGTCACTCACTAATAACTGCTAGGTCATGAATGAAGAATGGACTGAGACAGGGACTTATGCATGAGAGGGTATAGGGCAATGAGCCAAAGTAAGGAGCAGTCATGGGTCCCAGGTCCTGTACCCAGCAAGGATGAAGTGCAGAAGCAAAGAGCAGCAGTGTGGCTCTGATCCTAGAAGCAGATAAAGATCTCAGATCCAGTTCAGTTCTGGCTGAAACACACAGGGAATAACAAGGGTAGGAAGCCTAGATCAAAAGGAAAGTTGCAGTACTGTCTGTACCTGCAGGCCGATGTAGCTCGAACTTCTAACCAGGGGAAAACTACAGTTGTGCTGACTGTGACCCAAATCTGTCATGAACTTACAGAATTTATATCAAAATGAAGACATTCAGACTTTATTCTGAATAAAACAATTTGGGGTATGCTGAAAGCTTGTGGGTCTCTAGTCTTAGGTTTTCCCAATATCCTAGAATAATACAACACAAAACTCCAAAAAACATTAGCAGGGCCCAAGCAGACATCAAAAAAGAACAAGCATGGGCCAGCCATTCCATCCAGAAATGCACAGATATGGAAGTCCAAAGATTAGTTACAGTAACAGGAATATGCAAGAAAAAACTCAAAAGAATGATTCTGAAACATCTAAAAGCAAAGCTTCAAAGAAAATTTCTTGGCCAAAAGTTCAACTTCAGTTTGTTGTTTGTTTTTTGGGGGGCTGAAACAAGAGTTTTTTAAAAGGGCTAAAAATTATTTTATAAATGAAATGAGAACATTAGATAAAATAATTTGGAAAGAAATTAGAATGGTAGCAGGAATAATTGGAAAAGAAATGAGAACTATGAAAGATAAAAATTAAAAGGAGAATTAATAGTTTAGTACAACAGTACAAAACCTTACTCAAAGCAACAAGGATGCTTAAAAAATAAAATGAAACAAAAATAAGTTAAGTCACTCCAGGAGAAAAAGAAAAATATTGAAACAAACTCAAAAGACTGAAAAAAAAAACTGAAGTGTAAGGTACCTCATGGAAAAAACAAATGACCTGCAAAACAGATCAAGGAGAAATAATTTAGTTATCTGTGAACTCTGAAAGCCATGGCCAAAAAAAGGAGCCTAGATAGCATATTTCAGTAAATCACTAGAGAAAATTGCCCAGATCTTTTAGACTCAGAGGGAAAAATTAAAAAGCAAAAACAGAATCTACCAGTCATCTTTTGGAAATAACTTCAAATTAAAAGTCTGGAAGATTTTATCAAAATCCAGAGCTTCCTGGTCATATAAAAAATAAGCAGCTAGGGGACAGCTAGGTGACGCAGTAAATAGAGTACTGGCCCTGGAATCAGAAGTACCTGAGTTCAAAATTGATGTCAAACACTTAATAATTGCCTATCTGTATGACCTTGGGCAAGTCACTTAACCCCATAGCCTTAAATGAATAAATGAACAAACAAATAAATGAATGAATGAATAAACAAACAAACAAACAAACAAATAAATAAATGAGCAGTTAGAAAGAAAGAATTCAAGTTCTGAGGAGTCACAGTTAGGATCATGCAAGATTTAGTATCCATCACTATAGAACAAGTAAGAACCTTGGAATATGATATTTCAGAAATATATAAAAATTGATTTAAAACTAAGACTATCTAAGCCAGTAAAAGCAGAATATAATCCTAGAATTATATATAATCTTATAATATTTTAAGAAAATAGAAGACTTCTACATGTTTTCCAATGAAAAGACCAGAGCCATCTAGAAACTTTGTAATATAAACACAGGAATCAAGAGAAACATAAAAAGGTAAATAAGAACAAGAAATCATAAAGGACAAAGTAAAGATAAATTATTTACATTATAATACAGGGAGGAAAAATATGTGTGCTCAAAGTCCTATTTTCAGAGGTCATAGCAAGAAGCTAATAATACAGACAGTCTGGAAGGTTATCATCATTTGTGGAAGATGGGAACATGAAGACAGAAGAAGAGTAGGGGAAATATTCTCACATGTTGGGGATATCTAAGTTGAAGACTTTACAAACAAGGAGAAACGGGTGGAGGGAGTAGGTATCATTTGAACTTTAGTGACCTGAACTGGTCAAAGGAGGGAAAAAAATACATATACAATTGGATACAGAAAGAAATTTCAGTCACAGAGAAAAAGGAAAGTGGAAAAGAGAAGGGGAAATAAGAGGGGCAATAGATTAAGAGAAAGAGAGATTAGTCCTAAGCAAAACAAATTTTAACCATGTAGTGTATCTCAAAGAAAGGTTTAAAAGGAAAGAAAAGAAAACAAATGTTTTGGCTGTGGGGGAAAAAATACAGTCTTTACTGAGAAAGAGGAGAAAATGCCTTAAGTGTGGAGGAAAAAAACTAGCATCAGAGAAAAGTGAAAGAAAATTTTAAAAGTTAATAATTTCAAAAATTAATGCATTAAATAATCCAGAAACATGAAAAGGTCACAGATTGGATAAGAAAAAAAAACAATTCATTGTGAATTTTACAAGCAATACACCATAAAAAACAAACAAACACAGAATAAAAATATGTATCAGATGAATTAAAAAAGCAAGAACTGTAATGCTATCATTAAAGCAAAAACAGACATTCATTGTATTAAAATGAATAAATGAAGAAACTGCATTATTCTGGAGTAATTATAAACAACAAATCAATATCAATATTAAATGTATATACTTTATATTTAGATGTTTTAGCATCTAAATTCATAAATGAAAATTAGTTGACTTATAAGAAGACATATATACTATCTAAATGTACTATCTATGCTTGAAGTATATGTACTATAAAACAATATACACAGTGATTTCAATGATATAAATGGGGAAAAAATCTAAATTTAGTATCTCACAGCTATAAAGAACAACTATAGCTTGAAGAAAGACATAGAAGAAATCACCTTTATACATCCCTTTGCATAAGTGAAAAACCCACAAGTGTTGTTCATTGCACATATTTTCAAACTTTTTCAGTGTATTGATCAGTTATATTTATTTTTTCATTTTATTCTTTTCTTTTCTTTCTGTCTAATAAAATATTCATTTTCATATGGGATAGCTTTTGGGGAGAAGGGGAAGGAAGACTGTTGAAAAATAGTGATGTTAAAAAACTTTAATAAGGGGGTGGAGCCAAGATGGCCACAAGAAAGGATCCTGTCTTAGGCATTCTGTGATAAAACTTATAAACTAAGGACTCTAACTAAACTTTCGGGAGACATAACCCACAGAGGGTCCCAGTGAGGCAGTTGTCCTACTCAAGGTAACCTGGAAAAGAGCAGAAAGGCTCTGCTCCCCGGGGCGCCCCCAGAGGGGTGGTCCTCCAGAGCCAAAGAACTTCAGCTTCCCTGAGGCAGCCCCAGGGCACTGGGAGCCATGGCTCACAGCAGTGGGGGTGTCTCCGGAACTACACCCTGGGGAGCTCCGGGCACAAAGTGGGGGAAGGGGGGGGGGACCTCTGCCAGAGTGAGCACGTGGAGCCCAGCCCTCAGGGCATACAGCAAGCCACCTCACCCCAGATCCAGGAAATGGAAGCAGGTAAGATGGTAAGCAGCAGCCCCCAGGGCATGAGCCCAATGAGCTGAGGGAGGGGAGTGAAGAGAGAGACTGCAAAGCTCTGTCCTCTGCCCCTGGAACAGGACTCTGGGGCTCTGACCACATTCAGAACCTGATTGCAATCTAGGCCCCCCCACAGAACAGTAGGGCTCCCTCCACCTCAGCCCCATGGCAGAGGAGGGCACATATGGTCATTCACAGACCAGGAGGGAGGACAGAGCCTCACACACTGAGACCCTTGTGGGAGTGTTCCAAAAGCTCAGGAAGCAGCCCAAAGCCAGGCCTAGGCTGGGAAAATGAGCAAGCAGAGAAATAAGAGGAAGACCATTGAGAAATATTTTGCAAATGAGCCCAAGAAGCATCAAAATACTCAGTCTGAAGAGAAGGAAGCACAAGCTCCTGCATCTAAAGGTTCCAAGAAAAACAGAAATTGGGCTCAGGCTATGACAGAGCTCAAAAAAGACTTTGAAAATCAAATGAGGGAGTTAAAAGAAAAACTGGGAAAAGAAAGGAGAGAGAGATGCAGGAAAAACATGAAAATGAAGTCAGCAGCTTAGTCAAGGAAATCCAAAAAAAATGCTGAAGAAAATAGCATGCTAAAAACCAGCTTAGGTCAAATGGATAAAACAGTTCAAAAAGTTATTGAGGAAAAGAATGCTTTAAAAGCAAAATTGGCCAGATGGAAAAAAGAGATAAGAACACTCTCTGAGGAGAACAAATCCTTCAGACAAAGAATAGAATTCAGGGAGATTGATGAATTTAACAGAAATCAGGAATCAATACTTCAAAACCAAAAAAATGAAAAATTAGAAGAAAATGTGAAATATCCCATTGAAAAAACAACTGATATGGAAAACAGACTTAGGAAAGATAATTTAAAAATTATTGCAATACCTGAAAGTCATGATCAGGAAAAGAGCCTTGACATCATTTTCAAAGAATTACTACAGGAAAATTGCCATCATATCCTAGAAGCAGAGGGCAAAATAGAAATGGAGAGAATCCACCGATCCCCCTGAGAAAGAGATCCCAAAAAACCAACCCCTAGGAATATTATAGCCAAGTTCCAAAACTCCCAAGTCAAAGAGAAAATATTACAAGCAGCCAGAAGGACACAGTTCAAATATCATGGAGCTGCAGTCAGGATCACACAGGACTTAGCAGCAACTACATTGGAAGCTCGTAGGGCTTAGAATATAATATACCAGAAGGCAAAAGAGCTTAGAATGCAGCCAAGAATGAACTACCCAGCAAGGCTGAATGTCCTCTTCCAGGGAAAAAGATGGACTTTCAATGAACCAGGGGAATTTCAAATGTTCCTGTTGGAGTGGCCAGAGCTGAACAGAAGGTTTGATCTTCGGATGCAGGACTCAGGGGAAGCATAGAGAGTGGAGGAGAAGGGAAAAATATGAGGGACTTAATGATGATGAACTGCATGTATTCCTGCATAGAAAAATGACACTTATAATACTCATATGAACCTTCTCAGTTAATAGAGCAGGTAGAGGGAGCTTTTATAGTTGAAGCACAGGAGAAAGCTGAATTCAAAGATAAAATATGGTGTACAAATGGAGTCAATAGAAAAAAAAGGGAAATGTGATGGGAGAAAGGAAAAGGCAAGGGGAAATAGGCCAAGATATTTCATATAATAAGATTTTTCCTTATTACAATGAGCTATTGCAATGATATGGAAGGGGGGGAGGCAAGGGAGAATGAGGGAACCTTTGCTCTCATCAGAGGTGGCTAGGAGAGGAAATATTCAATGGGGTATAGACATCTGGAGTAAGAAGTGGAGGACAGGGGGAAGGGGGGTGATGTGAGTGATAGAGGAGAGGATGGACCATGGTGGGGAGAGGGGTCAGATATAGCACATTTTCTTTTTTACTTCTTGCAAGGGGATGGGATTGGAAGACCTGTCCAGGACCATAGGGCCAGGTGGATGCTAGGCCTAAGGGGTGGTATGGGGCTCAGGGCCTCTTGGTCCCAGGACCAGGGACCTGTCTGCTGGGCCACTCAGCTACCCTACAGCAGAGTCAGAGTGAAAGGAGAGAGAAAATATAGTACATGGTAGTGGAGAAATAAGAAAGGAGAGAGTTGCGATCAGCAATGGCAACGGTGGAAAAATATGGAAGTAACTTTTGCAATTGGCTTAATATAAAGAATGTGATCCACCCATGACAGAGTTGTTGGTGTTGGAACAAAGACTGAAGCACATTTTGTTATTATTATTATTATTATTATTGTTTGGGAGAAGGTGCAGGGCAAATGGGGCTGGGTGGCCTGCCTGGAGATGTATGGCAGGGTTATCGTTGGTTGTCTGAGGCCGGATTTAGACCCGGGTGCTCCTGGCTCAAGGGCCAATGCTCTGTCTGCCTCCCAGCCACCCCTACTATTATTACTATTTTATTTTATTTTGGGTCTTTTTTTTCCTTTCTTTTTGGTTTTTGCAGAGCAGTGGGGATCGGGTGGCCTGTATGTCACATGGCTGGGTGATTGTTGGGTCTATGGGGCTGGATGTGGGCTTGGGTGCTCGTGGCTCTAGGGCTAGTGCTTCGTCCATTGAGTCACCTGGCCATACCTAGAATTATTACTATTATTTTTTTTAATTTTAATTTTTTCTCTCCCCTTTCCTTTTTTGCTCAAGCAAGTCTATATTTATGGGGGGAGGGGGTATTTCATTTACTCTTAAACAAGATTATTTTATTAATGTAAAAGAATAAGCTCTAAAAGGGGTGGCTAGGTGGCAGCTAGGTGGCACAGTAGATAGAATACTGGCCCTGTATTCAGGAGTACCTGAGTTCAAATCCACCCTCAGACACTTAATAATTACCTAGCTGTGTGGCCTTGGGCAAGCCACTTAAACCCATTTGCCTTGCAAAAAAACCTTAAAAAAACTTTAATAAAACTTTTATTAAAAATTAGAGACCAAATAATTTAACTCTTAAAGATGGACAACTCAAAGAACAAATATTAGAAATAACCAATAAGGGGGACAGGGGTTCAATCATTTCTTAAGCCCCTGTTAAGTGTGAGACATTGTGCTAAGTGATTTGCAACTATTTTCTTAAATATAATAACTATAATGACAGTATGTTCCAAAAATTTTAGGATGCAACTAAAACAAAGCTTGAGGGAAAATGTATATCTCTAAAGACTTTCATCAATGACATTAAAAAAAACCACCAATGAATTAGACATACAACAACAACAACAATGATAGCAACACCAAAAAACTTTCTGGAAAACCAACAGATTTTGAAGCTTTAATTTACCACCAAAATATAGGTCTTGAAAAGAAAAGTTTAAAAATAGAAACATTGAACGAAAAACAAATTTCTAAAATCTAGAATTAGTAAATAAAACTAGGAACTTTTTAAGGTAATAGAACAATAAAATAGATAAGACATTAGCTACTTTGATTAAAAAAGATAGGGATACCAGTCTATTAGTATTAAAAATGGGGGAAAATAAGTTTGCAATAAATTAAGAAAAAATAAAAGAAAGTAATAGAAACTATTTTGATTAATATATGCCAATAAACCTGATAATTTAAATAAAATAAATGAATATTTACATAAATATTAAATGGCCAAATAGAACAAAAAATAGAAGTCTTTTTTTTTTTAGGTTTTTGCAGGGCAATGAGGTTAAGTGGCTTGCCCAAGGTCACACAGCTAGGTAATTATTAAGTGTCTGAGGTTGGATTTGAACTCAGCTACTCCTGACTCCAGGGCCAATGTTCTATTGACTGTACCACCTAGCTGCCCCAAAATAGAAGTCTTAAATAACCTAGTCTCAGAAAAAGAAAATAAATTATTTATAAAAGAACTTCACAAGGAAGAGGGAAAAAATGGGACCAAATGGAATTAAATATGAATTCTATCAAATATTTAAAGAACAATTAATTCCAATATTACAAGTTATTTGAAAAAAATTAGAAAATAAGGATTTCTTACCAAATGCCTTCTGTGAAGCAAATACAATCTTGAGTTCTAACAGTTAGAAACAGAGTTGAAACAGGAAAAGACTAATATCCAAAATGAATATTAAGGAATATTTCAAAACTAAAATATTAAGAAGGAGACCACAGTAACCTATCATGAAAATTTATCTATACTATAAGCAGGCTATATTTATACCAGAACTGGTCCAGACATTCTAAAAGCAATTTGGAAATATGTCCAAAATTTACTAAAGTGTGCATTACTTTCGATCCAGAGATAATATTAATAGATCTATATTTTAGAAATGTATTCTGTCAGATAAAAAGGAAGTAAACTGATTTGTACAAATATATCACTAGGTACTTTGTGTCTGTGTGTGTGTGTGTGTGTGTGTGTGTGATAAAGACTGGAAGCTAAGGGATGCCAATCAATTGAGGGAAGGCTAAAAAGATTTAGAGTATATGAATGTTGTTGTTTTTCTTTATTTTTAATGGAGATAGGAGGCAAAGTGTTTCCACCAATTGAAAAATTAAATTATTTTATTTATAGGGCATAGTGCCTATAAATAATGCTCTATCTAGAGCATAGTGGCATAGAGGGTAGACACTAGCCCTGGAGTCAAGAGGACCTGTGTTAAAATCCAGCCTCAGACACTTGCTATGTGACTCGGGGTTTCATCCTATTTGTCTCAGTTTTCTCATCTGTAAAATGAACTGGAGAAAGAAATGGCAAACCACTCCAGTATCTGACCCAAATGGGGTCATGAAGAGTCAGGCATGATTGAAAAAAGTGAAAAACAAAAACAAACTTAAAAAACAACATTTCAAAAAGAAATGTATGATTAGAAGAGAAAAATAATGAACATTGGATCAGAGTTCAAAGGAGATTCAAGTTTAAATCTGCCTCCTTGAATTTACTATAGATAGAAAGTAAACTTCAGAGCAGGAATGATTTCATTTTTAAATCCCTAAGGTATAGTAGGTGCTTAACAAATATCTATTGCTTGAATACCAGTAGTTCAATTGTAGGCAAGTTACTTAAACCCCCTTAAGGCTTTGTTTTTTTATTTGCAAAATTAATTATATTTACTTCCCTGGGTTGCTGTGTGGCTCAAATGAGACAATGTTCTGATGGGTTTTTTGTTTTTAATTTATAATTTATAAATAAAACAAGCATTTCCATAATATGGGACAATAAAAAAGATGATTGCCCATGAAACTGAAAATCTGTTTTGTACAACTTCCTATTCCTTTCAAATGCATGTTTGATATTTGATAATTATAAAATTATCAGATAAATTTGTTTTCCTTTTTTTCCTTTTTTCTTTTTTCCTTCCCTCCCTCCACCCTAGAGATAACTACCATTACTCACAAATGATCATATGCACACACACAGACACTGACGTGTATGTATGTAAAATTGCTCTATATATGTATTTTATATATGTATATTCAAATATATATATATACATTTATCAGTTATTTCTCTGCAAGTATGTAGCATCTTCATATGTCCTTTATAGTTAATTTGAGTATTTATAGTCAAAATTACTCAATATTGCCATCACTGTTATACACTGTTCTCTTGGTTTTGTTCATTTTATTTTGCTCATTTTATTAATGCTCTTCATTATTTTGTTCAAGTTCACCCATTTGTTCTAAAATCATTGGGCTCATCATTTCTTATAGCACTGTAGAATTCCATTATAAGTGTGTTATTCACTTATTCCACAATTGATAGGTATTCCTGCAATTCTTTGCCACCACATAGAGAACTGCTATAGACATTTTAGGACACAAGGGTTCTTTTCCTTTTTTCCTAATCACCTTTGGAAATAGGCCAAATAGTGGTATTGCTGAGTAAAAGGCAAAGACAATTTTAAAGGTAAAAAATGCTTTGTCCATAATTCCAGAATGCTGTCCAAAATATCTGAATCAATTCACAATTCTATCATCAATGTCCCAATTTTTCCACATCCCCTGCAACATTTGTCACTTTCCCCTTATTTTATCTAATCTGAATAAAATGGTATAAAATGATATCTCAAAGTTGTTTTAATTTGTATTTCTCTAATCAATAATGATTAGGTTTAAAACATTTTTTCATATAAATATAAAATGTTTTGATCTCTTGTTTGGAAAATTGCCTGTTTATAACATTTGATCACTCATCAATTGGGAAAAGACTCATATTCTTACATATTTGACAAAGATCTTTATATATTTTAGATATGAAACCGATATTTATCTGATAAAATGTTTATAAATTTTCTTCCAATTTTCTGCTTTCCTTCTGATCTTGGCTACATTTGTTTTATTTGTATAAAACTATTTCAATTTAATATAATCAAATCAACCAAATTACATCTAACTTTGCTCTCTCTATATTTGTTTCATTAAAAGAATTTAAATAGGATACCTTCTTTACCTATTAGTCCAAATAATTTATTTATCATTGGAATTAGTTGATTTGCAGAACTTAAAGCACTATATAAAAGTATTTGGATGAAAAGTGATGCAATTTGGGGCGGCTAGGTGGCGTAGTGGATAAAGCACCAGCCCTGGAGTCAGGAGTACCTGGGTTCAAATCTGGTCTCAGACACTTAATAATTACCTAGCTGTGTGGTCTTGGGCAAGCCACTTAACCCCATTTGCCTTGCAAAAAAACCCCTAAAAAAACAGTGATGCAATCTAATAAGTAATTAATAAATAAGTAATCATTAAGTTAAAAATATAAAGTAAATAATAACACCCTATCTCTGACCTAAAGCTTTGATTCTATGTCCTATCAAGCATTGATTCAAGTATGCCTATGGAATCAGATGATCTGATCAGATTCCAAAGGCCACCACCACCTGTGTGACTTTGGGTGAACTATTTTATCTCTCTGGGCCTCAGTTTCACTTGAACAAGGGTGAGATCATGTATAATCTATATTAGACTGCTAACTGTCTCAGCAAGGGGGTAGAGAACTGAGGCAGGGGGAGAGAGGTAGAATTTAGAACTCAAAACTTTAAAAACTTGTTAAAATCTTTTTTTTTACATGTACCTGGAGGGGGGAACTAAAATATTAATTTTTTAAAAAGAAAAGAAAAAGGGTGGGATAGGGTAATTTCTAAAATTTAATTCTTGATGGCTTATAAAGAAATTCCAAATGTATTGTTGCATTTGATGCTCACAATCTTATCAGGGAGGCAGAGGGGATGATATTGCATGTATTTTACTTATCATAAACTAAGGCACTAAGAGGTAAAACCACAAACTTGCCTGATATCATATGGTTGATCCTTTGTTCTCAAAGAGGTCTTACACTATGTTGTACTGTGCTGATGTCACTCTGGGGAGGTTCCCTCCGCCTGTGCCTGCAAGATAAGTTTCATACTGGCAGCCTCTGGTTAATATGAGGGAAAAGTTTAGAAGGGAAAGCTCTGATCTGAGTAAACTTCCATTAGAACAGAACTGGGGATAAATGCATAAACAAACTGGGCTAGAGGCAGAAGAAAAACAAGCTCAGCCTAAGTAGTCCAGCTTTTCCACCTGAAATACATTTGCCTGGAAAACAAATCAAGATGAAAATCTTTGCAAAATTTTCCATTCAATCCAAGAAATAAGTACACTCTACCTATTTTTCTATCTATTTTTTCCATCTATTGATCTATCTATCATGTCAAGTTATATTTTACATATGTGTGCAATACAATATATGTGTCCCCATACATACCCTAAATCCATCTCTCTCTCTCTCTCTCTCTCTCTCTCTCTCTCTCTCTCTCTCTCTCTCTCTCTCTCCTTATATATGTATACATACATATATTTGTGTATGTAATGATGTAATGAAAAAGACCACCTGAGAATCAAGAAGGTTTTGGTTCAAACCACTTCTGACATATTCTGACAATAAGACTCAGGGATATACACATACACAATACATGCACAATGCATACACATATAGCTACAGATATGTATGACCTACACACAGACATAACACAGCCCTACATATATTCATATAGCCATACATATATACAATAATATGTACATCACTAGGGTCCTACAGCCAGGATATATCAGAAACAATTTAACCTCATGTCTTGCCTTTCAGTATCTTTTCCATTCTTTCATCATATATTTTGCATACATTTAGAAATGTAAAGGTCATCTCACCTGATAGAATTTCAGCTCATAGAAGGCAAAGGCTGTTTCTGTTTTTGTCTTTATCTCCTCAACCCCTAAGTTAGTGCCCGTATCCTAGGGGTCTGTTACTTAATAAATGCTTTTGAATGATTGATGATGCTAAAATACAATAGCAAGCATGAACCATAAAAGGGAGGGCAAAAGATAATGTGAAATGGAATTTGGTGAAGCTCAAAGACCTTTCTGATATATCTATGTGTTGGTAACTGTTGTGTATGGGAATACTGTAAATTTTCCTTGAACACCAGAATCTTATCTAAATAAGTGCCATGGGAATGGGAGTGGATTAGAGACTGGAGGCACTGCTGATTCGTTAAATAAACAGAGCACTTAGAGATCTTGATGGAGTACTTGTCTCCCACCCCTCCAACACTGCCTGGGGAAGATAAGGGAATCCAGAAGTGGGACTCTACATCTATGTCAGAAGAAAGGAACCCTGGCAGACAGGGTATGGGACTTTGACACTGAAATTCAATGCCCCCCCACTAGTGTCTCCTTTCTCTTTTTTTCCCTTTCCAAAACCCATTATTTCCCTTTGTTTTGACATATCCCCCTATTTCTTGTCCATCTTTGTTTATACCTTTGTACCACAAAGAATTATTTTGGGGGCAGCTAGGTGGTGCAGGGAATAGAATACTAACCCTGAAGT
This sequence comes from Macrotis lagotis, assembly GCF_037893015.1. Taxonomy (NCBI): domain Eukaryota; kingdom Metazoa; phylum Chordata; class Mammalia; order Peramelemorphia; family Peramelidae; genus Macrotis; species Macrotis lagotis. Next base: position 219,921,183 of record NC_133658.1, on the reverse strand, counting down.
CAGGAGGAATTGAGTTCAAATGTGGTCTCAGACACTTAAATAATTACCTAGCTGTGTGATCTTGGGCAAATCACTTAACCCCATTTCCTTGCAAAAAAAAATTAAAATAAAAAAAGAATTATTTTGAAGATCAAGTGAGAGACATAAAGAATTTTTGCTTAATTACATGATATATAGCAAATGGTTTCCCATTAACTAAAACTGTGCAGCTCCCAACAAAGCCCCATTTACAGATACTTTAATAAAGGTTTTGAATGATTGTTGAATTGGTTGTCTATGATATCTATCATGATTTCTATCTATCATGAATTCATGGAGTCCCAATCAAATCCTTTGTCTAAATTAGGTCACAGAGTATCTATTGCTAGACTTGAACTTTTTAGGTCTGTCATTGATGTTAGAGAAGTAAGATTAGTCTGTGGGATGAAAACTCCTTTCCCAAGTCATTAAAAATTTATATCCAGTTTTTGTTCTAATATTTTCAGTTAGAAAGTACACTAGATATTAATGCTTTCCATAGTCATCCAATGTCGCCTTTTTGAACATCACAGCACTAAGAAACTTGATGTTATGTAAAGCATCCTGTCCTAGGATTCAACAGATCTGTATTTTAGTCTTGCCTCTGCTAATAATTCATGGAAAAATGGGGTGTGGCACTCCAATTACACTCAGATGGTTTGCTGACACTCAGGACCACTGTAATCCAGGTGAAGAGTGGGATCACATTTCTCAGTCACTTCTAAGTTTTTGTGACACCATTCTCTCCTGATTCTTCTCCTCCCTTTCTAACCACTCCTTCTCAGTGTTCTTTGCTAGACTTTCATCTAGGTGACACTCACTAGCACCATGTCCCTCAAGACTTAGTTCAATTTTCTTTTACTATTATCTCACCTGGTGATCTTTTCAGCTCCCTTGGTTCATCTATCATTTCTATTCAGGTAATCCCAAGATCTGTATCTATATCTCATTTTTGCTCAAAATATCTTGAGACTGCTCTATCCCAAATATTCATATGAACTATGTGTACCTGACCTGTGGTAGAACCTCCGAAGCTTGCATTACATTGATCAGTTTCAATCAAACCCACTTGATCCCAGCATCATGAAGCCATTGATCCTCTTTAAGATTTCTTTGGGATATAGACTCAGTAGGGGATGCACAGTTTTATTGCCCTTTGGGCCTAGTTCCAAATTGCTCTCCAGAAAGGTTGTATCAGTGCACAACTCCACCAACAATGCGTATATTTCAGTTTTTCCACATCTCTTCCATCACTGATCAACATCTATAGTAATCAATCAGTCAATAAATATTTATTGGGCACCAACTATGTACCAAACACACAGAGCTGAAGATAAAAAGGAGGCAAAAGACAATCTCTGACATCAAGTTCCTCACAATCTAATGAGGGAAACAACATGTAACAAACTATATACAGGTAAATAGGAAATAATGGGGGAAGGCACTAGAATTCAGAGAGATTGGGAAAGGCTTCTTATAAAAGCTATAATTTTAGTCAGAATGACTCAGTTAGTTCACAGAATGAAGTCAGAGAGATCAGAAGATGAAGTTGAGAAGGGAGAACATTCCAAGGCTTGGAGGATAGTCAAAGAGAGAATAACCCACAGCTTAGGGATAAAGTATTTTGTTCATGGATCAGAATCACTAGACTGAAGAGTATATGGTGGGGAGAAATGTATAAAGAGATTGGAAAGGTAGAAAGGGGATAGGTTAAGCAGAACTTTAAATGCCAAACAGAAGATTTTTATATTTGACCTTGGAGGCAATAAGTAGTCATTAGACTATATTGAATAGGAAAGTGGCATGGTCAGACATATGCTTTAGGAAAATCAATTTGTTGGTTGAATGGAGAATGGGTTAGAATGGAGAGACATTTGAGTCAATGGTCCAAGTGTGAAGTGATGAGGGTCTTGCACCAGAGTGGTGACAGGGTCAGGGGAACATAATCTAGAGATGTTAAAAAAGCATTTAGTGACAGATGGGATAGGGAGGCTAAGAAATACTGAAAACTCCTGAATAAGTCCCAAGTTGTGAGCCTGGAGGACTGAGAGGATAGTGTTGATATCTACAGTAAGAGGGAAGATAGGAATGGGGAGGGTTAAGGGGCAAAGATGAGTTCTGCTTTGAGCATTTTTAGTTTAAGATGTCTTCTGAGCATCTAGTTGTTAATGTCTGAAAGGCAGAGATGCAAGATTGGATGTCAGCAGAGAGGTTAGGGAAGGAGAGATAGATTTGAGAATTATTAGCAAAGAGATGTTAATTAAATCTAAGGAAACTAATGAGATCACCTAATAGAATAGTATAGAGGGAGAAGAGAAAAGGGTCCAGGACACTGAAGGACATCCATAAATGTAATCTGGAAGAAGATCCAGCAAAGGAGACAAAAATATCTAGATATCTCCAATTGGTTATCCTGTAGGCATCTCAAATACAATATTTCCAAAATGGAACTCATTATCTTCCCTCTCCTCCCTCTATCACTAGAAAGTTCTCTCCTCTCAGTCATCAAGGTCCACATTCTAGGTATTAGCCTTAGCTCCTCAAGAACATTTACCATTCATATCCAATATGTTGTCAAATCTTGTCTTTTTTTTAACTCTACTTTTACTATTGTAATAGCATTCTGATTGGTTTCTGCCTCAAGTCTTTCCCTAATCCTAACCAGCTTCCTTTCTGCTATTAAATGGATTTTCCTAAAATTTGGCCTGATTATATATTTTAATAAAGAATAAATTCCAATGGTTCATGATTACTTTTAGGGTCAAATAGAAAATCTTCTGCTTGGCATTTAAAGCATTTTACAACCTGAGATCTTTCTGCCTTTCTAGTCATGCTTTAGTTCCTTCCATTCACTCCATGATACAGGTACACCGGTCTATTAATTGTTCCATACAAATGACACTGAGCATTTTTACTAATTATCCCTCATGCTTAGAGGGACATGCTTCTCACCTGTGACTGCTGGCTTCCTCCAAGTCAGTTCAAATCACTTTCTGTAGGGGGTCTTTCCAGTCCCACCTTCCCACCCCTCAATCCAAATTGTGGTTTCTCTTTGACATTCCTTCTTTTTACACAGTATATATTTTGTATGTAACTATTTTTTAAAGAAATGCAGATTGTCTTTCCCATTAGAATGAGGGTTCCTTGAGGTCAGAGACTGTTTTTGCCTTTCTTTGATTCCCAGATAGTTCCTGGGATATAGGAAGCACTCAATAATTGCTTAATTAAATGTCAAAAGACATTCACTTAAAATCAAATTCCAGGCAAATAACAAAGGGTTAAATTCTGCAAGCATGTTCACCACCCACTTTCCAAAGCTCCCACCTCCTGGGGAACTGTGGACTTTTCAGGACTTGTCCTAATGTTTCCACAGCCTAAGAGGAGGAAAATGCCTGAAGTCACTCCTGACAAGATATTTGATGAGCATCTGCAGCAGCAGCTGTCCTGGATGAGCTGGGCTTGGGTTTCCTCTCACAGCCTATCCAATAAGAAGACTCTGAGATAATCTGAGAATGCAGGGCAGAATATTGTTTTTCCTTGGAGGGGAATCAGGTGAACCCTCAAATGGCAGCCCATTCTTACCATGCTATTTCCTCTCCCTAGAGGAACAAACTCCCCTGTCTAGGGCCTGACCATAACTTTACCTTCTCTAGCACCCTAGCTGCCCTAAGAGAACAAGCCCCCTCTCACCAGTTGCTGCTTATAAGACCTCAACTTTTTCACAACATAGGAGTGGCCAAAAGAGTTTCTGGGACACCTAGGAACCTTCTGATTCTGGATGTTTTCCAAAGCAAAGAGGGAACACAGTGATCCCCTCAAGAGGCTCCTTACCCAAGGATGGAGCAAGATGGGCCCTCTCAAAGCCAAAATCTTATAAATTATTGTCATTCTTGTGAATTGATTAAATTAACAAAGATTATCCCTGTCTGTTTTTAGAGTTCTAGTTAGGCAGATAATTTAATAAAGCTTTGTCAAAGAGTGTATCCAAAAGAAAATGACCAGAAAAGTAAGGGGACTCTAAAATTAAACCAAAGATCACTTGAAGGCACTTGGACTATTTAACTCAAAAAATAAAAGACTTTTGGGAAGGGGCCTAAGGTGAAGGTGTCAGCACAGGTTGGGTTTCAATAGCTGCTATTAAAGGTCTTTTTTGGAACTTGGCCTCAACTTGTTTTATTTGACCCCAGAGACAGAATCATGAAAAATTAATGGAAGTCACAAGAAAAAGCAAATTTAAGTTTTTCTATTCAGAAAATCAATAATCAAAGTCATGCAAAAGTGAAATGATGAGGGAGCAGAAGGAGAGAAGAATTTATTAAATATGTACTATGTACCAGATACTATATTAATGTTTGTTCTTCATTTTCAAAGAAGACCACAACATCAGGGAGGGGATGCCATGACTTGGATTTAAGTGGGGGGGGCTGTGCTAAGTCACCAGCCTCACTTTCTCCTCCAGAATCATCTGAGTCCAGTGGTCAGATATGAATCAGGACAACTGGAGATGGCCCTGGATGTGAGGCAATCAGGGTTAAGTTACTTGTCCAAGGTCACACAGCTAGTAAGTAGAAAGTATCTGAGGCCATATTCAAACTCCTATCCACATGAATCCAAGGTCAGTGCTCTATCCACTATACCACCTAGCTGCCCTTGATATTATGTCAATCATTTGGCAAATATCAATTCATATTTGATGGGTGATATCAAGAGGAGATAGCAAGTTGTCAAGGAGAGTCTGGATGACAACTTGTTGGGTATCTTGTAAGACAGAGGTATAGTGGATAGAGCACTGACCTTGGAGTCAGGAGGATGAGAGTTTGAATTTAACCCTCAGACATTTACTAGTTACGTGATTTTGGGCAAGTCACTTAACGCTAATTGCCTCGCATCCTGGAGCATCTCCAGTCTTCCTGATTCACATCTGGCCACTCCACCCAGATACTCTGGAGGAAAAAGTGAGGTTGGTGACTTAGCACAGCACCCCTCACTCAAATCCAATTCGTGTGCTTGTCATGGCATCAACCTTTCTCATTTCTTGGTCTTCTTTGAAAATGAAGGGCAACCATTATGATCAAACATGTGGCTCTCAGTCTGCATATAACCCACAAAACTCCCCACTGGATTAAAGCCGGACTAAAACATATATTATATGATTTTTAATGTGTTTTTGTTATTATATTATATTATACACTTAATATATATTAATTATTAATAAAAAATAAATATATCAGTGTGCTTGGCTTTCTAAAGCAATACACATCCACAGGGATCTTTATGTACAATTTGATGACCACCATTTCTAACTGAGTTTGACAGCAGGGGTAAAGGGAATTTTAGTTCAGGCATGGAAGGCAACACATTGATTAAGGTGCTAACTTTGTAATATTTGCTGAGTTGGATTAGGGTTTCTGAAGTCCCTTCTAACTCTGAGTCTTTGAACAATCACATCTCCCTTCCTTTCTCATTAGTAACAACCTGTGGGGCGACAAAGTTTTGAACAAATCTCTCAAGTATTCTAGTGTACAAAGCAATGAGTGGGAAAGGTAATTATTCACAAAGGTACCTTCTGTTGTATCATAATTATAACTTTTTTGATTGTTTCAGTAGTTTTCCACTCTTTGTGACACAATTTGGGGTTTTTGTGGCAAAGGTGTTGGAGTGGATTTTCATTTTCTTTTCCAGAAGAAACAGAGGCAAACAGGGTTAAATGACTTACCCTGGGTCCCACAGGTAGTAAGTGTATGAGGTCAGATTTGAACTAAAGAAGATGAGGTGTCTTCCTGCCTTCTGACCTGACACTCTGTTGCATCGCTTAGCTGTCCAATAATTACAACTAGCATTTATAAAATGCTTTAAGGATCTCAAAGGAGGTGCTAATTTAATCCTTGCTGTACAGATGAGGAAACTGAGGCTTTGAACAGCTCACTGATTTACCCAGGGTCACATAACTGAGAACAGATTTGAACTCAGGACTTCTTGACTCCAAAGACAGTACTTTGTTGGGTCACCTAGATGCTTCCTCTCTAGTCTACATTTCTATCTACATTTCTATATATTGCCTGATCCAGTCTAACACTGATGTTATACCCTAGTATCATCTATTGTTAGCTTTCTCTTCTTATTTAATAAAGCAAACACTTTTTAAAAAGCATATTCTTAGATTTTATATTTAAAGAATATTTTCTTATTCCCTTTATGTCTTTTAAATGAGGAGCTCTGCTCCTACCTTGTCCATTCTTATAGACTTTTGACCATGGGGGATTCCTTCTCATCTGATTTCCTACTGTCCTATCTAAGAAATTGTAAAAGAAGAAATAAAAAATATTATAAGGTCCCAAATTGTAAAATGTTGCAGATCTCAGTATTATGATAAGAATTTCCTTCTCTGGAAACTGGGACAAGTCCTTTGGAGTTGGAGTATTTTTATAGATGAATCTAAGTTCTGGCTGTAGAATACTGAAACAGTGGTGATAGGCCAGTGAGAAGGTTAAAAAAAATAGGGCATTGCATTAACTGATTCAGTAGATTTTTTTTTCAGTAGAATCTACTCTCCTGTTTCTGAACTAATAGACAGGATATCAGACCAGACCATACAGCTGAGCAATCCTTTCTGGGTTTCAGCAAATAATCCTTTCTGGATTTGAAAGTACTTTTACAAAGACTAAAGATTATTACCTTCATTTTTTTAAGTGTCTTATGTACATAATTTTGCTATCTCTAATATTTTATTTTCTCCTCAAGGATATGATTTCATTCTCAATACATTCAATTTCGATCAATGTATAGCATGGAAACAATGAAAAGATTATGAGACTGCCTTCTGAGGGAGGAAAGGGATGTTAGAAGAAACACTGTAAAATTCAAAACCTTGCAAATAATAATAGGTAGAAACTACTATTGTATATAATTGGAAAACAAATAAAATATTAATAAATTTTTTAAAAAAAGATAAAGGTCCCTTATGGATCTTCATTGTACCCTCTTCTCTTCTCCATTCCCACATCACTGACTACCTGTTGAACCACCTGGAAATTCATCATTATGACTAAAATAGAGCTCATTTTCCCCCTTAAATCTACTCTTCTTAAAAATGTCCTTTTTTTTAAGGGTAACACTCTCGTCCCAGATACCCTGCTTTAGCTTATTTAGAGTCATTCTCAACACATCCTCTCCTCTGTTTTATGCAACCAGTTGTCAAGTCTTGATTCTATCTCCATGGCATAAAGGAATCAATAAGCATTTATTAAATATCTACCATGAAATAAGTTCTGAGGATCCAAAGTCAAAAGAAAGCAATTTGTAAGCTGCTGACACTGCTACTTTCCTAGACAAGCCCTATTGTGATAGACTCCAAATTCTTTACCTTTTCTCTCTCCTCTCTAATCCATCATCCAGATGCCAAAATCATCTTGAGACATAGGTCTGACCATATCACTTCTTTATTCAAAATTCTTTAAATGATTCCCCATTTCCTGAGTTAAAATACAAACTCCTCTCTTTGGCATTTGACACCCTTCAGAAACTGGCTCCAAACTACCCCTCTAGCCTTGATTCCTATTATTCCCCTTTATGTAACCTGTGTTTCAGACAAACTGGACTACCTTCTTGCATTTATATAAGCTGAATTCCCTAACAAGTGTAGAATGTATTCCCTCCTCATGTTAGTCTCTCAGAATCTTTTCTTTCATGTATAAGCTTAGGTGATACTTTCTCCATGATCTGTTCCCTAATTGTCCTAGTTGCTAGTGTTCTTTCTCCTTTCCTTCCTTCCTTCCTCTCTCTCTATGCCTCCTCTTTCTATTTTTGCTCCCTCTCTTTCTCTGCCTTCCTCTCTCCCTTTCTCTTTCATCTGTCTCTCTGTCTGTTTCTTTTCTGTTTCTGTCTCTGTCTCTCTGTCCTTGTCTTTCTTTGTCTCTCATCTCTCTGTCTCTATATCGAGTTTCTGTCTCTATCATTGTGTCTCTCTGTATGTCTCTGTCTCTCTCTCTGTCTCTCTCTCTGTCTCTCTCTCTCTCTCTCTCTCTCTCTCTCTCTCTCTCTCTCTCACTGTTTTATAATATAATTTGAGGTCTGGAAATGACAATTCTCTTTCATTCATGTTCCCTCTCCCCTAACCCCCCCCCCATCATTTCCATTGAGATTCCATCTGATGTTCCAAATTAGTAATGACATTTTTTGCCTTGTTCTTCAAAGCACATTTGGTAGTTTGACTGGTATAGTTTGAAATCTATAAGCTAATTTTTCTAATATTATATTGGCGTAGCCTAGCCATGGACACTGAATAGCCTTCCAATTATTTAGCCATATTCTTTAAGGGGCTTTTGGCATATTGGCTAAAGGGAGAGAAACAGAATTTATGAAGTGTTTATTCTGTGTTAAGGCATTATGTTAAGACTTTGCAAATATTATCTCATTTGATTTTCACAATAGCCCTCAGAAGTAGATTCTATTCACATTGCTACATTACAATTGAGGGAAATGAACCAGTTACATGTTTAATAACTCTCTTAGGGTCACAAAGCTAGTAAGTATTTCAGGTCACATTTGAACTCAGTTCTTCTTGACTTCAGGCCTGGCACCAGATTAATTTTATTACCTAACAACCTCAACTAGTTGATTATTAACTGGATAGAACATTAGACTTGGATTCAGAAAGACCTAAGTTCAAAACCAGCCTCAGACACTTACAGGTTGTATGACCCTGGACAAATCACATAACTTTGTGCCTCAGTTTCCTCATCTGTAAATTGGAGATAATAATCTACCTTCCAAGGTTATTGTGAAGATCAAATGAGTTAATATTTGTAAAGTGCTTTGTAAACCTTAAAGTACTGTATAAATTCTGACTATTATTATTATTATTATCATTATTATTATTATTATTGCCTTAAATGTGCTTTGGTATTATACTACTTAAACAAAATGGCTATTTTAAACATAACAACAATAAACTTGTAACATGAGTTACATATTATTCCAGCTTCTTAGGAATAAATGATTAGATTTAGGAATTCACTGACATAGGGTGGAGAAATCAGAACAAATCTATCAATGCAAGTTGGCACTTTCCCTTTCACTTGCCTTAGAGAGTTGCCTTGGTACTGAGAGATTAAATGACTGGTCCATAGTCACATACCTAGGATATGTCATAAGTGAAGAGTGAACCCAGGTCTTCCTGACTTGATGTCTGGGTCTTTCTTTTCTATACCATAATGCTTCTAATTTGACCTTCTTTGTGCCTCACACCACCTTCGATAAGGCTGGGTATAGAAGCAATCAGGAAATGTTATATTAATTAATAGATTGACAAAATGGGGTGGAATCTTACTTCTCCTTCTTTTTCTTCTTCCATGCATACTCTTTGCTGTGCACTGATTGGGTCTAATCTAGAGACAACTATCCCAGGCCAGGCTGACTTAGCTCATTGTCAGATATAGAAAGCAACATCATTACCACTCACATTCTGTTTTTACAGTTAGGATTCTGGGACCAAAAGCCTCTGAAGAATATGAGAAAAAATTTACTAAGGATACAAGGCAAGTATCCTCCCTTCCCTGCTTCCTCCCCATACGTTCTTTCCCATCTTTCTAGGATAAGAAGATCTGGGAGAGAAAGCTGGGCAGCATCAGGTAGCCAAGAGGACTCAACAGAGAAAGCTCATGAATTTGGGGGAGGTGACAACAAAAATATGAAGGACACATTGACCACAAGAAAGGTGGGAAACCCAGTCATGGGACTTAGGAAGCAATGGTTCTGAATGTAGTCAACAGGTTCTGATGCAAGTAATTATAAACTGATGACAAGTTCCTTAAACTCTAATTGTAAAAGCTATGATTCAGCCAGTTTTCCATTAATCAGTTACTTGGACAGGGAGTGAAAGAACCCTGGGCTGGGAGACCTGGGTCTTATTACAGCTCAGTCATAAACCAATCTAATCTTTACTTATCTATAACCTGAAGGGACTGGATTAGATAATCTTTAAGATCTGGCATTCTGTAAAGGCTTTTCTATCTCCTAGCATATGTTTCTTTAATCAGCTCATAAAGAGAGCATGAGAGTCAGCATGGGATGGCAGATAGAGTCAGTATCAGAGTTCAAGCCTATTCACTAATCTCCTCTAAAATGAAATACAGTTTACCCAGCCTCTATCTTGTTTGCATATAGTGACTTGCATGATGTCTTCCCCACTGGAAAATGAGCAGGGACTCTGGTAGGTTTTTTTTTTTGCTGTCTTGTTTTAGTTTTTATTATATAGTACATAGCAAAATTCTGGCATAGGCTTCCTGACTTGGTTAGATAGTTGGTTAGATAGTCACAGGAAAAGCTTTAAAGCCTCTGAGCCTCATTTTCCCTAACAAAATGGGAATAGTATCCTTTGCATAAAGAGGCAGCCTGAAACACTAAATAATTGAATCAGATTTGAAGTCAGGAAGACCTGGTTTCAGGTCTGGTGTCTGATACCTACTAGCTGTAAAACCCTGGATAAGTCACTTAACTCCTCATTGCTCTAAGCTGCTATTTAAGGCTGTTACAGAGCTGTTTTTGGCTTGCATTGTAGTTTTCTCATCAAAAATTTTCTACATCAATGAATCTTAGGGGCATGTGCACTTCCCAGAAGCCAAGAAGCCACAGAAGCCTCAAGTATCACTGGGCAGGTGGGGTGGAGGGAACTGAGCAGATAGCTGTGGATTAATTTATTTAAGGCTCTTGCTAGACACACATTTAGCTTGGCCTGACCTGAATCCTCTGGGCAAGCCAAGTTGTCTTTCATTTCATGGTCACACCATTTGATAAGGCCCCTTCCAGCCTTAGCATTATGATCCCATGACTTATACATATTGAATACAACACTCTCTTTGTGATAGATGGGCTGTAACTCTGCCTGGGAGAGTGGGAGAGAGGAAAAAGGGAGAAGAGAGGGGGAGGAAGGATAGGGGTGGGGTGTGGGGAGATGTATTGGTGTAGATGAAATTGAGCTCGAAATTTTTACAGTTTTGGTTCTTGGGATAGCCTTGCTACAAATAGCTTGGCACACCCCATCTAAGATTTGCTGGGTAGCTCAGCACTTACGTAAATGTGAGAAGGAGACAGGATGCTAGGAACAGCTGCTTGGAGGTGGAACTTCTCAGGAAGATGAGAGAGATGAGTTACTTATTCACTGGCTGGGTTTTAGTCCAGCCTAGGGTCCTATAATTCCTACCAACACCCAATACTATAGCCTTCTTTAAATAGGAATAGCTACCATTTCACACACAACACACACACACACACACAGACAGATATATATATATATATATATATATATATATATATATATATATATATATATATATAAACTTTGAGGTTTGCAAAGGTCTTTACATGCCATCTCATTTGATTGAGTTTGGTGCTGCTATTCTCTTTTTAGAAATGAGAAAGGTGAGGTGGAGTGATTTGCTTGGGATTTGAAATGGTCTTCTTGACTTCATAGCACTGACCCATCATGCTATCTATGTTTTGGGCTGTTGTGGGAAGCACATTGAACATGGCCAAGATCTTACCTGATGTGGTCCACTAGCCTCACACTAGTCTCTGGAGTCTTGGCCAGATGGATACAGGGTTAATCCCACCCTCTTTGAGAACAGGCAACATCATTCGCTCACCTTTGGTTAGTTAGCTCATGGGGCCAACAAGGCCAAGGTTTGGTCTGTGGATGGATTCCCACGTGGGCCAGTTCCACACAGAGGAAAAAACTACCTCATGCCATAGCTCCAAAGAAATACGTGCTCTGGATGGGTGGAAGGGGAGGGACATGGTTGGAGAAGAATGTCATCGTGACTGAGAAAATCACCCAAAACATATGGGCTGATAATGTCATAATTATTCATTTTTGAAAGAACACACTTCAAATGTTATTTAATCAGCTTTTATTGAATTAGAATTGTGCTCAAGATGGACTCTCAATATGTGAGTAGTGAAGGGATGTCAATGCTTGGCCATTTTATGGAGAAGTCTGGGGAAACAATTGAAGAGGTTAGCAGGGCTCTCCCCAGAACTCCATGTTACACATTGAGTCTTAGGTTTTCTTCAGGTCGAGTCTGGTTTTTTGCATACAAATAACTCATATGATGAGGCATCATTCCAAAGGAAAATGCTCCTACCCAGAGAATTATCTGACTCTTAACTCATCCTGAGGGGTTCCAGCTGCTCTTTCATCACATGCATTTTTAAAATTTCATTTAATTCCAGAACAAAGTAAACAAACAAAAGAGTGGATTGAATAGAATGCCTGTGCCTTGATTTTTTTTTCCCTCCAAATAAAATTTTCATGTTTTCCTACCAAAAATCTTTTAAAGGAAAGGGGGAAGGGAAAAACAACAAAAGACTAAGGGGACAGAATTGAGATGTCATTAAGGTTTTCTGTAGCTGAGTATATAGGGGTAAAGGTGACTGACAGATATCCTCTTTATACTTTGAAAAGATACCCTTCCCCCACCTGTTCTCCTTTTCCCATTCCTTCTCCCAGGAATCTATTCATTTTCATATTAGACCATTAGTACTGGAAGGGACCTTTTCCCATTCTCTTCATTTTACAGATAAGGAAACTGAAGGCCAGAAATTTGAAGAGACTTGACCAAGGTCTCCCAGCTATTTAAGAGCAGAATCAAGACTTGACCCCAGGTCTCCAGATCTTGAATCCAGTACCTTTTGTTTAATTATATTGCATTCTATGTATGAAACTTGAGGTGACTTACTCTGGGTTTTCCAGAAGCATAGATTTAGAGCAGAAAGGCAACTTTGTAATTATCTAGACCAGTGGTGTCAAACTCAATTGGAAATAGAAGCTACTAAAAGATCCCTGTGGGCAGCTGCAAAATGATTACAACATTACATATTAACATTATCTTTGTTCTATTGTACTTTTATTTATTTTGTTAATCGTTTCCCATTTGCATTTTAATCTGATTTGGGCAAAATGTGGTAGAGGATTGCTAGCCCCAGGAACAGTGTTTGACATTTCTGGTCTAGTCCAGACTTTTCATTTTATACAAGGAAACCAGGTTAAACCACTTGTCTGATGTCACACAGATGTGGCAGAGCCAGGACATTTAACCTCAGGCCACTGAGGTCCAGTACTGAACCTTGCTGAACCCTCTTTTCCTTGTTTATGAAATGAATGCCATGCAAAGGGTAGCTCCTCCTTTTGTTCTATCCTAAAAAAAAAAAGGAATTGTGTGACACAGAAGAAAACCTCCAGCTCTGAGGACTTTCTTTGCCTTTCAGTTATGGGAGCATATGAGAATATGTGGCTTCAGTAGTTTGGTTCAGGATCAGTCCCTGGGTCTTTCTGAAGCAGTTATCCTAGAAGTCCCTAGGCTTCAGTGTATTTTTCTATGGACTTCAGGGCAGCTTCAAATGATTGCTCTCTGTAGGAGAACACCCTCCAAGAACTCCCAACCTATTTTAACATTCTACCAATTGAATAATGCTCTGAGACCAAGGATACCCAAGGGTTAATACACAATATTAATGTGGACAGCTGACAATATGCAATGCAGGAATAAATGCATTATAGATACAAGTAATATTTCTCTATAGAATATGAACAGATATAAAATAAATTAGACCATTTAGAGTTTGTCACCTGTCACAGTATAAGCATAGTACATGAAGAGATAATATGATACCAATGACCAAAAAAGCAAAATGAAGGATGGAGATGGTCAATGTGGATGCATAAAGAGGATGGAGAATTGTCACTGAGAATACCAGCGGGGTGGAAACTCAGGATAGAGATCTTTCTGACCTGAATGGGTGGCCACTACATTGTAAAAGGACAATAGTCTGGGTATAATTAAGAAAGCTAGTGGAGGGGCAGCTAGGTGGCGCAGTGGATAGAGCACTGGCCCTGGAGTCAGGAGGACCACAGTTCAAATCTGAATTCAGATATTTAATAGTTACCTAGCTGTGTGATCTTGGGCAAGTCACTTAACCCCATTGCCTTGCAAAAAACAAAAAAAAAAGCAACAAATAAAAAAAGCTACTGGAGGCAAGAATATTAATAATAATTGGTTTTACCCAACCCATTTTCTGCCAGTTTCTTTGTTGAGTTTCCTTAAGGTATGTCCTAGAGAAGTCCTAGATTTTGAAGAGTAGTTAGTCCATATGTCAGATGGGCATCCTGACTATCCACCTCCTTCTTTTCCTTCACCTTCTCCTCTTCCTCCTCAGTCATTAAGTTCTAGCAAGAAGCAGGATGTGAATAAAGTTGGCCTTCCTTGCAAGGTGTGCTCCATGTTTTAAGATCAGGGAGAAAAGGTAATAATTCTATATTTAGATTTCAGAAACATGAACTACAGTCTTCATGGGTATATGTATCTCATGTGTATTTATTGTTACTATAACTGCTCCTATAATCCCCTTGTCTTTGATGATTAGCAGGAGAATTTTGATGAACAACTTTGGTTTTTTCCTCCATTTCTCTATCCCCTTTTCCTACCTTGAGATCTCTCTAAAAAAATGATTGATTATATAAGTCCATAGCCTGATCAGGAAAACAAGTTCACATCTGAGGTCAACATGTTAGCTTCTTCATCCTGGAAAAGAGGCCTGAAGGATATCAACTGCTCCCTTTCTTTCTCTCATATTTCCTGGGCAAATTTTATATTAGGAAGCAAAATTAAAAATACATAGAAAACAGTTAATTGCCTATTATGATAAAAGCCTTTCTCATCTACTCAGATTCTTGGATGGGAATAACAGAAATGAGCCAAGAATTGGAATGCCACCTCTGGATGACTGCACCTTCAAATGAGGGTAACTACCTTTACATAAATATGAATCTAAAGGTTATGGAGATGGAAGGGACTTGGGAACAAAATGGAAAGAAAAAAGGGTTAGGGATACCTATTTTGAGTTACAGGGTTAGAGGTCTTTGAATTATCCTATCTGGGTGCTCAAAGAGTTCCCACAACACTGGAAGTCTATTCACAGGTTCAAATCATCCGAAGTCTAGCTACCTTGGTAAAAGTGGTCATCCTTATCTTAAAGGTGCAGTTTTAAAAATCTGTGTGTATATGTATGTGTTTTTATCTTGTAACATTTCTTATTTTTCATTCCAGCCCATGCTTGCTCAGAAAATTCTCCTTCATTCTGCCATTTTCCGCTTGGAAGGGGGCAGGAGGTGGGAAGGCAACTCATTGGGTAACTCATGCCCTTCCAACTTCACTTTGATGAGGTGGTTGGCCAAGGCAAACTCCTCATCATCCAGCATTCCATCCTTGTCAATGTCTGCTAGCTTCCATATTTTACCCAGCACAGTGTTGGGCAGTTTGGAACGCACCATCTCCTTCTTAGCATTGGCCCCTGTGATTTTGCCATCTACCGGGGACAGGGTATAGAAGATCTCATCGTACATAGGCTTGTCCCTGGCCACCACCCATTCAGCATCATCAATGCCCTCGCCAGCTCCTTCCCCATAGCCATGTCCAAAGGGGCCCTGTAAGGTACCCTCAAAAGCCCCTCCCTTCACCATTTGGACTGGCCGTTGTGTCTCTTCCTGACGCACCAGCACCATAAGCTGGGCGATGTCATGAGCCAGCATGTCTTCTACCACCTCTAGAAGCTTGTTCTTCAGGGGCTGGAATTTGGTAAAGTCTTGGGCTTGAAGTTGGTCCTGAGATGGGTAAGACAAAGAAAAAGACAAAATGAATAGTGTTGTTTCCTCTGCCTAGGATTGCCCTAGACTACCAAAGATCCTAAAGGGTTTATATATATATATATATATATATATATATATATATATATATATATATATATGTATGTGTGTGTGTGTGTGTGTATAAAATGTGTGTGTGTGTGTATATAGATAGACAGATAGATATAGATATAGATATAAATATATCATCTCATTAATCTGCATAATATCCCTTTGAAATATGTAAACATCCCCACCATTTTGCCTCAATTTACAGATGAGGAGAAAACTGAGGCGGGGGAGATTTTTTAATTAGGGTAATTTATACAGACATTCACAGAATGTAGCAAATGATGACTGGTACATTGGTATGACCTTCAGTAATAGCTTTGGGTCTCAGTTTCTTCATTTATAAAAAGGGAGGGAAGGGTGGACTAGATGATTTCTGAGTCAGCTTTCAAAGCTAAAATTGAGATCCTCTGGGAAGCTATCTTAAATATTTCTGACTTATAATGTTCTATAGCATCTGTTCTTGCCCCAAGATACCCTTAAAAGGAATAGGATCAAGAGAACTCAGGAGCTCAAGGTTCAAATTTGTCCTTTTTTGCCCTTCTTCTTCACAACAACCTAAAGGGGCATGTTCAAGCTTTACCTTTACTTGTCATCTTAGGAGGTCCTGAGCCAAGAAGAGTCCTGACTTTTTCCTCCCTGCTTCAGCTTAAAGGCAATGATAAGATGAAGGTTTACAACTGAAGATCTGGCTGCCAGCCCAATATATATTGATGTATACTTGCCATTTCAGGCCACTAGGAAGATGTCACCATACAGGAAAATAGTCACAGTGCAATGAAAATCCGGGAGAATTTTAAAAAGCACTGCCACATTCTGAGAGCAGGTGATAATTTCGACATTTCTAACTTAGATCTCCCAGGGCTTGGCTAACAGAATGTGTTAGGAGCAGCTGATATGTTTTCATTTATCTAAAAACAGAAAGCTGGATCCAATGATCTTTAAAATGAAGGAGCTGGATTAGAGAGTTTCCAACACTAACTGGAGTAATTCAATTTAATTCAATTAGCACTTCAACCTAACTCCATCCAGTATTTACCCCATTCAAATGTATCTTTTAGGGTAGGCTAGGTGGCGCAGTGGATAGAGCACCAGCCCTGGAGTCAGGAGTACCTGAGTTCAAATCCAGCCTCAGACACTTAATAATTACCTAGCTGTATGGCCTTCCAGAAGCCACTTAACCCCATTTGCCTTGTAAAATCCTAAAAAAAAAAAATCTATCTTTCCATGAACCAGTCTTCCTCTACTCAGTGAACAAATAGGGCTCCCCAGAAATATAAGTGGTTCTTCCATGCCACCCAAATCTTCTGGCAGTTGTTTTCACTAAAATCTCTTTTAAATCCCAATTAATGGATTCCTTTAGCATTCAACAGACCAACAGCTAGATATCTAGCCCTTCTATATACTAGGAGTTCTTTTCAGAGAAACCACTTTTTTGGGCCACAAATTCAATCTTGGGCTAAATAGCCCTTCACAAAAGTGTGATGAGGAGAACTCTGTAGGAGACTCAAGTCCCAAGCTCAGTGGTACATTGATGTCCTCAGAGGCTTTCCTAATTCCACACAATTCACAAGGAACTATGATTTCAACACTGGGGCACTGAGAAACAAAAGTTTGAGAATACTAGATTTCACAAATGCATCTAAGTCCATGGATGCTCACATCTACTTGAGTGTTGGAGTTCTCAGAAATCCCAAGAATGGCACATACATACTACTGCTTCCTTCAAGTCAGAAAAATTCTGTATTCCACATCTTTGACTCAGAGCCCCATATAGGGTGAATTTATATAGTTAGCTTTCTAATTTTCTTTTCAGACCCCTTCTGTGAAAGCCTGCTGGTTTTTTACATTTAACCTTCACTATATAATTTCAATAATACTTTTAAGTCTGTCCTGGAGCCAGAGTCCAGTTGTGTTGGATATCTCACATTGGCTGCTCACAAGAGGCTTTATTAGATATTCTCCACTGACCTGCATCTTCTTCAGGTTGGGGAAGTCCCCAGGTGAAATCTGGTGTTCCCGCTCGATCCGTCCATAAATCTCTCCCAGGTTGTTTACTAGCTCCTTCTTCTTGTTGTCTTTTCCAAACACAGATGGCATCTCTTTCTTTAGAGAGCTGATAATATAGGCATGGACCTAAGAAGTAAGAGATTAAGGATAAAGATCCTCTATCTCTAACACACACACACATACACACATGCACTCTCTCTCTCGATATAGATAAATTTATCTATTTATATAGATCTAGCTTTCTATATATTATCTAGCTACACAAACTTAGCTATATTTATATCTAACTATACAAATTTATATCTATCTACAAATATATACATCCCTTTCTTGTCTTTGCTCATTCCTATACTCATCACTTTACAAACATTATCCTTCTAAAAGTCAATTTTCCCCCACCCCTTTACATTCTGCTTGCTCCTGGCCTGTAAAATCTTTTCGTAACTTTGAATAGGAAAAGAGATGATGCCAGGAGGCCAATTCATAGATGGATACAAGCCCTTGGTGCTTGATTTCTCAAGGAAATACTCTGAAAACCATCTTTCCAACAATATGCAACAGCCCATTGGTGAGGGTTCCCCAAGTCACATCTCTGTTCTTTACATTCTATTCTCAACTCTTTCATGTTGCCCATTCCCATTAGGCCTAGTTTCATTCTTCCCAAGGTATGGGACATGCCTTGGCCAGCCGTGCCCTCTTGATGAGATCATTGAGTTTTCTAAGGGCTGCATTCCTGGGTAGACTTTGGATGTCTCTGAAGAGGTCCTGCTCTTCAGCCTCAAAGAGCTTGCGATTGTCCGGGATGAGCAAGGGGTGGGACCAAAAGGAGCCAATGTAGACCCGGATCACTTCAGGGGTATTGACGATCTTCCCCAGGGACCACATGAGGGCTCCATAGACTCTCATTAGCTGCTGTGTCTCAATCTGGTCAGCCTTGTTCAACACCACTCGCATCTTGTCTTCATGGTTCTTCAGGGCCTTGATGACTTCGGAAAACTCATCAGAGATGTCCAGTTTGTGGGCATCAAAGAGCAGGATGATGCGGTCCACACGTTCCGCAAACCATTCCAAGACAGCAGCAAAATCATAACCTGTGGGGTTGGGATGGTGTTAGAGAGAAGAACAGAAAGCTCTTTCTGGCATCAGGGGAGGGCAAGTGATCCAGGTCAGAAAATGGAACAATTCAAGGAAAAATTGGCATGTTGGGCCTAGTAGCACCCCTTCCCAGTTGTCCTAAATATGTGTATTGATATGAGAGAAGAACACAGGATCAAACATCTTGATTTGGAAAGCACCTCGGAGACCAACTGTTTCAAACCCTTTATTTTGCAGATGAGGAAACTAAGGCCCATGGAAGGAAGTCATTTGTTCAAAGTCACACAGATGCTCAGCTTCAGAGGGAGGGATTTGAATCCAGATCCTCTGACTCTAGGCAGTGTTCCTTCTACTACACCACCTTACCCCTAGTTTCTGGATTAGACTAAATATTAGAGAAGAGACTGAATCCTATGGACTTAGAATTTATCCTAAAAATTATCTAGGAAAATATGTATTCATTCAACAAATGTTAACTGATAATGATAGCTTAGGCTTATGTTGTCTTTACAGTTTATAAAGTACCATCCTCACAACAACCTTGCCATATTGAGATCATATTTATTTAGTGATCCTGGCATTTCACTGGTGAGAGAATTTCTTTAACAACAGAAAGGTCACCACTCTGCATTTTTAAAGTCCTAGAAAGTTGCTTGGGGCCTTAGGAATCCAAGGACTTTCCCAGGGTCATCTGGGGCTGGCATGAGTCACAAGACTAGAACCCCTTTCTCTGATTATGAGGTTGATTCTCTCTCTATTCTTTATTTCATGCTGCCTCTTTGTAAAAGCATTTCCATTTTACAAATGAGGAAAATAAAGCTCTGAGGCTCAAATGACCTAGCTATTACCATTTCGTCAGCAACAGGTTCCACTGGGACTCAAATTCATGTCTTTAGAAATCTCTAAATTTTGGTATTTTTTTTTTAAATTTACCTCCCTATCTTGCCAAAGCTATATAGGCAGCTGCTGGCTCAGGATGTAGACTGCTGGGCCTGGAATCAGGAAAATCCGAGTTCAAATCCAGACTCAGACACTTACTAGCTGTGTGACCTTGTGGAAATCACTTAACCCTATTTGCCTCAGCTTCTTATCTGTAAAATGAGTGGAAAAAGGAAATGTTAAAACACTCCACTATCTTTGCCAGGAAAACCCCAAATGGGATCAGCAGGAGTTAGTCCCAACTGAAACAAGTGAACAACAAGGAAAACACAAAGGTGCTATAGAGGATATAGGACATTAACCTGGGGTCCACAAACTTTTAAAAAACATTTGGATAATTTTTTTGGTGTAATTAGCTTCCTCTCTGATCATATGTATTTAAAAACATTCAGGAGTCTAGACTACCAAAGGGGTCCATGACACCAAAAAGGCTAACAATTCTTGTTACAGAAACTAAAGTACTTTCACTTGAGGCCAGCAACTAACCAAAGCAGGGGTATTCCCTAACCAAGAAACTTGTGAAAAAGGTTTGTCATTATCAAGTCAGCTGCCCCATGCTAGTAAGTCATTCCTAGGCTCATACCAAGTGCTTTGATCATAAGCGAGCTTGGCTTAAAGATAGTCCAAGCAAGTGAGCACTCTGCTAACTTGGATGGGATGGGGGATGGGGGAGAGAGAGAGAGAGAGAGAGAGAGAGAGAGAGAGAGAGAGAGAGCAAGCAAAAGGAAGTATAGTTTGGGCAAGCACAGACAGACCAGAGGAGGACCCTTGATTCTCTCAGCTGTTTCTGCCCAGCAACACCCTGACACTATCACAAAGGGAGCCTCTGTGTCACTCCTGTATCTTCCCCAAAATTAATCAATATCTTTTGAGTTCTGGCCCAATCTAAATCTCTTGAGCCAGGGTAGAGGGATGAGGGGCCTCATAGAATCAGAGCATGCCACTGTCACTGGCTGAACCTGGTGCCAATGAAAGCCAGACAGGCAGGGACTGCTGCTGCCTGCAGTCAGAATGGGGGTCCACAGGCACTCCTCTCTCTCACTGGGGAGCTCTCTGTGTTCACCTAGCCTGGATCATCTGTAATGGTTATTGTTTAGACAGCACTATCTCTGACTGCTCTATATTGGCCTGATCTGTCTCTGGCTGTCATTTTCTATCTGGTAATGGAGAAAAAGAGAATCTAAGGGGCCCAGGAGCATTCTTTTTGCTGCTGGTATGTTTCCAAGTACACAAAAATTCCAGAAATCCTACCTGAGGAAGTAAGGAATAGGCAAGGAAGCTAGGATTTCATTTGCCTAGGGAAATCCCTGAGGAGGAAACTCCCTCTATAATGCAAATTGGCACCCTATCTACCATGTCTAGTGTGAGAACTGCCTGGGATACTGAAGAGGTAAGTGAAGAACCAGAAGCCATATCTTGCTATTTCCTTCTAAGGCCATTTCTCTATCCACTGTGGCTTCTTGTCATGAGGGATAAAATCAACATGAAAAGAAAACCAGAGGTGAAGTGGTAGATTGTTAAATTTATCAGTAATCAGCAAATGCTGCAAATAGGGGCTTGATTTATTGTTTTGTTGATTTCCAGACTTATGAAAGTGATAGGAAAATGTTCACACTGCAGATTAAACTTGAAAGTGAATCATGTGTAAAATTGGGGGGGGGGGGGAAGAACCAGTTTACTAGTTTATGTACTAGCTTATGGCTGAATGGAATGCTTTCAGACAGTATCATCTCTAGATGGTTAATCTAAATCCATTTACTGAATGTCTTCTAAAACAGTAAAAATCATAAAATCTTAGAGCTAGGAGAGCTAAATCCAATGAACTTTCATTGGGTTTTGGTTCTATTCCTTTATTTTTTGAGTCATACTATATATAGTCCAAGTTTATTTGATTTGATGTCAGAAAGAGCTGGGCTGGATTCCTAATTCATATAGTGTTCTCATCTTTGAAATAGGTATATAATAATAACAAAAGCAGAACCTCCTCCTGAGGGTTGCAGTTAGGACCAAATGAGCTGCATAAAATGCTTTGTGAATTTTAAAGATCAACATCAATATCAGATATCATTATTATTATTTTGATTTTGATTTTATTATTTTTCAGATGAGCATACTGAGGCCCAGGGACTAAAGTGGCTTACCTATTATTAATTTAGCAACAGAAGGAAACTTATAGGTTATCAAGTCTATGATTCTCATACAGAGAAGGAAACTGAGGCTCAGAGAAACTGAGTGACTTGCCTGGAGTTAACAACAATGCATATGGAAATATTTATAAAGTACATTAATGTTGCAAAACAAAAACCTTAAACATTTATAAAGGTTTACCAAAAGCTCACTGTAGTTAAAAAAAAAACTTTTTAAAAAGCTTAAACTACACAGAGATGTTTATGATGTGTTATTTAGTACTTTGATGTTTACAGCACCATGTAGATGTTTGCAAACATATATACATATAAGTGCACAAGTATAAGAGGTGTATCTGTTTATATACATATGTATAAACATGCATACTGCATACACATATAAATATACACACATTCTTGGGAGGTAGGAGTAATTATCTCTAGTTTATAGATGAGGAAACAGCTACAGATATCTGTGGTCACATTTGAACTCGGTCTTCCTCTCTCCAATCTCAACAATTTAGCTACTCTATACTGCCTGCTGCCAGTGGCATAGGAGCTACTGTCATTGCCATTTAACAAATGAGGACCATGAGACTGAAAGAGGTTAGAGGACTTACCCAGCTAGTATCAGAAGCAGAATTTGAATTCAAATTTGGCTGGCTTCAAGCACACAGAGACTTTCTTCATTTACTTGAGTGCACATCAACAGAGAAGGTAAGTCTAAGTTTGGTAACAATTAAAAGGCTAATTTAAAATAGACTGACCTTTGAAATCAAAAGTGAAGAATGAGGTGGGGTTTGGGGGACTCTCATACAAGGCTTATGAAACTCACCTTCCTTGGAGCTCAAGTGAAATGAAACAAGTCATTTTAGAGGAAGCCTAAAAATATCCTTGGTCAAAAGTAGAATAATCTTGGGGTTGTTGAAGGCTTATAAATTAATAAATCCTTTCATCTGCACCAACTCTGAATGGATTCTGACAGTAGCCAAGTGAGAATTTCAATATCAGTTTAATGTCCAAGCTGAGAAACTACTAGGGCTTTTCTTCCAGAGACTGCTTGAAATTCAGGAAGGCATTTTCACTATAAGAAGGTAGTAAAGTAAGGTGAGATGAGGTAGGAAAGGAAGAAGGAAAGGGGAGGAGAGGAGGAGGGGAGGAACTCTGGGTCTCTGCGTGTGTGTGTGTGTGTGTGTGTGTGTGTGTGTGTGTGTGTGTGTGTATGTGTGTGTAAGGTAAATTACTTCATTTCCCAGGTTCTTAGTTTCTTCAACTGTACCTATAGAGGTTGGCTTCTGGGGACCTTTCCAGCACTAAGCCTATGTTCCTCTTATTTTCTTTCTGCTTCCTTCCAACTTTTACATGGATTTCTCTCCCAAGGACTCCAAGGAACATAGAAAGGGAAAGGCATCCTTCTCTTTCTATAACACTTCCCTTTCTGGATCACAAGTCCCCCCCCCACCACCACCACACTTCCCTGTAGTCACAGCAGCCTGACTCACACCTGTCGCAGTTAGGCTGATGAGTGCCACGCACACCAAGTTGCTCTGAGCCATCGGCACTCCATCCATCTGGGGCAGGCAGCCCTCCAACCTGAACCCTCATGGGACAGCTCCATCCTATTTTTAAGCCTGCTACTCAGCAGAGACATGGGGCCAGGGCTGATCTAAGCTTCTGGAAACTGTCCAACAAAGCTGCTGTCCCTCAGAAGGTGCTGGGGGGACCCGGAATGGTCAGAGGGAGCTTCTAGATCACACATTTGGAGCTGAAAGGATTTTTTTGTTGTTCAGTCATTTTTCAGTCACGTCTTAACTCTTCATAATTCCATTTTGGGCTTTTTTTGGCAGAGATACTGGAATGGGTTGCAATTTACTTCTCCAATTCATTTTACAGATGAAGAAACTGAGGCAAGCAGGGTTAAGTGACTTGCTCAGAGTCACATAACCAGAAAGAGTCCTAAGGCTTGAACTTGTGAAGATGAACTACCCTGAAAAGGTAGACCTTATAGGTCTTTGAGTTCAACTCCCTCATTTTCCAGATAGGAAAAATGAAGTTATGGAAGATTCTTGATGTCACACAGGGAGTAAGTGACAAGGGCAGAATCTAAATTCAGGTCCTCAGACTCTAAAATTAATCTTCTGTCCTCCCCACTAAGCTGCCTTTCCCCTGAATGCAATAGGTCATTTGGGTGGTGGACTGTGGAAGATCCTGTGCCTAACGGACATTTTCAGGATACAGCAGTGAGCTCAGAGCTTCCCCCAACTCTGGAATTGTTAGAATTTTCTTTGAGTGCCCACTTTAAGACTGGTGAGGGTTATTTCTCTGCTTCAGCTGTTCCTACACTTGTCTGTGCCAAAAGGACAGAGGGATGGGAGAGAAATAATCAACCCCTCTCCCTACCTCCTCTTATACCTCACACAGAGCTTGGTTTAGATAGGGCTCCTCTAATTCACTTATCCTTCTATTACCTTATGTTATAGATATTTATCATTTACAGTCACTTATGTATTCTACATTTATTAAGTAGGAAATATGTACAAGACAGACACAGGGTAGAGTCATGGGTAAGGAGGAAGTCTAAGAGTCTAGATCCTGTATCTAGTCTAGATTCACCTGGATCCAAGTCCTTTACCCAATACAAACTGGACAGGTGACCCTGAGCAATGCATTAAACCTCTCAGTGTTACCATACAACTTTTTTCCATCACAGAAAAATTGCATTTTGCTTTGATGGAGGGAAATTCTTCCCCATGAGGTCAAACTTACACCAATGAAATCATAACTAGATTTAAAAAAAGTTTCTGGACTGGGACATCAAAGCAAAAAAAAACCCTCAAAGAGTTAATATGAATATCCTCTTACTAAACAGGGGTTTCCTAAATTGAATTGACAGGGAAGAACACCTCTGAGCCTGGGGAGATAAGAGGGCTTTAGAATTTAGCCTAGGTTGCTTAGCCTAAAGCTACCAAGAGGTCAGGTGGATATCACCAGTTCTTTTCAAGGCTAAAATGGTCTCAAATAACCCCTACCAAAATAGAAGGCAAAAGAGAAACTAAGACTGGCAAATATCCACAGTTGAGGTCAAGGGAAGAAGAAAAACTTAAGAAAATACCAGCTCTGGGGTGGCTAGGTGGCGTAGTGGATAAAGCACCAGCCCTGGAGTCAGGAGTACCTGGGTTCAAATCTGGTCTCAGACACTTAGTAATTACCTAGCTGTGTGGCCTTGGGCAAACCACTTAACCCCGTTTGCCTTGCAAAAACCTAAAAAAAAAAAATACCAGCTCTGCACTGCCTAACTGCAAGAATGGAAATTATGTCTGTTATTTAAAAATAGCTCCATAAATACTCATTTCTATCAGGTCTGCATTGAAAGGACTTAAAAAGTCTATGGGTTTTTGGTTTTTTTTTTTTTTTTTTTTTTTGGTGAGGGGGAAATCATCTTGGAACAATGACAAGAACACTGGACTGAAAAATCAGAAGACTGAGGGTCTAGTTCAGTTATCAGCTAGCTGTGTGAAATGGAGTCAGACACTTGTCACCCCGGGGCCTCCTTTTCCTCATCTGTAAACTGAGGGATGGGCAACCTTGAATCTGACAGTAACTGCAATTTAGGTTGGAAAAGGTAAAAGCATGTGAATGGGAGAAGACTTCTGGTAACCCAGATGTCAAGTGAGGAAGGCCTGAACTGACAACCTGAAACATGGCTAGCTAATATCCTCTTTTAGTTTCTCTGATCATAAAAGAGCTCCATTCCTACCTGTTTCACACAGTAAGAGGCCTGGGTGAATGAGTTTTCCCCTGGTCCTCTTGCTTCCAGTTTCTCTCCACATCATTCCATTCTCCAACTTAGTTGCTAAGATGACTTTTCCTAAAGTTTGGTCTGCTCAAGTCATTACCTACTCCAGGGAGTTAGCATTACCTGCAGGATCAAATAGAACTCCCCAGTGTGGTATTTAAAGCTCTTTGTAACTTGGACCTCTCTTAACCTTTCTAGCTTTTACATCCTTACTTGACTTCCCTCCATACTCTATTGTCCAACTACCCTGGCCTACTTGCAGTTCCTTAAACACAGCACCCCATCAAAATATTAAGTATTCACCTCTCCTGAGCTCAATCTTGTATCATCAACTGCCTTTTGGTCATTTCAAAGTCAATGTTCTATAGGCCTCTCAAGGTCTGCCATATCCATTTGGGTGCCCGAGAAGATGGTGGGGATCTTGATAGTCATTGGGAAAGACAGAAGGAATTTTGGGGGGAAAGCTAGTACTCTTTAACCCCAAATTCCTCTTCTGACTTTCCCAATGACCATAAAGAGCTCCACCATCTTCTCAGTCATCCAGGTCCACAGTCTGTAGTCCTTACTCTCCCTCACCTCAAATATCCAATCTGTTGACATCTTCTTGTTTTTACCTTAACAACGTCCCTTCTAAATGGTCCCTTTTCTTCCCTCTGATGACTACCATACTCAGCCCTCACACCTGATCTGGTTGGTCTCTTGCTTAGCCTAAAGCTTGCCAAATGTCAGATGGACAGCTCCAGTCCTTTTCATGGCTAGAATGGTCTCAAATGACCCCTACTAAAACAGAGGGCAAGAAAAAAACCAAGACTGGAAAATCTCCACAGCTGAGCTTAAGGGAAGAAGAAAAAACTTAAGAAAATACCAGGTCAGCACTAAGTGCTTGAATGGAAATATGCCATTTTCACTCCACTCTAATTAAATCTTTACTCAGATAAGAAAGGAATTAAAAAGCAGGTTATCCTATAGGTCATGAAACAAACATCTGCCTAAAATTTAGAGTAGTTACAAAAGGAATCCATTTTAAATATCTAATAACTGTCTGAGTGATCTGAGGACATGAGCTTGCCTACTCATCTAACCATAAAAAGTTAGAAATATGAAGTTTCAGATAGCATTCCCTACCCTTCCCTAAATCAAAGTCAAGAGTTCAAAGGATTCCTTCCCAGGGGGAAGTTGTAGGAAATTCCATATCAGAAATACTCAATAGCACTTGCCCCTGAAGAAGGTCTAGTGTTTGTACCCATCCCATTTAAGCTCCATCACTGTCCCTAGGCTGAGTGTTTCCTGGAAGTAATAAAATTGAAAAGGTTTCTCCCCCCCCCAACCCCCAGCTAGCAGCCAAAATCTCTTCTCCCTCTTCCACACACCCCCCTTCTGCCTTTCCCATCTGATCAGAATCCATCCCAGATTTAAGGGTTCTGTCCCATTCATCTATGTAGATTAGGTACTTCTCTGCCTTCACCCATTACTAGAAGTCTTGGTCAGTGAAAACTGAACCTTACCTCCCCAATCTCAGACAAAGAAGTCTCCCTGCCATAATCTAGACTTTCCTCTGGGCCACATCCTGAGGGAATGGCCATATGAAGATTGTCACACTGGAGCATAACAGATGGGTAACTCAGGAAGCATCCTGGGGAGAATCCAAATGTCTTGAAAAGTCACAATGGGAGAAGATCCACCTAGTGATATGGTCCCAAGCTAGGGCAAGGGAAAGAGGAACTGATAAGGGGCACCTGACACAAACTGGCCAGCCTGGTTCTGCCAGTAGGCTAGGCAATGAAGAATAAAACAGCACTAGGGGCACAGGAGAATTGAGGAATGGATTCCTGTCTTTTCAATGGAATGGCAGGTTTCTTTGGCAAACTGGGGAGGGGCACTGTGTCAATACAAAACTTCTCTTTCAGTTTGCGGTTCCGTCAAAGTCAGACTATATTCAGATCAAGGGCTAGAACCTGTTTGGTTGCTTTTTGTGGTTGTGTTCATTTTTTGCTTTTTTAAAAAAAATTTCCTTCCATACTCCTAGCAATTAAAAAATAATAAAAATCTACTGAGCTGCTTACATCTCCAAGGCAGGCACAGTGTGGCCAAACTAAAGTTCCCAGCATGCCATTGTAACCTGGGCCACCTTTGCCAACAGGCACATTTGTGGTCTGGGCTTGGGCCAGGAAGAGGATATGCTGGTCTGATTGCTGACTCTCAGGTTCATTATCTCTTCCAGAAAGCAGGGGGAAGGGGCCCTGCTCATTCTAATCAGGTTTTGTAAGGCTTGTGGGTGCCAGACAAGAAATACAAGCATCTTAACCCCCAAGAACAGGGTTAAACAATGACCAAGGCAAAATTGGTTTGAGTTAGATTAGGGATTGGGTGTGGGGGGTGAGGTAGAGGGAAAGAATCATTGGAATAGACAAAGCAGGAAGAAAAATAAGTAAATGAAATTAGCTAACATTTATATAGTGCTTTGCAATGTACTCTACATAGAGCATCTCATTTGATCCTCACCACAGCCCTGTTACATTGGTGCTTTTATTATTCCTGTTTTACAGATAAAACAATAAACATTTATTATTCTGTGTTAGGTTAAATGTGAAGTGCTGAAGATACAAAAAGAGGCAAAAGATTACCTTGTCCTTAAGGAACTTCCAATCTAATGAGTAAATTGAGCTGAGGAAGTCACCTAGGGTTACACAGTTAATAAATGTCTAAAGCAGGTCTTGGATCTAAATCTTCCTGACTTCAAAGGAAGGGAATTGAATAAGGAGAAAGAAAAAAAGGAAGGAAGTAAGGAAGGAGGGGAAGAAGAAAGAAAGGAAAAAAGAAAAGAGGGAAAAAAGGAAGGAAGGAAAGTTAAGGAACTAAATTTTGAAGGGAATTCAAAAGTAAGGGTTTTCTTGAATTACACAAAAATGGAGAAATGAACTTTGTATCTTAAGAAGGAAGAGACATATGATAACTTTGCACATTCAAAGAAACTGGAAACTGGTCTTTCAGTAATAAAGATATATTACAGTTTTGCTCACTTTTTCTTAACATAGAAGGACCATTTAAGTGGAGAAGAAGAGACTAGTGGTAGGTGAAAGAGGTCAAAGGGAGAATCTCATGATAGCAAAAAACTGTAGAAACAAGAAGTCATTGCTTTAGCACCCAATAAACCAGTCCCTGAGAACCACCCACTAAAGTGGAACTAACCACTTGAGTCCTCAGGATAATATACTCATCCAGAACCCTCCAACCTCCCCAGCCTCTCCCCTGCCCACCCAGTAAAACCAAATCTCCAAAATTCCTACAAGAGGCAAAGCCTGAAGAACACACCCATGGCCAGGGTTTCTTCTATTCCATGTAAACCCAGGTATTTAGGCTAGTCTGAACTACAACTCTATCCTACTGACCAAAGTTCACTATTTTCACATTTCCACCATTACAATACCTTCCTTTCCCAAAGAGGAATTACCTCAGGGTTGTATTTGTATATCCAGTGACTGGCACATGGCTAACATTTAATAAATGTTTATTCAATCAACTGACAAGCATTTATTAAGCAGCAACTAGGTTCCAAGCACTGTGTTATGGTGCTGGAGGTACAAATACAAAAGTGAGACAGTTCTTACCTTCAGGAAACTAACATTATAATAGGGGAAACATAACACATATAAGGGCAAAAAGGGCTAAAGAAGATAGTTTTGGTTTGGGCAATCTCAGGGATAATGAAATGAGCCACAAGGCTCATCCCTTTTCCATTTGCAATGGCATTATTGATTTGATTATAATTCTCAGAGCAAAAGGATTTATTGATTGATTTGGCAGAGAGAGAATTTTTATCTTGGTATATTAAAGTTGGAAAAGGCCTGAAAGATCATCTTATCCTACTCTCTTGTTTTATGGGTGAATAGACCATGAGGCTCAGGGAGATAAAGAGATTGTGTAACATGCCCCTGCTAGTTTGTTAAATTAAACCTGTGACTTGAATTCAAATCTCCTGAATTCTAATCCAGGACTCCTTAAAGCCCCTGAAACCTAGGTCTTTTGAGTCTTTTTGGAAACTCTATCAAAGAGGAAGGGAGTCCTCTACAGAGACCCACAAACTAGAATGTGTCTTTTCCAAGTCATTCAAATGAAAAATACCAGGCCTATCTTGCACTTCCTAAGAGATACTGGGTTGTACATTCGTTAAGCTGTTAATTCTCTGTTAGGGCTACCACACCACTCTGAGACCAGATGAGTCACAACTACTGGCAGAAGTGTTAGGGATTCCACCGGTTTGAAGTAAGGCTGGGGGAGGTAGGGGGAAGGGTTAGGAAACCAAAGGGAGAGGCTTAAGAAAACAAAATAAAAAAAACAGCCACCCAAGCTGCTAAGAGATCAGAGGCCATGTGCTAGAGAAAACATCAGAGTATACCTCCAAACGGGCATCTATACAGGCAGCTAAAGCCCTCCTCTGCATCTGAACGGGAAAGGAGAGAGAGTTTTGTGAGATGAAGATGAAGCAGCCAGGAGAGAGACAAGGCCCCATACTTTCCAGGGCCCAGGTGTACAGATTGGCATTCCCTTGTCTCTTTCTAGCAGCAGCAAGCCCTGAGAAGAACAGAAAAGGGCCACAAGCTCAGTTTTCCCCATTTAGGCAGGGACAATAGCTAATCTGAACAGGGAAGGGGTAGAGTAATGAATGAAGGAGAAGTTGGGAGAGGGAGAGGGAGAGGGAGAGGGAGAGGGAGAGGGAGAGGGAGAGGGAGAGGGAGAGGGAGAGGGAGAGGGAGAGGGAGAGGGAGAAGGAGAGGGAGAGGGAGAGGGAGATGCATTTTTGTGGTCCTCCAATTTCTGCAGCCATTTCCAGTCTATCTAAAACACTGCTCTGCATTAGATAGAGGTTAATCTAATTGCTGTCCATTATACAGATGAGGAAACTGAGGGTCATAGAGTTATTGAGTGTCTAAGGCAGGATTTGAACCCAGTTTTCTTGACAGCAAGCCTATTGCTCTATCCACTGCATCATCTAACTGGGGAAAAGAATGGGAAATAAGGTATAGAGGGGAGGAAAGGAAGGCTGTCTGGCAACTCAAGATTTGCAGGCAAAATAGCAACTAGGAATTTATGAACCTAGGGCAAGTATTATACAAGGAGGTAAAGGAAGTCAAAAGATAAAGACCAGGGAGAGGAAGGTCATCTGACTAAGGATAATTTCTAACCAACTAGGTCTTAAGTTCTGTCATTTCTTTGCTATTGAGAAATTAAAAGAAAGTGTACCTTCTAAATTTAGCACCCTGGGTCAAAGTCCAGTCACCTCACCCTAGTTATCACTGTAGCTACAGGCCCATAAATAGAAAGGGCTGAGTCAAAAATTGCTATACCTTAAGATAAAGCCATAACTAGAGAATCTGGAGATCCCAGGCCCCAAATGTTGTTTTCTCTCCTCTCTCATCAATAGAAGTATTATAGATCTAAGGCCTTTAATCCAACTCCCTCATTTTGCAGAAGAGGATAAATAAGGACAAGGTAGAAGTGACATGTCCAAAATCACATAGGGATTAAGGGTCTGTGGCAGGAACTGAAACGAAAACCCTGTGACTTCCCACTCAGGACACTCCCCAGAGCCTCTCACAGTTTTCTCCTCTGAGGGTGGTTCTACAGAACCTGAGGTCCCTTCCAGCTCTAGGCTGTCATATCCCATGAACCTAGGATTCCAAATTCTTTCCAGTGTGCCCTGCTTTCTCCTTACAACTTTTATATAGCCAAAGATTACTCCCTGGCCTCCAAGGAGTGCCACAGTACTTAATAGGGATGTTTCAATATAAGGAAGGCCCCTATGCCATCTCTTTACCAGCTCAATAATGGAGAAAAAAATCCAGCCAGAATATTTTTCCCATCCTATGACCCTAAATAAAAGGAAAGAAAAGAACAAAGAAAACAACTTATTATATGACTTTTATATTACTATATTACAAAATATGATGTCATTTGATCCTTACAATTCTGGATTGTTATCCTCATTTTATACTGAGGAAACTGAGGCAGATACAAGTTAAGTGGCTTGCCCAGAGTCACACAGCTAGTCTGAAGTCATATTTGAACTCAGGTCCTCCTGATTCTATCCACCCCTCCAGGGCTCTATCCACCACACAACCTACCCGCTGATCTGTCTAAGGCAGGCATGGGGAACCTTTGGCCCATGGCCCATATGGTGTTGCCAAAGTAACTGCAGGCAGGGCTTAAAATTCTATAAATCTTGCAGTTTTTTAGGGATGAATTAATTAAATATTCAATCAAATAGAGCTTGCAAAAGAAATTATAAATATCCAAATGGTCATTGGCAGAAAAGAAGTTCCTTACCCCTGGTATAAATTGACAATTCTTTTTCTAAGCAAGACTTGTCTAACCCTGTCTTAAAATTCCCACCTTTTGGGGCAGCTAGGTGGCACAGTAGATACCCTGGCCTCAGACTTAATAATTATGTAGCTGTGTGACCTTGGGCAAGTCACCTAACCCCATTGCCCTTAAAAATAAAAAAATATAAAAAAATATTCCTGCCTTTCCTTCCTTCTTATGCTTCTGATGAGCTGGGAACCCCTTCTTCATGGAAAGTCCACAAGGACTCAGACAATGAAAAGAAGAGATGAGTGGGGGAAAAAAAGAAGGAAATAGCGTCTACCTCTGGGTTTCCTGTTGTACTTAATATTTTTCTACTCCACAATGAAGACCCTCCAATTCCCCAAAGGCTTCCAATGTCAGTCTGGTCTGGACTGGGGATGGTACCCCAAATAAACTCCTTCCTCCTGAGTAACAGGTGGGGATTTCTATTGGCCCTTGAGAATGCTATTCTTCTGGGATGTCATTTTGTAATTAAAATTTTCTGGTAGTCTAAGAAGATGGTCCAGACAGGCACATTTAATAACAGCCATTGCCAAGTTTTTAGCAGAGGCCCTGGGTGAAGAAAGTCATAGGAGATGGCTTTGGAAATTTGCAGAGGAAGAGGAGAGAGGAAGGACCTAAATGCAAAGGTATCCTCATCTGCCTCTACACCAATGATCTAATTTCTATGGGGATCTGGGGATAGAGTATGGTGTAGCGTAGGCTTGGGAATCTGAAGGAGTTGGGTTCAAATTCTGTCTCTGATAATGACCTGGGCATGCCACTAAATGCCTCTCACTGAGTTTTTTCATTCAGAAAATGGAAATAATAATAATACCTATCTCATGGTGTTGTGAGAATCAAGTGAGTTAATGAAAACCATAACTGTAAACCTTAAAGTTCTATACCTATACAAGCTATTTTTTCTTTTAAACTGGACCCTTTGATTTCATTGATTTATGGTACTCCCCAACTGAAGAAATGCCCAAGTACCAGTAAACACATGCACAAATATTTTATAAGTTTTTTAAGTTACAGAATCAGAGAGTTGCTGGGGATTTTTGAGAAGTTAAATTACTTGCCCAGGGTCATAGAGCAAGTATGTATCAGAAGCAGCATCTGAACTCGGGTCTTTCTCTCTGAGAACAATACAATCTTAC
This sequence comes from Macrotis lagotis, assembly GCF_037893015.1. Classification (NCBI taxonomy): domain Eukaryota; kingdom Metazoa; phylum Chordata; class Mammalia; order Peramelemorphia; family Peramelidae; genus Macrotis; species Macrotis lagotis. The sequence continues at coordinate 219,887,952 of NC_133658.1, read as the reverse complement.
ATCATGCTGCCTCCTATGACTATTATTATTATGAATAATAATAACAATATGAACAATCAGTGACCCCTACAAAGCATAGAGCTTGCCTCGGCTAGTCAAATTTCTAGAACTCCCACTCTAAGAAACAAAACATATTTGTCTCTTTGTCCACCCTACCCTGAACTCATGAATTGTTAAGTGACCCCAGGACTTTGTCCCTGGAGTTTTCCTGAGAAAAATACTGGACTGTTTGCTATTTCCTTTGCCAACATGTTCCCATTTTACAGATTGAGGAACTAAGGCAAAAAGGTTTTAAGTGACTTGCCCAGGGTCACATGGCAAGTCAGGGTCTAAGGCAGGATTTGAACTCAGATCTTCCTGGGTGCAGGTCCAGTATCACCCACTGCCTTGAAGCTATGAATAGAGAATGACAGAGTAAAGGCAAGAAGAGAGCTTCTACCCAGGGCAAGTTCCTAGAATTCTTAGGCCATTTGATCTAGAAAGGATCTTAAAGGTCACCTAGTCTAACTGCATCATTTTGCAGAGGGAGGCCCAGAAAAAAGAGATAAGAAAAAAGGAAAGGGAGGTCCCAAGGTCAGTCAGCTGGTTGTTTGCCAAGCCAGGACTCAACCCTTATGTAGGGCTCCTGGGCTCTTTCCACAAAGGCCTGAACCAGTTCAGTGCCCCTCCCCCTCTCCTCATGCCTCTCCTCTACCTCTTTTTCCAATACCTGTGAATCCCCACTGCTTCAAGAGATAATTTTCAGCACCCTTCTATAGATAGAAGTGAGCAGTCTTCTTATTTCTTTGTCCAGAAGCTTAGCCCTTGGAATAGATTTCTTGGTTCATGTTCCTGAATAACTCACCTTTCAGTTAGGTGTAGCAAGTAAGCAAGGTGGCTCTCTTACCTCGACTAATTCTTTGTTTCTCCCCAGACAGGATCCCGGGTGTGTCAATGACACTGATGCTTTCCAGTACTGCATTAGGCAACTGAGCACATACGAATCTACAAAAGAGAGAAGAAAAAAAAGAAAAAAGAAACCAAAATCAAACTTGGTGGGAAAAAAGGCCACACTTAGCCAATCTGGTGTAAAAAATAACGAAACTCAGCTCCAACTCATATACACTGACTTGAAGAATTAGGGAATCCCAGAGGTCATCTAGACTAATCTCTCCCTAAAGTATGACACTCTCCCTCCCTCCCTCTCTATCTCTGTCTCTCTCTCCAATATGCCTGAAAAATAAGCAACCAGAATCTGCTAAAATATTTCCAGCGATGGTGAGCTTACTATCTGCTCGATCCCTGCCAAGGCTACCAGTACAATGCTTGGATATCTCTAATTATGAAAATACAATAGACTTATTTTCTCAAGTATCTGAATAAAGTCACTAATTTCTCTTAGTAGCTGTTTTTCTCCACAAGGTACAGCCCATCCAAATGTTAACTCCAAATGTATATCATAGTGACACATGAAGCTGAATGTATATTCTTATATTGGGAAGGTGATGAAAGTCTATGCACTCACTCAGTAATAGGATAAGCCCATAAACTGAGAGGCAGTAGGACATAGTGGCTATCATGCTAGACCTGAAATCAGGAAGACCTGGATTTGGACACTGACTATTAGTGTGACCTTAAGCAAAGTAATTTAGCCTCTCTGAATTCCAATTTGCTTATCTGTAAAATGGAACTAATTAAGAAGCCCCTACTTTCCCTACCTTACTGGGTTATTGTGAGGCTCAAAAATAGATATAAATACTTTGCAAAGCTGAAAAAACTACATAAATGCCAAATGCTATTATCTGGGGTCTTACACCGAAATCAATAGCTGTGGAGTGAGAAGACCTAAGTTCAAATATTGACTCTGCTGCTTACCATCTATGTAACTTTAAGAAAAATCACAGATTCCCTGGGCCAGTTTCCTCATCTGTAAAAATGAGGGTGTAAGGATAGGAGCAGCATATAATTCCTGACAGAGAAGGGATAGATTTAAGATATAGAGTAAGACACAATTTTCAGGCATTTCCTAAGTTGGAATTTATTTTGCTTGAATAAGTATTTTTATTAAAATGTTTTTATTTTTCCCCTTATTTTGTGTGTGCATGTGTGTGTTTAAGCCATTTGAAAAAGAAAAGAAAGATGATTACTGAGATATTTTTTCTTAATATACAAAAGAGAACAGAATAACAGGAAAGTCATAAAAAATTGTAGACTGGCAAGACGATTTTGAAAGTGAAATGGTGAATTTATTATATGTTTATACATAACAGAGGTTTGCAGCTTTATGTATAATCCTCTTTTTCTAATTTGTTTTGTATATAACAGACCAAAATCTAACTTTAGATTGGTGTTTGTCTAGAATTTTTAAAAAATTATTTTAAAAAAATGAAAGAAATGACAAGGTTATAGATCAGAAGGTCTCTGAGATTCCTTTAAGTTCTTAATTTATGATCTTAAATGTGAGGCTTGATCACAACTTTAGATCACTTAGCTCAAAGTTCCCATTTGGCAGATCAGGATCCTGAAGCCTTGAGAGTCAGTGACCAGACAAGATCACACATGTCAGCAGCTGGGGTCCCCCAGATCATCTGACTCCAAACCTAGAAATAGCTTTCTTTTTTCTGGTCACACAAGTCAGGGGGATGACTTTGAATAGGATCCACCAGTTCCAGCCTCTTTTCTTCACTGTAGTTCTAATTGCCAGGTCTGGAGAATTCAAAATGAGTAATAGATATCAGATGGCCTAGGGGGAGTCCAAAGGTCAATTAGTATATAACTGGGTGACCCCATGTTCTTTCTGGTTTCTATTCTCTCTCTCTTTTTTCTTTCTGGGTTCTTATACTAGACCAGAGCTGTCCAAAATGTAGACCACCTGTAGGTTTGCTAAATGCTTTAGTAAATGAATCCGAGCTACCACTGAGCTCTCACTAAAATGGCAAATCAAAATATAATGTCCTCAAAAGCAAGAGATAGAAAGAGAAATTCCATTTAAAATAGCTGTAGACAACATTAAATACTTGGGAATCTACCTCTCAAGACAAACCCAGAAACTGTATGAACACAATTATAAAGCACTTCTCACGCAAATAAAGTCAAATCTAAATAACTGGAAAAATGTCAATTGCTCCAGGTTAGGTTGAGCTAATCTAATACAAATGACAATTCTACCCAAATTAAATTACTTATTCAGTGACATACCAATAAAACTACCAAATAATTGTTTTATCAATCTAGAAAAAACAATAACAAAATTCATCTGGAGCAACAAAAGGTCAAGAATAGCAAGGGAACTGATGCAAAAAAATGTAAAGGAAGATCTCTATCAGTTCTAAAACCACATTATAAAGTGGCAGACATCAAAACTGCCTGGTACTGGTTAAGAAATAAGAGTAATGGATCAGTGGATTAGGATTGGTTCAAAAAAAAATGCAGTAAATGACTACAGTAATCTACTGTTTGACAAACCCAATGACATTAGCTTCTGGGATAAAAACTGAGTATTTGACAAAAATTGTTGGGAAAACTGGAAAATAGTATGGCAAAAAGGCATAGTCCACATCTTATACCCTATATCAAAATAAGGTCAAAATGGGTCCAGGATTTAGACATAAAGGGTGACCCATTGATAAATTAATAGACCAAGAAATACTCTATCAGATCTATGGAAACAGGATAAATTTATAACCAAACAAGAAATTAGAGCTAATTATAAACTGAAAAATGAATGACTTTGATTACATTAAATTAAGAAGTTTCTGCACAATAAAATCAATGCTGCCAATCTTCACAACTAGGGAAACAATCTTCACAACTAGAAGTTCTCATTTCTAAAATAGAGAGAGAATTACATCAAATTTTTAAGATCAGTCATTCCCAATAGATAATGGTAAAAGGATATGAACAGATAGTTTTCAAATGAAGAAATTAAAGCTACAGTCATATGAAAAAATGCTCCAAATCAGTATTGACTGGAGAAATTTAAATTAAAACAACTATTAGGTATTATCTCACAACTATCGGATTGGTCAAGATGAGAAAAAGGGAAAATGATCAATGTTGGAGAGGTTGTGGCCTGGTGGAGTTGTGAATGGATCCAGCTATTCTGAAGAGGAATATGGAACTATGCCCAAAGAGCAATAAAACTGTTTATACCCTCTGACCAGCAATTTCAATTCTGGGTCTATATCCAGAAGAAATCATAAAAAATGGGAAAAGTCCCACATGTTCAAAAATATTCATAGCAGCTCTTTTTTGTAGTGGGGGATGCCCATCAATTGGGGAATGGCTAAACAAGTTATGTATGATACAGGGATACGATAGAATACTATTGTTCAATAAGAAACCATAAATGGCTGGAATCTAGAGAAGCATGGAATGACTTACAGGATGGATGCTAAGTGAAGGGAGCAAAACCAAGAGAACAACATGCATAATAACAAAAACATTGTGAGATGATCAACCCATGATAGATGCAGCTCCTCTCAGCAGTCCAGAGAGCTAGAACAACCCTAGGAGAATGGTTATGGACAATGTTATCTCCATCCAGAGGAAGAAAAGCAAATCAAAACAAAAATCTTGCAGAATCTGATGAACACTACATCCTAATTCCAAAATGACTAATTTGTAAACATGTTTAACAAAAATGTGTATGTACAATAATAACCTGACAGTTCATGGCTGAGGAGATGGGGGCGGAAAGGGAGAGTGCGAAGAAATTTTGTAACTTAAAAATATACATATGTATATGGATGAATGTTGAAATACTTTTATAACATGTATTTGGAAATAAAATATCCAGAAAAATACATTGTCTATTGTTTCAATAAAAAACTTTTAAAAGTAAGGTTGGACAGTCCTGTACTAGACCTTCAATTGTAGCTCAAAGTTCTAGCATTCAATTAAATTCATTCATTCATTCAATAAGTATTAGGTAAGCATGTGCAAGGGGCAGGTAGGTGGCACAGTAAATACCCTGCCTAGAGTTAGGAACACTCATTTTCCTGAATTCAAATCTGGCCTCCAACATTTATTGTTTGTGACTCTTGGCAAGTTACTTAATACTGTTTGCCTCAGTTTCCTCATCTGTAAAATGAGCTGGAGAAGGAAATGGCAATCCACTGAAATATCTCTCCCAAGAAAACTCCAAATTGGGTTTAGTCAGATATGAGTAAAAAACAACTAACTGAATACTGAAGCATGTGTCTAAAGCATTGTGCTAACCAAAAGGCTGAGATATGTAGACACATAAGACCTGATCTCCATTCAAAGAATTCTGGTGAAAGGCAGTGCCCATGCTCCAAATCTTAGATTAGAGAACTAAAGTTCCATATCCTTGCAAGAGGGGCTTCTTCCTTGGCAATATACATATTAAAGACATTCTCAATCCTTTCTAGCTATTGGTCCCCATCTCTGACTGACCTTACCCAACTCTAGTCACGTCTGTAAAGGCTCCCTAGTATGTTTATAATGAATATCTATTTACTAGATTAATAAATCAATCCATGAGCATTTCTAGGGCTCCACTGTTTAAGTCAAGTCTATTAGATACTGGGGAGTATGAAAGCCTGCCCTCATGGAGCTTACAGTCTACCTGAGAAGACAACAAATCTATGTGGGATAAATCTGGAGAAGTTTAGAGAAAGAATTTCCTAGCTATTATTGGAGGAGGGAGTACAGAAGCTAGACCTAAGAAAACCTTCCTATAGAAGATGCAGTTCCAACATTCTATGATTCTTAGAGATTATTTGGTTCAATATGCTGATTTATAAATGAGGGGATTGTGGCAACAAGTGGTAGGAAAAAAAGACTTAAGCCCATCTCAGGATACTGGTGCATTTTTCACACCACCATACTGTTTACCAACTTCATTTTACAGATGAGTAAACAGAGCCTAGGTTGACTCACCCAAAGTCACACGGTTAAGTTAGCAGCATAGAGGTAGACTAAAATCTCCAAGGGGAGGAAAGCCCATTTTTGTTTCATTTTTATACTCAAGAGTGACATATCCTGGCTCTATGTGTCTGAGGCTCTTTACTTACAAAATGGGGATAATAGTAGTAATAATAACAATAATAATAATAATAATACATGACAAAAGATGCTAAAAGTGTGATGCAGCCTATGAAAACAATCTGGGACCATTACTAAGCAGCAGTCTGACTTTATAAAAATGAAATTTTCTAGAAGAGAATTTAATCCCCCTCCTTCCCCCACTCATCTCACCTCCAGTAATATATCCTAGTGACTCACAATTCTTCTAATGAGTAGCAGAATCTAAACTCACATTTACAGTAATTTCGACCTTTTCTCAGATGCAATGCTTTGAGCAGAGATCAAAAAGAACGTCTCACCAGTATCTGATGACTCTGTATCCTGTATGATGATGACTATGAGCCTAATCATGGCTCTCTTGAGAGAATGAACAAGTCCAGAGACTCAAAGGGGGGATGAACTCTTGAGAAATGAAACATAGATGTACAATAGCCAGAACACCAATGGAGAGAAAATTTTGAGCTTTGGAGTTAGAAAACATGAGTTCAAATCCGGCCTGTTACGTCCTTCCTCTGTGACTTGGGCAAATAAGTTTCTTAATCTCTCTGGGACACAGTTTCCTCATTGGTAAAAAGGAGGATAATCGATTAAATGACTGCTAGGATCCCTTCCAGCCCTAAAACTATGGTTATATGAACTCTCTATTTTATGAAGAACTATAAGATTACAATAGGAGAGAGTTGGTGGTTCAGTGGATAGAGTACTAGGTCTGGATTCAGGAAGACCTGAGTTCAAATTCAAATTCAGACACTTATTGGTTGTATGACCGTGGGCAAGTCCCTTAACTTCTGATTATCTGACCAAATGGCTCTCCTAAATGCAATGAAGAGATTATCTGACCAAATGGCTCCCCTAAATGCAATGAAGGAGAAATGGCAAATCACTTCAATAGCATTGCTATGAAAACCCTAAATGGGGTCACAAAGGGTCAGCACAACATAATAATAATGAGTTTTTCTGTTCATTTTGGAAGAAGAACACAACATGGAGGTGATGCCACAACAATCAATTGAACTGAATTTGAGTGAGGGGGATGCTGAGCACAATTTACAAATCGAGTGAATAACAACAAAATGATCACAGTAGTATAAGGATAGACTGCAGTCAAGAAGACTCAACTTCAAATTTTACCTCAAATACTTACTAGCTATATGATTCAGGAAAAGTCATTTAACCTCTCTCTGTCTTCCTCAATATCTTCAATTATAAAATAGGGATAAGAAAGTACCAACTTCCCAGGGTTACCAGGAGGCTCAAATAAGACCACATGTGTAAAGTGCTTAGCATTTTGTCTGAAATATAGTAGTGCTTATTCCTTCCTCCCCATCTTAATTCAAGTTGAATTTATAAGTTTCAAGTCCAACTACTCTTGAAGCAATATGTAGTTTATTAGACTAGAAGAAGAGTAGGTAGTAGGATGAGTGGGGAGAAATTCCAGTAAACTGGAATCTGGTAATGATTTGTGGGTCTTTATAATGTTGGACCCACACATTCTCCCAGAGCAAAAATCTCAACAGGATCTTTCAAGTAGGCGTATCAGAGAAACTGGGCAATTCCTGATATGCCTTTGAGCGAAATGTGTCCAATTAACCAGTATGACTGCCAGGTCCCACTCTGTCCAGGCCAGCTTGTAGGCAATAGTAGTTGGGGGCTCCAAGGGTCTGAGGAAGGTCTTTTTTTGCCCACTTTATGTCTGAGCCCAGCCAGGAGACGTGTAGGAGGCCAAGGCAGAGGTGGGGGGGGGTTGGTTCTCTCAATACTGGGGTTGATGATGGATTGATGGTTATTCATTTCTGCAAAGTGATAAACCCTTTCAATTAATTCAACATTCAGACTAATAATCTAGAATAATAGTTCTATTTGTATAGGGCTTTGCAACTTGGTAAGTCATTTCATCTTCACAGTAGAGCTATAATAACTTTAAGACAGAGGAAAAAATAGGGAAAGCATAGAAAGATTAGGAATAACAACTGGCATTCATTCCCTTGATTATGTGAAGAGCTTAACAAATATTATCTCACTGAAGTCCACCATAATCCTGATACGTCTGATGTTATTATTGTCCTCATGTAGCTGAGGAAACTCTGAGAAGATGATGTGGTCACCCAGCTGGAGCCAGTTAGAATTGGCAGAGAGTATTTATACCTCTGAAATTGGCAAATTTATAATTTAGGCTTTATTTTTATTGATTGTCTAGACCAGGGGCAATGGGCCATATTGGTCTGGCAATCACAGGTGGGATTTGAAATTCAATAAATCTATGAACTTATTATGGATGAACTAATTATATGTTTGTCTATAGCCCTTGAATGATGGTATAAATATCCAAATGGACTTTGGCAAAAAAAAGGTTCCCCACCAATATTGCTGGGGGGGGCGGAGCCAAGATGGCAACAAGAACGAATCCTGTCTTAGGTGCTCTTTCATAAAACTCGTAAGCTAAGGACTCTAACTAAATTTTCAAAAGACAGAACCCACAGAGGGACCCAATAAGGCAGTTCTCCTACTCAAGGGAACCTGGAAAAGAGCAGAAAGGCTCTGCTCCCCAGGGTTGGAGGGGTGGCCTCCCAGACCGAAAGAACTTCAGCCTCCTGGAGGAGGCAGCCCCAGGATCAGGGGAGTTTCCTGATCTACACCCTGGAGAGCACCGGGCACAAATTGGGGGTACAGGGGGGGCACACCTCTGCCAGAGAAAGCACAAGAAGCCCAGCCCTCAGGGCACACAGAGAGCAGAGAGCAGCTTGGCCACTGCATTCCAGATCTAGGAAACAGAAGCAGCAGAAGCGGGTAAGCAGGAGGCCCCAGGGCATGAGCCCATTGAACATAGGGAGGGGAGTGAAGAGAGACTGCCAAGCTCTGTCCTCTGCCCCTGGAACAGGATTCTGGGGATCTGAACACATTCAGATCCTGATCACAGTCTAGGCACCCCCCCATAGAACAGCAGGGGCCCCCTCCACCTCAGCCCCATGATAGAAGGGGGTGCATATGGTCACTCACAGACCAGGAGGGAGGACAGAGCCTCACACACTGAGACCCTTGTGGGAGTGTCCCAAAAGCTCAGGAAGCACCCCAAAACCAGGCTCAGGCTGGGAAAATGAGCAAGTAGAGAACAAGAGGAACACCATTGAGAAATATTTTGCATATGAGCGCAAGAAGGACCAAAATACTCAGTCTGAAGATGAGCAAGTACAAGCTTCTGCATCTAAAGACTCCAAGAAAAACAGAAATTGGGCTCAGGCTATGACAGAGCTCAAAAAAGACTTTGAAAATCAAATGAGAGAGTTAGAAGAAAAACTGGAAAAAGGAGAGAGATGCAGGAAAAACATGAAAATGAAGTTAGGAGCCTAGTCAAGGAAATCTAAAAAAATGCTGAAGAAAATGGCATGCTAAAAACCAGCTTAGGTCAAATGGATAAAACAGTTCAAAAAGTTATTGAGGAGAAGAATGCTTTAAAAAGAAAAATTGGCCAGATGGAAAAAGAGATAAGAAAACTCTTTGAGGAGAACAAATCCTTCAGACAAAGAATAGAACTCAGAGAGATTGATGAGTTTATGAGAAACCAGGAATCAATACTTCAAAACCAAAAGAATGAAAAATTAGAAGAAAATGCGAAACATCTCATTGAAAAAACAACTGATATGGAAAACAGACTTAGGAAAGATAATTTGAAAATTATTGGAATACCTGAAAGTCATGATCAGGAAAAGAGCCTTGATTTTCAAAGAATTACTACAGGAAAATTGCCCTGATATTCTAGAAGCAGAGGGCAAAATAGAAATGGAGAGAATCCACAGGTCGCCCCCGAGAAAGAGACCCCAAAAAACCAACCCCTAGGAATATTATAGCCAAGTTCCAGAACTCCCATCCAAAGAGAAAATATTACAAGCAGCCAGAAAGACAGTTCAAATATCGTGGAGCTGCAGTCAGGATCACACAGGACTTAGCAACAACTACATTAAAAGCTCGTAGGGCTTGGAATATAATATACCGGAAGGCAAAAGAGCTTAGAATGCAGCCAAGAATAAACTACCCAGAAAGGCTGAATGCCCTCTTCCAGGGAAAAAGATGGACTTTCAATGAACCAGGGGAATTTCAAATGTTCCTGTTGGAATGGCCAGAGCTGAACAGAAGGTTTGATCTTCAGATACAGGACTCAGGTGAAGCATGGAGATTGGAGGAGAAGGGGAAAATATGAGGGACTTAATGATGATGAACTGCATGTATTCCTGCATAGAAAAATGACACTGATAATACTCATATGAACCTTCTCAGTTAATAGAGCAGGTAGAAGGAGCTTTTATAGTTGAAGCACAGGAGAAAGCTGAATATGAAGATAAAATATGGTGTAAAAATGGAGTCAATAGAAAAAAGGGAAATGTAATGGGAGAAAGAAAAAGGAGAGGGGGAATAGGCCAAGATATTTCATATAATAAGATTTTTCTTTATTACAATGAGCTATTGCAATTATATGCAAGGTGGGGGAGACAAGGGGGAATGAGGGAATCTTCGCTCTCATCAGAGGTGGTTAGGAGAGGAAACAGCATATATACTCAATGAGGTATAGGCATCTGGAGTAAGAAGGGGGGGACAGGGGGAAGGGGGGTGATGTGAGTGATGGAGGTGAGGATGGACCATGGGGGGCGAGTGGTCAGATATAGCACATTTTCTTTTTTACTTCTTGCAAGGCGATGGGATTGGAAGACCTGTCCAGGAACATAGGGCCAGGTGGACGCTAGGCCTAAGGGGTGGTATGGGGGCTCAGGGCCTCTTGGCCCCAGGACCAGGGATCTGTCTGCTGCGTCACTCAGCTACCCTACAGCAGAGTCAGAGTGAAAGGAGAGAAAATAGAGTACATGGTAATGGAGAAATCCAAAAGGAGGGAGTTGCAATCAGCAATGGCAATGGTGGAAAAATATGGAAGTAACTTTTGTGATGGACTTATCATAAAGAATGTGATCCACCCACAACAGAGTGTTGGAACAAAGACTCAAGTACATTTTTTATTATTATTATTTTTTTGGGGGGGTTCAGGGCAAATGGAGCTGGATGGCCTGCCTGGGGCTGCATAGCAGGGTGATTGATGGGTGCCTGAGGCTGGATTTGGATCTGGGTGCTCCTGGCTCAAGGGCCAATGCTCTGTCCGCCACCCAGCCACCCTACTATTGTTACTATTTTATTTTATTTTGGATCTTTTCTTTTTTTGTTTTTTGCAGGGCAGTGGGGTTCCGGTGGCTTGTATGTCACACGGCTGGGTGATTGTTGGGTGTATGGGGCTGGATGTGGGCTTGGGTGCTCATGGCTCCAGGGCTGGTGCTCCATCCATTGTGCCACCTGGCCATACCTACAATTATTACTATTATTTTTTATTTTAATTTTTTTCTCTCCCCTTTACTTTATCACTCTATCGAGTCTATATTTATGGGGGAGGGGGTATTTCATTTACTCTTAAACAAGAATATTTTATTAATGTATAAAAAACAATATTTGTACAAAATGAGAATAAATATAAATAATAAATTCAAAAAGGCAAAAAAAAGGTTCCCCACCCCTGGTCTAAACTTAAATAAGTGATGGAAATTAATTTAGGTTATATATAACTTTTCTTTCTTTCTGGAGAGCCAGCTGCTAATCATTTATCAGCATACTCCTGGCTTGAACCCAAGTCTTCCTGACTCTGAGTGGTATAGTTTAGAGAATACTTGGAATTAGAAAGACCTGAGTTCCAATTCTATCTCAGATACCTACTTTACTGTGTGATCCTGGGCAAGTCACTTAAACCCCTCTGAATCCCAGTTTACTTACCTGAAAAATAAGGATAATTGTAACATAAACAATGGAGAGTTGTTGTAAGGATCGAGTGAGATAATGTACTGCATGTAAAGCAGCCTGCACATTTTTAAGCACACAATAATAATGGTTTATTATTATTATAATTTACTATGATTATATATTAAATTTATTATAAGTTATAATAATAATTTTTAATCATGTTGTCTCTCAAATGACTTGCCTATGATCTTATAGTCACTGGTAGTAGGGTCAGGAATAAAATCCTCTTTCTCTGACTCCTATCTCAATTCCCTTTCTGTGATAATATACTGCCTCCTTTTTTATATTCCCCTGCCTTTTTTAAAGTTTTGACAATTTTTTAAAACCATTAATTTCCCAGTGACTCTTCCCAGACCCTATAGAACCTTTTCTTGGAAATAAATACATACAGCTAAACAACACAATAAATCCAATAGTCTGTCTGACAACTCATGCCTCATTTGCATCTATAGATAGCTACCTCTATGCTAAGAAGCAGGAGGCAGCTTCACCATTTGTCCTCCATCTCTTTATATTTCTGTCACTCCCTGACATCAGATGAATCCTTCCTCTCCTCCCCTCTCAATCTCAATTTCTCTCCCTTCAAATATGATGTTCCCCAACTTTGGGTTCCTGGGAATCCTATAATATACCTACCAGTAAGGGGACATCTACATAAATTCTATGGGGGCTTAATTCTGGATTAGGTAAACTACTGAACTTCAATTCATCTAATTCCATTCTTATAGTTTCTGCTGCTATCTGTATGTAAATAAGGCCACCCCCCCATAAACCTGAACTAATGTTGTATGTTCAAATGGTTATTAGATATTTTTAAAATGCAAAAATATCTTCTAGTTGACTTTCAGATATGCTTTATGATTTATTTTGCCTGCAGCTTTACCTTTCAAATTATTTGCCTTATGCTCATTTTACAACTTATTTTCAGTCACTCTAGAGACAGTACTTTTTAGTGGCAGAGGGATACTATGGGTTTTAGCCATGGACCATTGGCTGAATTTCTGTTTAAACAGGCTAATGGACCTAGCATCTCATTCCATAACACAACACTCCTCTGTGATAATGCTGATGAGAGTGAAGATCATGGTGGGGGCATCCAGCTCCATCCAGTCCAGTCTTGAAGGATCAGGACAACAACTTCCCTTAATGATGGGGGGGCCCAGGTTCACTCATCTGTAATAAGTATACAGCCAGCACTCAAGGAGCAACAAGTGGAAAAGGAAAAAAAAGAGACAGTCCTTCCTCACAGAGAAGGAATGGTGAGAACAGAAGAAGAATAAAGATCAGTATTCTAATGCTCAGCACATCCATCACCCTCTCTTAGGGGTTCCACACATTGCTGAGCCTAAGGGTCCTTCTTGACTACAGGGTCCCCTGATACCAGAAGGTTTTCCATCTTTTATTAGTTTCTAAGAGCCTTTCTACAGCAGACTTGCATTAGGATGTCTCACATCATTTCACATTTAGCATGTTTAAAATCAAATTTATCATTTCCACTTTAATTCTCCACTACCCTCCCATCACTGGCTTCCCATTATGACTCCTTCTCAATGGCACCATCATACATCACAAGACTAGAACTGGGAGGAAACCCAGCAGTGTGCCAGAGCCGGCTCGTACCAGCTCTCCCCAACTGTCAAATTTTCAATGTGAGCATTCACACTTCGGAAATCAGCAAAGACTACAAATTTAGGGCTTTAACTTAAAAGCAAATAATAAAGAAAACATTCACATTAGTAATTTGACTTAAAAAAGATGTCATATATATAATATGATACACACACATATTTTTCCTCAGGATGTCGGCTGTTAAACATATGTTAAACATGCCAGCACAACTCTGGACCTTGGAGATCATCTAGATGATGATGAAACTGAAGTCTTAGGAATTTGATCTGCCCAAGTTTAGGCAAGTAGTTAATGGCAGAACCAGAATTCCAAACCCAAAAATCTGTCCACTGTACCAACAGTTCCAAAGTATGGTACCTGGATCCATGTGGTCCTTGGTGGTGCCTGAGGTAAAGACTATTCCCTTAATTACACAAAAATATCATGTACTTATTAAAATAGTCCTCCCTTTTCCAACCATCTATCTGTGTAAGACCTGATTTTACTTCAACCAAAATAACATTGCATAATAGAGTCAATGTAGTAGCAGACATGAGAATCCAGCTATTTTCTATTGAGCCAAACATTAAAGAAAATTATCAAAAATATGTAGAACAATCTCATTTTTTTGTTTAGAAAAAAAATACTCTTAAATGTGATTTATGTTACCATGTTTATTATTGTTATTTTAAATCAATAAAACATATTTTTGCCAAGATAATGGGGTTAAGTGACTTGCCCAAGGTCAAGCTAGCCCATAAGCATCAAGTGCCTGAGGTCAGATTTGACTCCTGAATCCAGGGCTAGTGTTCTATCCCCTGCATCACCTAGCTACCTCCAAAATACACATTTTTAAATAAATCAGCTTTAATTTCTTATAATGGCAAAAAAAATTATAGCCCACTTAAATAGAATTCTTTGAAGTCTTCAACATCTTTTAACAGAACTGTCTAAAGGAGTTCTGAAAACAAAAAGTTTGAAAACCATTGTCCTGTCTTATTGTCTTTCACTTAGCTCGTTTTTAGTTTATGAAATTAAACATCTACAAACATGAACTTTTCCATCAAATAAAAAACAAATGGATTTCTATTCAATCATTTTTTTTTAAAGTATATACTGAGGGGCAGCTAGGTGGCATAGTGGATGGAGCAGCAGCCCTGGAGTCAGGAGTACCTGAGTTCAAATCCAGCCTTAGACACTTAATGATTGCCTAGCTATGTGGCCTTGGGCAAGCCACATAACCCCATTGCCTTGCAAAAAACAAAACAAAACTAAAAAAAAACAAAAAAAACCTAAAAAAACTAAAGTATATACTGAATTCAAAGCCATTTTTCATCTCATCATTTACCAAATCTTGTCAATTTTTACTTTAAAATGTTTAACATCAATTCCTTTCTCTCCTGTCTCAATTTCATCCTTCCACTGTGTGAAAAACTAGATTTTATGTAAGAAAAAAATTCTATCAAGTTTATCATGCATTAATTTTTTAGTTGTTCAGTCTTCTTTGGTCCTGTCTTCATGATCCCATTTGGGGTTTTCTTGGCAAAGATAATGGAATAGTTTGCCATTTCCTTCTCCAGTTCAATTTACAGATAAGAAAGCTGAGGCAAACAGGGTTAAAGTAACTCACCCAAGGTCACCCAGCTAATAAGTGTCTGAGGCCAGATTTGAATTCAGGATGTTGAGTCTTCCTGATTCCAGGCCCAGTGCTCTATCCACTGCACCACCCTGTCCCAACTTGCATGAACAGAGATGTGCAAAAGTTCAATGGACTGACTTGGGAAGCAGTGAGTTCTTTGTTACTAGAAGTCCAGATCAGCACTTTTTGACTACACTGAAGAAGGGAGGCTTGAGCTAGATGATCTCTGAGATCCCTCTTAAAGCTCTGAAATTCTGTGATTTCCCTTTAGGTCCTTCCCATCCACACCTAAATGATTAAATACTACTTAGATAGCCCACCTGACACTAGGTCACAGGGATGTGATGCAGGTCCAGTTACCTGACTATTAATTGTCATCAAGAACATTTAGACCACAGAAATCCACAAATGCTATAAATTAGGGCTTGGTTTATTACTTTGTTGATTGTCTAGATTTAAAGAAGGGATATTTATCATACAGATTAAACTTAAAATTGCATGTCAGAAGATCATTTTTGTAGAGCTGATTGTTAAGTGCTCCTTGCATGCCTCTGCTTCAAACAATCCAGTACCCCACTGTCCAAAATCTCCTGCCTGGCTATGAATGCTTTTAATAAACTGTTTCCAACATTTTTTCTCAGAGGCAATCTCTATTTCAATTAAGTCAAGTTGATGTCTTGCATTGTCTTGAGGTCATTATGGGCTTGGGGAAGGGTGTATATGACTATGTTTGGCCCGAATATTTGGGCTTCTCTCCCTTGTTCACCAAGCAAACTACTTTGAAGAGGGAGACACCCTTGCTCAAAGAGCCAAAAAGAGGAAACCCTGGAGGATAAAGGGAAGAGAGAAGTTTATCGTAGAGCCTTCAGTGAGGTTGTGTGCCATCCCAAACATGGAGCAAGCCAAGAATGACTACCATTGCTCCAAGTCCAACATGTCATTCATAAACTCCTTCTCCTCTGAATATCTGCAATACTTCCAAACTGTACCATGAAATTTTGTACTTTATTACATTCTATCTTATACTGTTCACCTTGATTCTTGGGCTGAACTTATTTGCCTTATTAGACTATGAGTCTCTGAAGATTGACATTGTTTTTTCTATATCTTCTACATCTCCTAAAGTGAAGAATATATGGGAAGAACATAATATTATACTTTACTGGACCTCTATAAGCTTTTCCATAGGCTCAGTGGCACCCAAATCAGAATTTAACAGAGGGGACCTCAATGGCCATCAAGTACAATCCATACATAAAAAAGAATTTCCACTCTAACTCCCTATCCAGAGAACCTTCTCTGCCAACAGAGAATAAAACATAGAAGGATAAAAACCTTTTGGCATAACTAATCAACACATCAACCAATCTGATGGTACATACCACCTTTAACGGTCACCTTTCTTTATAGCACCTCTATAAAGAAAGTAAAGGAGGTACATGTTGTCAACTCTTTGTAAGGGCCAAGTTTGATTATGATAATTACATGCCCACAAATATTTGAATACTGCTGCCATGTTCTTATTAAATCTCTCTTCTCCAGGCTAAGTACATCTAGTTTAATTTTCAAATTGCATAAACTCAAAACTTAGATTCTAATACCAGCCCTGTCATTTATTAGGCATGTAACATTCACTCCTCTGGGTTTTGTGTTTTACAAAATGATAGGATTAGACTAGATAATAAGTTTATAATTTTTTCATTTTCAGTTCCAGATAATATATTTTTAAATTTTTCATTTTTCAGTTTGAAATTCTCTCCTTTTCTTCAGCCCCTTCCCACTCCATTGAGAAGTAATATAATACCCATGATATGTGTGAAGTCATGCAAATCATATTTCCATATTAGCATGTTCAAAAAAGGCAAGAAAAATTAACAGAAAAAAAATAAATGTTTTGATGTGTACTCAGAGTTCATCAGTTCTCTAGATAATCATTAAAAGTTTCTTCTACTTCCAACTTTAATTTTTCTGTTTTTATGAGTTGGCAGTCTATAATCACCTGAGTTTATTTTTTGTAATTTATTTTATGAGACCACAGAATTTTACCAGTCAATCAAATGTTATTTTATCTTTCCCCCATTTGCTTTTCATTATGAAAATGCTATCTGCTGATAGATGAGGCAGAGTAAACTGAGCAAAGGCTTGGAAACAAGACTTACATTTAAACCCTGCTTTTGACACTTACAATTCAGGTGATTCCAGGAAAATCACTTAGCCATGTTTCTTAAATCTAAGTTTCCTGGAATTTAAGACCCCTCCCAGGTGGCAGCTGGTATAGTGGAAAGAACAATGGGTGTTGAGTCAGGAGCCGTATTCACTAACTGCATGACCTTGGGAAAGTGACTTCCTTCACATCTCTAGGACTTCTACTCCCTTCTTTATAAAATGAACAGGTTGGAGGAGATGACTTAGAAGGTCCCTTCCATCTCTATATCTATAATCCTATGACTTTAAGTCAAATTCCAGGCAGGCTAAGATTAACCGCCAGGAAGCAAATATCCCAGACAAGGCAGCTTGGGTCACACTCATCCGGAGAAGGGAGAGAGAAGGGCCAGGAGAATTCAGCTTGGCTTGGTGCCCCAGCCCCCACCCCGGGGAGAAGTGAATGGGCCTGGTGTTTGCCACTCCGAGGCTCCTATTCATGTTTGTCCACATGGAGAGCAACTTGGCTCAGTTCAGCGTGACCCAAGATACCAGCAGCCGGGGAGGGAGGGGGGAAAATCCCCAGCTACAACAAAGACTAGAAGTCAAAGGACAAAGCTGAGGCCATCTCTTCTCTGCTTCTCTTTCTGTCCTACCTCTTCCACTGCAGCCTCCAAGGGGAAGGAGACAGGAAAGGGCCCAGCTCACCAACCTGTTCAAGAAGGCATTCCCAAAAGCGTTGAGTTTCCTGAAGGGTTTCTTCGGATCTACCACCAGTGCATTTCCTGGAATAATTCCTTCCACATCTCCCTGCATCACTGCAATGAATGAGTCAGTGGTGGGTTCAGGTCCAATTCTCATACCAGGGAAGTCCTGTTCCAGTAAATACCTGGCAAAAGGAAACAGAGGTTTGATTTCAGAATTCTGCAAAGGAACAACTCTGACGACTCAAACATTTACCCAGTGCTGTGTAGAGAGAACCATCATCCTCCCAAGTCACCCCAGCTCACCACCCAGGCATCATCCTTGTCTTCTAGCTCTCTCATGTTCCAGATCCAATTAGTTCTGTTTTTTTTACTTTCACAAAATTTCTTGTATATGCTCCATTCTCCCCTTTGACACTGTTCCAAATCTGATGTAGGCTTTTATCACCTCACACCTGGATTATTGCAACAGGTCCCTCTGCCTCAAGTCTCTCCCTTTTCTAGTTCAACTTGCACTCAGTCCTAAAGGGTAAGCTTGATCATGGCACCACCCTAATTAATGTTCCCCAGTGGCTCCCTATTACCTCCAGGAGTGAGTATAAAATCTTCTCCTTGGATTTTAAAAGTCTAGTCACTTCCTACATTTTTTTAAATCCATTTGTTATTTTAATAAACATATTTACTTTTATATATGAATGTATTAGATATTATTTAACTGAATGATGCCTCTGTCTAAACCCAAGAAATTGAATTTTTTCTGCCAACCTTTTTTTCATGGACCATAAAAATTATCAACTTAAAAATTAGTCTGTTAAAAAGCTCCTAGATTTATTGAATTATGAGTCCTACAGTTGCCTTGGCAGCATGAGACCAAATGGTTTCATGACTGAGGGCCAGATATTCTCCACCCCTGGTCTAAACCAAGGACTCTTAACCAGTGGGGTCCACAAATGCCTAAGGGGTCCAAAGACAGATTTAAGGAGGTCCATTCCTATTTTCTGGTTTTCTTGCTCCCTAGTGCCCTACCCTCTTACACTGACCAATAACATTGACCTTCTTGTTGTTTAATGAACAAGGTACTCCTGTTACTCAACATTCTAACTTGCTGTCCACAACAATCTGGAGCTCAGTCACCTCCTCATCTCTGCCTCCTAATATCACTGGCTTCCTTCAAGTCTCAGCTAAAAGACTCCTGAATCCATATCTTGTTTGCTCATGGTTATCTACATGATGTCTCCCCTGCCTCAGCCTGAGTTCTTTCTGAGATTTTGCCTCTTTCCATCCCTAGTGCATAGCATCTGGGACATTGTAGGTGCTTCATAAATGCTTGCTGACTATTTTTAAAATTTTCTTGTTCAATTATCAAAACAAACCCTGCAATTCAATATGGATGAAGAAATTGGAGATCCAAGACAAGTGATTTGCCCAAGGTCACACAGCCAACAAATAAAAAGGGGAATCTGAATCCAGATTTTCTCCACCAAGTCTGGTTATCTTTCTGTTATACTATCCCATAGGGGGCTATATTATTGACCATCATCCATTCTAATCCAATCTGAGATGTATTCACTAATCATCTACTATATTTCAGGAACTAGAGCTTAAAAGATCAAGCTCAAGGATACCTGCTTCCAAGGAGATGAAATTAAACAGGAGAAATACAGTATAGAAAGAGGAACACAGAGAGGTTGATGTGAGCAGGAAGAGAACACCATCAAGGAGAGAGAACAGAAACACTTGTTGAAGGAAGCCAGAGATTCTAACAGGCAAAGGTCAGGAGGAATGGCATTTCAGATACAGGTCCAGACTGTGCATAGGGATGAAGGTAGGAAAGTGAAATATCTTTTCAAAAAAGATTAGCAAGTAGGTTAGTTTGGCTGGAATACAGAATGTGAGAGGGAGTGTCATTTGTAAACAAACCAGCCTGAAGCCAGACTGTGAAGAAATTTAAATAATATGGTGAGGAGTTTGAATTTTATGTTAAAGCAAGAGTTCTTAACTTTTTATGAGTCATGGATCCCCTCTTGAAGTATAGTGAAACTTATGAACCTCTAATAAATGGATAAAGTATATAAGATTACAAAACCAATTATACTGAAATAATTTATTTTCAAAGTTCATAGACCCTAGATTAATAATTCTTATTCTAGGGATAACATATCCTGGAAAGCTCCCAGTGCTATATCGTATTCTGGACTTTCCTAAGGATATCTAGGTACATGAAATTGTTACTGAGGTAGAAAACTTTAAGAAATATACTGCTGGACTTGGAGTCAGGAAAAGCTCAGTTCATACTAGTTTTATAACCCTTAACTTTTCTAGGACTCAGTTTCCTCATTTGAAAACTGGGGGGGGTCATACTATCATCCAACTTATAGAGTTGTTATGAACTTCTAATGAGATAATGCTTATAAAAAGCTTAGCAAACCCTGAAGTGGTCTATAAATGCAAGCTAGCATTACTCAACAAGGATGACAAATAAACTATAATTATGCTTTAAAAACAGAAATGATGTCTATATACTTTGTTGCTTTAGATGAGGTTATTTTCAAGTGAAAATTTTGCTGATAACATTAGTTAGACTTGTCAGGGCTTGAAGGGATGGTGGAATAATTTGTGTACTATTTGAATTAGGGAATAAAGACATGGGGTGGCTTGTTGCAGCATCTGAAATAAGTGAAGGGAAGAATAAATTAGTTTTTGAGCATTTATTAGAAGACTAACATTTTCCATTGCAATTATCTCTCCATATGTGGTCCCTGACTTTATTTGTTCCTTGTATGGTGCTATTTCTCATGGGTTCCCTAATGGGTCAATTCTTCCTGTTCTATAAATTTTGGGAAATCTTATCGGGGAAATTTTTGGTTGCTTCTTTTCTTACTATGTCCTTTTATTAAATACCTCTGTTTTTAACTTTAAAAAGATTGGTTTTCTGCCTCTGGGAGGCAATATGTCATAGTAGACAGATGGCCAGCATTATAGATAATAAACATGGGTTTAAGTCCTACTCTAACACAAAGTACCTGTACCTGACCTTAGAGAAGCCTCATAACCTCTTAGGGTCCTGGGCAATTTTCTTAGACTGTACATTACAGATGAGTTACATACATACATCAGTGGAGAGTTTCTAGGCTAGAAACTTCCTATTTTGATGAAATCATAGGTCTGCACCACCTTTCCACATATCCAAACCCTTACCTCATCCCTCCCCACATAAGCACTGTTTATTCTATGACATCTCTCCCTCCAGTTCCTTCTGATCAATACTGTGCTACTAACCTAGATCCCTTATCAACTGGAGCTGTTCACAGAAATAGAGCATTTGCCAAGTTTGCAGGTAGGTCAGTGCCATTTGAAAGTCTTGCCTATGTGGGCATTCATTGACTTAACATATTTTCTAATATGAAACTATATTTTACATGACTTTACATGTATAAATAATCTCTATCAAATTCTTTACCATCTTAAGAAGAGGAGGAAGGGAGGAATAAAATTTGAAAAGTCAAAAAATTTTTAAATGAATGTTTAACATTTCTTTACATGTAATTGGGAAAATTTTAAAAAACAACTGTTTTCAGGGTCCTAAATTGAGAGGATTAAGACTTTTACATCTAAGGTCTGAAAAGCTATGCTAATTGTCCCTCCATCTTTCTATTTTAAGTAAGGAAATGAGGTATTTTCCCCCAAACATATATACACAGTAATAGGTTAGGCCTCAGAAGGAGGATCAGAAGAAAAAAAAGAATGTGAGAGGCAAAAAGGAAAGCAAGGAAGGAGAGAGAGGAAAAAAAAATTAGGTTTTTTACTATCATCTTGCACCAAGGAGTTGGCAGCAAAGACGTTTTAATAGACATTTGCCAGCCTTCACTGAGAAACTGGTGCTGTGGAGTCATGGAACCTGGCAAGAAGGTTAAAAAAATAAAATTATATTTTTTAAAAAAGTACAAAACAACAAAACAGAAAGAAGTACAGACACCAGATTAACTTTGTTACTCTTTCTAAATATGATATATGTGTACATATATACACACACATATAATACATATTTATTTATATATTTAAGAAACAGAATTTGTCTCATATGCATTTTTCTTTCTTATTCTTTGTATATTGAAATGCTTATATTTTCTAATGATTTTTAGGTTCACAATTTTAGAGAAATGAAAAGTAAAAGAAGAAATCTGAACCCTTTAAATGACTTTGGGGATTTGCATACATCTTCAGGTCTAGTGATTGCTCAGTCATGTTCCAACAAGGGAAGGGTATGGGTCCCATGCATATGCTGAGGCTCTGAGAGAGTAAAAACATCTACAAAGTGCACCTGGGCCCGTTGTTTCAGCACAGTCTCTCACATAAAGCCTATATAATTAGGGTTAAAAAAAAAAAAAGACAACAGACAAACAAAAACCCACATCCTGGCCTCATTGAGAAGCAAGCAGTTTTTGTGATAAAATACTAGCCAAATTCTTACTTGGTTGGTAACCCCACCTACAGCAGTCTCCTGAATTGCCCCAATGTATAAAAAGAGAATCAATTAGTGAACATAGGAAATTAAAGGGGAAAAAAAGATTTTTCATATGTGATACATATAAGACATAGTTCTTTAGCAGCCTGAAATGGAAACATGAGAAATTCAATTAAATCTGGCCAGCAGCTAGAGGGTTGCCTCTCACACACAAAGGAGAGACTCCAGAAGAAGAAGGAACTAGACTTTAAAAGTCACAGAATGGTGGCAGTGTTTTAGAGATGATCTAGCCTTGACTCTCCTCATTCTGCAGAATAGAGAACTCAAGATGTGAAGTGATTGCACAGATCAAAGAGCAAAGCTGGAAGTACCTAAATCTCCAGACTCCCATTCCAGGGGCTCTCCAGACTAGACATAAGGCTCCCACCTTCTGAATGAGAGGAGAGTAAATGGCATGAAATCATGGCTCTTTCTCTGTTCCCCTTTCCCCGAAAATAAACCACAAAGGACTAGTGAACAGTGGTGACTCACAGGTGGGTACCCAACTCTAGAATTTCCACTGGCTTATAATGACTTAAAAGGACAAAGCAATTGATTTGCATAAAGGTTGCCCAGCAGTTTCAGTTGTGTTGCTAGGGCTCCACCTTCCCCAAAGATAATAAACACAGAAGTCCCTGGGGAAATTAGGTCTCTACAAGAAATAGGCTTTTAGAGATCATCTAATCTTGACCCTGGGTAATCTTGATCCGAAGGAAATTCAAGGACCATGCTGGCCCTCAGCAGATCCAAACTCTCTTGGGCTGTACCTCCAAAACCTAGGACGGCCCCTACTTCTCCCTAGGATCAGAGCCTAAGCAAACATTAATTGGAGCCAGGATTTCCTCTGGTAATGGAATTACTATTAGGGCAAGCACTAAGATCCTGAAAACAAAAATAAAAACATCTTCCAAGGATTTTTCTTATCACTTTTCAATAATTCAACAGACATTTATTAATCCTATTGTACAGAGAAAACTGCTAAATTATAGGGGGAAATCGCATAGTTTAGAGAAGACATAACAAGACAGTTTTTACGAGCCTACAGCTAAGTTTTTCAAAAATAAAATCAGAAAAGCATAATAATTTTTCCTTTTTTATTAAGCCCAAATCTACCACCTCAAACTCTGACCCATTGAAGTTCTGTCCTAGGGAATGATATAGATGTAAGTTCAGTTTATCTTCTCCTTTGTCATTCACATATATGAAGGAAGTCATCACATCCATTTTCTTAATGGAATCTCACCATAACCGTTAAGGATCAAACAGAACAAGCTCATGTTGCTTTCCTTTTGCATGTGAAGAGACTGATGCAAGGACTTATTCAAATCTCCATGGCTAGCTAGGACCAGAAGTGGTTCCTGAACTTCCCTGCCTTCCATCCAGAGAAGAATTCTCTCTGCCTACTAATCTGTATAATGCAGTTACTAAACACTATCTTTGGGGATCAAGATCTTGCAATTTATTCTGCTGTCCTATTTGTTGAAAAACAATGAGAAGTTTAAAAATACATACAGACCCATACACAGTCCATACTTTACATTACATTTACCTTGGCATCATACCTACTCCCTAAATATTATGGTGCCCCCCCCAACATTCTCTCTCTCTTGTAGCCAGGAACTCCAGTCACCTGTGAAAAAGTCACTGAAGGGGAGCAAAAGGAGGTGGGGAAGTGGGATAAGGCACACATGGCAGCCCAGATACAAATAAGAACCAGCTTAAACTCTGTATATCAAAGAAGAAACAGTATCCCTGAAGGATACTGGCCAAGAGAATGGAGTTCTGGAAAGAGCTAGATTATAGTTTAGAAAAAAACAGACCTTAAACTGGGCTATCTCCACACATCTGAGGCCCATCATTTCACATCTCTCCCTAACAATGGAACAGGGATATCTAATGCTAAAAGAAGAGGTGCCAGCTTATTTGTCCAGACCCAGGATCTTTCTAGAAGCTCAGGGATCATGGAGAAAAATCATCCTCAGTGAGGTCACCATGGTATAGGCACACTTGCAATTCTAACATCAGTGTGGGAACACATCTGGTATGCAAACTCCCTCTGCGCATGGAGAGCCCTAACTCATCTGTAACCTTGTGGTCCTGCTGTCTAGAACACTGAAAGATGAAGTGATTTGTTCACAGTCCAAGTTAGCATGGACCAGAGACTAGGCTTGAACTTGCAAGTCCTCTGGAGTATAAAACCAGTCCTTTACTGATCCTGCCTGGCCACCTTATATTCTAGAAGGAAAAGAATACTAGCCCTGGAGTCAGTAGAACCTGAGTTCAAAACTGACTTCAGATGCCTACTACCTGAGTCACTGCCTCTCCTGCCACCAAAAAACAAGCAAAAACTTTAAAAAAAAAGAGAGAGAAGTAATTTGAGACCTTTAAGAATTTCTGTCCTCCTTTAGACTGTTAGTGGTCTTCTTGGGCAAAAGGAAAAGGAGACTCAACCAATACAAAGGAATTAAGATATTATAATAAGAATAAGGAACTAGATCAGTTGTATAAGAAAGGTTTATGTTCTGAGTTTTCTAATCCTGTCTCAGAATCTTACTATCTATGTGTTAAAGAATTGGTTATTTAGCCTAAGACAGTTTTTTTTTAATCTGTAAAATGAAGACCATACTATCTGGTACCACCTGGGGGAGGGAGTACTTTGATGTATAGAAGATAGGGAATTGGAGTATTGTGTGACTCTGGATAAGTGGTTTTACTTCTGTTGTCCTCAGTTTCTTCCTCCATAAGATAAGGAAGTGGACCAGGTAAACTCCAAAGGTCCCTTCTGACTCTAAATCTATGATCCTGTAAATTAGTCTAAGAACAGGTCAGTGGTAGCTAAAGATGGAGGGAGGAAGAAGTCCAACCCTAAAAAACATAGCTTTGCATCAGTCCAAGAATTTCTGGCCCCAATCTGAGGGACGACAAACCTAACTGATTAAGTTTCTGTCTTTATACTAACTTCTCAAATCAAATTCCAGCTCCAGATAGACAGATAATGGACTCAGCTGATTAGAAAATAGTGTGTTTTCCCAGTTTTCTAACACTGGAGGACAAGACTCTGGTATTCTATGTCAGCCCAACCTGCTGGGCAGAAATGAAAACTAAATCCCTGGAAGCACAGGAGTCTGAGGAAATTGAAGACCCCATGGAATTCCTATTAATGGGTCCTGGGGCGCCAAGCTGGAGCAGAGAGAGTAGACAAGGCCAGGCTGGGGAATGGCACATGGGGCGTCTGGGTAGACCTCGAAAACTAGAACAAAGGTTCAACTGTGCCTGGAGCCAAATGCTCAAAGGAAAAATCTACTGAGAAGCTTCACACACACTGCGTCTTTATGGGTAAAGATAGAAATCGCCTCTGTTGGGAGACACAAACATTCCCACAGATACATAAAGAAAAGAAGAGTGAACTTATAGCTGGGTAAGTCCATCCAAGTAGGAGACGCCATCTCTGTCTGTCCCCAGAACTGGAAAAGTGGAACAAGGAAAGGGGGAATCTTCCCCACAATAGGCCAAACCCCAGGGGTTCAAGGCCCAAGAAACTGGCAGCCAGTGATCAGAAGACAACAGATCTAGGGATGATTTTTATTTTGAGGGCTTTAGAGACTGGGCCTCTCTATCTTATCCAGGCTAGAACCCTGTTTCTGACCTGGATGGTTCATCCTTCTTTTGGTAGCTAGGTGGTCTTCCATTACTAGGAGCTCATAATACTGGTGCTGGACTTAGTATGGACAACCAATTCACTTTGGCCTTCCTACAGCTCAGAACTCCAAAGCTCAAGAAATCCATCAGCCTCAACCTCCCCAGTAACAGATTATAAGAATGCATCACCATTTTAGATATGAGGAAAATGAGGCCTATGGTGGTCAAGTGATTTGCTCAAGATCCCCCAGCTAGTAATAATAAAGGGCTGAATTGGCACTCAAGTATCCTGTCTCCAGTACCAGTAACTCTCCCACATTATCCCACTAAAATTCAGTGGGTAGCAAACTGTCCTAATTAAGACAGTAATTTGCTATCCATTGCAATTCTTTTTGTAGTGACAAAGTCTTGGAAATTGAAGGGATGCCCATCACTTGAGGAATGGCTGAACAAACTGTGGTATATGAATATGTTAGAGTACTATCGTTGTGTAAGGAATCATGAGAGGGTGGACTTCAAAAAGCCTTGGAAGACTTACATGAACTGATGTTGAGTCAAAGTGAACAGAACCAGGAGAATACTACACGTGAACAGCAACACTGTGTGATGAACAACTAGATAGACTTAGTTCTTTTCGGCAATGCAATGATCACATATAATCCTGAAGGATTTGTGATGGAAAATGCCATCCAGAGAAAGTCTGAATGCAGACTAAAACAAACTACTTTCACTTTTAAAATTATTTTATGGCTCTTTTTACCTCTCATAGTTTTTTCCTCATATTTTCATATCAGTCATGTTGTAAAAGTTCTTATTCTCCTTTCACAAAATGACTGACATTGAAATATGTTTAATATAGTTATATGCATAAAATATATATTAGATTATTTGTTGTCAAGGGGAAGGGGCAGGAAAGAGAAGAGAGGGAAGGAGAAAAATGTAGAACTCAATATCTTACTAAAAATGAATGTTGGGGGCGGCTAGGTAGTGTAGTGGATAGAGCACGGCCCTGGAGTCAGGAGTACCTGAGTTCAAATCCAGCCTCAGACAAGCTTTGGGCAAGCCACTTAACCCCACTGCCTTGCAAAAATAAACAAACAAACAAACAAACAAATAAATAAATAAATGAAAATTAAAAAAATAAAAATGAATGTTGACAGTGTACAGAGCACCAGCCCTGGATTCAGGAGGACCTGAGTTCAAATCTGGTCTCAGATATTTTATAATTGCCTAGCTGCATGACCTTCGGCAAATCACTTAATCCCACTGCCTTAAATAAATAAACAAACAAACAAATAAATAAACAAGCAAGCAAGCAAGCGAACAAATAAATAAATAAATTTCAAAAATGAATATTGAAAACCATCTCTACATGTAGTTGGAAAATTTTTTTTAAAAAAAAGGGGAAAAAAAGATAGTTCATTTGCTAAGAGGTCTGACTCCATCATTCACTTTCTGTAAGATCCTAGAAAAATCACTTACTATCTGGGCTTTATTTTCTCCCATATATTAAATGAGAATAATGCCCTTTGGAGGGGTAGAATGAAATTAAATGAGGGGGCCCTTGGTCAAGTCTGGCAAGTAGATGACTACTGCTCTTTTCGCTCTTTTCAAACACAAGACAGCACTCCATCCTATTCTCTTCTAATTTTGCAGGACTCAATGTTGGTTTCCCAAAACCACAATTTTGTTTTCACCACTCCTAGAGGATCAGATCTTAGCAGAGGGAAAAAGTATTAATAGTCATAATAATAGAAACTTTGCAAAGCAAACTACATACCCACATATTTAAGTGCATGCTCTCTCTCTCTATATATATATATTTATATATATATTTACATACATATATATGTATGTATATATTTACACACACATACACGTTATATATAATGTATACATACTTAAGGTAATTATTTGTATATATGTGCATACACACACACACACACATACACACACACACAAAGAAATTGAGGGTTTGAATAGGGAAGAAACTTATCATAGAGACAAAAAAAAATTTATTAGCAGGATTAAAACCCAGGTCTTTCCTAGCTGTAAGTCCAGGTTTTAGTTCATTATACTATGCCATTTCTCAGCTGTATTATGGATAAAATAAATTCTCCCACCTTGATATAAGCTGCAGGGGAGCTCTCCCCAGAGGAGCCACCACAATACAAAATAGTCCAGCTACATGTCGAAACACCTAGGAGCTCATCCTTATCTTACCAAGAATTGACTGAATGCTTTTCATAATTCCATTTCCTGAGAGTCCTCAATCACTGCTCCTAAGTACAGAATTCCCATACTGAATGTGAACCAGTAACCAAGAGGAAGCCATCATTATTTAACACTTCTGTTCCAAGGATTTGTACTTCCTTGTATCCTACTCAGTACCTCCAAGAGGTTCAGGAGGAATTAATTAAAGGATGCCTGTCCAAAGACTAGCATCCAGGCCCCATTCTGAAGCTTTGGTAGGCCTGGGACTTAGGAAAAAAGTCACACCAAGTCAGGGGAAGGTACATGGTATTCTAAGGGAAAACCTAAGGGAATGACAGCTCAGAAGGGATCTGAAAGATATTCTTGGACTAACCTCAATTGTTTCCATCTTTCTCCATTCCTGCAGTTCACCAGAGAAAAAATTTTTCTGGTGAAATAATATAGAGGGAAAGGGAAAAGACGTGGGCAAAGGAATAGAAAATTATGCTACCATACTACAAAGACGAGTCATCACTGGGAATGATACAAAGGATATTGTGAAGAATTATTGGAGGAAGAGGAGAGAAGCCTGTGTAGCTATTTTTCCCTAACAGGAGTATGGGTAATTGTTTAAAAATAAATAAACTCCATTAGCATCTCTTTGCCCAATGGCAAGGATACTTGTACAGAATAGAATATATGACATAAGAGATTTGGAACTGATCTCAATCTGGAGCAGCACTGGCAGCCTAGCACCTGGCAACAAACACTTCTCAATCTGGTCCCCCACACCCAACCTCTCAGTCCCCTCTAGTCAACAATGCCCTTAGATCCAGCAATGCCTACCCATGGGTGTCTACATGGGTATTGCAAGCATATGCTCATTTCCTAAAAAAATGGCCCTCAGTAAAATCCATCTCCATGGCAAATGGGATCCAAGGAGATAACAATTCAGAACAATCTGTGAGAAGGCAGTTTACCTGGGAAATAAGGATCAAGGTTGAGTAGTTGGAGAAGAAAGGCTGGTATATGAGTGATTCTAAACTAGTATACTAGCAGCAGGGTGCACCAGCAGAGAACAAAGGCTGAGCCAATTTGTTGTTTATTTTATTACTTGGGTGGCTGGGCCTTAGGCCAGGGAAGTTATTTCAGGCAGAGACCACAGCTTGTTAATTAATTATTAGAAGAATGTTCTTATCTGCATGTACTTCCTTAGGCAGGCAATAGACCTAGTGGCAAGAGCATATAATTACAGGCAGGCACTTTGGAGAGAGCAAGCTAGCAGCCAAGGGAATAGGGAAAGAAGAGGAAAGTCCTCAGAGCCTAAGACCTGACTGAGAGAAATCCTGTCTAACAGGAGAGGCTAAGTTAGGAGAAAGAACAGGAAGACAGCTGGATTCCTGGGGCAAAAGCTTCCCAAGGAGAAGGAAGAGTTTTGGCAGGGGTGAGAGGTTCTGAACAATGACATTGTATTGCTGTGGTATCCACAGATACCACCAGGATGGCAGCATTTCCTGGGGGTACACTGCAGCTCTCTGTCACAGAAGGCCAGCATCTGTTCAGGACCTCTATTCTCAGAATAATATTTTTAAATGCATAAACTAAAATATATAAGATTACAAAGTAAATTAATTATTTTGCAATAATTATATATATTTTTTAAATCTGCTTCACAGGCTCCTAGGCTCTATTTGTTTTTTTGGAGTATTTTTAATCCCACTAGTGCTAAAAAAAGGGGGGGGAGATTCATGTTAACTTTGAAAGAAGAAAGAAGAGAGGCTCTAGTCTTCTGTTCTTACCTTGCCCCAGACCAAGAGGAATTTGTGATGGCCATCTTCTCCAGACAGTGCCAAAGCCAGAGTTGACTCAGGCAGCTAGCAGATGGGATATTAAATGTGGAAATTTTTCATAGTACAAAAGCACTTAACTCAAACCACTTCTCACTGGTTCCCTTAGGTTCTCTCTGATGTTGCCCTCAAATTTCAATAACTTCTAGCCCCTCCAGGCATCTTTTGGAAAGTGGCACTGTAAATGAGGGTGCAAGTCTGACTTTGAGGGGAAGAATTGGAGAAAAGTTACTGGACCAGGAACCTAGCTGTCTTCCTGTTCCTTCCCCTTGGGCATAGACTCAAGCTACTCTGAAATACCATTTGGGGAAAACTGACACTGGATTCCACAATCCTCAAAGGGCAAGGCCTGGTCTGCTCCTTTTACCCAGGCACCCTTGTTCACCCTGCTTCTTCTAGACCAGTCATACTCCTGGGAGTATATTGGCAATTGTAATTCATAGTAATAGTAATTCATTTAGATAATAATTTATATAAATTATTAAATTATTAATTCAATCAAATAATTATTAATTTATGTTTTACTTTAAGATTTGCAGAGTTCTTTATATATATTGTCTCACAGAAGTCAATAATACTATTGTTCCTACAGGTATATAATATACTTTACAGATAGGAAATGATTTAGAAAAGTAGTATGGTATAGTGGATAGTGCTCAGAAACAGGAAGCCAGTCTCAGATATATACTTAGTTGAGTAGCCTGTTTCAACACCTGTAAAATGGAAATAATTTATAGTATTATACCACTCTTAAAATGACTCAGAAATGTGAATTATAGTTATTTTTAGTTACCTTCCTAGGATCACCAAGTGACTAAGTGCTTCAAACATTGGCTCTGCTGTCAGAAAGATCCAAGTTGCTGTTTACTACAATTCCAATAGGCTGCAATCTCTCACAAGCATTTTTTTTATTCCCATGCGATATGGTGTCTCTAATTCTGATCTTGGCCTGTCCTTAAAGTTAGGAATTATGAACAGACCTTCAAAGACAGCTGGAGAACAAATGGCACCATACCCAGACTGATGCTCCTATCCTTAATTCATAAATGTAACTCTATAATACATAATTATATAAATTATATATAATTTAATACAGGGCTGTCCAAAATGTGGCCCACAGGCCATTTGATTTTATGCAGCCTGCCTGTGGGTTTATTAAATGCTTTAGTAAATGAAGCTGAGTTACCGTAGAACTCTCACTAAAATGTCAAATCAAAACATATTGTTTATTGTTTCAATAAAAATTTTTAAAAGTAAGATTGGACAGCACTGATTTAATATAAAAATTAATGTTATATACATAAATAAATGAAATTAAAATAAATCAATAAATCATATAAATTAATACATAAATATAGTCAGAGAATCTTAGATTATTGCACTAGTGGAGGAAATGCAAAATAATTATTAACTGTTATTATTAATATTATTATTAGTAGTATACAACCACTGTGTGCTAGTCACTGTTCAGAGCACTTTCTAAATATTACCTCATTTGAGGGAAGGAAATGAATAAACATTACATGGTACCTATCAATCCAAAGCTGAGATCTTTTCCACAGTCATCCTGAAAGGATGGTTCACCAGCCTCTGTTTGAATATACTTGGTTAGAAATTTTTTTTCATGAATGAAATCAAAATTTCCCTCCTTGTTAGTTCTATCCATTATTCCTACTTCCACCTCAGTGGAGTTTTACCAAAAAAAGTCAACTTTCCCAAAGACAGTTTTTTTTCTTTAAAGAAAGATTCTTCTAATGAAAATTTATACAGAATTCAGTATTGTAATAAAAAAAATAACCATTTCACAAAGAAATGGCAAAACTATACTAGGGAAGAAAAACATTAATTGAGGGAATTGCATACAGTGGCAAGGCAGACTTCCTATGTTAAACATTAATAGCATTTTCTGAATTAATAAAATAACTCATAAAATATTTGGAGATATCTACTGTTATCTCTTGCTTTCCTTTTTCAGATTAAATCTTTCCAAGTCTATGACTCTCCCTGTAACTGCCCATACTCCCCACTCCTTAACAAACTGTTGACCAACATTCCCCTTAAAGAATGGTGCTCATCTTTAATATATTATACAAGATCTAGTCAGTCTACTTCAGAGTACTTTGAAATTTCTAGACTCTGTTAATATCCCTTGAATTGGCAAGATATAAACTTAAAACCTGCTCAAATCTTTTATCATCATCACTTAAAACTGACAAAATAAATTAAAAATAATCTGAATGCAAGGATTACCAAATAATTAAATAGAAAAATTTACCAAGTGTCTATTATTAGAAAAACAAAGATTTTAAAATGTGAAATAGTTCCTACCCTCAAATAGCTTACAATCTTGGGGAGGGGTGGGAGTTTTCGTGACGATGACCCTCTGAGGAAGGTGATAGAAACACTATTGTCACCATTTTATGAACTGGCAAACTATAATTCAGAGATTTTAGGAATTTTAAGTAAATTCAGAGGTTTAAGTAACTGCAGTTGATAGGTACCAGATCACTTACAAGGTAAGTGTATTGGAATGGACAATGGAGGAGATGATAGTTCACAAAATCTCCTAAAAACCCAAAGCATATGCCCTTCTGGGATCAACCCTAAAGGCAAGATGATAGACAAGCTAGTCCTATGAAGTCTCCTCAGCCCAAGCATTCTGTAACTCCAAGGAATGGATAGTCTTCTCTCAAGGTCATAAACATTTCCTAACAATCTTGCTCAAACTAGAACAAGAATTTTAATCCTGGCTTGGTCAAGAACTATTCATCTCCTTAAGAGAGTCATTTCTCCCTCTTGGGTTTTGGTTTCTTCACTCTATAAAACAAGGGAGATGGAGATGATAATTAATGTCACTCTCAGCACTTCAGTAAAAACCAAGTTCAAGGAAAGGGAGAGGAAAATGTGTCATTTCTACCATGTAAGACCAAACCTGGGTTGACAACCAGTACTGAAAACTTCATTTGCATTATCACAGAGGGACAAATGATTGAGTAAAAGAGTCTGCAAGACCTGAGTTTAAATCTAGTCTTTGATACTTTCTAGCAGTGGAACTATGAGCAAGTTGACCATCTGAGCCTTTGTTCTTCATAGGTAAACTGGGGCTAATATCAATTGCAATAATCTAGTCAAGAAAACTGTGACTACTGTGAAAATTAAATGAGACTATATAAGTGCTATACTTTGCTAACTTTAAAGTTCTCTTAATAATGATAGCCAACATTTCTAGGCACTTATCATGTACTGTGCTTAGCATTTTACAATAATTATCTTATTTGAACTTCGTAAACCATCCTGGGGTAGATGCTATTAACATGCCTGGGTGATCCATTGGGTCACCCTTCATGTTCTTTCTCTTTGCAATCATTCTCTGAAGACCTAATCATCAGGCCCTGTACCAAGCAAGTCTTGTGATGATTTACCCATGTTTGCCTATTTCTAAAATGAAAATGCATACAATTTTCCTCAGTATTTTGTTTTCTGGGGGAACAGAATTTTTGACTTGGGAAAGTGCCTAGAATATTTCTTTTCTTTCTTTTTTTCCTTTGTTGTGCAGGGTAATGGGTTAAATGACTTGTCCAAGGTCACACAGCTAGGTAATTATTAAGTGTCTGAGTTGAATTTGAACTCAGGTCCTCCTGACTCCAGAGCCACTGCTCTACCCACTTTGCCACTTAGCTGTCCCTTAGAATAGTTCTGAGGTCACCAATGTATCCAAAAAGATAACTCCATGGAAGCCCCTACCTTCTCCACCACCCAGAGGCAATAGGAAGCAAAACCTCATATAACCACCCAGCTGCATGGGAGATGGTCCTGGAAGTCTTTTCCATCAAAGTTTTCTGTGTTAAAATGATCTAGAGCTACCAAAAGGAAAAAAGAGGGTCTCTTCCCAATCCAAATGCAACTCTGTAACCCTTCCACAAACCACAGTTGCAACTGTAACCCACCGCGTCCCCAGCAAGCTCAACTTCACTTGTAGCTAGCTATGATTCACATAAGGGAAGGGGTGTGGCTCTCTCATGGTCTGCCTTGAGTACGGGATGAATTCAGAGATGGCATCCCAGGGTCCGACCAAGGTAACCAAGAACCAAGGAGAGAGTCATTTCTCCCTCTCGGGTTTTGGTTTCTTCATTCTATAAAACAAGGGGATTGAGATGATCATTCAATTCACTCCCAGCACTTCAGTAAAGATCAAGTTAAAAGAAAGGGGGAGGGAATAAACGCCAGAAGCTTTGTGGCTTCGAAAATAACCATGGCTCTTCTGCGTCAACTCATGCTCTGGGCTTAGCTCCACCACTCTCACCAATCTCCAGCCCTCTTATGATGGGTCACGCAAGAGGCGCAGAATGCGGCAGGGGACGCGGGACAGGAGTACACTGGAGTCAAAGGTTCAAGCATCAACTCAGGCACATCCGTGCGACCTTGAGCAAGTCACACCTTCTCTGGGGCTCAGTTTTCTTACCTTTAGGATAAGATAAAAGCCAATCACGCATTTTATTAATCACCTAATCTAGGAGCACACAGTGATGGGGCTTGGCCCGGCCGGCCTCCAAGGACCCCCGAAGCCCACGGTTCTGGGATCTCTGAGCCCCCCAAACTGTCTCAAGCTCTCTGGAGGCGCCCCCGGGCTTCGGCCGCCTGGGTGGTTCTGGGAGGGGGAGGGGGTTCCGGGACACACCGTCCCTCTCACCTGATGAAGGTGGTCTTGCCGGTGGAATACTGGCCCACGAGGAGCACCATGGGCTTGTTGTCGAAGTCGGCATCCTCCAGGGCCGGGGAGTGGAACTCGTGGAAGCGGTAGTGCTCCTCCAGCGGGAGCAGCTTGGTCTTGTAGAGCTTCTTGAGCCCCTCGCTCACGGTCTGGAACACCTCGGGGTCCTTCTTGCGGCGGTCGTCGTGGCCCAGCCAGCTGAACATGTCGGCGGCCGGAGGGGCCCGGCGCTCCGAGGCTGCGGGGCGCGGACAGAGGAGGGCGCCTGGCCGGCCCCCAGCGCCCCGGGCCGGCGCGGGCAGAGGAGGATGCGGCGGGCCGGAGCGGGCAGAGGATGCGGCGGGCCGGCGCGGGCAGAGGATGCGGCGGGCCGGAGCGGGCAGAGGATGCGGCGGGCCGGCGCGGGCAGAGGAGGATGCGGCGGGCCGGAGCGGGCAGAGGATGCGGCGGGCGGGCGCGGGCAGAGGATGCGGCGCGCCGGCGGCCCCGCTCCCTCCCGCCTCCTCCTCGCTCCCTCACTGGGCGCCCCGGCTCGCCATCGCCTCGGCCGCCGCTCCGGATCGGGCGCGGGATGCGCTTCTTCCCCGGGGCACTGCCGGCGCCTTCCCCCGCATCCAGGAATGCCCTGCCGCGACGGGAGGCGGGGACCCGACTGAAGCCCTCTCTAAAGCCTGAGCGGCGACCAGAATGTCACCGGAGCCCGCGCGCCGCCCCCCGCCGCCGCCGCCGCCCGGCCCCTGGGCGAGGCGCAGGGTCGGACTTGGCCCCTCCTGGCGGTGCTCCCTGCGCTCCGACCGCGGCTCGGCCCGGCTCGCTCGGCTCGGCGGCGGGAGCTGCAGCTGGCATGCCCCAGCCCGTGCGGCCGAGCTTAAATGCCAGCCCTGCAGGAAACCGCGGAGCATAGGAAGTGCCGACTACTGGCAGGCGGCTGCCGCTGTCCCGGGCGGGGTGAAGCCGCTCCGGGGGCCGCCATGCTTATGGGCAGGGCCGGGCTGGGGGCGGGGAGCGCCTCGCCCGCCCCGGCCGCCGCTGTGGCCCAGGTGTGGCCGCGGGGGCGCAGCGCCCTCCTGGGGACCGGCCCGGGGCCGCCCGGCCCCACCCGGCCCCACCCGGCCCCACGGTGGAGGGCTGAGCTCAGACCCTTCTGAAAGCAGTCTGTGAACTTGGGAGGCCCCTTCCCCGCCACCCCCAGACTCCAGATTCTGGGGCATCTCCCAAGGTGGGAGCCACGGCCGGAATCAGCCATTTCTGACCCGGGTGAAAGGAGGCGCCGGCTTTCATTAATCTCAGGATCCCATAAGAACCTAGCCGGGAGGGGGGAAGATGGCAATGGTTCATATTATTTGTAAAAAAAAAATTTTAATTAAAAAATATATATATATTTTTGTTTCTAAAGGTCCTCTATACGCCCTCAGGTTATTTAGGGGAGGAACACGGAGGGTCGGCCCCTGTGGTTTCATTTCCATAGAGAGCTCTAGGTGAGCAGTCTTCTTACCTCTGCGGTTCTAGGATTTACAGCCTTGGAGGCCTGGGACAGCTGAGAGGTTAAGTGACTTGCCTGGGGTCAGGTGGTCATTTTGTATTTAAGCTTAGGTCTCCTGACCCCGAGGCAAGCTCTCTTTCCACCACCTCCTGTTGTTGGGAGTTTAGACCCTTCAGTAGGAATAATTTTATTTTCTCTAATGTCATCAAAGCCTAATTTCATTATCTAATGCATTCTCCATTATACTACTGCTCTCAAGGAACATAGAAAATTCCTGCTTAACTTGGGTTTTCTGTTACAAGAATAGCCTGAGGAGAAAAAAAATGTGATTTATGTTGTTTACACTTTGATATGTAGGTATTGTCCTCCCAAGGCAAGGACTATGAGTCAGGTGCAGCGGCAGCAAGGTGACAAAGTTGGGTAGAGCCCTGGACCTGGATTCACGAAGGCTTGAGTTCAAAGTCAGATTCAAATACTTTCTAACATGTGACCATAGGTCAAACACTTCAGCACCAGTTTCCTCAACTGTAAAATGGCGATAATAGCCTCTGCCTCTTGGGGTAGTCAGGATCAAATGAGATAATTTTAAAGTGCCTAGCACAGTACCTGAAATTATGTAAATAATAGCTATTATTATCATTATTATACATGAGCAACTCAGACATTCAGGAAGCATTTGTTATTGACTTACTATGTGCTAGACACCGTGGCTAAGCCCTGAGAAATGAAAAATGGCAAGACAGACACTCCTCATCTTAAGAGATCCTTCAAGGCTTCAATTTGTTCAATTAGATGAGGAAGAACAGCTGGCCTCTACCAAATACACACAGAAGAAATCTGTGCTGAAGATGACATGCTTTTAAAGGCAAATACAATAACTGATGTACTTGAGAATGATATCTAAAATATTTCTAAGAGAGAAGATTCCAAAAGAATGGGAAATATCACAGATGAAATTAATACTTAAAAAAAAAAGACAAGATGACACCAACCATTACTAACCCACAAGTCCGTCTGCTTTCTCCTATTTATTAAGTCTTTATGAAAAGAGTCTTTGCATTCATTAAAAATATCTGTGGTGAAGACATGAGAAAGAAATAAACTTTTACCAATTATTCTCAACTATTTTGTTGTTTTCCTCGCTTTTAGTATAGTGACTGCAATAAAATATGCTCATAATAAATTCATTTTTAATTGAATCCAATTGACTACAATGTACCACCTCTTTATAGTCAAACAACTGAGAGATGGGAAGATTCTGCTGTTTATTATTTATTGATTTTTTAAAAGCATTTCACTTGAAAAAGCAAAGTGGATCAAAAATGAATTATTGCCTGGATTTGGGCCAGCCTATTGCAGATGGACAGTGAGTAGGACCCAGAATAAAGTAGAAAGATGAGACTGAGGTGGATCACATTCAGATTCATATGTTCCTTTCAATGAATTCGTACTGTTCGTTGCTCCAAAAGCCTATATATTTATTAATATTAGTTATTATATCGTATTAATGTATTTATTAATATGTTTCATTTTAAAATATAATCAATAAATTTATTACAATTCTGCTTACCTTCAACTTACCTTCTTTTCTCTTAGGCCTGCCTCTCACCTTCCTTATATTCTTCCCCTTGGTGACCTCATCCTCTGACCTCAGTTACACATTTAAGTAAATGTCAAATCTCCAATTCAAAAACTCCAGTCATATATTTTCAATTATTTGCTGGATAGCACAACCTGGATGGCCTGTTAGCAGTCAATCAGTCAACAACCATTTCCTTAGTCCTTAATGTGTTAAGGGTTAAGATATAAAACTTTGCAAAAACAAGGACAAAACCAAACAAACCAAATAAAAAAATCAATTCCTGCTTTCACTGAACATATTTCAATGAAAGAGAAATGCAAATAAGGAATTATATGCAAGAAATATCTATATCTATATAACTATGTCTATCTACCTACATTTTTCTTTATATTTATAATAGACAAAAAAAAGGTGAAAGGGATTCTGAAAGGTGAAAGGATTAGCAGCTAGCACCACAAATGTTCAAACATCTGCAAACACATTCATAATCTTCTTGCTTAAATCCATTTCACCCTCAAATTTCTCTATTTCTCTCAAACTCAAGGACAACCAGGTTCATACTTTGAATCTTTTCAGACTTACAATCTATATTAATTAATTCTCTTTCACATTTTTCTCTTGAAATTTCTCTTGAAATCTGCATTGCTTTAATCTCTTCTTACCTAGATCATCATAAAAGCCTCCTAATTGACCTTATTTCAGTTTCCATACCATTTTCCACACTTCTGTTAGAGTTTTCTTTCTTGTATACTACTGTAATTACGTTATTCTTTTGATCAGAAGAATTAGTAGTTCTCCATAACCTCCTAAATGAAATTGAAACTTCTCTCAGAATTTTTCAAATGATAATTAGATGGCACAGAGGATAGAATTCTGAACCTGGAGTAAGGAAGACCTATGTTCAGATTTGGCTGCAGAATTCAAATTATTGTGTGACCCTCGGCAAGTGACTCAATCTCTATTCTCCTTGGTTTCTTTTTTTCTGTAAAATTCGGATAATAATAGCATCTGCCTAGAGATGTGAGAATAAAATGTACTTTGCAAACCTTAAAATGTTTTAAAAATGCTACCTATTATTTTTTAATTAATTTATTTGTTTTTTTTTGTAAGACATTGGAGTTAAGTGACTGCCCAAGGTCCCATAGCTACATAATCATTAAATGTCTAAGGTCAGATTTGAACTCAGGTCCTCCTGCCTCCAGGGCTAATGTGCTATCTACTGTGCCACCTAGCTGTCCCTATACTAGCTATTATTAATGTTGGAAGGTATCATTGAATTATGAAATAAAAAGATTTGAGGCAGCTAGGTGGTACAATGGATAGAGTGCCTGGCTTGAAGTGAGGAAGACTCTTCTGTGTGAGTTTAAATCCAGCCTGAGACACTTGCTATCTGTGAGACACTAGGAAAGTCATTTAATTCTATTTGCCTTAGTTTCCTCAACTGTAAAGTAAGCCAGAGAAAGAAATGCAAGCTCTAGTGTTTTTTTAATAAATTATTTTTTTCTACTACATATAAAGATAATTTCAACAATAATTTTTGGTGAGATTTTGAGTTCTACATTTTTCTCCAATCCTCATTTCCCTCTTTCTTCCCTTTGACAGCAAGAAATCTGATATAGGTAATACATGTATAAATATGTTAAACATATTTCCATATCAATCATGTTGTTAAAGAAGAATCTGAACAAAAAAGAAAAAGCATGAGAAGCGAAAAACCCATAAAACACAAAAGAAATTTTAAAAATTTAAAACATTATTGTTTGGTGTACATTCAGATCAAAATTAACCATTTTATATTTACTCTAAAATATTCTCTATTATAAATTCCTCTCTTTTCCACATATCTGACAGATAAATTATTCCTTGTTCTCCAGTCTTATGCTATCATCTTTTATGTCTAAATTCTGTAGCCATTTCAATCTTATCTTGGGGTGTGTGAGATGTTGGTCTAGGCCTAGTTTCTGACATACTACTTTCCAGTTTTTCCAGCAGTTTTTATTAGAGTGAGTTCTTATTCCAGAAACTGGAGTCTTTGGATTTATGTCTAAAAACAGAACTTTATACTAGCTAGCACCTCCCTCATAGGATTATTGTGAAGTTCAAATGAGAATATTTGTAAAGTTCTTAACTCAGAAACCTGTTATATAGCTCTGTCCCATCTCTTCCAGCAGACTGCCCCCCTCCAGATTCCCTACTCTCTCATTCACCTGTGATCTCTTTTTTTTCCTTTTATATTATTATGTTACTTGGTGATTTCATCAGATCTGGTATTGTCAATTATGATTTCTATGCTGATGATTCCCAGATAAACTTATCCAATTCTAACATCTCGGCTGATCTTCAGTCTCACTTGTCAATTGTCTATTAGGGATCTCAAATTAGTTTGCCCTTCCAAACTTCGCCATTTCTGTCAAGGCCACCATCATCTTCCCAGACCCTTAGGCTCTCAGCCTATTCATCCTCAGCACCTCACCATCACCCTCCACACATCCAATCTGTTGCTGAAGTCTATCATTAGTACCTTTGTAACATTTCTCAAATACGCTCTCTTCTCTCCTCTGACACCACCACCACCTTGGTTCATGTCCTCATCTCAATACATCACTATATATTTCAATATCCTACTAGTGGTTCTGCATGCTTCAAGTCTCTTCCCTCTCCAATCTATCTTCCATTTAGCTGCTAAAATAAGTTTCCTAAGGGTCAGGTCCAACAAGACCCCGTGTTCTCTGTAAAGTTCAGTTGTTCCCTCCTGCCTATAGAATTAAATGTAAAATCCTGTTTGGCATTCAAAGGTCATAACCTGTCCTGCCTTTTCTCCCCACCTCTCTAATCTTATTACCATCCCTGCCATGTAGTCTTTGATTCAATGATACTAACCTTCTTGTTTTCCTTGAACCAGCTTGTAGCTCTGGACAGACATTTTCACTGGCTGTTTTCTTTGTTCTGATCTTTCTCTTTGTCTCTGCCTATTAGCTTCCAGGCTTTCTTTAGGTTCCAACTCAAGTCTCACATTTTAGAGGAAACTTTTTCCAATCCTTTTAGTTCTGATTCCTTCCCTCTTTTATTTATTTTTAATTTGTCTTGTAAATAGCCTATTTGTACATAGCTGTTTGACTCTTGTTTCCTTTGTAAGATTGTGAACTCCTCAGGAGAAGGGACTGTCTTTTACCTTTCCTTGTAGATGCTTAATAAATATTTATTGAATAATTAACTAGACTGATCAGGTTAAGGTGAGATGGAATTACCAGCTTCCTCTTGCTGGGGAAAATATAGTCTTTTTTTTTTTAGTTTTTTGCAAGGCAATGGGGTTAAGTGACTTGC
Organism: Macrotis lagotis; assembly: GCF_037893015.1. NCBI lineage: Eukaryota > Metazoa > Chordata > Mammalia > Peramelemorphia > Peramelidae > Macrotis > Macrotis lagotis. The sequence continues at coordinate 219,846,717 of NC_133658.1, read as the reverse complement.
CCAAGGCCACACAACTAGGTAATTATTAAGCGTCTGAGGCCAAATTTGAACTCAGGTACTCCTGACACCAGGGCTGGTGCTCTCTCCATTGTGCCACTTAGCTGCCCTGGGAAATATAGTCTTAAAACAGTGCAAGATTGTAATAGTTTGTTTGTCAACAGTTCTTTCAATTTAAAAAAATGGGGTTCTATAAAAAAAGGTCTAGTTTAGCTTTCAACTTAATCATACAAATACCAGAAAAAAGCACTGAATTTTGTTACATAGCAGAAATGCTTTTGTTCTTCCTATTTCATCACACAGAACATTAAAAAAATAAGTATTCAAGAGTCAAGCTTTTATCAAATTAATAATTTTATTTGTTTGATCATAGATCTTATTAAATAAATAAAACCACCTTTTCTGTTTTTTTATTGTGTGTGCATGGCAATGAAGAATACAATAACTGTTAATACAGTTTGACCATCACCTGGATTTATGATTATGCACCAGCAGTTTTTACCCAACATTTTTTTCTGCTGTTATGACAAATGTCAACACAGTAGTTCAAAAGAAAAACCACAAGACTCAAAACTTTTATTCAGCATTTTGAGTATTTCAGCACCACTTGTGTTTGTTGCCAAGTATTCACATGAAAGAAGTTCTTCTATTAGTTGGTACTGATACTACATGAATACAAGCAAAAGAAGTCAGTTCATAGATTCATCCATTTGTAAGGCAAAAAGGACAATTCTGCAGAGGAGTTAGTCAGTTTGATCTTCTTGTCTACAATTAATTTAATTCTTAGGTTATGAAACCCCAGGAAAACTCTTCTGGACACTTTGTAAAAGAATGAGATTTTTTTAAAAAGGCAAAAAAATTATTTGCATTATTATGAAAATAGTTATGATCTTGCATATACAATTGAAAAGTTGTTGGTGACTCCCAAGGAGCTGTGGATCACATTTTAATAGTCACTGAGTTCAGTGCAGCTAGGTGGCACAGTGGATAGAGCACTAACCTATCCACTGACAGGAAGAGTCAGGATGATCTGAATTCAAATTGGGCTGCAGACACTTAATACTTTCTTAGCTATATGACCTTGGGCAAGTCACTCAACTCCACTGCCTTGCAAAAGACAAACAAAAAAAAAATCACTGAGCTAAATGGCCTCTAACATATTGAGAATATGTAGGACAGATTACTGAGTCATTAGAAATGATAAAAGGAAGAAAGTTTCAAAGAAACCTTGGGAAGACTACTATTAATTGAAACAGAATACAGTGACCAAGGACAAGGAGGAGAATTTTCAAAAAATATTTTTCAGTTGCAAGAATATTGTAAAAAAACAACTTGGAAAAACTTGAGGACTCTAATGAATGCAATGATGATTCACAATTCCAGAAGGCCAGGGTTGAATAGCACAGTACTCATCCCCTAAAGAGGTGATGGACTAAAAATGAAGAATAAGGTATTTGTAGATATCTCAATGGGGAATTTGTTTTGGTTGATTGTATATTTGTTACATTTATTTCTTCTCCCCTTTTCCTTTCCTCCTCTCCTCTCTTCTCCTTTCTCCTCCTCTCTTTCCTCTTATTTTCAGGACTATGGAAGGGAAGAAGGTGGATTAGAGATAGGGTAGAAGAAAATTTAAGAACAAAGAAATGAAAACAAAATAGGGTCATTGAAACATTTTTTAAAAATATCCTTTCCCCCAAGATGGTGTCTAAGGGGAAGAAAGAAACAGTTGTCCCTCTCTAAGACAGAAACCAAGTCTAAGGCCTTGAAGATCAAGAAGGCTGTGTTGAAGGATGTCCACAGCTTCAAAAAGATCTGAACTTTCCCCACCTCCTGGCAACCCAAGACACTAAGACTTCAAGGCAGTCCAAGTACCCTTGGAAAAATGACCCTCAGAGAAATAAGCTTGATCACTATACCATCATCAAGTTTCCCTTGACCACTGAATCTGCTATGAAAAAGACTGAGAATGGGCGGCTAGGTGGCACAGTGGATAAAGCACCGGCCTTGGAGTCAGGAGTACCGGAGTTCAGATCCGGTCTCAGACACTTAATAATTACCTAGCTGTGTGGCCTTGGGCAAGCTACTTAACCCCATTTGCCTTGCAAAAAAAAAAAAAAACCTAAAAAAAGGACTGAGAATAACAACACCCTAGACTTCACTGTGGATGTCAAGGCCAACAAGCAGGCAGTAAAGAAGCTGTATGACATAGATGTGGCTAAGGTCAATACACTGATCAGACCTTACATCTGGCTTGCTCCATTGTGATGCTTTAGATGTTGACAAGTTAGAATCCTCTAATCTATGTCCAGCTATCCTGCTTCACTCACAATAAAAAGTTTTCCAGTTAAAAAAAATACAGAAGAGAACAGAAGGAAGGTCAGAAAAAAATTACAGATTGCCAGGGAAGCTTTGGAAATTACATGTTGAATTTGCCTCTTATTTTTAATATAAATTTGTTTTTTTCAAATTATATATATTTAGTTTTCAATATTCACTTTTTGTAAGATTTTGAATTTTCTTCCTCCCTCCAGGTTCCCCCTCCTCCCCTTGCCAGCAGTAATCTGATATAGGTTATATGTGTATAACTATATTAAACATATTTCCATATTAGTTATGTTATAAAAGAAGAATCAGAAGAAAAGGGAAAAAGATGAAAGAAAAAAGCATAAAGCATAAAACAAATTTTAAAAATGGAAAATAGTAAGTTTTGCTTTTACATTCAGACTCCATAATTTTGTTTTTGAATATGGATAACATTTCCTATCACAAGTTCTTTAGAATTGTATTTGATCATTGCACTGCTGTAGAGATCTAAATCTATCATAGTTGACCGTCACACAATTGCTGTACAATATTCTCCTGGTTTGCTCACTTCACTCAACATCAGTTCATGTAAGTCTTACCAGGCTTTTCTGAAGTCCATTGCTCATGATTTCTTACAGAACATTAGTATTCCATCACATTTATATACCTCAATTTCTAATTTTTTTCCACTATAAAAGGGGCTGCTATAAATATTTTTGTACATGTAGGTCTTTCCCCCATGCTATGATCTCTTTAGGATATAGACCTAGGAGTGAATTGTTGAATGAAAGGGTATGCACAGTTTTCTTGCCTTTTTGACTTGTTGCCTCATATTTTATATATAAAAAAAGCAAACTGTCTATAACAGAGATTAGCAGTTATCTGTATAATCTCTTTTTTATTATTTTACTAAATACATGGAAATATTCATAATATTTACTGTTTGTTAAACTAAGGATTAAATTTAAAACTACATTGACAAGAGAATATATATATATGTATATATATATAATATATATAAATAAAACTGTAAAATGAGGGGAATAGAAACAATAAATAAAAAGCTGAAGGATCATATTGTTATCCCAAGATGCTAAAGGGATAAAGGGATCCAGAGACAGTTATCTGAGGTCATTAAAAATACTTTGTGGAGAATATATGTAATGATATAGGCAAGAATATTATAAGATAAAGAAGCTTGGAGGATTTAGGAGTAGAGGAAACCTATTATGGAGGAAACCATGGATAGAAGGAAGAGAGGGGAGGGAATAGGAATTTATATAGTATCTACCTTGGGCCAAGTTAAGATTTATTTTAAACAAATTTTATCTTATTTGAACTTCATAACAACTCTGCAATGTAGAAGATGTTATTATCATTGTTGTGGAAACTGAGGCAAACAGAAGTTAAGTGACTTGCCCAGTGATATAAAGCTAGTATGTATCTGAAGTCCAATTTGAATTTAGATCTTCATAACTACAGCCCAAGCTTCTATCCATTGTACCACTAGCTGCTTTCATGAAGGTATCCAAGTATTTGAATTCAGCATTTTGATAATAATCTGGCTTTACTTCTGTTACTTATTAATATTCCTGGAGGGACCAAGTTGATTTTTCAGGTCAATTAAGGAGTCAAAGAGATGAAGAAGTTAAGGCTTGAGACAAAGAGTTTTCCAAAGCTTGAAAAAAGCTTCCTTCCTTCCTTCCTTCCATGAGACATTTCACTTTACTATAGGATGGTAGGATGGGAAAGATTCTTTTGAAATAAGACACTTGATTAGAGGCTTAAAGAGGTAATGATACTAGTGAACTCAAAGGCATTTTGTTACCCACAAGTCCCTTAAAAAGATAATCTCAAGAGATAATATACATACTCAATAGGGAATAGAAGTCTATTTTACCCTAAAGGAAAAAATGAGAGGAAAGGGATGAGAGAAAGGGAACAGGGGGAGGGGAGAGGGGAGTAGGTGATAGAAGAGAGAGAGATTATTGCCAGAGAGAGTAGTCAGATATAACACCTTTTTGAGGAGGGACAGGGTGAAAGGAGAGAGAAAATATAATAAATGGGAGTGGGGAGGAATAGAATGGAGGGAAATAAATAGTTAACAATAGCAGCTGTGGGGAAAGATATTGAAGCAACTTCTCTGATGGATTTATGATAAAGAATGTGATCCATCCCAGAGACAGAGCCAATGGTATCTGAACATAGACTGAAGAACATTTTTTTTCTCTATATTTTTCTTGAGGTTTCTCTCTCTCTTTGTGTGGGGGGAGGATTATGTTTACTTTTACAAGATTATTTTAGTAATGTGAAAATAAATTAAAAATTTTAAATCTCAAAACAAACTCCAGTCTGGTGGGGTTTTACAATTCTTTATGATGCATTATAACAGCTTACTGTAATACTAATATATTTTCAGTCAGAGACCTAACCTTTCAGTCTATAGAGCTCCACTTAACTACTTGTGGGGGTTTTGGCAAACCATTTAACCTCTGCTATCCTTTGTAAAATGATGGGGGCGGGGATGGATTAGATAACCTCCAAGGCCATTTTCAGCTTGAATGTGCTAATCCTGTTAATTATATATCACTTTAGAGACAGTGATGACTCACATATTATCTCATCAAAACATCCAACAAGGCTAAGGTAGGGCATGCAACTATGATCATCACCATGTCATTGATGAAGAGACTGAGGCTCAAAGAGGTTGTGACCTGGTTACATCCTAAGTGGGTTGATTCCAGTTTGAATTGTTCTTGCTTCTCCAGTTTTTTGTCTATGGTATGAACTCAAGCCTTGATACTATAAAGGTACAATGCCACAGAATTGTAGTCTGCTCTGACCCCCAAATCCTCATGTTCATTAAATTCTTCATTTTAAAAGGGACAAGACAAAAACTATTAGTCCAGTGGCTTCCTATTGTTGCTAAAATAGCATAGCAAATCTCCCTCCTTCCTTCCTCTCTCTCCCTTCCCTCCTTCCCTCCTTCCTTCCCTTCTTCCCTTCCTTCCTTCCTTCCTTCCTTCCTTCCTTCCTTCCTTCCTTCCTTCCTTCCTTCCTTCCTTCCTTCCTTCCTTCCTTCATTTCTTCCTTCCTTCCCTCCTTCCCCAATTACAAGGATACACAATATACCACCTCCTCCCTTCATTCCTTTGTAAAGATTCCCATTCCCCAAACCAGGAGAATTCATTTTCCTTATCTCTACTTTTTACAATCCTTTCTTCCCTTTAAGATTTGTGCCAACTCCTACTCGAAGCCTTTCTTGATCTTTCCAGTTGTTATTGCTTTCCTCTCACACATTTCCAAATCACCCTGTATATATTTTGTATTTTCTTCTCTGCAAAATGTGATCCCCCTTCCCCCAGTAGTATGTAGATCCCTTGAGGACAAGAACTGTTTTATTCTTGACTTTGTAACTCTAGCACTTTTGCTTCATGGGTAATAGTTTGCTTAACAGATATGAGTTAAATTGAATTGAAATGGAATCAATTTAGTCTTCTAAAGAATTCTGTGAGTTTGGTAGGGAAAGTATTATCTCATTTTCAGTGAGGAAACTGAGGCACAGACAAACTGAAGGGTTCCCCCCCCCACAAAAAAAATTCTTAATTCAATTCCCACCTGAACCAACAGTTGTACATAAAATCTCAAATTCATTCTACCACCACCACCTCTCTCCTTTCCTCTGGGATAGGTACTAATCAACACTAGAAAAGTAAGAGACCCAAAGGGCCAAGAAAATTCACAAACTAGAGTCAGATCCTCAATACCATTTGAGAGTGGATTGTCCTTTTTGTGAGTTTCTCAAAGTGGCAATTTCTCTGGATTAAGAAGAAAAATAATTAGCAAATGTTCATTCATTTTCATGGAAAAAGGTAGAGGTTAGTATTTTTTTAATCAATTAACAAAAGTCTTTATTTCCTTACTTCTCTCCCTTTTTCTTTACAGAGTAAGACAGAAAAGCAAAACGTTTGTTATAAGCATGTATGGTCAAGTAAAACAAATTCCCATTTTGGTCATGTACAAAATATATGGCTCAACCTGTACTGAGTCCATCGCCTAGGTCTCAAATTTTGACTGGTCATTGCATTGATCAGATTTCCCCAGTTTTTAAAGCTGTTTGTCTTTACAATATTCTTATTATTCTAAAAAATTGTTCTCCTTGATCTTCTTACTTCATGCTTTATTGGTTCATACAAGTCTTCCTAGGTTTCTATGAAACCAAACCCTTTTTCATTTCTTACTTACCAATATTATTCCATTACATTCCTATAGTATAATGTGTCCAACCATTTCCTGACCCATGAATACCCTTCTCCTAGTCTTCAATTGTTTGACACTAGAAATAAAAAAGTTACTTTAAATATTTTTGTTCATATAGATGCTGTCTCTTCTCTCTCTCTCTCTCTCTCTCTCTCTCTCTCTCTCTCTCTCTCTCTCTCTCTCTCTCTCTCTCCCCCCTTTCTCTTCTCTCTCTCTTCTCTTAAAATAGAAAAGTAGTGGTAACATTGGGTCAGAGAGTACGTACAGTTTAATAGTTTTTTTGGACACAGATTGAAATTGCATTCCAGAATGGCAGGACCAATTTACAGCTCCACTTATGCTTTAATGTAAGAGGTTAGCTTTGTAAGAAACACTCCCAGAGGTTATCATTTCTGTGACTATCACTTTTGTGCCTCCAAACTGCCACCAAGTGGATAGTCACAGAATTACAGAATATCAGGAATGGACTAAGTTCACCTAATCTAAAATATACCTGAACACAAATCATCCCTTAATATCTTCATTACTTATACTTGAACATGTCTTCAAGTGATGGAGGTAAGTCACTACCGGCAGAGGCAGCCCATTACATTTATGGACAACTCTAAATATTAAGAGTCACCTAGATGATGATGTGAATAGAGTGTGAGGCCTAAAGTTAGGAATTCCTGAATTCAAATACCTTTTTAGACTTATAAGTTTATGTGACTCTGAGAAAGTCACTTAACCCTGATTGCTTCAGTTTCCTTATTTGTAAAATGGGTTGGATAAAAAAATGGCAAACCACTCTGCTAAAGAAAACCCCAATAGGGTCATGAAGAGTCAGACAGAACTGAAATAACTGAACAATAACAAGTAATATCTGCTTTACCTTACAGTCTTCGTGACTCTAGGGTTTTTTTAGCAAAGGGACTGGAGGGGTTTGCCACTTCTTTTTTCTAGTAAATTAAGGGAAATATATCTAGAGAGTATCTGATGCCCTGATTTTAATTTAGGCCCAAAATTGTAACCACTGAACCCCCTAACTCTCTCAAACATGGGGGGTCTTAATATAGGCTAATTTCAAAGATGCAACTACCGATAAAATGTGCTTTCTTTGAAAAGAAAGAAAAATTAAGTGTACACTGAAAATAATTAAAGTGCTATTGTTGTTAGTGGTGGTGGTAGTGGTTCTTCCTTCTCAAAGACTATAAGACATCCAAAGGGTGACTGAATCCATTGCAAATGGATTGGATTTAAATGAGGCAGAGCTGTTCAAAATCAATAACTCCAAAGGGCAGCCCTGGAGTCAGGAGTACCTGGGTTCAAATCCAGTCTCAGACACTAATTACCTAGCTGTGTGGCCTTGGGCAAGCCACTTAACCCTGTTTGCCTTGCAAAAAAACAAAAAAATCAATAACTCTTTCCTCTAGAGTATATAGGAATATATAGATTGACTGTTAAAATATTTCTTTGAGTCAAATCATTTGCATTGTCATTATATTCTCTGTAGGTCATGCTCAAGGTTTGCATCAGATAAATTATAAAGTATGTGGGGGGGGGGCAGGGGAGTTGTGCACAGTTGCCCGGTTCTTATCCTTTGTTAGTAAGACCAAAATGACATCACTCTGTTAGAGATGAGTTATAGTGGGTCCGACTGTGGCTGATCAGACTTATACAAGCTTGGAATGCTTCACCATGGGTAGAGCACAAATATCCATGAGAACACCTGGGATGTTTACTCTAAACTTACGTATCTCATGTTCCCTTTGAGCTGCTTCCTTTCTGCCTTGCTCAAGGAGCTTGGCACCCTCTTTGATGAGGGCACCCACCATGCTGGGAGGTCCTGCACCAGTGTCTCTCAGGCTGCACAATTCTAAAATTCTTAAGTTCACTTCCTCACTTCTATGGAATCCAATGGTTATTTAAAAAAAAAAAACAGCAACAACAACAAACTTCATAATTCTTCCATTCATTTACTTATGAGTATCACACCCTTAGCTGGAAAAGTTCATTCTGATCCCTGAAACCTGGAAAATAGCTTTGGATTTACAAGTCTCAAATCACTCTGGTTCTCTTTGATTAACCAACAATAGGTCCTAGGCCAAGCCCTACTTAGTCATTGTTTGGGTTTAGATTGGTTCAGAGTGAACATAAGTAGAAATTCTCTTTTGATGGAAACCCCAATGACCTTTCCCTCCCAGACTGATTTTTTTTAAAATTAGGTCAAAGAGGTCATTCTTTGCCTTATTTGTTACCTGCCTCAATCTCTGTGTGGTCTGGGAAAGACCTTAGGTTTAAAAGGTCAAAGACTCCCACTGCATCCAGGGCCATCTCCAGTTGTCCTGATTCATATTTGGCCACTGGACCCAGATGGTTCTGGAGAAGAAAGTGAGGCTGGTGACTTAGCACAGGCTCCCCTGCTCTTCCCCCAAACACTCAAATCCAATTCACTTCATGTCATGGCATCACTTCCCTGATGTGGTGGTCTTCAAGAACCAAGGACAAATGACCAGCTTGCAGCCCCATACAATTATTTATGGGTTGCAAGTGTTAGAAAATTGTTTCCTTTACAGAGTAATGTCTTTCTAAGGGACTTTTCCCTTTATTCCCTTCTCAGCTTTTTCTTTTTAAAATATATTTTAGGGGCAGCTAGATGGTGCAGTGAATAGAGCACTGACCCCGGAGTCAGGAGGACCTGAGTTCAAATTTGACCTCAGACACTTAATAATTGCCTAGCTGTGTCACTTAACCCCCTTGCCCTGCAAAATAACCTAAAACTAAAAAATAAAATAAAATATATTTTAAATATAGCAGAACAGGTAAAATTTCAAATAGTATTTTCCTCAAAATAAAAATAATACAGTGTTTATGATGTGCCTGTCACTGTGCTGTGCTTTACAGCTGTTATTTGATTTTATGCTCACAACAATACTAAGAGGTAAGTACTATTATAATCCTCATTTTACAGATGAGGAAACTGAAGCAGAGGTTAACTGACTTGCCTAAATGTCTAAGATAGAATTTGAACTCAGGTCTTTAGACAATTTTTTTTAACCTAATGAAAAACCCAATAAAATTGCCATGGTTTTTCCCAACATCATTGGGGAAACAAAATATGGCAGAATTTCTATAGAAAGTGAAAGATGATCCGTTTTCTGACTGTTTTTTCTTTAATTGTAATTGCAAAGAGGTTTCCAGCAATACCTTTCTGTAACTAAAAGAGATGTGAACAAAGTCATCTTACTAGGTTATAGCTATATACTGCATCCAAGTAAGGAAAGCTAAAGGACAAAGAGGACCATTTCATATTTAGGTGAGGCTACTGTCAAGGAAGTCCTAGTGACTAATGATTCTAAAACTATTTCCTTAGAGCAAATTTTTTCCTTGAGAGTTTTCTTGAATTATGCTTATTTGCTTTTCTCATCTCCCTGCTCCTGCCCCCACTCATGTTTTAAAGTCAAATAATCTTAGCTCTCTGACAAAACATGAAGATTATGGATGGTATGGTGAGACATAAAGAATACTGGATTTCAGGTCAGGGAACATTTTGAATTATAGCTGTGTTACCTCTATGATGTTGTGCAGATCACATAACTAGTCTGACCTTATTTCTTCATCCATAAAATTAAGGGGTTGGGCTAAATGATCTTCTAAAATTCATTCCATTTTAAAATCTATGCTACTGTGACATAGTCCCTTCTTTTTGTTTGTTTTTCAGGTCCAAACCTGTGTGGATCACTCCGATCATGAAACTCCCTCCACCAGGGCAAATTGACATTTTATCTATATAACTGATAGTCTTTGGAAATTATCTGGAACATTCAGAAGTAATTTAGTTTTCCCAGGGTTGCAAAGATCACAAGTGTCAGCAGTGAGGCATTGAATATAGACCCCTTTGCCTCCAGAATCATTAAACCACAGCTACCTTAAGTGTTTAAGTGTCTCAGATTTAGGACTTTAACTGAAGTCTTTCTATTATGCTAGGGTCAATGCTTATGGTATTCCCATTCATAAAGCCAATAACCTCTTATCATCAGAATCTCAATTGCTCAGGATCATTTTAGAATGATTTGTCTGTGAAATATACAGAATTTCATATTTATAAATAGTGGTCAAATGAGGAGGTCCCAAGACCCCCAACTGAAGTACTCCATAGGCTACATTATAGAACAATAGATGGTAGCATTGGTAAATATAGAGCCAAGACTCTAGACTATAACAATGTTAACTATTGAGCCATACTCTATTAGAAATTATAAATTCCAGGAGTAGCTCGGTGATGCAGTGGATGAAGCACTGGCCCTGGAATCAAGAGGATCTTAGTTCAAATATGGCCTTAGACACTTAATAATTACCTAGCTGTGTGACCTTGGACAAGTCACAACCCCACTGACTTGCAACAACAAAAAAGGAGAGAGAAATTGTTAATTACAGGGAAAAAAGAAAAGAAATGAAGTCTGGAGAGCAGTGTATGAGATATTATGGAATTTGTAATAATTGAAAAAACTATTGACTGCCTCTGTGAAGATGGGCAAGTCATTTAACCACATTGCCTTGAAAAAAAAACTTAAAAAAAAGAAAAGACTTGAGATGATGACAAACAAGAAGAGCTGCTTATGAAGTCCACTAGGTGGCATTTATGTAGGAAAATGATCTCATCCTATTTCAATCTGGGATGTATCAGTGGCAAAAAATGATTATATTTTGAGGGGCAGGTCAGACAATGGACAAAGATAAGTTTGGATGATAAATTCTAATTGCAGAATACTTTCTATTTGGAGAGATTTGTGACGTCTGTCATCAATAGGGATATGTCATCTACAGTATATCACAACCCATCTCTACCTCCTCATCACATTCATGGTTCTTGACCATGTCTCTCTTCTTGGTAGGATATCTTTAATATTCAAGAGACCTGTTTCTGGCTTGTTAATAGTTCATAGAACCAGGAAAAAACAGTGTACACAGCAACATTGTGTGAAGACCAACTATGATAGATTTAGCTCTTCTCAGTAATAATCAAAGGCAATTCTAAAAGGCTAATGGAAAATGCCATTCATACCCAGAGATAAAAAAACTGAAAAGGCTGAATGCAGACTAAAGCATGCTATTTTCATTTTTAAATTTGTTTTTATTTATTTCTCATGTTTTCCCCTTTTGCTCCAATTCTTTTTTTCACAACATGACTAAAATGGAAATATGTTTAATATGAGGGTGCATGTATAACCTATATCAGATTGCTTGCTGTCTTTGGGAAGGGGTAGAGAAGAAAGGGAGGGAGAAAAATTTTACAAAAGTGAATGCCAAAAACTATCTTAACATATAATTGAAAAAAAATAAGAAAAACTAGTTCATGCATACCAATGTACTATTCAAGTTGTTCATCTGTTACTTATTGAGACTGACAAACCTATTATTCTGGAAACACATATTCATCATGTAGGAATTCCAGTCACGTGTTACATTCCACTATCTTCCTACTGCTCTTCAGGTTATTGATAAATTTGATTCTCTTGAAAATATGTTGCTCCATGATTTACAGCCACTCCTGAGCATCACTAGGAGTAGAGTTATGCTACAAAGGAGAGTGGTTTAGGATCTTTGAAAGTGTTACAATTTCCATTTCTCTTATTCAGTTCTGGGATCAGTTAATAATAATAATAATAATAATAATAATAATAATAATAATAATAATAATAATAATAATAATTTATGCAATATTTTAAAGTTTGTGGAGTATCTTATAGTTATTATCTCATTTGATCCTCACAACTACCCCATTTTATAGATGAGGAAACTAAGACTGAGAGAGGTATAGGGATTTGCCAAGGGTCACTGTTTTCAGTGAGGCTTGTGTTTTATGACAAGCCTCCTAGATAGATGTAGTGTTGATTCTTACTTTCCATAACTGAACTCACAGTGCTATGACCCAGGGCATTATCATTAGGTTAATCATTTTAATCTAAGGAGAAACCCATAGACTAGTCAGAGATTCCCTAGGGGAAAGCACCTCTCTATTAGTTCAGATGCTGAGAATAATATGTAAGACACATTCAGGAAATCAGTTCAATGCAAAACTTTCTGTCAAGTAGTAGAGGCAAGAGGGAAATTTATGACTCAGGTACATACACTAATATAGAATCTGAGTCATGTAAGTCTGGTACTGACGCACAGGGACATGGACACATCTAGCGGGAAGGATGTGTTGCAGTAGAAAGGCGTGCTCCTAGTGCTGGGATACTCCCAGGTGTCCTGCTAAGAATGAGGTTCTTATGCTCTCATTTTGGGTGGCCCCTGGAGCTAACTAATGTGCATTATCAGAGGTCAGAGCAAAATATTGTTTTGGGGGAGGGGTTAATCAAGGGGGCATACAATGTTGGGCCTGGAGTTTAGAAGACCTGAGTTCAAATCCAGTCTCATATACCTACTAGTGGCCCTCAGCAAGTCACTTAACCCTCTTTAACTCAGTTTCCTCATCTGTAAAATGAGCTGGTGAAGGAAATGACAGATCACTTGAATATCTTTACCAAGAAAATCCAAGTGGTGTCACAAAAAATCAGACATGAATGAAAAACAATCAGCTGCGGGTCAACAAAAAATTATTTTGAGCACATAGCTGTACTAACTTTAGAGAAATATTAATGTCAATATTTTTATGTGAGTATGTTCTATAAAGTTTACAGCTTCCATTTTTTTTTCTTTTTTGCTTTTGCAAGGCAACTTGCCCAAAGACGCTGGATTTGAACTCAGGATTTGACTCCAGGGTTGGTGCTCTATCTACCATGCCACTTAGCTGCCCTACAGTATCCATTAAAATGAGACTGTCATGATATTCTCAAGATCATGAGGCTTAATCTTTATAACAGCCTGGCTTAAAGGGTCAGTCCTCAGGTCATTTAGGTTGTATACCAGAATGAAATGAGATGCTCTTAAGCCATTCAACAATTGACAAAAAAAGTGAAAATAGTATGCTTCTATTTACATTCAGACTGAATCTGTTCTTTCTCTGGAGGTGGATAGAATTTTCCATCATGAATCTTTTGATCTTGGATCATTGTATTTCTGAGAAGAGCTAAGTCTATCATAATTGATTATCTCAGAATGTTGTTACTGTGCATGATGTCCTCCCGGTTCTACTTATTTCATTTAATGATACAAGTTATTGTTGAATATCCTTCCCTGCTATGACCCAATATCATGTCTTGTAGCTATAGTTTTACACATCTTATATGTCACAATATTGTGAATAATTGATTAGAGGTCAAGTTACAAAGTAAGCAAAGTTTACTTAGGAAAGTGACTAAAATGGACTAAAAAAGGGACTCAGGACCCTTGAATTCAAAACCTACTTCATATACTTTTTAGTTGAGTTACCCTGGGCAAATCACTTAATTCCTCTGAGCCTCCATTCCTTTATCTGTAAGAGGGGAATAATAATATCATCTATCTCACAAGATATATCAAGAGAAATACTATATGTGAAGCACTTTTCACAACTTTAAAGCCTATATACATGTTAGATATAGGCTTATTAACGTTATTAAACGTTTTATTTCTTTTTGGTTCCTTTCTTCTCTGCTTTCTCCCTTATAGAATCTTTTGCTATCTTTTGACTGCCTTTCTTATCCTGCCCCTTTCAATCTGGAAGAGTTATGGTTCTCTTTATTCTTTTCTTTTATCCTTCCAATCACATGCAAAGGAAGTTTTCAACATTTATCCATTTGCAAGTTTATGATTTCCATATTTTCTACCACTCTCCCCCACCCCCATAGAGGTAAACAATCTGGTAAGAGTTGTATATGTCCTGGAACAGTTATGAATGGAAGAGAAAATAATAACTAGTGTTTCTATTTAAAGTTTTAGTTGAAAAATTTTTAAATGTTTTAAATTTTTCAAGGCATTATATATACTTTCCTCATTTGACCCTTGCAACAACCCTGCTAAATCAGATAATCCCTTGTTATTGCCATTTTAAAGATGTAGGAAGTTGAAAGTCAAGAATGTCAAATGACTTTGTCAGTGGTCACATAGCTATAAAAGTGAGGGTCTAGATTTGAACCCAGGTCTTTCTGACTCTGGCACCAGTAGAATGGATTTCTATAGAACTTTGCAATTTAGCAAGTGTTTTACCTACCTGACAACAGCCCCTCAAGTATTATTTTCCACATATTACTCATGATACAACTCAACTGCAGCCAAGGGAATTTAAGGGCTTTAAGGTTGAATGAAGCCAAGCCAAGAAACAAGTAATATCACATAAATGCAATGGGTCATAAATGTACCATAAGAAACAATGAATATCATGAATGTAGAGAAGCATGGGAGCAAGACATGAACTAATGCAAAGTGAAGTAAGTTGAGCCAAGGGGAACAGCAAACAGAATGATTACAATCATGTAAATGCAGGAAAAAAGAATTAAAGTCAAATACTGCAATTTCAGTGACCAAGACTTTCATGAAGAGACAGGAGAATGTTCCTCTGACAGATGAGAAATTGTGATTGTTGAACCATAAACTGTCTGACTTGGTGAATGTATTGGTCAATTTTGGTGAAATGCTTTTTTCTCTGCTTTTAAAATGTTTTTTAATATGAAATGACTATCTGGGTCAGGAAAAGGGGAAAGAGTGTATTTGGGAAAGAAAGTGGTACAAAAACTAAAGATATCAATTAAAATTTTTGAAAATGAAAATAAATGAGCCAGGACTAAATCCAGGTTTTTCCAGTTCCATGTCCATAGTTCTTTCCACTAGTAGGGGATATTTCATCACCTTTTACAAATTACTAATTGATTTACATACATTATAAATTAGACTCTTATAACAAATCTTTGAAGTATTACTATCCCCATTTTTACTGGTTAGGAAGAGATTAAATAATTTGACCATTGCTTACATAAATGGCATTCCCATGTCTAAATCTATGTCCATACTCTTTCTACAATACTATTTTCTCTTATATGATCCAGGAGTCTTTTTGTTTAAAAAATTTTTTTTCAACTAGACCTATGATTTCTCTAATATAGGGAATTGGGGGCAGCTGTATGACTCAGTGGATAGAGTGCCAGGTCTAGAGTCAGTTAGACGCATCTTCCTGAGTCCAAATCCAATCTCATATATTTACTAGCTATGTGACCCTGGGCTAGTTACTTAATCCTGTTTGCTTCAGTTTCCTCATTTGTCAAATGAGATGTAGAAGGAAATGGAAACTGCTCCAGTGTCTTTATCAGGAAAACCCCCAAAAAGAGGTCATGAAGAGTTGGACATGACTGAGTAATCACTGAAAAGTCAGGTCAGGTCAGCACTTGCTCTGCAACTCAAAATTTTGACTATTGCCTGGGACCCCTGACAGAGAGGTTAAATGATTTGCTCAGGGTCACAGAGCTGGAATGTGTTTGAGGCAGGATGGGAACTTGAGTTTTCTTGACTTTGAGACCTGAGCAAACTAACTACTAGTCCTCACTGCCTCTTTCAGATAGTCTTTTAACAAAGTGTGGATTTTTTTTTTCAGATTCCAAATTCCCTTCTCTTAAGTGAGCTCTAACTTCTCTTACATGTTAGGTTTCTTCATGGGTCTCGAGCTCTTACCCTTATCTAAATTGGCAAAATGCCTATTTTCTGTTTGGGTGCCTGACTTCAAAGGATTACTAAGAAATGCACCTAATATTCCCTTCCCCCTTGGGTGGGAGGACTTCTGTTGATGTCACTTGGAGGAAGTATCAGGTGATTTGCACTGATGGTAAGTAACTAATGACTCAGAGCATTCTATAAAACCAAAGAAAACAACAAAGAGTCTTTGCTTCTGCTATTTGGAGAGTGTTCACTCTAAGGATGCAGGGGTCCTGGGTGAGTGGGTGAGTGTTGCATGAATTAGTTTTAACTTATCCAGACTAATGACATAGTGGACAAACTGGACAAATCCAGCATCCCATCTAATAACACAGAATCATGTGGCATGACATAGATGCCTTCAGTGTTTTGGAAATTCTTGCATTTCTTCATTCCCCTGAGATGATTTTAGGAGTATGGGAAATGGAGATAGATTTGAGAGGCAATCTATTCCAATGGCCTACTTTATAGATGAGTCAGTCAATAAACATTTGTTAAATATCTATCTTGTATCAGGTGCTGTACTAAGTTCTGGGGGGGATACAAAGAAAGAGGAAAAAAAGACTTCCTTCTCTTGAAGAGCAATTATTAGAAAAATGAAAACTGGCAAGATTAACTTACTTGTCCAAGGTCGTATAGACAATACACAATAGAGCTAAGACTATTATTATAATTGTTAACAATAATAAGTTATCACTTGTAGAGTACTTTTAGCTTTGAAAAATGCTTTTAGAAATATTATCTCAACATTATAAATTGCAAAATGGATGATTTTTACTATATTAAATTTAAAAGGTTTTGCACCATAAAATCAATGCAGACAAGATTAGAAGGAAAACAGAAAGCTGGGAAACAATTTTCACAGTTAGGGTTTCTGATAAAGGACTCATTTCTAAATTATATAGAGAACTGAAGCAAATTTATAAGATTACAAGTCATTCCCCAAGTATGGTCAAAGAAAATGAATAGTCTGTCTATAGATGAAGAAATTAAAACTATTTATAATCATATGAAAAATGCTTCAAATCATTATTGATTAGAGAAATGCAACAACTCTGAGATACCATCTCATACCTATCAGATTGGCTAAAATGACAAAAAGGAAAATGATCAATGTTGGAGAGGTTGTGGGAAGATTGTGACATTAATACATTGATGATGGAGCTGTGAACCGATTCAGTCATTACAATGGAAATTAATCTGGAATTATGCCCAAAGTGCAATAAAACTGATCATACTCTTTGACCCAGCAATGTAATACTAGGTTAATATACAAAATCATAAAAAAACCAGGAAAAGTCTCACATGTTCAAAAATATTTATAGCAGCTCTTTTTAGTGCCAAAGAGTTGGAAATTGAGGGGATGCCCATCAAGTGGGGAATGGCTGAACAAGTTATGGTATGTGAGTGTTATGGAGAATTATCATTCTATGAGAAATCATGAGTGATTAAACTTTAGAAAAGCATGAAAGAATTACACAGAGCAAAGAATATTATATACATCAACAACATTGTGAGATAATCAACTGTGATGGATGCAGTTCCTCTCATCAGTTCAGAGATCAAGGACAATCCTGAGAGATCTGCTCTGGACAATGCCATTCACATCCAGAGGAAAAAACCATGGAATCTGAATGCATACTTTGTTCATTTTTTTAAAACTTTTCTTATTTTTTCCTTCCTATCTCATGGTTTTCTTTCTTTCCCCTTAGTTCTAATTCCTTTTACACAAAGTGACTAATATGTAAATACATTAAAAAAATACATGCACATGTTCATCAAACTGTTCATCACCATGGGGCAGGGGAAGGGAAGGTATTAGAAAAATGAGCAATTTATAAATTTTCAAGTGGATGAATGATGAAAAATTATCATAGCATGTAAATGGAAAAATAAAATAAAATTTGAATTAATAAATATTATTTCATTCACACAGCAACCCTGAAAAAAGAGGTGCTATTATTTATTACTGACATTTTATGAATGAAAAAACTGAGACAGGTTAGGTAATTTGTTAGTAAATGTCTGAAGCCAGACATCCTCTCCTTGTCTGACTACTTTTCTGTGTCTCTTTGGCTGGGTCTTTATTTAAATGAAGTCCATTAACTGTGAATGTCCCCCAAAGCTCTAACCTGAACTTTCAGTTCAGTCATTGTATGTCTGATGCTTCATCATCCCATCTGGACTTTTCTTGGCAAAGATACTGTAGTGGTTTGCTATTTCTTTCTCCAGTTCATTTTTGTTAAGATGAAGAAATTTAGGCAAACAGGGTTAAGGAACTTACCCAAGATCACAGTATTAGTAAATGTCTGAGGTCCTATTTGAACTCATGAAGATGAATCTTTCTAACCCCCGTCCACTGTACCATCTAACTAGCTGCCTCATCTTCTACCCCTTTATACTATTTCATTTGATTATCTCTTTAGGTCCCTTGGCTTCAGTCACCCATTTTGTGCAGGTAATTCTCAGATCTATTTATCAAGCCCTGATATCTCTTCTGACCACCAGACTTGCCTTTCCAACTGCCTTTTGGCCAAGTCAAACTGGATATCTCATAGGCATCTTTAATTCAACATGTCCAAAATTGAAATCATTACCTTTTCCCCCAAATTCTCTCATTTTCCAAATTTCCAAGGAGCTGTCAAATTAATCCCCATCCTCTCAATCATCCATACCTAGTTGTCATTCACAACTCTTCACCCTTTCCTCCCTCCATCCCATCCATTCTCAGATTCTGTCAATTCTGTCTTTGCAATATCTCTTAAATATTCCCTTTTCTCCTGACTTCACCACCTTCCTGGTTCAGGTCTTCTTAGGTTCCTGATTTAGTTCCCTTAGACTGTTGAAATCTCTCTACTTCCAATTCATTCTCTACTCAGCTTTCAAAGTGATCTTCCTTAAGGGCAGATCTGACCTTTAGTCACCTTCCAATTTTATGAATTCCAGTGTTTTCTCAGTAACTCCAGGATCAAATTAAAAATCCTCTATTTGACTGAGTGAATGGAGTAGAACCAAGAGAACAATGTACACATTAACATTATCAAAAGAACAACTTGATGGAAGCAACTCCTATAGTCATTCCAAAGAGCTTAAACAACTGTATCTGATTGGTTATGGAC
The DNA here is from genome assembly GCF_037893015.1 of Macrotis lagotis. Lineage (NCBI taxonomy): Eukaryota > Metazoa > Chordata > Mammalia > Peramelemorphia > Peramelidae > Macrotis > Macrotis lagotis. The sequence continues at coordinate 219,827,449 of NC_133658.1, read as the reverse complement.
TCTATTATCCCCAACCAGAAACAACAAAAACAAAACAAAACAAAACAAACACACAGTAAAAAACACCCCTTCCAAATCTAATAAACACTTTATAAAAATTATCTCTTATGTATTTCTTTCCCTTAATCCTAATTCTTCATGCCAAAAAAATTACTAATTTGTAAACATGCTTAACAAAATATGTATGTAAAATGCTAACCTAACTGTTCCCTGCTTTGGGGGGAGGGGTAGGAAGGGAAGGGTGGAGAGAAATTTTGTAACTTGGAAATATGCGCGTGCATATGATGGAAACAAATAAATTTTTAAAAAATCCTCTATTTGACTTTTAACCTGGACTTTCCTACTGTCCAGTCTTCTTACAATTTATGTCCACTCTCAGATGCCCTCCTTGACTACAAATCCTCTGCTTGTTTCTTTCTCTGATTCACCACTGTATTTCTTAGCCTGTTTCAAATAGTTTTAATAACTGCTGCTTTATAACATAATTTTAGATCCAGTATAGCCAGGACATTTTTCCTTTGCATTTTTTTCATTAATTCCTTTGATATGCTTGACATTTTTTACCTCTGGTTGAATTTTAGGGTTTTTTTTGGCTCTGTAAAATACTTTTTTTTGGAAATTTGATTGTCATGAAACTGAATAAGCTCTTTAATTTAGATCAAATTGTCATTTTTTTATTTATATTAGCTGGAGCTACCAGTGATCAATTGATATTTTCCCATTATTTAGATCTGTCTTTATTAGGATGAAAAGGGTTTTATAATTGTATTCATGTAGTTCCTGGGTTTGTCTTGGCAGGTAGATTCTTAAATATTTTATATTGTCTACAAATATTTTAAATGGAATCTCTCTATTTCTTGCTGCTGGGCTTTGTTACTAATATTGCTGAAGATTTATGTGAGTTTATCGTTCAAATTTGTTAACTGTTTCAAGTAGTTTTTTAGTTGATTCTCTAGGATTGTCTAAGTATACCATCATATCATCTGCCAAGAGAGAGTTTTGTTTTCTCATTGTCTATTCTAATTTCTTTAATTTTTTTTACTCCTCTTATTTCCAAAGCTAACATTTCTAGTATAATTTTGCATCCTTGTTTCACTCCTGATATATTGGAAATACTTCTAGGTTATCTTTATTACATATAATGGTTGCTGATTGTTTTAGATAGATGCTTCTTATCATTTTAAGGAAATCTATTTATTCCTATGTGATTTCTAGTATTTTTAATAGCAATGGATGCTGTATTTTGTCAAAAGCTTTTGCAGTATTTATTGAGACAATCATATGATTTATGTTAGTTTTGTTACTGGTATGGGCAATTATGCTGATTGTTTTCCTAATATTGAACCAGTCTTGCATTCCTGGTATAAATCCTCCCTGGTCTTAGTCTATTATCCTAGTGATAAATTGTTATAATCTTTGTTAATATTTTATTTATTTAAAATTTTTGCATCAATATTAATTAGGAAAATTGGTCTACAATTTTCTTTCTTTATTATGACTTCTGATTTAGGTATCAACACTAATTTTAATTTATCTTTCTGTGGCTCTTTATTTCATGTAATTTTTATCACCTCATGTTCTGAAAAGGATGCATTTAATATTTCTACTTTTTTGCGTTCAGTTGTAAGGTTTTTTGGCTCTAATATATGGTCAGTTTTTTTGTAGGTGTCATGTACCACTGATAAAACAGGTATATTAATTCCTATCCTCATTCAGTTTTCTCCAGAGGTCTAACATAACTAGCTTTTCTAAAAGTCTATTCACCTACTTAACTTCTTGTTTATTTTGTGATTAATGTACCTAATTCTGAGAGAGGGAGATTGAGTTCCCCTACTAATATAGTTTTGCTGTCTGTAAATTCATTTATCTTTAAGAATTTGGATGCTATTCCACTCAGTACATTTGTTTAATATTGCTATTACTTCATTGTCTATAGTAACTTTTAGCAGGATGTAGTTTCCTTCCTTACCCCCTTTAATTAGATCTATTTATGCTTTTGCTTTGTCTTAGGTCCATATTGCCACCCCTGCTTTTTTTTTATTTCATAAAACTGTAATATACTCTGCTTCAGCCTTTTATCTTTGTATGTATCTCTATGTTTCAAATGTGTTTCTTGTAAACAACATATTGTGGGATTTTGCCTTTTAATTCACTCTGCTTTCTGTTTCCATTTTATGGGAGAGTTCATCCCCACATTTATAGTTAGGATTACTAACTCTTTATTTCCCCTTCATTCTATTTTTTCCCCCTGTTATATTTTTCTCTCTCTCCCTTCCCTCTCTCCCTCCTCACCAGTATTTTGCATCTGACCATTACCTCCCTCAGTCTGCCCCTCTCTTCTATCAGCCTTCATCCCTTTGTTTTCCCCTTTCAAGTTTTCACCTCTCACTTCTATCCTTCCTACTGCCCTCCCTTCTATAAACTTCTGCTTCCATTTTCTTTCCCCTTTCCCTTCCTACTTGCCTGTTAGGTAAAATAAATTTCTAAACCCAATTGAATGTATATGTTATTCCCTCTTTTAGCCAATCCTATAAATCCTTAATGTAGAAGCTTCTAAATCTGAGGCCAGATTTGAACTCAGGTATTCCTGACTCCAGGGCTGGTCCTCTATCCACTGTGCCACCTAGCCACCCCACTAAATTCCCTTCTTTTCCTCCCCTCTCCCTGAGATGGCAAACAATCTGATATAGTCTATACATGTGCAGTTAAGTTAAACATTTCCTTATTAATAATTTTATGCAAGAAGACTCAAATTTAAAAAAAGAAAAAAGTAATAAGTGAAAAATAACATGCTTCATCTATCTGGATCTTTTTTAATAAGAAAAAGGGGAAAGGTAAAATATTTGTATACTGCTATATTTTATAAATAATATCATCCTATCTCACCATAATTTGATGAGTTTAGTGCAGTTATTATGCTCATTTTATTTGGTTAGAAAATAGAGGCAGGAAGAAGAGGTTAAACAACTTATCAGGGTCATACAGTTAGTGTCCAAAATCAGATTTAAGCTCAGGTTTTCCAGTCTTCAGGCCCAGTGCTCATTCCACAGTTCCATCAGTTGTTCCTTGTGCCTTCTCAAATTTCCTGCCTTGATTCTATGGGTCTGCCTCTTTTTCTCACCCAACTAGTTCCAAATTGATCTCTTCCTTTCACTAATTGAGACCCCCAAATTCCCATATCCCAAGTCCTTTTTCTGAAATTGACCTCTCAGAACAGACAGCAATATGCCCTGAAGAGGAAGGAGATTGTGCTACCCAGGAGAGCCTTCCTTTAGATGTTATTTTGCTTATATTAATAAATTTTATGTTTTTAAATCTGATTTTCTGGTCAAATATTTGACTCTCCTGTTAATTCTACTTCAATTATTATTTTCATGTTAAAATCCTATCTTGTTCTGAAACTTAAAATCTGATAATTCCTCAGTGTAATAAAATACACAAAATCAAAGACAATCAGATAACACCAAAGACCACCATTTTGTGCTGATTCAACACTAGAAGGACTAGGAAATTAGCATAAAATTTTTGCTTTGAAATAAAATTTTTCCTCCTGTCAGGTTCATTAGTTGATGCATTTTTTTTCTTTGAATTAAAATCCTTTTTATCCTATTAGCTCTTTTCCATATGGATAAAAATTGACATGTATTGCATAGCCAGGTATCTCTTTACCTGCATCTGTTGGTCTCAGGGTCCATTCTGTTCTGTATAACATAGACTTACAGAGAAGAGACTTTGAATCAGTAGACCTGGGCTTGAATGCCAGCTTTGCCACTTTACTAGCTTGAACATTTTTGGGCCTCACTTTCCTCACCAACAAAATGGAGATAAACAAACTTGTATTACCTATTCACCTTTGAGGGCTACTTAAAAAAAAAAGTCCTTTGTTCATCTTTTCAGCACAATACGAATGAGATTTATTATACATTCCTCCACCAAGGTCCTACTTTGCTTCTTAATCATGGCATGGAGCTGAATTTCAGTTCTCAAAGATGCTGTTGGTGAGGTGCAAGCTCTGACATGTTCTACCAAGCTATTGACACTTTGGATATGGACCATTTGATAGACCATTTGTCTGTTATCTCGGTCTAGCCCAGACAAGTTCAGCCTAGTACCAGGAAAGGGTTTTTCATTTCAGCTACTCTTAAAGACCTTCTGCTATGTTGTAGAGGTGTATGACGCAAATCCTGCAAAACCAACATCCACACTGACAAAATCACAGATGCATGAATCATGGCAATATCTCTATATAGGAATGCAGTGTGGCATTTAAATTATGGCTAGCCATAGATGAAGAATGTTTCCATCCAACAACATCATTGACATATAGACAAAGGAAAATCAAGTTAAAATTGTTAAAATTAAATTTTAATTTAAATTGTAAAATTGTAAAAAAAGTTAAAATTGCTAAAATTAAATTGTAAAATTAAAATGTAAATGTTTTCTTTCCAACTTTGGTGGGAGGTATATTGGAAATACTGTACCCACCACTCTTTTTTACATTGGTTTGTTACATTTATTGAACAATGCCTTCTTCCAGTGTAGGACAGTAATTAGAACTATAAAACTATAGAATTGAAAACAGTAATAACTGGATCCCAATTCTACCTCGGATACTTAATTAGGTTTGTGACTCTGGAAGTCTCTTAATCCCTCTGAGCCTCAATTTTGCCAACTATAAAACAGCTGGATAGATAGAGTAATAGGTAGGGAGAGATATGATAGATAGATAGATAGATAGACTGATAGATTGAAAGATAAACTGAGCACTTATAAAACATTTACTATGTATCAGACACTAAGAATTGGTGATATAAATATAATCAGGGAAGATAATGTTTAACCTTGGAAAGCTTACAATCTAATTAAAGGAGGACAAGTCATAGAGAGAGTCTGAGAAGATTTTGGGACCTGAGACCGACTGGCCTCTGATGAGATAGATGTCCCAGCAAGGGGTGGCTAGGTGGCGCAGTGTATAGAGCACTGGCCCTGGAGTCAGGAGGACCTGAGTTCAAATATGACCTCAGACACTTAATAATTACCTAGCTGTGTGACCTTCAGCAAGCCACTTAACCCCACTGCCTTGCAAAAACCTAAAAAAAAAAAAAAAGAAAGAAAGTAAGCAGCTAACTGGTGCAATGTATAGATACCTGGTCTAGAGAAAGGAAGACTAATCTTTGTTGAGTTCCAATCTGGCCCCCCAATAAACTGTATGACCCTGAGCAAGTCACTTAATCCTATTTCCTTCAATTTTTTCCTTTGTAAAGTGAGCTGAATAAGGAAATAGGGCCAGGAAGAATTCGAGGTACTGAAAATGAATGAATAATGACAAAGTTAAGACAAAAAAGTTCACCTCCCAGAGCCTGAGGATCCATGGGTGGAATCCAAGATTCTAGTGGAAGATAAGAATTAAGGTTGGAGAGCATGGTGGGGAGATGATTAGACACCTACCTATGGTTTTTGTGAGGATAAATACATTAAATCAAATAACTACCATGCACCCTGTATTATGGTCAGTTTAATGTAAATAAAGCACTTTGGAAATCCTAAAGTAGCCACTATTAATTTTTTTTTCTTTCTTTTTTGGTTCTTGAAAGGCAATGGGGTTAAGTGACTTGCTGAAGGTCACACAGCTAGGTAATTATTAAGTGTCTGAGGTCATATTTGAACTCAGGTCACCTCCTGACTCCAGGGCCACCTAGCTGCCCCTAAATCTTAAAGAACTAATAATATTGCCATTAGCTCATACAAACTCCTCCCACCCAAAGCACTTCCTTATCTCTTTTGTAGCTTTCTATAGTCAACTGTAACATTCCCTTATTATTCAGTAAAGGTCACTCTTGTTTCCTCATCTGTGAACTAGGGAAAGAAAGAATAAACTATTTCAGTATCTTTTCACAGAAAGCCCCAAATAGGGTCACAAAGACTCAGACATAACTGAAACATTAAACAATAATCTATAGTAAATTGCAACCATAACCAGCAAGGGTCCTCAATAGATAGTTAATCAATGTTGCTTGAATGGACCTGAATGACTAGTTCTTTTCACATCAAAGTTTGAGAATGGGGAAGTAGCTGTCTGTTAGCATAAGATTGTTATCCTGAAAGAAAATTTACCTGCATAATTAGAAAGTGATATGGCAGGAACTTGTTCTATCAAATCTTTTTAAGGTTCTTTTACCTGATTTGAAATAATTGCTTTCACAGTCTTACTGCTATGAAGTGGGCATTTCAGCAGATCTGTTTTTCTCATTTCACTTGGAAGAACTGAGGCGCTACAATTGATACTTGACTTCTTGAAAATGTATGAGTGTGGGGCGGCTAGGTGGCACAGTGGATAGAGCACTGGCCCTGTAGTCAGGTAGGACCTGAGTTCAAATGCACCCTCAGACACTTAATAATTACCTAGCTGTGTGGCCCCATTGCCTTGCAAAAAACTAAAAAAAAAATGTATTTGTGAAGAGAGAAACTTCTTGTTCAATTCTTTAGGCATCATGATATGATGCTACCCTCACACTAACCAAGCCAAAGATTTAGAAACCTTTGATTAGAGCAATAAATAAAATGAGGATCTAAGTTTATCTCTCCTTGTTTTTCCTTTTTCAAAATTTTTTTATTTATTTAAGGCAATGGTATTAAGTGATTTGCCCAAGGTCACACAGCTAGGCAATTATTAAGTGTCTGAGGCTGGATTTGAACTCAAGTCCTCCTGATTCCAGGGCTAGTGTTCTATGCTCTGTCCACTGTGCCACCTAGCTGCCCTAGTATGATCTGATCTTGATGATTTAGTGTTAATTTTTGGTGAATATTGTTTTTCTTTTTCTCTTCTTTTCTTTTCTTTTTAATTAACATTTTATTTGTTTTCCAATTATATACAATAGTAGTTTCTACCTATCATTTTTGTAACGTTTTAAGTTTTACAATTTCCCCCCACTTCCCCCCAAAGGCTGTCTGATAGTTTCTACATTGTTTTCATGCTACACATTGATCAAAATTGAATGTGTTATAAGAGTAAACATAACCCCTCCCAAGAAGATGAGAAACCTCAATAATAGTGAGAGAGAGAAGAAAAAAAATGTACTTCAATGTGTGTTCAGATTCCAATGGTTCTGTCTCTAAGGTGAGTTGCTTTCTTCATCATAAGTTCACCAGAGAAGTTACTTCTTTATTTTTACCACAGTTGCTATTACTAGCTGTACCTCCACTCTATTCCTCCCCACTCCCATTTATTCTATTCTCTCTCTTTCATCCTGACCCTGTCCAAAAGTGTGTTGTATCTGAGTACCCTCTCCCTCGATTTTCCCTCTCTTCTATCACCTATTCCTCCCTTCCCTCCCCCCCATTCACCCTTATCCCATCCCTTTCTTCTCATTTTTCTCTAGGGTAAGATAGATTTCCTCAACTTATTAAGCGTGTATGTTATTACCTCTCTGAGCCATTTCTGATGAGAATGCCTTGCCTTCCCCCTTTCCACTCCATTGAAAAAGCTTTTTCTTGACTCTTATGTGAAATTTCTTAGCTTCTTCTTCATCTCCTTCTGTTACTCCCAGTACTTTTCTTTATCATCCATTGACTCCATCTTTTTACTATATTATACCATTATGTTCTGCTCCTTCCTATGCCCTGTCTATATATGCTCCTTCTAACAAGCTCTTATAAATGAGAAAGTTCATATGAGTTATCAATATCTTCTTCCCATGCAGGAATACAAACAATTCAATATCATTAAGTTCCTCACAGTTAGCCTTTCTCTTCCACCCCCTCTATGGTTCACCAGAGTCCTGTTCTTGGAGATCAAACTTTCTATTAAGCTCTGGTTGTTTCAACAGGAAAGTCTGAAGTCCCCTGTTTCACTGAAAGTCCATCTTTTCCCCTGAAAGAGGATGTTCAGTTTTGCTGGGTAGTTGATTCTCAGTTGTAAACCAAGATCTTTTGCCTTCTGGAATATTATATTCCAATCCCAATGAGCCCTTAATGTAGATGCTGCCAGATCTTGTGTAATCCTGACTATGGAGACTCAGTAGTTGAATTGCTTGTTTCTGGGAGCTTTTAGAATTTTCTCTTTGATTTGAGAGTTTGGGAATTTGGCTATAATATTCCTGGAAGTCTTTCATTTGGGATCTCTTTCAGGAGGTGATTGGTGAATTCCCTTGATTTCTATTTTACCCTCTGCTTCTAGGATCTCAGGATGATTTTGCTCTATTTTTTCTTGAAAAATAAAGTCTAGGATCTTTTCCTGATCATGGCTTTCAGATATCCCAATAATTTTTAAATTATTTTTTCTGGATCTGTTTTTGAGGTTGGTTGTTTTTCCAATGAGATATTTCACATTATCTTCTAATTTTTGGCTTTTGGGGAAGAGTTTTGTTCCTTTTTGATTTCTTTCAAAGTCAGCAGCTTTCTTTCATGCCATTCTGCATTTGAAGGAGTTATTTTCTTCAGAGAGCTTTTTTATCTCCTTTTCCAGCTGGCCAATTCTGCTTTTTAATGCATTCGTCTTTTTCATTTGCCTTTTGTTTTGCTTTTTTCTATTTGGCCTAAACTGGTTTTTAACATATTATTTTCTTCAGTATTTTTTTGTATTTCTTTCACCAAGCTATTGATTTGGTTTTCATGATTTTTCTGCATCTCTCTCATTTCTACTCCCAATTTTTCCTCCACCTTACTTAATTGCTTTTCTAAGTCTTTTTTGAGCTCATCCATAGGCTGAGCCCATTTTCTAATTCTTTTGGAGGTTTTGGATATGGAAGTTTTGATTTTGTGGTCATCTGAATATCTTCTATGGGACTAAAGTAATTCTCTATGGTCAGATACTTCTTTTTATGTTGTTTACTCATTTCCTCAGCCCAAGACAGCACTTCCAAGGCTTTGGGGTTTTTTGGGGAGGACACCCCACTGGGACTTTTATTCCTCTAAAGTCTTATGCTCTCTTTCCTGTGCTTTGATATGTAGATGACCACCTCCCTTCCCTCTGCCCTGGAGTAAGGAGGAGTCCTGCTTGGCTATCTTAGTATGGCAGTCCAAATTGCAACCTGGATCTGAGTGTAGGCAAACAGCAGGAGAGCAGAGAAATTTCTGCAGCTTTCCTTGACCCCCTTGCCATCTATGGGCTTTGCTCTGGGGGGTGCAGGCTGCTTTCTCCAGATTATCATTGCACCTGCAGCTGGTGCTCCCTCACTCCACACTCATTCTGGTATAGCAGAATTCTCTCCCCGCCCCTTCAAGCTGTTTTGGGGTTGTGCAGGGACTGAGACTTTTTTCTGAATTCTGCTCCTGGTGAAACACACCTTTCCCGTGGAACTTCTAAGTTATCTTGGACTGGGAAAATGTATCTCTCAGTCTTTCTGTGGGTTCTGCCCCTCTAAATCTTGGCTAGAGTCATAATTTGTTGGCTTTTGGAGTTTGGGGAGGAAGGAGTTCCTAGGAAATGCTGCCTTCACGCCGCCATCTTGGCTCTGCCATCTCTCCTTTCTTTTGGTGAGGCAATCAGGGTTAAATGACTTGCCCAGGGTCACACAGCTAATAAGTATTAAGTATTTTAGGGCAGATACTCCAGATCAGATCCTCCTGACTCTAGGACGGGTGCTCCATCCACTGTGGTACCTAGCCGCCCTTGATCTCTCCTTTCTTAAGGAGTTCAGTGTTTGACTCCATCTTCCTTTCTTCTTCAAGTCTTGCCTCTATATTAGGAGACTTCAACATTCTCATGGAAACCCCCTTAAACTATCTAAATTTTTAAATTAAATTTTATTTTTTTAATAAAAATTTATTTTCTCTCCTTGTTCTCTCTCCATTTGAGGAAAAAGAAAAACAAATTCTTTGTAACAAATATGTCTAGTTAAACAAAAAACAATCCTCATTGATCACATTCAAAAAAGTGTATGTCTCATTCCAGACCTTTGCTCCATTGACCTCTGTTTCAAGGTGGGGAAGAGCATGCCAATTGGAATCATGTATGAACAATGTGTTAGAATTCCAATAGTTTTCAAAGTTGTTTGTTTTTACACAGCATTGTTGTTACTGTATAAATTGTTTTACTGGTTCTAGTAATTCCATTTTCTTACAGTTTATATATCTTTATACTCTCATTTTTATAGTATTGATGTGATAGTAATAATTCATTTTTATGATTCTACTTTCATCCTTTTGCATCAGTTTAGATACGTACAATAATGTTTCATCACATTCATGTAGAAGTCCTCAGCCCCTTTAAATCTATGGATTTAATCCCTACTATTTAATTCTAATATAGTCACATGTTAGCAGTGGCCATTGCAGAATCTCATAATTTCTTACATGTTCCCCTTCCTAATTAGAATTTGACATTTCTCTGATCACAAATTCTTATTATTTAATCTCTTCCTTTGCCTCATCCTTCCTAAACATATTTTTCACCCTTACTGAGATCTCCAATCTCTTTACTCCTCAATATTTTTTCAGGTCATTCCCCCTGCTCTGGCTTCACTTTCCTTCCTTTCTAATCCTAAACCTATAGTTAGCTAATTCAAATCTGCCTTGTTCTCTGTTTCAGAATCTTTTCTCTCCTTGTCTTATTATCACTTGACTCTTGCCAAACCTCAGCCCTAGATTATTTTTAACATCTGACTCTTACCGATTACCTTTTAGTTGCTAAATCTGATAATCTTCTCTCATACATGACCTCTCTACACAGTAACACTGTTCACTACCTTTTCCTCTTGAATAACCTCTCCTCTCTGGTTTTCATGACTCTGCAGTGCCTTCCTTCTACCTGCTTGATTACTTAACCATCTCTTTCGCTGTCTCATGATCTATATCATGCCCTCTAATTAGGCAGTGGGTGGGATGGGAGAGTTTCCTAAGTACCTGTCCTAAAGCCATCTTCTCTTCCCCTTTTCTCATCAGTTGCTGTTGAGTTAATTATCATATCTATGTAGATGACTTCTGGATTTACATACCTAGTTCCAGTCTCTCCTCTGACCTTTAGCCCTATCTCACAAATTCCATATTAGGAATTTTATTCAGGATATTCCAGAGACATGCTGGTATCTATATGTCCAAAATCAAACTCATTGTCTTTTCCCAAAAATTCTCGCTTCTTCAAAATTTCATTATTTTTGTTGGAAAAAAACCCCACTATACTTGCAGATTCATAACTTTGTCATCATCTTTGGCTCCTTTCTCTCACTTCCAAATATATTAATCAGTCACCATATTTTGCTCCTTCTACCTCCTCAATATCTTCCATATCCTGTCCCTTCTCTCCACTCACATTACTATGCCTCTCATCTATATCATTTATTATTACTCTCTTTAGTTTAAGTCTCTCCTCAATTCAGGTCATTAACCATAAGTGTTGCAAAAGTAATTTTCCTTAAATGTAGATCTGACCATATCAGTCCCCTATTCATGTATACTTCTAAGATAAAACTTAAGCTCTATTATTTAGTTTTCAAAATTCTTCACAATCTGTTTCACTTATCTTTCCAACTATATTAAATGTTACTTCCTCCTCCCACACTATGATTCAAAGAAACTAATCTCACTTGCTATTACCTTAAGCAAGTCACTTGATCTCTTTACACCTCAATTTCTTTCTCTGTAAAACTAAGGATAATAGTACCACCTAGCTCACAAAGCTATTGTCATGATTAAAAAAAATTATAAATATGTCTCTAATCTTAAAGTGGTATATTATTATTTTAGAAGCCAAAGATAGGCTCAACCTCTTTTTTTCTTTCAGTTTTTGCAAGGCAAATGGGGTTAAGTGGCTTGCCCAAGGTCACACAGCTAGGGAATTATTAAGTGTCTGAGGTCAGATTTTAATTCAAGTACTCCTGACTTCAGGGTCAGTGCTCTATCCACTGTGCCACCTAGCCGGCTCTCAACCGCCTTTTTAACTCTAAAAGATGGTTATATGCAGAGATTTTCTATCACTAGGCTCTTAGGGGAGAAGAAGATTACACATAAAATGAAATTCATTTGTATTGTTCTGTATTTATCTTTTATCCATTGTATTTTTACTTCTCTATAAACATGTTATAGTCTGCCAATAAAATATAAGCTTCTGATGAGCAGATTGTCTTAGTTTCACATGAGTGTAGCAGGAAGTGATTGAGGGAGCCCTTGATTTTTTGGACTGGAATATCTCTTAGGGAGGTAGAGTGCACATACAGTAACATGAGGGTATTTCAGTTCAGTAAATCGGGAATCTCCTTGATCATCCCTGCTATTATTACATTTCCAGTGTCTTCTACAGTGATGGGGAAAGAAAGGGATATGGAGTACATTTCCAACTTGGGGCATCCAAAAATGGGGCAATTACTACAAAAATCTCTACCTGAAAAGGCTCCAATGCAAGGTAAGACACCCCTCCCCCCGATTTTTTAAATTAAAAGTGAGCTTTATTCATTTTGACACTAACTTGTCTAGGGGATTAGAGATGGATAAAGGTCAAATGATTCAAAAGGTCTTTTGCTTCTGAGCCATTTGTTCATTTTTTAATATCAGAGAAGAATGACCTAGAGTCCTTATTTATTAATATTTTTAATCCCTGCTGCCCATGATCATGGCATAAAAGCATCCAATATTCCAGAAATATATTCCTACTTCAAAAAGAGTTTCATCACATGATGATTTTTTTATAGGTAAACATCCCAAAAGGATACATGCCCTTCTCTTGATAACAAATGGCACCATAAGGAAGATCAATCTGTCATTCAATTAAACAACATACATTAAATACTTAATGGGTCTATTGGGGCCTAGGAATGAGGAGCTTATATAATACTAAGAATAATGATACCTTTCATTTATATAATACTTTTAACTTTTGCTAAGTGCTTTACATATTATTTCATTTTATCTTTACAACAACCCTGTGAGGCAGGTTCTATTATTATATGCATTTTATAGATGCAGAAACAGGATAAAAGAGGTTAAGTGACTTATCCAGGTCATACAGGTAGTAAGCATCTGAAGTAGGATTTGAATACAACTCCAGGTTTAGCATTATCCATTTTATTAGCTATAGAACTATTTGAAGATATTGTTTGGTTGCCATTCTGCTATTCTCATCTTTCTTTTGTTTTTCTTGTATGTTAAAAAAAAATCTTCAGTGACTTTCTATGCATGATTTTCTTTTCTTTTGGGAGTTATTTCCCCCTGTTCTATACTAGTCCTCTCATCTCTTTACTCCAAATAAAATTCTTGTGAATTTTAAATTCTATCTTTGTAAATTCTATTTTTTCTTTGTAAATCCTCATAGTCAAGTTAAACAAATTAAATATTGGCATGTTCAAAAATGTATGCCTTATTGTGCCTCGTGGATTCAACTCTTTTAGAAGGAAGTTAGTATGCTTTTTCTTCAGCTCTCTGAAATTGTTTGCTCTTTATTTTGTTCTGTATTCATCTTTTATCCATTGTATTTTTACTTCTTTATAAACATGCTATAGTCTGCCAATAAAATATAAATTTCTGATGAGCAGATTGTCTTAGTTTCACATGAGTATAGCAGGAAGTGATTGAGGGAACCCTTGATTTTTTGAACTGGAGTATCTCTCTTAGGGAGGTAGAGTGTACATACAGTAGCATGAGGGTATTTCAGTTTAGTAAATCAGGAATTTCCTTGATCATCCCTGCTATCAGTGTCTTCTACAGTTCCTGGAACATATTAGGCACCTCAACAATGTATGTTAATTAAGTGATTTGCCTTAATTATAATTTCACACTTCAACAAGTGAAGGAAGAAACAAATGAAGAAAACTACTTTGGATTTGATTCTCATACATGCCAAAAAGAGAAATTATTTGGTGAGGTGGAAAAAAAATGAGAACTCTCTGGAAAAAGTGATCCCATCACTTTAGAATTTTAAATAGAGAAGAAAACTAAGTATTATTTGACATGTATTAGATTCTGAGAGCAGATTTCAAAAGAGTCTGAGAAAGGATTGATAGCAACCTATGGTATAGAGAAAATAAATTAGAAGACATGAGAAGCCTTTATGAATAAAACTCTGAATATATAAAAGGAAATATTTCTAAATGAAGAAAAAAAGGAGTTTTCCAGAGAGACAAATGTAGATGCACAAGGACTCAATGAACAATTTATATTTTTAAAATATGTTTATAGAAGATGAAAGCAAGGACAATTAACAATGGATGAAAATAAAACCTGACATGTTCTGTAAGAATTATGAGTATCAAAGTTCAAAATGAACTAAGACTAGATAAAAATATGAAGGATCACCCAAAAGATTAATTTTATTTAATTAAAATAATTTTATGAATTTTTAAAAATCATTTTCCATTTACAGAATATCTGTCCTATCTCTTCCAAAGTACTACACCATAGAATAAAAATTTTTCAGCAAAAGTGACCATATTAATAAAATCTGAAAATATATGCTGTTTCATTAATTCTTATATCTTTATATGTTAGATCCAATCATCACTATTATAAATTATAGCCTTCAATTTTGGTTTTGCTATCATTGTTGACTCTATTTTATTATTGTTGAATCATTTCATTTATATCTGATACTTGTGACTTCATCTGAGATTTTCTTGGCAAAGATACTAGAGTATTTGCAATTTTCTTCCACAGTTCTTTTACAGATGAGGAAACTGAGACATACAGGTTTAAATGACTTGCCCAGAGTCCTATAGTTGGCAAGTATTTGAGATCAGATTTGAATTCAAGGTGGAATCTTCCTGATTTCAAACCCAGTGCTCTATCCATTATGCCACCTAGCTGCCCTGATTCTATTTATTTTAATCATTGTGTATATGATTTTCCTGGTTGTGCTTACTTTATTTTGCATCATGTCATATAAATCTTCCTCACATTCATGATTTTGTATTGTTCAGTAATACCCCAATTTGCATAGCCATTCCCTATTCAATGATAATGTATTTTGTTTTGAGATCTTGCTATCTCAAGAAATGCTATTGTAAATCTTTTAACATAAATTAGACTTTTCCTTCTGATTTTATTTTAACTTTCTGGAGTCTACAAGGGGGATATCTGAGACAAAGGGTTATTAACAGTTTTATTACTTTTAACTAAATACCAGATTTGCTTTCAAGAATGTTAAGCAAATTCGTAGCTTTGCCTATATATTAGCATTTCAGTCTTTCTATAGTTCCTTCCTCAATGACAATTCCTACTTCTTGTCCCTTTTGTTAAGTAGCTCAGTGTAAGTAGCTTTGAGTAACTTATAGTTTTTTCTTTGATTTCCATTTCTTTTACTATTGAGTGATTAGTTGTAATCTTTTATATGGTTTTCAAATTGAGGAGTTTAAACATATATATATACACACACACACACACACACACACACACACACACATATATATGGGAAAAAGGAAAACCAAAGATTTGATAAGAAAATCACTTTGGGTGTCAGAAAATCAGAAGAGTTACATAGCTCTTATTTTGTTTTTCATTAGATTGTTATGGAGAACTCAACAGGTGGAACAAAACTGGACAATTCAGAGTTGAAACCCAAGGTAAGTAGGAAAATGGTAAGAGAGGACCTAGCTACCATCTGTGAGTTCAGGCTATTGGGATCACATAGGAATTATGAGAAAAATAGTAAACTGCTCATAACCTAATCTAGGCTGCTGACTCAATGGCATCAGTATTGAATGTACATTCAAAAGTAATCAGTGATAGAAAAACAGGTGCTATGGATACCAAAATTTTCCTAAAAGTGGTTTTTTTTTTTGGATAGCAAAACAAAAGCAGGTAACCATCATTTGGGGAAAAGATAAACAAACTGTGCCATAGAGATCTAAGAGAATATGCTAGAGACATTAAAAAAAACTAATTTAGAGATTCAAGGGAAGGTAGGAATGAAAGCACAGCAAAGTTAATAGAACTAGGAGAACAATATATACAACTACAATAATATAAATGAAAATAATACTAAATGAAAGGTGAACTTTGTTTGGTTATGATGACTGATCTTGATCCAGGAAATAAGATTAAGAAATACAATTACTATCCCAGGCTGCAGATGAAACATGTTACTGGGTTGTTTTTCCCGTATTGTCTTTACTGAATAGTTATTTTTTGTTACAAGGGAGAATTCAATGTATGTCTATCTGTGGGAGGAGTATAAAAATCAGGAAATGACTGATAAAAAAAAACAAACTTGTGGTTGACTTAAAAACAACAAGATGAAGAGGTCATGCTAGGCTTTTCTAAATGAATTTACTTTTTAGGCAGGGCCATTGGGCATGTTGGTCAAGTCAAGACAAGCTAAATAAAATACTTTTTAAGCACCTATATCAACCCAGCATTATGCTAAGTTGTTGGGGGAACAAAGAAAGGCAAGTGATGGTCCTTGTCCTCAAGGATCTCATAATCTAATGGCGGAGGCAACCAGTAAATAATTATGCTAAAACAAGATAGAAACAGGATGGAAATAATCAACAGAAGCAAACATTAGCATGAAGGAAGTCAGAAGAGACTTTTTAGTGAGGTGGGACTTTTAACTGAGACTTGAAGGAAACCAGAAAAGCCAGGAAGCAGAGATTAAGGAAAAAAACATTTCAAGAGTGGGGAATAGTTTATGAAATTTCCAGAGAGAGGAGATGAGTGCCTTGTGCTGGAAGGCCAGTTTATTTAGATGTTGCTTTCATTTTAGCAATTCTTTGAACAAAATTTTTCTTTCTTTTTTCTTTTTTAGATTTTTCAAGGCAATGGGGTTAAGGGCTTGCCCAAGGTCACACGTGCTAGGTAATTACTAAGTGTATGAGGCCGGATTTGAACCCAGTTATTCCTGACTCCAAGGCCGGTGCTCCATCCACTATGCCACCTAGCTGCCCCAAGACAAAATTTTTCATGCTGTCCTTGTAGAGAAGATAGAGAAATGGGACTAGAGGATGTGCAGTTTGATAGATTTGGAATTGTTTGAATGACCAAATGCAAATAAAGAGTAGCTATAAATTGACTGATGCCAACTAGGGATTTGTTGCATGTTTATTTGTTTAAAAGCAAGAAACACACATTTGGGATGGATAGCTAACAATTTGATCAATCAACCAAACAATAAACATCTTTTAAACACTTTCTATATTCCAGGAACTCTGTTGGATATACTAAGACAAAAATGAAACAGCCTTTGTGGGGAAGAGTAAGTATATTTAAGTATATATATATAATATGCATGTATATATATATATATATATATATATATAATACATATTCATATATGTGTGTCTGTGGGGTGTGTGTGTGTGTGTGTGTGTGTGTGTGTGTGTGTGTGTGTGTGTAAAATGTGGTACAATGAATAGAATGCTGGGCCCAGAATCAGAAAACCCTGAGTTCAAATCCAGCCTTAGGCACTTCCCAGCTGTATGATTTTGAGCAAGTCATATAACCTTTTTCAACTTTTGTTTCCTCAAATATAAAATGGGAATTATAATGCTACTTACCTCTCAGAATTGTTATGAGCATTAAATGAGATAATATTTGCAAAGTACTTAACATAGTTCTAGGCATGGTAAGTTTGTAATAAGTCCATCCTTCCTTCCTTCTTTCCTTCCTTCTTACATTCCTTCCTTCTTTCCTTCCTTCTTTCCTTCATTCCTTTCTTCCTTCCTTCCTTCTTTCCTTCCCTCCTTCCCCTTCCCTCCTTCCCCTTCCCTCCTTTCTTCCTTCCCTCCTTCCCTCCATCCCTCCTTCCTTCCCTCCTCCTTCCTTCCTTCCTTCCTTCCTTCCTTCCTTCCATCCCTCCCTCTTTCCCTCTTTCCCTCCTTCCTTCCTTTGTTCCTTCCTTCCTTCTTCTTTCCTTCCCATGTAAATGAGTATGCAAATATTTGTATGAAATATATATATATATATATATTTATATGAGTATCTAGATCTAGCTAGAGAGAGAATTGGAAGATGGAGTGTCTTCATTTGGGACCTTTGAGTATCAATGGATTTCTAAGTTCAGTCTTTATTCTGGATGAAAAAATTCTAACAGCTTAAACAATTTATCTGCAACTTATAGTTTTTGGGAATTGTCCAGAGCATTGAAAGATTAAATGGATAGTCCCAAATCACATAGCCAACATGTATCAGAAGCAAGACCTGAAACCAGAGGTTCCTGATTCCCCTAGACCTGCTCCTTCTCCACTACATCATGTTGTCTCTATAAAGAAAGAGATAAAGAAAAATACAATATTTCATGCTGACCTCTCATACCTGTAATTCTCTTTCCCTCATCTCTAATCAGAGATGGGCTGGATCAACTTTTTAACTTGATCTGATTGTCAAAGTTTCAATGTAAGAATTTATGCTAAAAAAAGTAAACACTACAAATCATCATGGCTTGATTTATTGTTTAGTTGATTGTCTAGACTTAAGAAAGCGATGAAGAAAATAATAATAATGCAAATTAAACTTAAAAGTTGGTTTATATTTTTTGTAGGAGAAGAGAAGAATTGATTGCTAAATATTTTCTAGCACTTTCCTACCACCACCTCTTGGAATACCTTACTGCTTTCAAAATTCAGTTTATGTACCATGGATGCAGTCTATCCACTTCCCCCAGATGCTAGTGTCCTTCCTTTTCAATACTTTGTAGTCTATCTGTCTTTATATATTTATGTCATCTTCTTCATAATGTGAGAAAAGGGACTTGTTTCATTTTACTTTTATTTTAACTCTTCATTTTTCCACTTACAAATTTTAACATTCACTTAAAAAAATGATTTCCAAATTTTCTTCCTCTATGCTTTCTCATCTTAAAAAAGATGAGAATTTTAAATAGATTATATAGGTGCAATGCAGTCATGTAAAACATATTTCCAAATTTGTCCTTGTTGTGAAAGAAGAAATAGAGCAAAAAGAAAAAAAAACACACAAAATAATAAAGGTAAAAATAGTGTGCTGTGGTCTACATTCAGATCCCATCAGTTTTTCACTCAATATGGATAACATTTCCCATCATTAGTCCTTTGGAATTGTCTTGAATCTTTTTATTGCTGAGAAGAGCTAAATTATTGATAGTTGATCATTGCATAATGTTATTGTTACTGTGTATAATGTTCTTCTAGTTTTACTCACTTCACTTTGCATCAGTTCATGTAAGCCTTTCTAGGTTTTTCTGAAATTCTTCTGCTCATCATTTCTTTTTTTTCACTTTCATATTCATTTTATTTTTTCACATTTCTACAATAGGAATATTGTAAAAGTAAACATAATCCCCTCCCCCCCGAAAGAGAAACTTCAAGAAATATAAAGTGAGAGGACACAAAGTATGCTTCAGTCTGTATTCAGATACCATCAGCTCTGTCTTTGGGATGAATATTCTCCTTTATAATAAGTCCATCAGAATTGTTCCTTCAATATTTTCCCATAGTAGCTATTGCTAGCTGTATTTACCTCCATCCTATCCCCCCATTTATTCTATTCTCTTTTTCCTTTCACCCTATCCCTCCTAAAAATTGTATTTCATCTAACTACTCTCTCCCACTCTTCTATCACACACACCCTCCTTCCCCTTCCCCCTGTCCCTTTTCTCCCATCCCTTTTCTCTCCTATTTTCCTTTAGGGTAAGATAGATTTCTATGCCAATTAATTCCCCCTAATACCTAGTTATTCCCTCTCTGAGCCACTTCTGATAAGACTCACTCACTCCCCCCCCCACCTTCCCTTTCTTCCACTCCACTTCAAAAGCTTTTTATTGTCTTTTTATGTAAAATAACTTATCCCATTCTGCCTCTCCTTTTCCTCTCCATTCCTTTTTCTCCCATTAACTCCATCTTTATAATATATTATACCTCTCTCCCATGCCTTGTCTATATATGCTTCTTCTAAGTGCCCTAATAAATAAAAAGGTTCATATGAGTTATCAATATCATCTTCCCATGCAGGAATATGAGCACTTCAGTATCACTAAATCCTTCATCATTTTCCCTTTCTGTCCACCCATCCTAGGCTTCATCTGAGTTCTTTATTTGAAGATCAAACTTTCTGTTTGACTCTGGTCATTTCAGCAACAGTGTTTGAAAATTCTCTATTTCATTGAATTTCCATCTTTTTACCTGAAAGAAGATGTTCAGTTTTGCTGGGTAATTGATTCTCAGTTATAATTCAAGCTCCTTTGCCTTCTGGAATATCATATCCCAAGCCCTTTGAGCCCTTAAATATAGATGCTGCTAAAGCCTGTGTAATCTTGCCTACATGTAACTCCATGATATTTGAATTGTTTCTTTCTGGCTGTTTATAATATTTTCTCCTTGGCTTGGGAGTTCTGGAATTTGGCTTTTTATTTTCAGAGTTTTTATTTAGGGATTTCTTTTAGGAAGTGATAGGTAAATTCCCTCAATTTCTATTTTAGCCTCAATTTCTAGGATATCAGGGCAATTTTCCTGGAATTTTTATTAAAAAATGAAGTCTAGGTATTTTTCCTTGTCATGACTTTCAGGTAGCCCAATAATTTTTAAATTATCTCATCTGGATCTGTTTTTTCAGGTCAAGTTGTTTTTTTTCTAGTTTTTCATTCTTTTGGTTTTGTTTTATTCTTTCTAGATTTCTCACAAAATCATCCACTTCCCTTACCTATTCTACATTTGAAGGAATTATTTTCTTCAGAGAAATTTTGTATTTCATTTTCCATTTGACCAATTTTTCTTTTTAAGGTTTTCTTCTCCTCATTGGCCTTTTGGACTGCTTTTTTTCCATTTGACTCAAACTGGCTTTTACGATAATCTTTTCTTCACTATTTTTTGTATCTCCTTCACCAAACTGCTGAATGGGTTTTCATGATTTTTCCCTCATTGCTCCCATTTCTTTTTTACCTCCCTTACTTCAAAATCTTGTTAGAGCTCTTCTGTAGGCTGAGACCCATTCATAATTTTTGATTTTGTTATCTTCTGAGTCTGTATTTTGATTCTCCATAGGACCAAAATAATTGTCTATGTTTGGATTTTTTTTCTTCTCTAAGTTGCTCATTTCCACAGCCCACGACTTGTTTTAACTCTTTGATGAGACTGTTTCCAGGGTGGAAGATGCACTGTCTCAAGCTTTTGAAGGTTTTTGTAAGTTGTTTTCAGGGATACCCCCAGGGAATTCAATTCCTCCAAGCTCATATGAGAGGACTGCTTTCCTGGTCTGTGCTCTGGGCTGTGGATAACCAGAACACTCCCTTCTGCCCTGGAACCGTGAGAAGGGTCCCTGATTTAGTATGACAGTAAAGTTCCTTTTTCCTGAGACTGGGGCCCAGACTGCAACCTGGATCTGATTATGTCAAAGCAATAGAATCTTCCTTCAGGGTTAGCAAAGAGACTTTTACAGTCTCCCCTGCCCCCCTTACCATCCTGGAACTGAGCACTGTGGAAGCAGCTGCTGGGTGACTCTCCCAGACCTGTTCTTAGTTCCTTGGCTGGGTCTGCACTGCAATGGACTTCATGCTCACTCTGTTGTGGCAGGATTTTCCTGCTGACCTTCCAAGTTGTCTTTTGTAATCCCTGTGAGGTCTGATGACCATCTACCATAGACCCAGAGACCCCAGGGACCCAGATACCTTGTGGGTTATTCCTGGAAAGCTAGAGCTTGTTTACTCTGGCAGGGCCAGGCTACGCTGTGACTCTTTCTAACCCTGATGTAACAAACTTTTCCTGCAGATCTTGAGCCAGAAAATTGTTTCACTCAGTCTTTCTGAGTGAATCTTTCTGGAATTTGGCAAGGGTTGTTATTTAAAGCAATTTGGAGTGGTCTGGATTTCCCCCGCCATCTTGAGTTTCATTTTTGTCTTTTATTCTCAATCCTTATTTAACACAGTCCCAGTAATATTATATATATATATATATATATATACATATATATATATATACACACATATATGATATTATATACATTATTTATTACATATATTATATAATATATATTATGCATATTATAGTATATTATACTATAGTATTATATATTTATATACAGTAGTCACTCAAAAACTACTTGGATTTATTTGCTTAATTGACATATCATTTTGATTCAGTTTCCTACTAAAATTATTATTCTTGTTTTTAAAGCTAAATTTGATTCTGTGAACAATGATGAGGATTTTTTGAGAAACTTGATATAGACAGTTTTCACCTCATTTCATTAAGTCAACAGGGACCATTTGCTGTTTCCTCTCTACTTCTCACAACCCCTTGATTATCATTCACAATTCTCTTTTTTACTCCAATTTATAGTAAAGACATGGTCCTTTACCTTTTTAAACATGTAGTTTTGATTTTGTCCCTTCCTAGTTTTTCCAAAATATCATGCCTCCCTCCACCACCACCCCAATAATTCTTTCCTTTCTCTTTAGTCTCAGTCTCTCCCTAACTATGGGTATTTTCCTGGCTGAAAATGCCCAAGTTTCTCTCACTTTTAAAAAAAAAAGACTCATTATTATGTCATCAAATATCATCATACCTTTCCTTATATGCTTAGCCAAACATCTGGTAAAATTTTACTGTTTCCATTCTCTTTCCTCTCAGTCCTCAGCCCTTTACAATCCAGCTTTAAACCCAAATGAAACTACTATAATTAAAGTTTTCAGAGATCTCTTATTTGCCAAATCTGATAGTTTTCTATCAATATTTATGTCTTAAGCTAACACTTAGCACTATGCTTGTAACATAGTATCCCTTAATAAATGTTGATCAATTGACCTCTCTCTGTAGTCTTTGACACTTTTTGACCATGTTCTCTTCCAGGAATCTCTTGTCTGAGATTTCCTGCCTGCATTCTCTTTTGGTTATCCTACCTATCTAATTACTCTTTCTTAGTCTCTATTGCTTGATCACCATTCAGATCATTCCCAATCAATGTGGGTGTACTCCCAAACTTTGTCATGAACTCTGTTCCCTTTACTATCTTTCTTTAACTTAATTCAACTCAAATCCAATCTTTTACTAGAAGCATTTTCTGACTTCCTCTTGTTTTATAATAATATTTTATTTTCCCTCCAATTATATGTAAATGTATTTTTGCACATTTTTTAAAATTTGAGTTCCAAATTCCATCCCTCCCTTCTCCAGGTTCTGCTTACTTCACTTTGTGTCAGTTAATATAAACCTTTTCAGGCTTTTCTGAAATCATCCTGCTTCTCGTTTCTTAGAGCACAATAATATTCCATTACATTTATATAGTACAACTTGCTCAGCCATGTTTCACTTAAATCCATTTCGTTTGCAAGTCAATTTATCAAGTTCCTGATGTCATTGGCCCTCTTCTAGAATGAAGGACAAAAATCAAACATAAATTCTTTAAAAAAAACAAAACCAAAAACATTTGAAGCTCTTCAGAATCTGGTTCCAACCTACCTTTCTTGTTTTCTTATACATCATACACCTTTATGGTCCAGTCAAACTGACTTTCTTATTTTTTCCTCATACATAGAATTCCATTTGCTATTTCCATGACTCTGCTGTCTATTATTTCTATGATGCCCTGCCTTTTTTTTTTTGCCCCTTAGAAGACTTGCATCCTTCCCCAGGAAGTCAAAGAAAGACCCATTTTGGAGTGAAGTGATAGAATGACTCAACCTGTCTCAACCATCCTGACTGTTATTCATGAGATACGTCATACTTGCATGATGTATTAAGAAAATGTTTTCCTCGATGCCAGCAGCAAAGCCTCATCTTTGTCACTCCCTTCCACAGAATTGGATGGGTGGAGCCAAAGAACTCAGTTTGTTCACCCACTCAGGAGGTTGATACTTATGGACTCAAAGCCAGATGCACATTGGTAAGTAAGGACACACATATATCTGGAGTCCACAGGAACCAGTGACTTTAAACAGCACCTGGATTAGAGCCTGTGTCTGCAGAAGGTAAGCCTACTGAGTTCAAATATGATTAAGAGAATAACTTAGGTTTAACTGGGTTCCCTACCTATAAATGGGGATAAGAGAGGACAGAAGTTCTGGATTTATGTTGCCTGATCTTGGAAGGTAGAAATGAAGAGCTCTGTTGAAATTCAGTGGCATTGTTTGTATATGATACATTTGCTAGGATTCAGTCCCATTGTGTATTCTCAACCTTGTCAATGAGAGAAGGTGTCATCCAAAGGAATGAACACTGAACCTTGAAAGAGGAGATGAAAGCTCAAGTGTGATCTTTAATAATTATGTGACCTCAGGCAAAGTCTTTCTGGGCATCGGTTTTCTCATCTGTGAAATGGGAGTAATAATAATTGTATTGCCTATCTCATAGGAATACTAAAAAGACATACCAATGTGGTGCAATTGAAAGAATATTGGTTCTGGTGTCAGAGGATCTGAGTTCAAATGCTACCTCTGATATTTCCTAACTGTTAACTTAAACATATCATTTAATCTCCAAGAGCCTCAGTTTCCTCAGCAGTAATATGAAGGAGTTGAACTAGATGGTCCTTTTGCAAAAGTACTATTAAATGTGAAACATTATTACTTCATAAGGGCAGAGAGAAGCCAGGAAAAGTATCACAAGTGACACTCTTGAGGGTGGCCTCAGGAGGCTAAGTTTTTGAATTTTGATCTTGGACATTGATGGGTTATTGAGCTAGAATTGACTCCCTCTGTGAAAAACTGCTTCAGAGTTCATGGCAAGGGAGAAGGAACAGATGAGGTTTCTTGCAAAAGACTTGCTCTTGTACATGAGGAATATAAATGGCATATGATGCTGGCAAGTGACCTATTACTTAAAAATCAGTAGGACTTACTTAATCATTCTAAATTTATACATTGAGCTATTCAAGGTATAGGGATTGTAGAAAAGAGGAAAGGACACCACTTCTGGAGTTGGACTTTGGTTTAAACTTGGAACTACTATCTATCACCCATGTGTCATTGGACGAGAAATTTAACCTTTTTTACTTTAGCTTCCTCATCTCTAAAATACAGAATTTGGAGTAGATGACCTCCCTCCAGCTTAGCATAGTACATGACGCATGCTAAACCTTTAATTAATGCTTTATTGTCATCATCTTCAATCATCACTATCACTGTCATCATCCTCATTCCAAAACATCTCTGATTCTCTCAACAAAGATGAGGTCTAGGCAAACTAGAATAGAAATTATCTTGTCTGCCTCTATCATGAATGCATTTTATATTAGTCCCATTGTCTCGCAGTTGAATTTGTCATTGTTTTCTGTGGTACACTGGTTGAATTATGATTATCAGGGTTTAATACTATTTGGAAGTAAGTTAAGATTTTAGTCAGATCAGAATTATTGCTTGGTTTGATGTTTATGACTATGGTCTAGAAGTTGGAATGGTTCAGTCATTAGTCATCTAGATGGTGTGGATATAGTAATTTATACTCAAAGTGAGGCTAGACCTGCATTCAAATCTTGGTTCAGAGATTTAATTAGATATCTGACCTGAGCAAGTCACCCAACCTCTGTCTGCCTTAAATGGCCCATATCTCAGGGTGTTGGACTAAAGGAAATATCATAACTTTAAGTGTTATATAAATTAAAACTATCATTAGGATTATTCCTGAATGATTAGAGTATTTCACTTAGGCTTGAAATTGTTACACTTTTCATCTTTAAAAGTCATTTTTTATTACCCACTCAGAGCTATAACTAGAATAACTAGTTTCTCCCACCTAGAAGTATAAGTAGAATACTTTTTTTTAAACTTGGGGTAAAATCAGATGCTTTGTGGGAGGGAATGAAGATTGGCCACAGGTATAGTCTGACCAGAAGAAGGGACAATCCAGCTCTAGTCTCTTCAGGGATGATGCAAACAATTGATCTAGAGATAGGATCCCGAAGGTAGCAAATGCACTATGCATTGATGGGAACTGGTGGTATATCAGGAGTGCAAAGTTGATAGCCACTGGGAAAAGGAAGCATATGCTCCTAAGGAGAAACCTTAGATGCACCCAGAATATAGAGTCCTGTATTTCTTATAAGAGTTGCGACCCTACCTTTTATTGCTTATCCCTTGGAAGTTCAACTGAGGTGATTTTTGACATGCAGGAAAAAGGTACTTTACAATTTAAAAAAATAAAAACTTAAAGGGATTGAATTAGGAAAATGTCATCTAATAGAGGAAGAATGGAATGGGAGTTATTAGACCTGGAGTGTGTTTTCATAATTACCATTAATCTGCTCAATAATTTTAGGGTAAGGTTAAGCTGCCCTGAACCTCAATTTCCTCATTTACCTGTCAGGGACTGTCCTGGAGTTCTGGAGATACAAACAATTCTTGCCTTTGAGGAGTTCATAAACTAAGGAGTGAGACAAAATGCCAACAGCTATGGACAAGCAAACTCCCTTCAGGTTAAGTAAGAAATAATCCATAGGGGGCAGCTAGGTGGCGTAGTGGATTAAGCACCGGCCCAGAGTCAGGAGTACCTGGGTTCAAATCTGGTCTCAGACATTTAATAATTACCTAGCTATGTGGCCTTGGGCAAGCCATTTAACTCCGTTTGCCTTGCAAAAACCTAAAAAAAAAAAAAAAAAAGAAAGAATCCATAGGTCAAAGACACTAGAATTAAGAGGAACTTGAAAAAGCTTCCTGTAAAAGATGGGAACTTAGTTGACTAATGATGGAAGTGAGGGAAATCAGGAGGTGGAGATAAGGAAGGAGAGTGTTTCATATGTGAGAAACAGTCAGGAGAAATGCCTGGAGCCAAGTGATGGAGTGTTGTATAAGTTTTGAATATACCTGTGCCTGTGCATAACAGCAAATTGGGACATGTATAGAATATTTAATTTTTATCTTTGTTACTGTGGTGCCTAATGTCTTGGCAGAAAGGTGACAATGGATAGAGTACTTAGCCTAAAATCAGGATGGCTTACTATTCTGAATTGAAAGCTGGTTTTAAATACTTATTAACTTTGGGACCCTGGACAAGTCACTTAACTTTCTCATCTGTAAAAGGAGCAAATCCTATTTCTACCTCCACATCATGCCTTGTACCTGTCTCCTCCTCTCTGCCCATGGTGAACCATCTTTGTAGTTTAGATCCTCATCTCCTTTGACCCAGACTATGAGTCTCCTCATTAGTCTTCCTACCTGAATGAAGGTTCTTCCCATTTCAATTCATCCTCCATCCAACTACCAAAATGGTAGCTTAACCATGTTCCTCCCCTACTCAATAAAACTCTAGTCACTGCCTATTGTATCTAGTATCAAATCTAAACTCCTCTCTTGTTAAATATAAAGCCCCTCCTGCCTTGAACTCAATCTGACCTAATTCTATAGACTATAATTCTATAGACTATAATTCTATAGACTATAGACTATACATCACTGTCTTTCATACAACACACACACACACACACACACACATACACACATACCTTGTGCATTTTTCTTTTTTAAAAGATTTTATTTATTTTGAGTTTTACAATTTTCCCCCTAATCTTACTTCTCTCCCCTCACCCTCACCCCACAGAAGGCAATTTGTCAGCCTTTACATTGTTTCCATGGTATACACTGACCCAAATTGAATGTGATGAGAGAGAAATCATATCCTTAAGGAAGAAACATAAAGTATAAGAGATAGCAAGATCAGACAATAAGATATAAGTTCTTGTGCATTTTTTCTGACTTCTCAAGTCTAAGCTTCTCTGATAATCTCAGCCTCTCTGACTGGAGTCATAACCTGGAAAACCAAAGAAAACTTTGAATCCCATTTATCAAATATGCCATCTCACTTTGGATTAAAGTGATAGGATGACTCACTCCATTTCAGTCATTTAGGGAGCAAGTCATGCTTGCATGTTGTGTTAAGAAGAAGTCTGGTTTTATGTAATGCCATCGACAAAGCCTTGTGTTTGCATGACCCTCCCTTCCAGAAAAGAATTATCCAGTGCCAAAGTAATCAAGTTTGTCTACTCACTCAAGAGGTTGAAAGACCCTCCTTACCTTTGCCTATTAGGATCCTTAATCTTCTTCAAGATGCACTCTCATATCCTCCTTCAAAACAAATCTCTCTCCAAACTGAAGTGGCTGTCTTTATGAGATTTTCCCCTGATCTATCCCAGTTTGCTTCCCTACCAAAATGGTCTTATTTCTACTTTATATATGTGTATATTGCTTCTCTCATTTGGATGCAAACTCCTTGAGAGAGAAAGCGTCACTTCTATATTTTCATTCCCTAACACTTAGGCTATAGGAATCAACTTGGGATTTGTGCATTTTAAAATATATATGAATGTATTTGTATACATATATTATTTTAGTATAATTGGTTTCCTTTGTAATCCTATGTATTTTATTTTATACATCTAAAATGTTATTCTGATAAGGGATTTGCCAGACTACCAGAGGAATTCATAATAGCAACAACAAAATAATAATAATTCCTAACCTGGCAAATATTTAGCAAATCCTAAATTCTCCCTAAATGCGTATTGATTGGTTAAATAAGCAACTAATTACAGTACATTTACTATGTGCTAGGCATTGTGAGTGAAGAAGTCTAGTCCCTTCCCTCAAAGAACTCATGTTGAGGAAGAGTGTTGACACAGAAAATGATGACTCAAAATGAAACTGTATGTAATAATGAATGTATGAGTGAATGTTCAGAGGAGGGGGAGCTCAGTACTGCTAGATTCATCTGGGGCTGTTTTATGGACTCATTTATAGACTTTATAGACTGGGGATATTTTATAGGTTTTGGAGAGAGAAGGAACCTCAGAGATTATCTAATTCAACCTTCCTCATTTTATGGAAGAAGAAACTGAGGCACAGAGAAGTGATTAGCTCAAAGATACACTGCTGGAAAGTGGCAATGCCAAAATGTCAACTCAGGAGTGGTGAGACTAGATGATAGGTTTGCAAATCAGTGCAGTCAAAATTAATTGATATCAATTTTACTGATATTGATTTTGCATATCATCACTTGCCTTCTTGTTTAATATAGGTAACAGTTCCCAAACATATTTAGAAGAATGTTGATTCCATTATTGAGTTGTCTGGTACCTGGATACAAGGCTGTATCTGTATTTATAATCAGAGAAGGTTCTAGAACTGATATTAGGTGGTGGGGGTCACATCAAGGCAACTCAGCTCAGATCGTATAGTCAATGAAGAAGGAAATAACCAAGGCCATTTGGAGGCCTGTGATCTGATGTTCCTCTTCTTTCTCAGTGGAGCGAAAACAAAATGCCTCTCAAAGCCTAGTGATTAACAATGGCCCTGGTTGTTTGGTTTTCTCTATGATGGAGTGAAGGGGAAAATCTCTAAGACCAACTCATTTTGGTTGGCTATAAAACCTAGCATTAAATTGCCACCTTGAGGGCATATTTGTGCCCTCATATTCTATTTCTCTGTCCATGATGGACAGGATGGCTTTAGATTTAAACCTCAATGATGGGATTCTGAGACAGTAAAAATGTCTCTAAATCTGACTGTAAAATAGGAATGCTGTCTACCTCAAAGTGTTGTATTGAATAAGTCTTCTGTCCCTGGCTAAACTTCAGAGGTTGGGCAGAGGAAATGTTTAGGGTTGCATCAAAGAAGAGTCTCTCTCTCTGGGAACCTATTTGAGGGCAAACTGTTGCCCTATTTGGTACCTTCCCAGAGTTTGCCCTGACAATTTGGGGAAGTCTACCAGGCATCCTGAATATTTGTGTCATCTCTTCTGGGGATTTTTTAAAAATTATCTTTGCCTTGAAAAATTTCTTCATAATTGGCTCCTTTCAAACTCCACTGTGGCTCTTTCTATGGGACAACAGTAGCAATAACCACAAAAATGAAATAAATATTGTTATAAGTACTTCAAGGTGCTCATGCAAACACATGTATGTATATATAATTCAGATATATGCACATATCTAATAGCGATATAATGCACATACACACAGAAACTCATTTTAATTTTACAATAACCCTAGGAGGTAGGTAATATTATTATCCCCAGTATATATCACAGATAACAACCCTGAGGCTAAGAGATTAAGTGACTTGCTCAGAGTCACACACCTAGCAGAGGCTAAGGCATGATTTAACCTTTTTGACATTTTTTTTATCTGATTTACTAACTGTCATTTTGATTGAATGACCCATATACTTTCATGATGCAAAACTACAACCTACGAGTTTAAATTTCAAAAATCTTACCTCATCAAATCCCAGGGAGGGTGAGGTTCTTGTGGAAGTCAGCAAAATATCCTCATTCTTAGATCAATTTTTTTCAACAGTCTAGCTCAGGTGAAACTGCTGATATTAAAACATATTCAAAATATTAGTTCCTGAAGTCCTTTTACAGGAGTCCCCAGAAAGTTTAGGAAGAATTAGGAAGAAATTTTCTTTCACTAGCCCTGAGAGCTTTTGGGGTGGGAGGAAACTTGAGTTTGAAGGATTAGCAAAGTGAGAGGGAAAAAATATCAAAAGGATGGTACCAGTTGCTTCAAAGTAACACCTCCCAAATTTAACCAGTGGGGAAATAAGGAGAATAAGCTTGTAAATAAATACTATTTTTTTTCTGGCTATCTTTATCTCTCTGTCTCTCTGTCTCTATGTATCTACCTACTTATCTATCTATCTATCTATCTATCTATCTATCTATCTATCTTTCCATCTAGCTATATTTTCTATTGGAAATTCAGGCCATGAAGTTCTGTTCAGTAAGACAGAGTTGAGTAAAGTTATCTCCACTTGGGGCAAAATATCAGCTACTAGTATAATATTATTGGAATATAAAGAGTCATAAAGCTTAGAGAACTGACAGTGAGGTCAGAGCAACAGTATTCAAGTTCTGCCTCAGAAATTTATTAGCTATGAGATCTGAGCATGTGTTTGAGATAACCCTCCAAGAGAATAAGTTGCAAATGATTTCCCAAACTACATTGAGGAGGAAATCTCCATATAGGAAGACTCCACCAATGCAATTAGAGTTCAAAATCATTATTGTTATATGTTTGGCCACAAAATATGTTTGCTGCCATTACAGAGAAAGAAAGATTCCACAGAGATAGGAAGATCCTCCAGATTCTCTTGTTTGAGGATGACCCTGATCTGATGACATCACACTCTGGGACATTTCTGGCCCCATGGATGAGGTCTATAATCACTAAAAAGAGTATTGATTGACCATCTAAAAAGGAAAAGTAAAATGAATGAATAATGTCTATTGCCCTAGACCACGATATGCAGTTGGATGAAAAAGCTATAGTGCCTTAATAAAGGTGGCATAGAGGTCATCTAGGACTCTCAAAGGTTATGGTGGTGGGGCCCACATTATGGTATGTCCAGTTATGATGCAAAGGTTTAGAGGGCAGACATGGCAATAGACAGTCTATCTGTTGTCCAAGAATCAGCCTAACCAAGTTTATTGCAGAGTAGTGAATTTTTCAGCTATAGCAACATGTTAAGACCATCTGCTAACTTAGGGAGATGATGTACTTGCATCAATGGGAGGAGTATTCAAACAAGCATTTGTTAAGTGTCCAGTTGGCAACCTTGTTGTTGTTCCTTTATTCTGAAAGAAGACCAATGACATTGGAAGGATAATGTTTTGATTTGAAAGTGAATTATATTTAAGTCATCAGCCTCAATCTCTCCTCCAGAGCCATCTGGGTCCAGTGGCAAGACATAGGTCAAAATGACTAGAGATGGACCCGGATGCAATGGGAGACTTTGACCTTTTTAAGCGAAGATCTTTCCCAGGTCTCAATTTGTATGATGTAACATCCATTCAATAGTTAAAGGCTAGGTAAGAACTGAGTCAAAAGGTAGTCTAATTTGCCTTCATAAAAAAAAATCAGTCTGGGAGGGAAGACCCTCAAGTCAGAACAGAAATAATTGCTATTTGCACTCACTGAGCCATCAAAACCCAAACAAAGACAATGAGAGGCTTGCCTAGAACTTATTATTGGCCAATCAGTGAACCAGAATGAACCAGACCTTTAACAAAATCTGTTTTTTAGAGTTATATTTCAAGACATTATTAATGAAAACTACATGAGGCAAGAGTTAATTGTACTAGTTTTTAACCTGGAGATGATTCAGAGAAGATAAGTCAGTAATAATGAATGGTCTGGGAACGTTTAGCCTGAAGAAGCAGTGACATGATAGATTGAATAGCTATCTTCAAGAAACTGAAGGGCTGTCATGGATGAGGGATCAAACTAGTTCTGTTTGACCCCATGATCCCATCTGTTGACCCCATAGGACATTACTAGGGGTCCTGCATGGAAGCCAGAAAGAGACTAGTTTAGAAAAACTTTCTAAAATTAAAGCAGGTCTGAAATTGAATCAGCTGTTTTTAGTGGGATTCCTCTGTGAACCCTAAAACTATAAACTTTTAAAAGTAGGGTTAAAATAAAATGGCAGAAAGAATAGGTTAGACATGAAGTTTTATTCTCTGGGATTTATCATTAACCTATAAGAGCTCATTTGTCCAAGATGATCACCCCAAATTGAGAGGGAGGAATATTTATCCAAGAACAAAGGATAGAGGAAATCATTAACCTCCTTGGTGATCTGACAATGAAGGTTGTTAATTAAGTTGTTCAATTGTTCCTCAAAACCTATCATTCTTTAAAAATAGCTCTTCCTGAACTTAAAGCATCATGAGGACAGAACCAGTTTTCCAGCATCCTGATCATTGTCTTCCAGAATTCATAATTAACATAGGGGGTGAATACCCACAGGTCTTGACTTCTCACCTAATGGCAAAGATGACAGAGATGGAAAGGCTGAGTACTGGTAAAAGAAATCAGCCTTTGTATCAGGAATATAGTTGTAAAGACTTCTTCTTCTTCTTCTTCTTCTTCTTCTTATTATTATTATTGTTATTATTATTTTACTTTGATACCTCCTTGGAGATTTTCAGGCAAAATTGGGGAGACATTTGTTAATCATGTCATCTTGGTGGTTCAGGATGGACTGAATGACCCCTGAGGTTCTTTCCATGTCTGTGAATTCTGTGCAAAGGATATCCTTGTATTGAAGAATTTCATAGAGAGAATGTTCACACCCCGGTGGTGACTCAGAACCATGGAAGGAGGAGGTGAATCTGTATTTAATGTTGAACCCCAAAGACTTTGCATATTTGGTCACCACACTGAGCCTCAGAAATTTTTGTTCATGCTTTTAAGGCACAAGGAAAGACACTTTGTATTTTTGGTGTATGACTTTTAAAACAATAGAGAAAGAGAGAGAGAGAGAGAGGGAGAGAGAGAGAGAGAGAGAGAGAGAGAGAGAGAGAGAGAGAGACTGACAGAAAGACAGAGAGGAAGAGATGAAGAGGAGGATGGAGAGAGTAAGAGAGGAAAGAAGGGGAGGCAAAGACAGATAGAGGTAAAAGAAGGAGAAACAGAGACAGAGTCAGTGAGGGAGAGATGAAGAGGGGAAGAGAAGAGAGAGAGAGAGAGAGAGAGAGAGAGAGAGAGAGAGAGAGAGAGAGAGAGAGAGAGGCAGAGAGGCTGAAAGTGATGAGTGAAAGTGAGAGACAGAGGGAGAAAGACAGAGGGAGAGAAGAACAGAGAGATAAAAGGGCTACAAAGAGAGGAAGAGAAAAAGAAGGAGAGGGAGGTAGAAAGAGAGAAAGAGAATGTGACAGAGAGAGAGAGAGAACAGGTAGAAGAAGGGAGGAAGGGTGAAAAAATGGAACCAATTTGGAACAAGTTCAATTAAAGCACCCATAGTAAGAACAGAAACTTGGGGAAATTTAAAAATCCTACAGGAAACAATACATTTATTATCTAGATTATGTGTTTTCCCAATATTGGTGGGAGGGGTACGGGAAGGATATGGGTTACACAGGTTCTTCCCTTCCTGAGTAATCTGGGACTTTCCAGAGCACGAGGGGATTAGTCTAACCTATGCTTTAGGAGAGAGATATTGAGGAACAAGAGAAAAATGGCAAGCATTATTTGAGTCATTTCATTTCAATTCAATTCATAAAACCAGACAGCTTTAACTAGAAGAAATCTCTGAAATTATCCAGTGCAAAAACTATCTTACAGATCAGGAAACTGAGGACTGGGGAATTGACTTCTGCAAGGTAACTCCAGTAATCCAACTCAGAATATGGCATTCTTTGCAGCGCCCCAGACTGTTCCCTCATCACTTTGCAAAGGTTTTATTTTTTTGGTTTATTAGGTTTCCCTATTAGGGAGACGTCATGGGGTAGTGACTGAAGAATTAATCCTGAAGTCAGAAAGACTTTTGTTTTAATTAACTTCAAACACTGTGGGACCATAGGCAAGTCACAACCTATCTGACTAGTAAAACATCAGGTTACTCATCTCTAAAAAAAAAGAATACTTCACAGGGACGTATGATAGTATATAGATCAAATGCTTGGCAAATCTTAAAGCACCACATAGATGGGAGAAGTAATCTGATTATTAACTATTATATCAAAGGCAGATCTGTTATACTTAGGTAGATGGATTATTATGTTTATGAAGAAGTATCCAATATAGACTATCTAGACAAATTACAATTGAATGCCAAAATTTCACCTAGCAATAAGTATGATCAGAAGTCAGAAAGAAGTTAAGCATGAATCAATATAACCAGGAGGGCAGCTCTGTGGTGCAATAGATACCTGGAGTCAGGAAGAGCTCTCTTCCTGAGTTCAAATCTGGTCTCAGATACTTACTGTGTGACCCTGGGCAAGTCATGTAATCCTGTTTACTTATCTTTAAAATGAACTGGAGAAGAAAATGGTAAACTACTCCAAGTAGTTTGCCACAAAAAGATCCCAAAGGGGGCTACAAAGAGTCAGATATAACTTAAAAATGACTCAAAAACATCAAAATAGGAAAAGTTTCTTGAAGGAGGTGGGATTTGTTATGAACCTAAGAGAATAGGTTAGGCACGGCAGCTGGTCAATTTGATTTTAAGTAATAGAAAGGTGGAAGGTGAGAGGAATAGGGAAGTCCTGAGAACCTTTCTCCCACTGCAATCACAATCTCCTATGTACTCCACTCTTTTTTATCTTCATTGGGGTGAAAGGATATGAAAAACAGGATGCTAGACTTAGGAGTTAGAAAGATGTAGGTTAAAATTCTCTCTCGCTCACTATTAATGCCGAGCAAATCCCTTCACACTCTCTGGGCTTCAGGTTTCTCTTCTGGAAATGAGTAAACTGGCCTTGATGACCTCCAATTTCCCTTCTTTTAATTCTCTGATTCTATGAATGATTCCACTTAAAAAAATAAACAACTATTGGGAGACAGCATAGCTACAATTAGCTGGGCTGAGTGTATGTAACTTAGTCAATCATAATAAATTAAAAGTTGGGGATGGCTACTGGCTTGAATGATTTTTTCCAGTTAATCATCCCAAATATAGTAATTGATGCCAGTGTGGTCATATTTGAACTCTATATTTATAAAAGAAAAAGAAATCAATTACATTGAAATCCATAATCAAATTATTTTTGAACCTATACTAAGAACTACTGTACTTAACAATCTTTACGGTCCCTTCTATATTCAGTGAAGCCAGATATGTAATATTTTAATACCAATGATCAATGAAAATATAACTGCAAATTATTTTACCTATACAAAGTTATCTTGGATGTTCTAAAAGATTTAGTGCAGTTTGAAGCTATCATAGTTTAGATAGCTTCAAACTGCACTAAGACTATTGGTATATAACATATACTTAGTATCATTAAAGGGGTATCAGACGTTTGATATGCAAGAAGCTAATAGGTCAGTTAGGGAAGGTGTGGGAGCTCCTCAGTCCAGTCAAACTGCCTTCATATAGACACCAGCTCCCATCTATGATCCTGTATGTAAGAGGGCCTAGCTTGGCAATCCTTTGACACTCCTCAACCCTTTAGCTTGAGAGCTTTCTCTGTTCTTACTGACTTGATCTATGATTATATTGGCCATCTGATAGAAACTTCATTAGGTCTAATAAAATCAAAGATCCTATCATTCCATCAAGATGTGAAATCAAGACTTTTTGACTGATAAGATGTGAAGTCGGTCAGTCAGTTCCTTTTAAAATAGCTTTTCTGTCCTCAAACCATCATTCTCTATTTCTCCTTCATATCAATTATAAAAAAGTTATTTGTGAGAGTAAGGATCTGAATCTGTGATTTCATCAGAATAGGGAACTTCTAGTATGGTAGCTTGTGAAACTAGTGCTGGTTGAGAGACTAGTTAACTTAGAGTCTTAGGTTAAATGACTTACCTATGGCCTCACAATCAGAATTTGTAAGAGGCTAGACTTTAATCCAGGTCTTCTTGAACAAAGACATGTCTTCAATTTACTCTCTCAGAATAAAAAATTGTAATTGTGGAAAAAAAACCCAAACTGACCTTTTTACAATTCATTTCAGGTACTTTGAGAACAGACAACAAATTTCCTTCTGGATTATCACTGGTTAGAAACAACCCTCGCCAGCCATGTCTTTCTGTTTGTTCCTGAAGGGGAAAAGTCTGAACCACAATAATGACCTTTTCAGGAGAGATTCTTTTGGAAGATCCCATCAGCAGACATGTCAAGACTATCAGACCTTGCTTGAAACATGCCTGAAGAACAATCGCCTCTTTGAGGATAACAACTTTCCAGCTGACCTGAGCTCCATAGGCAGGGGGTCCCTGCTGCAGAAGCTGCCCCCAAACCTTCAGTGGAAGAGACCCACTGTAAGTGATTGGCTAGCTCTGGAAGAAGGCTGTATCTTTTCAAATGGAACTGCATCTATGCAGGACTAGTCTTTGGAGAAGCTTAGGGAATTTCCCTTTCCAGTGTTCAATAGAGACAGCATTAGAAATGAAAAAAAAAAAAAAACAACTTGCTTTGGTGCCAGATAACTTGGGGCCAAGTTCTGTTTCAGGAAAGTCATTTAATTTTTTGGAGCTTCAGTTTCCTCATTAATAACTAGGGAGATAATATGCATGTTACTTCACATGGCTTGGAAAAATAGATTCATTAATCTTAACATTCTATAAGTTACAATAGCAACTGGCATCTGGGATCACTTTAAATTTTAATAATTAACAATTTATATAATTTATTAAGTTTGTTATTTAAATAATAGTTAGCAATTATATAATGGATACTATCTCATTTCACCCTCATGACAATGCTGTGATTTATTATCCTCATTTTATAGATGAGGAAACTGAAGGTGAGAAAGTTTAAATGACTTGTCTAGGGTTGTATAGCTACTAAGTCCCAAAGGTAGGGTTTGAACTCAGGTATTCCTAAATCCAAATCCAATAAAAGCCATTACACCAAATTTCCTCTTCTTTAACAAATGTGTTATATTTATTATTGGAGCATGCTATCTCTAATATTCCCCTTTCACAGATAAGAGGACTGAGGTTGAAAAAGGTTAATTAACTTGCCTGTGGTCATGTAGATAGTAAATGTCACAGACTAGTGACCAAATTTCTGCTTGAAGACATCCAATGGAAGGAAGCCTACTCCTTTCTGGGGTAACCCTACCACCTGGCTGTAGCTCTATCCATCAGAAATTTTTTTCCCCATATTTCCACCTGACATATGTATCTTGGCAACTTTTATTCATTGTTTCCGGGGGACCAAGCAGAACAAGTCTAATAATATCCTCTTATCTCACAGTCCTTCAAATTCTTGAAAATCATTTGGTCCTTAAAATTTGTTTTTAAAAGAAAGAAAATAGTTTGATCCACGAATAAGAATTGAATATCACCTTGATGCCTTCCCATCTCAGAATCACAGAATTTGAGGTCATTTAGTCCAATCCTTGCACAAAAGGCTCACCTCATAATCCAGCACTTGCTGAAAAAGTCAGGGAGGAAGGGGCAGTTAGGTGGTACAGTGAACAAAGCACTGGCCCTGGAATCAGAAGGACCTGAGTTCAAATTTGACCTCAGACATTTGATACTTATTAGCAGTGTGACCTTGGGCAAGTCACTTAATCCCATTGCCTTGCAAAAAGT
Organism: Macrotis lagotis; assembly: GCF_037893015.1. Lineage (NCBI taxonomy): Eukaryota > Metazoa > Chordata > Mammalia > Peramelemorphia > Peramelidae > Macrotis > Macrotis lagotis. The sequence goes on along the minus strand of NC_133658.1, from coordinate 219,789,640 downwards.
AAAGCAAAACTTAAAAAACTCCAAAAAACAAAAAGTCAAGGAGGAGGAAGAAGACTATAGATCATTCAGAACAAGGAGAAATAACCCATATGGTTCAGAAATGCTTCTATTGTCAAAATTTCCAAGGAAATGAATCTCCAGAGTCAATAATCTTCCCTTTCATCAGTATGAGAAAATTATAGCATCACAGAATGTTAGAACTAGAACTGATTTTAGAGTTCTTTCATTTTACAGAAGAGAAAACTGAGGCTAGAAAAGAAGGGTATCAGGTCTGCTCTGGTAATAAGTGGCAAAGGAAGGATTGAACCCAAATCATCTGACTCCCAGTACCGAGGGCTTTCCATAACAGTATTTTGCTTCCAGAGCTCCTGAGTCAAAAACCTCTTGTCAGGCTTCTCACTTCTACTGGTTATAAGAAGTTAAAATGGGACTTCTGCCATGTGTCCTTTTCTGTCTATTCTCCCAGGAGCTATATGATAATCCTGTATTCTATTCAGCCAAAGCAGGAAGGCTGGGCCTGTGCCAGGGGGTCCTAGGTGAGTCTGTTCCTCTTCCCCTTCCCACCAATCCTAATCTCTCCATCCTTTTCTTCCCAATGAACCAACAAGAAGTATTGGGAAATTTGGGAGCTAGGCAGAAGCAAGGGAGGTTAAGGAGAAGATGGGAGGTTAAGGAGAAGATTTGTTTGCCTCCTCCTGCCCCACCTAAATGTCTGCACACCTTACCAGTCAAGTCTCTCTCTTCATCCATTGCTCTTGAGTCCTCATTCCCTTAGACATCCCTTATACACTCCCGAACTACAGCAGCAGGACTGCCCAACCTGCATCTCTGACTCTGATCTGTCCTTCAGCTTCAGTCCTGCTGGATATTGCCATCTGGATGGTCTTCAAACTCAACATGCTGAAATATATATACATATATATATATATATATATATATATATATATATATCATATAAATCCATTTTTGCCTGTCATGATACTCTCTAAGCTCCCAAGACTTGAGATTTGGGGATCACTTAAGATTTTTCTCCCACTCTTCCCCTCCCAAACTCGTCAGTTGCCAAGTCCTTTCAATTCTTCTGCAATATTTTTATATCAATTTTATTGTATTATATATTTTTTCATTGTATACATTTATTTACACAGCAATTTCCTTTAAAGTCTGCAAAATCCTCTCCTTATCAGAATACAAAGAAGTAGGTAGGACAAACATTGTTATCCCCTTTTTAAAAAAAAGGAAGAAATTGAGACTCAGAGAAATTACGTGACATGTATGTTTAGATTTTTTTTGAAGGCAACTAGGTTTAAGTGACTTGCTCAGGATCACATATTCAAATTTGAACTCAGATCCTCCTGACTTCAGGGCTAGTGCTCCATCCACTACACCCCCTTCACTGCCCTAAATGAGTTCCTTTAAATGAATTTTAGATCTCATTATCTGTATAACAACAGACCTTTACAAAGCACTCTTGAATTTGCAAACATTAACTGATTTGAGTTTTATAAACATTTTAAGAGGGTTATTACAAGTACCTGCAGACATCTCAGAGACAGTAGGTGACCTGCTTATGATCACAGAGCTGCTACCTATCAGAAATGGGATCTGAACATGTATTCCTGTCTTCATAACTGGAACTGCATCCTCTTCATTGGGCTGCCATGAAATTCTAGGGTGCTTTTTTGTGTGATTTCCTTAATGTGGTGAACTCCAAGTAAGAAAACTACCTCTACCCACACAGTCTGGCACCTGTACTGCAATTTATAATCTGTTTATATTTTGCTTTTACATGACAAACATTCATGGATCACTCCCACTCAGTTTCTGGTCTCTTGTAGGAGACCACAAAAGAATTCCAACTATATCATTTAATTTGAACTTCACATTAACCCTCTGAGTGGAAAACAATTAAAACAACCTCAACTCCCCTCAATTCCCTTCTGATGTTCTATAGCAGGTATTGTCTAAATCATTTGTGCTGTTATATTTAATTAAGTATATATTTTATTTAGAGAGTCAACAGAGGGGAAGTGAATGAGCTGACCTCAGAACTAGCAAGACTTTGGTCTCATTCTGAATGACCCAGGAAACCTAGGGTGCAGCTAGGTGGCATAGTGGATAGAATGCCTGCCCTGGAGGCAGGAGATCTGAGTTCAAATTCGACCTCAGACACTTAATTGCCTAGCTGTGTTACCATTGCTGCAAATAAATTTAAAAAAAAGAAAAAAGAAAATTCAGTACCTGGGACTATAAATTGGAGAATAGGTACTTCCCTGCATTTGTAGAAGGAGCTTCCTCACTTGTTGTCCCTTAAATTAATGAAATCATTTCTTCAGTTAAAAAACAAAAAGCAAACCCCCAAAATGTAGCATGCACTGTTTTAGAATATCAGTATAATTTTCCTGTTTGCAAGTTGCTCTTGGAAAGCAAGGCTTTGTCATACAGTTGTCTTGAATCTAGGTGGAGAATAAGAAGGAATATAAAGAAGGAAGAGGAGCTCAAACCCAACCTCAAACCCAGCCACTAACTTATCACTTAATCCCCACCTCCTTCAATTTACTCATTTGTAAAATGGGAGTATAATTGCACCCGTCTCCCAGGATTGAACATGAGGATAACTCATATTTGTAAAATGCTTTGCAAAACTTAAAAGCATTGTATAAATACTAGTTAATATTATTGCTGTTGTTATGGCTAATTACTATTAATGCTGAACTTCAAGTCTGAAAGACAACCTACATCCCAGGATAACTGTGAAGATTAAATGGGATAATAATTGTAAAATACTTAGTACAGCATCCATCTAAAAGCAAGTGGAATATAAATATTTGTAATTATTATTATTATTCTTTTCCCCTATGTTACATTCCTTTGCACAAAACAGACATTGAACAAATATTTGTTAAAGTGAAGAAAAGTAAATTGTATGTTGGTTTGGTTCAGAAAATTGCTGGTTCTTGGCTGCACTGGAAGCCCTCACATTCCATAGGGACATCTTGAACTGGGTAGTGCCTCTCAACCAGAGTTTTACCAAGAAATATGCTGGCATCTTCCTCTTTCAGGTAAGTCTTTTTCCTGAGCTCACCTGTAAGAATGTGACAGGTGGCACTTTCTCCTGCAGAGCTTGCAGTGTACCAACTAGATGGGTCTTGGATGGAAAACTTATTTAATATGAGCAGATGCTCCTTTTATCCCAAAGTCATATTATAATCAAATGTGTCCAACTCTCTTTCTAGTTCTGGCATTTTGGTGAATGGGTTCCTGTAGTAGTTGATGACCGTCTACCTGTGAATGAAGCTGGTCAACTGGTCTTTGTCTCTTCCACCTACAAGAATATGTTCTGGGCAGCTTTACTGGAAAAGGCCTATGCAAAGTAAGAGAATCATTAAAATCCAGAGAGAGAGGGAGAGGGAGAAGAGAGAAGAGAGGAGAGAGGAGAGAGGAGAGGAGAGAGAGAGAGAGAGAGAGAGAGAGAGAGAGAGAGAGAGAGAGAGAGGGAGAGAGAGAGAGAGAGAGAGAGAGAGAGAGAGAGAGAGAGAGAGAGAAGAGAGAGAGAGAGAGAGAGAGAGAGAAGAGAGAGAGAGAGAGAGAGATGAGGAAAAATGATAAAAAAGATGGATGAGCAGTTAGCTAGATCATCCATCATTAGATGGATAGATAGATGGATATTGATAGTATATTTATTAAGCTCCTGCTATCAGGTCCATGACTGTGGACAGGGCATAATTCAAGCCAAGTAAGGCAATAATTGCTTCCACCCTTTGTGACAGTCTTACCAGAGCCATAAAAGAGATTTGGGAAGGGAGGATAAGTGGGATATGGGAGGGACAGAAGAAGGGCACCTGCAAAGGAGGAAGATTTCAGAAAGAATCCAAGGATGAATGAGGAGAAATATGAACAGGGTTCTTCCCAAAATGGTGGTCCTTGGGAGGGAGAGAGCAGTGAGGAATGGGGCACTGCCAGACAGAGGTCTCACAGGGTAAAAGCGTGGCAAAGTAGGGAGGATTCTGGAAGTCTGGTTGTGAGTGAACTCTTCTTCCCTTCTCTGTGTTACTTTGTGTATATCTATTTTTGAGTGTGTCTCTCTTTGTCTCTCTCTCTCTCTCTCTCTCTCTCTCTCTCTCTCTCTCTCTCTCTCTCTCTCTCTTGGGTCAAAAGATGTAGATTAAAATCCTGTTCTTCTCTATGTAGCCTTGGTTAAGTCACTCAGCTTCCTCAAGCCCCTTACCTGTAAAATAAGAAGTTTGAGTTAAGTAATTTCTGAGGTCTCTTCCAGCTTTGGATCTAGGCTTTGTTATGATCTATGATCATATGAACTCTCTCTGTCTTTCTGCCCCCTGCCTGCAATTCTCCAAACTCTGCTTTAGAAGCATGGAGGAAAACTTTATAGGGTGGAAAACTGGGTCAGTGAGCAGAGAAGTGACTTAAACAAGCAATTCATCAGGGTGATGAGACCCTGGATGAGAATTCCTGGATTCTGATTCATAGTTACTAGATTTATTTTAGTCACAGATGGAGGTTATTTATTTTAAAGGTGACCTGTATTTTTTTCAAAATAAATTTACTTTGTTTGATGAAAGACCTCCATATTAAGACAGAAAAGGAAAAAAAGCTCTGCTACAAACATGTATTAAAAAACCAAACCATGCATTTGTCAAGTTCAACATTTATTCCTCAGTTTTGGATTCTGAATTCATCATTTCTTTACTGGAGGTGGTTAACATGCTTCACCATGAGCTTTCTGGAACTGTCATTGATCATTATTTTGACTAATGTTCCTAAATCTTTCAAAGTTGTTTGTCTTTACAATACTATTATTATTATTATTATTATTATTATTATTATTATTGTTATGTAACTGATTGTGCTCACTTCACTCTTTAGCTGTTCAAACAAGTCTTCCCAGGTTTCTCTGAAACTATCTCTTTCATAATTTCTTATAGTCAGGAAGACTCATCTCCATGAGTTCAAATCTGACTTCAGATACTTATCAGCTTTGTGACTCTGGCAAGTCTCTTTGTCTAAGTTACTCATCTGCCAAATGGCAAACCACTCCGATATCTTTGCCAAGAAAACCTTATGAAGAGTCAGACATGATTGAAAATGACTAAACATATAAGTGATATACATGTATTGGCCAAGGGCACATAGCTAATGAGAGTGAAGTGTCTGAGACTGGATTCAAACTCCTATCCTCTTGACTCCAAGGCCAGTGCTCTATCCACTGCACAACCTAGTTGTCCTTGCATCCACGGCCATCTCCAGTCATCCTGATTCATATCTGCCCACTGGACCCAGATGGCACTGGAGGAGAAAGTGAGGCTGGTGACTTAGCACAGCAACCTCTCTCTCAAATCCAATTGACGTATTTGTCATGGCATCACCTCCATGATGTTGTGGTCTTCTTTGAAAATGAAATACAAACATTATATGTGTATGTAATATATGTATGTATCTCTGTATACATATATACAATTATACAAATATGCATCACCTTCCTTTTTTATTTTAATCTGTATGGAATATAGACCTGGAAGTAGTATTACTACTGGGTCAAAGAGTATACACAGTTTAATAACATTTTTGTGATAGTTCCAAATTGTTTTCCAAAATGACTGACTGGAAAAATTCATAGCTCTACCAGCAAGTAGTACATCAGTGTACTTGTTTTTCCAGGGAACCTTTTTTTTTGTCAACTTTGCCATTCTGATGGGTGTGAAATGAAACCTGATTCAGAGCTTCGAAATTTGCATTTCTCTAATTCTTAGTGATTTAGAGCATTTTTTTTTTCATAGGGCTATTGATAGCTTGGATTTCTTCTTCTGAAAATTGACTGATATTATCCTTTGACTATATAAAATTGGGAACTAACTCTTGTTCTTATAAATTTAAATCAGGTTCTTATATGTCTTAGAAATTGGATTTTTTTAATCAGAGAAATTTACCACATTTTTTTTCCCACTAAACAGACTCTACGGGATTTTTAAATTTTATGTATTCAAAATAGTTCATTTAACATTCCTTTTCTATCTTATTATTCTCTCTCTAGCTCTTTATGGTCATGAATTTCCCCTTATCCATAGATCTGACTGGCAATTTCTTTCCTCAAATTTGTTTATGATGTCATTCTGTGTCTAAGTCTAGTTCCTATTTGAAGCTTATATTGACGTAGTGTGAGATGTTGACCTATACCTAGTTTCTGACAGATTGCTTTTCAAGTTTCTCCAAAAGTTTTGTTGAATAGTAAGTACTTTCCTCAGTAGCTGGGATCTTTGGATTTATCAAACAAAAGGCTGCTGTGCTTTTTAATTCTATATAATATGTCACTAATTCGTTGTGTAATTAATTCCTTAGATGGATGTCTTTATTGTTTAACCAATAGCAAATTGATTGATGATTATTGTTTTGTAGTGTAGTGGTAATATTAGGTTTTTCATATTTTTTAAAAACTATTTCTCTTGAGATTCTTGAACTTTAAGCCCTTCACAAAAATATTATTATTTTTCTAGTTTTATAAAGTACTTCTCTGGTAATTTGGTTGATATAGTATCAAATAAATAAATAAATAAATTTAGGTAGCATTGTTATTTTTATGATATTGGCTTGACCTGCCTATGATTATTTCTCCAATTATATAGATCTGTTTATATATAAAGTGTTTAGTAATTATATTCACAGAACTTCTATGTGTCCTGGAAAACAGATTCTGAAGTATTTATATTTTGTCTAGTTGTTTTAATTGAAATTTCTCTTTCTAGATCTTCCTGCAAAATTTTTTGATAACATACAGAACTACTGATGATTTATGTAGGTTTCATTTAAATCTTCCAACTTTGAAGAAGTTGCTAAGTGTTTCAATTAATTTTATAGTGGAGTCAGAAGGACTCTCTAAACAAACCAATATTTCAACTCTAAACTTAATAACTTTTCTTCCTCATTGACTATGTTTATTCCCTGAATTTCTTTTTCTTTTCATCACTCTAGCACTATATTGAAAAAGTGATGGTAGCCATGACCCTCTTTGCTTTATCTTTGTTCTTATTGGAAAGGTCTTTAGCTTTACATTACAGTAATGCTGGCTCTTAGTTTTAAGTATTTAGCAATTATTGTTTTAGGGGGAAAAATTATCCATATGCTTTAGAGTGTTTTTTTAAACAAGAATGGGTATAATTTGTCAAAATCTTTTTCTGCATCTATTGATATAATCGTGTAATTTTTGTTGTTGCTATGGTCAATTATGTTTATAGTTTTTCTGCTATAAAACCATTTCTAGAATAAATCTAGCCCAGTCATAGCATATAATCATTGTGATATGTTTCTGCTGTCTCCTTGCTAATAATTTATTTATAAAATTTTGCCTCTCTATTCATTAGAGATATTGGTCTATATTTTTCTTTCTTTAGTTTGACATTCCTGGGTTTATACATCAAGAGTATATTTAAATCAAAGAATAAATTTGACGAACTCCTTTATTTTTCTATTTTTCCAAGTAATTTAGATAATACTGGAATCACTTGTTCTTTATATGATTGATATGATAGTATTGCTTTTAAATTCAGCTGGTTCTGAATGATTATTTTTCCTTTTGGGGGAGTTCATTTGTTGCTTGTTCAATTTCTTTTTCAAAGATTGAGTTAGGCACTTTATTTCTTGCTCTGTTCATCTGAATATTTCATATTTTTGTAAATATTTATGTTTAATATAGATATTTTTATTATCATATAATTAGGTAAAATAGTTTCTAATGATTTTGTTCACTTTTTCTTTATTGGTTGTTTGCCTCCACCTCCCCCTCCCCCCTCCCCCTCCCCTTTTTTATACTGGAAATTTGGTCCTTTTTTTCTTTTTAAAAATCAAATTAGTTAATAATTTTTACAGCTCACAAAGTATATCTTTTATAGACCACACTGCAATAAAATGGACAGCTAGGTGGCACAGTGGATAGAGCACTGACCTTGAAGTCAGGAAGATAAGAGTTCAAATCCAGAGACTTGATACTTACAAGCTATGTGACTTTGGGCAAGTCATTTAACCCCATTTACTTCTCATCCAGGGCCACCTCCAGTCCTCCTGATCCATCTGGCCACTGGACCCAGGTGGCTCCAGAGGAGAATGGTTGGTGACTCAGGATTGCAGCCTCTCATTGAAATCTAATTCATGTGCCTGTCATGGCATCATCTTCCTGGTGTCAAGGTCTTCTTTGAGAATGAAGGACAATCTCATCATCATTAAATTAAGGGATGGAGTAAAACAAATACAAGTGGAGTGGGTCTCAAGTAGGGGTTTAAGGGGAAAATAAGAAAGGATAAGAAAGGAAAAGAAGCAGATAGTATCAAATCTAAAGTACAGTTGCTGAGCACACTCATTTTCTCTATAATTGTCTATTCTTATTCCCTTCTACATTTCTCCCCTTTCCTCCTGTTTTCCTGTTGAGTGAAATGTTTTCCAATACCCAATTTAAATTAGTGAAATCCAAGTATTATCCATACCAACCACCCCTTCCTTCTTGTTTATGTTATCTACTTGCATAACCTGATCATGTGAAATAGTTTCTCTAACACTTCCTCTACCTTAAAAGGGGGGTTCATTCTCTGAGAATGTTTTCCCCTCAGTTTCTTGGTAAGAGAGAGTCAAACACATATACCTAGAGAATAAAAAATAGATTGTAGAATGTGATCATAAGAAAACAAAGCTAGAAGAACTCTCTGGAGAGCACCCAAATAAGGGCACTTTTTACAAATTATGCTTCCCCATTCTGCTCTTTTGACAGGCTTTCAGGTTCCTATGAAGACCTGCAGATTGGGCATGTTTCTGAAGCCTTCCTGGACTTCACCGGAGGCGTGACGACTACAATTCAGCTAGCAAAGTCACCACCTGACCTCTGGGACATCCTCACCAGTGTAGCTTCGAAGAAATCCCTCATTGGCTGTCAGACCCACTCAGGAGTGAGACTTGGGACTTGGATGTCTTCTGACACTACCCTCCCTAGCAATGTCACTGTTAATACTCTGTTCTCCCCAATCACTTCCCTTCTGTTCTCAGACCTATACCTTGAATCCCATTTCCATGGGATAATGATAATAATAATAATAAACATTTTTAGAGCACTTTAAGGTTTATGCCACACTTTACTAATATGTTCTCACTCTATTCTCACTCAACAACCCTGGGAGGAAGCTGCTAATGAGGTAAAGCGACTTGCCAAAGGTCACATAGCTATTAAGTACCCAACATTTGAACTCAGGTCTTCCTGACTCCAGATCCAGAGCTGCCACCCAACTGCTATATCCCTGGAAAAAAGCTCCTATTCTAAGTTGCATATTAATCCACCCCAACCTACTCTTGTGATGCAGAAGATAAAGCATCAACTCTGGACCCAGGAGGACCAGAGTTCAAATCCAACCTCAGACACTTACTAGCTATGTGACGCTGGCTAAGTCACTTCACCTTGTTTGCCTCAGTTTCTTCATATGTACAATGAAGTGGAGAAGGGAGTGGCAAATAACTTTAGTAGCTTGCAAAGATAACCTACAAAGGGTTATGGAGAATTGGACATGACTGAAAAATGACTCATAACAACAACAAAAACCTCCTAACATTGCAGACTGCTACAAGTTTTGGTGCTCAGGTCCAGCAAATACACATTTATTGAGCATCTCTGATGAATGAGAGAGTATGTGATGGGCAACACCAATACAAACACAGTGTCTGCCTGTAGCGAGCTTATACTCCAGGGATAGGATGGAAGAGAACACTATGTATACATTTGGAATTGAGGCAGCACATCAATGATTTTTTCAGAAGAGAAAATTTCAGGTGAGGAAACTCCAGCTACCAGGGCAACTAGCTGCCCATTCTGCAACTTAGTTTTTAGGGATGTTCAACATTTGAAAATGATGTGATTTTAAAAGTGAATATGACATTTCTTATTTCCTCCCTCCCTCCTTTCCTTCTTTCCTTTATTCCTTACCTCCTTTCTTCCCCTCCTTCCTTTCTTCCCTACTTCCTTCCTTTTTTCATTCCTTCAGGGAAGTTTATCAAGTTTATCAGATCATTCCTAATACATGTCCTGTACTGGATAACTGACGTTTTTTTGGCTTTGCAGAAGGAAAAGGTTATGACTAATGGACTGGTGAATGGTCATGCCTATACTCTCACCGGAATCAGGAAGGTAAAAATTATTTTCTCTTCTTCTGCCCCCCCATGGGTTCAGTCCCCAAATTAGCTCCCCTTTAATAAAAACCTCTTTGCTGAATGAGGGAGATTTTCCCAAACAGGAATGTAAGAGACCTGACAGGCAACTTCCATGACAGACCATTTCCTCCTCTCAGCTATTTTCTTCTGTTCTAAGATAAGAAAATCTTCTGCTCTAGACAGAGAACAACACTGTAGATGAGAAAGATAGCACTATTCTCAGCACCTTCATGATACTCTATGGAGGTAACAATTGCCTAAAGAGCTCTTTCTAAATATACTATATGCTGAGAAGAGCTAAGTAGTTCATATCTGAGCACCAACCCTGGAGTCAGGATTATTTGAGTTCAAATTTGACTTCAGAGACTATATATACTTACTTACATGGTCTTGGCCAAGTCACTTAACTCCAATTGCCTCACTAGTTATAATAATAATAGTAATAGTAATGATAATAGTAATACCTCTCCCATCTCCTCCAATCATCCATCAAAACAGAGTTTTACTGGCAGCAAGTCAATTAATTTTAATCTTCTGGGTACCCATCTCTTGAGGATGAGTTCATCTTTATAACTCTTTCTCCTAATTTGGTTCCTGATCACACCTATTTCCCAAGGCTATAAGTACAAATTAAATGATCTAATATATGTGAAAATGCTTTATAAACTTCCAAGTGCTACATAATTGCAATATTATTAAGTCATTTTTTCCTTATTTTGTACAGGTAACTTGCCATTATACACCTGAATACCTAGTAAGACTGAGAAACCCTTGGGGAAAGGTTGAGTGGAAAGGAGACTGGAGTGACAGGTGAGCTTCATGCAATTACAAAAGAGATTGAGGTACAGGTGGTCATGGAGGGAAAGGCAAAATACCAGATGCTGTCCCTGACAGACAAGAGTCAAAAAATGGCACCTTGGCATGAGCACAAACCATCTAGACTCCAAGAAATGATTCCCTTAGAACTTTAGTGGGCAGAAAAACGATGAGCTGGAGGAACTTGGACTAAGATACATTCTTACAGTATAACTCCTGCTGCTGAGGACTGAGCCCTGGAGTTGGTTTCTGTATGAATGAGAATGACACAATTAGAGGTCAGCGGCTCTCTTTATTGGATCACTTGCAAAAAGCCATATAATTTTACCTGTATATATGGAGACACATATTATATATGTATGGGTACACTTTTGTAATGAGTGTATTAATTGAATTGGACATGTAGACACATATGCATATATACATATGAAGAGGCATGTGTATATATGTGCATAGGCACAAATATTCATTATGTTTGTTGCATAGTTTATCTATAGACACAAACATATGTACATACGTCCATATGTGTATGTATAGTACATGAGTACATGCATGTGGTACAATATAAATATATATGCATATTTATACACATTGTGATAAGCATATTTATTTGTAGGAGAATGTATATGCCCATGTGAGTATATGTGTATATATGCACATGTGTATTGTCCATGTATGTATCTGCCTACAATTTAACTTTCCAATTCTAGAACATTAACCTTTTTATTCTGGATTCCAGAATCCCAGAATCTCAGAGTTGCAAGGGACCTTAGAGACCATCTAGTCCAATCCTTATCTGAAAATTAATTCCTTTAATATATTGGATAGAGTGCCTAGTCTGAAATCAGGAAGATCTGGGTTAATAGCATTGGGACCTTGGGCAAGTCACTTACCTTCTGTCTGCTTTAGTTTGCTCATCTGTAAAATGAGGATAATAATAGCTCTATCCACTGTGCCACCTAGCTGCTTTTGAACAATTACTGTGGACCTTCCCAGAAAGTGACTTAGAACCCCATAGCACCTAATATTCTCATTTTACAGATGACGAAACTGAGCCTTTAAAGAGATCACATCACCGAAGGTCACAAAGGAAATAAATGACAGAACTAAGATAGGAACTCTGATTTTGTGACTATAAGTTCATCTTTCATTATACCATATAGATTCAGTGAACCATTTTCCATTAGTTTTTGTAATTTTTAATTTTTTATTATTTTACTTTTCTAAATACATGTTATGAAAAATTTTTAACACTCATATATCTATGCATATTTCTAAATTACAAAATTTCCTTCCACCCTCCCTTCCCATCCCCCCAGTGATGAATAGTCAGGTTAATATTGTATTTATACACTGGTGTTAAGTATGTTTATAGGTCAGCCATTTTCAGTATAAGGAATTAGGATTAAGGGAAAGAAATACATGAGATATTTTTTTAAAAGTGAATTCAGTGTTCTTCAGATTCTTCCCATAATTTTTTTAATGAGTATATTACTCATAGTAGTTCATTCATCCCCCTTCCCCATTTGTCATCCTCTTTAGGTCAAAAAAATGGAACCTCCTGAGTCCAAAGGAGAAGATTCTGCTTCTGCGGGAGGATGAAGATGGAGAGTTTTGGTAAGAGGACTGAGCATGAAGGATTTCATGTAGCCCAAATCCTGTTTTTTTTTTCTCCTCATTTCTAGGTGCTTCTCTTCTCCTTTCTGTTACTTAATGGACTAACTCACTTTTACTCAATATATTCCTGTCTTCTTAATGGAACTCTGCCTTCTTAATATCTTTAAGTAGTTCCATGGGTGGTTAGGGCTGTGAAAGCAAATGTTAAAATTTAAAAAGCCCTAACAGGACCTATATTCCTTTAGGGTCTCACAATGCTGAATTTAGGTCACAGAGAGCAAGAATAATTAGTTAATGCTTTCTTTCTTCCATTTGGATATAATTCTTCTCTCACAACATGATCAATATGGATCTGTGTTTAGCATGGTTATAAGCATAGAACCTGTATCAGATTGCTTACTGTTAGGGGTGGGGGGAGGGAAGGAAGGGAGGGAGAGAGAAAAAATGTAAAAATCAAAATCTTGCAAAAAATGATTGGTAAAAACTACTGTTGCACATAACTGGAAAAACAAATATTTTTTAATAAGAATAATTAGCTAAAAATAGGAAACTTCAGTTAGCTATTCTTGCTCTTTCCTTTCCAACCATATCATTAATAAGTCACCCATTATTCCTCCATTCCTTCCTTTACCGGTAGCCTTGTTGTATCCTGGGGACCCTGCCCATGTTGAACTAGTACCCCAGGTTTTTTGTCTTAGCAACCTCTAATCCCACAATTGAATATGCTTTTTAAAAGTTGTTTGAAGGGGTTTTTTTCAAGGTCTTTTGTCAAGCTGGTGGAGAGAGGGATGAGAACAATGCTGAGAAGGAGCAAGGAAAGATGTGAGAATAATCATTGGCCCCCAACTTTGCCAAATTTGACAATATGCCAACATATGAATAGGTAGGGTGGTAGATAGGTAGATAGATAGATAGATAGATAGATAGATAGATAGATAGATAGATACTTATTAATATGTATATGTGAAAGTTGTACTGACTTCTTCTGCCCCAACCCAAAGTCCAAAAGCCCTTTTCTTTCCAGACAGGAGTCTGTATAGTTGACCTTGATTAACACTGACAGCAGATGCCTTATGTTCAGAACTGCTCCTATTTCTCTTTTTCACTGTGCACAGTCACAAGAAATCAATTAAAAAGCATTTACCATATGAATGATGTGAGACAAGCACTGGGATAAGCTGTGAGGATACAAAGAAGGTCAAATATATGGTTCCTGTCCTACAGAAACTCACATAATTCTAATAAGGAAGACAATACTGTAGAGGATTTTTTTTTTGTATTTTCCCAATCCTGCCCATGGGGGCAGCAAGTTTGACACCTCTGAATGAAAGACAGAACTGAGGCAAGAAGATTCAAGCAGGTGGTAAATATAACTTGTACTAAGGGCATGGCCAACAAGATTAGTGAAGAAAAGATACAAGTGAAAAATATCTCAGAGGTAAAGTGAACAGCAAATATTTGGTTGATTATGAGAGATCAAGAAGAAGAAGGAACTTTCAAAGAGAATATGCATTGACTGGAACACTGAACCTGGAGTCTTAGACCTTTTACTATATGTGTGATCCTGGGAAAGTCATTTAATCTTTTTTTTTGCCTTAGTTTCCTCAAAAATGAAGTCAAGATAATAATAGTACCTACTTCCTAAGGCTTTTAAGAGAAATATATAATATATGTATTTTGCAAACTTTAAAGCAATATATAAACATGAGCTACTTATATTAACATCCTTATTAAATGAGATTAACAAGGGAGAGATTTAGGGGAACAAAAGATCAAGGATGACCCTGAGAAATACCCATATTAAGGAACTATGAAGATGAACCTTCTAAAAGGGATGATTAGAGAGGTGGGAGAAGAACTAGGAGAGTATCATGTGATAAGATCCTCAATCTAGGACTGAAAGGGATTTTGAAGGCCAGCTAATTAAACACTCTCTATTATTAAGAAAACTAGGGGCGGCTGGTGGCGTAGTAGATAAAGCACCAGCCCTGGAGTCAGGAGTACCTGGGTTCAAATCTGGTCTCAGACACTTAATAATCACCTAGCTGTGTGGCCTTGGGCAAGCCACTTAACCCCATTTGCCTTGCAAAAAAACCCCTAAAAACAAACAAACAAGAAAACTGACAGATGATTGGAGATGGGAGATGCCAGAAATGGGTTGTAACTTGTAGAGGCAGCTATGACCCTGAGACTGCTGCCTGCAGACCCAGTCTTCTCTTCTGTCCTCACAAACAGGGTCAAGGGACTTGTGCAAGGTCAGCTAGGAAGTGTCTGAGGCCAGATATGAACTCAGCAAGATGAGTCTTCCTGATTCCAGAGCCAGTGCTCTGTCTAGTCTTCAGTTATCCTGTCCCCTATCTGGTCGCTGGCCCAAGATGACTCCAGAAGAGAAAATGAGGCTAGTGACTTAGAACGGTACCGCTTCATTTAAATCCAATTCACTTGCATGCCATAGTAACACCTCCCTGATGTCATGGTCTTCTAGATCAAAGGACAAATAATAAGAACAGCTGTGTCCTCATATTCTTTCCAAGGAAGGAGATGGTGCCCAGAAGGAAGGGGGTAGTGACCTACATTGTCAAGTGCTGCTGAGAACTCATAGAAGAAAAGAACTGAATTTTAAAAAAAATCATTGGTATTGGTGATCAGATCACAGAAGGCTTTTGATAGATTTTTCAAGATTTTCATAAGTCCTCAAGCTGATAAGGTTATGAGTATTTTATCATCATCATCATCATCATCATCATCATCATCATCATCATTATTATTATTAGGTAATTAAATGGCTGCAGGACTAGGACTAAAGAATATATGAATTCAATCTTACCTCAGATCCTTGTTAGCTGTGTGACCAGGCAGATCACCTCTCTGTGCCTCAATTTCTTCTTTTATAAAAAATACAGATAAAACTAGCACCAACTTTCCAGAGTTATTGTAAGAATCAAATGAGTCAAGATATGTAAAACACTTTGAAAACCTTAAAGCATTATATAAATGCTAGCTATTACTGTTATTATCATTACTTTTCCTGTCATCTTTTCATATATAGAAAAGTTGTCTCTGCCAATCCATGGGAAGTTGGTGAAAAGCAAATTATGCATCTCTTTATATTCCTCATAGCATTTAGCCTAGGGTATAGTACAGAGGAGATGCTCCATAAATATTCTTTGCCTGATAGATTACAAAATCTTCATCTCCTCTCAAGGTCACCCTACAGGAGAAGGAGAGATATATTGCCTAGGAGCAATGCACATATATTAAACAGCTCATTTAACTCAAAGGGCACTAATTCTTAGCATAATTTACCAAATGTTGAAGTCTCTCTAGATTCTCTTAGATTTTCCCTTGCAAGCCCCAAAGACCTCTGTGGATGGGGAAGTTTAGTGGATGTTACAGTTTGGGGAAAAAAAAAGAATTGTATTATGTGTATAATAGTAGTTAGAGTTTTGGGCTCAGAGTCAGAAAAACCTCATTTGTGGCCTGCCTCTGATACATAAACTGTAAGTATTTACTCTCTTAGTTCCCCAGTCAGTTCTTTAAGACTAAAAGGTATAGAGCAACTGGCAGGCTTCATTGGTAGAAGGATTGTCCTCACTGGGAGTCCCCTAAATAAAAAGTAGATAGGTGACTCAATAAATAAAGTTCTGGACCTGGACTTGGCAATACCTGAGTTGAAATCCAACCTCAGATACTTACTAACCACATGACCACAGGACAAGTCACTTAACTTCTCTCCACCTTAGTTTCTTCATTTGTAAAATGGAAATAATAATAGTACCTATCTCCTAGGGTTGTTGTAGGGATAAAATAAGATAATAATTGTAAAGCCTTTTGCAAATCTTAAAAGTTCTATGTAAATGTTATTGTTGTTGTTATACAAATGAAATCACAGGTCCAAACTGACCCCTTCCCCAACTCCATCCCCCAAAATGATTACACCAGACTTTAGGATTACAAAACCCCTTTTTCATTTGTATTATCCCATTCATTTCTCACAACCAGAATCATAACTAGGAATGGTTCAAGCATCTTAGAAATGTGACCTGGGTAAGCATCATGACAGACCTTCAGATAAACTTTCTAAGACAAATTCAATTGAATAGGATAAGAAGAAGAGACTCTGGACATCATTCCCCATGAGAAGAGATCATATGACACTACAAGGCTATTGTAATTTTCTTTTCCTTTTTTCTTTTTTAAAATTTTTAAAATTTATTTATGACAATGGGGTTAAGTGACTTGTCCAAAGTCACACAGCTAGGCAATTATTAAGTGTCTGAAGTCAGATTTGAACTCAGGTCCTCCTGACTCCTGGGCTGGTGCTCTATCCACTGTACCATCTAGCTGCCCCATAATTTCCTTTTTCAACAAATAATTCTTATTACATTCAATTGTGCTATTACTGCTTCCTAAAATTTAATGTTTGGGGATAGCACCTTCTTTGTCTCACCCTAGCTACATTTATGCCCACAATCACCACTGGGGTCACATTGTGCAAATATCTACATTTTACCATGAGATTACTGAAAGGTTGTGTAACTTGTCTATGAAAGTAAGTAGTGAGTGACAGAGATGAAACTGGAGTTTTTTGACTCTACATCTTTCAACTCCATGTCCAGTATTCACTATTTCAAAGGCCAGGATCTAGTTTAAATTAGAGTTTACCTTTCTCCAACAAGTCTCAAAGTCTTGCCTCATCACAGTTTGGACTTTGTATCTATTTTCTCAGGATGTCCCTCCATGACTTTAAATTCCATTTTGTGTCTCTGGTCATCTGTCAACTGACACCAGACCTGATGAGTCAGGAAGTGGGAAAGAAGTGGATGTGTTCTCTGAGTCCTGGGAGATGGGTGAAGGGCAGTACAGCTGGTGGCAGGCTAAGGCATCAGAGTGGTAAGTCATTCCACAGGTTAGGTCAGGAGTTTGTACATGGTGGCAGCTGAGCTAAGAGTCCTGAGCAAAAGGGAAAGGACAGCAGCCTGAAGCAGGGATTTCAACTCATTTACCTTTTCCTTGGGTTGTGTAATATATTCAACAGTACATAGTCAATGCACTCCCAGAATCAAATGTCTTATGTTATGATTATTCTTCCAAACATTTGAAATCCTTGAGATGAATGATCATGGACAGATCAGTTCTTCTGCCCCTAAAAGTAGCATTCTATTGAGTGCAACAGGGCTCTTTCCAATACCCAATTTAAGAAATCTAAGAAGGACTTTAATCTGTCTTCCCTCACCTGTCAACTTTCCTACTCAGTGATTGAAACTTAAAATTTTACTTCATCTCTTTAGATTTTGATTCCAGTTAAAATGGAGGAGGGAGGGAAAGAGAAAGCAAAGAGCTGGGGTCCCTAAAGAT
This sequence comes from Macrotis lagotis, assembly GCF_037893015.1. Taxonomy (NCBI): domain Eukaryota; kingdom Metazoa; phylum Chordata; class Mammalia; order Peramelemorphia; family Peramelidae; genus Macrotis; species Macrotis lagotis. The sequence continues at coordinate 219,771,655 of NC_133658.1, read as the reverse complement.
AAACTTGGCTGATTCCAGAAAGACAGAGCTCAGTTGAGATCTGTCTTAGGATCAAATCAAGAAATATTGTTCAGTTCTTTTTTTTTAGTATTATAATGGTAGGATATAGAGACTGCAGGAAGATCAGACAGATCCTCATATGTGTTCAGTTCTGACGAAGGATAGTGACAGGCTAGGTTGTGACCCAGATAACAAGGGAACTAGAGACCCTGTTCCAGGAGGATTGACTGAAAAGAATTTGGATATTTAGCCTAGCAGGGGTTCTTAACCTGGGTATATGATTAAAATAAATTTCTAATAACTGTATTTCAGTATAATTTATTTCCTTTGAAACTTGAATATTGTATTTTACGCATTTAAAACTATAATAAGAAAAGGGGTTCATAAGTTTCACTAGACTGTCAGGGGGCCTATAATATGTATCTAAGACAAAGAAAATAAATAAAGATGAATAGGAGATAGTTAAATATAAGGTATTATGGGAGAAAGAGAGAGCATTAGAATTTAAGGTAATCAGAAAAAGTACAATGTAGGAATTTATATTCTAATGGAGGAAACTGCACACCTTGGGAATTAATGGTCAGGGAAGAGAGCTTTGATCTGGAAATTTGCAGGGACATTGTGTGTGGGATCGTAGGGGAGCAAATTAATACAACTTAAGAAGGAACAATGGCAGAGAGTTTAGATCATGATTTGTGGTTCTAGAAGGGGAGATGGGGTAAGGAAGAAGACAGGAGAAAAGGGTACACTAGAGGTGGTAGAAGAGTTGATAAGGAGGAGATGAAGGAGGTGGATAGCAATTTTTCTAAAATATCTTTCTGTGTGGTCATTCTGTGATCACTGATCAGGAAAGAAGGGTCCCAAGGCATTTTTATTAGTTTCTAGATGCATTAGCTCTCCACTGAGATGCTTTCTAATGGGGATATTCCAAAGTTCAAGGATTCTAGAGAAATTCAGAATTCTTTCTTTATTATTAAATTTCTGGTGGACTTTACCCCTTTTTCTCCAGACACATTTTGGATGAACCCACAATTTCAACTTACTGTCCTAAGTGCTGATGAAGGCAAGAAATCCTCCAAACCCTGCAGTGTCTTGGTTTCACTTATGCAAAAATCTAAGAGTCATCATCGAAAAGAAGTGTCACATTTCCCCATTGGCATCTTTCTTTTCAGGGTAGGTAGAAATATTTGGATTAATTAAACTGAGTAATGCTCAGTATGAGATCAGAAATACATTGACTTCACCATCCTATAGATTCTCTAATTCTCTTCTGGATAATGACCAAATATGTATGTAGCTTATTTATTATCCCTTTTTCTTTTCTTATCCCTTTTCTATCTCTTCTACAACATTCTACTTTTGAGTAGCACTAACAAATATCACAGTAGATAGAGAACTGGCCCTGGAGTCAGAAGGATCTGAGTTCAAATTCAGACTCAGACACTTAATAATTACCTAAACTATGAGACCTTGGGCAAGTAACTTAACCACATTGTCTTACCAAAAATAGGAAAGAAATACATAAGAAAGTTTTTTTTTAGTATTATAATGGTAGGATATAGAGACTGCAGGAAGATCAGTCAGATCCTCAATGAGATTTTTGATTTATATTTGTGGAAGAATTTCTTGACTAATCTATTCTCTCTCTCTTCTTGTCCTCCAAGTGAAAGATGAGTCTCTGAGGTCAGTCATTTTTTATGGTCTATATCTATGATATGCTACCAAATGTGAAAACCATTTAAATGTGTAAACCAAATCTGGTTTAACTCTAGCATACTCCTTCTATAGCAAAGTTTGTAGAATTAAAAGAATCCCTGTTTTTCTTTTTTAAATTGATTTTAACATTCTTTTTTTTTAAATTTTGAGTTCCAAAATCTCTCCCTTCCTCCCTCCTACTCTTTTCATCACCCACAGAAAAGGTAAGCATTGTGATATCCATTATACATGTGAAATTGTGCAAAAACATATTTCCTTATTAGTCATATTTCTTAAAAAGCAAGATAAAGTGAGAAAATTATAATTCAGTTTGCAACTGAGTTCATCAGTTCTTTCCCTGAGGTATAGCATCTTGGTTTAAGAGTCATCACTGAAAAGAAGTACAGCATTTTTCATCATGAGTTCTTTGGAATTGTCTTGTATTGATCAGAGTAGTCAAGTCTTTCACAGTTGATTATCTTTACATCATTGCTGTTACTATGCACAATGATATCCTGGTTTTTCTCACTTCAATTTATATCAGTTTATATAAATCTTAACATATTTTTCTAAAATCACACCTTCATCATTTCTTGTAGTACAATAGTACTCCATCAAAATCACAACTTATTAAACTAACTGATAAGAATTCCTCTGATTTCCAATTCTTTGCCACTGTAAAAAGAGCTGCAATAAATATTTTTTATGAAATAGTATCTAGGAGTTGCTTGATTTGCCCATCTCTAATCAATAGTGATTTAGAGGGAGTATAGAGAATTCAGGGAGAACTAGCATCTCTGGTGTGAGAACCTATTGAGGCCCTTGCAAGACTACTTTTGTGCTGTCCACCACCAACTCTTTGGCTCCAACTTTTGCTCCAAGAAGTTATAGCTTGAACAGCAGTCAAATCCTGGTAAAACTATCTCAGCAGATGGGCTCAACTAGGTTGAGCAAGTCACAAGCCTCAAAATCATTGGTGAGTTGGGGGGGATGTATACCCCAAGCTTGTGAAGACTCTCCCCCCCCCCCCCCGACCAGTGAAAAGGGTGAATGAGAACAATTTGAAGATATCTTAAAGTAGGTATTGTGGAATAATTAGAGCTTGGTCCAAATTGAAGACACCACAGTCATCCATTACATCTCAAGCCATTGTCAATCAGCTTGATTTCTTGTTATTGAACTTCAGTGACTCTAAAAGAAAGTGTATGGCTGACAACTTTGTGCAACTCTGTCTCTCTTAAATTCAATTCACATGCTAGTCAAGATGTCACCTTATGATATCATTGATCCTCTTTGAAAATAAAGGACAAATAAATGATTTAAAGCTTTTTTCATATGATTATGAATAGTTCTGATATTTTTCTGAAAATTGTGTGTTTATCTTTTGACCATTTATGAATTTGGAATGGTTCTTATTTCTGTAAATTTGACTCAGTTCTATTTGAGAAATGAGGCCTTTATCAGAGAAACTAGCTGTAAATTTTTTGATAATATTTTATTTCATGTGGTACCTTTTAGTGAAGTATATTTTCCCTGATTTTCCCTTTTGTTTAGTTATACTTTTGTTTTTGCTTTGTCTGAGATTATGATTGCTACCTCTGTCCTTTTTATTTTAGCTGAACCATATTAGATTCTGCTTCAGCCCCTTCTTTTAACTCTGGGTTGTCTTGCTTTTCACTAGTGCCTCTTGTAAACAATATATTGTTGGAAGCTGATTTTTAATCCATTCTTCTAACAACTCCCATTCATATTCACAATTATGTTTTTCCCTTTATCCCATTTTCTTTTGTTTCCTTTTCTATCTTTCTTTTATCCTCTCTCCTCAAAAATCTATTTTTCTTCTAACCACTGCTTCTTTTATTCTGCCTTCTCTTTTATCTCCCCCTTTCCATATCTCTTCTCCCTTTCCCCTGCTATTTACCTATTTAGTAAATTACATTTCTGTTCATAATTGAATATACATACATATATATATGTATATATATATATATATATATACATATATATGTATGTATTTATTTATTTGAACCAATTCTATGAGAGTGAATTTTAAGCATTGTCCTCCACTGTAAAAGTTCTTCCTTGCATGGCTCTTTTATATGAGAAAAAATTTCCCCATTCTACTTCTCCTTTGTGCTTCCTCACAGTGTATACTCTATCTCATCTCTTCCCTTTTTTTTTGAGATTATTCCAACATAATCAACTCACATCCATGCTCTCTATCTATGTAAACTTCTTTTAACTGCCCTAATAATAATAACAAAGTTTTTAGGAGTGACTTTTTTGAGACTCTTTCGTATTTCCATTTTAGACTTCACTTTAGTCTTGTGTTTGAATATCAAATTTTCTATTCTTTTCATTAAATATTAATTTCCACCTGAAATGATTATATTCAATTTCTCAGGAAGATTATTTTTTGATTGTAATCCTAGCTCCTTTGCCTTCCAGCTATTCCAAGTTCCCTTACTTTAGAGGAAGACACTAAATCTTGTGGGATTCTCTCTGTGATTTTACAATATTTAAATTATTTCTTTTTGACTGCTTACAGTATTTTCTCTCTGATCTGAGAGCTCTAAAATTTGGTTATAATATTCCTGGAAATTTTCATTTTGTGATCTCAGGAGGTAACTGGTAGTTTCTTTCAATTTCTATTTTACCATTTGTATCTAAAATATCAAGGTAATTTTCCTTGATAATTTCTTGAGATATAATGTTTAGGATCTTTCAGGTAGTCCAATGAGTCTGAAAATATCTCTCAATCAGTTCAGTTTTTTTTCTGATGAGCCATTTCACATTTTCTTCCACTTTTTTTCATTTCTGATTTTATTTTATTTTTCCTGACAACTCATGGAGTCCTTAGCTTCCATTTGCCCAATTTTAATTTTTAAGAAATAATTTTCTTCAGGAAGCTTTTGAACAACTTTTTTTTTCATTCAGCCAATTCTATTTTATTGAAGAGTTCTTTTCTCCAGTGAATTTTTGTATTTTCTTTTCTGATTGACCTATTCTGCTTTTTAAGGAGTTCTTTTCTTCAGTATTTTTGGTGCCTTTTTTATCCAACTGTTAATTCTAATTTCATAATTTTCTTGTTTTGCTCTCATTTCTTTTCCCATTTTCCCCCCTCTATTCTTATCTGTTTCTTTCACTCTTCCAGAAATTCTTGTTGGAGTTAGGTCCAATTAGCATTTCTTTGAGGCTTTGTTTCTGTTTTCATACTATTGTCTTCTGGGTTTATTTTGAGCTTACCTGCTATTGTAGTTTCTTTTTATGGTCTAATTCTTTTCTTGTTGTTTGCTTATTTTTCCAATCTATTTCTTGACTTTGAACTTTATGTTAAAGTTGGGCTCATCTGGGGTTGAGGCTTTATCATGCTGCTGTTTTCAGAGCTAAATTCTGGGGTTCTTGGTACTTTCAAGATGGTGCCATCCTCGGAGAAATTGCTTTCCTGGTCAGTGCTCTGTTCTTTCCCCAAGAAGACTCCCTTGGTCCCTTGAGACCAACTCCCAGCCTTTTTCTTGACCCTGGAACTGCAACCCAGAACTTCATATGGACAATAAAGTTGCCAACTGATTCCAGTTGTACCCAGTGTAATCTCTTTCTGACCAGTTGTCTGACTCTTCCTGTCTGGATTGAGAACTTCTAAAGCTGCTGGTGCTGTTACTGTATGTGTGGGTTTCTGGATAGGCTTCTGCCCCAGTGTCACAAACCTCTGACAACCTCTTAAGTTTTCTTAGGCTGAAAAATATATTTATTGACTCTGCCACTCCAAAATTTAATTTGAGGAGTTATTTTAAAGTTTTTGAAGGGGAATATTGAGAGAGCTCATCTGAGTTATCTCTGATCAACTCTCTTTAATTCCTATTAATCCTAACAAATCACCTATCAGCACCACGGCTCATACCCCTAGGAGGGCATTTGCCTCTTTCCTATTCTAAGGCTGCCTGTAAGCAGAATATAAGAATAAAGAGAAGTTTGGTCAAGGGACTTATTTTAGGATAGAACTCAATCCACTGAGGTAGGTGGATTATGTGTCTTGGAAGTGGGGGAGAGTAAGAGAGAGAGAGAGAGAGAGAGAGAGAGAGAGAGAGAGAGAGAGAGAGAGAGAGAGAGATGAGATCTCTCAATGACAGAACCAGTAAACTTGGGCTGTTGAATTATCTGGGATGTTTTTTCCATGTTTTTGTGTTCTCCTAAGCTATATTTTTTCCCTGAGGAACAGCTGATGCATTGATGCATTAAAAACAGCTTAAGATCTGAAGCCCAGGCTATAATAAAAGCTAGGTAAAAATGACTCCATGCCATAAAAGGGCATAGCATTCTGGAAGTCAAGGGATCACAGAACTATGTCCTCAGGAACTTTCTTCCCTAAACTGTTTAAGGTGAAATCATAGCCCAACTTATGCCAAAGCCAGTAGCTTCAAGATCCATTTCAGAATTTATTAAACACTTAGATGAATACCAAGTTATAGTATTGAAGACTGTCACAACATAGGGAGAAAGATAAATCACATTATTGACTGCATTATAAAACCTATAAAACCTGGGTCTGTGATATATGGGCATGTCAAAAAGCCTTGAAGCATGCCTCTTTAAGGGAGAGATGGATTGTGGCATAAACAAGAAGGAATGAGACAACAGAGACAGAGATGCAAGGCAGAGACAGACAGACAGACAGACAGAGAAAATTTCTATGATGCAGTTAGAATAGTAATAGTGAATGGTAAGAATAAATTAAGAAGGTTGGTTGTCTCTAAGCTAAAAAAAATGCCAGAATTCATCCTCTGGGAACATTTACAGATAAATACAAACCAGGACTGAGTAATAGTAGGACTGCTGCTACTGCTATTACTACTACTATTGTGCCTATTGCTGCTACTAGTACTACTTCTACTTCTACTACTACTACTACTACTACTACTCCCTTTCTTTCTCTTTCTCATACATACACACACACACATATATGTCATGTAAATGATATAAACACATTTTACACATTTAAAGTTTACTTTAAAGATCCCTTTCCTCATAATAATTCATGAGATAAAGAAAACTTCATTTCCCCTATTTTACAGATGTGTAAACCAAAGCTGAGAAAGGTAAAGTGATTTGCCCAGAATCATATACCTAGTAATTATTAAAACTAGGACATGAAGTCAGGTATAATACACTTACACCATTCTATCTGCTATTGCTTGGACTTTTTTAGATTGGATTTAGGACCAAGTGTTTGAGTATAGAACTATCTTGCATCAATTTTTAGAAGTTTTCAGAATCATTTTTCTACAGAAGCACAAATCACTTCAGAGAACTCATACTGATTACCTTAAAAATTCTACCATTTTGGGGTGGCTAGGTGGTGCAGTGGATAAAGCACCAGCCCTGGAGTGAGGGGTACCTGGGTTCAAATCCGGTCTCAGATACTTAATAATTACCTAGCTGTGTGGCCTTGGGCAAGCTACTTAACCCCATTTGCCTTGCAAAAAAACCCCTAAAAAAAACCCTAAAAAAATTCTACCATTTTATAGAATGCCAATTTAGGGAATTGAGTAACTGAGATCACGGAGCAAATCACTGGAAAAAGCAAAACTCTAATCCAAATCTTAGGCTGGCTAGCATTGTAACCATATAACTTGTTTAATCTGAGATGCTAATCATAATTTATCTAACAATTAGCCATAACCTTTGGAATGGGGGGATGATACATGGGGATGGAGGATTTCTATAATTGCTTTACCTAAATTGTTCCTCTTTCATTCAGCTGTTTTGGAAGGGCAACCATCGGCTCCCACAGGAGTTCTTCCAGAGAACCACCCCATTGTTTGTACCCAGAGACTTTCAGACACAGAGAGAAGTGAGCTATGGCTTCTCCCTGGAGCCAGGCACTTACCTCATTGTTCCCTGTACCTCTGAACCCAAGCAGGAATGTGAATTCATCCTAAGAGTCTTTTCCAGGAAGCATGCCTTATAGTAAGGAATCAGTTAACTGCTCTCTCTCTCTCTCTCTCTCTCTCTCTCTCTCTTTCTCTCTCTCTCTCTCTTTCTGTCTCTGTCTCTGTCTCTGTCTCTCTCTCTCTCTCTCTTTCTCTCTCTCTGTCTCTCTCTCTCTCTCTTTCTGTCTCTGTCTCTCTCTGTCTCTGTCTCTCTGTCTCTGCCTCTCTCTCTCTCTTTCTGTCTCTGTCTCTCTCTGTCTCTGTCTCTCTCTCTCACACACACACACACACACACATACACACAGGTTTTCTCTAGTGATGGGGATAATGGAAGGGGAAATAGAATAGATAGGACAAGCAAGATGAAGAAGTTAGTAATTGCAAAGGCATGAGATGACTTTTGTGGTTTTATCACTTTCCTATATGGGTCCCTTGATTATAGCAAGCCTTCAGTAAATACTTTATGATTCTTTGATTGAAATTAAGATTCTAAAAACTTTATATAAGTTACAAGCACTTCACCATAGATCCTAGAGATACACCAAAGAGTTCTCAGACTAGGAAAGAATGGGAAAAGGAATTTGTTAACTAAGTCAAAAGCAATTGAAAAAGAAATGGAAGAAAAATTAGAGAGAGGGAGAAGGCAGAGGAAGGAAGAACAAATAGGAGAAGGGAGATGATGGATCAAAATATTCTCTATAGCTTTTCCTTTCCCACAATGTCTCTGAATATCTTTTTTTTCTATTCTCAGTGAAATGGGAAGCAATTGCAGCTTTGTCTTCCCCAAGGTGAGTTGATAGGAGGAATTTGATCAACTTTGAGTCTCTTTTCCTGTTTTTATATTTGGATGGGTAAGCTTCCTCACTTTGCTATATATTACACAGCAAGTGTGTCATATTGACTAATGACCATCTATCTCTGATCCGATAGACTGAGAAGGATGCTTCTGGGCTGTGTACCTCAGGAGACATATATCTGGTTTATTACCTTATTGAACCAACTCAGTCTTTGGTATCCAGGTGGCTCCTTAGGGATCTAACAACAGAAAGCACTACAGGGATCATATTTTACAGCTGAAGAAGCTGAGGTCCAAAGTGGTTAAGGGAATAACTCATAGTCACACAAACAGCTGGCATCATAATCTGTATCACTTAAACTAATTCACCTAATTTTTACAGATGATCCAGAGAAGTGAAATAACAAGCTCAAAGTCATACAACAAATTACTGGTTGAACTAGAACTAGGAGCCTTGCTTCTTGACTTCTGGCTCAATGCACATCATTTATTTATTTGCTTCATTGCTATCTATTACCAAAGATAATAAAAATCCAAGGATACCAACATATTTTTCCCCTAAAAAATCAAAATGCCTTCTAAATTTTCTTTATAGTTATTTTCCTCACAATTCACCTCTAGGAAGTATTAATCCCCTCTATTCAGAAGGGAAAACTGAGGGTTAAAAAGTGATCAGCCTAGACAAGTCAGTGTTAGCTCCCAGATTCCTAGGCCAGAAATCATGTCCCATGGATCTATAGTTTTGGGGTCATCCTGAATAAACTTGTTGGCTCTCTGTGTGATTAGTGGAAAGAAAGGGGAATTTGAAGTAAAATAGTTCAAATTCCCATTTCCTATCTGGGTAAAGTAGGACAAGACACTCGACCTCTTGGAGTCACAGTTTCTTCATTTGAAAAATGATGGGGCAAGGTTGCATGAATTTAAATGTCTCTTCCATATATATTGTTCATGATGGCATAATTCTAGGGGAATCCTTAACAAAGCTGTCAGTTCAATGATGTGGTTCACAGGATTGGAGTCCTAGGTCAAATGTTAGTGCCTAGGGATACCAACTCTAACCAAAGGTTTTCGGTGAAAAGATTAACTCTAGGCTTTCACTAAAAAATAAAATAAAGACTAAGTAAAAGGATGAACAATTGAGGAACAGGTAAAGTGAAAAGTTAGAGAGAACTCCTTTTCTCTGGAGATGGTTGGCAAAAACAAAGCTTCTACCTCTCAGAATTTACACCCCTCACCCCAAAGCATTAAGTAGAGACAAAAGATGAGGAGTACCTGGGCCAGGTGAGGAAGTATATACACTGTAAATGAATGAGCACCTGTTCGCATTTCTTCCTACAGGAGATAGTTGACAAATATGAAGGGGAAGAGGAATTCTTCACTAAACTATTCAAAAAAGTAAGTGTACTCATCATGGATAGACATAGGAAATAGGGCTGAGATTAAAGGGGAACAGTTGCTCTTGCTAAGCTATATGCTTGTAAGGTAGACTCACTTGTCTTTCCTACTCTTTTGTCCCAGTAGGAAAGGGTTGTAAACTTAAGAGTACATGAACTTTTAAAAAATATACATAATTAAATACATATTAATACATACTTGTGTATATTTTAAATATAAACTTTTTAAAATCTATTTTCATATCTATATTTCAGTATAATTGGTTTCCTTCATAATCTCCTATTTTCCATGCATTTAAAAATATCATTCTGGGCAGGAGTCCAGAGGTGTCACCTTTTAATAATAACCCTCTGACTACTTATTTGATTAGATAACTAAAAATTTGTCCCCAAAAGGAATGAACTGTTATAGGGAATTCTCGATGGAGAACAACATTAATTCAGCCCTACTATGTGCTAGACACCACGTTAAATATTGAAGATATACATACAAAAATGAGACCACCACTGAAACTTACATACAATCACTAAACAGTGAAGAAGCTTACACTCTTCTAGGATGGGGGTTATAGTGATGACAGGTCTTGGGGAATCAGGGGTACACAGCATTTGGATTGGCACTAAAAACAATCTTAGCTCACTTGGTCATTTGTATGATACAATGGGCAACCTGGAAAAGGAAATAGCTATGAAAGTCTAATAGATCACTAACTACAGAGAAGTTAAATTTGATTAGGAGAAGGATAGCTAAGAATTCTGCAAGATTGTGAGCTGATATTTAAGGATTGTCATCCTAACTGAAAGGTTCATGAATCTCTTCTTTATGTTATTAACACAATAGGTTCCTTATAACCAGAGGGTCTTAGATTCAAATGTACAACTTATTTGTCTCCTATTCAGATATTGACTTGCCTTTGGCATTTCACTAAATTAATCCTGAGGAACTAGACCTGAAGCTTCACCTTTTATTTACAGTGAATTTTCTTTCTCCCTTGCAGCTTTCCTTCTCTAGCCTGTCTGCACTTGATTTATAATAAAACCTCTTGGGGTTTTTTAATGTAATTTTATTTTTTTCATTAAAATCTATTTTCTGTCTCACAAACTTCTCTCTCCCCATTCTTCTCTCTTCTCTCAAAATGAAGGAAAAAGGAAAACAAAACCCTTGTAACAAATAAGTATAGTCAAGCAAAACAGATTCCCACATTGGTTATGTCCTAAATACAATGTCTCATTTTATACTTTGCTTCTGTTACCTCTAATGGGGCGAGGGGGTAGGGAACATACTTCATCACTGGGAGTGGGACTTCTTTGTAAATGTCCTAATTCCAGATTTCATTATCAGTCAAACCCCTACTTCTTTCACTGTTACAAGAAAGCCTAACTAAAATAGTGCTGCTCTTGTCCAGTGGTTGAGGAGCTCCTTATTCAGAAAAGATTTTGAAACTGTGCACATAGAGACTGAAGGAGGAAAATTCCAGATGTCAAGAGTTTCTATCTTCTATCTCATAGTGAGCTCCTGGTAATCAAATCTGATGCAACTAAGCATTTATTAAGAAATTTTTACTTGCAAAGCTATATCAGAAACTAAAAAAAGAAGGGGTAAAAAGGAAAATAATCCTTGCTTCAGGGAGTTTACATTATATTGGAGGAAAAAAATTGTACACAATTAAGTAAACATGCGATACTTTTCAAAGAAAAAAAATGAATGCTAACAACCAAAGGGATTGATCAAGAAAGACTTCCCATTATAGATGATACATGAATAGAATCTTGCAAGAAGACTCAGATATTAAGAGGTAGTTGTGAGGAGGGAATATACAGAGGTGAGAGACAAAGAGTGTTTTTTAACAGACAGCAAGTAGGTTATTATGTCTGGAACATAGGGTTCATAATAGGGAATACAATAAACCAGGCAAGGTAGACTGGTGTCACTTAGTTTTTTGTTGCTTTATGTTCTATATAGACTAACAATATCCTCTCACCTTTTGTCCCTCCTTTTAGTATCCAGAAATAAATGCAATCCAATTGCAGAAGATTCTGAATAACATGAACTGGACATGTAAGTGTTCCATACTCTTTCTGTGTGAAAACAGAGGAATTCTCTCTTCCATGAATTTCTAATTTGGAATTTTCTTCTTTCTTGGTAGAATGTCATCCTTTGACTTCAATATATTAACTTGATTACACACCAGACAGAGGCATAATGATGAAGGCTTTCTTATTATTGTAGAAGCTGAGAGATGGACATCTCTCAGGGCATCTCTAGTCCAGTCCATTAATATTTATTAATATTTATCATTCCAGTCACTCTGATAAGCCTTCTTGCTCTTCCAATGACCTCATCATAATAACTGAGATTTGTTCATGGTTTTAAAGTTTTCAAAATTCTGTATATATATATATATATATATATATATATATATATATATATACATATGTATATATAATGTCTTTTCACACTCATTACCTTGGACATATAGGGAAAATTTCACCCAAGCGATCAAAAAAGAAACTGAGTCAGAGCTCAGAGACACTTTATTAAAGGGGCCTAGTCCCTTTAATGAAGTGGACCATGGATCTTCCTCATGATCTAAGGCTACAATTCTTTTCCCTGGGCCTTGTTTTTAGGGTCCTGATATCTCAAACATGATACAATTTAATTGGTTGATGTATGATACATTTACTAGCATAACCTAGAATAAGCAAAAATAAATGTCAGCAGGATCACAAGTTAGGGAAGGTTAAAATACTTCCATTGACTAGGTGGTCATAAAATACTTCAATCTGGAGATGCTATGGCTAGACTACTCCTATGGCTGAGCAAGAAGTTATACATCTGTTCCAAGAACAAATGGGGGAATCTTTCCAAATCGGGTCATGAGGGGGGACTTTACCCTACCCCATACATTGTGTGAGCATGGAATCTGAGCAAAACAGAGTGGAGATACCTTGTGTCAGCTCTTGCAGTTAAAGTCTATTTTAGGTGTTTCTTGTTTGAATCTATATTCCTATATAACTTAAACAAAGTATGGGTTAGTATATATATATATATACATATATATATGTATATATAAACTTATTCTTTTACCTATTACTAGATATCTGATCAAATATGTTTTACTAAATGAGTAGGTATTCTTAATTACTGGAAATCATTCATCTTTATACAATTATAATGAATTGATTAGAAAACAATCAATTGACTAATTCTGATCAGATTTTAAGTAAGGTTCCTAGTTTATTGAATCAACTGTAAGTCATTTTTTCTCCTAAGGTAAGTCCTACAGGGATTATTCAATTCAATCCAAACAATACAACTTATAGAAAAATAAACAGAATTGCATGATTGTTAAATGACTTGCCTGCAATCACAGATTACCAGAGGTGAAATTTGAACCTAGGTTTTCTTGACACTTCCCCCCTCCCAACTTTTCCCATGACATTCTCAATGAAATACAGTACAATTCATAAGACTATCCCTCTATTGTCTGCTCTCTCCTGAGAATGATGAGATTGCTGGTCCTTTATCCATACTATCCATATGTCCACACAGGGGAGACCAGCATCCCTGGATACTGCCTTTTTCTGTTTACTAATAGAATTAATCCCTCTCATCTCAATTTTCTCCTTATATACCCCCATTTAAGTAAACAGGTCATAATTAACCTTACTAGAGGGAGTGATCTCTTCTTTAAAAAGATCTGGCACTTTGGAAACTAAACTATTCTTCCCATCTCTTTGCAGATCTAATCAATCCGAAGCCCACCTTCAGTATTGAGGCTTGCCTAGGGATTCTGGCACTGCTTGATGTATCTTTTCCATCTCTAAGAAATGGAGGAGGAAGTGGGAGGGAAAACAGTTCTGAAATTTCAAGGATTCTTCACTGCTCTAAGATAACCAGGAGGAATGAGGCATAGTCTATATATAGAGAGATATTAGGTGGAGAGGGCACAGAGAAGTTATCTATGACTTATTGATAGAGCCATTGGGATCACAGGATCTGAGGGCTTGAAAAGAACCTTAAAGATCATTTAATTTATTCTTCTTATGAGGAAATTAGCACAAACCTTCCCCAAGATTCTTTATCTGTGGATAAAATGTGGAGACCTACTTTAGAATTCTTGCCTCAGATGTTTACTAAAAGTATGATGTGATCAACTCACTTAACTTCTCAGTGCCTCAGTTTCCTCATCTTTAAAATGGAATCAATACCTGATATATCTACCTTACAGGGTTATTGTGAAGCTCAAATGCATTAACTTATGTATTATGCTTTGTAAATCCTAAAGTAAAATGTGAATTTCAGTTATTGTTATTAAGAAGAAAACTAGCACAAGGAATAGAGTCCCAGACTCTAGAATAAGGAAGACTAAATCCTACCTTTGGCACGGACTTTGTGGCACTTCATTTTGCTGAATGCAATATCTGTAAAAAAGGGATATTTATGGCTTTAATACCTAACAAATAAAGTCATTGTGGGGCTCTAATGAGAGGATGTGGTATAATATATATGTATAAATATGAAAATATTAAATATCACATATATATACAAAAATAATTTAAAATATCACATAAATGTCATTTCTATTATTTACTTTCAGTTGGAAGAAAAAAAATCAGAGGAGAAATCTAAATGTCACCAGATAATCCCACCAACCAATTAATTAGCAAGCATTTATTAAGTGCCCTCTCTGAGCCAGGTGGATGTATCTTAGGCACTGAAGTAAAAAATGGAATAGCGTCTGCCTCCAAGGAGTTTTCATTCTATTATAAAGAAACAACATGTATACATTTATACAAGCATAAAGTGTATATATATATATATATTTAAAGAAGCGTAAAGTATATATATATATTTTATATAGTAAAATAGATATATAATGAACATATGCAAAAAAGAGATAAAGTAAAATGTGTACAAGTGCATGTGTATGTATGTATGTATACTTGCAAACACACATATATACACATATATGCATGTGTTATCATATATATTCATACACAAGATAATTTGGGTGGGGAGGCACTAGAAGTTGGGGAAATCAAGAAAGGCAGGTGGAGTTTGGATAAAGCTTTGGAGGAAACTAGAATTTCCAATGCATAAAATGAATGATTATTACATGGATAGTTAAGGGTTGATTACAACACTATGTCTGGGAAGTTCCATTGGTCTTTTTGACTTGTATCTATTGACCTTGACTCTTAATGAAGCTTAATGCTACAGGCACTGTGAGCATTCAAGAATTCCGGTACCTGTGGAAGCGACTGTTGATCTATCAGGTAAAAACCAAATCTTAACCAAACTGAATTTTCTGATTTTATTTTTACTATGGTTGAAATGTTTTAACATTGACTGACTCTCTATAATATATGTTCCTGTCATTAAAAAAATTGTTCCCATTCTCAGAGGTTGTACCGAATTCTAAAACTAGCATTGGATTGCACATAGGAGACCTGGAATCCATCTAGACCTGACTCTTACCATTAGCTAATTCTGTGACTTCTAGTAAATTACTTGACTTCTCTGAGTCTTAAGTTCCTCATCTGGAAAAAAAGAGGGGAAGTGTCTAAATGACTCCTGAGAAAAGGCCCTTCCAGAATAAATCTTTTATAACAGGTCTATGATATTGAAGAATGAGGGTCAAAAGCAGGATTCTAGGAATGACCTTGCATTGTTCCTTTTTCCTAGGAAATGGGACCTCAGATAAACTGAACAGTTTGGTTTTCATGGGCTCTTTCTGGTCATTCTGGTAAATTTTAGCCATAACAGTTTCTGTGAAAAAGATAAGGATGCTAGGAGATTAAAACAGAAAGAAAAATCCTAGGCATATAAAAATATTTATAATGGAACATGTCTTCAATAGAAAAGAATGAAAAGGGGTGGCTAGGTGGCACAGTGGATAAAGCACCGGCCCTGGAGTCAGGAGTACCTGGGTTCAAATCCGGTCTCAGACACTTAATAATTACCTAGCTGTGTAGCCTTGGGCAAGCCACTTAACCCCATTTGCCTAGCAAAAAACCTAAAAAAAAAAGAATAAAAAGCAAAGTGGAAGCCCCTCATTTGAAGAATGGCTAAACAAATAGTGGTACATGGATAATAAAGTACTGTGTTTCACAGTATATTAAGTTTCACAGAATATGAAGAATACAGAAAAAAAATGGCAAGACTTATAGGAACTGATCAGCAAAGTAAAGTA
The DNA here is from genome assembly GCF_037893015.1 of Macrotis lagotis. Taxonomy (NCBI): domain Eukaryota; kingdom Metazoa; phylum Chordata; class Mammalia; order Peramelemorphia; family Peramelidae; genus Macrotis; species Macrotis lagotis. Next base: position 219,755,643 of record NC_133658.1, on the reverse strand, counting down.
AGCAGAATTAGGAAAGCAATATGTGTAAAAGCTACAGAAATGTGGAAAGAACAACAGCAATGAGATGAAACTGAATGCCATACAATTGTACAGATCAAACCTGGCCCTGAAAATGAGATAGGAAAATCAGCTCCTTCCCTTCTTTGTAGACATGGGGAACTATGGGTGTGGATCACTGCATATACTATTTTATTTGGTTGTTGTATTTTTGAGAACTGTTTTTTCCTCCTTTCTTTTTTTTTATTAAAATGTATAACTGCCTGAGAGGAGAGAAGTTTGGGATATATTTGGAAATTAAGATGATATGAAAACAAAAGTTATTAATAAAAAAAGATCAAGTTAAAGGACCAGAAACTATGTTCTATGAGGATTTGATGAAAGAATTGGGGCTATTTACCCTAAAGAATACTATAGAGGAAAATAATAACTGTCTTTAAATAAATGAAGGGGTAAGTGGAAGTAGATTTTTTCAGTATGGCTCTAGAGGAGGAAATGAGGCTAATAGAGGGGAAACCAGGAAGCAGATTTCTAGTCTCCCTAAGAAAAAGTTTTTCATAATGAATGTAGTCTCTAGATGAATCGGCCATGACATACTGATGAAGACTTAGAATGGAAAAAATTCATAAAGAATATCAAGTTTAATTTTATTTCATAGATGAGGAAATCACATGAACCTTAACTGGCAGTGTCAAGACTTAAACTCAGGTCCTTTAACCCCAAATTCAGCATTCTTTCCCCTGTATCTCATTGGTCAAAAAAGAGAACGTTGAAGCATTGATAAACATCTCTCCGTGGGGCCATAGAAGAAATTTCTGCTTGGGCTGGGAAGTTAGACTAGGGGACTTCCAGGACTCCTTCCAACCCTGAGGTCTAATGATCCTACTTTGGTTTTTGTTCTTCACAGGAAGTTTTCCACAAACAAGACAAGGACAAGTCAGGGTTCCTGGAATCAGGGCAACTGCGGGTAGCTGCTCAGGAAGCTGGTGAGTCCTAGTTTGGTTCATTTTTTTTAGATGTCATCAATTTCACAGCATCCAAGAAAGGTTCAGCAGGAGCAGTTTGTAGACCAATAGATGCAATGCTCTTATTGTCAAGACTGTTCCATAAATCCAGAGGACTCAGGAAAAGCAGATATATTCAGTAAGAAAGATTCCTGCTACCAGAATTCAGCACATAAAATAAAATGTTGTTTTTCCTATTGGTTCTGTTAAACCTAGAGCAAGAAACTTATTAGGGAAAGATTTGAAACAAGAAATATTTATTAAGAACCTATTAAATATAAGGTATATAAGGTAACCTATTAGTCTCCTTGCCATCAATTAGCAGCTTGGGATGAGGGGTATAATGGATCAAGTTAAATAAATAAAAGATCATTTGAGTATCAACAACTTTGGAGGACCAGGAAGGGTATCTTATAAGAAGTTGTGCCTGACATATGTCTCAGAGGAAGATAAGCACTGAGATAAACCTGAGGAAAGAGTCTATCTCAGACATGGGGTGTAGGCTCTGTGAAGACACAGAAATGAGGGGTAGAGTGCTGGGTTCTCATAGAATTTGGCTGAAATGAAGAGAGTATCTAAATGAAACTAGGAAGTTTTGTAGGACTGAGATTCTGGATGACTATAGCCTTTCCTTTATTCTACATTAGGTGAAGCAGTGAATAGAGCTCTAGGTCTAGAGTAGAAAGATTCATGTTCCTGAGTTCAAATACATCCTCATATACTTGTTAGCAGTGTGACTCTGGGCAAGTCACTTAACCCTGTTTACTTCAGCTCCTCATCTATAAAAATGAGAAGGAAATAGCAAAATTCTCCAATATCTCTGCCAAGAAAACCCCCAAATGGGACCATAAAGAATCAGAAGCAATTTATTAAAAATTTTACTCTAGAGACAATAAAGAGCCCCTGACAGTGGAGTGATGTGTTAAAAACTGTGCTTTAGTAACATTAATTTGATATCTTGTATGCAGGAGAGATTAGAAAGAGGGAGAGACTATAAGGAAGAAAGACACCATGAAAGTTGTAAGAGTATGGGTGAGATGTGATTTAGACCCTGTCATGGACTCTTTTCCTCTCTGCATTTCAGTGATCTCAACAATTCATACAGATTTAATTATTTTCTATATGTATATGCCTCCTAGATCTATCGAGTCCTAGTCTCTCTCTTGGATTCCATTCCAGCTTCAATCCAGAATCCAACTGGATATTCCTCAGGCATCTCAAACTCAATTTGTCTAAAGCATAACTCATTTCTCACCCCTACCTACACCTTCATCCTAATTTCCCCATTTTTAGTTAGTGAATCATTATTCTTCCAGGCAACCAAATGCAAATCTTGGAGCCATTCTTGATCCTTCCCACTCCTATATAATTTAAGTGTTGTTGATTCCGCCCACACAATATCTTCCATCTCATTCTTTTTCCTATTTTTACTAAAACTTCCTAGTTCATTATTTTATTACTACTCAATGGGAATATGATTGCTATTGTTTCCTAATTGGTCTTATTGTCTCAAGTCTCTTGCCTTTCCGATCCTTCACACAGCTGCCAGACATCTCCTGAGAGCCTTAGTCTGAAAGTTCTAGTGGCTCCCTATGGCTTCTATAATAAAAAATAATAATTCAAAGTAATGATGATAGCTAACATTTATAGAGTTCTTACTTTATGCTGGTACAAAGTCCTCTGATTGGTTTTTCAAGCCCTTTTGAAGTGATTCTACCCACCAGTTCCAGGATTATCACCCTCTACTCCCCTTCCCATACTCTGGGTTCTAGTAACTACACTGGCTTATTTGATGTTCTACTTGCTAGGTGGTGCAATGGACAGAGGAAAAACCTGAGTTCACATGCAGTGTCAGACACTTTGGGAAGTCATAACCTCTGTTTACCTCAGTAAAATGGGGGTCATGACAACGCCTGCCTCCTAGGGTTATTGTGAGGGTAAAATGAAATAATACTTGTAAAGAATTCATGTAGAGCCTGGTACTCTGTAGGGGATGTATCAGTGTTTGCTTTCTTCCAATTCCTTGCACAGATTCTTCCATTTCCATGTGTGGAATACTCTCTTTACTTCACCTGAACCCCTGCTGCTGTTGTTTTTGTTTAGTCATTCAGTCATTTTGTGACCCCATGGGCTGTACCACACCAGGCCCTTCTATCCTCCATTAACTCCCAAAGTCTTTCCAAGCTCATGTTCAGAGCTTCCATGGCACTACCCATCCTTCTCATCTTCTACCATCCCCTTTTCCTTTTGCCTTATTCTTTCCCAAAATCAGGGTCTTTTCCCATGAGTCCAGTCTTCTCATTAAATGGTCAAAATATTTAACTTCAGCTTTTCTTAGAATCCAGACTTTCTTCCAACACTGAGTCAAGAACCATCTCCTGTATGAGATCCTTTCTAGTTCCAATAACAACCAGGGCCTTGTATACCATACCTGAAACTATTTTACATTTACTTTGTGTGTATTTTGCATTTTTCAGTGCATCTATTAGGTCCCCCAATAGAATGTTGGGAAATGGGAATGTTTAAAAAGGGAACAATATGAAATGAGTCTGGAAAGGGAATGAGACTTGTTATTCACTTGTTTCTGATTCTTCGTGACTCTATGGACTGTTCATGGGGTTTTCTTGACAAGGATACTGGAGTGGTTTGCTATTTCCTTCTCTAGGGGATTAAGACAAACAGAGGTTAATTGACTTTACTCAAGGTGACACAGCTAGTAAGTACTTGAGATCAGATTTGAACTCAGGTCTCCCTGATTACTGACCCAATGCTCTATCCATTGAGCCATATTGCTGCTTCTTGGTAATGAGAGTGCTGACTTTAGAATTATAAGCCCTGAATTCAAATGCTGGTTCTGGTATTGATCATTTATGTGATCCTGAGTGATCCACTTTAATCTCTCTGGTATCAGTTTACTCAGCTGTAAAATGAGAGAGTTGAAATAAATCACCATACAGCTCAAGATCTCAGAAATCAGAGTTCTACTTTTTTTTGACCTTCTATTTCCAATATCCTTTCTAGTAGCACAGTTTCAGACTAGACCAAGATCTTAATAAATAATTGTCCACTGATGGATGGAGGCAGGAAATGGTATATAGATAGACTCAAGTTTCTCAGCATCTGAGGCAACTAATTCATCAGTGCATGGGTAGAGGACAGGACTACCTTCAAGTGGATCTGAGTTTGACTCACTCCCTAGATGAGTGACCTTGGATAAATCTCTTAATTTCTTTGTCACTCAATTTTCTCATCTCTAAAATGGGGTAATAATAGTACATGCTTCACAGGGTGATTGCCAAGATCAAGGGAGTTAACATCCTTAAACCACAATGTAACCCTTAAAGGGTTATATAAATGCTATTTCTATCATCATCATCATGAGTGTGCTTTTCAATGTTTCTTTCCAAAAGAAATTTTACTCAGTGATGAGGTGTGCAACCTGATGGCAATTCGATATGGCAACTCCAAAGGGAAGATTGGCTTTGAAAACTTTGTCTACTTCATGCTTCGCGTGGAGAACATGGAAGGTAAGGCACCAGTAGGAGAGAAGGAAGGGAAAGGAGCTTCATTTTGATCCTTTAGATAACTAGCTCAAAGTATTATGTTGTTGTAAGTGAGATGCATTAGGATGTAAGATACAATAGAAAGAATAATTTTGAACAATGGGAGTACTTACTCAGGATATCCAAATGGCAACTTATTTCTTGAATGGTTGTATATATTTGAATAATGACATGATCATTGGGGCAGGAACCATGTAGTGTAGAGAAGTGTAGTCTAGTGAAGATAGACCTGATTCTATAGTCAGTATAGTCAGTTCAGTCATTTTCAATTGTGTCTGAATCTTCATTTGGGATTTTCTTGCAAAAATATTGAAGTGGTTTGCCATTTCCTTTTCCAACAGAGGAGGAAACTGAGGCAAACAGGGTTAAGTGACTTCTCCAAAGTCATATACCTAGTAAGTGTTTAAAATTAGATTTGAATTTAGGAAAATTATTCTTTCAGATTCCAGGTCCCACCTAGCTACCCTGTTGTCAACAAGACCTTGGCTCAAATTGGGTTTCAGACATTTACTAAATGAAGAATAAAAATAATAACTTCCTTAAAGAATTATGAGACAATTCATACATAGAGTTTTGCAAACTTGAAAATGTTCTATAGAAGTCAACATTATGGTTGGACTTCACTTCTGTTTTTAACACTAAGGTTGATATAATAACAAAGTACATGAAAGGGGAGGTGTAGATGAATTTAAGGTGGTATAAAACAGGGACTCATAATCTTGGATTCTTTTGTACTTTTTTAAAAAAGATATTGATAATTATATTTTAATATAATTAGTTTCCTTTAAAATATGTCTTTTATTTTATGCACTCAAAATTATTCTGGGGCATCCATGGATTTCCCCAGATTATCAAAGAAGTCAATGACACAAAAAATGTTGAGAATCCTTTGGAGGAGGATTAAAGAACTCTATAAGAATAGTCAAAGGATCTTTCTCAGTTCCTGGGAATGAACAGTATTAACAACTAGCTTTCACTGACATTTTAGCTCCTCATGCACATTTATGCTTTGAGTAGAACATTTCATATTCCTCAAGAGATATCTTAATGGGAACTATGATTTTTCTGTGCTTGATGATGTTTGTCCTTTGTTCTCAAAGAAGAGAGGTGGTCAGGAAGGTGATGCCATGACAAACACATGAGTTGTATTTGAGTGAGGAGATACTGTGTGAAGTCACCAACCTAACTTTCTTCTCCAGAGTTATCTGGATCCAGTGACTAAATATGAGTCAGGATGACTGGAGATGGCCTTGAATGTGAGGCAATCAGGGTTAAGAAACTTGCCCAAGGTCACACAGCTAGTCAGGATTAAATGTCTGAGGCCCCATTCGAACTCCAGTCTTCCTGACTCCAAGGCCAGTGCTTTATCCATTGTGCCACCTACATGCCATGAGGTAGCTCAATGCATAGAACACTGGTATTGGAATCAGGAAGACTCATCTTCATGAGTTCAAATCTCGCCATATAAGCTGGACAGGCTACTCAAGTCTGTTTGTCTCAATTTCTATATCTGTAAAATGGGCTGAGGAAAAACATGGCAAATCATTCCAGTATCTCTGCAACAAAATCCCAAATGGAATCATAAAGAATTTACTATTTCCATCTATTATCTTCTTTTCAAGTTTAATAAGAGTGAGATGAAACCCCAGAGATGTCTGATTTGCATTTCCTTCAGTGGCTATTTGAAACAATCTTTAACAGGTTATTAATATTTCAGAATTTTTTTCTTCTGTGAACTCCTTGTTTATATTTCTTGACTAGTTACTAATTGGGGAAAGTCTTTTCTTCTCATATATTTGCATTATTTCCCTTTGAAGTTTGAGACTCAAGTAATTAACAGAGCTATTTAAAGTTTAACTTTTTTTCCAATCACATTCTTTTTTTTATCCTAATGAACATTCTTTATTTTTCTTTTTACCACTATGCAAGAGCAATCAATCAATCAAGATTTATTAAGCACCTATTTTATTTCAGACCCGTGTTAAATAATGGGGGATACAAAAAGAAGTCAAGGACAATACCTACACTCAAGCAGCTTATAATCGAATGCACTACATCTGTGCTTGTAACTCTCAAAAAAAAAGATGGAACTCCAAAAGGGAACATGGGCCAATGTCAAGATCAACTCTCCTGACATTGGTAAGAGTAATTAAATCAGTGTTCCCATTGATACTAGAAAACATGTGATAATCAATTACCTCATGGTTCCAGTCATCCTCCTTGTGGTTTCCCAAGCCAACATCTCCATTCCTCACCAACATTCTTTTATATGTTTCCCCTATTTTAGAATGTAAATTCCTTAAAGGTAGGGGTTGTATTACTTTCACATTTGTATCCCTAATACTTATCACAATGCTTGCAAAATAGAAAGCTCTTTATATGTGCTTTTTCATTTCATTCATTAATCTATCCATCCATCCATCCATCAATCCATCCATGTGGACTGAAACAGAACTGGCAGGGATAATTGGGATATTTTCCCAGGTATGGTGGTAAGAGACAAGGGACCTCATAGATCATGGAAAGAAGATGGAGAGTTTTCTTCTTTCCATCACATCCTGGAAGGAACATCCTTCTACAAGTTAAGGGAAAGAAAAGTGAAAGAAAATAATGGTAGAAGGAGATAGAATGATTAATCAAAGTGTACCTGATCTCTAATACTAGCTTTCCAAAGCAAATTTTAGTATCAAGAGTTCTAAGATTATTGAGCCTCCTTGTTTTTGCTTTTGCACAGAAGTCTTTAAAAACTTGACTCATGATCACAAAGGAATATATCTTTTGAAATCTGAGGTAAGATATTTCTTAATTTTTCTTAATTAATCTACTCCCACTCACCTAGATAAACATTAGTTTAGGCTCAGGTTGCTATGGGGAAAAGTATCTTCTTGTACCCTTAATTTTGAATTAGGAAAACTTGATGACTAATATCCAATGCTAACTCTACACCTTCCCATCAACCCTTGAACCTATTTAAAAAAGAGAAAATACACCTCATTTCTAGGGGTATTGCCTTAGTCCTTCCCCATAGAGATGTTGTTCTCATTGCCTGGGATGTTCAAAGACTATACTGCATAGTGAGGTTCACCATGGTTTTAATTATAATGATTTAATAAGGCCAGGAAGACTTCATGAAACACCACAATATGGAGGAATGTATGTAATGTTAGCACCTGAATTTTTTCCCTTTAAATAATTTAGCATTAGTTTAGTTTTTTGCTTGTTTTTAAATAAGGAAGCAACAAAACCTTCTCAAACTAAATGCTGGGATTTCTCTTCCCACCTGTCACATGAAGACTGACTTAGAGAGTTGAAAGGACTAGACTTTTGTCCCAGTGTCCAAGCTTCTCCAATTTCTGAACGTTTTATAACTACTAAAGACTATAATGGTCTGGGACAGTTGCTGAATTTATTTATCATTAGTCCTTCATTTCCTGTTCTCATCCCTATAGTTCTTAGTACCTCTTCCTATTTTCCATCTTCATTTTTCCATTCATATCTTATATAGGTAGGAAGAGAAATGCAGGGTTCTGGAGATTAGGCAGACAGAAACTACTTACCTGCTAAGAGAAACAGAATCAGACAGGGTAGCTTAGTGGCTAGATAGTCTCAGCTTTAGATAGCCCCAACTTAGGAAGAACTGAATTAAAGTTTTGTCTCTGATAGATGCTGATAATTTGCTTCTGGATACCTCACTTCATGTCTTGGTATTTCAAATAACTCTCTGAGACTATAAATTTGTTCTTCATTTATGGGGGGGGGGTCTCTGTCAGAAGTTGACTCTACAAATGAAATAATAGAGCAGGACAAAAATAAATGCACACTTTATGCTGAATATTACTTTGGTCCTATTATTGTTTCATTATTAATAGTAACAAGAATAAATACAACCATATTTCACGAGGATGAGGGAAATGCATTTCTTGGATATTGCTCTTTTCTATTCCTGTCATAAAGGAATCATAATTCATATATGTAAACCAATCAACTGAATGCATCCCATAACCAAATAATTTTGATGTACAGTCTTTGATTTCTGCCTTAGTCTGTATATCAAATTGAATTAATGAAAAAAATTACATTGTGAATGAAGTGCAAAATCAACCTATATCTTAGTTGCCATTATTCATAGGTACCATGTGGGTTGACGTTATTTTGGGTTGATTTATCTTTAGTATCATGTGAGACTTCTTATGGGACTAATATGAAGATACTCAGAAAAAAACCACAGTGCCAAAACTAAGAGTAACTGGTTGGTTCAGTGCTGAAGCAGCAGAAAGCAGCAAAGTCCCCCCACTCCCAAAGACTAGGTTCATTGACACTGCAGGGGCATTTCCTGAGGCAGTATTCCCTCCTTAAGGGAAGAAGAAGGGCAATTACCAGAACTGTTACATTTAATTAAACTGGATGGCTTTCTGTGCCTTTAGGCAATTAAATTATTCACAAAGAAATAACTGGGAGATAGTGTGAGTGGAAAACCTATTCACTTAAGAGTCAAAAGACTATCTGTGTGACTTTGTATTTACTTAATCTCCATGAGCCTTAATTTCCTACAAATGTAAAATGGGGAGATGATTGGACTTGAGAAATTCTCAGGTTCTTTATAGCTCTAGACTGATGACCCTAAGGTTTGATGAATCTCTGAGGCAAGGGAAGGACACCACTACACAATATGAGTCCTTCATCATATAGCCGCAGTCCCAGAGAAGTTAATTGATTTACCCAATGTCATCCAGGTCATAAGTAGCAGAACCAGGATCTGACCTGAAATCCTCCATCTCCAAATTCAGTGCTCTTAGAGGATCCCTTGCATCACTGAGGCAGTGTTGCACCATGTTGTATGTAGGAAATGTATGAGTAACCACTGTTCTTCTAAATCATAACCTTTACATTTTCTATTATTTTCCAGTGGTTGATGATGACTCTATATTGCTGAGGAATCTGGAGTCCAGTCTGACTGTACTTATCTATGCCATGGAGTCTACAGATATTCTTAGATATACTTATCTATAGATATTCTACAGATGTTCTACAAATGTAGCAGAACCTACATTTAACTTATCTGACATTTGGAAATGTCTAAGATTTTGTCAGCCAGTGTGGCTACTTGCAGATCATAGCCCTTCCATGCTCCATGAGCTGCTTTTGCTGAAAACATGATTACCTAATGGTCTATCTGATCACAAATCTCTTTGCACTTAGCCAGGTTGACACCTTGTATAACAGTCATTGTTGGACTTATTTCAGGATGGATGCGCTCTATGGTGCTTGCATGGTGCAAGGGTGCAAACCCTACATGATCCATGCTTCCAGGCTCATCATACCTCCCATCCCCAACTCTTCATTCTAACCAAACCAATCTATCCTTCACCTTCTCATATCCTGCTTTTGTGTAGGTTGTCCTCCTTGCTTGAAATGATCTAACTAATCTCTGCTGCTTGGAACACCTGGCCCCCTTTGATTTGTTCAGTTATAGACTTTTCCTAATTCTACTCTTAGTGGATACTCTACTCTTAAAATTGTTTTCTATTTACTTTGTAATATTTTATAAATATATTGTTCTCACGAGTCAAATGTGAGCTTTGTGAAAGCAAGGATTATTGCATTTTTTATCTTTGTAACTTCATTACCTTTTATAGTGACTATCATATAATAGGTTCTTAATAAATGCTCATTAAGTCAAATGGAGAATTCTGGTATGCTGCATGCCCTTAGAGTAGGTCATTAATGTGGGTTGACTTATTTACCACTTTTGATTTCAGTTCAACATCTCAATACACTTACTTTTGTGCTCAGAAGAAATCTGTATAAGATCTCACCTTTGGAGTAGAAATAAAGGGAAGAAAGGGTGGAAAGACCCCCTAGTTTGAAGCTAGAGAGAAATGAGTTGAAATTATCTCTATCACATAATAATTGTGAGATTGCTGGCAAATCACTTAGCTTTTCTGAGCCTCAGTTTCCTCATTTTAATTTAACTATTAGTAATGAAATGTTATATAATTAATAATATAATAATAAACCTGTAGTATAGGTTCACTTTAGATTCAAATAAGCTAATGTGTACAAAATGCTTTGTAAAGCTTATATTGCTATTTGAATAGATTCTGAAAATAAACTTGACCATTATTTTAACTAATAATGTTACTTACAAAATATACTTTCTAGACCTTGTCAGTCTTTTTGAAAAAACGAAGTTTCTCATGAAGCCCATTTGTTCTTCCCAATGTTTTCTATTAGGTCATAAGTTGCTATGTAACACAACAAACTAACTAGTTACCTTGCAGACATCTAGAGACAACAAATGCAGACTGACATACCTGAGAATGAGTTTTCAGAAGGAAGTTAAATGGTCCAGTTGAGGTTTTGCAACAATGTTTGACTACAAGAGCTCATTTTATCACTTTTCTTTGAGAGTTAAATATCTTTTCTGCTTTCTTGAAGAAGTGTCAGGGACATGCTTAAAATCCCAAGGCAGAAGTTGATTTACTTCTAAATCACAGATGGCACTCTGAAGCTTGGCCAGGTATCTTGTAAACTTTTGGTTCCAAGGGATATTTAACTGGAAAAGCTACTCAGAGCTGCCCTTTTGATATTGAGTTAGAATTATCATTTCTCTTTGAGGGGCTAGGTGGTGCAGTGTATAGGGCACCGGCCCTGAAGTCAGGAAGGACCTGAGTTCAAATTTGGCCTCAGACACTTAATAATTACCTTGCTGTGTGACCTTGGACAAGTCACTCAACCCCCGTTGCCTTGCAAACAAAAAAGAATTATCATTTCTTTGTTGGACATAGGTCTTCGGACCATTTCACAACCTTATACAAAAACCTTCAGTACCTTTAAAAAAAACCTCCATTATCTGATTCCAACAACCTTTCCAACCTTATTTCACATTACTTACCTTCAAATACTCTTGTCAAATTAAATTAAATTACAAGTTGTTTTCCAAACAACATATTTTATCTTAACCTTCACAATTTTTTTTGTGAGTACCTGAAATATTTTCCCCTTCCTGCTTCTCCTCAATTTCAGAATCCCTTTTTTCTAAGGCTCAGCTTGGAGTTACCTCCTTCAAGAAACCTTTCCTGACACCTTAACTAAGAGTGCTCTCTTCCTCCTCAAATTTTCCTATGATATTTTGCCAATACTTTCCTTGATAAGGATAACATCTACTTGATATTTGTGTACACATTGTATACAATTATTTGTGTGCATGTTGAATCCTCAGCTCCTAGAATAAAACCTCCTCAAGAGTAGAAACTGTCATTTTTCTATTCTATTTTCCATTCATAATTCCTGCACAATTTCAGAGAAATAAATGCTTTTTATTTCTCATTCTTTGAGTATAGTTGGTACTTATGTAACAGTTATAAACTTATCTTGATATTATAGTAATATATATCATATATTCATAAAGTAAAAGCTAGGATTCTAACATGTACATATGTGTGTAAATATTTGTGAGTGCTTATGTGTACGTTAGCTAAATGGTACAATGAATGGAGGACTGGACTTGGAATCAAAGAGATTCATCTGCATAAGTTTAAATCCAACCTCAGAAACTTAGCAGTTTTGTGACCCTGGACAAGTCACTTAACCCTGTTTGCCTCAGTTCCTTTTATGTAAAATGAGCTAGAAAGAAACACATGGCAAACCACTCCAGTACCCCTACCAAGAAAACCCAGATGGGTCCTTGAAGAGTCAGACATGATTTCAATGACTCAGCAACAAAATTGCATGAAAAAAATATATATATGAAATCACACTTCATATAACAACTATTAATGATAATCTGTCTACAAATGTATTGGCTAAATAAATTATTAAATAAGTAAATGTAATAGAAGAATTATACAAAATTGACTATTTGCAACTATATGGTTCATAAACACTTTTTGGATTGAATGGTGGCTACTGCCTTTCACTCATGGATTCAATTATCTGTTATGATTAGCAGCACTAGATGGCGATAAAGCCTCATTGTGAAGACACGCTTTGAGGGTGCCACACTATATCATGTAACATACTTCACAAACCTTAAAATGTTATGTAAATGCTAGATATTATTGTTATTATTATTCACTGGTGAATTCTTTGAAATAATAATTATAATGTCCTCAAAGACAAGCCCATCATTCATGTTGTGGTGAAGAGATAGAAGTAGAGTTAGGGAAACCTGAGTAGAGTGATAGAGAGGAAACCAATTATCTTGAACCTTACAGGAGTCACAGTGGCTTGGCTGGGACCCTGAAAGATCTGCCATTTGATTCCTGGTAATACTAGTGATTGGGTTATCCCTCAAGTCAATGTGATGCAATGGCTAGAAGGAAGGCAGGAAAGGAAGGAGAAAAGCTTTATTAAGCTATGTGTCTAGGTGACTAGGTTTCAGTCACTAGGATGAGTGCTTTATAAATGACATTTTCTATAATCTGCACAAAATCTCTAAGAGGTAGATGCTCTTACTATCCTCATTTTTCAGTTGAGGAAACTGAGGCAGAAAAGTGAAATGATTTGCCCAGGGTCACATAGCAAGCAAGTATCTGAGGCTGAATTCAAACCATCTGCTGCCTCTCTGTTTTTATTTGTATACATATATGTATATATATATATATATATACACACACATTCATGTATATATAATTCATATTGTATAAACACATATATAAATGCACACATAAATATATATATTCATATGTGTGTACACACAATTATGTATTATACATGGACACTTAATTCATACACGCAATTTATATATACCACATATATATATAAAAGATTATATGTAAATGATTGACAAATATTATACAATGTGTTCAATGTATATAATTGACATATATACACACAGTTATGTCTCTATATAGATATTGACACAATTGATCTATCTATGTAATTATGTACCTATGTATATATGTGTGTGTGTGTTATGTATGCATGTATGCCTCATGTATCTATCTATCTATCTATCTATCTATCTATCTATCTATCTATCTATCTATCTATATTTGCCAGCTAGGTAATGCAGTGGATAGAGCACTGACCATGGAGTCAGGAAGATGGAAGTTCAAATCCAGTCTCAGATACTTGACTCTTACTAGCTGTATGACCTTGGGCAAATCACTTAACCCTGAATGCCTTTCATCCAGGATCATCTCCAGTCTTACTGATTCATGTCTGGTCATAGATGGCTCTGGAGGAAAAAGTGAGGCTGGTGACAATGCAGCATCCCCTCAAATCCACTTTCACTCAAATCCAATTCATGTTCATATTATGGCATCCCCTCCCTGATATTGTGGTCTTCTTTGAAAATGAAGGGCAAAAACTATATATAACACACTGGATCCTGTTTTTAACTCATTGATAATGCAGAATAGGACTAATTCTTTCACTGGAAATTATATCAGACTTTTCTGTCTGTAGTTGTTCCATTGTACATACATAAATTAAATATCTGAGGTCAGATTTGAACTCTGGTCTTCCTGATTCCAGATTCAGTCTTAATTTTTCTCAATGAATCTAAAAAATAGACAGGATGGCATAAGTTGACCCTATTCAGAACCTTCAGATCTTCAGGATAACTAGTGTGACACAAAAGTCAATGAAACAATTGCTTTGTGTTCTGGTGCCACAACAAGGTGAGATAGAACAGAGCAAAGATACTCAAATTCTACCTACCTGCTATAAATTCTTTGATATAGATGGCATTAGAATTCTAAATATGCATGAAGAAGATAATAATGCTTATCCACCAGTATTACTTCATACCCAACCCAAATTAGTTAAATACTGATTTAATACTAAATACTATATATACTCCTAAATCAGGAGTATAGGCAAGGCCTTTCTTATTACCCTTTGTCAGTTATACCCACAATTCCAAGTAATACAATAACATGTTGCTGATCAATTCGTGGAAGTATTACAAAAAAAACTTGTTAATAAATGCAGATTATGTGATATGAGTGTACATGGAGAAGTTAATTACATCATACATGAAACATAATTACATCATACATGAAAAACCAGATGAATTTGATTAATCTTTATTAATTAATGAAATAAATGACAAAGTAATACTAGTATCTTTTAGAAAGAAGATGGTAATATTTAAAATGGAATTTTGAAAAGCTCTCTAAAAGTCAATGATATAAATATGACTAAAAACAACTATACAAAACAATAATTCAAAAAAGTTGATACTGCCTTTATTAACAAAATTATTTCCTCACAATATTTCATAGAGAGTATAAAAATATTTCAGGACCTGTATATAATAGCATGTATTGAAGGTCAAGCTATCTAAGAGCATTCTTAGGTACAGGCAGAAGTGGATCGAAAAAATTACTGCAAACTTGTGGAAAGACATTGGGAAGTAATATCAATATCTAGCCAGCATAAAAAGTAGACAACTTAAATACCACGTTGTCCAATTAAAGGCAACAAAAAGTAACATGTGGAATGGTATCCAGAAAACAAAAATTTATCAAAAATTCTTGATTACGTAAATCAACAATTCAAAGTCAAAAGGTTAGAACAATACAAGGAATCAAAGTGATTCACAGAACAAAATAAATGTCAACATAAACAAACAAACAAACAAAAAAAAACAACAAAAAGCAAGTGAAGGATTTTGGGTAGAGGAAAAAGCCACTAGGTAAAAAGGAGGGTGTAGAACTTTTCTGGTCTTCTACATGGTTGAAAGAAATAACATATCAGCACAAGTTGGATTAATACATAACAAAAAGTTTGTGCTCCCTTAATAAAATGAATGAAAAAAAATGGTCACATCAAGGGAAGGAAAGGATTGAAACTCTAGCCTCTATTTTTTTTAATAAATTTATTTATTTATTTTTGAATTTTTACAATTTTTCCCCAAATCTTGCTTCCCTCCCCCCCCACAGAAGGCATTCTGCTAGTCTTTACATTTTTTCCATTCTAGCCTCCCTTTAAAACTGCAAAAATGACAGGTCATTATAAGATTCACAACGATTGGCTCAAATACTTCACAGTAATACAAGAATTACAAGGCACATTACCAATTGTCTGTCTTATTCAAGCCTAATGCCATCTTTCTTAACAGAAGGCAGCACATATTTGTTACTAAAAGATAAGAACATCAATGTCCTCTCCAAATATAGGCCATTTACATATTTATTTACTGTATCCAAAATATTCACAGCTTGTATCACTATATATATATATATATGTATATATATATATATATATATATATATATATATATATATATATATACACAAAATTAGTAGAGGAGCAAAAGGACTATCAAATTTCAGGGCTACAAAGAACAACTTGAACAGCTTCTTTTCAATTTGGCAATTATTAGACAACATCCAAAATATTCATAACATTGAGACCAGTTTTTATCATTTACAGAGCCTTATTCCTATTATTACCCTTATGGCTTGTACATGTATTAGAAATATATAAAATAGCGAGGACACTAAAGTATTTGTTGTCCAATAGAAAATTTGTTTCTCTTTAACACACTACTATGATGTTAAAAAATAATGTTAAATGCAGATTATATGATATGAGTATACATGGAGAAGTGAATTACATCATGGGAGGTAAAAGTTGAAAAACCAAAAGAATTTGATAAATCTTTACTTAATAATGAAATAAATGACAATAATTTTTAAAATAATAAAATAATATTAAAAAATAAAATTTATAGCATTTTCTAGGGTGACTAGAAAAGCTAACTATGGTTCTGTTTGGCTTTAAGTATATTAACATTTTTCCTGATTAGAGTTGACTTTAAAATCTAAGAGTGAGTCATACTAAAGACACATGATGTATATGAAAGCATCAAGTTACATGGATATTTGGAAAATCATGTGTTAAACATCTACTTCAACTATTTTCATTTGAACTTAATCAGGATCAATTACATAAATATATATATATATGTATATACAAGTGCATGCATATATGTGTGTATACATTTTTGTTTGTATATGTGCATGTATATTTATGCCAGAGAAGAATAGAGACTTGAAGTTTAATCTGGAGACCAAACTGAATGAGTGGATTAAGCTGATATTTATAGATATCTTCATCTTCTTTGGGCAGAAGATATCAACAAGAGAAAGCTGAGACTTTGTATGTTGAGACTGAAATCATGAAATCAAAGTTTAATGAGAAGACATTTAGTACAATTAGCACTTATGCAAAACCAATTTTGGCACAGTAAAATGTAACACCATGAATTTAGAATATGTTTAAACAAAAAACAATAATAATAAAAGAAAGTTCATTACTCCAAAGCAACTTTAGAATGGTGATACTGTCTTATCAAAAAGAGGAAAAGGACGTGTAGAACATAATACACTGGCTAAAAGTTATAGAAATTCTTTTGGGACAAATAGAAATCATTTTACAAAGCAATAGTAAAGGCTGATAGAACATATTTTGGTGTTTAGTCACTTTCCAGTCATGTCAGTTTCTTTGTGAGCCCATTTATGGTTTTCTTGGCAAAGATCCTGAAATGGTTTGCCATTTCTTTCTCCATCTTATTTTATAGATGATGAAACTGATGCAAAGAGGGTTGTCAAAAATTCTTGAATACCTAAATCAACAATCAACATGATATTGCCCAGGGTCACATAGCTATTGTCTGAGTTCAGATTTGAACTCAAATCTTTGTGACTCTATCCACTGACACCTAACTGCTTGACAACAGGTATGCATCACTGGATTTGATGAATGTAACCCAAAGTGGTTAATCTTTGATCAAAGCTCATAAAGTGACTAAAATCTAAGAGTGGAATCATAGGGCATTTCCTGGGCAATACTCATATGAACTCAATCAAATATATCATCACAAAGGACAGTCAAACAAAAAAATGGCTGTTATTCAAATTTGTTTGTAGAAAAGGAGGGTTTCAGAACAGCAATTCTGGATCAAGTATTGCCATCAAATATAATAGAAAGATTATACTTTGGGAACCTAGATATGTGGATCTATGCCAATTATGAAATAAAGTCATAGAAACTGTGTAGTATATCACCGCAGGTGGTTAAAAAACTTAGCATTTACTGAATACCTAGAAATATGTGATCAGGTGGTTATAATTCTATATCAGAAGTTGCTGTCCTTTATAAACCACCAAACAACAAAACTTCATGCTGCAAATGTAAATCCTAAAATATGTTTAAGAATTCATCAAAACTATGCCATGTGTAGGATCAGCTTTCAGATCTGGATTCCTTGTTTCAAGAAGAAAAATAGATCTGGTGGGTTGTACATTGGCTATTAGCAAATTGTTTTTGGTTAAAATTTCAAAAAATTGCATAGCATTTTATTTAATGAAAACATCTTCCTCCTTGACATGATACTCCTGTTGGGAAATTCTTAGTGACTTACTTTCTAAATGCATTTGAACCCCCCCCCCATCTTGGTTCCTGCATTTTCCCTGTGTTTTCTATTCTCACATAAACTAAGCAACTTTTTAAAAAGTAACTTTAAAATATGAACTTGAACATGAGCATTTCAATGTGCAAAGAACAGAAGAGATGATTGTATATGAAAGTGAACTTCTGTTATGTTATTTTAAAGTATATTTTAAATATAACACAATAGTAAAAATATGTTTGAGAATTCAGCAAATGCATTCAAGTTTCTCAGGTATAACACTGATTCACAAAATAATTAAGAATATTATAATTATTCTATACACTCTACAATGTCATTCTGAACACTTATAATCTCCAAATCATGTGGCATAAAAATTTCCAAAATATGGAGACTTAGAGAAAGAAATTAAAGCCACAGGGGGAAGGATGAGGTATATGTCATCCTGTCTGGTAGAGAAATTGTTACCAAAGATGCTTTCAGTGAGTCTTTGGAAGATGTGCTTGAATTCCAAAATAATTGCTCAGTTATAAAGGATGGTCATTTTATCCTCCTGCACAACAGTACTCAATATGCTATATTTAAAAGTATATAACAGGCAGTTATCCAGGGCAGCTGATAAAGTGCTAGACCTGGAGTCAGGAGGATCTGAATTCAAATTCAGCTTCAGAGACTTGCTATGTGACCCTGAGTAAGTCATATAACCTCTGTCCATCTCTGTTTCCTCAACTGTAAAATGGGAATAATAATAAGACCTACCTTGTAAGGTTCTTCTGTGAAGACTGGTTGGTACAGAGTGGGTGCATATAAATACTTACTCTCTTCCCCCCCCCCCCAATGTCTTCTGGATTCCATAAAAAGAAAAAAATGAAAAGAATGAGTTAACAGTAAGAATGATAATAATAACAGAAAAAGAATAGTCAAATGATTAAGTCAAATGTTTATAGAAGTTTATAGAAGTTCATGATAGAAATAAAGTATCAAGTCTTTATATCAGAAACTGAAAAAAAGATTATTCTTCAAAAGCAGTTATTCAATGTAGAATTTGCAAAAGAATAGAAGAAACTGTTTGACATTATCTCTTGAAGGCCGCAAAAGAATGATTCAGAAACCCTTAAATCTTTATGAACTAAAAGACGACATATCTCCATGCTGCAACTCAGCTAGTGAAGATTCAGAAGAGCATTTGTCATCAAAATCCTTGACACTACCCAATGGTTTGATATCAGAAACTGATATGATTTTATCAGTGGAAATGAAAATAAAGAAAAAACAAAAAGTATTGCTTTCTACTTCATAGCTGTAATCTAAGGACTGGAGGCCTTTTCATCTTACTTGGCAGCTGAAAAATATATACATATATATATATATATATATATATATATATATATATATATATATATATATATATATATATATATATATACTCCTCCATTAAAACATGAGCTCCATGAGATCAGGAACTGTCTTTTCCCTCCACTTTTAGTCTCAGTTCTTCTCAGACAGAACTTTGCAGATGCAGAAGCATTAATAAATGCTTCAATCCTTCATTCATTCAAACAATAAAAGCCTTAAAATGTACTTGAGAATTAAACAATTTAACTTGACAAGTTAGTATATCGGATTTAAAATTATCATCAATAATCACCAAGCCATAACAGCTCACAAACATTTAAGAAAGATTTTCACATAAAAGGATCAATAAAACATTTTAAAAGGAAATATATTAATAGACATTGCCATAAAAGATACTTATAATTTCCCAACTACATAATATTTAAAGATTTCAAATTATTGAGACCTAGGAAAAGTCAAACATATATAATAAAAGAGAGAAATACATATTATTCCTATCATTCTTTATATTTGTCCCAAAGAGAATTTCAGGAAGTTTGCAGTTTTTCATTCAATTATAAAAAGTGGTTTTTTTTTATCTACATGTGCAATAATTAGTCAAGTACCAAAAATAAAGGAACAATAGTAGAATAGTGTGTGGTTCTAGAATCATTTCTGAGCTACCCTGAACATTAGGAAGAGAAAAATTAAATGATCATGATTTCTAGGTCACTCAGAAATATATCATCATTTAAAATTGCTGGTCCTTGTTAAAAGAGAATGTAAGCTCCTTAAAAGCATAGTCTCTCAATCTTTTTTTCCCCATCATTTATTAAGTACCTACTATGTGCCAAATTCTGAAGATATCAAGAAAGGTAAAAAAAAATCCCTACTGATATTCATAATATAAGGGAGAGTTAATATACAAAATTACTACTTACAAACATGTCATATACAGGATATAATCGCAATAATCAATAGAGGAAAGACACTAGAATTAAGGGAGATCAAGAAAAATGTCCCATACAAGGTGGAATTTTACATGGGACCCGAAGGAAGCTAAGGAAGCAGGAAGGAAAATGTTTTAGTATAAAGGACAGTTAATAGAAGGGTCCAGAATTGAGAGAGAGAGAGAGTATTTTGTTTAAGGAATGGAAGGGAGGTCAATGTTGTTGTATCCCGGAATACACAGTTGGGGGTAGGGAGGGAAGATTTGGACAAGCCCAGAGCCGACAAAATAAAATGCTTGTTGGTGTGTGTGTGTGTGTGTGTGTGTGTGTGTGTGTGTGTGTGTGTGTGTGTGTGTGTGTTAGATCAATTTGATTATCTGGTAAAGCCTAAGGATCTTTTTTCAAAACAACATTTTAAATGCACAAAATAAAATACATAAGTTTACAAAGAAAACCAAATATATTGAAAATCAGTCATCAAAATATTTTTTAAAATGAGTTCACAGACCTCTCATTAAGAACTCCTTTTCTAGAGGATCTTTTGATTTCAGTTTGAAAGTTGAGAGGATTTAGGGGAGTAGGAGGCAGTTTAGTTATCCTAATTTTGTCTGTGGGCTGCAATGGTTTCTGGAACGTGAAATTTCTATCTCAGTGGAAGAATTACTTCCTGAATTGCTAAATCAGGACCAGCTTGCTTGCCTTTGATTTTTGCCTCTAATTTGACCTTCAATTCTATATCCTTACTTCTACCATCTCTAACCCCAGTTTTACATGATTTCGCTGACAGAAGTCAAGTGAAAAGAAACCTCATTCTGAGATAGTTTTGACATAAGAGAAAACACAGGACAGTTTAGGAATTAGGATTAAAGAGTCCCAGAGACCCAGAATTTGAGGTGGAAGGATCTCAGCAGTGGCTAAGTCCAAGTCATAGAATCTTTACTATACCTTAGTCCACAAGTGAATGCTATCTTTGGCTTGAAGACTTCTAAGGGAAAGGAACCCACCACTTCTTGAGATTGCCTATTCCACTTTTAGACAGTTCTGCTTGGAAATTTTGGGCTTCTCTCCCCCCCCCCCCCGACTTTAAACCTAAATTTATTTATTTGCAACTTCCTTTCATTCTTCCTGATTCTACCATCGTGGATCAAACTGAACAAAACTAATTCCTCCTTGACATGTCAGTCCTTCACACATCATGCCCCATCTCCCTTCCATTGTTCCCTCCCCCTCTTGTCTCCAGACTGAACATGTCAAATGTCTTCACTGTATTTGTAATATAGTTTTTTCCCTTTGTGTCACAAACATGCAATATCTTTGAAAGCTACTTAACCAAACAGACCCCCCCCCCCCCAGTTTCTATTTCTATTAATCAGCAAATTCAGGTAGAGTTGAACTAGGTTTTTGTTTTGTTTTGTTGTTCCAACTCTCAAATTCCATTCAATGTTATAACTAGTAGCAACATGGCAGTGGTAGAGAAGGTTCTCACCCAATACTACTTGATTGACTTAGGAAACAGCTTCAATCATTCAGTCCTTCTTTCTTCCCTTGGTTCCCCCCTCTATTCTGCCTTTGGGTCTTGGAGAACCCCACATTGATTTTCATCAGGAGGGAATTTGAGGATGAGGGTCTCCGCTGCATTAGCCCTCCAGCTTCCAATCTTCACTTAAACTAGTTATTTGGGATCCTTCAGAACAAAATGCACTCTTCCCAGCAAGAATCCTTGGGCCAAATGAAATGATCAAAATGATTATTGCCTTTGTTGCAACTCCCTCTTGTGCCTCGCATCAAGTTTCCCCTGAAAGGAAGATTCACCAAGCTTGACGTTCAATTCATCACGGCCGTCGGGATTGATTTGTTACATGGGCAACTCTGGCAGAGTGAATGGCTCTAGTCCAGCTTCCTGCTAACAAAATCAGCAGCTCTACTTCCCCCAAACCCTTGAAGGTCAATAACCTCCAACCCATTCATTCTTCCCATCATCTATCCCCTGAAGAAATGAAGGACCAGAGAGCTGCCCTTGAGCCACATTTGAACTCTCTCTAGAATATAGATTAGTTAATTGCTTTGTCCCCTCAGTGTGAATGGGCTGATTTCTCCCCATTGTATATAATAACTGAGTTGGTAAATTTCTCCATTTGCTGATTCTGGGTACTGAGAAGTTAATTGTATATGGTTTAAATATCTTTTATACTGTTTTTCTAATTTTATTTTTACAGAGTTACAATGCAATCACATCCCAGTATACTTTCCCCTCTTCTACCAATAATCATTCTCTTTTAACTGAAGAAAAAAAATGTTAAGCAAAAACAACAAATCATTAACAATGTCTGACAAATCTGCCATATCTGTAGTTCCTCAGAAATCATCTAAGCAAATCCCTAATTTTACAACTGAGGAAAATTGAAGCCCAGAAAGATTAAATGCTTTGCCCAAAGTCACATAATAAGCCCAATGAAAGACAGATCTTTTAAAACCTGATTCTTTGGGTGTTAGATGTATCAAGCATTTCTTCATCTTTACTTGAATCCAGTTTGATCATTATATTCATGAAGCATTTATTTTCCTTTTAGTGTTCTTTTTGTTTTCATTTTGTGATTCTGAACCATATTGCTGGTTCTTCTAACTTCTCTCCTTCAATTCATACAATTCTTCCATGTTTCTCTGAATTTCTTATATTAACCATTTCATATAGTATAAAGCTATTTCATGTGAGTGGAAGAGAAATAGGATGGAAAAGAAGGAAGAAAAGGAGGGGAAGAAGAAGAAAAAAGAGGGAGGAGGAGGAGAAGAAGAAGAAGAAGAAGAAGAAAGAGGAGACAAGAATTACTGGTATAAGCCCCTCTTCAAAATAGATATAATACCTTTATATTCATGCAGCATCAGAAAGGATTCATGGTTAAAGTTTAGACTAGCATAACTGGAGAGACTACCCATCTTTATGAGGTCAGAAATCCATTAAAGGGGAGATATAAATATTACAAAGTGTCTTAAATTCTCTGAGCCTCAC
The DNA here is from genome assembly GCF_037893015.1 of Macrotis lagotis. Lineage (NCBI taxonomy): Eukaryota > Metazoa > Chordata > Mammalia > Peramelemorphia > Peramelidae > Macrotis > Macrotis lagotis. Next base: position 219,732,421 of record NC_133658.1, on the reverse strand, counting down.
CTGTGTGACCTTGGGCAAGTCAATTAATATGCTTGAGTCTCAGTTTCTTGATCTGTAAAATGAGATTAGCTGATCTCTAAAGTTCTAGTGTATTCTCCATTGAGAGTAACTTCTGACCCTTAATAAATACTTAAACATAATATCTGCAAATTGTGAAGAAAGTGCTTTTATATAAACTTTAAAAATGAGTTAAAATATCACAGAATCACAGATTTTAAAATTAAAAGGGACTTCAGGAGTAATCTCAAACAAACCATTCAAAGGAACCATGTCTGTAATAAAGTAGTCATCTCACCTCTCTACTTAAAAAATGTCCAATGAAGGGAAACCTAACAACTTCCAAGGCAGCCCACTTCACTTTTGTGAGACTCATTTGGAGGATGTTGTTGTTGTTGTTTTCTGATATTAACATTATTATTAATTGTATTATTAATATTAATTGGTATGATTTGGTATTAATTGGTAATTAGTTGGTATTAATTAATAATAATTAATTATCAATTTTTACTTTAAAAGAGGACTTTAATTATGCAAGAGGAGAAGCAAGAAGAAGGAATGTCTTGACAGTCAATTTCAAGGTTTTGATTTCATCTTGAGTTCTACTTATTTAGTAAAAAAGGGTGTTTTTGCTTCATCCTTCTTTCATAACTTATTTTTTTATTTTTTTGCAAGGCAAATGGGGTTAAGTGGCTTGCCCAAGGCCACACAGCTAGGTAATTATTAAGTGTCTGAGACCGAATTTGAACTCAGGTACTCCTGACTCTAGGGCCAGTGCTTTATCCACTGCACCACCTAGCTGTCCCTTTCATAACTCTAAAGACGCAAAAGGAAGCCCGAGAATCAAATAGGCTATTCATATGTGTCATACACATATGACAGTGGTGTTCTCTTCATGGTGTTGGCAGAATCAACTCTTCAGCCCCTTAAGACAGGGCTTTTTAAAATGCCTTTTTGTAACCATAGAAACTTAAATAATGAAAAGAAGAATCTTCTGAGTGTACACAAGGTTCAAGGAGGAACTGGAAGCAATGTTTGTGATTTGGCAACATTCTTCAGAGGAAACCTTTTAGACCTGGTATGAACACAAAGAAGCCTGTGGCCATACTTCACATTTAGAAGAGGTGGACAGGCCACCCTGTCATAGTAATAATAACCTTGTACTTTGAGGTCCTTTTACAAAAGATTTTTCCTCTAAACAATCCTGTGAAGTCTCTAGCACAAATATTATGATCTCCTTTAAAAGACAAGAAAACTAACCATGCTCCAAAGGAATCTCATCTGCAAAGAAGCAGCCATCTAAGCTTCTCCACTTAAAAACGTCTGACAAGGGAACCCACCAGCTTCTGAGGCAACCTATACCACATTTGTGAGGCTCTGATTTGGGGGAAGTTGTTTTAATTGTTCTCTCTCTCTCTCTCTCTCTCTCTCTGTCTCTGTCTCTGTCTCTCTCTCTCTCTCTCTCTCTCTCTCTCTCTCTCTCTCTGTCTCTCTCTCTCTCTCTCTCTCTCACACACACACACACACACACATATATATACACACAAACACACACCAATTCATTTGTTTATAGGAGATATATGTAATACTTTTGCTTTGGGGAATTTTTCAAATTCTCCTTTATTTGAAGTTTCCTTAACCTCAAGTCGAGTCAATAAGCATTTATTAACCACTTCTATTATTGTGTCATTGCATAAAATTGTGGAAAACATTGTAGATAGAAAGAGAGTCACAAATACCATCCCTGCCTTCAAGGAGCTAACACTTGAGACATAGAATACAATCTTCAGTTGCACTGGCTGGTCAGGTGCCTGGAGGGTGGCTACTATCTATGTCTTTTCTCAGAGTTGAGGGATAATCCTGAGAGGCTAGTGTTAAATCTTGTGAACCCCCATCCATGTTCTTCTCTGTGATTATCAGTTGATAACAATTAGTCATATTTAAATAGCTTTTAGAAAAGTATATTTACTAAGATGATATAGTAAGAACAGTGGAAACAAAATATTATCCCTGTGCTCCAAAGTTTATGACATAGTCTCCTAACAGTATAGGCAATCTGATGTTAAGTGGAATCAGCCTTAGAGAAAACATGCAAAATGGTAGCAAAGACTCCTATAAGTTGTTGGAGATCTCAAGATAATCCCCTTTGATATGGGTACTATCTTTTCTTCTGATATCCTTCTAGAGCCTTGAATCTAATGCTCCTCATCATGTCTAGTTTATATCCAGCCTCAGACACAAAAAGGACACTAGCCCCTGTCGTTTTGAAAATGACTGCTAGAATGCCAATGAAAGTGGTAAAATCCTCCAGAGTTCTTGAGATCCTCTCTCTCAGTGGAGTGAACTGAGGCAGAGGTGCTCTCCTTTCTCCCCTGAAGTGATTCCATCACAAGGCTGGAGGCTTCCATTACTTAAATGCTAGATGTGAGATATTTTTTCCCTTTATTATCTAATAGAGGCATCAAGGTAGGATGATTGCTGTTTCCCCCTTACACATTCTAATGGGAGAGGCAACATTTAAAAAATTATATACATTTAGACTTATAGACAAGATAAGTACATTGTAAATGGAAGGTAATCTCAGAGGAAACAGACTTGCCAGGAAAGTGGAGACTGGGAAAAGCATATTGTGGGAGGTGTGATTTGAGCTGATTCTTGGGAAAAGCCAGGGAAACCAGAAGGTAGGATTGAGGAGGAAAAGCATTTCAGGCATGAGGGACAACTAGTAAAAGAGAAAGTCTTAGGAGATGGTGTGTCATTGTTGTGCCCAGAAATCCCTCACATTGGGATATTCAAGGCTTTAAGTACATAAAGAATTTAGTTTAATATCTTTATATCAAAGAAATGACCTCGAATCTCCAGGTTTATATATATATATATATATATATATATATATATATAGATAGATAGATAGATAGATAGATAGATATAGATATAGATATAGATATAGATATAGATATATATGTAGTTTAATAATCAAAGTGGGATACACTGGGGCAGTCTAGGGTGACTACTAGAGACAATCTTGAATCCCCACAAAGATCACCCCCAAATTCCCATAGTAATTATAAAAAACAGACAAAAAAGGAGTTGCAAAGTCTATTAAAGTGGCTGGCTCGGTTTAATATTTTTGAATTTTCACAACTTAGAGCTGGCCTCAGATGCCAGATAACTAGGCATCATATTAACTCTGTTTTAATTGGAGTCCTGGCCATGCAAGGTTATGGACTGTTTATAGCCTGGTCATGCTCTAGTCAATATGCTTTCTTTTGGTTTACATTATTCATTGAGATATTATTATTATTATTATTATAGTCATCATCATAGCTTTCAATTTTGATGGGAACCAACATCATGAACTTTATTGTTAGAGACTTTTACTAAAGGGGCGCACACTATTGTGGCTTTCACACTTAATGAATCCACATTCCAGACTTTTAACCAATGCATGTTCAAAGAACAACAAGTAAATCAATGTAGCTAGCATTCAGACAGGAAGAAGGATAACCAAGAGAGATTAAGTCAAGTAAACAAGATTTACTATTAAGCACCTACTATTTGCTAGCCACTAGGTTAAGCTCTGTGGATCCAAAGAAAGGTCAGAAAAAAGTTCTGTTTCTCAAGAAGCTCAGTCTGGGAGGCAAGATGTAAAGAATTAAGTACTTAGAAAATAAACACAGAATAAAAGAGAGATAGCACTAGCATTAAAGGGAACTAAAAAAGGTTTCTTAGATAATATGGGATTTTGGATGAAGCTTGAAGGAAACAAAGAATCAGAAAGCAGAGACTAGAAAGAGAGAATTTTTGATATGGAGAACAGTCAGTGAATATACAAGGAGTCTGGAGATGGAACATTTTATTTTAAGAACAGCAAGGAGACCAATGTCACTTTATTATAGAGTACTTGGAGGGGAGTAAGTTATAAAAAGACTGTATAAATAGGAAAGGGCCAAGTTGAGAAGAACTTAAAAGTTAAGAAGAAGATTATATGGGGCAGCTAGGTGGCGCAGTAGATAGAGCACCGGCCCTGGAGTCAGGAGTACCTGAGTTCAAATCCGACCTCAAACACTTAATAATTACCTAGCTGTGTGACCTTGGGCAAGCCACTTAACCCCATTTGCCTTGCAAAAGCTTTAAAGAAAAAAGATTATATATTTACCCCTAGAGGTAATAGAAGAGTTTATTGAAATGGAGTGGTATTGGGGGTGAGGGAGAACATGGCTAGATGTACCCTTGATAGATGAGTGGAGAATGGATTAGAGCGAGGACAATCTTGAAGTAGGATGACCAATTAGAAGACTATTTCAAAAGTCCATGTATGACATGATTGGGACCTGCACCAAAGTAGCGGCAATGTCAGAAGAGAGAAAGGGGTATGTAGGAGATATTAAGAAGACAGAATCAATAGAATTTAGTGATGTATTTGAAATGAGATTTGAGAGAGAGGAGTGAATGACATCTCGAATATTAACTTGGTGATAGGGAGTATGGTTTTGCCCTTAACAAATAGGGGGATTAAAAAGAGGGAAGGGGTCTAGAGGAAAGATAATGAGTTTGGTTTGGGACATAAGTTTAAGATATCTACAGGACATCTAATTTGAGCTGTACAAAATTTGGAGATGCAATAGTAGAAGTCGAGAAAAAGGTTGGGGTTAGATAAGATCTGATAGTTATTAGCCTAGAAGAGATAAACAAATCCATAGTAACTAATGAGAGAATCAAGTGAAATAATATAGAAGAGTAGATGGTGCAGGAGAGAGTTTTGGGAGATAACCACTTAGTGGGGAGTACTTTAATAAAGATCCATCAAAAAGCCTGAGAAGGAATGATTAAAAAGGTAAGAGGAGAACCACAAGAAAGCAGAATCAAGAAAACCTAGAGAAAAGAGAATATCAAAAATGAGGGACATTAGTGTCAAAGGTTACAGAGAAGTCAAGAAGGATGAGAATTGAATAAAGTTCATTGGACTTGGCAATTAAGAGCTCATGGGTAACTTTAGAGAGAAGAGTTTTGGTTGAATGAGGAGGTTTGGAATCTTAACTGTACAGTGTTAAGATAATGAGAAGAGAGGAACCTATTGTAGATAATCTCAAGGAGTCTAGTCAGAAAAGGGAGAAGAGATATAGAAACATAGCTAGCAAGAATAAACCAGTAAAATGAGATTTCTTTAAACAGAAGGAGATGTGTGCATTTTTGAAAGCAGCAGTAAAAGAATATATAAATAGAAAAGGATTGAATACATGATAGTGGGGACAATATGCTGGAGAAGAAGGTATGGAATAGTATCAATTATTGACATCAAAGGAATTGTCTTGGCAAGAAGAGTCATCTTCATATGAGAGAGAGGTGAAAAGGGAAGTAATGGGTGAATGATATGAGAGAAGGAAGAGAGGAGACAAGGGAACTGAGTAAATAGTTTTATTTTTTAGTAAAATAAGAGGGAATAATCTCAGTTAAGAGGTTAAGGGGAGAAAGAGCCTTGGGAGAATTGTAGAGGGATAAATAGATTTGGAATAGCACCAGGGGTGCAAGGATAGCATATTAATTAGCCGTTACCTGGATGCAATGAGGGCCCAGTTGAGATTATGCCACATAAATTTGTAGTAGACTCATTCAGCAATGTTTCACACTTTTCTCCTTCTCTCAGTATCTAGGACTGAAGGAAGCAAATGGTGGAAGTAATCCAAGGTTTGAGGTTGAAAGTTTGTCTAAATAAATTAGCCAATAATTATGATGAAGTTGAAGTAAGAATGGATATGTGTGGAGGTCACACTACTTTAGGCTGAGACTTAAAGAATTTTGTAATTAAGGAGGACTAACACTTCTGGTATGAGAACTTGCTGAGCCCTTTCCAGGAGGGCTCATCCATCTTTTTTGTCTCCCATCACATACCTCTCACTAAGAAGCTGGAGCAAATACAGCAGCAATCCCACCCTGGTAAAACTGTCTCAGCAGACATTCTAAACTATGTTGAGGATAACTGACAGACTTAAACCTGGTTGGTGAGTTGGGGGATAATCTACTCCAAGCTTGTGAAGAGTTCCTCTGGTGTAATGGGCAGATGAGAATAATTTGTTCCAACAGTCATGAAGGTGGTTAAAGCAAGCATTGTGGAGCATTTAGGGATTGGTCAGATATCAAAGTGACCCACTGAATACTGGGCTATCCCCAGTTATCCTGACTTTCTTCCCAAATGGACTTCAAGGGACTTCAATGACTCTGAAGAGAGATGACTTCTGGCAACTCTGCCTCACTTAAATTCAATTCAGGCTCAAGTCAAGCCATTAAAACATATTTCACAGATTCTCTTCCAAAACAAAGCATCACCAAAAATTCACAAAGATTCCTTAGTATAAGCCCCATTATTTATTGCTTAGATTGTTGCAAAAATGTTGCAGTTGGTTTTTGTCTTGGGTCTTCCTCCACTCCAGTTCATCTAATACACTTCTGCCAAAATAATTTTCCCTAATTGCAGCTCTTACCTTGTGAATTCCATACTTAATCAACTCTGGTGGTTTTTAATTGCCTCTAGGATAAGATATAAATTCTTCAATTTATCTTTAAAAATCCCCATATAACTTTTATAATGGTATTAATTGAGAGATGACTATCTTAGTTTCTGGCTGTAAAGAACTTCCTCTTTATGTTTGCCTCACAGAGTCCCTCTTTTTACTTAAGGAAGAACTCAAGTTCCGTATATTGCTTTAAGTTTTTCCTGATTCCCCCAACTGCTAGTCCTTCTCTCCCAAAATACCTCATATATATATATATATATATATATATATATATATATATATATATATATATATATATATATATGTATATGTATTTGATGCTTTGGTTGACTCTTTCATTAAGATCACTATGACTAGGACTTGTTTCATTCTCAATACTCATGTCCCTCATGCTTAGTACAGTTCAAGTGACATAATATATGCTTAAGAAACCTGCTGACTGAATGAATGGAACTCAGGTGAAACTAGTATACACCATAAAATCAGTATTAATGTACAGTAGGGAAAGTGTACTTAATGTTCAAAGCTCAGCTTGAGTCATTTCCCACTTGAAGTCTCTCCCTTTACCACAAGAGGAATGAATGAAACATTTATTAAGGATTTATGGTCTGCCTAGCACATGCTCTATGGGTCTATGATGCAAAGAAGTTTTTGGGAAGGGAGGTCACAAGCTATTGTGGAGAGGAGAGAACCCAGAAAGGCTTTGTTTAGAAGGTAGTGTCCAGCTGAATTAGAGAGGGAAAAGGGTTTGCAAGAAGCTTCACATTTCAGGCATAAGGTTCAGTATAGGATGTGCTTTGTGAAGAAGAGAATGTTCCTTACCTGTATGGCTGGACAGAATAATGAATGGAGAGGAATAATATTAAGGAAGACTGGGAATATAGGAAGGGCCCAAGTTATGTAGAGCTTTAAATGTTAGACAAATATATACTTGAATTTGCAAGTAATAGGAAGTCACTAAAGTCCATTTATTCCCTTTTCCCATCCTCCAATAAATTCCAGTGATTTCCTATTATTTGACATGGTTGACATGGCCAGGCTTCAGCAAACTCATTTTAGTTTCTATATGGAAGATAAATTGGAATGGGGAAAGAACTTGAGACAGGGAGACCAATTAGGTGACTATTCTGGAGAAGGAAATGGCAAACCACTCTAGTATCTTTGCCAAGAAAACCCTAACTGGGGTCACAAAGAGTGGAAATTGCTAAAAAAAATACCATGGTACCTGTTTCTCCTACTCAGGGCTAAATGAACACATTCTTAGTCCTTTTTTCTTAGAGACCAAGATAGTCATCTCTCAATTAATACCATTATAAATTTTATTTAAACTTTTCATGTATATCTCCTGTTTTAACCTTGACACATGGTAGAAAACTACTGAGGTCACACAATCTGAGACTGAATTCTAACTCAACTACATACTCCTTATGTCACCTTGGGTAGAGTTCACTTAGCCCTTCCTGGCTTCAGTTTGCTCATCTGAAAAGTGAGATGGTTGGATCAAATTACCTCTGAGTTCCCTTACAGATCAAAATCTTTGAACTTATGATCTTATGAACTTGATATCATTTGAGTTGTAATTTTGAAATCCGTAGAAAACATTGCATTTATGCTATTACCTTTTATCTATTTCCTGATGGTAATTATCTCAAAATCTCATACAATGGATGACTTCTGCAAAATTTCCTATAAATAGCTTCTTTCCTCTTGCTTTGGTGTTTCCTTTAAACACTCCAAGGTTATCAAGTTATCTAAACTAGTGTTTCTGTTTTAAGGTGGCTACCAACCTTAAGAAGACTAGTTTGTTAATCCCTCCTCTAGGTTGCTCCCCTACAAGAAGTGTGCTTATAATTGAGATCTTGATTCTTTCAAAATGTTCTTTAGGATAGACCTAGGTGTAGGATGCTGAGAGTAGGGCTTAGAGAAAGGGATGGCTTGAAATCTTTGAGTGTGCATAAATTTGAAGTCTTCAGAGAGACCCTTTCCTTCTCTAAGAGAGTCATAACTTTAATTAGTTAATAGTAAATTTAAATTGTTAATAGTGAACAAAGATTTATTAAGCACCTAAAAGTGCCAGACACTGTGCTAAGTGTTGGAGTTACAAAAAGGGGGAAAAGACTAAAAAAAACCCTAAAGATAATAAAGGTTTAACCTCAAGGAAATGGCAAGAATTGGCTTAAAGACAGCTTGGATCTTTGTTCTTACACAACTCTTTCATAAAAGGCTCTCTTTACCATGGGCTTAGGGTGGCACTTCAAAGGCTGATCTCTCAATTGATTTTTTAACTTAAGTCTTATATTTTGTAGACCTGTTATTAGTTAAATGTACATTTGAAATTACTATAGTTTATAAAACAAGGGGTACATGACTTGTGTTTATCCTTCCTTCTAAAGTGATGAAATCTCAGATTTTGGGTTCTGAGTGCTTGACTTGTCTCTTAGGGTTTCTCGATATAATGTGTCTCGACTTAGAAGTTATTAGATTTAAGTCTTTGTAGATTTCTCAGGTAATCTAGTCCAAACCAGATCTGAAATAAGAATCCCAATTACACATTTGTCATGAGTGGTTATTCAGTCTGGGCTTAAAGAATTCCATTTCAACTTGGGGCAGCTCCAATTGTCAGGAAGTTTTTTCCTAAAGTAAAGTCCAATGCACTCCTTTGCAAATTCCACATATTTCTTCTGTCTCCTAGAACAAAACATAAAAATATTCTCCTTTTAATATTCCAAATCTCTCTCTCTCTCTCTCTCTCTCTCTCTCTCTCTCTCTCTCTCTCTCTCTCTCCCCTCCCCCAACTCTTCTTTTCCTTCAATCTAAGCATCCTCAGTTCTCCCAGTGGAATCTTATATAGCATGAACAGGATGATGCTGCACTATCTTACCTTCATCCTATAGAGACTCTCCAGCTTAGTTATTTCCCATTGTTAGTTCTCACCCGTTCCATGTCTCTCTCAGGTCTCCCAAGTAAGAATCTGTTAATCTTTCTGATTTTAGAGATACCCTAGTAAATGGTATCTCAGGGAAGGAGAGGTAAACATGAGCCATAATATTATAATTAAAATTTCATTTTCGGAATCAAGAAACCATTAGCTTTTTTTGACACTCTTTTCACCTCTGACTTGTAAGCATAGTCGAATCAGAGAGACACCTACTCCCTATTTGCAAACCAGATCCAATATCAAAATGTCTACTTGTGTCTCAAGTTCATGTGAATATTATATTAGCTGAATACTCTTCACATGTTCATAAGGATAGGGACTGTTGGTCATTTCCCATTATACTTTCAAGATTCAGTTCAATCACTTCATAAAGGAAGCCTTTCCTGTTTTCTTCCAGTTTTTAGTGTCCTATATCTTGTGTTTATTTTCCTATGCAGATATCTAGTAGAATGTAAACTCCTCAATTGCAAAGATTATCTCCTTCTCTATCACCTAGTATGGGTGTCTGTAAGACCCTTACTATTTAATAAATACTAGTCGAATTGAATTGAATTCAACACTGAGTCATTGACTTGCCCATTCTCTCCCTGCTGTTTGTTTTAGTGTCCTAGGACAGATGAATCTGAAAACTAGCTTTGTTCAACAAGCTTGAGCCCATATACAGAGAAAGAATCAACTCTGGGTAATCAATGCAAGGCATATATAAATTAACTCTAGGGTCTTCATCTGCCTTAGGAGACAAATCACAGACATTTCCATGAATAGTACTGGCTATTATGCAAATCAACTTTCATCTGCTGGTCTGTTGAGAATAATGTTCCATAATTACAACATTTATTTACTGATGGGTAATCAGTTTCCTTACCCCCAGAGTTTCAATTATAGAGAGCCTCCCAGTCAATGCAGGTGCTCAGGTAATAGGAGGAAACTGGAGATGCCAACTAATAGGGGAGGGCTAGGATGGAGGGAGAGAGGGAGAAAGGAAATAGAGAGGGATAAAAAAGATAAAAGAGAAGGGAGAGGAGAAAGATAGAGGGAGAAGGGCGGAAAAAGGAAGGGGGGAGGATGGAGAGAAGAGAGAGAGAGAGAGAGAGAGAGAGAGAGAGAGAGAGAGAGAGAGAGAGAAAGATAGAAAGAGACTCTCCCATATGAAGGATTACCCTGAATAAGGGTAGATGCCAGGCATGCCATATATAGATTATAATAGGAAGGACATTGATAAGAAAGTATACAAAGAAGAACATATGAGATAGTGAAGGATCTAAAGATCAGTTTTTTTTTTTTCAGAATTGGCTGAAGTAGTTGGAAATATTTAACTTAGAAGAATGAAGACTTGTTATAATGGGATAGTGCATGATTGCTATTTGCAAGTATTTGTAATTTTATTACATAAGTTCTTGAGCAAGAAAATAGTATAATGAAGGCACTGTTAAAAAAATCAATCTGGCAGTGATATGTGTAATGATGACTTGGATAAGGAAACACCAATGTTTACATTGTGGTATCACTTTGAAAGTTTTTTCTAAATGTCATAGCCTCTTTTACTTTATTTGAACCAAGCATCTTGTTAGGTAGGTGAAGCATGTCTCATTTCACCTCATCTTACCAATATGGAAACTGAGGTTCATAGATTACATGCAAGACCTGAAAGAGCTCTTGAATAATCAAAGACATTCAGGAGGATTCCAAAGAAGGTAGTTTACTCATCAAATCTTTTGTTTAACAATTACTGAGGGTGCCCTAAAGAGCAGTGGTACTGGCTAAGAAATAGAGAAGTGAATCAGTGTAATAGATTAGGTACCAAAGAAACAATAGTAAATGGCTATAGTAATTTACTGCTTGATAAAATACAAATTCTCTAAGAACATACTATCAGACAAAAACTTCTGGGAAAAATTGGAAAATAGTATGACAAAAATAAAGCATAGACTAAAATCTCACAATCTATACCAAGATAAGGTTCAAATAGAGATTTAGACATGAAAGGTAAGGAGAATGAGGAATAGTTTATCTGTCAGATCTATAGTGAGGGAAAGACCGAACAAGAGATAGAAAACATAATAAATTATAAAATGGATAATTTTGATTATATTAAATTAAAAAAGTTTTGCACAAATAAAACCAATGCAACCAAAATTAGAAGGAATACAGAAAGATGGAAAATAATTTTCACAGCAAGTATTTCTCATCAAGTAATAATTTCCAAAAAATATAGAGAACTGAGTCAAATTTATAATAATATAATTCATTCCCCAGATGATAAATGATCAAAAGATATGAATAAGCAGTTTTCAAATGAAGAAATTAAGCTATCTATAGTCATATGAAAAATGCCACAAATCATTATTCAATTAGAAAAATGCAAATTAAAGCAATCCTGAAGTGCCACTTCATACCAGTCAGATTGGCTAAAATGATAAAATAAAAAAAAGGAAAATGATCAAGGTTGGGAAAGAATGTGGGAAAACTGAGAAATCAAGGCATTAATGGTGGAGTTGTGAACTGATCCAAGTACTCTAGAGAACAATTTGGAACTATACCCAAAGAGGTAATAAAACCATGCATACCCTTTGATCTAGCAAAAAAGGGGGGAAAGACCCAAATAAACTAAAATATTTTAGTAGCTTGTTTGTAGTGACAAATCATTGGAAATTGAGGGGATGCTAATCAATTGGGGAATGGCAAAATAAATTAGGGTGTATAAATGTGATGGAGTATTATTATTCTATAAGAAAACATGAGTGGTTAGACTTTCCGAAAAGCCTAGAAAGACTTCCATGAACTGATGCTGAGAGAAGTGAGCAGAAGCAGGAGAACATTGTATTAATAGCAACAATGTGAGATGTTCAACTATAATGGATGCAACTCCTCTCAGATGTTCAGTAAACAAGAATAATCCTGATAGACTATTATAGAAAATGTCATCCACATCCAGAGGGAAAAAGATATGCATTCTGAATGCAAAGCAAAGCATACTATGTTCACTTTTTAAAATTTCTTTTATGCTTTTTCTGTCTTTCTCATGCTATTTCCCTTTAGTTCTAATTTGTCTTTAACAACATGACTAATATGGAAATATGTTAAAGTTATTTGTATATGTACAACCTATATCAATTTAGACAGTGTACAGGGAGAGGGGAGAGAAGGGAAGGTATTAGAAACATGTGGAACTCAAAATCTTGGAAAATGTACGTAATGTAAAAACAAACTATAGCAATGAAATTTGTTTTGTAAGAAGACTTGTTCATGATCATTAACATATAGTGCTAGAGATAGAATGAGAGGAAATGTCCTCTCACTTCAGGCTTAGTGGTGCAGGTTTTTCGGGGAACTAAGGATCACAGACTAGAAGCATTAAAGCACCTTTCACTAGAACAATACTCTCCAAGGGTGACTCCTGTAAATCCCCACAATCCTTTCAAGGGGTCCACAAAGTCAAAATCATTTTCACAAAAATAATGTGACTTTTAATTTTTAAAATGAAAAATATGGAGAGAGAGACAGAGAAAGGTGATTAGGTTAGATAAATAGATAAAAACAAAGGAGCTCATTAGGGTACCCTCAATAATTTTTTTTATTTTTTGTAATAATTTATTAAATTCTTTTCAATTACAAGAAATTTTATTGCTATAGTTTGTTTTTACATTATGCACATTTTCCAATGAATAATTTCTCTCCCCTTACCTGAGAGCTATACTTTATAACAAATAATAAAAAGAAACAAGTTTAGTAAAACTAACCAACATATCTTAAAAGTTTGGTATTATCTGCAGCATCAAACATCCTTAATTACCTATGTCTATTCTTCTTTAGGATTAGCTTAGTTATTATAACTGAACAGCATTAATTATTTTGTTGTTTTTATTCCATTTTTTTTACTTTGTGCATATGGTTCTCCTTGTTCTTACTTCAGTTTGCATTAGTTCATTTATAACATTTGATGCTTTTAAGTCATCATTTCCTGTAGTACAGCAAGATCTAAGAAGCAAGTGTGTTGTCCTCCATGAGCTTTGGTGTCCTTATTGTCTACACTATGGAGAAAAATAATATTTGTCTTATTTAATGCGCAAAATTATTGTGAGGAGTTGAAGAGCTACTGCACCGGTCTACACATGTCACCACAAAGCATGGGCTGTACCTTTAAAATGAGATCTTATTTAAAAAAAAAAAACAGTTAGGTACCTCAATGGATATGGTGCTGAGCCTGGAGTCAGGAAGATTCTTCTTCCTGAGTTCAACTCTGGTCTCAGATGCTTAGTAGCCATGAGACCCTGAGCAACTCACTTAATCCTATTTTTCTCAATTTTCTTATCTGTAGAATGATAAGGAAATGGCTAAATTCCCATTATCTTTGACAAGAGGAAAAGAACACTAGTGACAGGGAGCTATGGTTTTTGTTGCTGATAAGAAAACAACATATTAGTTACCCCCAAGCCACCTTCATCTTTACTATGGGAAAAATCTCAGAATGATTTGGATGGACCAAGTTCATGATGAGAATGGAAAAGAGTTAAATAAATTTTCTCAGCCTATATCTGGGTAACTGAATACAAGGAGTAGCAGCTAAAACAGGAAAGCAAAAAAGAAAAAGAAAAAAAAATAAAAGACAGACCAAGTCAAAAGGTTTCTCTAACTAACTAAGCAAAAACTTTGAATCATAAAGGTAGGATATGAATGTATGAATGGAAAAAAGTCACACAGTGGCTGAAATTCAGCAAAGAAACAACAGATGATATCAGTGAAGGTCTAAAGAATAGCTTAGAAGAGATGTCAATGGGGGGCACCAGGGGACCCCAAGAGTTTCAAGGATGGAAGAAAACACCTCAATGACCTCAGTGGTCCATTAATGGTACATAGCTCTAGGGGGAAAGAAGCAGCATCAGAAACAGAAAAGGGCTCCAGCAGGGATATAGCTCTAGTGGCATTAATTACTTGGTTCCATCTGTTCCTTATTCATGTGTTCTTGCCCTTATATGGCATCTTGGTCATGAGTAGTCCCTAGCCACACATGTCTTACACATTCTATTATGTGTTCCTTCTCCCTCTGGTGGACTGAAAATTTGAAGCAAAGTGTATTCTTGTGTATCTGGAAGTGAATTTTCCTTGCTTAATTAAAAATCTTTTGCTTAAAATTAGTATGTCTTCTGGATTGCTAAGTAAAATAAATGTCAGTGGGGGCTCATGAGCTATGATTATGAATGGATGCTGAACCAATGAAAGCCTTGATTGAGGGAGACCTGGGATAGAAAGTGAAAAACAATTACACAAAATGATTATGATAAAATATTTATGAGGATCTTTTGCATTTCTTTTAATTCAAATAAAGACATTTGCTCATTTTTATCTTCACAGCTATCTTCATCTTTATCCCTTTCATCATTGCCCCTTTGTTAATAGTAGTATTATAATAGTCAGTTTTTTTGGGGGGGAGCGGGGAGGAAAGTATAGATAATATGTGAAAGCACTTTGAAAGTGAAAAGTGCTTTGCAAATAGAAAAATATTATTATGATTATTTTGTGAAAGCTCAATCCCTGTTTTCCCCATTACTATACAGCATGTGTAAGCACCAGTTACTATAATGAGAAGAGATGCTTGAATAATAGCTCAACACCCCAAGGAAGGGTATTTTTTTCATAGTCAGTAATTGCCACGGAGCCTGAAAATCTTCCAGGTCTTCTAGTTCTTGATTATACTCTCATGCATATGCATCAATTACCCACATGCTTCTACCTTGCTCGTTATGTGCAAAGAGATAAAAAAATATTTGGAATGGTTTCCTCAGAATGCATCTCCCTCTGAAAATATTCCTGTGAAATATTTCACCTCCATTGCAATAATCACCTCCAGTTGGAACATGTTTACTGTGCCATCCCAGCACTAAGGAAGCAGGTCCTCTTTTTTCTCATCCTTGCCTTCCCTGACTCCTCATTTTAGGTAGTAATTCTCCCTAAGGATTCCTGATAGCTTCACTGAAGACCAGGCTCTCAGCAAGACCCACTTCCTTCAACCAAATCATAAACAGGCACCCATCTCAGTAGGACTTGGGGAAAAAGGAGGGGAAGGCAGCATGCAATTATATTGGAATGACTGGGTTGTTTTCATTTTCTAGTCTGGTTGTTCTTGTCCTATTCTAAAGGACAGCTTCAAAGGGCTCTCAAAGCTGGGCAAGTCGATTCTGTCTTCTGGTGATAATTAGCACTTTGATTGGATATTTCAGCTAATTGTGTGTGTCCTACATGGGGCTGTTGGATTTGTGAACATCAACTCTTGACTTGATTGTAAACTCAAGATTGGCAGAGATTTCAGGATCAAAGATTTAGAAGAGGAAGGGACTTTAGAGATGATCTAGTCTCACCTTCTCATTTTATAGATGAAGAAACCGAGGCCCAGGGAGGGGACACTGTACCCCAAATCACACAGCTAGGGAGGGATAGGGTTGAATTTTCAACCCAGATTCTTTGACTACAAACTTCAATTTTCTTTTCCAGGATTATACTGCTTTTGTCTTATCCAATCTTCTGTTTCCCCCTAGCCTAGGGCTGTACGGGCACACTTGGAAATTTAATGAATGTCTACTAAATTGATTTGATAATGGAAGAATAATGGAATCACAATGATCACTAACATTGATATGACTCTAAGAATTGTAAAGAACTTTGTGATCATTCTCTCATTTGAGCATTGTCACAATCTTATGAAGTCAGTACTCATAGAATAACTGTGCCCATTTTACAGATGAGGAAATTGAGTCTCAGTGACTTGCCCATAGACACACATTGGGAAAAAAAGGGTGTAGTTTTAAAACATCATCTGCTTGATTCTAGGTCTATCCCCTTTTTACTATACTGTGTAGCCTCCATAAACATAAACAGTGTCTTGTTTTGGCTTTCATATACCTGCAGATGTAGATGTAATCTCTCAGTCAGTGACCTTATATATGCACCTGAGTCAGGAGGAGATAGAATTGACTGAAGTCTGGTCATTTTGACCTAGCAGCAAAAGGCAAAAATGAGAAATACAAGCAAGCCAACACCCTAAAAGGCCATAGCTTTGGGGGACACAGCGGAAATCATAGTTTTCCTGACACTTTCTATATTTAACATGATTTGCTACTGATTTCCTGAGCCTAAAATCATAGTTTCCGAAATCATCTCTACTATTCAGACTAGGGCACTCTGAAGAACGTGGGCTGGTCTTTTGGATGATGTTCAGGCATTATCCCAAGAAAGGGACGCTACTCCATAATTGTATTTGCCCTATTCACAAGTATGTACCACCCCCAGGTTAGCAAGTACTGAATTCAGGAGGGCAGCAGACAAAAGACTGTCAGACACTTTGGCATTTCCACATATTGTAGACTTGTGATGAGCCAGCAAGGACCATCAGCATCCAGGAGCAACAGAACAAGTTTTCAATTTGGTCATCAAAATTCAGTGGATGCAGAATAATCAAGTGTGACAAAATAAAAGAGAAAAGCAAAATCTGTGCTGCAAAGTATCAGTATATTCTTGAGCAGAGTGCTCAAACCTTGGACAGCAGCCTCAGACCACAGCATTCCTGGGTGTTGGCTAAACCCAGATTAAAATACAATTGGGAAGTATTTAGACAATGATTAAAAAATAAATAAATTATATATCATCTTACATTTTAAAAACTAAATAAATATGCTTCTGCAAATATTCTTATGGACAAATTAATGGTCCCCACTTCTATTTGGATTTGGCATAACAGTGACTCTAGAATGAGATGTGATTGGGTTGGGTAGTGAAGTGAATAGAGTACTGGCTCTGGAGTTAGAAGGACCTGAGTTCAAGTCTAAACTCATATATTTGACACTTATTAGTTGTCATTTAAGTCATTTAAGCAGGGCAAGTCATTTAAGTTCAATTGCCTTGTCCTCCCCTCTGACAATAGGATATGATCTATATTATATTTTAATTCATTTTGTTAAATATTTCTTAGTTATATTTTATCTAGTTCTGGTACATTGGTAAGTATTGACACCATACTGGCAAAAACAAACAAACAAACAAAAAATAAACCAAAAAAATTACCCAAGAAATTTTCTTCCTATGTATATGCTTCTTTGTCTTGCACTGTCAATGGGCTTGAGAAGGTTCCCAGGAGATGGATCCTGAATTTGTGGCCCTGTGAACAAGGACTTTGAGGTTAAGCAAGTTAGATAGGTTAACAAGCATTTATTATGCACCTACCATGCACTAGGCAGGGTACATTTAATACAACTAGAAGTCTGCCTTAATTCCAGTGAAAGTTTTATATGTCATAGTAATAATAATAGCTGACATTTACATAATGTCATAATTAAACATTTTGTCATGGTAATAATTAGGATCATAAGAGCTCACATTTATGTAATGTTTTACAGTTTCTGGAAAGCTTTACACATATTAGAGGCAAGCCAGATAGTAGGATAGAATCAAGAAGACCCTAGTTAAAATCCTTCCTCAAAACATTCTTATTTGGCTGTAAGATGTTCAAACTGACAATCTCTCTATTTCAGTTTCTTCATCTGTAGAATGGTGATAATAACAGCACTTATCTCCCAAATATCCAACATGTTCTCTTAACATAGTAGATGTTATTTTATAGCCCTTTCTGGATATGTCTTACTCTCCTTTACGGGTCCATAAACTGCTTAATAGCAAAGACCGTATTTTTGTTTTTAAGACTTAAAAATAAAGTAAAAATACTTAGGGTTGTTTGTTAAAAGCAAAGACCACATTCATGCATATACCCATTACTTTATAGCTTATAGGGACTTGAAAATAGTAAATGTTCAATTAATGTCTGCTGAATTTGTTAAAGGAGTCTAGGAATGTTGATTACATAGTGGGTTAGAGTGCTAGCACACCAGAGGGAAGAAAGATAAATGAAGAGGCCCATCCTTAAAATATAAGATGAAACTAAAGTAAAATATCTTCTCTTGAAAAAAAAACAGCAAATATTTAAATCAAGGAGAAAGTTTCATACACAGCTCAGGATCTAAGATCTGAACTGGTGTACACCAGATTGAATTGGTAATAATTCAATCCCCATCCAGGAAATAATTTTGACTCCTTAGTCAATTTTGAGTTATTTTCTTCCTTGTCCACGATCTCCAGCTTCCACCTCCTAACCAATATTCTTCCTCCCATCTTTCTGATTGGTGAGACTTTACCATTTGGTTTTTATAATTTATTTATTTATTATTCCAACTACATGCAAAGATAGCTTTCAAGATTCATATTTTTTGTATTATTTTGAGTTCCACATTTTTCACACACCCTCCTTTCTGTCCCCCCTCCCCTTGATAGTGAGTTATCTATTACAGATAATACATGTATAACTATGTTAACTATATTTCCATATTAGTCATATTGTGAAAGACAAATCAAAACAAAAGGGAACATCACCATAAGAGAGTAAAAAAAGCCAGAAAGCGTAAAACAAATTTTTAAATGGAAAAAATATGCTTTGGTCTGCATTCAGACTTCATAATTCTTTCTCTGGATGTGGATAGTATTTTCCATCACAAGTTCTTTAGAACTGTCTTTGATTATTGTCTGTCATATTTGATCATAACACTCTGTGGCTATTAATGTATACAAAATTCTCCTGGTTCTGTTCAGTTTACTCATCATCAGTTCATGTAAGTATTTCCAGGCTTTTCTGAAGTCTGCCTGTTCAAGATTTCTTATAGAACAATAGTACTCCATAACCTTCACACATACAATTTGTTCAGTCATTCCACAATTGATGGGAATTCCTCTCAGTTTCTAGTTATTTGCTGCTACAAAGAGAGCTGCCATAAATATTTTTGTACATGTGGGTCTTTCTCACTTTTTATGATCTTTTTGGGGTTTCTGGGTCAATACACAGTTTTATTGTCTTTTGGAACTATTGTATAGTTCCATTGCTCTCCAGAATGGTTAGATCAGTTCACAATTTTTTAGAGTCCCAGTTTTCCCTCCTTTTCAATATTGATCATTTTCCTTTTTTTTGTAAAATTGGCCAATCTGACTGGTGTGAGATAGTACCTCAGAGTTGTTTTAATTTGCATTTATCTACTCAATAATGATTTGGAGCATTTTTTCATATGACTATAGATAACTTTAATTTCTTCATTTGAAAACTTACTGTTCATACCCTTTGATCATTTGTCAATTGGATATGACTTGTATTTTTATTAATTTGGCTCAGTTCTCTATTTTAGAAATGTGATCTATATCAGAAATGCTAGCTATAAAAATTATTTTCCATCTTTCTGTATTCCTTCTAATCTTGGTTGCATTGTGTTTATTTGGAAAAAATCTTTTTAATTTAATGTATTCAAAGTTATCCATTTTACATTTTTATATTGTTCTCTGTCTCTTGGTTACAAACTGCTTCCCATTCCATTGCTCTGACAGATAGACTATTCCTTGTTCTACAACCCAGCTTATGAGGCAGCTAGGTGGTGCAGTGGATAGAGCACTGGCCTTGGAGTCAGAAGGATAGGAATTCAAATCCAGCCTTAGACACTTGACTCTTACTAACTGTGTGACCTTCAGCAAGTCACTTAACTCTGATTGCCTCACATCCAGGGTTATATCCAGTCCTGATTCATATCTGGCCACTGGACCCAGTTGGCTCTGGAGGAGAAAGTGAGGTGGTAACTTAACACAGTATCGCCTAATTCAAATCCATTTCATGTTTGTCATGGCATTACCTCCCTGATGTCATGATCTTCTTTGAGAATGAAGGACAAACATCAACTGGCTTATATCTAAATCCTGTATCTATTTTGACTTTATATTGGTATGAGGCATGAGCTGTTGGTCTAGTTTCATATTCTTCCAATTTTCCCAGTAGCTTTGGTCAAATTATGAGTTTTTAATCCCAGAAGCTAGAATTTTTGGGTTTATCAAACAGTAGATTGCTATGAAACTTGACCATCTTCATGCAATGCTATCATGCACCCATGTTCCTTATCAACAGTTTTCTCCTGGAAACATTATAATTTTGTACATTTACTTTAAAAGAGTTCCAGTGAAAGCACTCTATTGAATAAGACATGCACATATAGCAGACTTTCTCTTATTTGTTAGAAAATGCAAGATCCATACTTTAAAACTGTCATTATATTTCTCTTTGCTGATTTTCAGCATCCTCCTCTCCCTAAGAATGTATACAATCTTCCAGGCTTAATAATAAAATCTAGTATTTGCATAGCATTTTAAGGTTTGCAAAATACTTTGCACATGTTATATTGTATCATGCTCCCAACAATTTTGGGAGATAAATGCTATCATCTATGTTTTACAGATGAAGACACTGAGATAGAGGGAGCTAACAGATGGATGAGGGAGGATTTGGTCTCAGGTCTTCAGGACTCCAAGTCCAGTACTCTAGCTACTGAGTCAGATGACTACCTAACATATTATTAATCAAGGGCTGGAGGTCACCTTCTCTGGAAAAAATTTATTATGCTTGCCTGAGGGTTGACTCCTTTCCCATTGAGCCCTATTTTCCCAGGGACCTATGCATTTCTCCAGTCCACCATGTTTGATCTCCTATAATGGAAAAAATGGTTAGAGATCTATAAAGCATTGGTCCTCCTGTCCTGGACTTAATAGCACATACAATTCACAGTATATATAAGGGCCAAGCTTCATGTTGTCTCCTTGATACTAAGGCTCTCTTCCTCATTGCTCTTTGGCTCTGGCATCTGTTTGTTTCAGTCAAGGGTCTCCTTTGGTTCAGTAATTTTAGTTCCCTGTAACTATGCACTGATCAAAATATTTTCATTTGGGTTCTACTTCTCTACTTCTGTTATCTCTGGGATCATGATGTTCCCATTACACAAATGCATAGGTGTTCCCCATCTCCACCCCCAGGACCCCAGGATAATGCATTTCTTTCCAGCAATTGTCTTTCTGTGTTCTCCAGCCCTCCCCATTTCTCAGATGTCAATTCTGAAATAAAGCATTATCTGGTTTCATAAACAGTCATAGATTTGAAGTTCATCAAGGTGGAATTCATTTATATTCTTTAGGTTGTTCTTTGTTATCCTTATCAAAACAGTATAGTTGCTTTTTGATGATTGAGTTCACAATAAAAAGGTAAAGAAAGAAAAAAAGTAAACCATTCCTCAATTGATAAATGATCAAAGGATTTGAAAAGGCAAATCAGATGAAGAAATCGGAGTTATCTATCATATTTTCATATTAATCATTACTAATTAGAGAAATGCAAATTAAAACAACTCTGAGGGATCACCTCATATCTATTGGTCAATATAACTAAAAAGGAAAATGATCAGTGAGGGAAGGGATGTGGGAAAACTGGAACATTAATGCATTGTTGGTGGAGTTGTGAACTGATCCAACCTTTTTGGAGAGCAATATGGAATTACGCCCAAAAGGCAATAGAACTGTGTATACTCTTTGATCCAGCAATAACACCACTAGTTCTGTATCCTGACAAGAACACAAAAAAGAGTAAAAATCCCTCCAGTACAAAAATATTCATAGTAGTTTTTTTTTGAGGTGGCAAAGAAATGGAAATTGAGGGGATTTACATCGATTGGGGAATGGCTGAACAAACTGTGGTATATGAATGTGATGGAACATTATTATTCTATAAGAAATCATGAGGGATGGGTTTCAGAAAAGCCTGGAAAAACTTGCTTGAATTGATGCTGAAGGAAATGAGTAAAACCATAACTATCAACAACATTGGGTGATGATCTACTATGAGGGACTTGTTCATTTCAGCAGCATAATAATCAAAGACAATTCTAAAAGACTTATGTGATTTATGATACCATCCATAACCAGAGAAGGAAGTGTGGAGTTTATTTATAAAGACCAAAGCTTACTATCTTCAATTTTTAAAAGTTGCTTTATGTATTAGGTCATTTTTTTCTCTATTTTTTCCCATTTGGATTTGATTCTTTTTTCACAACATGATCAATATGGACCTATCGTTTAGCATGGTTATACATTTGGAGCCCTTATTAGATTGCTTTCTGTTAAGGCGAAGGAGGAGGGAAGGGAGGGAGGAAGAAAAATGTAAAACAAAAAATCTTTCAAAGAAATGATTGGTTAAAAACTACCATTCCATGTAGTTGGAAAAATGAATAAATACAATATTTAAATTTTAAAAAAGAAAAAGAAAACTGGAGAAAAAAGAAAAAAACACATCATAAAAATACAGCATGATAAGCATTTAACCTTTAAGCTTCCCCTTTCTCTCAAACATGAGAGACCATCTGATCCAACACTATCATTTTACAAAAAAAGAAATTCAGGTCCAGGAAAGTAAAGTGACTTCATCAAGATGACACAGACAATAAGTGCCAGAGACAGGATTTGAACTCAGGTCCTCTCCTATAGAGCTAACTATATATACCAAAATGAGAGTCCAACAAGAACTTCATCACTTTGAATAACAAATTTTCTGCATGGACAATGCCTGGGTTCATCTGCCACATAAAAGTAAACATATCAAGTTGTATTCAGTGATCAAGGTGAATATTAGTCCTTTACATTTAGCTTATATTGCAATTCATGCTTCATAGTAAAATAGATTTTGATGACTAATGACTGACGCAGTTTCCAATTTTCTACTTTTAATTCTATTTTTTTGGTATTGCAAGGTCATCTGAATTACACATGGCATTCTAGTAAAAGTGTGTTTGTTTGAGGAGACAGTTAAAGACTCTTGGAAGAACAACGAGTGTGTAGTTACTTAAACTTAGTCAGAGGTGGGGAGCTTTTTTTATACCAAGAACTATTTGGATAGTGATACTATCATTCGAGGGTTATATTGGTCAAACATTTAATTTATACAAGGTAACACCAGACCAATAAGGCCCACAGGCCAGAGGTTCCCCTCCCTTGGTAGACCCTCACAGCACTTACTCTCCTGCTCATAAGTGTTCATCCAAAGTAAACTAACTTAATCCAATTCCACAAGCCTTTTAAAGGAACCTTTATATTCAATTATATGTATGTATGTATGTATGTATACATATGCATTACTAGGTATGATGAGTAAAATGACATGAATAATAGCTCCTGACCTCAAGGATCTTACATTCTATGAAGAGAAGGTTGAAGATATAACATGGGAATGGATTTGCCTAATGATTTCAGGAAGAGAAGGGAAATAACCATAAAGATTAAGAAAGGTCTCATATCCAAGGTAGGATGTGAGCTGAAACTAGAATGATAATAAGACTTCTGAAAGGAGGGAATGTGGCAACAGTTCATTTCAGGAATGGGAGACTGCATTCAAAGACTTGGAAGTGGGAGATGACTTTGAGAAACAGTAAAGTTGGCTAATTTGAATGAAACAGAATGATAGTAATGTGAGATGAACCCAAAAAGATAGATTGGGACCAGATGGTGAAGGGCTTTAAAATGCCAAGTCAACCAACTTCACTAAAATACCCCATGAAGTCCTGGTTGCTACAACCCTATGGCAGCAAATAAAGAAAATTCTGTATTTTGCCTCTGGTCTCTGTTAAAGCTGGTGAGGTCTTGTTATCAGGGTCAAGTTGTCCACCTCTTGCTCTGTTCCTTTCCTTTGTACCATGATGGTAATTAACTGGTGATGATGATTGATTACTATTTTAATGACTGAAAAGAACCTTTGACAATGAAACTACGAATACCATGACTGTTATTAAGGACCTCCAAACAGGTGAAATCCAGTTGTAATGAGCATCAAGGGCAGCTTTGAAGGGAAAAATAAGTTATAAAAAGGCAGCACATAGACTGAAGGGTGTGTCTAGAAGACAAAAGAGGACATTGTCCTTAGTAGGCTAAGCACAGTCTCCACCTCTTTCCCTTTATGATGATTGTACATACATATGAATTTCAGGGTGTGAATGAGTGGGGATGTGTGTGTGTGTGTATGAGAGAGGTAGAGAGCGAGAGAGAGGGAGGAGGAGGAGAAGAAGAAATGAGAGGGAAAGAGAGGGAAACAGAAGAGGAGAGGAGAGGAAAGGAGGAGGAGAGAAAGGGAGGAGGGGAGAGAGAGGAGGAGATACAGAAACAGAGAGAAGAAGAGAGGAGAGGAGGAAGAGAAAGAAAGAGAGAGATGGAGAGAAGAGAGAGAGAGGGAGAGATAGAAACAGTAACAGAGAAGAGTAGAGGAAAGGAGGAGGAGAAGAGGGAGAGAGAGAGAGAGAGAGAGAGAGAGAGAGAGAGAGAGAGAGAGAGAGAGAGAGAGAGAGAATCTCTTGATAATTTCCCTTGCCCATTGCCTTTCTGAAACTCCAGCCATCTGGTTCCTGGCAGGAGCCTTACCAAATGTAGAGCTTTGAGCAGGCACCTGATTTTCCCTCAGGACAGTTCTCTCAGTCACTTCTCAGAGAATGAGATACTTTTGACAGACAGTCATCAGCTGTTACCCAGTTAGCTGTGGTAATAGAGTTTAGGGCAGGTTAGCTTCCTCAAATCCTTCAGATTGAAGCATTTTAAACAGTCAAGGCCATCACCTGTCAGACTCTGTCCCTGCCACCTTCTGAGCAAGCTATAGGGAAAACTGGGGTTTGCTTGAACCCTTGGAGTTGCTGCATTAGACTCATGATTTAATGAGGCAGATTTAACAGGCCCCAGGTTTGCAGTAATTCTGCACTTGTAAGTAGTTATAAACATATGAATCTCTTGTGATGATAACCCCAAGTGAGGAGAGCAATAATTGTTCAACAATGGACTGGGGTTGGGACCCCCACCCTGGACTAGGAAAGCTCATATGCTCATCTGTGGCTCCCAGAGTTGTTTTAACCCTTCATGCTGTTAACAAAGGGATTCGAGGAAATACATAGAACAGGGTCAAGCACAGGTGTTTGTGCAAAATACAATTAGGTAAGTCAGATACTGTCTTTATAATAAAAAGGTCCACTTAGAAAAATATTCCAAACTCATCTGAAGTAAAGCAGGGGAGGGGAACAAGGACCTTCGGTTCATATCATCTGTTTCATTCTTCCCTTAGTACCTCCAACCACCTGAGGGAAGACCTACAATAAAAATACAGATTTGTATACATTTATCATTTACCTCTTCAGCTATTAGGCATGGAGGATAAAGTACTGGACCTGAAGTTGGGAAGACTCCCCTCCCTGAGTTCAAATCTGGCCTCAGACACTTATTAGCTCTGTGATCTTGGGTAAGTTCACTTAGTATTGTTTGCCTTAGTGTCCTCATCTTAAAATGAGCTGGAAAAGTAAATGATATTGGACAGGACTGAACAACAACTAGAATTTCTCTTGGAGGCTTATTATTTGAAGAAAGGTATTGCACTTGATGGCAATATTATCTCATATGCTGGGGGAAACATGAGACCACTCCCTTAGTTTCCACCTTCTCTATGTCCTCTCTCCTACCTCTTATAAGACCCCTTAAACTCGGGAATCACCTCCCTCATCCTGGTCTCATGTTAATAACCTCTCTTCTAAAGTGAGGAAAATTTGCAATTTCCAGGGCCATAAGTAACTTAGGCTCACTCAGATCAAACCTTGCCAATAGGACTATTACATTCTGAAAACACAGCAGTTAAAGGATTAAAATAAAAAAAAATATGATAAAGGTAGGGCAGCTTGGAAATTGGAATATGTCTCTAAATCAAACCAATCTATCTTTTTTAGATTTGGATGATTCTGTCTTGGACAAGCTCTCCTACTAATAATCCTTATGCTTATTACCTAAATTGTCTGGGAGAAGTAATTTACCTCCCTAGGCTTTAGTTTCCTCCCATGTAAAATGAAGGGGTGAAATTAGATGGCTTCTGAGATCCCTTCCCGTTTTAGATATAAATGAAGACTTGGAGGGTGTTGGGCTTTAAAACATCCCTAAAGGCCCATCATCTCCACCATCATAACCTAAAAACTGGTCCAGAGAAGCAAGACCAGGCAGGAGAGAAATTAGAATCAGCCTATTGGCTGCTTTAGCAGATGAAAAACTTGAGGAAGGCTTGACTTGGCTGCTTTCCCAATGGGAAGGTCCATGTCACAAGACCACAGCATAAGTTCTAATGGCAGGAATTTTTCCCTGGCAGTTTACATTCTTTTTCATGCTGCAGGTCAGGATAGAGAATTGGCCATCTTTAGCTTGATCAGAAAGATCAGTATAATGGAATATTTTGGTCAATTCCTCTCTTATTTTACCAAGGAGTTCATCAAAGGGGCTTTCATGAATCCTTTCCCATTCTATCTAAGAGGATTCTGATTAAATTTGAGTTCACCTAAATGAACTAAATGAAAGCAATATATGACATTGTAGAAAAAAGCATTGTCAGACAAGAAGTCAATTATTTTGCATTCGAATCCTGCCCTCACTATTGTCTAGCAGGGTGATCATGGAAATTTTACTTTATTGTAACATCTCTATCACAATTCTTTAATCTGTCTTATAGGGCTGAGATAAGGATACTGTGAAAGCACAAAGGGAAAGGCTTACTGATACAAGGAAAGTTGAAAGTCCAAAGAATGATTGTAGCAAATTTCCTTAAATAAAAATGAACCAGATTCCCATAGAGAAATATATCTAGAGCACTGAGAGGTTATGACTTGCTCAAGGGTTTGCTGGTAAATGTTAAACAATCAGTTCTCTGACACACTTTTAAAGTTAAATCTGCATTATTAACATTTTCTCCATCATTTTAACTCCACACAATCAACAAAACAATAAATCAAGCCCTGATTTGTAGTGTTTGCTTTTTTTCCCAAGGTCTAAGTGATCTTACTGAAAATGTAACAATTGGGTTATTAAGAGCTAGTATGAGCTAGCAACAGAAATCACCTGCCAGTGTTCCCCAGGTAGTATGTGTCAGAAATAGGAATTGAACCCATATCTTCCTACTGCCCAGGTAATTCTCTATGACTAAAATGTGCAGATACTGGTCTTCATTAGCAGAAGAAATCACCAGGAATTCCCACACACATGAAATTACAAGTACAATTTGAAAAATAGTTTTTTTCTATAATGCTTTATGATTGATTCCAAAGTGCTTAATATCTTTTAATGACAATAACATCTCTAATTTTTATAGTATTTTAAGATTTACAACGTACTTTTCTCCTAAAACTTCATTTGATTCTCTCAATAATCCCACAAGGTAGCAACTAGTGCAAGTTTTATCATCAGTGTTTTACAAAAAAGTAAGAGAAGACCCCAAAAGGTGAAGTGTCATTAAAGAATACATAGTTAATAAACAGCAGAGCTAAAACTCAAATCCAGGTCATTTAAACTTGAAGTCAGTAAAAGGTCTTTCTATCACACCTCACTTACATTTCTTAGGTAACTGTGAAATGATTATAGAAACATAGAGATGATATCAATCTACAATAATATAGTCTAGAGACCACTGTAAGTTGGTTAGGGAAATCCATGTAATTCTTCAAATCATTCCTTTTAGGGTAGATATGCATTTTAGGAAAATATTATTCTCTATAATTTCTGAAATGATGCTTCAATATTCCATTAAATCCATGATTATGGCAATGTAATGTTCCATAGAGCAGGGCAAACAGTAAACCATCCTTGCCTTTCATTCTGTGCTATATATTTATTTTGGGTAGGAGAGCTTCTGATTAATCCCCAGTCCTCTCTACTTTAACCCACCCATGTCCTTGTCAAGTCATAGATAACCTTGATGATGTCTTCAATATCACTTGTCATGAGAAAGTCATCATTAGTAATTCTCTGCAGCTGATTCTCATTCACCATGCAACTTTCCATTGCCCTTTGAATCACCTTCGGTTATGTTTTTTTTCTGAGACCATGTTTTCCCTTGATTCATAGTCACAGGATGGTGGTTGGTGATGGTTCTTGTCCTTTATTATCAGAGGACAAAAGTGACATCTGTATATTAGAAACAAGTATTTGTAGCTGATCAGGCCAATATGAGTTCACAATGCTCTACTGCAGGATGGGCACAAATAGTCCAGTGAACACCTTGGAATGTGCATCTCATGTTTCCTTTGAGCTGTTTCCATTTTGTCTTGCTCATAGAGCACAACATAGAAGGCATGCCATGCTGGATGGCCCTGTGTCTCCTATGCTGCACAATCAGTACCAAAATGCTTAAGAGAGACCTGGAGAATAACTTGGAGGTAGTGCTTTTTCTGATCCCTTTGTTGAGCCCTTGCCCTGTATGAGTTTTCTATAAAATAATATTTTTGGCAAGCATACATTTGACATTTGAACAATGTAGCCAGCCCATCAGATCTGTGCTTTCTGTAGTAATGTTTGAATGCTGGGCAGTTTAGTTAGAGAAAGGACTTAGTGTCTGGTATCTTCTCCTGCTGGTAATCTTCAGAATCTTCCTAACACAATTCAAATGGAAGTGATTCAGTTTCCTGACATGTCACTGGTAGACTGTCCAGGATTCACAGGCATATAGCAATGATATCAGCAGAAATGCTCTGTAGACCTTCAGTCTGGTAGTCATTCTAATACCTCTTCTCTCACACATTTCTTTCAGAATCTCCCAAACACTGAGCTAGTTCTGGCAATACATGTATCAACTCACTATTAATGTATACCTCCCTGGAAAGTATAATGCCAAGGTATGTGAACTTATCCAGAGTACTGAAAACTCCTCCATTTGCTGTAATCTATGGTTCTACATATGGATAGTGTAGTACTGGCTGATGGAGCACCTGTATTTTTTTGGTTTTAATTGTTAGATCAAAATTAGCAGAGAATCAATCCATACTTTTGTTGCATCTCAGCTTCAGAGGCTGCATTGAGTGTACAGTCATCTGCGAACAGAAGATCATGCACCAACACTCCCTCCACTTTGGTCTTGGCTTGTAGCCTTTGCAAGTTGAGGGAATTTGCCATCAGTGCCATAGCTGATTTTGATACTCCTCAGTATAAGGAGTTGGTAACATAACTGAAAACATGTTAAAAAGCATGGAAGCAAGTACTTCATCTTGTTTCTTTCCAAGTGACTGGGAAAGTGCTAGAGCATTGTCCATTTGAATCCAGGCAAGCTCACCATCATGAAATAACATACTATACTAATGAACTTCTCCAGGCAAATAAATTTTGAAATAATTTTCCATAAAGCCCTCAAGACTGTCAGTATCAAAGCCTTAGTCAGATATACAAATGTTGTATAAAGACCTCTGCTCTGTTCCTGGAATTTCTTCTGGTCTTGGACAGCAAACACATATTGACCACTCCTTGGCCTTTTCTGAAGCCACACCAAGTAGATGGCTATCTTCTAGATGAAAGATCAACCTATTAAAGTTCACTCTGGTAAAAGACTTTCTAGCAATGACTAAGAGAGAAACACACTTGTAATTGTCCCTGGACAATCTGTTCCCTTTACCAATGAACAATGAAGGCATTGAATTCCTGGGGGATAACCTCCTCATGCCATACCACCTCGAAAACTTCAGTCAACTTTTTTATAAACAATTAACCTCCCCATCTCAGCTGAAATAGAATCAGTACCAGGTGCTTTGCCACATGAAAGGAGACTAACGGCATTCAAAATCCCTCCTTTAGGGGCAACATCAGCTAGGAAGGGATTGACTTCAATCCAAGGTAAATTTTTGTTCAATGGCTTCTTTATTGATTGATGATAGTCTATTGAGAGCATCATGGAAGTGTTTTGTCCATTTCTCTAGGATCATGCCCTTATCACTAATCAATGTGGCTCCAGCAACATGGAGTAATTGAGAAGCACCATATGTCTTTGGCCCATAATAGCCTTTAGGGTATCATAAAAGTGCTTTGGATTGTTACTATTAGCATAAAACTGAATTTCATCTTTCTTACTAAACCAAAAATACTTCATTTCTCTAAGCTTTGCTTATATTTCACTTATTTTTTGCAAGGCAATGGGGCCAAGTGGCTTGCCCAAGGCCACACAGCTAGGTAATTATTAAGTGTCTGAGGCCAGATTTGAATTCAGGTACTCCTGAATCTAGGGCCAGTGTTCTATCCACTGCACCACCTAGCCGCCCCTTTATATTTCACTTTTAATGGAATTAAATACTGACTTTCTAGGGATGGATGAATTATCCTATTGGCAAATCCTGCAGGTCCTGTTTTTCATTTAGCAGCTTCTTGATTCCCCATCATTTTTTGTCAAACAACAAGTCTTGATATTTGGGATTGAGATGAGCAAATGCAGTGCTGTGCACCAGAACTCTGAAACCTGCCCACTCCTTTTCAGCTCCACTATTGCCAATTGCCAATTGCCTTTTCTTCAAGTTAGTAACAATCTGTTCCTAGTCAGAGAAGCATTCTAATCTCTTGACAATAATTCCTTTGGTATTCATTTTGCCTTGGGAGTACCACTTTTGTTAAATGTGAATATTTAGCTTGGCTCAGTGCTGCATTCTGCACTACACATTGTATACAACACTCTCACATCCTACTGGTCTCTTCTCCTTACAATCCCAATGTTTGCTGTGAGGGTGCATCCAGGAAGTTTTATTATTAGATATTATTATTATTATTATTATTATTATTATTATTATTATTATTATATAAATGGAAGACAGAAGATGAACTAGTCTTCAGTAGAAGATGACTATAGATAATGCTGTTTCCAACTCCATTCCTCCCAAGGACCCCCTGCCATGTCTGATAATCTGAACCTACTCTAGCACTAATGTCACCCACAATTATAAGTTTTTCCTATTTTGGTTCATTGTTGAGAAGGGTCTCCATAAAATTTTTCTTTGAATTCATCAAGGTTTGTCATAGTAGGTGCATAGGGACTGATACTGGTGGCATGGTATTTTTCTGCAAGTGACAATCACATTCTCATGGGCCTGTCATTCACTCCCTTTGGCAGGCATGCAAGCTAGTTGACTAGGTTAGTTTTGATTGCAAAACCTGAACCAGATTCATGGCACTCCCTTTACTGTGGCCCCTCCAACACCAAATTCAGAAAGCTGTCATTCATTTGCCAGCCTTGTTTCACTCAGGGCTTCTATTTGAACCTGTTGAGTTCTCTTGCAATAAGAGATATTCATCTTTCAGGTCTATGGATTGTGTTATCTATGAACACACACATATCCCATGTACAGAGGGTGAATTAAATCATCTTTGCAGAAGATTTTGTATTTTTTTATATGTGTTTCGACCACAGGCTAGGATCCCCACCTACCATGATAATCAGGCTAGGGTTGGGTAAGCAGACAATTTTTAGAGCTTCTTTTATAGCCCCTTACTCACATCAGAAGGTCAGTGGTGTGATCCTTACAAAGCTGCTCAGACACCCAGAGGGCTGCTGAATTCCAATGATGTTTTCAGTGAGAAATCTACTGTATGGCCTAGACCACCTGTGTGCAAGATTGGAATCACAGTTCCCGTAGTGTGTCTGCACCAGTTGCTTTGCCTGTCACCGCGGGACTTTGAGATAGTAAAAATGATGGAATGGTATGGGTGACATCCTTTGATTCCTACATGAACTGGATTTAAGTGAAGAAAATTTACTTGAAATCCCTGGCCTCAGTCTCTCTTTCAGAGTTATTATAGTCTGGTGGCACAGTCAAAATAACTGGTGATTACTCAAGGTGCAGTGGTTGACCTTGGCATCTTCAATGTCTAACCAAGCTCTAAGTGTTCCATAGTTTCTGCTTCAAATGCTTTTGTACCTGTTGGAACAAACTGTTCTCATCTGCCCATTCCACCGGGGAATTCTTCACATGGTCCACCCTAACTCACTGATAGATTTGAGACCCCTCAGTTAGCATCAGTCTGCTTGAGCTCATCTGCTGAAATGGTTTATCAGATATGGCCACTATGTATGATACAGTTTCTTGGAATACCAGGTGAGAGGTGGAATAGGTGGTCACCAAAAGTGGAAAGCATCCATGAAAAGAGCCCTCAAACCAGAGGTACTAGTCTTTCTTGAACCTACCCTATACCTATAAAATCCAAATCAGTAGTAGCTCTATCATTGATAATAATAGTGGATCACAAGAGAAATACTGAAAAAAAGATTCTGTTCTATTTCATGTCTACTTGTTTTCCACTTCCAGTTTTATCTATATATTCGTTGTAGGTAATATGTCTTCTATAAGTCAGTATTTTTTCTTCCCCTATGGTCTACTATTTTAGGAGAGGATATACCTTCTAATTCTTCTATCAAAATCTTCCTTAATATTTTGTGAATGATCTTTTATTCTAAATTGATATTTTTGTGCCTCTTTATTAAGGGTATGTTTGTTAGTTGATGCAGTTCTGAGGATCTTATGTCAAATATTTTATATGTTAAATTTCTTCAAGAAACTACAATAATCAGGGTGGCTAGGTAGTGCAGTGGATAGAGCACCAGCCCTGGAGTCAAGAGTGCCTGAGTTCAAATGTGGCCTCAGACACTTAATAATTACCTAGCTGTGTGGCCTTGGGCAAGTCACTTAACCCCATTGCCTTGCAAAAAAAGCCCTAAAAAAATCACAAAAAGAAACTAAAATAATCACTCAGATTATGCCGCTATCTAAATATCAGTCTAGTTAAATTCAGGATGATTATTATCACCAGAAATATATGTATCAAGTGACTTATTCTTTGGCCACGGTAACCTATGAAACAGATAATAACAACAGCAATAAAAATATAATAAAAATAGCTAACATTTATAAGGAACTCACTATTTTCCGGGCAGTGTGCTAACTCTATACAATTATTATCTCATTTGGTCTTTACAACAATCCTGAGAAATAGGTACTATTGTTATTATTCCCATCTTACAGGTGAGGAAACTGAGACAAATGTAAATTGAGTGATTTGCCCAGAATCACCTAATAAGTATATGAGCCTGAATTTGAACTCAGCTCTCCCCTTCTCCAGGTCTAACACATTATCACCTTCCATCTAACTGTCCCTAGATTAAAATACTAAATGTCCTTTTTCACTTAATCTTTCTTTCCCTCCCTTTATCTTTCTACTACTTTCATAGAGACAGTGATGTATTCATAACAGAAGATTTTGGAACATCTACAAACTTTAATTGAACTGTCTGAACTGTTCATATGAGATTTTTGTCCAAACAAATTTGATACCCTATTGGAGGAAAAAAGTCATATCAATATTGACTTTTCTTACTATAAATACAATGAAAATCCATAAAAACGTAGAAGCAAAAAGCAAAGATAGTTCTCAATTTCTCCCAGGAGAGATGAATAAAGAAGTTAGCAAAATTAGTTTTTTTTGACTCTCCAAAGGCAATAACAACAAAAATTATTTCATGGGCTACTTGATCATCTTTTCTTGCAGTGTATAAAATGATTATAAACAGACAGATTACTATGAAGATAACTGTATTTTATATGCCAATATATGATGGAGAGTATAAAGTATAAAAAGTCTATAAAGAACTTATAGGATCCTTTACAGATCTTATTGCCTTATAAAGCAATTTACAGAGGAGAAAATCAAAGCAATCCATAGTCATATGAAAAATTGCTCTAAATCACTAATTATTAGAGAAATGCAAATTAAAGCAGCTCTGAGGGCCTACCTCACACCTCTCAGACTGGCCAATATGACCAGAAAAGACAAGGAAAAATCTTGGAAGGGATGTGGGAAATATGGGACACTAATACATTGTTGCTGGCGCTGTGAACTCATCCAGGCTTTCTGGAGAGCAATTTGGAATTACACCCAAAGGGCAACAAAAATGTGCATATCCTTTAATCCAGCAATACCACTACTGGGTCTATACCCTGGAGATATTATAAAAAAGGGTAAAAATATCACTTGTACAATAATATTCATAGCAGCCTTGTTTGGGAATTCAGGGAAGCCTGGAAGGGTTTGCATGAACTGATTCTGAGCAAGATGAGCAGAACCAGAAGAACATTGTATACTCCAAAAGCAACATGGGGTTGATGATCAACCTTAATGGATTTGTTCATTCCATCAGTGCAACAATCAGGCACAATTTGGGTGTATTTGCAATGGAGAGTACCATCTTTATCCAGAGAAAGAATTGTGGAGTTTGAACAAAGATCAAAGACTATTATCTTTAATTTTTTTTTAAAAAGTCCATTATCAGGGTGGCTAGGTGGCACAGTGGATAGAGCACTGGCCCTGTAGTCAGGAGTACCTGAGTTCAAATCTAGCATCAGACACTTAATAATTACCTAGTGGTGTGGCTTTGGGCAAGTTACCTAATCCCATTGCCTTGCAAAAAATAAATAAATATAGTAAAAAAGCCCATTATCTTATTGTGTAATTTTGCTATCTCTTATACTTTATATTTCTTCCTTAAGGATATGATTTCTCTCTCATCGAATTCAACTTGGATCACTGTATACCATGGGAACAATGTAAAGACTAATGGACTGCCTTCTGTTGGGGGGGGGTGGAGGGAGGGAAGCAAAACTAGGGGAAAAATAAATGAAATCTTTAAAAAAAACCTTATAATATCCTCCAAGCTACCAAATAATGGTATTTCTGGATCAAAGAGTATGCACATTTTTATTGTTCTTTGGACATATTTCCAACTTGCTCTCCAGAAAGGTTAGATCAGTTCACAGCTCCACCAGCAATGCATTAGTGTCCCAGATTTCCCACATTCCTTCCAACATTGATCATTGTCCTTTCTGGTCATATTGGCTATTCTGAGAGGTATGAGGTGGTACAATTTAGAGCAATTTTTCATATGACAATGGATAGCTCTGATTTTATCTGAAAATTGCCTTTCTATATCCTTTGACCATTTGTAAGTTGGGGAATGGTTTATTTTTTTACATAAATTTGACTCATTTATCTATATATTTTAGAAATGAGTACTTTGTCAGAAACATTAGTTATAATAATTGTTTCTCAATTTACTACATTTGATCTAGATTAGAGTGGTTTTGTTTGTGCAAAAGCTTTTTAAGTTAATGTAATCAAAACTATCCAGTTTGTTTTTTATAATATTCTCTATCTCTTCCTTGGTCATAAACTGCTCCCCTTTCCATAGATTTTGAAGGTAAACTATTCTTTGTTCTCCTAATTTGCTTAAAATATTGTCTTTTATGTCTAAATCCTGCACCCATTTCAATAGCATGTGAAATGTGTGTCTAATCCTATTTTCTGCCACACTATCTTCCTGTTTTCCCAGAAGTTTTTATTGAATTCCAGAATCTGGAATCATAGGATTTATCAAACAGTACATTACAATAATCATTTCCTGCTGTCTCTTTGGCACCTAGTCTATTAAAAAATACCAGACAGTTTTGAAGATGGATGCTTTATAATATAATTTTAGATCTGGTAAAGCTAAGCTGCTTTCTTTTACATCTTTTTTTTTCATTAAATCCCTTGATATTCTTGACTTTTTGCTTCTCCATATGAATTTAGTTACATTTTTTTCTAGTTTATTAAAGCAATTTTTTGGAAGTTTGATTGATATGGTACTAAATAAGTAATTTATTAGGTAGAGTCATTTTTATCAATTAGTTTGGTCCATCCATGAGGAATTGATAATTGCCCAGTTATTTAGATGTGATTTTATTTGTGTGAAGTGTTTTATAGTTGTTTTCCGAATTTCTGAATCTGCCTTGGCGGGTAGACTCCCGAGTATTTTATGTTGTCTGAAGTTATTTTAAATGGGATTTTTCTTTCTAACTCTTGCTGCTGTATCTTGTTAATAATATATAGAAATTTTGAGGGTTTATGTGGGTTTATTTTATATCCTGGGACTTTGTTTGCTAAAGTTGCCAATTGTTTCCAGTAGCTTTTAGTTGATTGGCTCTCCGTTGCCAATTTCCCTGGATTGGGCACTGGGTAGAACTCCTGTGTATGGGCACTTGGCCCATGCTTTTGTTTTTTTGTTTTGTTTTTTTAGTTTTTGCAAGGCAATGGCTTTAAGCGGCTTGCCCGAGGCCACACAGCTAGGTAATTATTAAGTGTCTGAGGTCGGATTTGAAATCAGGTACTCCCGACTCCAGGGCCGGTGCTCTATCCACTGCGCCACCTAGCCACCCGGCCCACGTTTTTCAATCTGAAGCCTGCCACTCAAGCATTTCGTAGTGCAACTGGTTTTCGCCTAGTTAGAAGATCTCTAAAACCTGGCACAGGTGCACATGATCCGGTTTGCTGAACACCTTCCCAACACTGCCCCCCCCCCCCCACTTATTCCCTTTTCCCATTTTCTGGGAAACACTTGCCATTGTCTCTCCACACCCTCACGGGACGGGAATTTTGTTTTCAGGGGGAGGGGCAGGGAAAGAATGGCAAAAGCTTTGTTACAACATTATTACAAGAGCTCATGTCGAGAGCCACATCTTTACAAAAGGCTAATTTCATCTTTTATTTTGTTGGCGTTGCTTTCTTTTTCTTTCTTTCTTTCTTTCTTTCTTTCTTTCTTTCTTTCTTTCTTTCTTTCTTTCTTTCTTTCTTTCTTTCTTTCTTCCTTCCTTCCTTCCTTCCTTCCTTCCTTCCTTCCTTCCTTCCTTTCTTTCTTCCTTCCTTCCTTCCTTCCTTTTTCTTTCTTTCTTTCTTTCTTTCTTTCTTTCTTTCTTTCTTTCTTTCTTACTTTCTTTCTTTCTTTCTTTTTTCTTTCCCCCCTTTTCAGTTTATTCCTATTTTCCATTATTTTGCTTCTGAATACCCCTTCTTCAGTCTTTGCCCCCTTCTATCCAACCCCCTCTCCTTTCTTTCCCTTTTCCCTTTGCTCCTTCTTCCTTCCCTTTCTTCTGTCAGTTCCTCTTTTCTCCTCCCCTCTTCCCCTCTTAATACTTGCAAGATAAGATTAGTTTCTAAACTCAATTGAGTATGTGTGTTAATTCCTCTTTGAGTCAAATCAGATGAGTGTAAGGTTCAGGTGATTCTCATCTCCTCTTTCCTTCCCCTCTATTGTAATAGGTCCTTTGTACCTCTTAATGTGATGTAATTTAAACCATTCAATCTCCCCCTGTGGGAACACAGGCTATTCTAAGGGACAGCCACCTGGCAGGAACTGGCTTGCCTCCCTGAGAGATAAGGCACACTGGAGTCCTCAGGAGCTGGACATTCCGCCCCACCGACCAAGGGCACTAGACACAGCTGTATTTTATCACCTCCTCCCTAACATACTCCCTTATCCTATAATGCAAGATGCTGAACATACCCTGCTTGCACCCCCATTCCCTCATTATTCTTTGTTCTACCCCAGAAGACCTAACAGTATATATGTAATAGCTAAGCAGTAATAAAATTGAGCTGGAGGCATAAGGCAGTAGTGGCTTGACTCCTTATTCTCAGCTCCCATCTGGGAGGGAGGTCACCCCTGTGGGCCCCAAGGTGAAGCAAGCCACAATATCCCCCTTCGTTCTGTCTCCTTACTGTCCCCCATTTTTAGGGAGATATTTTAAATCATTCCATCAAAGTCATAAACAAGTTATGAGATTCCATTACTTCTGACTAAGTATATTCCCTCTGATAGGGTTACAGTTTTCAGGAGTTATGAGAATCTTCCTCTTATTGGATAAGTTTTTTTCTTTTCCCCAGGTTACCTTTTCATGTACCTCTTGAATCTCCAGTTTGAAGTCCAAATTTTCTATGTAGTTCTGATCTTTTCATCAGGAAAAGTAGAAAATCTCCTATTTCTTCAAGTGCCCATCTTTTCTCCTAGAAAAGAAGGTTCAGTTTTGCTGGAAAGTGAATTCTTGGCTGCATTCCAAGCTTCTTTGTTCTCTGGAATATCATATTCTTGGCTCTTCAATCCCTTAATGTGAATACAGCCAGGTCCTGTGTAATCCTGACTATAGCTCCTTGCTATTTGAATTGTTTCTTTCTGGCCACTTGCAGAATTCTCTCCTTAATCTGATAGTTCTGGGGTTTGACCACAGTATTCCTTGATGTTTTCATTTGGGGATCCTTTTAGGAGAGGATGGATGTATCCTTTCAATGACTATTTTGCCCTCTGGTTCTAGGATATCAGAGCAGTTCTCTTTCATTATATCCAGGCTTTTCTTTCTATCTTTCTATTCAAGTTTTTCAGGAAGTCCTATGGTTCTTAAATTGTCTCCCAGTTCTGTTGTTTTGTCTATGAGGTAGTTTACATTTTCTTTTCTTTTTGTTTGTTATCTTGATTTTGTTTATCAGATTCTTGGTGTCTCATGAAGTCAGTAGTTTCCACAGATTCCAGTCTTTTTTGTAGGGATGAGTTTTCTTCATTTCCCTTTTGTACCTCCTTTTCCAATTAGTCAATTCTATTTTTGAAAGAGTTGTCTTTTTTCCATTTGCCCAATTGTGATTTTGAGAGAATTATTTTCTTTTTGTACTTGTCCAATTGTATTTTCAAAAGATTTATTTTCTTGTTGTAAGATGCTAATTATCTCTTGCATTTCTTTTCCCAATTTTTCAATCTGATTTTTAAACTCCTTTCTGATCTCTTTTAAAAAAGTCTTTCTGGGGGTGGCTAGGTGGCACAGTGGATAAAGCACCAGCCCTGGAGTCAGGAGTACCTGGGTTCAAATCCAGTCTCAGACACTTAATAATGACCTAGCTGTGTGGCCTTGAGTATAACTCCATTTTCCTTGCAAAAACCTAAAAAAAAAAGTGTCTTTCTGGGTTGGAGATCAATTCTTATTCTCCTCTGAAGTTCCAGTCCTCTCTGAGTTGGGATTCTTATCTTCAAGATAACATTTAACAAACCCAACTTTGCAATGGAATTTCTTCATTTTGGGAGCTTTCCTTAAGGTCTTGTGATGGGGAATTGGCCTTGCCCACTTTAGGGGTTTACTCAGTAGGAAGGCCTGTGAGGCATGCCAGAAGTTTTCTCTGTATTGTCTGTGATGTTGATTAGTGGCCCACTCCTGGAGGAGGGTGGGGGTGGGACAGAAAGATCTGGGCTGTCCTTGCACAATATGGGCTGGACTCTTGGGCCTAGACAGTTAATAGACTTATTCCACAATCGGCTCTTGGAGAGATCTGCTGCCCCCTGAGCTTTGGTGCAAGGTGCAAACACCTAGGGGCTGTTACTGTGTTTATTCTAAAGAAAGTCACTTTCTTCAACAGGAATGGGAGTTGGGCTCAACTGGAAACATGGGGACTCTGTTGAAAACAGGGGGGCTCATGTTTGGGTCTTCCAGACCAGTCAAGCTGCCACACTGGAGCTCTCCCACCTGCCATGCACACAACAAATGCTTCTGCCATTGTTCTCAGGTCAGTCCCTTGGTCTCAACCCATGGCCCTGCACTTGGTCTCCTTCTCTTCTCAGGCTCACCCATACTCTCCTGTGACATACTGTGCTTCCAGATGTTCTCCTCGATTCTGTGGATCCAAATTCTGTTAAGAGTCTTAGTTCATTTTAGTTCTGAGGGAAAGCCAGGAAAGCTTAAACAGCACCTAACTTCTCTCAGCCATCTTGGCCAGAAATCAATTCTGGTGATTTTAGCAGGATACAGTGTGGGAAAAAAAAAAGAATGGGAATAGCTATTCATGATAGTTTCTTATCCAAATATGTTCAAAAACTTTTGAATGATGTTCTGGTTTTTGGTCAAACATGTAATAACAGCAAAGGGAGTTGAATATATTGATCAGACTACAGTTCCACTTTGACCTGACCACTTCTTTGAGGCTTAAAAATGTAGCTCCACATATATAATCTGTGCTACTGTCACAGACTTCAAGTCCTTAGAGAGCTTGCCATGTTCTGAAAGATTTAACTTGTTAAATGATGAGAATGATGAGAATGATGTTAGTGTGGATGGTGGCTGAGAACATTATAAAACAACTTACAAATGCAAGACATGAGAGAAACAGAAGAGTACAAGAGAGCAGGGAGGAGAAGAACACAGAAGAGGAATGGAGAGGAGATGAGGTAGAAGAAAAGGTAACAGAATGGGACAGAAGAGAAGAAAAGCAACAACCTGCTGCAAAAGATCATGGCCAACTTCAAGATCAGAATAAACTGGATTCAGTTACTTATTTTGATACAAAGCAGCTTTGTGACCTTGGGCAAGTCACTAACTTCTCCATGTCTTGGGCAACTATTTAAGATAAAAAAGTAATCAGGCAATTTCAAATTTGCATTGAAAAGAATTGGAAAGGAATGAGGTTTAGTTTCCTAAATGTGCTCCAGTCTTACAGGAGTCATGCAAGCAACCTTAAGTGCTTGTCCACGATTAGCTAATTCAGTAACTTGGTCATCTGACTGCAAATTGTGTTCTGAAATCTTCATCCACTTGAGTTTTCCTTAATGAACTGTTAGGCTGATTTTATTTCCATTGACATGAATTTTATAATGGAAACCCTTTAGTGTTCTAGAGCTCAGTATTATCAGTAGAAAGTCATCTATAAACAGTAGTAGCTGAAAGACTTCCTCAGTTTTATAAAAACTCATCAATGAAATCATAGGTTTGTATAAGGTAGATAGACCAACAAATGGACAGACAGACAGATAGATGAATATATACATATATACATACTTGTATCCATTCTTATATGCATATATGTATGCATAGATATATAGATAGATAATGTGTCTATACACTATTCAAAAGATGACCCATTGAACTGATCAACATGATAGACTATAAAAGCTTCTAGATTTAGAATCAGAGTATCTGGGTCCAAATGACAGGTGTCATTTGCTTCTCTTTTGAGTTCAGGCCAGTTGCTTAATCTTTTTAGGCCCCAGTTCCTCATTGTATAAAATAAGGGAGTTTGATTAGATGAACTCTGAGATCCCTTCCAGGTCTATAATTCAAAGATACTCTATGAAGCCTTTGCTCACAAATTTTCTATTTATAAAATGTATCAACTGACTTCAGAATTTGGGAAGAAATAAGTTTTGTCAGTGTCACTTTTTAATGCATACCTATATATGGGGACATATGGAACTGGAAAGAATTAAAGCAAAAAGGAAAGCATAGGAAATAGAAAAATTAAAATAGGCAATAATCATCTTAAATTAACTTTTAATGGGGCCTCTCATGCCTCTAAAGAAGGTGACACCTGTTTTGAAGGAGCACTCTTTATTTCTGCAGCAGAAAACAGCAGGGCCCTTCCCTGGCTTGCTTTAAGCTACTCCCCTTGTTCTAAGTATAACACTTTTTGCAGCTTAAACCTTTAATTAACCAGAGATGCCATCAAGAAAAGTTTGCCAAGGAGGAGGATGCCTGGTTTAATTAAAAAGATCTTTAATAGTTATTACAGAAATCAATTTGGAATTCAGGCCTGAAAGCAATGAAGAGGGGAAAAATCACCCACAGGAACTTTCCCATTTCCCTGGGTAATGATTTTAGCCCTATTAGCCTCTGGGCTTTGAAAGATCTTGTGTAGTTGTAAGGGGAATGGAAACTGAAGGCTGTCACTCATTGCTTCTGAATCTTAATCTCACACCAATCTCTGCAGGTCCTGCCTATAAAACGAGAGGGCTAAACCTCCTGGAATGGAGTTAGCCTGACATTAGAAAGAAATAGGAAACCTTTATAAATTGAAAGTCTCCCAACTCATAAGTATAAGCTATTTTTTTCAAAGAAATGCATTATTTCTCCTTAGGGATTTGAGCCTGGACTGTTCATCAGGCTCCTTCCCATTACTGTTCAAAATCACCTTCTTCAGAACCAGCCAGAGAATGGAATTTGACTCTTCAGAGCCAATTCTCAGGAATGCTACTCAAAAAAGGGTAACTCAAAAGGAGAAAAAAGTTGGAAACGATCAAAATAAAGGTTTGAGCTTGGAAAACAAAACCAAACAAAAAAACTTAGAAAGGAAAAGCCTTGTGTATTTAAAAGTAAAATAACTTCTGTTCACAGGGAATAGCATATATCACCCGTAATTCAGCACAGTTTAGTTCAGATGATACAAATACGTTTCAATTAATCTATTTAATTAATATTTGCCTAGCACTTTGGAAAAGAAAAGGAAAAAAAAACATGAGAGAGCCAAAAGGTTGGTAATCAGACTGCCTTTCCTTTTGTGATCTGACCATTTCATATTTTTAAACCTTATTCACCTATCATAATTATGTTCAGAGTTGTATATTAGATCAATAGATAGGAAGACCCTTTTCTACCTCTGGCATATATAACATGTATGACCCAGGAAATCACTTGATTACCTAGTTCTTTGGACAGCCAACCCTCCAAGACTCTGTTAGAGGTGAACTGTTCATCAGCATTTGGTGGGGATCGCTCTCTTTACCTTATGAAACTACAAATATGGACCTGCTCCTACCCCAAAAATGCTTCTCAAGAGAGGAGGAGAAAGGAAGGAAATAAGCATATATTAT
Source organism: Macrotis lagotis (assembly GCF_037893015.1). Taxonomy (NCBI): domain Eukaryota; kingdom Metazoa; phylum Chordata; class Mammalia; order Peramelemorphia; family Peramelidae; genus Macrotis; species Macrotis lagotis. The sequence goes on along the minus strand of NC_133658.1, from coordinate 219,689,796 downwards.
TCGCCAGGTTGGAGGCTCCTAATTAGCTCAATGGCTAGAGCATCAGGCCTGGAGATAGGAAGATCTGAGTTCAAAGCTGACCTCAGATACTAACTAGCTATGTGACCCTGGGCAAGTCACTTAACCTTTGTTTGCCTTTATCCAATGGAGAAGGAAATGGCAAACTATTCTAGTATCTTTGCTAAATAACCCCAGGGACAGTTACTGGAGTGATATGGACCACAGGATCATGAAGAGTTGGACAGAACTGGACAACAATGTGCTTTACAAATATTTCATTTGACCCTCATGACATCTCTGGGATGTAGGTGGTTTTATTATCCTCACTTTACATTTGAGGAAATTGGGACAGAGGTCCAATATAAGGTAGACTGAAATTGCAATGAGAAGTAATAACTAAGTACTACCTTACTTCAGAGAAGTTAAAAATTATTTATGGTTGAGAAGCATTAGGAAAGACTTGATGGAGATGACACAGTGTGCTATAATGAAATGACCAGTGATATCTGAGTTCAAATTCTACTGTCAAAACTTTTGATCTCTATGATCTCACACAGGTCACTTCAAATCTCAACCATGGTTAGTTCATCTGGGAAAGGAGGGGTTAATTGATGGTTTCTGATGTCCTTTCCAAGTCTCTCTCCAGGACTCCAAGGATCCATATGAGCTAGATGATAAAGGGAAGAATTAGATAGATGAAGTAAAAGTAATTAAGGGAGAGAAGGAATTCCAGGTGGTGAGATCACTTAGACCAAAGGAGAGACTTAGCTCACTTAGAGACAGAGGGAGAAATTCATAAGGCATGTGTAGGAAACAGCAAGAAATCAAATCAATTGAAACTTTAAGATTTGTGAAAGGTGGGGTGGCATAGTGGAGTAGTGGATAAAGCACTGGCCTTGGAGTCAGGAGTACCTGGGTTCAAATCTGGTCTCAGACACTTAATAATTACCTAGCTGTGTGGCCTTGGGCAAGCCACTTAAGCCCATTTGCCTTGCAAAAAAACTAAAAAAAAGATTTGTGAAAGGCAATTGTTGTTGTTTAGTTGTCTCAGTAATTGTAGAGTTCTTCATGATCCCATTTGGATTTTCTTGGAAAAGAAACTGTGGGGATTTGCCATTTTTTTTCTGAAGCTCATTTTACAGATGATAAAAATAAAGCAAACAAGGTGAAATGACTTGCTCAGGGTCACATAGCTAGTAAGTTGAGGCCAGATTTGAACTCAGGAAGAATCTTCCTGATTCCAGTTCCAGAATTCAATCTATTATACCATCTAGCTGCCATAAAGAACAGTAGTAGGGAGATAATTTTGGAAAGGTAGGTTGGAAGAATATTGTGAGTGACCTTGAATGATAAGAGAATATGTTTGGAATTTATTTGTCATATATAAAGGACAGATATATGAAGGCCATGGAGGACAACCCCAACCTTTTTTACCTCTGAGGAAAATGAGGCCTAGACTAGGTTAAATGGCTTGCTCCAAATCACTCAGACAGTAAGTGGGAGAGAGAATTTAAACTCAGGTCTACTGACCCCAAATCCATCAACTTTCCCCACTGTATCACATTGCTATCTACACATACTATATCACTAATAATATTAGAATCTCTTAGAGGCAGAGACTGTGTCTGGTTTCTTTTTTTTAAAGACTTTCCTCATCATCAAGCACAAAATAGCTTCCCAAGAAATTCTCAATATATTAAGGTGAAGCCAAGGGCTCAGTTCTGGATTCCATATTTTAGGAAGAAAGTTGAGAACTGGAAAATTATAAGATCATATATATATATATATATATATATATATATATATATACATATACATATGTATATATATATATAATATATATTTATATATTTTATATTTACCTAGAACTGGGGTAATCTAATCAATCTTCCTCATTTTTCAGATGAGAAAATGAAGTTAAGGAGAGGATAAATGTACCCAAGGTCACAGGAGTAGTAGCAAAGTTTAAAGGCCCTCTGATGAAAGAGCAAGTGCTATTCCAGTGTTTCAAGCTGGATGCCTTAGTTATTTTTATAAACTGAGTTATGGAAATCACCCTTCTTTAACTTATCTAGGACAAGAAATTAGACTATGCAAGCATAAAATACTTTATCTTTTGATTATCAGGGCTGCATGTGAGCTTGTCAGTCCTTTTCAGTCATGTGATTCTTCCTGACTCATTTTGGGATTTTCTTGGAAAAGACAATGGTAGCTCTTCTTACAGATGAGGAAACTGAATCAAATGGTGACTTATGCAGGGTCACTCTGATAGTAATTGTCTGAGGTCAGATTTGAATCCAGGTCTTCCTGATTCCAGGACCAGCACTCTTATCCACAGTGCTACCAACCTGCCCGTGAGTAGGGGGAATTTTAATGTTATTTATAAAAGTTCCTTAACCTTCCTTATTAAAATTTTATCTTTAAAAAAGATATAGTAGGAGAACTGGGACATACTACATAATAAGTACTAAGGAAAAGTGAGACTCAAAGTAGGAAAAGGTCCATAGACTCAAAATTAGATGGGAATTCAGAAGCCATTTAGTCCAACCCCCTCATTTTATACATGAGGAGACTGAAGCCAAAGAAGGTAAAGTGACCTGTCTAAGGTCACACAGGTAATAAAGCATCAGAGGTAAGAATTGTTTCCAGGTTCTTTTAATCTAAAGAGGAAAAGAGGACCAGTCTTTCCATTGGATCACAGTGTCTCCAGGTGATATGCTAATATATTATTTAAAACTTTTGGATCTGGTCAGAGCAGGTTACCCATGACAGCTCTCCCAGCTTTTCTGTTGGAACTACTATGAAATAATGAACTGAAGCATTTGAGACTCACTTTGACCTCAAGAAAGTCCTTCCAGTGATTGACTGGCTGACCAACATTTGTTTTATATGGATTTCTTTTATTTGGTCTTTACTTTGAAAATCTATGGTACCATCAGTGGTAGCTTTTCCTTTAAGGTCAGAAGTGGAGAGATGAGGGTGGGTGAGGGAACATACACACACACACACACACACACACACAAACACACACAAACATGCCTGAAAAGAAAAGAAGAACATAGGGAAATCTGATTAGAAAGGAACAAAAGCTGAAGACCATGCAGGAAACTGTAAGTGAGCATGAGTAACAAGGGAACAACTCAAGGGGAATTTTTTAAAAGCGTGGGGTTGAAAATCCACCATCAGACATATGCATCGGACTTCCCTGCTTTCTGACAGCCTCAGCACACATTCACTCCATATGCTGCTTTACACAGCTTTCACTAGCTTTAATGGCCACAATTCTATAGTTTTATACTAACATGAATGAGTCACATCTGCTCCAATACCCAATGTGCTCCTAAATGTCTTAGGCTGCAAGGAGAGAGCAGCTCACTCAGAGCTTGCCAATGGGAGGCTTGGAAAGTTATAAGCCAGGGAAAGGGTAATGATGCTGAGATGTGATGTGAGGATGTGCCAGCTTGGTTCTTCCAGTCACTCATTCCCTCCAGCCTCCATCTGATGTAATCACTCTCTAAAGTTGCTCCACCCCATATTAGCCTAGAGTGAAAGAAAATGCCAGATGACCTAATGTTAGCTTGTACCCATCAAGGATCACCTGGGGGTTCTAAGCAATTGACCAAGTTCAGGCTAAACCTTGAGTGCAATCTGGTGGGGACAGGGTGCCAACCAAGCTGTCCACCAACTTTCCTTGTGATTTTAAAGTCTTTTCCCACCTCCACTTCCCATCCCCTCTTTCCCATTTTAAAAGCAAGATCATAGGATCATGGAAAGGATCTTAGAGATCAGTTAGTCCAACCCCTTCAATTTAAAGATGAGAAAATTTAAGTTTGGGAAGTTTTGCCTAAGGTCACATTTAAGTATCAAAGCATCAATATTTGAACCTTGGTTTTCTGAGAGGTAGGGCATTTAGGTGGTATAGTGGATAGAGGGCTGGGTTTAGAGTCAGGAAGTCTCATCTTCCTGAGTTCAAATATGGCCCTTGATATTTGCTAACTGTGTGAAATGGAGTAAAGTGTCAAATGGAGAAGGAAATGGAAAACCACTTCAGCATTTTTTCCAAAAAAATACCAAAGACTTGGACATGACTGAAAAATGACTGAACAAATCCCTGTGAGAGATTGACCTACCATGGAAAGAGCAATAAATTTGGGTGTTAGAGAATCTAGGTTCAAAAATCTACCACTGCAAGTTTTTATCTCTATGACCTTGGGCCAGTCGTTTTCCTTCCCATAGCCTCAGTTTCCTCATCTATAATATGATAGGGTTGGGAAAAAAGGGTTCTGAGATCTCTATCAGATCTGACTCCAGAGCTAGGTTTTTTTTTTTTTTTTTTTTTTTGTAAAAAACTATATCAGACATTGCTGGACTGAAGTGGTTAAAAATCCATTTTGCAAGATTAGGTGATTATACACAAGTGTAACTACTTTCCTTTGGGAATTTTAGTCAGCTAAGAAATCTCTGTTTTGGTTAAGGACAAATTGAATCAAACCACAGATCAGATACCACCCCCACCGCCCTAGGATGGAGTCCTAACTCCAAACCTTGTTTCACCTTGTCTTCAGTTTTCTCCCTGATCCAACCCCTAGGTGGTTTCCTCCCCCCCAGCTGTCAACTAGCCAGGATGACATGTCCCAACCACTTCAATATGCAGTCTTGTGAGTTGTACCATCTAAAAAATCTTGTTGGTAGTGTTGTATAACTGTCTGCCATCTGTTACAAAGGAACCTCATCATGAAACATTGTGCAGCTGACTGTATAACATTGCTACTCTGCAGCTCTAGGGGCTGACTACATTTCAGTCAGACAGTCCCGGGGGTGAGAGTGATGGAAGGGGATCAGTCTAACCAACTATAAAGTTGGCAGTGCAGAGGGATGGATGATGTTACCTTAAAGGAGGATACCACTGAGAGAACACATAGAATATATATTAAATACACTTCTCCCTCTTTTCTTTCTGGATAGTGATGAATTTGGGCTATCCCTGGTCTAAGAGGGTATCTTTTTTTGGGGGGGAAGATTGGGGTAAAAATGACTTGCCTAAGTTCACACAGTAATTATCTGAGACAGGATTTGAACTCATGTCCTCCTGATTTCAGGGTCAGGATTCTATCCACTCTGACATCTAGTTGCTTTTGTCTTTTTCATAATAGTAGATCTCATAATATTCCAGACAAATCAGAAGCAATGGAGGTGTGATGTGAGGGTGTGCCAGGTTGGTCCTTGATGAATTCAGTAAAATGATGGGTTTTATCAGTGTGACCTTGGACATGTCACAGCCTCTCTGGGACTCAGTCTCTTCATCAGCAAAACAAAAAGATGGACTAGATTGCCTCTAAAAATCCTTTTAGATATGTCTAGATTTTATGATCTTTGAATAGAGTGAATGCAGATCCCCTAGAATAAAGGTATTGCTCACATTTTTTGGGATTCCTGGTTCAAAACCATTTTTGGCTGTTAGACAAGGAAGATTTTTTTTTTTTTAAATCTAGAACTGCCACTTCAATAATGCAATAGATTTGGAGGCTTTAAAATCTCAAAGCTCAGAGAGTTGAAGTTACTCAATTAAGGTCACACAGCTATTTACTACCAATACTGGGATAGGACCTTAGATTTTCAGGGTTCCTCCCATTAAGCTGAGGGGCTTCAGCTCAGTCTTCTGAGAGCCTGAGGCAATTACTTTCCTGTGCCCCTGAAGGCCATTCCCTTTATGTCAAATCCAATGTCAACTTTGGCAGCTTTGACCCCAAATGAGGAAGTTGGTGGAGCACTGAAAAGAGCATTGAAGCCAGGAAGACTTAAATTCAAATGCAGCCTCAGAAACTTAAGCTGTGTGACCTTGGGCAAGTCACTTAACCTCTGTTTGTCTCAGTTTCCTCAACTCTAAAATGGGAATAATAATAGTGCCTACTTTTTGGGGTTGTTCTGAGAATGAGATAATAATTGTAAAAAGTGCTCAGCATGGTGTTTGACAAATTGTAGATTCTATATAATTCCCTATTCTCTTCCTCCCCAAATGCCTTAAGGACAGTTTGGCCTAAGAGGTTTGGGAGAAGGGACATAAAATAGTACAATCTAGTTTAAAATTGGGAAATGTTGCCATTGCTCTTCCACAGAAATTGTTTGAATGGAGAGCATAATCAGATCCCTTTGCAGATCAGAATCAACCAATCCACAAGTATTAATTAAACAGTTGTATTTACCAGGCACTGTGCTAATTGTTGGAGATACAGAGAAAAGCAAAATCAGTCTCTTACCTCAAGGAGTTCATCCTTCTTGTGGGAAAGGCAACTGTATAGTCATAGTTACATATAGATGCATACAAAGTAAGTGGAAGGTAACCTCAGAGGGGAAAATACAATGATTTTTTTGGGGGGGGGTGGAATGGAGCAACAAAAGCCTCGGGCAAAAGATGGAGTTTGAACTCTTATTTTTTTTAAGACTGGATTTTTGCATTTTTTTTTCCTTTCTGGAAGTAGTGGCTACTCATAGACCTGATCCTACTACTGATAATTTTAGGAGGTTTGACCTGCTTAGTTCTTCCTAAGGGATTTCACTTCAGAGATGCTTTCCATACAGCTGGAACCAAAGTTGGCTCTTGTATGTCCCTGGCTCATGCTGAAGTATCTAGGGGTCCTATCTGAAGGGCACTGGGTAGGAAGGAGCCAGAGCTGCCTCTGGGAGAGATTCTTCTACCTGATCCAAGGAAGGTTTGTTTTTGTTTTTCAGTTTTCCCCTCATTTAGATGCAGAGTTTTTGTTTGTTTAGTCATTTTCCAGTTGTGTCTGACTCCTCATGACCCCTTTGAGAGTTTTTTTGGCTAAGATACTGGAGTGGTTTGTCATTTCTACCTTCAGTTCATTTTACAGACGAGGAAATTGAGGCAAATGGAGTTAAGTGACTTGCCCAGGGTCCTATAACTAGTGTCTAAGATTGTATCTGAACTCAGGTTCTCCTGGCTGCAGGTCTAAAACTCCATCCACTGCACCATGTAGCTGCCCTTTTTCATGCAGAACTTAGTACTTTAACCAGCTGAATGCAGCTCAGAACTCTGGAAGCCAAGAGATCTGCTAGCTGGGCCTCCCTGGTTGCTAAGATTATAGGCCACCCCATCAGATTTTGAACTGAGATAAGGATGTCAGTGAAGCAGAGAGGCAGAGGTGAAGAGAAAGCACATCCCAAAGCATTGGGGACAGTCAGAGCAAATGAAAAGAGTTGGGAAAAAATATGAAAAAGAGTAAATAGGATGTGATTGCTGGGTCATGAAGTGTATAGAGACAAGTGAAGTATAAGACTGGAAAGGAAGAGAGGAGCTAGGGATGCCCAACAGAGGACTTGGCCCAGGAGGTAATTGGAAAACAAGGGAAGTTTTTGAATAGAAGTGATAGACAATCAAATTTACAATTTAAGAAAATCATTTTGGTGTTTTGTGAAGGATGAATTGGAGTGGAAGAAACTTGAAGCTGGGAGGTCAATTAGAAGTCTATTAAAATGGTGTAGGCAAGAGATAATGACAAATGAATTAGGGTGGTGGTTATGTGAGTGGAGGCAATTAGACATCTGAGATGCTAGGAAGCCAGAAACAGCAAGATTTGACAACTGATTGGATATATGGGGCAAGTGAGGAGTCTGGAGAGAGAGGTTGTGATTCTGGGTGGCTTGATGGACAGTGGTGACCTGGAGAGTAGGTTTCAGAGAAAAGATAATGAGTTATGTTTTGGACATGATGAGTTTAAGATGCCTCTGGGACAACTAGATTGAAATATGAAAAAGAGTAAATAGGATGCCCTGGCTAAGAAGTGATGTTGAACTGGAGCTATAGAGCTAGATAAAGAGATCTGAGAACTGTTTGTGTGTGTGTTTGTGTGTGTGTGTGTGTGTGTGTGTGTGTGTGTGTGTGTGTGTGTGTGTGTGTGAGAGAGAGAGAGAGAGAGAGAGAGAGAGAGAGAGAAAATAATTAAACTCAAGAGATAAGATCATCAAGCGAGACAGAAGGCAGAAAAGAAAAGAAGGCTCTGTCTAGAACATTGAAGGATGCTTAATAGATGAAGATCTAGGGAAAACTGGCAACTAGATGCCATAGAGGATTCAAAGAACCTTGGGTCACCCCTGTACAAATCACTTAACCTCTCCCAGACTCAGTTTTATCTTCAATTAAATGGGGATAATAATAGTAACTAAGAAACACAGTCGTGAGGATCAAAAAAATACTGCTTACAAAGTGCTTCTCCAGTCTTCAAGAACTATATCAATGTTCATCATTGTGAGAAGCAGACCCTAGGGAGAACCAAGTGAGCCCAGGATCTGGAAGCCCCAAAGTAGAGCTGGCGGGGACAAAGGTCAAGAAGGAGGCCGATTTAGACGGGACAATTAAGAGAGCGTCTTGTATCTCCTATCTGATCTCCTGTCCCACCGGGAAAGAGAAGCGGGCCGGGCCGGCCCGAGGGTTCCTGGCTGCGGGCCCCGGCGGGCTGCGGGCCGCGCTCTCCCTCGGTCCAGGGCCAGGCTCTAAGGACTCTCGGGAGAGTCAGCAGGTGGAGCTGGACCGCCACGGCTGAGACCCCGGGCGGGAACAAATCTGAAGGAGCGGCAGCTGGGGGCTTAGGGGCACCTGGGCGATACGGTGCTGAAGCTGCCCCGCGCCGGGGCCCCAGCTCTAGACCAGGTCCCTTGCAGAATGCACCTGCGGACGGGCCAGGGAGGCCGCGCTGGGGCCCCGGCGCGGGGCTCTCCCTTCAGGCCCGCTCCGAAGTTCGTCTCCGGAGCCCGTGAGGGGGGGGGAGGCTGGAGGGGCCCGGGGCGGGGGGAGGCTGCTTCTTCCCGGACTCAGACGAGCCTCCCGCAGCCACTCTCCCTTTTGACCCAAGTGGGGGTTTCTCTTCCCCCAAGGGGCGAATGCAGCGGGGCTGGCGGGCGCTAGGGGGTGCTCCGCGCCCCCGCCCCTTCCAGTGAATCCGGTTGCAGCGGGAGCACCCTCGGGGCTGCGGGGGCCGGGGGAGGGCTGGAGGAGTGGCGCTGGGGCTGGCGCGGCCCGGTCCCGGCCCGCGGGCGGGGCAGCGCCCCCTCCCCCGGGTCACTCGGCCCCTCCTCCTCCCCTCCCCGGGAGTCGGGCTCCGGCTGCGGCCGCCGCTCTCCTCTCCGCAGCCCGCGTCGTTTCCCTCTCCCGCGGCGGCGGCGGCGGCGGCGGGAGCGGCAGGAGCGGAGGCTGCAGCCCCGGCTGCGGGCTCCCGGGCCCCGGCCCCCGGCTCGGACAGGACCCCCGCGCGCCCCGGCTCCCCCCGAGCCGCGGACCCTCCGGCGGGGAGGCGGGGCGGGACCATGAGGAGGCTGAGCCGCCGCCTGGCGCTCTCGCTCTTCGGGGTGCTCTGGATCGCCGCGCTGCTGCTGCTGTGGGGCGTCCAGCGCAAGTTGGAGGGGGCGCCGGGACCCGAAGGGCAGACCCCCAAGGTAGGCGGCTGGAAAGGCCGGCCGGGGGGTGGGGGGCGCGGGCCCTGGGTCGGCCCCAAAGTTGCCGGGCGCGCTGCGACTCCAAGACAGCCCCGGAGAACCTTCTGTCTGTGTGTCCGCGTGTCTGTCCGTGCGTGTGTCCGTGTGTCCGCCCCGGGCGGGCGCCGCCGCAAAGTGCGGCCACAACTTCTGCGGCCACCTCGCCCCGGCTGGGCCGGAGCTGCCCAGGGAGCCGCCGCTCCGGACAGGTCGGGCCGCCCCTGCTGCCCCCCGAGCCCGCCGCCCCTGGGAAAGGCTTCGGGCCGGCCCCCGGCGGCGCCCCGGCTCCGACCGCCGGGGCTAGGACTGGGGACCGGACGGGGCGCAGCGCCCCCCACCCCCACCCCGTGGACTCAGGACCCCGCGGGGGGCTCGAGAGTGGGATCTGCGAGCCGCGGGTCCACGGACAGAGGGGCACCCCCCCCCCACTCGGGTCACTCCGGTGCCTGCTCAGGAGGTGGGGACCGGGGGGACCGGGGGACCGGGAGGAGGAGCAGCAGCAGCAGCAGCAGCAGCAGCAGCAGCAGCAGCAGCTCCTGGGGCAGCGAAGCTCCAGGCCGGACGGAAAGCGCCGCGCTTTAAAGACCCTCATCCGCCTTCAGAGCAGCTAATGGGCGCTTTGGGGAGATGACAAACAAACAAAGTGTGTGTGTGTGTGTGTGTGTGTGTGTGTGTGTGTGTGTGTGTGTGAACGTGTGTGCGCGCGTGTATGTGTGTGGTGTGGTGTATGGTATGTGTGCATGGGGTGTGTGTGAATGTGTGTGTTCGCGTGTGCGTGTTTGTGTGTGTGTGCGTCTATGGTGTGTAAGGTGTGTATGTGATGGGTGTGTGTGTATGTGGTCTGTGGTGTGTAAGGTGTGTGATGGTGCGCGTGTGCGTGTGCCTATTCTGACGGAACTTCCACTTCACTGAGGGCGGCTTGGAGACTGAATTGGCCCAGGAAGTTAAGGCAGCCCCCTCAGTCCGGCCTCCAAAAGCCCATCTCGGCCGCATTCCCCTCCACCTTCCTCCGCGGGATAATTTTTCCTCACTCATACGCCGTTGCTCCGCGTCGATCACTAGAGTTTTTCTCCTTTTCCCCAGGTTATTCTCCTGCTCCATGTAATGTAGTTAATGATGCCTGCAGGGACCCGAGCTTACTCTGGTCTGCTTTGGTACCTCATTATCTTAAGCTTGCATGTAATGAGCCCCCTCCCCCTTATTTTTCCCCTTTTACAACTCTTGGGTCTCTTCTCTCTCTCCCCTCCTCTATTCCTCCGTCCCCTCTCCACCCCACCTCCTCCTCTTCTCTGTCTCTGTCTCTGGGTCTCTCTTTCTCTTTCCCCTTTGAAATTTATTTTAACCATCCCGTGTTTTCTTGCCCTTTCTTTTTGCTTTCCCCTTGTGCCTCCTTCTTTTCTCCCTCTCCTTTTTGTCTCCTCAGCTCACTTCTCAACTAAAGGGATTTTTTTTCTTCTCTCTTCTCACATCTGCGTTATCCCGCTATTCCGTTTCCCCATTTTGAACCTTCCAACAGCATTTCTGTAATTTAAAAATTCTTCCCACATCTTATGAAATTTCCTCCTTTGGGGTTTCTCACTCTTCTTCCCCCTCCTTTTCTCTCTTTCTTATGTGTGAATGACTATGACCTTGGGCAAATCACTTCACTCCTCAAGGTGCTTATCTCTTAAATGAGGAGGTTGGACCAGTGATCTCTTCCAGCTCTTGTCTGCCTGGTGAATCTTTGTGAGTCTTGATGTCTGAGAGGTGACAGCTCGCATGTGTGTATATATGTGTGACTGTGACACCTTTGATGGAACTAGAGCAGTTGAATTCACAGTGACTGGTTTATACAGGAAGGATACAGAGTGGGAGCCCAAAAATGTTTGTTGCATCACTCTCCTGATACCTTTGTTAATCAGAACCACTGAGACATTCTGATTCCAACCCCGTTGTTTGTCCCTTTCCAATCCCTTCCTGGAGAGAAGAGGATGGGGGCAGGCAGCTGTTTATAATGAAGAGAGGCTCTAAGAAGGTGTTTGAAGACTCTGGACTTTCCTAACATTAAATGCCCAGTCTAATTGTTTGAGTGCCTCCTTTGACAGAGGACTTTCACAGCAGTGATTTGCTCTCATCTTTCCTTGAGCTCATTCCCAAGATTATCCGGGACTGGTTCTGGTTTCTCACTCAGTCAACTGTTTTCAGTAATGGGCAGGGATCATGGGATCACCCCATGACTTAGCAAAAATCAGTTTCCCTCTTTTGACTTGTTTTCTCATTTGTAAAATGAAAAGGGGGGTGGACTAAATAGTCACTTCCAATTTAAAACCCCTGAATCTGAATTTGTGACCTATAAGTAGGAGAGAACTATTAGGGGGAGATTGGTGGGAAAGGAGGGTATGTCTGTTGTGACAGAGAAGCCTAGAGGCCTTCCCCTCAAAAGAGAAAAAAAATTGTCTTAAAGAAAAGAGAATTATCTGTGTCCCTTGGAGGAGAGACAATTGAAGCTGTCAGGGACAGTTAAGTAGGTTGGGTGGCTCAGTGGTTAAAGTTGCCCGATGAGATAGAGAAGAATTACAAAGTGTAGGAGAAATCTTATAGGTACATTAATCATTGGCTCAGGAATAGTTTCTGATTGTCAGCTCAGAGATTGTTTCCTGGCCAATGGGAGTCTTTTGTGCCTCAGATGGGAAAATTTGCTTATTAGAGAAAAATAGTATAGATTTTTGAATGAATTCAGGACTCCAGGCTTTCATGCTGAGTGCTTATTCATAACTGCAGAGGCAAGTCTTACTTTGCACATGTTAAAACTTGAGGAGCTTTCCCTTTTTCGATACTGCCCCCCCTTTATTTGTCAAAGTATAATGTAGGCAGCCCCTCATTATGGAATGCATGGAGGCCTGTGAGAGTTCTGGAAGGAACCCTTAGAAATTCTGCCATCTAACTCTCTCATGTGACAGTTGAAGAAACTCAAACTTTTTCAGAGCAGGTAGTGAAACATTTTACATGATAAGACCATGCAGCTCAAATAGAGGATGCCTGAAGGATATAGTTTGGAAAGATGGCTAAAGTTGGGAGTTGGAGGATCCAACTTTGGACCTATCTCTGGCACTTGACTTGCCTGTGTGACTTCAGGGCAATCATGGTATTTTTAAAGAGAAGAAGGAGGTTGAATCTGTGGCCTCAAAGTTCTCCTTCCATTTCTAGGGGGTGGGAGGATGAACTGCTCAGCCTCTGAATCTAAGCCTTTCCAAGGTTGACCAGTTAGTTCTAAATCACTTTCATTATGAATACTGTTTGATGGGATCCCCATTCTCTTTTCTTTGAAAGTATATGGGCTTGCTCTCTTCACCTAACCTTTGGGGAGAAAAAGGGGAATGTGGGTATAAATAAATCATCTGATTCATAATTCAAATGACATGTAGAGATAAAGACTTTGAGATTAAAAAACAAAAAGTTTATTGGATTTGTTTAATGTGCTATTAAAAAAAAGGTTAAAGGTTTTTAAAGTATGCTTTTATTCTGAATTGTTCTTTTGGTATTTGTTTTCCCTCCTTTCCAACTCAACAAATCTCAGATTTCCAATTGAGGAGGGAGCATAATAGAGTTTGAGATACTTTTTGTAAACTGTATTTTAATGATGAGCAAGCACTGTTAAGGACCAAAAAAAAAAAATGGAACCAGAAAATGTTCTTACTTTCCTTACTCTGTATCATTTGTTTTCAATTTGGGTAACTTAAAAAATATGAATTTCAAAATTTCTTTTTTTAATAAACTAAATTTACTTTGGGACTTAGTAAAAGTAAAAAGAATTTTAGACTTGAGGGTAATTGAATTTTTTTCTTAAGAAGCCAATGGGAATTTAAATGCTTGGACTAAAATGCTATGCTTCAGGCCCTTGGAATACACTTAGGCTTTATTAAAATATGTATCCAATACCATCATAAAAATTCTCTTTGCATGTAGTAATCATATAGAACTATTATTAAATTCTTGTATTTAGTAAGATAACTTCTCTTCCCAGAATCCATACCCTTTCCTCTCTTGTTATAACCTATTTTGTTGGTAAACGGAGTCTCAGAGAGCTCAACCTAGCCAGCCTGGTACAGAACAATAATAGTTCTGTAGCAATAATATCTAACCATTCTGTAATATAAGCTTCCTCTTCTTATTTCTCCGTCTCAGGTGTGTGTGTGTGTGTGTGTGTGTGTGTGTGAGGGATGGGGGGCAGTGGCTATGCAAAATATGTAGATGGAAAATGGGGAACAGCAGTTTTCTTTGTTTTCTCGAAAGGTAGGCTGGACATGATAGGCTTTAAATGTCACTAAGGAAAGTTTGAATTTTGTTCAAGGGATAATAGAGAACCGCTGAAGCTTTTTGAGTGAGGGAGTGACCTGATCAACCCAGTACTTTAGGAAGCTGCATGGAAGATGGATTGGAGAGAAGAGAGAATGTGGAAAGAGAGACCAATTCAGAGGCTGTTTGTTGCATGAGGGTGGAAGTCTCAAGAAGATCTGATTAGAGAAAAGAAGGCTGGTAAGGAATGTTGGAGCTGTAGAATCAGCAACTACCTGGAGAGAAGGACTGACTGAGAATGCAAGTGGAGGATGACTTCTAAGTTTGCAAATATGGGTGAAGGAGAGGATTGGGGTACCCTTCTCAGAAATAGCCCAAATTACCTGTCCTCCTCTTTTTTCTATGAAGAAAGATCTTGTCCAATTGCCAAGAACCAAATAAAGTCCTCCCCTATGAAGAGAGGGGGTTTGGCTAGAACCCTCCTCTCAATCTTGCAATCCCACCTTTATTAAATGAAACAGTGTTACAGTGGAGAAAGCAAGAGGAACTGGTTCTCAATCTTTGCTCTGCTAATTAATTCCTATGTGGTTTGGGGCAAATAGTTTAACCTCTCTGGGCTTCAGTTTCCTCATCTGTTTAGGGAAAAAAAAATGTGGAATTGAACTGAGGGGGTAAGCCCTTCTTTAGTGCTCTCAGTTCTATAAGAACTGTAAGATTTCTCCAACACCCCAAGTCAGAGTGACTTCTAAATTCTTTTAATACTATACTTACTATGTTGACTTTTTGTTTGGGGTTATACCTCTCTATTTGACAGAATAGTTCTTTTCACATGTACATATTAACTTCCCAGCTAGATAGTAACCTCCCTGAGGGTTTATACTTCTTTGTATTCAGGGATGTGTTGGAACCAGCTCCTAGCAACTCCTGGTGGTTGCATTTTTAGAGTGAACATTTTCTCTGTGGCATTTAGCAAATGCTGCCAAATAGGGCTTGCTTTATTGTTTTGTTGATTGTCTAGACTTAGGAAAGGGGATGGAAAAATGTTTATAATGGATGTTACACTTAAAAGTATGTCCCATGTAGAGTTTATTTTTTAGAGAGCTGGTTATTAAACATCTATGGGCAAATCTCTCCCCCTTCTCCAACATTTAACCCACTCCATTGTTTGTAATGAGGATGTGATAAAGAAGTATTGCCTGAACTTGAAAGATTTTTGAAGAATTTTCCTCTTCTTCTCTGCTCCAAGATCTTGGTTTCTTTGCCTCAATTATGTTTCTCTCCAGCATCTAGCATAGTTACTTAACTTAAAATGGGAGTTTAATAAATCCTTGCAGATTGATGGTTTGTTAAATTTCTTCCCCCTAGCCTATTTTGTATCTGTATCTGTAACTCCACCTTTCTTTTCCTCCCAATCTTTCAGTTAAATAGGTCACATCTTTTTGTGGAGTCACTTTGGGGGCAGGAAAAGAATAACTGAATTGCATTTGAATCTTGCCATGTTTTCTATCTGAGGGCAGGTTTGATAGGTGAGTGGATCTTGAACCTCATCTGAGCAGCATAACTGGTCATGTAGGGTGGAGGAATGAAAGTTTCGACCTGTCGTCTAAAGGCGTAAGGAACAGAGTTGTGAATATGGGCTAGAAGCCTGAAGATGAGGTGGCATCCTTCCTTTCCAAAGGACAGAAATAATGTAGCATTGAATGGTGTGGATGTCATAAGTGGGCCTGGAAATAAAAACATTGAGTTCAAATCTTCAACTTTGTATAACAGAATGTACACTAGATTTGAAATAAGTGCTTTAGCTCACACTCTGTCTGTTACTTATTGCCTGTGTGACTTTCTGTTTCTTTGGGTGTCAATTTTCTCATTTGTCAAAGGGGGACAAAACTGGATTTTGATGATCTCAAAGGTTCCTCAGATCTAATTCCCATGATTTTTCTACTTATCATTTGATCTTAAATCATGTATTATAATCCATTCATGAGATAGTTATTGCTTGTTGTTCAGTCTTGTCTGACTCTTTGTAACCTCATTTGGGGTTTTCTTGGCAAAAATATAGGAGCAGTTTGGCCATTTTCTTCTCCAGGTAATTTTTTTTTTAACAGATGAGGAACTGAGACAACTAGTATATTGTGCCTCTCCCAGAATCACACAATTAAGAGGCCAGATTTGAATTCAGGAAGATGAGCCTTCCTGATTCCAATTCCAATGCTCTATTCACTGAGACACCTAGCTGCCATTAATGATAAATAATAGTATAATAATAATTAATAATAATAATAATAATAATAATAATAATAATAATAATGAGAAAGAGGATAGGAATATTTGTTATTTATCCAGTGTTTTAAGTTTCACAAACTATTTATGTTATCTTATTTGATTCTCAAAATGACCCTATATATGGGATGCTATAGGGAGATATCTGGTATATAAGATCTCAGTCTACCACTTACCTGCACTTATGGGGATAGAGACTGGGCCTGTGATTTCATTGATTTAGGCTTTAAAGCACCAAGAAGTGACATGGCCAGGGTCCCACATCCTGGTTTGGGGAACAGCTCCTGCCATGATGCCTTTCTTATTACTTTAATTGCATTAGAGACATGTGAAGTCCCTTCTAGATCCATGATCTTGGCAGCCCCATTTTTTCAAATGAGGAAACTGAGGTTGTGGGAGACTACACATTGGCATACAGTTGGAAGTAAGCATTAAGAGATGGGAAATATCCAGGCAACTTAGCCTGATTTCCAGGGGTTAATGGCCTATATGCCTATCCTCCAACTAGCTTCCAAAATGTTATTTTAGGTGAGTTTAAGAAATTCTACTTCTCCAGGAAAGAATTTTAAAACCGAATCCCTTTAGTTTGTACCTTTAGCTTTATCTTAATGAACATAATCTTGCCACCATATCATAGCTTTTTTTTCAGTCCCTTTTGAATTTTTCTAAGAGATTATCAGAATTCGATAATAGTCTTAACCTCCTCCCTGCCCCTCCTCCATAGCTCTTTCCCTGAGGCTTCCATGATCACTACATCTCTACAATATCTTTTATACATTTCACTCTTGAGACATAATTGTATACAGCTGTCACCTGTTTGGGGAAGAATATGTGAATGAGCCTCACTTCCTCTTACAGCAGTTGTTGGCTTTTCTTGCTGAACTAGGGCTATTCATCAGTTTTTGTGATCCCCTCCCTCCCTTGCAGTTCCTTGTTCCTCCCCTCTTCTACTTCCATAGAATTACAGAATTTTTTGGCGGGGGGGGGGGGGGGGGGGGGGGGGGGATTGGGAGGAATTTCAGTCCATACATCAATGCAATCCTAACTATAAAAGACTTCCTTTCCTGGAAACTCATTCTCTTTAGGATAATCCTAGGATGTCTTTTCCAACATTAGTCTTTTTCTTTTAGGTTTTTGCAAGGCAAATGGTGTTAAGTGGCTTGCCCAAGGCCACACAGTTAGGTAATTATTAAGTGTCTGAGACCAGATTTGAACCCAGGTACTACTGACTCCAAGGCCGGTGCTTTATCCATTGCACCACCTAGCCACCCAGAAATTGTGCTTCTCTTAATGAAGCCTTTAATTGACCTCTCTTTTTATTTTTGAAGGCAATTGGGGGGATTGTAAGTGACTCATTCAAAGCCCACACTACAAGTGTCTGAAACTAGATTTTAACTCAGGTCCTTCTGACTCCAGAGCTAGTACTCTGTACTCTGTTCTACCTAGCTGCCCCTGGAACTCTCTTAATAAAGGTCCCATTCTCTTGAACCTCCATACCCTTTCTCTGAGTTAGAGTATTGTTTCTCTAGTGTAGGGTGTCCCAGCCCTATCTTTACAACAGCAACACTCCATGGACATCTTCATAGGTTTTGATGACCCAGATTTCCTTTGATGTTCTGTCACTGACTTGCCCCACAGACTTAGACAAGTCTCTTCTTATTTCTCCCCCCCCCTTTTTTTTTTGCTTTGAAATGGAGAGAATGCTACCAGTCTTATCTAGAAGGTGTGTTGAGAGGCTGTGAGTTTTGTGAAATGCCTGACTAGTTGGGTGGTACATACTGGCTTAGACCCTAGCTAGATATGATTTCCAATCCTGCTTGTGTGACCCTGGGTGAGTTAATTCCCATCTCTAAGCCTCAATTTCTTCATCTGTAATATGGGTATAATAACATACCTATCTTCTGGGGTTGTTGTGAGTTCAAGGGTTTTTCAAGCCTCAGAACACCATAGAAGTGTCAGCTGCTACTATTGAATGATTCCAGAATGGAATTTCCTATGGATATATAACTATTCATTTTTTTTAAAAGTCCTTTACCAAAATTATTAGAGCAAACAAACAATAAATACATCTCAGAGAATCTTCCAATCTTGAGCCTAGTGAGAAGTGAGGGAGGAACACACTCCCTTGGGGAATTTAGCACAAACATCTAAGATTTACTTGCCATGGTATTTTTAAAGGAGTGGCCCGATGGGACCTTGTGGGACTGGGCTGTCTTTGCTGCTTGCAGCTGCTGTTTAGATCACAAAGCTCTAATGAACACTGGGAGCCTAATTGGGGAAAGAGAAAGGGAAATCTGATGTTGGGAATCTTCCCAGGGAGGCCTCCCTGAGCCTCCTCCCTTTCCTTCCTAGGTTCAGAGGCAGAAGCCAGTTTTGCTTAGAAAGGCCAAGATGTGAGGCTGGGACACGTGGAGCCTTCTGGGCTGCCTGGCTGCTGCCTGGAAGGGCAGAAGGAGGAATGTTCTTTTACAGAGCTCAGCTGCCCAAGGTCAGCATTAATCTGCAGTGAGGTTTGCCTCGTGGGTCACTGGAGATGAAGCGACAGTTCTGATGCATGGGGAAGCTCCCTGGAAGAGGAGGAAATGCTCATTCATTCTGGACATCTCAGAGTCTCCCAGATGGGCTAAGTTCATCCTGAACCTTGGCTTCCCAAATTAGAGCAGGGTCAGAAATGGGAAACCTCAGATCCCACCACTTTCCAGTCACTACTGATTCTTGTACTCTTCTGTGTCATTTCACAGAGACAAGATTATGTACTTAAAAAAATTAAAAAACACTCATGTCATCTTTCTTTCCAGGATAACTAAAGAAAATCTTCCAAAGGAACGTGGGAAAGAAGAGGTTCTCTCCAGTTTTCTTGCCTCTGGGTTTGAATCCAGAGATGAAGGGGTGGGGAAAATGCAGACTGAGCTGCCTTCCTTCTATTGATTCCCCTATTCAAAACCCAATTTACATCTCATTCCAAGGCACTAGAAAAGTGGGAAATATCTATAGAGGTGGTATATTTGTCACATCTTTATACTCTCTCTCCAAAGAAGATAACTCTCAGTACTCACTAAGGACTGGAAAACCAGGAGTCCGTTTTTCTTTTCTTCTGGTTTGAGGTGCAGATTTATATAGCATCCCTTGTTCTTCTGTGAAAACTGCTATCATTCATTTTTCCCCAGCCACAATGAGACCAGTCCAATCAATTTTTATGCTCCTATCAGTTGCGGCATGGAGGTATAATGGGATAAGGTGGAAGCAAAATTCCTTGATGACCATTGAAAAATTAATTGATCCCTGCATTTCAGTATTTTGTGGTCTGTTGTTTTTAAGACTATTCTGGGAAGATCCTGGCCGCACAGCCCACAGACTAATTAAGGCCCCAAGATAATTGGCTATTAATAGGGAGTTGGCTGATAGCTACCAGCTGGATGCTGCTTGGGTCAGATAACCAAGCTGAGACCAAGCTCAGGAGCCCCACCTTTCTAGAATTTAGGTCTGTGAGTAGGTATTCATAATCAAAGAAATCCATCAAATGAACAAGGCATGTCTTAATCTGAGTGCTTGTTTATGTGCGTGCACGTGCACACACACACATACACTTTTATAATTGTATTTCAGCATATTTACACATATCTTTCTATAAGTATATGTTGATATATATATATATATATATATAATATGCATATTAGCTTATAAATACACATGATGCTATGGACAGACAACTGAGCTTGAAGTCAGGAAGACTCATGACTTTCTGAGTTCAAATCTGACCTTAGACACTACATATGAGCAGCTAGATGGCACAATGGGTAGAACTCCAGCCCTGAAATCCTCCTGACTTGAGTTCAAATGTGATCTCAGACACTTACTGTCTGTGTGACCTTGGGTAATTCTTTTAACCCTGATTGCCTCACAACCAGGCCCACCTCTAGTCATCCTGATTCATATCTGGCCACTGGACCCAGATGGCTCTGGAGAAGAAAGTGAGGCTGGTGCCTTAGTACAGCTCCCTCTCACTCAAATCCAATTCATGTGCTTGTCATGGCATCACCTCTCTGATGTCATGGTCTTCAACATCATCATTGGTGATTAATTCTGTTTGCCTCAGTTTCCTCATCTCTGTAAAATGAACTGAAGAAGGAAATGACAAACTCTTTTAGTTTGTCAAGAAAACCCCCAGCACTGGCCCTGGAGTCAGGAGAACACGAGTTCAAACGAAGTCTCAGATACTTAATAAGACCCCAGCTGTGTGACGTTGGGCAAGTCACTTAACCTCATTGTCTTGCAAAACCTCAAAAACCCATACTTATATTTACATGTATGCATATACATACACATTTTTTAAAACTATGTTGACAAAATTCATTTCCTTTATATCCTACCTCTCTCACTTTGTATATGGGTGACCATGGACAAGTCAGTTAAGCCCTCTAGGACTTAATGTCCTCCTTTAAAATTGAAGGAATTGGTCCAGATGACCTCTTAAGATCCTTCCTAGGTATAAAAGGTCTACTATAAAGCAGAATCAGGCAAGGAAAACCAAACTAGGCTTCTGTTACTCTGCAATACATTTTCCATTGAGGGGCAGAACCTTTCTCCAAAGGG
This sequence comes from Macrotis lagotis, assembly GCF_037893015.1. Classification (NCBI taxonomy): domain Eukaryota; kingdom Metazoa; phylum Chordata; class Mammalia; order Peramelemorphia; family Peramelidae; genus Macrotis; species Macrotis lagotis. Next base: position 219,669,162 of record NC_133658.1, on the reverse strand, counting down.
ATGAGACCCTTTCTTTTTGTAAAACAGGATTAAGGTCCTGTGGGGAAAATGACCCATTGCCTGTAATAAATGCCATTATTGCAGTTTCAGACCATGCAGAAAACTGCACAGTGCGGTAATGTGGTAAGGAGAGAGTAAGTCACCTGGGATTGAAGTCCATCACTGAGGGCTGCTCAGGCTGTTAGCATTCTTGATTTCCCTCAAGAGTAATCCTGTTCTCCAAACCTTCAAAAAACAGACTGATTTTTCTTGTTTTGGACAAGCTGCTGTGGTTGCAATTGCAGAGCCTAGGAATCTTCCTGAGAAATGAAAGAAATCTTTTCCACCCTCTGGCCCATCAGCCAAAGTTAGATTCCCATGGACAGAGTCGGCACTGTTCCCAACACCAGATACAGAAGAAGCAGCCTCTATTTGTCAAAGCCCTGCAAGATGAAGTCCACGGGACCTGACAGGGAGAAAATTAGGCTCTCCTGTCACTCATCAGGCTACTCCAGCTCTGAAGTCAACAAGATCAGGGAATTAAGACAGAAACCATTGATTTGAGTCCCTTGCTCTGATAAATGTGGTCCTTAAACAATCAGATGTAATTCCCTTCAATGAAGAAAAATGTCATCTGAGGGAACTTATCTAAACCTCTATGAAATGTAAGGCAATTTAATGGGGAAAAGACTCCTTAGAAAAGTTGTAGTATACTCAAACTGTACCTAGAGAGCAAGAGACTTGGTCTGTTAGTTCTATTTAGATTCATTTAATAATGGCACTAGATCTCCATTTTTATTCAAAAGAAAGTATATCATCAGTTCCTTGGGTGCTTGAACCTTTGAGGAGATAATATCCTGTGGGCATTTCCTTTACCTTTCTGTCTCATTTTCCTTATCAGTAAAATGGACACAATCATAGCTGAATCACTTCCCTCTGCTGCAAAGAATCAAATGAGATAAGTCATATAAAGTGATTTGCCTACCCTGAAGCATTATTATGAATGGGTGCTGATCGTATTTTAGGAAGTTCATAGGAACATAGATTTAGAGTTTAAAGAGATTTTTTAGAGGCTATCTAGTCCAAACTCAGTATTTTAGAGTTGGGGTTATTGAGACCTGGAGAGATTACATCACTCAGTTAGTAAACATTTATTTAGCGCCTGTTATGTGGCAGGCCTTATGCTTTCATCACACAGCTAGTAAGTGATAAGACTAGAATTTGAACCCAGGTCTTCTGAATCAAAGTCCAGTGTGCAATCTCTCTCTCTCTCTCTCTCTCTCTCTCTCTCTCTCTCTCTCTCTCTCTCTCTTAAAAAAGAGATGAATGAGTTATGGTATGTTAGAGTCAGAAGGGACTGCTCAATTGTAAAAAAGGATAATATGTTCACTTACTTGGTAGAGTTATTTGGAGGATCAAATGGAATATTTGTAGAAGCACAGGGTCAACACAAAGTAGGCACTGTATAAATACTCATTTCCTTCTCTTCCCTTCTATTTTATACCCAATCTGATGTTTAATAGATGAAGATTCTGAACCTCAGAAATTTAAAGTGTCTTTGATCCACCTTGGTTTGACTTGTTTGACCTCAAATTCAGTGCTTTCTCTACTGCATCATTCTGGTTCAGATAACTGACTATGTTTCCTATCTTAAGAATGATAATTTCCCTATAGCTCTCCCCTTCACTCTCCAAACCACGCCTTCACAGACTAGGCCTGGGAGGAGCTAAGACATGCAGCTCACACTCTTTTAAGGACCATGAAACCTCTATTTCAATCAACTGTTTTCCTTCTTGTCTCCATGTTGGTGCCCTATTCCCCTCCTCCCCACTACAATCTTCCCCCACCCAAAAAACACTTTTTTCCTATCATTTGTAATCAAATCAACACTACTATTGCCCTGGGAAGGATATATCTGTCCATTGACTTCCCAATTGTTCCCCTAGCCTTGTTTATGAGTGAACCCTGAATCAAGAAACCTGAGTTCAAAACCAGCTTCAGGTATTTGCTAGGTGTCTGATCTGGGACAGCTCACTTAAACTTCCTTTGTCTTGGTTTCCTCATCTATACAATGGAGATAATAATAGCACTACCCTATATAAAGTGCTAAATCAACATTATTGTTATTGTTGTTATTGTTGTGGTTCCTAGACTATAACTCCCTTCTCTGGCTACTATTGTCCTATATGGATTGTCTCTCTCTTTAGAATACAAGCCCCTTGAGGAGAAGGAAGGATTGTCTCCTTTTACATGTGTATTTTTCTTGGCACATAAAATATGCTTTTTAGTCATCCATTATTTAGAGAAAATAATTTCTATTGGGACACGTCTTGGTATCTTTGAGGTAACATGTTGCTTATTAAAAAGGGATGGGGAGAAGTACAGCAGATGACTATAATGCAGAAGGCTGAAGTCAAAGATGAAAACTTTGGAGATTACCCCTGTTTTGGGATAGCCCTGTATAGCCAGCATAATAACACAAATTACAGGACTGTTTGTACTGAGGAGTTGAAAGCCATCATATGCTGAGGAAATACTCAGCATGGAGCAGTAATTATGGTTTAGCTGATGATAAAGGGTGTCTTGGATTGACTGTTAATTAGACTATTAAATGTAGTAACACAAAAACCAAATATCAGCTATTAACCATTTAAGCCTACATTTACCATTATTCCCTTCTTTTTTTTTAATTGGCAAGAGGGAGACAGTGAAAGTCAGTTGGAAGGATTGGCTATTCCTTAAGCTCTCCTACAGGGTAAACAAATACTAATTTTTCTTTTCCTTTGTGTGAAGACTTTCCATTTTGACAATCATGCTAAATCCAATTTTTCCTTAAGTAGTGGCTAAAATAAGGACCTTCTCTCCTCCCATTTTTCTCCTATTCCCCTAACATGGTTCTGGTTTAGTTGAAGACAGAATAGCTTAAGATAAAAAAAAAGTATGAGTCTCTGTCTAATATATCTAAATATATTAAGGCAGGGTGGCCTCTTACTGTTATCTCAAACAAGCAGACAAATTATAACTAGAATGTCTTTGAGAGGAGGAAATCAACACTTTCTGGTCACAGAAGGCTTTAGTGAACTGAATATTAGGATTAATAGGTCAAGAGTAGTCATTGGACCCTGGACCTGTGTCTCAGTGGAGGTGAATTCTTCTCTTTCAGATTTAGATGAGAAGGAGATTTGAACCTTTCAGGTTTCTGAACTCATGTCAATCTTAAGTATGAGGAATTTAATATCAATTTAGAGCAATCTTAGGTACTTTGTGACTTAGAGTTGATGTCCAAGGTGGAACTTCTGAAAGGAAAGTTGTATCCATCTTTCTAGTCTTCTGGGATCTACCTGGGAGGGACTGAGATTAAGGAGTCATGCTATGACAACAACTGGTGAGGTAGAGGGTTCTTTGGGATAGCTTGCTAATGAAAATAATTCCTTCGGGTCCAATATATTTCAAACTATTCATAGATGTATTCTTTGTGATAGCAAAGAACTAGAAACAAAATGGGTTGTCATCACTTGGGGAAAGACTGAAAAACAAATAAAAAAAATAAAACCTTAAACCCAGCCATGTTGGGTTTGGATGTAATGGAATATTATTTTGCTTTAACAAATGATGAATGTAAAGAAATCAGAGAAACATGGGAAGATTTGTATGAACTGATGTAGAATGAAATAATCAGAACCAAACATGTTTATTGACAAGAATAATGTAAATAGAAATATTGCTAAAAGGAAACTAAATTCTGAGTAATTGAAACAGCTGCATAGAAAAGATAGTGAAACAAACTTTCTTCCTAATGACAGAAAAGGACTATTAGGACAGAATGTTGTATTCAAATGGCCACCATATCAGTTATTTTTTTAAAAAATTTTTTTCTTATGGAGAGACAGAGGAGTTTTTATTTCCTCCCCTAGAGATAATTGACATGAAGACTAATGTCTAGAATAAAATGAATTATAAAGTAAAAAGAAAATGCACTATTTATATAGTTGGTTAAAAGAATCATTCCTCTGAATTCCTTTAGGGCCTTTACAAACATTACTTGAAATGAATTATTGAATTTTGTATCTCTGCCATCATTAATGCATTGGATGACTGTCTAGGTATCTCAGATAAAGTCTTATAATTGAATGACAGTGTGATTATCCTTAAATGTGTGTGTTTGGGGGTGGGGAGATGGTGGTGGTGTGTGGGTGCTATTTAGGAAGAAAGAAGTGTCCTCTTGGACAAACGTTGATAGCTCTCAATGTGTCTGTCAGAGAGCATTATGATACAGTTATTAGTATTTTACTCCTCCGTTTCTGCACCTATATGTTGCAGGGATTTCTAGGGTGGGTGAATCCCAGAGTAATTAAAGAAATATGAATGGCAGCATGACAGACTATAGAATAATCTTGAAAGCCATGAAGATGTCTGTTCAATTCTCACCACTGATACACACTGGCTATAACCCAAGGCAGGTAATATAGATATCCAGGAACCTCTCAAGTCTCTTAAGACTGTTGCATCATTTTTGCTGATCTGCAATGATAAAAAGAGTTCCCCCACTGGAAGTCCCCTGACCTGAAAGGCTGGGCTTTGAAGTCCTGTATTTCCTGTCTTTGTTTACTGATATATAGCACAACACTCTTTGGAGGGATCCCATCTTGCCTAAGGACAGTTCTGAGTGGTCAGTGGATACAGGAGTGGTGAAACTCTAGGTCTGTACTGACAAGTAAATGCTATCTGAATGAGAAGAGCCTGCCCTCTCTGTGTGGGGACATTGGCAGCCCTTTGCTCCTTCGGTTGCAGTGCCAGAGGAAAACCTTGAAACCAAAAAACCAAAACAGCTTAATGATGTCAGTTCCTAACAGAAGAATTGAAGTCCTCCCTTTCCCCACTTTGGTGAAACAGGTGCCTTGAGTCTTCATAGAGTGGGTGGGAAGGGTATAACAAGAATCTGAACTTCAGAGCTAGGTGATGCAGTAGATAGAACACTGGCCGTGGAGTCAGGCGTACCTGAGTTCAAATCTAACCTCAGACACTTAATAATTATCTAGCTGTGTGGCCTTGGACAGGCCACTTAACCTCATTGCCTTGCAAAAAAAATAAACTCCTCAAAAAAAAAAGAATTTGAACTTCCCTGAAGTGTTAAATTTCTTTCTTTGTTTTGTCTTTAAGTTTATTCTCATCCTTAATTTCTATTTTTTCTTCAAGAATGGGATATTGCTATCTCATATTGCTCTTCATTAGGAGAAATGGAATTTAAAACCATGTTTTAATCATTTTCAAATATTGTGAACAAAAACAAAGCAAGCACATACATTTTTTTCTCCATGAGTATCTCTGCTTGGAAATCCCAGCATTCCATGACTACCATACCTGTCCTATGGTAGAGGAAGGAGAAATCAGAAGAAAGTGGTCAATCCAGTGTTGCCTTTAAATTAAATTAGCATCCATCAAATAACTGCTCTGTGTTCTATTCTATTCAAGGAGTTGTTGGGGATACAAAAGTAGCATAAGAAATATTTAGCCTCAAAGAACTTAACAGTCTGGTAGGGAGAACGATATCTGTCAAGATTGATGGAGTAAGAATAAGAATGAAATAAGAATAAGAATGAGTTAAAATGCCAAATTATGTGGTCTATTGAGTAAGTGTTGATTTAGAGAAGGGAGAAGTGATTGAGGAAATTATTAATTTATAAGAAATGGACCTTGAAAAATGAAGAGTTTTTTGGGAGGGAGGTAATGAGAAGCTAAATTATAACAGGTAAGATGGGACCCAATAATGGAAGCCTTAGAAAATCATGCAGTTTAAACTTAAAGCAAAGCAGGGTAGCTAGGTGGTGCAGTGGATAGAACACCGGCCCTGGAGTCAGGAGTACCTGAGTTCAAATCCAGCCTCAGACACAATAATTACCTAGCTGTGTGGCTTTGGGCAATCCACTTAACCACCATTGCCTTGCAAAAAAATATACTTAAAGCAACACCATGATGGAAAAAAAAATTGCTATACCCCTTTGTGACTGCATTGGGGACTAATTCATGACTTGGACCATGTTAGATGGCATAATGGGTAATATAACAACTATTTTTTTAAAAATGTAAAATTTTCAAATTTCTTCTTTATTTCCTATTTGATACAAACACTGTAAACTCCAGTTTAGTAAATGTCTGACTTTGATATGTCCTTACTTTCTTTCAACGATGACAGTTCAGCCAATGAATTCAATACAACAAACATTTATTGAGTTCTTGCTAGAAAATTGACATATTGGTAGGCACCCTAGGAGAAAAAGAAGAAACTTCTAACACAGTGCATTGCATTTAGAGGGTGTTTAATTATAAACATCTGCTGAAAGCATGGGTTTGTAGGTGAAATGAACAAATGGAGAACTCTGTGCCTCAGAGAGGGGATATAGTCTAATTGGGAAAGACTCCTTGTAGATGCTATTCACTGAGATCCTCTGTAGTTCTGTAAGGGGTGGGGTGGATCTTTGGAGTCCCTGAATGATGTGAGCATTTCCCTAGTTGATCTGATGAAAGTCCTTGGTGTAGGTTTTGTTTAAAGGTAATTGAGAGGCAATCCTGCTCTTCAATCAGTGACTCAATCAGCAAACATTAATTAATGGCTTACTGAGTACCAACACCATTGCTACAAAACCAAAATGACACAATTAATTGCCATCAGGGGATTTCAGATGGGAGTGAAAACACATTCTTCACATATGAAATATATACAACAAAAGTATAGGTTAATTTTTTTTTTTTTGCAGGGGGTAGGGAATGAGGGAAGGAATCAGGAAGGACTATATGGGGAATCTGGCTCCTGAGCAAGGATCTGAAGCAAACTGGAAATTTTAATAGAGGCAAGCAAAGAACATTCTAGACAAAATGGATTATTATTGTTTAGTCATTTCAGTTGTGACCAACTATTCTTGACCCCATTTGAGGGTTTTTTTTGCCAAAATACTGGAGTGGTTTGTCATTTCCTTCTTCATCTAATTTTATAGATGAAGAATAGAGGCCACCAGGGTTAAGTGACTTGCCCAGGGTTACACAGCTAGTAGGTGTCTGAGGATTGATTTGAATTCAAGAAGAGTCTTCCTGACTCCAGGCCTAGGATTCTATCTGCTCACAACCTAGTCATCTGTGTAGGAAGAGTTAAAAGTCAAATTTGCCTGGTCCTAAGAATGTGTGAAGGATAATAATATGTAATGAGACTGAAAAGGTAGGTTGAGCTGGGTTATTAAGAAAATTTTCCTTAATAATAAGAAAATTTTCTCCATTTTCTCCAAATTTTGTTGACTGTTGTTCTACTGAGTTCTTCCTTCAACATCTTGTGCCCTTCTTCCCTCTCTCTTATTTATTTATGTTTATTCTCTTTGCAATTATTCAGTTGATACTTTTCTGTGATCTGTTTCCTCCATCTGTAAACTTCTTGAGAATAGGGAATAATTCCATTCAGTACTCTTAGTACTAAGCAGATGGTATAGCACATAGTAGGCTCTGAATAAATGTTTGTTAATCATTGAATGGGGCCCCTACTACCTCTGAAATTCTCTGAATGATTGTTTATCTTGAAGCCACATGCAAAGTGCCATTTCTCATGAGAAAAGGGCAATGGGATTAGCAGGAACAATCTTCTATATAAATAGCAGCTGCTATTATTATTTTTATTATTAAAGGGGATAAAGCTTTATTTTAATAATAGATAATATTTATATGGCATTTTAAGGTTTGCAAAGTACTTTACAGATATTGATGATGTTTGTCCTTCATTCTCAAAAAAGACCATAATATTAGGGAGGTGATACCATGACAAGCACATGAATTGGATTGAGTGAGGGAGTGCTGTGTGAGGCAATCAAGGTTAAGTAACTTGCTAACAAGGGTTAAATATCTGTCCTCCTGACTCCAGGACCAGTGCTCTATCCACTGAGCCATCTAGCTTCCCCATTTATCCTCATAACCATCCTGGGAGGTGCTGTAATTATTCCCATTTTTCAGATCAGGAAACTGAGGCAGAGAGAGTTTAGCAACTTGCACAAGCATCACATAGCAAGGAAGCATCTGCATCAAGATTCGAACTCAGTTCTATCCTGACTCTAGCTATAGTGTTCCATTCCTCTGCCTCTGAAGACTGAGGCATCTTTCTCTCTCCTCCCTCACCTCTTCTTGCATTTAGAGGGTATTGCCCCCCTTCCTACTTACCCCCCCCACCCTGCCATCTTTCCCAGTTCTTCATCTCAGCAACTTAACTTACTCTTTAGCATGAACCATTTCTGGTCCTTTGAAATACCCTTAGCGATAGATCTGACTGAAAGGAAAGCTATTCATTCTCACAGAGAGACTGCTAAGCTATAGAGGGTCTCTCTTTATAAGTACCTAGAAAGAGTATCTAGCTGAAACTCCCTTTTTTGTACAAGTATCCTCTGTTTGTTCCAAAAGGAATTTAGTTCAGGTCTTCTAAAAGGAGGTTTTATATTAAAAAATATATTTTCATGTGCTTGGAAGGCAGGCTCTTGTTTTCAGGTGTGCTTTCCTCATTTGGGAAAAGGCTTCAGGAAGTTACACATCATACTAAATAAAAAGTGATGTATTGACTTGTAAATGAGAGCCTTAGATGAACTGGAAGATATAAACACTGTAAACTCCAGTGTGGTGTTGGATAGTAATAAAACAAAGTGCTTTGTAATTATATCCATTAGATGTTCTCCCTACAATTTTCAAAAGGAAGGTCAATAAACCACTTAACCCTTATTTTACAGTTGAGGTAACTGAGGGAGAAGTTTGCATTGGGCTTTACATCACTTTGCTTCTTTTAAGGTCTAATCTCATGAGGCTTCTCAGGGTCTCACGTTTTTAATTTTTTCCATTTCGTGGGAATGTCTTTGAAAACTTAGGTACAATCGGCTTGAAAATTTCCATTGGAGGAGATTCCCTGTGTTGGGAGCCTCAGTCTACAGAGTTGATACAGTTTCAGGCAACACTTTATTAGCCCCCTTTCATTCAGTGAGATAAGTGGGCCTAATAATGAGTCTGTGTGACAAAGTTCTAGATGAGATGATTTGTCATCCTTCTACTCAAAATCTTCAATGGTTCTATCTTTCCCACCAAATAGAAAGACCAAACTTCTTAGTCTTGTATTTTCACAAAAGTTCTTTCCAATGTGTCATCATCATGGGAAATTAGCCATGCATTTTGGAAGGCTATGCATGCAAGGATAAATTGTAGAAGTTTCTATCAAGCTGACAACACTTCAAACACAGATCCAGTGAGAGTCTCTGACATCTAATAAAGAGTCAAACCAAGTTGAGAAGGTTGCCAATTACCATCCATGGAACTGATAAAAATACAGCATTGATTTCCAACTTATGTATGGTTACAATTCCATTTCTCTGATATTGGTGGTAGAATGGTATGAAAAAGATCATCAAGCACTAAGAATCTCTTAGACAATCTAAAAACATTAATTGATTTATCAATATGCTTGATGTATCATCTTTATTTGTTGAATGAATTGATGGACTACTGTACATTCTTATTGATATAAATTATACTGTGAATAAAATATATTATAAATAAATTATAAATTTATTATTATAAATAATAAATATAAATAAAAAACTTAAGAACTCAAGATTATCTTGGGGAGGCAGATAAAGGAGATTGGTAAAGCTGATGTCATTGGTATTTCCCAAACCCTGTAATTTCCTGGGATAGTTAGTTGCTGATCTTTCCTTGCAGTAATTCATAATGAGTCTAGCAAATAAAGATTCCTGCAGTTTATATGCCAGAGAGGGCAGAGCAAAGGGCAGCAAAAATGTATTAGGAAAATACAGTTGAGGATCAAGGAATGAAGCATAATGTCTGTATACCACAAATACTTTGTTCAGAAAGGAAGCTGCAAGGTACTGGCTTTGGTAAGTAACAAATTATATTATAAAATAATTATATTGACTCCCTGAGTGGGAGTTATTTCAGGATCAGCTGTCTCCATTGTAGTCAGATCACTGAATGGTTTGATCAGAAGTCAAATTCACTACTAAATTCGATGAAAGAATGAAGACCAGAAGACACTATGTGTAATTGGAGCATCTCCTAAGTCCTCTGTACAAACAGAATGATGGTCTTGAGAAAACAAAATAAAACTGGGCAGTGGATATAAGTGAATACATTGATTCTAGTTGCTATAATTTCTTAGAGTAAAAGCTATGCTGCTTATGTCACTGAGAGATTAATTTTCAAGATATAAGCTTGGGGGGAGATATTTCCCTCCAAAATTGGGCAAGATCATTGAAAATCTCATTAGACACTTCCAGAAGCCCATTATCTCACTGGGCTTGATGTTCTCCCCTTCAAGGTATTAGTTCTGAACTGTCATTCCTTCTTTGGTGTGATTCTTGTTTATCCTATTGAAAAACAACATTTCTTATACACTAGAGACTTTTCTCTGGACCTTTTTAATATTTGAGGAGGGTACATTTGCAACTGCTATTTTCTGCCCATTTTGTCTTGTTCTGCATGTTCCTACTATCACAGTTAAATCATTCCTTATATAATAAATAAATAATAAATCCAAATATTTTAGTTCTACTGTATGATGGCAATATGGGTACAGATGTTGGCAAATTTGTGTCACATATGTTTTGTTATACTGCAGGTTTCATCATAAATGTAGCTAGGAAGTCCTTGGGTTTCATACTGAACACTGTTTTTATTTTTTGTTGTTCAAACTCTTTGTGATTCATTTGGGATTTTCTTGGCAAGATGTTAGAGTGGTTTGTCATTTCCTCTCCAACTCATTTTACATATAAAGAAACTGAGGCAAACAGGATTAAGGGACTTTCCCAGAGTCACCAAGGCAGATCTAAACTCAGATCTTCTTGACTCTTGGTGTTCTATTCACTGCACTACCTAGATGCCTCTATTTTTATAGTTCTATTTTTATGGTTTTATGAATTGATATTGCTTGAGAAAGTACTGTTACCAAAAAAGTTACCAGAAAGAGATGAGCAGTTCCAATCCACATATTTATTTTCTCATTTTTATAAAGTGAGAATGATCTATGTACATATTTAGGATCTTTGATAATATTATTTCATAGGTGATTTTCTACATCAAGATTAGAGTTTTATAATCTTATAATTGAGAAAGGCATAGAGAATATTAGAATCCCCTCTGTATCTATTGTTTTCTGATTGCAGAAAAACATTTGACGAGATGTAATAAAACATAACCCTAAAGACAATTCTCAATCAAGGAGTCTCTCCAACAAAAGTTGAAAACATATGAAATTTTATGTTAGAGGAGAAGGAAACGCTAATTTTGCTGCATATTGTTATCAAATGAGATGTAAAATACTTTAGTCACTGGCAGATGCCATAGAAGATATCTTGAGGAAGGAGCTGATTAACAGAAGAGGAATTCCTTATCAAAGGTAGTATCCTGATGCCTCTGTATGTGTAGGACTTTACGACAGTCATGTTAAAGACAGAACGCTATAGGGTCTTTCAGTATTAGGAGTTCATAGTTTGATAATCAACACTGGTAAAAAAAAGTGGATAAAACATATACCTACATATGTTTTGTCCAGATTTTTATGAACATGGAAAGTTTATTGATTTGGTACACTAATGTTTTATACATAGATATAATATATACCTTGGACAAGCACCAAGAATGCATAATGATCCCTAGGTCCACCATTGAATAGGAGGAGAGGAGTGGATCTGATATTATTTGGAACACAGTTGTTTTTTTTTAATAGTGCTAACTAACAAAACCATCTCTATTTTAAAAAAATGATTCTTATTAATATCTTTTGTTTTATGTGACCTACAATGTATCCTTTGTTCCCTTCTATTCCCTTCCAGAGATTCCTCTCTTATAAAAAAAGAATTTAAAAAAAATAGGAAGGAAAAGAAAGTTCCCCCAAATTAGCTAATGTATTAAAAAATTCTGATGTTACTTTATGCACTATTCCATTCTCATAAACTCTAACTTCTCTAAAAGAACAAAAGAAGGAATATATTGTCTTCTCATACTTCCTCATTGGGTGTATGAGCTTGATCATTTTGATTTTACAGTATCTGTGTCATTATCTTCTTATACTTTCAACTGACATTCTAGTAGTCACTATGTATATTGGTTCCCTGGTTCTGTTTGTTTCACTTTGCATCATTTTATGTCTGTTTACTATGCTTCTTTGTGTTTACAATATTCATAATTTTTACAATGTAGTCATATTCCGTTACACTCAAGTGCCCCAATTTCTTTCTAGTCCTTTGCTATGATGAAAAGTGCTACTATAAATATTTTGGTATAATGGGACCTTTCTTTTTGTCACTGTCCTCCTTGGGTTATATATCCAGCAGTGGAATTTTGGGATCATACAGTTTATGCATTTTAGTCATTTTCTTTACATAATTCCAAATACAATCCCTAAATGTTTCCCCTATGATAGTGTATGGTTTTAAATGAAATATGATCATCAAAGAAATTAAAAAAAAGATGACCCAAAAGGAAATTGATGGAGATCAAGCTTTTAAATAATAAGTATTTATTAAGCACCAACTATTTGGAGGGATTCAAAAATTAGAATGGAAATAGTTCCCATCCCATCCCATCTAGGGGCTTGTGTTCTATCAGAGGAGACAATATGAATAGTCACAGGAACACAGATGTCGAATTCTGTGGGATGTTGTCAAGTCAGACAACCTCAGGAATTTTTACAGCTGAGAGAAAGGTCACCCAAGTAATAAAGTGACAGAGCTGGGGTCTAGCTTCAAACTCCTGACTCCATGGTCTGGGATCTTTTCATATCCTGCACAGAAGGAAGGGAAGAAAGGGAAGGAAAACAAAAAAAGGGAAAAAGCAAGGAAAGAAGGAAGGAGAGAAGGGAGGAAGCCAAGAAGGTAGAGAAGAGGTAAGAAAGGAAGGGGAGAGGGGAAACAATGGAGGAATGGAGGGAGTAAGGAAAGGTAGCAGAAGGAAGGAAAGGAGGGAGGAGTGGAGATAGGAAGGTAGGAAAGTAGCAAGAAGGGAAGGAGGGAGGGAAGGAATAAAGGGTTGGAGGAAGGAAGGGAACAGGAAAGATTTCAGGTAGAAAGCAGCACTTCCAGGTGCAAGGACAGTGAGGGCAAAGAGGAGGCAATGGGAGAGATTGTTATGTGTGAAGAAATATGAGAAGGCCAGTTTGGCTGGCCTGCAGAGGACACGAGGGAAGTAATGTATCAAAATGCTGGAAAGGGGAGATTGGAGCCAGGTTGTGAATGACTTTAAATGCCAAACAGCAGTTTTTACTTGATTCTGGGAGTTTATTGAGCAGGAGAATGATATGGTTGGGTCTATGCTATAGGAAAATCACTTTGGCAGCTGTGTGAGGATGGATAGGGTGAGCAATTAGAAAGGTACCTGGCAAGCTTAGGCAGGTTATAGAAAATGACCCCAGACGTCTTGTTTTGGGCATCAATATATCAAACACACACACACACACACACACACACACACACACACATATATACACATGATGAGGAAAAGGAGATGGGTCAGTCATCTAGTGAGTGAGATATAATAGATAAATTGAGTCCTATGCTGACATTCATAAAATATTTTTTTAAAAAACCCAGGAAAGCCTACATTTTGTTGTGTAAATGTCATTGGAGAATTTATAGAATGATATAGGCAGAAATGACGAAAGAACAGAAAGCATAAAGGTAGAGTGATAAGTGTGGAATTGTAATCAGAAGATAGCTTCAAATCCCAGTTTTTCTGCTTATTGAATCTGTGACCTTGGAAAATAACTTAACTTCTCAGAACCTCTGTTTCCTTTATCTGTAAAATGAAGAGTTCCAACTGAATGATTTAAAGGTCCCATATGTCACTTAATTTTTATGATCTTGCCTGTTATTGCAATCTGCTCTGGTGGAGGGGATATCTTATTGAGATCACAGATTCTCTCTATATATAATCTATGAAGAATGCAAAAGATGGTTTGAAGTTTTTCTTTCTGCCTTCTATCCTTCCTTTTTTTCTTCCCATCTTCCCTCCCTCTCTGTCTTTTTTCTTTCTTCCTTTCTTTGTTTCTTTGTTTTTCTTTCCTTCTGTCCTTTCTCTTTTTCTTTTCTTTCTTTCTTTTCATCCTTCCTTCCTTCCTTCCTTCCTTCCTTCCTTCCTTCCTTCCTTCCTTCCTTCCTTCCTTCCTTCCTTCCTTCCTTCTTTCTTCCTTCCTTTCTTTCTTTCTTTCTTTCTTTCTTTCTTTCTTTCTTTCTTTCTTTCTTTCTTTCTTTCTTTCTTTCTTTCTTCTTTTTCTTTTCCTCTCTTCCTCCCTTCTTTCCTTGCTTCCTTCCCTTTTTTTGGCAGGTGAGTTACCAAAGGAGCCATGTTTCTGCTTGTTAGAAATAACTTTCTCACAAAAGGAGTTATCTAACAGTAGAACAGACTACAGTGGAAATAGTGAACACCTCATCATTGGACTTGTTCATGCAGCAGACATATGGCCAATTAATTGTCATGGATGTTTATGGTAGGGATTTCTAGGTTGCACAAATGAAATAATCTCTGAGTTTCAATATGATGCAAAATTATGTGATTCCACTCTTTTCTAATCTTAGAGTTAGACTTGGAAGGGACCTCAGGGAGATCCAGAGAGTGATTTACTCAAGGTTGCACACTGCTAGTAATAGAGTCTAGATTTGAATTTGAGCTCTTTGAATTCAAATGGAGCATGTTTTCTGTTGTGTTATGTTGGAGGTCTTCCTGTTTGATAAGCATAGCAAAGGACTGAAACAGATTTTTTTTTCCCCACCTCTGGCTTTGTGAAACCAATTCCAATGCCACTGAATTCAGGCACTGGAAATTTGGGATATGCATTTTCTTGGATCATCTTATCCAGTGACAAAAATGTCTGGAATTGGAGGCAGGGAAAGAATCAATGAATACATTCCATTCTTGAGGGTTTTTTTTTTAAGAATCATAATGGGGGACAGAGATGAGGGAGGTTCTTCTTGGCAATTCTGAGTCCTGGAGAAAAGGAAAGAAAGATAATTCTGAAATTAAATCATCTTGTTGAAAGATGAGGCTCAAAGACAAGGAAAGAATGTTTTTTTTTTAACGATTTCAAGTAGAATTGAGACCGTTCCTATGATGGTTGGGAATAAAATTGGTTCGAAAATGATGTCGGCTGAGAGTGGGGACCGTGAACCACGAAAATAAATGAGCTCTGAAATCACCTTCTATTTTATAAATATTGTTTCAGGAGCTGAGAAAATTGAGACAGATTATTCTCTCCCCCCCTTCTCTTAAGCTATGGAAGGAAGAAACCCTGAGTACCCCATTTGGCCCTTATGAGGAGTAGCTCATCTTTGTCCTGGCTCTCTAAGTAGCTTTGTCTGCATTTAGACACACTCCATTTCCCTTTCAAGGACCACTATCAGCAGTAGCCAATTACAAACACACCTCATAACACATTATTGAGACACACTGCACGCAAATAAGCCAGAGAGATGTTTAATGGTCTCGCTGCCCGGCGTCAGTCCATTACAATCTGTCTGCACTGCCATTCTGACTGAGGTGGCATTTCCTCTGGGTGTGTGTGTGTGTGTGTGTGTGTGTGTGTGTGTGTGTGTTCATGTGTGTGTGTCTCATTTTTCCTGGAGTCCCTAATTAGACACAATTGAGCCCAAACACTTAATACATTCAACTAAGGGAGGAGACATTTTCAGATTTTGACAGGCTGTCTTTGTATCCGACTCCTTTTTTTCTGTTTTTCCACCCTGCCCCTGGCAGGACTCTAGCAGTTAGCATCCAGAATTAATCTGAGAAATAGCTCGGGTGCATTTCTGGCTCAGTGGGTGGTTGCCTTCTGTTATCTGTTCCTCTCGGTACAGGGAAAGGGTGAGCCATTTAGGGAAAAGTTTCACAAGTAGCAGCTTTCTTGCCCTCTGTTCTACTACTGTAAACATTTGGCCTGGAGTTGGTTGGAATTTTTTTCCTTCCCCTTTGGCCCCCTCCTTTCACCTGCTATCTCTTTCTAAGTCAGGAAGAGGCAGAGTAGTCAATGATTTACCAAGCTCTGGGGGATCTGTGGCAGTGTATAAACATGAGACCGAAGAAGGAGGCATTGAGGGGCAGTGGCAGTATCCCTACCTTTGCAAGTCAGGAGACTGGATGGACTGTGTCATGAATTAAAGCTGTGAACTTAGGTAAGTTCCCAGATTCTTCTTTCTCATCCATCCGGTGAGTAGGTCATAGAATCACATGTGGTCAAGCCTGTACTTGACCAACTAGACAGCGTGGTATATAGAGTGCTTGGTCTAAAGTCAAAAAGGCCAGAATTCAAATTTAGTCCCAGAGGAATCTGGCCTATCCAGATTCCTTACACAGAACTCTGTGTAAGTTGCTTAAATCTGTCTGCCTCAGTTTCCTCCACTGTAAAATAGGGATAATAAAAGCCAGCATTGTTAGATGAGGATCAAATGAGATATTGGCCAAGTAATTAGTATGATGCCTGGCACATGGTTGAGATTTAATAAATTCTTGTTCACTTTCCCTCCCCATTTACTGTCAATCAAGAATATTTTGTTCCCACTATGTTTTAGGTGCCATGGATACAAAGACAAAAATGAAACAATTCCTGACCTTGAGAAATCCAACGTCTCCTGGGGGAGACTACATATTTATATCTAAGAATTTGCATTTTGGGGGTAATTTTGGGGGGAGGGGGCGTGGACTTGTATCAGGAAAAACTTCTTGCAGTAGGTGATATGTGAGTTGAGCTTGGAATGAAATTAGGAATTCTTGGAGATTCAGGTAAGGAGACAATTCATCGTCCCAACATAATAAGAATAACAAGACTTTGTAATGTTTGCAAAGCATCCTAAAAACTTTATCTCACTTAGTTCTCACATTGATGCTGTAAGATAAGGACTGTTATTCCTATTTTCCAGATGAGGAAACCAAGGCTCAGAAAGATTAAAGATAACCCTGGATGTGAGGCAGTCAAGGTCACACAACCAGGAAGTGGCAAATGTCTG
Source organism: Macrotis lagotis (assembly GCF_037893015.1). NCBI lineage: Eukaryota > Metazoa > Chordata > Mammalia > Peramelemorphia > Peramelidae > Macrotis > Macrotis lagotis. The sequence goes on along the minus strand of NC_133658.1, from coordinate 219,652,165 downwards.
AGTCCTCCTGATTCATATCTGGCCACTGAACCAAGATGACTCTGGAGGAGAAAGTGAGGCTGGTGACTTAGCACAGCCCCCTTCACTCAAATCCAGTTCATGTGTTTGTCAAGGCATTTCCTCTCTGATGTCACGATCTTCTTCAAGAATGAAGGACAGACATCTTAATCTACTTTTGGACAGTTTTTAACTATTTAAAAAACAGTTCCTTCCAAAGGAGCTGAATTTTATTTCTTCAGTTTCTGCCCAGGGCCCCTCATTTTTCTCTCTGGGGCCAAGCAAAACAAATCTGCCTATCAATCACTTTAAGCTAGCTAGTATGTTTCCTCTAACCCAAGTCTTCTTTCCAAGCTAAACACCCCCAGATACTTCAAATGATCCTTGTGTGGCTGAAATTGGGAGACTCCTCCCCATCACAGCTGTCACCCTCTGCTCACTTTCTGGTTTGTCAGTAGGCTTCTGAAGTGTGATCTCATGATGCTCTCAGAAGTCTCTCCCAACTCCAAGGTTTAGGATTCTGCATGAGGGCTGTGATATCAAGGATGGGGTGTGAGATTAATTGGAATGCAAAAGAAACTTCTTCAAAGCTTTTCCTGGTAGTATTGCTTCCCTTCTGTACTCCAAAGATGGGATTGATAGACTGAAGTATTTTGAGATCTCTGGACCAGTCAGTATGCTAATTTTTGAAATGGATACAAATGACTAACAGTGGTATAGTTAGTATTCCCAGTGGAACTGACTTTCAGCCCTTCTACCCTTGGGGCACATGGGTGAGACAAAGATGAATTGCAGCCTGCAGAGTACTTTGAAGGAGACCTTATGAGTTCAAATGATTATTATATCAAATGATTATTTTTGTTCTTCTTGGAGGAAAAAAAAATCTGACACCTGCCCCTCCTGAAAACTTGGCTTCTCTGGAGTTCTGGGACTATAGTCCTGGGCCTCTCTTGAGCCAGTGGGGGGAGGGAAGGCAGAGTTGTTCTCTTGTGTTGGCCTTTCAAGGCAACAAGAAACATTTAGGTTTAATGGAAAACCAGACTGCATCTATCCTGAGCGTGTTTGCATAGTTTGAGTTTCTGACGTTTCCAGCTTCTCAAACCTGGAAAAATTTACTGTTCTCACTTCATTCATATGCTACTTAGTCCTTGGCAAGGGAATTACTTTTGAAGAATTTATGCTCCCATCTGCCACTTAAATTACCAAAGGTGGTATTTATGACTGGCATAATAACTGCAGAGCACTGGGGGCCCTTTGTGCTTTGGTGTTGCCCATCTGGAGCACAAAACTTTAAAGTTCATCTGGGGTCAGGGGCATGTTTCTTGGCAGGGCATTTCCAGAACCTTGCCTCTTGGCCGAGGGAAGAGGATGGGTGTTTTCTGACTGCTAAGCAAGGAGTGCCAAATAGTGGCACATTTGCATGGTTGCATTCACAGGAAGTGAAAGAAATGAAGCTGGTCCTGAAAACTGTCCTTGGCACAGTATGTCTCCGAGTTAGGTGGTGGTAGGCTTAGGCTTGAAAGGGTAGGAAGAATAAGGTGCCATGAGAGGCATCATGAATGGAAACCAGGGTTCAAATCTAGCCACTGACACTTAGTAATTGACCATGGGCAAATCATGTCATGTCTCTAAGTTGTTTTTTAGTTGTTTTTCAGTTGATTCTGATTCTTCATGACCCTATTTTGGTTTTGATTGGTAGAGCTACTGAAGTGGTTTCCCATTTCCTTCTCCATCTCATTTTTATAGATGACGAAACTGAGGCAAACAGGGTTAAGTGACATACCCAGGTTCACACAGCTAGTAAGGTTGCATTTGAATCTAAGCCTTCCTGACTCCAGAACCAATGTGGTATCCACTGAGTCACCTAGCTGCATGTCTCTGAGCCTTTGGCAAATTACTTTATTGTGCTAAATCTCATTTTTTCTCATCTGTGAAATGGGGATGATAATACATTACTTCACAGAATTGTTGGGAGGACCAAATGAGATAATCTATGTAAACTATCTTGAAAACCTTAGAGCACTATGTAATTGTCTGCACTTGCCCTGGTATTGAAAGAAGACTGATGAATGAGAAAACCTAGGTTCAATTTCTGTCTTTGCCATTAAAGCTGTATGACCTTCTACAAATCTCTTAGCCTTTCTGTTCTCCAATTTCTTTGCCAGATGAAGGAGATATTGAGACTTCTTATTTTGCAATGCTTTTGTGAGAAAAGTATTTTATAAGCCTGTATAATTAGGAATTATCCCTTGGGTACCAGAAACATCCTGGCAGAAGACTTGGAATCAGGAGACGGAAAGGAAGAATATTGTAGAGTAGAAAAAGAACTAATTTTGGAGGGAGAATTTTTTTATTTGAACGCTGGTGCAACTGGTAAGCAGACCATTTTTCCTTTGGACCTCAGTTACCTCAAAGGTCAAATGAAGGGTTTGAATTAAATGGTCTTTTCAAAAAATTTCATTCTATTACATTCATATACCAGTTTGTTCAGCCATTCTCTGGTTGATCTGCACCCACTTTACATTCTGGTTTGTGCTACCACTTGTCATGAATATATTGGCATATAGTCAGTAGTCAGTAAATATTTATTAAGTACCTATGTGCCAGGTAGGCAGCTTGGTGACCTCCTTTTATAGTTATGCTCTTAGAGTCAGGAAGATTCCTCTTCCTGAGTTCAAATCTGGTCCCAGACACTTACTAGTTCTGTGACCCTGGGCAAGTTACTCAATTCCCTTTGCCTCAGTTTCATTATTTGTAAAATAAGCTGCACAAGAAAATGACAAATCACTCCATTATCATTGCCAAGAAAACCCCAAATAGGGTTATGAAGAATCTGATATAACTGAAACAACTGAACAACATATTCTAGTCACTGTGCTAAGCCATGAAGATACAAATACAAAAAAAAATAGTCCCTGTCCTCAGACAGTTTACAGTCTAATGGGGAACCTAATAAATAGGGCTTTCCTTTTTGAATTTGACCTTCTTATGGTATATATTCAGAAGAAACATTTCCATGTTCAGATCTATTTTCTTTTTCTTACTTATTTTTATTTATTTAAAAAAAATTTCCCCAGCTACATGAAAAACAAATTTCAACATTTAATTCCAAAACTTTGAGTTCCAAATTCTATCTCTCCCATCCCACTCCCCATCATTGAGAAAGCAGGTTACTTTATATAGTTTAAAAATCTGTAGTCATAAAAACATTACTACAATAGTCATGTTATAAAAGTAAACATAAATTCCCCCCCAAAAAAGAGAAACCTCAAAAAAATAAAGTGGAAAACAAAAAATATGCTTCAGTCTGCATTTAGACACTGTCAGTTCTGTTGTTGGGTTGGTTACCATTCTTTTTTGCAAGTCCTTTAGCATTCTCCAGGGTCACAGAATTACTGAGAAATGATAAATCATTCACAAACTATCATCCTGCAATATTGCTGTTACTTTGTAAAACATACATCTGCCATTGTATCTGCTTATGTAAGGTTTTTTTACTGAGAGCATCCTATTCATCATTTCCCATAACAGAACAGCATTTCATCTCAATCACTCACCAACATTTGTTCAGCCATTCACCAACTGATAGGCACTCCCTCAATTTCCAATTCCCCACCACCCATGAGAGCTGCTATAATCCCTATAAATACAGATTCTTTTTCTCTTCAGGAATCTAGACCTAACAATGGCACTGCTAAGCCAAATTGTAGACATTGTTTCATTTTTTTTTTGCAAGGCAATGGGGTTAAGTGACTTTCCCAAGGCCACACAGCTAGGTAATTATTAAGTGTCTGAGGCCAGATTTGAACTCAGGGACTCCTGACTCCAGAGGCGGTGCTCTATCCACTGTGCAACCTAGCTGCCTCATAGACGTATTTATAGCCCTTTGGGCATATAATTGCTCTACAGAATTGTTGAATCATTTCACAACTCCTCCAGTTGTGAATCAGTGTCGCAATTTTCCTACATTCCTTCCATTTTCTGTCATTTTCTCCTTTTGTCCTATTAGCCAATCCAGTAGGTATAAGGTAGTACCTCAGAGTTCTTCCAAACCTCATTTTCCCCATCAGTAGTGAGGTAGGACATTTAAAAAAATAATTAAATGGATTACAATGATAGCTTCATCTGAAAACTGTTCATATCGCTTGATCATTTATAATTTTGGGAATGGCTTTTTTTTATGAATTTGACTTAGTTCTCTAGGTTTGAGAAATGAGGTCTTTATCAGAGAAACTTGTTTCGATATTTTTTCCTGCAGCCCACATTGCTAGCTATATTTCTCTCCATCCTAATGCCCACCCCATTTATCCTATTCTCACTCTCTCTCCTTTCACCCCAAAAGTGTGTTGTATCTGACTAGCCTCTCCCACTATCTTCCCTTCCTTCTATCACTACCCCATCTTCCCCCCCTCCACTCTACTACAAAAGCTTTTTTCTTGCCTCTTTTATGTGAAATAACTTACCCCATTATACCTCTCCTTTCTCCCAGTATATTCCTTTCTCCTTCATTAACTTTATCTTTTTGATATATTATACCTTCATATTCATCTCTCTCCTTTGTCCTTTCCACACATATGCTTCTAATTGCCTTAATAAATTAAAAGGCTCCTGTGAGTATTATCAGTATCATCTTCCCATACAGGAATACAAACAGTTCAGCATCATTAAATCTCTCATAATTTGACCTTTTTTCCCAGTCTCTCTATGCTTCACCTAAATCTGTACTTGAAGACCAACTTTCTGTTCAGTTCTGGTCATTTCATCAGGAAATTTTGAAAGTCTCTTATTTCTTTCAATGTTTATCTTTTTTTCCTGAAAGACAATGTTCAGTTTAGCTGGATAATTGATTTTTGGTTGTAATCCAAGATCTTTTTCCTTCAGAAATATCATATTCTAAGCACTATAAGCCCTTAAAGTTGAATTTGACTGAGGCTCCAATGATATTTGAATTGTTTCTTTCTAACTAGTTGTAATATTTTCTCCTGGCCTTGGGTGTTTTAGAATATAATATTCTTGGGGGTTTGTATTTTGGGATCTTTTTCAGGAGGTGATCGGTGGAGTCCCTCAATTTCTATTTTACCCTCTACTAGTATATCAGGGCAGGTTTTCCTGGATAATTTCACTTTTTTATTTTTGTAAAGCAAGGGGGTTAGGTGGCATGCCCAAGGTCACACAGTCCAAGGTCACACAATATTAAGTGACTCATGCTGGATTTGGTTCTCCTGATTCCAGGGCTGGTGCTTTATCCCTCACACCTCCTAGCTGCCTCCTGGATAATTTCTTGAAGAATGACATATAGCCCCTTTTTTTGGATCATGATTTTCAGGCAGTCCAATAATTTTTAAATTATCTCTCTTGGACCTGTTTTCCAGATCCCTTGTTTTTCCAGTGAGATACAAATATATGTCACAGGGTCACAGAGCTAGTAAGTGTATTTCACATTTTCTTCTAGTTTTTTCATTGTTTTGTTTTTGTTTTAATGTTTCTTGATATCTCACCAAGTCATCAGCTTCCTTTAGCTCCATTCTATATTTTAAGACATTATTTTCTTCAGAGAGCTTTTGTATCTCTTTTTTCATTTGGTCGATTCTGCTTTTTCTTCATTGGTCTTTTGGACAACTTTCTCCTTTTGATCCAAACTGGTTTTTAAGATGTTATTTTTTTGGTATCTCCTTCACCTAGTTGCTGACTTGATTTTCATGATTTTCCTGCATTGCTCTCATTTCTCTTCCCAATTTTCCTCTACCTCTTTTAATTGATTTTTAAAATCTTTTTTGAACTCTTCCATAGCCTAGGACCAGTTATCTTTTTCTTAGAGGTTTTTTATGCAGCAGCTTTGACTTTGTTAACTTCTGAGTGTGTATTTTGATCCTCCATAGGACAAAAGTAATTGTCTTTGATCAGATTTTTTTTCTGTTGTTTGCTTATTTCCCCAACCTGTGGTTTGATTTAAAAATTTTTTAAGGTAGGACTCTGCTTCTAGGATCCACTCCCAAGGGCCACTCCTGAGCTTTTGAGGGTTTTTGTAGATGTTTTCAGGGATCTGCAAGATCTCAATTTCTCCAAGGTCTTCTGAGAGACTCTGACTGCCCTCCTGGCCTGTGGATGACCACAGGCACTCTCCTCTGCCCCGGAACTGTGAGGAGGGTCCCTGCTCTGTTGCAGGCAGTGAGCTCTATTGTGTTTCTGCTCCTTTTTCTGAGCCTGGGATCCCAGACTGCATCCTGGTTCTGAATATGGACAAAACAACAGAGTCTTGCCTCAGCAATAGCAAAGAGACCTCTGCATTTCCTCCTGGTCCCTGGGGCCAGCTCTGCTTTAAGGCCTGGGCTAGACTGGGATCCATTCTCATGCTGATGTGGCAGTTTTCCTGCTGATTTTACCATGGGCAATCCCTGAACGTCTGGAAACTACCTCTGCTGCCAGGGACCCAGGCACCCTGCATACTGTTCCTGGAAGACTGGAACTGGTTCTTTCTAGCACAACCCAGACTGGGTAGTAGGCCCTTTCTAGCCTGTAGATTTACCAAATTGTCTTGGGCTGGAAAATCATCAGTCTTTTTGTGAATTTTACCACTCTAGAATTTTGTTATAGTCATTATCTAAAGGTATTTGAGTGGTCTGCAGGAGGGCTTACAGGAGTCCCTGCTTTTACTCCACCATCTTGGCTCTCTCCTACTTTGCTATTATCTAATCACTATCAAATAATTTTGATGATCACTTTTTATAACAAATTATGATTTGGTATTGGTATTCTTTTCTTCATTCATACTTCTTATCATTTTTCTTGAGCTTCTAGAACTTTTGATGCACTAAGTGAATTTTATTATTTCATAGAGTCTAACATAATTCATTGACAGATTGAATTGGTACAATGTTAAATCTTCAAATTAATATAAGTACTATCTCTTTTATTATATTGGCAAGACCTTACCATGACAATAAATATCTTTCTAATTTAAGTCTTGCTATTTCTGGGAAGAGTGTTTTATAATTGTATTTATGACAGGTCCTGAGAATGGCAGTGCTTATGATGCAATGCTTGCAAAAAGACCACCATGAATATAATTTCATCTTATGCATCAATATATTTCACAGAGGATGAAGAATTATATAAATTCTAGAGGACAAGGTTAATACCATACAAATTAAATTAACACTCATACTGATATTTGGTAACGTTAATGTAATGGTGGAAATAAGTGACAATACTGAGAAACAGATTGGAAAACATGGGTCAAAATTAAGACGAGCAAAATCAAAGATTTGCAGACTATATAGAAACTTAATACCTCTATATCATAAATATTTTCTTTGAGAAAGGAAGAGATGGACACAGATGACACTTGATAATATCACAAAAAGATGAACTTGGTTATGTTTTTAATGTCAAGAGAATGACTAATCACTGATATGGGGATTTTTCCTTAATAAATGTTTATTGATTGATTGCCTGGGTATAGTCAGACCATGAACTTGTTACAGCAGAGTTCAAAATAAATACAAAGCTAAAATAAAAAATAAGGGAAAAGATAATGGCACTCAGTTGAAATAACTCAATCCTGACCTTTTCAAAGGAGATAATGAAAATGGTAAAGGATGAGGTGGAGGACATAAACTCAGAACATAATAATTAAATGCAAAAGTTTAACTGATGTAAATCAGTTGCCTTAACAAAGAAACCAAAGTACCCTAAAAAGTGCCTTAATAGACAAATATCTGACTTATTCACCAAGTGGAAGCTGAGGGCAACACCAGTTTATAATATAAGCTTGTATATAAAACCTTACAGGGAAGGGTGATGGAAGGCATTGAGCAATGTCACCCTGTAAATCAGAAGGAAAATAGTGGAGGGTAAAACCTGTTTAAAGAAAGTTGAGAAAGTAAGCCAAAATATCATAAGGACATTTAAGGATTACCATTTAAGGAAAGTCATTCAAAGGAAGAAAAATAGGAAAAACTTGTTTTTGACAAATCATGTAACTAATGAACAAATGTTTCCTTAGCAATGTGCTAATAGGAGTGGAGATATAGATATAGAAATGAGTCTTTGTGCTCAAGGAGTCTGTATTCTCTCAGCAATGACAACAGGTTACACATTTCAAAATATATACAAAATAAAGGTAATTCTATAGGAGACAATTGTTTTTTAATTATGATCTTTAACATCATGGTTCTCATGTCATTCTAGAGGTGGTAAAAATACCACTAAAGAGATCAAAGATGGTTGACGTAGATGGGATAGACCCATTTTATTTTGGAGGTAGGAGGTAGATCATGCTATTGCAAGAGCTTTGAAGGATGGATTAATAAGGAATCTGATGGAGAGGATGGACCAATAGTTGTAAAAAATCCACAAACCTATATGCCTACTTTTCCTTTTGTATCATTTTCCTTAAATGAGAATTACTTTACTGTGAAGTTTCCATTGGAAAAGGCAAGCTTTATCAACTACAGTATCTCAGAGAGAACATGACTTTACCATTATATAGTGGAATGGAAGATGTAGAGAATACAAGGTATCATTGTGGTAATTGTTAATAATCTTTGATTTGGAAAGTAAAATGTCCTATTAAGAACTTTCTTCCAATAAGACATTATATCCAAATGTAACCCAGGGTTCAAATATATTTAATATATCTAGTCTTTACCTTTTTTTGGGCAAAGGACTGGGGATGCAACCCTGGGATCCTGTTTGACTGTGTGATGGGTAAAGTTAATACAAGAGATCTGGTGAGAAGAGATGTTCTTCATTTCTGCTTTGAAAAAGCAATACATGGGGTTTCAGGCAGCTTTTGTAGAGAGACTCATGGAGAGAGTAAAAAGGGAGGCATCAGACATGTTGAGGAGCCCACACCTCTGCTTTTCAGTTCACTCCCTTGAGATTTTAGGGAATTTCACCTTGGATAAGATGGGGGCCTCTCTCTTAGTTAAGCTGCGATATCTCTTTCCCAATGAGAAAACACAATTCCTCTTGGACAGTTAGATGACATAGTGAGTAGAGCTCCAAACCTGAAGTCAGGAAGTCCAATTTGACCTCTAACACCAGTATGTGACCTTGGGCAAGTCACTTAGCCCTGATTACCTGGCCTCCAGGAAATCTCCAAGTCATCCTAATTCATATCTGACCCTTGGACTTGAATGACTTCAGAAGAGAAAGTAAGACTGGTGACTTAGCAAAGCATCATCCCTGCTCAAATTCACATCCTTGCTGTGGCATCACCTCCCTGATCTCATGGTCTTCTTTGAGAATGAAGGGCAAACATCATCATATTCTAATCAAATCTCTGATTTCTAGTCACTTTTTCCTTGGATATTTGTGTGTCACTATATTAACTATTTCTTAATTCATTTTAACTTATATTTAGTGGAAAAGATTAAGTCTGAGGATGCAAATTAGGGATAGCTCCTTATTTAAGGGACAGCGGTCAGAGAAACAAACAGCTTTGGTGTTTTTGAACCTAAAATAAAAATCATGCCTCCAGATCTGGGGGGGAGGGAGGCAGAAAGATGTAATTGTAGTTCAATACCCCCTCTTGGAGGAGAACAGATTGCCCTGCTGTCTGTCTACTTTTCTTATTCTCCTCCAGGCAGGAATCAAAGCCTCCCTTGGAGAAGGGGAGCTAGATTCTTTGCCTCCCTGTGAGCCATATTTAGGGAAACCTCAGGAATAGACACATCTTAGATGGGCAACACACCTTGTCACATAGCTCAAAACCATTCAGGATTCTTTGAAAGATAAAACAACAGAAATAACCCTGATCATAAACATCAAGCAAGGTAGACAACAGAGAGACGTTTTAGCTGATGAGCAGACATTCAGAGCCCAGTGGAATGAGGTGGAGGAGCATGGCTGGAAACAGAATCAGGTAGCCCATCATGGAGAATGAGTGAAGAGGAAATGGGCATCCTTAAGACTAGAGAAGTTGGAAAAGCTGAGCCAGAGTTGGGGGAAAGGCAAAAAGAATGAGACCTAAGAGTGATGGGCAGATATAGAGGAAGTGTGTAGGGCTGTTTGGTTCCATCCTATCCATGGGAGATAGGAGATATCTAGGGTGGCAGGGGATGGGGAGTGGAGAATCTGCTCTGAAACGGTGCTGGGGTTGGGAGGTGCTAGCTTTAAAACATACAAGTGAAAGGATCCTAACCCTGGAGAAAGCCCTGCTAGAATCTGTAGTCTGGTACAATCAAGTACTGATATAGTATAATCTAGCATGTAACTTCCTCAGCTGTCACAAGACACGAGAAACACATACACACATACTGTCATACACACAAACACACACTCTCATACACACACACACACATACACACACACATATTTTCTCTGTCTGTCTGTGTCTCACCATTTCAGAGTTCACACATTTTTAGTGGTAGACAAAGTACTAGAGCATTTTTAGGATCTAAAGATAGATGATATACCCAGAGAAGAGACTCCAGACTTCTGGAGTTTTTTAAAATTATATTTCCTACCAATTGGACTAAATGATTAACAATTTTTAATGTGAGGGGAAAGAATCTCTTTGTATTGAGAATATGTATATAAACACACACATGTGTATGATTAATGATACAAATAGATGATGAAGGAGTTAGAATGAAACAGGAGAAAAAAGCTGATCAAAGAATATTTATGAAAGTCTTCCTAAGTGTTAGACACTATGCTAAACTATGGGAATATATAGAAAAATTAAGAACTCAAAACAACAAAAAGAAAAAAAGAAAACTGCATGCTGAATGACTTTAGGGAAATTGCAAAAACTTGTTTTGTTTTCCAGCCTCTCTCAGAAGCAAAGATCCATTTTTTTTATACCAGTCTTCTCCTAGTGGTGTGATTTTGGTGCAGGTGTGGATACAGCAATATGCGTGAAATTCAAATTTATCATAGGAGATGTAAAGAAGAACTTCAGTGAAGAATTTAATTTTTAAATAGATATTATCAAGAGAATTTGACCAAAACAATAAAAAAAGAATATGGGCTGTTTACATGGTGGACTATCCAAATGATCCACTGGCACCCTGGACATCAAAGGAGAAATGAAAAAAAAACCATGAACTTATTGGATAGATGACCCCTATTATGAATTTATGGATGACCTTGGATCAGATTTGTACAGCATGAGCAGTGGCAGGTCCTTTGTTATCTGTAACTTTGAGAAATGCATCCAAGTGATGAGATAACCATCTAATTTGTATATATGAGTATCATTATTTTTAGATCTATATAAACAAATAATGTAAACAATAGATATCCTTGCTTTATTCCTGATCTCAGTGACTCAATTCATAAATCCAGAAAGCATTTGTTTTTTTCCCCTGTAGCAAATTATTCCAACTCATTGTTTTAGATATTGTTTTAAAATATCAAGGATTGGCAACTAGGTGATGCAGTGGATAGAGCACCAGCCCTGGAGTCAAGAGAACCTGAGTTCAAATCCAGCCTCAGACAATAAATAATTGCCTAGTTGTGTGATCTTGGGCAAGTCACAACCCCATTGCCTTAAATAAGATAAAATAAAAAAATAAATTATCAATGATCTTTTTATGCCTTTTATTTTTCTAACATGAGTGATGTATTTTTAGAAGGTCTTTTTGTGTCTCAATATAATTTTGCCATTTTATTATTTAATTGTTAATATAATTTATTATGTTTATGATTTTTATCAGTTTTGAGCCATCTTTGTATTTCTGGTATAAATTCTATCTTTTCATAAGAATAGTTTTTTTGAATTTAAAAAAATCATTATTTACTGATGGTATTACCTTTTCTGCTTTATCTCTCCTAGTTTTTAGAATCAATAAATTATTTATTGTATAATGAATCTGGTAGAGTGCCATCTTTCTCTGTTTTTCTGAGTATGCATAGTATATGGGTTAATTTTTAAAACATGTTTACGTGAATTCACTTGTAAATCTCTTGGGATGTGATTTTTTTTAACAATTTGTAGTCATTGTTTTCTTCCTTTGAGATTCAAGAGTTTAGATTCTATTTTTGCTGTTTAGTTACTCCAAGAATTTAAATTTTTAAAAAATTATTCATTTGATTCAAAATTGTATTTTCATTGATAATGTAGTTGGATATAATAGTTTTTAAGTTCCTTCTTATGTCATCCTGAATTCCTCTTCATTTTTGATTTTGATAATTTAGTTTCTCTTCCTTTTTTTCTCTTTATCTCCCCTCTATCATTTATGCTTTTTTAAAATCATTTATCCTTTATCATTAGATTTCACATTTGTGCCACCTCAATATGCCTTAGTTCTGTTTTTAATCATCTCCATTTAAAGTTCTATTTATAGTCATTTTATGTTTACTTCTAATTCACAGAATAGATCTATCTAGCATATAAATCCTTACATTTATATTTGGACTTATTTTAGGTTTATTCATTTATTGATTTTCTTGTTTTTCTACTTCCTTGCTCAATTCATTGATCTTTCCTTTCTCTCTTTTCTTGATATGTAGTTATAGATTTAAATTCTTCCCTAAGGACTGTGGTAACTGCATTCTAGAAATTTTGGATGTTGTTGCATTGCTTTTTTTCTTCAATATAATTTTTGGAGTTTTTATGATTGATTTTTTGACTCAGTGCTATCAAGCATTTTACTACTTGGTATCTGATTGTGAGTCCTTTGCTTATTTTTACTTTGTTAATTAAAACAGCATTGTATTATATTCTATAAAGAATATATTTTAAGAATACTGCTTTCTTGTATCTGCTTATGATTTCTTTATACCTAATCTATGGTTAATGTTCATAAAAATTTTCCAAACATTGATGAAAATAGTTATATTTCTTAAAAGTTCCTTTCAACAATCATGGAAGATATATAAAGCTAACCTTTCTAATATTCTATCCAATTACTTAGTGTGGTTCTTGTTTATCTATCTATTAGATTTGTCTAATATTAAAAATTTTTTTGAATTATTCACCGATTATTGACTTACTAGCTAAGTCATAATTTCATTAACTTTCCCTTTGAGTGTTTTGATACTATACCATTTATTGTATGTATGATTGAGATTTTTATAATTTTTCCTATCTCTGATGTCTTCAAGCATAATGTAGTTTCTCTTTTATAAATCTCTTTTATATAGTTCTTTTAAAATATATGTTATGTATATATAAATTCTCTTTTATATATATTATCTATTTTTATTGTTAATTTAGTTAATACTATGATTGACATTACCGGTCTTTGCATTTTGTTGAGGCATGATAAATTCTTCTCCAATTTCTCATTCATCACTTGGATGCATCCTTATATTCTAAGTGTGTGGCTTATAAATATTGAAATTATTATTATTATTATTTCCTAATTCATTTTTCTTTCTTTTTCAATTTTACAATTTTCCCCCAACCTCACTTCCCTTCCCCCACCCACCACAGAAGGCAGTCTGATAGTTTTACATTATTTCCATGCTATACATTGATCTAAATTGAATGCGTTGAAAAAGAAAAATCATATCCTTAAAGGGAAAAATGAAATATAAGAGATATAAAAATTACATAATAAGATAATGGATTTTTTTAAAAATTAAAGGTTATAGTCTTTGGTCTTTATTCAAATTCCGCAATTCTTTCTCTGGATTCAGATGGTATTCTCCATTGCAGATACAACAAAATTGTCTCTGTGGCACTGATGAAATGAGCAAGTCCATTAAGGTTGATCATCACCCCCATGTTGCTGTTATGGAATTCAGTGTTCTTATGGTTCTCCTCATCTTGCCCAGCATCAGCTCATGCAAATCCTTCCAGGTTTCTCTGAATTCCCATCCCTCCTGGTTTCTAAAAGAATGATAGTGTTCCATAACATATATTTACCACAATTTTTTCAGACATTCCCCAATTGATGGGCATTCATTCAATTTCCAATTCTTTGCCATCACAAACAGAGCTGCTATGAATATTTTTTGTATAAGTGATGTTTTTACCCTTTATCATGATCTCTTCAGGATATAGACCTAATAGTGGTATTGCTGGATAAAAGGTTATGCATATTTTTATTGCCCTTTAGGCATAATTCCAAATTGCTCTCCAGAAAGGTTAGATGAGTTTATTAGCTCCACCAACACACAATGTGTTAGTGTCCCAGATTTCCCACATCCCTTCCAACATTGATCATTGTCCTTTCTTGTCATATTGGCCAGTCTGAGAGGTGTAATGTGGTAACTCAGAGATGCTTTAATTTTCATTTCTCTAATAAGTAATGATTTAGAACAACTTTTATATGACTATGGATTGCTTTGATTTCCTCAGCTGCAAATTGCCTTTGCATATTCTTTGACCATTTGTCAATTGGGGAATGGCTTGTTTTTTTTTTATAAATTTGACTCAGTTCTCTATAGAAATGAGTCCTTTGTCAGAAATAATAGTTGTAAAAATTGTTTCCCAATTTACTATATTTCTTTTGATCTTGATTACAGTAGGTTTTTTTTTGTCTGTGCAAAAAAGCTTTTTTAATTTAATGTGATCAAAATTATCTAGTTTCTTTCAATGATATTCTCCATCTCTTCCTTGTTCATAAATTACTTCCCTTTCCATATATCTGACAGGTAAGCTATTCCTTGATCTCCTAGTCTGTTTATAATATTGGCTTTGTCCAAATCCACACTTTATCTTGGCATGGTATCTAATATGAGTTTCAACCATACTAACTTCCAATTTTCCCAACAGTTTTTATTGAAGAGAGTTTTTACCGCGAAAGCTAGAATCTTTGGGTATATCAAACAACAGATTACAATAATCATTCCCTGCTATCTCTTTTTCACCTAATCTATTCCACTGATCCACTGCTCTATTTCTTAGCCAATACAAGACAGTTTTGATGACTGATGATTTCTAATATAATTATAATACAATACAGTATGATATGATATGACACAATATAACATAACATAATATAACATAACATAACATAACATAACATAATATAATATAATATAATATAATATAATATAATATAATATAATATAATATAATATAATATAATATAATATAATATAATATAACATAACATAACATAATATAATATAATATAATATAATATAATATAATATAATATAATATAATATAAATTTTATATCTGGTAAGCCACCTTATTGTGAACTTTTATTCATTGAATCCATGGAAATTCTTGACTTTTTATTTCTCCATATGAATTTACTTACTTTTTTCTGAACTCATTAAAGTAATTTTTTGGAATTTTGATTGGCAGGGCACTAGTTAAATAGTTTAATTTAGATAGAATTTCCATTTTTATTATATTAGCTCTGCCTATCCACGGGCAGTTGATATTTGCTCAGTTATTTAAATCTGATTTTATTTGTGTGAGAAGTATTTTGTAATTGTTTTCAAAAAGTTTCTGTGTCTGCCTTGGAAGGTAGGCTCCCATGTATTTTATATTGTCTGAAGTTCCCATGAAAGGCATTTCTCTTTCTAGCTCTTATTGCTGTATCTTGCTAGTCATATATAGAAATATTGAGGATTTATGAAGGTTTATTTATATCCTGGAACTTTGTTAAAGTTTCTAATTGTTTCTTGTAGGTTTTTAGATGATGTTTTAGGATTCTCTAGATATACCATCATGTCATCTGCAAAGAGTGAGAGTTTTGTCTTTTCCTTCACAATTCTAATTCCTTCAATTTCTTTTTTCTTCTCTTATTTGCAGAAGCTAACATTTCCAACATAATATTGAATAGTTGTGGTGATAATAGAGGCATCCTTGTTTCACCTTTGATCTTATTGGGAGTGCCTATGGCCTATCCCCATTCCATATAAGGCTTGTTGATTGTTTCAGATAGATATAAGGAACAATTCATTTATTTGCATGATCTCTAGTGTTTTTAGTAGGGAAGGATGCTGTATTTTGTCAAAAGTTTTTTCAGCATCTATTGATATAACCATATGATTCTTGATATGTTTGTTATTGATGTAGTTAATTATACTACCAGTTTTTTCTAATATTGAACCAACCCTGTGTTCCTGGAATAAATCCTACTTGGTCATACTGTATTATCCTAGTGATAACTTGTTGTAATCATTTTGCTAAGATTTTAAGATTTTGCATCTATATTCATTAAGGAGATAGGTCTATAATTTTCTTTCTCTGTTTTGACTCTTCCTGATTGTGAGGTATCAGCACCATATTGATGTCATAGAAAGAGTTAGGCAGAATTCCAGTTTCATCTATTTTTTTCATGTTTCATAATGTTTGACAGAATTCACTTGTGAATCCATCTGGCCTTGGAGATTTTTTCTTAGGTAGTTCAATAATGGCTTTTTAAATTTCTTTTTCTGAGATAGGGCTATTTAGGTATTTAATTTCCTCTTCATTTTAACCTGGGCAACTTATATATTTTTTAGGGTTTTTTTTTGCAAGGCAAACGGGATTAAGTGGCTTGCCCAAGTTCACACAGCTAGGTAATTATTAAGTGTCTGAGACCGGATTTGAACCCAGGTACTCCTGACTCCAAGGCCAGTGCTTTATCCACTACGCCAGCTAGCTGCCCCTTTCAACTTATATTTTTGTAAATATTCATCCATTTCACTTAGAATATCAAATTTATTGGCATCCAGTTGAGCAAAATAATCCCCAGATTATTAGTTTAATTTCTTCCTTATTTGGTGGTAAGTTGACATTTTTCATTTATGATTTTTAACAATTTGGTTTTCTTCCTTTTTAAAATCAAATTATCCAGGGATTTATCAATTTTATTGATTTTTTAAAAAATAAAACCAACTCTTGGTTTTACTTAGAAGTCCAATAATTTTCTTGCTTTCAATTTTATTAATTTCTCCTTTAATTTTTAGAATTTCTAATTTGGTATTTCATTGGGAGTTTTTAATTTGTTCTTTCTCTATTTTTTTGGTTGTATGTTTAGTTTGTTGATTTCATCTTTCTCTAATTTCTTCATGTAAGCATTTAAAGCTATAATATATGCCCTGACACTGCCTTGGCTATATCCCATAAGTTTTTGAATGTTATTTAATTATTGTCATTATCTAGGATGAAATAATTAATTCTTTCTATAATTTGTTGTTTGATCCAGGTCAATCATGCCTAGGTTTTCTAACAATCTATTTACCTCCTTAACTTCCTTCTTGTTTATTTTATGGTTAGATTTATCTAAGACCTGAGAGCAGGTGGTTGAGGTCTCCCACCACTAGAATTTTGCTGTCTCTGCCTTTCTGTAACTCATCCAACTTCTCCTCTAAAAATATTGTTGGTGTACCATTTGGTGCATACATGTTTAGTATTGAAATTGCTTCATTATCTATTGTACCTTTCAGGAGGATATGGTTTCCTTCTTTATCTCTTTCAATGAGATCTGTTTTTATAGCTGCTTTGTCTGAGATAAGGATTGTTACCCCTGTTTTTTTCACTTCAGCTGAAGCATAATATATTCTGATCCAGTCTTTTACCTTTACTATGTATATAGCTCTCTCTTTCAAATGAGTTTCTTGTAGGCAGCATATTGTAGGATTCTGCTTTTTAATCCAGTCTGCTATTTGCTTACGTTTTATGGGAGAGTTAATTCCATTCACATTCATAGTTATAATTAATAACTTTTTATCGTCCTCCATGTGATCTTCCCTCTGTTGATATTTTCTCCCTTTTTTCACTTTATCCATATTCCCTGGTATTTTATTTCTGACCACCACCTTCAGTGTGTTTGTCTCCTTATATCCACCTCTTCCCTATCTTTCCCCTTTCCCTTTGCCCCTTCTTCCTTCTGTTATTTCTTTTTTTCCTCTCCACTACCCCTCTCCCCTTTTAATACTTGAAAGGTAAGATAAATTTCTTAACTGAGTATGTATATATTAACTTTAAACCAAGTCTGATGAACATAAGATTCAGGTGGTTCTCACCTCCTCCTTTCTTCTCTTCTATTACAATAGGTACTTTGTACCTCTTTATGTAATGCATTTTTACCTCATTTGATCTCCATCCTCCCCTCTCTTTACTGTCCCCCCTTTTTAAGGAGATAATGTTTTTACATCATTCTATCAGAATCATGGATAAGTCATGAGTGTCTATCACTTCTGGCTAAGTTATTCTTTCTAATAGAGTTACAATTCTCGAGTTATGAGAATCTTTCTTCAAGGTTGGGATATGGCCAGTTTCATCTTATTGGATGGCATTTTTATTGCTTTACCATTTTTTAACCTTTTCATGTATTTCTTGAGTCTCCTGTTTGAAGTCCAAATTTTCTATTTAGCTCTGGTCTTTTCATAAGGAAAAGTTGGCAGTCTTCTATTTCATTAAATGTCCATCTTTTCCTCTGGAAGGGAAGGCTCAATTTTGCCAGACAGTAGATTCTTGGCTGCATTCCAAGCTCCCTTGCTCTTCGGAATATGGCATTCCAGGCCCTTCAATCCCTTAATGTTAATGCAGCCAGGTGCTATGTAATCCTTACTGTGGCTCCTTGATATCAAATAGTTTCCTTCTGGCTGCTTACAGGATTTTCTCTTTTATCTGATAGTTCTGGAATTTGGTCACAGTATTCCTTGGTGTTTTCATTTTGGGATCCCTTTTTGGAGGGGATCAATGTATTCTTTTTTTAACACTTATTTTTATTTTTTTGTACAAATGATTTTTTATACATTACTAAAATATTCTTGTTTAAGAGTAAACATTAGGGGAGGCTAGGTAGCACAGTGGATAGAGCACCAGCCCTGGAGTCAGGTGTACCTGAGTTCAAATTCAGATTTAGACACTTAATAATTACCTATCTGTGTAGCCTTGGGCAAGCCACTTAACCCCATTTGCCTTACAAAAACCTAAAAAATATAAAGAGTATACATAATATCCCCTCCCCCCAAAATATAGACCATATTGAGCAATAAAGTAAAGAAAAAATTAAAATTAAAAATAATAATAACAATAATAAGGGCAGCTAGGTGGCACAGTAGAGAGAGGATAGGCCCTGGAGTCAGGAGTACCCAAGCCCAAATCTGGCCCCAGACACCCAATAATCACCCATATGTGTAACCCTGGGCAAGCCACCCCAACCCCATTCTTCTGCAAAAATAAAAAAAATTTAAAAATGATAATAATAATAACAAAAATAATATGAATAATAAGAAGAAGAATATGGGCAGCTAGGTTGCTCAGTGGACAGAGCACTGGCCCTGGAACTTGGAGCACCCAGACTCAAATCCAGCCTCAGACACCTAACAACCACCCAGATGTGCAGTTCTGGGCAACCTCATTTGCCCTGAAACCCCTAATAATAATAATAATAATGATGATGATGATGATGATGATGATGATGATGATGATGATGTGCTTCAGACTGTGTTCCAATACCACCAGCTCTGTCACAGGTGGATCACATTCTTTATGATAAGTCCATCACAAAAGCTACTTCCATATTTTTCCACTGTTGCCATTACTGATTGCAGTTCTTTCCATTTGTACTTCCCCACTACCATATATTACATTTTCTCTCTCAGTCTGTCCCTCTTCTTAAATGTACTGTAGGGTAGCTTAGTGGCACAGCAGACTAATCACTGGCCCTGGGACCAAGAGGCCCTGAGCCCACTCACCAACCCTAAGGCCCAGCAACCACCCGGACCTGTGGTCCTGAAAAGGCCATCTTATCCCAGCCCTTTGCAAGAAGTAAAAAAAAAAAAAAAGAAAATGTGTTATGTCTGACCACTCTCCCCCACAATCTATCTTCTCCTCCATCACTCACATCCCCCCTTCCCCCATCTCCCTTCTTTCCTTCTTACTCTAGATGTCTATACCCCATTGAGTATATATATATATATATATATATATATATATATATATATATATATACATATATAGTGCTGTTTCCTCCCTGAGTCACCTCTGATGAGAGAGAAGGTTCTGTCATTCACCCTCTCCTTCCCCCCTTCCATATCATTGCAATACCTCATTGTAATAAAAAATCTAATTATATGAAATATCTTAGTCTATCTATGTCTCCTTTCTCTTACTCCCATTATGTTTCCGTATTAGCCATTGCCTCTATTTTTCTAGTATATTATATCATCAAATGCAGCTCTCTCCTGTGCTTCATCTATGAAAGCTCCTTCTACCTGCTCTATTAAATGAGAAGTTTCTTATGAGTATTATCAATATCATTTTTCTAAGCAGGAACACATGTAGTTCATCATCATTGAGTCCCTCATATTTTCCTCTTCTCCTCCACTCTCTGTGCTTCACCTGAGTCCTTTATTTGAACATTAAACCTTCTATTCAGGTTAGGCCATTCCAACAGGAACATTTGAAATTCCCCTGATTCATTGAAAAACCATCTTTTTCCCTGGAAGAAGATGTTCAGTTTTTCTGGGTAGTTGATTCTCGGTTCTATTCTGAACTCTTTTGCTTTCTGGAATATTATATTCCAAGCCCTACAAACCTTTAATGTAGTTGCTGCTAAGTCCTGTGTGATCCTGACTACAGCTCCATGATATTTGAATTGTGTCCTTCTGGCTGCTTGTAATATTTTCTCTTTGACTTGGGAGTTCTGGAACTTGGATATAATATTCCTGGGGGTTAATTTTTTTGATCTTGTTCCAGGGGAGATCAGTGAATTCTCTCAATTTCTATTTTGCCCTCTGCTTCTAGGATATCTGGGCAATTTTCCTGTAGGAATTCTTTAAAAATGAGGTCAAGGCTCTTTTCCTGATCATGTCTTTCAGGTATACCAATAATTTTTAAATTAAATTTCCTGAATCTGTTTTCCAGATAAGTTGTTTTTTCAATTAGATGCCTTACATTTTCTTCTAATTTTTCATTCTTTTTGTTTTGATGTATTGTGTCTTGATTTCTCATAAAGTTAGCACCTTCCTTTAGTTCTATTGTATTACTGAAGGATTTGTTTTCCTCAGAGAGCTTTCTTATCTCTTTTTTCTTCTGGCCAATTCATCTTTTTAAAGCATTCTTCTCCTTAGTAAATTTTTGAACTGTTTTATCCATTTGACCTAAGCTGATTTTTAACAGTATTTTTTGGATCTCTTTGACTAAGCTGCTGACTTCTTTTTCATGTTTTTTTCTGCATCTCTCTCATTTCTTTTCCCAATTTTTCTTCTATCTCCCTTACTTTATTTTCAAAATCTCTTGTTAGTTCTGATAGCCAGAGCCCAATTTCTGTTTTTTTCTTGCAGTCTTTAGATGCAGGTGTTTGTATTTTCTCATCTTTGGATGAGTATTTTGATCTTTCTTGGGATCATAGACAATGTATTTCTCAATGGTATTCCTCTTTTTTTCTCTCTGTTTAATCATTTCCCCAGCCTGTGCATGGTTTGGGGATGCTTCCTCAGCTTTTGAGTATTATTGGGACACCCCCCCCCACAAGGATCTCTGTGTGTGAAGCTCTGTCTTCCCTCCTAGTCTGTGAATGGCCACAAGCACACCCCTCTGCCACAGGGCTGAAGTAGGGTGGGCCCTGTTGTTCTATGGGGGGCCTAGACTGTGATCAGGATGTGAATGTGGTCAGAGCCCCAGAGTCCTGTTCCAGTGACAGAGGACAAATCTCAGAAGTCTTTCTCCACTCCCCTCCCTTTAGTACACTGAGTACTTAAGGCTCAGTTGCCTGGGGTTTCCTGCTTACAGGCTCCACTTGCTTCTGTTTCCTGGATCTGAGCTGCCTTGCCATGCTGCTTACTGAGTGCCCTGAGGACTGGGTTTCATGAGCTCACTCTACCCCCATCTTCCAAGTTGTGCCTGGTGCTCCCTGGGGCTGCCTCTGGGAGGCTGAAGTTCTTTCACTCTGGTGGGCTGCCCCTCTAACTCCATGGAGTAGAGCCTTTCCACTATTTTCCAGTTTACCTTGGGTTGGAGCATTACCTCACTGGATGCTTTCGTGGGTTCTGTCTCTCAAAAATTTAAATTTAGTTATAGTCATTATTTTATGAGTTTTGAGAGAGAACACCTAAGAGAGGTTCTTCTGTCATCATTTTTGCTCTGCCCCCATGTATTTCAATAACTATTTAGCCCTCTGGTTCCATGATGTCAGGGCAATTTCCCATCATTAAATCCTATAATATTAAGTCCAAACTTTTTTTCTTTTCAATATTTTCAAAAAGCTCAATGATTCTTAACTTGGGTTTCCTGGTTCTATTCTTGAGATGAGTGGTTTTGCTGATGAGGTATTTTACATTTTCTCCTATTTTTTTGATTTTTTGGTTTCATTTAACAGTTTCTTCTTGTCTCATGAAGTCATTAGTTTCCACAGATTCCATTCATTTTTTTAGAGCAGAATTTTCTTCATTTACTTTTTGCAACTCCTTTTCCAATTGGTCACTTATATTTTTGAAGGAGTTTTCCATTTGTTCAATTGAGGCTTTGAGAGAATTATTTTCTTTTTCCATTTGTCCTATTGTATTTTCCAAGGATTTGTTTCCTTGTTATAAAGTGTTAATTTTCTCTTGGGTTTCTTTTTCCAAATTTTCTAACTGATTTTTAAATTTCCTCATGATTTCTTCAATGAAGTCTTTCTGGGCTGGAGATCAAATCATATTCTCCTCAGAAGTTCTAGATCTCTCAGTCTTAGTGTCTTTGTCTCCAAAGTAGTTTTTAATTGGCCCCCCTTTCCTATGTCCTTTCTTCATTTTCCTGAGATTTTCTTTTGGGGGAGGGGCTGGTTCACAGAAGTTTGGTATTGAGACCTCAAGTGGGCCAGCCAGTAGGGGGTGCTAGAGACTTTGTTCACTTGGCTTAGTAACTCCAAGTGGGCTGGCCAGTAGGGAGTACTGGATACTTTTATCCCTGAACAATATGGCTTGAGCCATGGGGCAAGGTAGTTATTCTCCCTATTCACCTGAGGGAGTTTTTCTGCCCACACCTGACCTGGGGGGTGGGGGTGGAGGGCTGTTACTGGGTTGTTCTGGGAAGAGGACTCTGTTCAAGTGAAAGTATGAAGTCCTCAGTCTTCCAGACCAGTCGAGCCCAGCTGATCGATGTCCAGCTGCACTTTGTAACTCTCTGTGTTGGAACTCACCCTCCAGCCCTGTTGGAGCACCCCAAACCTCTGCTCCCACAATCAAAGCCTCTGCAGCTGATCTTAGGTTAGTCTGTCTCTCACCCCTGGGCTGGCTCTCTGTTCTCTGCCCGCAGCTCACCCAAGCTCCCCGAAGACAGACTTTGTTGGTAGATGTTCTCCTAGCTTCTTTTTCTGGGTTTTGTCGATTGAATTTCTGTTAAGAGATTTGTTTCATATTATTTATGAGAGAAAGCCAGGAGACCTTAGCACAGTGCCTATCTTCTCTCTACCATTTTGGCTGGAAAGCTTCCTACTTCATTCCACTAATCTCTTCTGGTATCTGGGGAAGTTCATCCTGTTTACATTCATGACTATGATTTTCTTAGTTTTATTTACTGCCTATCAAATCCTACTCACTATTTGTTTTCTGTGTCTTCATTTTAGAAGACAAAAAATAGAATTAATAAGCCTCAAGTAGATAGAATCTTTATTGCTCAGAACAATCTAATTTCAATCTATACCACTTTTCTCTCTTTTTAATCACTTTTCTGTTATCTTTAATTTCCTTTGCTGGTTCTACTTTCTCAATATTCCCTTTTAACCTTTTTTTTTCTATTCCACTAATTGTGCTATATTTTATTTTGATAGATATTTTTATTTATTTATTTGTTTTCTTTTTTAATGCTTCTTCTACTTAGTGTACATAGAGTTAGGTTCAAGAGGGAACTACTTTCATGTTATTTGTCATATATTATCTTATCCAATCCTTGCAACAGTGATGTGAGGCAGGTGTTATTAACACAGCCATTTTACAGATGAGGAAAATTGAATCTGAGAAAGTCGAAGTGACTCATTTATTTATTCATTCAACAAGAATTTTCAGGATACTGTGAGTGATTGGGTAATTGATAAAAGGATATAAATGAAACAATCTTGCTCTCAGGAGGATTACATTCTATTGGGAAGAAAATAACATATAGAGATAGAGATAGAGAAAGAGATGAAGATAGATATATAGACAGGTATGAAAATTATGTAAAAATAATACAAAGTAATATGTATAAGTTGGAAATTTGGACTTAATTCTTCCTGATTCCAAGTTCATTCTATTCCCTGCAGTACCTGAGTTCAATGATCAAGCCAGGGGAATGAATATATGGCACCATAACTCTGTGATTTTCATAACTTAGGAAAGTTTTGCTACCAAAGATAGATCATAGCCCATTTATAACTTAGTAGAGAAGTCCTAGGGAAGTGCCTGGGGAGGGAGGGGGGGTGGGTGAGGATAAATGTAAGAGGAAAGGACTAAGAATTTATTAAGCCCCTTCTACATCAGACCTTGTGCTGAGTGCTTTGCAATTCTTATCTCTCTGGATCATCTCAGCTCTATGAGGTAGGTGCTTTAGTTATTCTTATTTTACAGTTGAAGAAACTGAGTCACAGAAAGAATAAGGGATTTGCCCAGGGTCACACAGCTAGTAAGTATTCTAGATCAGATTCTATCCAGATCCAGCGTTCCATTAATAGTTTCAAGATTAAGAAGTTTACTTAGGATCCCCCAGCTTGTATGGTATCTAAACCCAGGGCTTTGCCAACTCCTCTATCCATTACAGCATATTTACTCCTTCTATGGGATCAAATGAATGAGTCCAGCTATGAAAATCATTGGGGTCTCTTTTAGAACTCTAGAATAATGTTCACTGCCCAGGTTAATCAGATACCCCCTCCCCCCAGCCATCAGCCAGTTATTGGGAAGTTGGGGCTTCTTCCAGATCAGGACCTGGCACTTACAAAATCATGTTTGAATGTTAGAGGATTTTTGTTGTTTGTAACCTGGCAGTTACAAAATCTTATTTGAATGTTGGGAGATTTTTGTTTACTGAGCATTTCATGTTTTTTCAAGTGCTTTTCAGACCTTTTGCAATCAACGTCTCCCTGGTGCTAGAGAAATAGAGTGATGTATGCATGCTAGATAATAATAAGAAATATAGTGCTTGTCATTTACAAATAGTGCTATTCATTATTTCTCTCTACAACACCAAACATTAGCTTGGGCCTTCTTTTACAGGGAGGGAACACATACAGGGTGTCTAGTGAACATGACACGTCTATGGTTAGCAGTGCAAATTGGATTAGATTTCATATTCTCTGACAGCCCTTCTCCCTGCTCCATCTCCCATAGAGGCTGACTTTACCTCCAATCTGTAATGAAGATATCTTTATGCAAGGCTAACCTTATGCTAAGGTGGAGCAGGTTTTTTTTTTTCCCTTGGAAATCCCTTGAAATTTTTTCTTAGGTCCTAGGTCCCCTGCACAGTGTGTTAAACATAGTAGGCCCTAAATGCATATTTGTCAAAACAAATACATAAATAAGACATTATGCTGCCCCTTCCACATCTACCACCCTTGTAGTTTTCCTCAAAAGAGAGACTCACCTCCATCCCTAGCTTTTCTATTAATTTTCCATACAACCTTGGGCAAATAAACTCAGTTTCTTCATTTGCATAAAAGGGGGTCTGGAATAGATTATGCCTCCATCCATCTGTGGTTCTATTAGTCATTTAAAGCTCCAAAATTTCTTAATTTTATGGTATTTTTGATTGAAAAAAGCAGGGCCCTCCAGTGGTGGTGTCTGTAAGGGAAATTGCAGGCTTTCAGGTTGATGATTCTATTCCCATTTCTATTATAATTCCATTCTCATCTCTATGGTTATTCATCAACCATATGGTTTCCAACAAGCAATTTCACTTTTGCAGACCTCTCACAATCCAACTCCAAACTCCTGTGATTTTCCTGCTTTCTGTACACTGCTTTCCTCCTCATTGTCTACACAAATTGTCATTCCATTTCAGTGACCTCTGGGTCTTTCCCCATGTGGAATATATTCTTCTCTCCCCCTTTGAGTATCACTAGTTTCTTTCAAACTTCAGCTCAAATACCAACTCTTATATAAGGGTTTTTCTGACCACCTCCTCATTCATATAAAGACTCTTCTACGTCCAATACATATATTATTTTGTATTCATTTTTTATATACTTTACATTTACTTATCCATACATACATTGTTTTCTCCTCAATAGAATGGAAACCTCCTGAGAGCAAGGCTATTTCCTTTATATCTGTGTATTGCTTACCCAATAATGAACCTAATAATCCTTGTTGAATGAAGAAATGAATGAGTGAATGGGGGTTGGAGGGAGAAAATGAAGTGGGGCAGGGTCCTCTTTCCAATGTCTCTGGATAAGGTAACAAAATGTCATCCTTAATATTGTTAAAAAATCATAGGATCTTAGATTTAGAGTGACATTGAAATCTTAAGAAGAGGTGACTGAGATTACCTTTCTCATTGTTCAGATGAGGAACTGAGTCCCAAAAATCTAAATGACTTTCCCAGAGTGTCATAGGTAAAATCCTAGCATATTTAGGGTTTTATACAATTTCCTCTGAATGCAGTTCTAGTGTCTTTTGTCTTTCCATTCTGTTGCATCAGATTTTCTGCTTTGACTGTAAACCATTGAGAGATCTTAGGGTTTGGGAAAGGATTCAGAGAAGAAGCTAAAAGGATGTAGAAAAGGTTAGTGGAGGGAGGACGTTGGTTCAAGACTGTTTACTTCACAGTTTCTTTCTAGGGCCAGTTCTCTTCCTGGGGCATTGCTGTTCTCCAGGCCATGTCCAATTTTCTCTACACATGATTTTAGAGTTAACTGAAGATGAGGGCACTACAGGACTTTCTGAATCATCAGACTGAGACAATTAGATGCAGCTATCAGCCTAAGAGAGCCATGCTGCCAATTTGATCCCCACCCAGAAGACCAGGGAGAGCTCCATCAAGGCTTTGAGTCAGTTATAAATAACATATGTGTTATTTGGAATAGAGGGAGTATCACCAGCTGGTTTGTATTCCTGGTATTGCCTGAATGAAATCAGGGTCCTGTTAGCATCTACAGGCACCTGTCAGATGTGGGACTTTGGGTTTCATTAAAAAACAAACAACCATCTTCCAGACAGCATCTTAATGAACAGCTGAAAAACACTCTTTCCTCCTTTCCTGGGGACCTTACATGTGTCCAAGTAGGTACTGAGGAAAAAACTTTTAAGTCAATGTAGAAAACAAAAGAATAAGACTTTAGAGGGAGTTTATATGAGAAATAAGATTTTAAAAAGTAAGCCTAGAAATTTTGTCTCTGTAAATAATAATTTGATGCCCAAGCCCTTTTCAGCTATTCTTGGCTGATTATTTTTGTCTAAAGAGACCATTCTGTAAAGTTTGCATGTTGGCACAAAGTATTTAATAAATGCTTATTAATCAATTGTCTATAAATATAAGTGGATTACTTTTTTTTTTTTTGGCAAGGCAGTGGGGTTAAGTGACTTGCCGAAAGTCACACAGCTAGGTAATTATTAAGTATCTGAGGTTGGATTTGAATTCAAGTCTTCCTGACTTCAGGGTCGGTATTCTACCCACTGCACCATCTACCCCAAATGGATTACTTTTTTTCCCTTCTTGTTTGGTTTTGTGGTGAATATAAATCCAATATAGGCATCATTCTTTTGTTCAAAGAGATTGTGTCTTAGTTAAGAAAATGAGACATTTCCTATGCAATATCAAGTCAGAAAACATGATTTATCAAACCCCATTTCTACTATTAACAAATCATATGATATCTAATAAATGTTAACTTTTCCAGGTCTGCTTGATTCTATAGTGATATCATTTCAATAGAGGCACCATCCCTTTGTTCAAAGAGATTATATCCTGGTTAAGAAAATATGACATTTCCTATCAATATCAAGTGAGGAATCATCATTCTGTTGAGTCCCATTTTTTTCTATAAATTAATCATGTGGTATCTAATGACTTAACTTTCCCAGGTCTTCTTATATCTGTCACATAGGAAGAACTTAAATGCTTTGCTATCTGATGGACTGACTGTTAGCATTCAGGGTGGGACAGAAGATGTTGAATAACCATTCTCACCACATTATACCTCCATTACACTTGGGGCAATGTCTTGAAAAGCGATAGTTAATTTAAGTATAGAGACGATATGAACATGTTTGTAGCAGTGAAGAAGAAGCTGGAAAATAGATTGAATTAATACATACATACATATATGTGTGTGTGACGTACATGCACATCCAGAGAGAGCAGGGAGGGAGAAAATGGAAAGAGAAAGGAAGAAGGGAGAGGATGAGGAGTAGGAGAGAAAGAAGAGAGAGAAAGAAATTGAGGCAGAGAGAGGGATAGAGAGAAGAGGAAAGAGGGAGAGAAATAAAAGGAAAGTAAAGAAGAGAGAGAGAGAGAGAGAGAGAGAGAGAGAGAGACGAGAGAGAGAGAGAGAGAGAGAGAGAGAGATTTGAGGAAGTTTGTGTAGAAGATGGGCAGGGAATGGAAAGGATGAAGCTCACAAGCAGAGAAGTTATCTTCACATGAAAAAAGGCCACATCTCCCTCTAATACTGAGGCAAAGAGAAAACAGGTGGCTATTTTCTATATACAAATAAAAGAAGAATCAAAAGATGATGACCAAGGTTTCTAGACCAGGAAACTGTAAGTATTTGCTTAATTGTAAAGAGTATTATGTATAAGGAATATATCTTTGCACTGCTCTCAGTCCTCATCTTCCACTCCTTCTTGACTAGCCCCATTGCAACCACCCTGATCCTGTCTCTAATGACTCTACATGTAGACAGTGTAATATCCTGTAAATTATTCATTTTGATTGCAGTCTCTCTATTCCCCTGCCCCCCCCCCCAAAACACATACATAATGTATCTTACATACACCTGCCTTCCTAACCAGGAAATCATAGAATGTGAGACTTGGAAGAGTTCTCAGCCAATATACATAAGAAATCTCCTTTATAGAATACCTGCTAAGTGACATTTCAGCCCTTATCTTCAAGGATGAGGAACCTTCCCAACATACATCAATTTCCCACTTTCCTTATATAATTTTCCTGCCTGTGAAGCTACAATGACTCTCTGCTGTCAAAGTCCAAATTTCTTGCCTAAGTATTCAAGCTTTGTATTAATTGATCCCATCTCTCACTATTCCCCAAAGCTAGACCTCTTCTCTGATCAGACCTGTATCCCTAAATTAGTACCACCACTATCAGCCCCACTTCTGTGACTTTGTGAATGCTGTTCATGCTCCCTGGAATACCCATATCTATCCTCTCTGCTAGTTTAAATCTGATGCTTCCTTCAAGATCCTGCTCAAACATTGCCTTATTTCCTGAGGGCTTCTCCTGTTCATCCCAGACTACAATGGTCTTTTTTTCTTTATTTAATTCTGAACCCTTAATAGGATTATGGTTCACAATCTAACCTTATTATGCAAAAAAGTGGAAGAATTTATAAATATTATATATTACAAAGGAGGAAAATTCAAGATCAGCATTGTTAGGTTATAGAATTCATGCAAGGAAGTAAAATGTCAGAATACTGGAAAGGTAAAAAGGAGCTATATTTAAAGAGTTTTAAATAACCCTATCATTGTTAGATCATGACCTGGAGCCAAGAAGACCTGAGTTCAAATTCTACCTCAAATCCATACTAGCTATATGATCCTGAGTAAGTCACTTAACTTGTTTGCCTCAGTTTCCTCATCTATAACATGGAGATAATAGTAACCATATGTCACAGGAGTATTATGAGGATCAAATTAGATAATACTTGTAAATCACTAAGACAGTGTCTGACAAATAGTAAATACTATAAAATATTGGCCATTATTATTATTATTGGGTAATTATTATTACCCATTATCTAGGTGGTGCAGGGAATAGAGCTTTGGGTGATTCTTGATTCTTCTTGAGTTCAGATCTGGCTTCAGTTACTTACTAGCTGTGTGATTCTAAGCAAATCACTTGCCCCCATGCCTCAGTTTTCTCATTTGTAAAATGAACTGGAGGAAGAAATGGCAAGTCCTAAATGGGGTCACAAAGAGTTGGACATGACTGAAAAATGATGTACTTCTCATTTTTTTAGCAATTCATAAAGAGATCACCTTGTCTGGCTTAAATATTTATAATTAAATACCTCTTTAGTGGTCTCTTTCTGGGATTTGGTCCTGGGCTTTCAGATATTTTATACCTCCTCCCTTTCATTGCCAAACTTCTAAAAAGTTGTCTTCATGCTTCCCCTCCATTATCTTGGCTGCTCAGTTAGTTCTCAGCCCTTGTTTCTGACCCTCCCACTATATTAAAGCTGTTTCACTATCTTAACACCAATGACTCTTATCCATTGACCATTTCTTGGATCTCCTGTTCTTGACTTCTCTGCAACTTTTGTCATTATTTTGTTTCCCTTCCTCCTAAATGCTCTGCCTCCTTGAGAGGCAAGATTGTAGGAAGAGTCCTTGGCTCATTTTTACCCGAACCATTCACTAACTACTGATCCTTTGGATAGGGTTACAGAGAAGAAAAGTGACTTACCCAGTGAAATACAGCCAACCAATAAGAGAGCTGGAATGAGAGCCTAGATCATCTAGCTCCAGATAGAATTTCTGTGATTTAAGAATATACATCCAATCTACTGAGGTAAATCATTTCTCTAAGTACATGAAGAGTAGGAGTTCTTAATAGCTCTTCAAGCAGGCTGGCACTTTTGAACTTGAGTGGCTGCCTAGAAAAATCTTTGCCTGGTATCTATATATTTTTTCTGTAATATCAAGTGACAAGAAGCAGATGAAGGTCTCTATGGTAGGTTTTCTTAGCCTCTTTTGTGTCATGGAAACCTGGGGCATTCTGGTGAAATTTAAAGACCCCTTCTCAAAATATTTTTAAATGTATAAGCTCAGAGATTCATAGATTTGTAAAAGAAGCAAATAATACTAAAATGCAATTATCAAAATTATTTGTATTATCAAAATACATGTTTATCTGTGCATATATAAGTATGTATAATGTGCATATAATTAGAGGAGGGAGGGAGGCAGAGAGAGAGAGAGAGAGAGAGAGAGAGAGAGAGAGAGAGAGAGAGAGAGAGAGAGAGAGAGAGAAGTAAAAAGAGATAGATAAAGGAGAAGGAAGAGTGATAAGAGAAACAGAGAGACAGAAAGAGATCAAGTTCATGAGTCCTGGTCAAAAATTCCTGCTCCAAAGTGTTTTGTGATTCTTACTTCTACATTTGAAAACTGGCAGGATGGGTCCAGGGCATCTTTGAGATTGATTTCAGTTCCAAATCCTGTGATCCTGTAACCCTGTAACTCCCTTGATAATTATCTGGAAATTCAAAGCCTAATGTAAAAATTCTTTCCCTAGGTTCTGGCATATTTCTCCACAATCATCCATGGGTTAATTGAATAGGAAATTATAAAATTCTTTATAAATAATTCATGGCAGTTTATTGATAAGCTGCTTGATGGTAGAAACTGTTTAACTTTTATCTTTTTTCCCCAGTTTCTCTCATACTGTAGTCTTTGCACATAGGTAGGACTAGGTAATGCTTGCCCTCAAGTACTTTACATTTAGCTACCACTGTGTTTGTTGCTTGACTCCAAGCTTTTGCACTGGAGTCCCCCACCCCAACCCATTCCTGGAATGTACTCCCTCCACATCCCAATCTTTTCAAAATCCCTTCAAAATTGAGGTCTTGTGCCACCTCCTCCTGGAAGTCTCACCTCCTTTTTCCTAATACTGGTTCCCTCTAATCTAGAAATTAACTGATATAAAAGTAGTACTTAATTTTCTGAGTATATGCTATTTTTTTCCCTAATAGAATTTAAGATCATCTAAGAGTAGTAACTTTTTCATTTTTTTTATCTTTTACCTCCAGAGCTTAATACAATATCTGATATGTAAGCAGTCTAATAAGTATTTGTGGAATGTAAATTGAATTGAATTGAATACAGCATGTGTTCATTGGGTTCCTACTATGTTTTTAGAGGTGCTTTGGGGATTAAAACAACAACAACAAATTCAGTTAGGCAATGCAGTGGAATGAAGCTCTGGAATGCCCATGTTACTGAGTTTAAATCTTTTCTCAGACTCTAGCTGTGTGCCCCTAGGAAAGTCATTTAGCCTGTTTGCCTCAGTTTCTTCTTCTGTAAAATGACCTGGAGCTGGAAATAGCAAATCACTCTAGTATCTTTTCCAAGAAAACCCTAATGGAGTCACAAAGAAATAAGACACAACTGAAATGACTGAATAACAGCAACAGTTCAATAAACTTTATTTATTGAATTTATTCAATGCTCCTGTGTGTATGCTTTTTCAATTAATTTTTTATACTTCTCTCCCTCTCACTACTGCCCATGAACAAATTTAAAACAAACAGAATATCCAAATAAAATAAATCTCTCATTTTCATAGCCTAGGAAAGCAAATTCCTTCATTAGCCATATCTGAAAATTTTTATCTCCTTCTAGATTTAATCTCTTTGACAGTAGACAAGTATTGTGCTTCATTTTCATTATTTTGAACTCAATGATTATTAACTTGATCAGATTTCTAAATTCTTGGAACGTTTTTTTTTTCTATAATGTATAAATTTTTCTTTTGGTTCTGTTTAAATTGTTCAGCATTACTTCATAGAGGTCTTCACATTTTTTCTGAAATTGTAAATGTCATCATTTTTCATAGCACAATGATATTCCAAGACATCCATATTTCATGATTTATTAGTAGGACAAATCCTTATTTCCAATTTTAGGCTATTACCAAAAGAACTGCCATGAATATTTTTGTTTAATATAGATTTCTTTTTCTCTTTGATTTCGTTGAGGGGTTTAGGCCTATTAGTAGTATAACTGAGTCAAAAGATATAACTTTCTGGGCATAGTTCTAAATTGCTTTCCAAGATAGCTGGACTAATATACAACTGCATCAACAGCCCTTCAAAGCATGCCATTTTCCTTCTTTGTCATTTTTTTGCCAATATGATAAGCATGAAGAAATTCAGTGCTTTAATTTGTATTTCTTTAATTATTAGTGATTGAAAGAATAGGCTTAGTTTTTTTTCCTTTAAAAACTACCTATTCATATTTCTTGACCATATATACTATTGAGGATTGTCTCAACCTCAGTGCCTTATATCTCTTGGATATTAGATCTATATTGGAGAAATTTGTTGGAAAAATTTTTCCTTAAGTAACTTGTTTCCTTTTAATTTTTACTTTAGTGGTTTTTTATGCACAAAACTTTTTTTTAAATTTTTGGTAATTAACATTGTCTGTTTTAAATTTCATGCTCCTCTTTATTGGTTCTTTAGCCATGAATCTCTTTCCCATATATAGATATGACATATATCTCTAATTTGTTTATGATGTGACCTTTTATATCTAGGTTATGTATCTATTTGGAGCTTATATTGGTATTTGGTATGAGATATTGGTCTCAACTAATTTCTTCCAGATTGCTGTTACATTTTCCCAAAAGTTTTCCATAAATAATGTGCATCTTTCCTCTGTAACTTGAGTTTTTGGCTTTATCAAACACAATGCTACTGGATTTGTTTAGTTCTGTATATTATGTGCCTCATTTATTATAGCTCTCCTTTTCTGTTAGTCTCTTCTCTGTCTGTCTCTATATTTGTCTCTTTCCTCTCTTCTAATACCAAATTATTTTAATGATTATTGTTTTCTAATTTAATTTTGAGATCTGATACTGATAGACTTCTACAATTTTCCCATTTTTGAAATTCTTGAACACTTGTCCTTCCATACAAATTTTATTATTTTTTTCTAAATCTGTGACATTTTTTGGAGGGAATATGATTTATTTAACACTGGACTAATAAGTAAATTTAGATAATATTACCATTTTTATTATATTGATTTGACCTATTCATTAGCAATTAATGTTTCTCCAATTTTTTAAGTCTGTCTTTATTTCTGGAAAAAGTATCATTTAGTTAAGATCCCATAGTCCTTGGACAAATATTGGAAAGTATGCTCCCACAAATTATTCAGTTTCTTTGAATGTAATTTCTCTTTCTATCTCTTCCAGATAGAAGAGCAACCTCTTTAACATTCATCATTTTCATCTTTTGTTATCTTTTCCAGTGTAATAAGTGTGATGTGAGACCTCAAAGTCATTTTAATTCGTATTTCTCTATTAATGATCTAGAGAATTTTCCATTGATTGTGATAGTTTGGAATTTTCCTTTAAAAACTGTCTATATCCTTTGACCATTTACCTATTGGAATCTATCTCTTCACCCTATAAGTTTAAATATATCTTACAAATATTGAAATTGAAAACATTAGTAATATCAAATTATCAAATATATATTATATTTTGGTGATGAGAACCTTATCAGAAATATTGTTGCTAAGATTTTTCCAATTAACTTTCTTTTTAATTTACTTTTTTGAGTGTAAAATATTTTTAATTTTACATAATCAAAGTTGTTCATTTTATTTTGTATGACACTATCACTTACTTAAATATGAGTTCTTCCCCCATTCATAGATCTGAAAGGCAATTTCTTCCTTGCTCCATTTGTTTATGATTAGGTCAGGTATCCATTTGGAGCTTTTCTTGGTAATGAGGTCTGAGGTACTGGTTTAAATCTAATTTCTACCAAGTTTTTACTTTTCCCCTATCATTTTTTGAACTAACTGGGATTAAGTGAACTGCTCAGATCACATGTCTAGTAGGTGTCTGAGGCCAAATTTGAATCAGGTCCTCTAGACTCCAGGGCTGATGTTATATTATATTCATTGTATCAACTAGATGCTTCTTTCCCATCTGTTTTTGCTAAAAAAAATCACCCTTCCACTAGTACTTGAGGTCTTTGGATATATCATACATAATGACACAGTGTTTGCTTCTCTATGTTGTTTACATAGTTGTTCCACTGATACTATTTTGTGTTCTGCCAACCAATTCTAAATCATTTGGATAATTACTACTTTATAGTACAATTTTATATAATACAGTACTATTTTGACAGGTACTTATAAGCCCATTGGATTCACACTTTTTTATTATTATTATCCTTGATATTCTTGGCTTCTTGATTCTTCATATAAATATTGTCACTACTTTTTCTATCTCTATAAAATAGTTTTTCTGTGAGAAATAATACATTTGTACCCCCACTCTATTTCAATTAGTATCACTCAATTTTGTTTGAATCTGCAGGGGCAATGTTTATAAATTCTGTATTTTAGATCCCAGAGCTGTGAACTGCAGATAGTAAGAAGTCCTCCACTCTTTTTTCCCCATGGTAACCAAGTCCGAGTGTAGTGAATGAATCAATAATATGAAAAGTCCTCCAATTTATTTTTTTTAACCTCTTGTCCAATAACAGCAGATGACCATCTTATGTCCACTTAGTGGAGAAGCTCCATACTTCAACCAATCCCTTGCTGATATGTCAATTTTGATTCTCAAGATCAAGGTCTGTCAAGCATTCTGTATTTTTTCTGGATTTTACCTTACCTCTTGCAAATTTGGCTATCAAACCTCTATAAAGATAGGATCCTGTAAGGAAGGGGCATCTCAGATTATTAGGAAGATGTGAGATTCACTTTATTAAAGGGGATCATGAATGCTTTAATAAAATACTATTAACTCAGAACTTTGCCTTGGTTTCTTTTCTTGTAGGTGGAACAATTTTAATCCTCACATTTGGGAGTTTGGTACAAGATTGAATAAATAAATTTAGATAATATTTGTAATTTTTATTATATTAGATCAATCTACCTATGGAAATTAATGTTTTTACAATTATTTCTGAAATTAAAACACAAATAGATAGACAGATGGATAGAGAGATTCATATAGTCTTTGAGAGATTTTTTTGATATAATTCCTGAGTACTCTACTGTATTTAAAAGTACTATGCTACACTTAACAAAGATGAATACAATAACATAAACTAAATTGTGCCTAAACTTAGTGTTACAGAGTATTTGAGCTATCTGTAATTGTATAAACTTGAAACTGGGTAATTAATGCACTGTTGACAGCTAGGTGATTCAGATAGACCTGAATTCAGATCTGGCCTAAGACACTCACTAGCTGAGTGACTGGACAAGTCTTAACATCTGTTAGCCTTATACTGCTAGAGAAGGAAATGGCAAACCACTTCAGTATTTTTACCAAGAAAACTCCATATGGAATGACAAAGAGTTGGACACAACTGTATGGTTGAACAACAAAAATGTATCATCTCTTAGAAACACTAAGTTTCCTCAAGACTAAATTCAAAAGTGTAGGAGGTCTGCTTTCAAAAACAGTGCCTTCAACACAAATGCACTGTTGGTGGAGTTGTGAACTGATCCAGCCATTTTGGAGAACAATTTGGAGCTATGTTGAAAGGGCTATAAAACTGTGCATACCCCTTGACCCAGCAATACTATTGCTAGGTCTGTACACCAAAGAGACCAAAGAAAAAGAAACTAAATGTACAACATTATTTAAAGCAACTCTTCTTGTGGTGGCAAAGAATTAGAAATTGAGGGAATATCCAAAAGTTGAAGAATGACTGAACAAGTTGAGCAATATAATTGTGATGGAATACTATTGTGGTGTAAGAAATGACAAGCAAGATGGTTTCAGAAAAATATGGGAAGTCTTAATGTGAACTGATGCAAAGTGAAGTAAACAGAACTTGGAGAACAATGTAATAATAGCGATAGTGTAATGATGATCAACTATGAAAGACTCAGCTAACTCTGATCAAGACAATGATCCAAAACAATGTCACTCATGATGAAAAATGCCACCTATTTCCAGAGAGAGAGAACTGAGTACAATTCAAAGCATACTTTTTTCATTTTATTACTTTTCTTGTTTTTTTTTGTATTTGTGTTTTCTTTTGTACTGTGACTAATATGGGAATATATTTTGCATGACTTCACATGTATAATCTATAAACATATTGTTTGTCTTTTCTTTTTTATATTTCTTTTTTATTTTTATTTTTATTTAACTTATTTATATATATATATATATATTACTAAAATATTCTTGTTTAAGAGTAAACATAATATCCCCTCTTCCACAAAAATATAGAACCTCATGAGAAATAAGTAAAAGAAAGAGAAAAAATATGTGTCTCAGCTCTGTCACGGGTGAATCACTTTCTTTATCATAAGTCCATCATAGTAATTACTTACATATATCCCTTGCTGATATATTATTTTTGATTCTCAAGATTCTCTATTATCTAAATTTCCTTATTAGTACATATTTTTCCACAGTTGCTGTTGGCTGTTGCTGATTGTAATTCCTTCCATCCATTCCTCCCCACTATTTATTATATTTTCTATTTCCTTTCACTCAGTCCCTCTTCAAAAAATATACTGTGGCAGCCAAGTGGTGCAGCAGACAGAGCACCGGCCCTGGGGCCAAGAGGCTTCAAAGCCTATGTCTCACCCCAGAGACCCAGCAACCACCCGGCCCTGTGGTCCAGACAGGCCACCCAATCCCAGCACCTTGCAAAAAAGTAAAAAAGAAAATGTGTTATATCTGGCTATCCTCTCCTATGATCTACCCTCCCCTGTTTCATCCACACACACCCTTCCCCCCTCTCTCCTTTTTCTTTTAGATGTCTATACCTATTGAGTGTGTATGCTGTTTCCTCTCTGAGCCATTTCTGATGATAATTAAGGTTCCCTCATTCCCCCTTGCCTTCCCCCCTTCCATGCCATTGCAAAAGCTACATGAAATACTTTTGATATGAAATATTTTGGCCTACTCTACCTCTCCTTTCTCTTACTCCTAGTACATTTGGCTTTCACCCATTGACTCCATTTTACAATATATTATATCTTCAAATTCAGCTCCCTTCTGTGCCTCATCTATAAAAGCTCTTTCTATCTGCTCTGTTAAATATGAAGGTTCATATGAGTATCATCAGTATCATCTTTCCATGTAGGAATACACGCAGTTAATCATCATTAATCCCTTCATAATTTACCCTTCTGGAACACTCTCTCTATGCTTCACCTGAGTCCTGTACTTGAAAGTCAAACTTTTGTTTCAGCTCTAGTCATTTCAACAGGAACATTTGAAATTCCTGTTTCATTTAAAGTCCATCTCTTCTCCTGGAAGATGTTCAGTTTTGCTAGGTAGTTGATTCTTGGTTGCAATCTAAGCTCTTTTGTCTTCTGCAATACGATATTCCAAGTCCTATCAGCCCTTAATGTAATTGCTGCTAAGTCCTGTGTAATCCTGACTGCTGCTCTACTGTATTGAATTGTGTCCTTCTGGCTGCTTGCAATATTTTCTCTTTGATTTGGGAGTTGTGGAACTTGGTTATAATTTTCCTGGGGTTTGTTTTTTTGTGTTTTTTTTTGGATCTCTTTCCAGGGGAGATTGGTAGATTCTCTCAATTTCTCTTTTACCCTCTGCTTCTAGGATTTCAAGGTAATTTTCCTGTAGAAATTCTTTAAAAAATGAGGTCAAGACTCTTCCTGATCATGACTTTCAGGGAGCCCTATAATTTTAAAATTATCTTTCCCGGATCTGTTTTCCAGATCAGTTGTTTTTTCAATGAAATATTTCACATTTTCTTCTAATTTTTCATTCCTTTGGTGTTGAACTATTGTATCTTGATTTCTTGCAAAGTCATCAGCTTCCTTTAGCTCCATTCTACATCTGAAGGATATGTTTTCCTAAGAGAGCTTTCTTATCTCCTTTTCCATCTGACCCATTCTGCTTTTTAAAGCATTCTTATCCTCAATAACTTTTTGAACTATTTTATCTATTTGACCTAAGCTTTTTTTTTTAGTTTTTGCAAGGCAAATGGGGTTAAGTGGCTTGCCCAAGGACACACAGCTAGGTTTAGTTTGAACTCAGGTACTCCTGACTCCAGGGCTGGTGCTCTGTTCACTGTGCCACCTAGCCTCTCCTCTAAGCTGGTTATTAACATGTTATTCTTTTCAGCATTTTTTTTGGATCTCCTTGACTAAGCTGCTGACTTCATTTTCTTGTTTTTCCTGTGTCTCTCTCATTTTTTCCCCATTTTTTCCTATCTTACTTACTTGTTTTTCAAAATATTTTTTGAGCTCTGTCATAGCCTGAGCCCAACTTTTATATTTCTTGGAGTCTTTCTATGCAGAAGCTTAGACTTTCTTAATCTTCAAATTGAGTATTTTGGTTCTCTGTGGGATCAAAGTAATTTATGGTCAGGTTCCTTTTTGTTTCTGTTTGCTCATTTCCCCATCCTGTGCCTGGTTTGGGGGTGCTTCCTGAGCTTTTGAGTATTATTGGGACCCCCCTCCCCCAACCCCCCCCCCCCAGCAAGGAACTCAAGTGTGTGAGGCTCCGACTGCTTTCCTGGTCTGTGAATGACCACAAGCACACCCCTCTGCTATGGGGTTGTGAGGGGTGTCCCTGCTGTATGTATTGGGGGCCTAGACTGAGACCAGGGTGTGAATGTAGTCAATGCCCAGAGTCCTGTTCCAGGGACAGAGGACAGGCCTTGGCAGTCTCCCTCCACTTCCTTACCTTAGGTGGACTGAGCCCTCAGGGTGCAACTGCCTTGGAGGCTTCTTTGGGGCAGATCCACTGGCCTGCTTCTGCTTCCTGGGATCTGGGCTGTGCAGCCTCACTGAGTGTGGTGACCATATGAAGGTTCTGGGATTCGTGCTCACTCTGGCAGAGGTTTCCCTGCTGATCTTCCAAGTTGTGCTTGGTGCTCTCTGGGGTACTGGTCAGGAAACTGCTTCTGCTGCAGGGCGCTGGTTGTTCCTATGTGCCCTGGGGCTGTTCTGAAGAGGCTGAAGTTCCTTCACTCTGGCATGGGGCTTCCCCTCCAAACCCTTGGAACACAACTTTCCCACTATTTTCCAGGTTACTTTGGACTGGAGAATTGCTCCACTGGATCTTTCTGTGGGCTCTCTCTCTCTTGAAAATTTAGTTAGAGTCATAATTTTAAGGTTTTAGGAAATTTTGGAGAGAGCACCTAAGAGAGGCTCTTCTGCTGCCATCTTGGCGCTGCCCCCTTTATTGTTTGTCTTTTCATGAGGTTGTGGAAAAGCAAGGAAAAAGGAGAGAATTCAGAACTCAAAACTTTAAAAAATGAATAGTAAAATATTTTCAAAATGTAATTGGATAATAGTAACAAAATAAAAAAATATTAAAAATAAAGTAGGAAATACACCTTTCCATGTTTAAACTCAAAACTGATTTTGAACCTGTTTCTTGAACTTTTCTTTTTTCCCCTTTGTTTTTTTAAGACAATGGGGTTAAGTGACTAGCCCTGGGTCATGCAGCTAGTAAGTATTAGGTTTCTGAGACTAGATTTGAACTCAGATCCTCCTGACTCGAGGGCTGATACTCTATCCACTGTGCTACTCTCATCTTACTACATTTTCTTATTCTGTTCTCTGTCTTCTTAACATTGCCCACATTTCATAATCTTTGACATTCTTGTAATGTTTTAAAGATTTCAGAGCATTTACATTTTTGTTTTTTAGTCATTCAGTCATGTCTGACTATTCATGACCCCAAGGACCATAGCAAACCAATCCCTTCTATCTTCCACTAATCTCTTGAAGTGTCCAAATTCATGACATGATCCATCTATCTGCTACTCTTGTCATCTCCTTTTGCCTTCAATCTTTGGCCACACAATTAGAAGATAGGAATCAATGGAAAAGACCCTTGTAATTTGATCTTCCAGTGAATAGTCTGAATTAATTTCTTTAAATATTAACTGATTTTATCTCCTTGCTGTTCAAGGCAATATCAAAAGTCTTCTTCAGCACCACAATTCAAGAGTCATTTCTACAGGTTCAGCTTTCCTAATAACCTAGCTCTCATGATTAATTTACATGCATTATCTCACTTGAGCCTCACCATAGCCCAGTGAGATAAGTGCTACAGGTATCACAATCCTCAATTTATAATGGAAGAAATTTAGGCCCAGAGAGATTTAGGGACTTTCCTTTGGTCAACATAAATGTCTAACATAGGATACAAATTCAACTTTCCTGACTGAAGCTTAGCTTCTTATCTATAACATCATTTTTTTTTTCTCTCGCCTCAAACTAACCGAGATGTTAGTAATTCTGATTTCCCTTGCCCAGACCATGCTAACATGTGGATAGGCTTGGCTCTCATTCATATTCTCCATCCATCCTTGCCCTTTCCACAAGGCCCACAAGCTCAGTTGAGGTGATCTTGAGTAATGATAAATTGTTATAGAGACAACTGACAGTGAAATGAGGATATTGGGGAAAAAAATAGCCCAGGACCAACTATGCTCATTAGTCAACAGTGGAAACAACAGAAAAGTAAGGCACCAACTATAGCTAGGAAAGTTCA
This sequence comes from Macrotis lagotis, assembly GCF_037893015.1. Lineage (NCBI taxonomy): Eukaryota > Metazoa > Chordata > Mammalia > Peramelemorphia > Peramelidae > Macrotis > Macrotis lagotis. The sequence continues at coordinate 219,610,982 of NC_133658.1, read as the reverse complement.
CACTCATTAGAACCAGAAAACATGAATGATGATGATCCCCACTCCACAACTTTTGGAGCTTAAACAAGTCTTTGAAAATGTTAATTAGACCTTGTAATATCATCAAATCATTAGGCTAAAATCTTGTAAGATCAGCAAATTCATCCCTTTGTTTTCATCTTCCTTTAAAAGTTGAAAGAAATAATTTCAGTACTAATAAAAAGAACATGCTAGTTCTCAAGGTGGATGGTAAATGGAAAGGACTCCACATACTGTTATAGATTGAAGACATAATCAATCAACCAATCAATCAACCTTCATTAAACACTTTCATGCAACAAGCAGGGCAGTTAGGTGGTGCAATGAATAGAATGCTGGGCCTGTATTCATGAAAATTCATCTTCCTGAGTTCAAATTCAACCTTGGATACTTACTAGCTATGTGACCCCGGGCAAGTCATTTAACCCTATTTGTCTCAGTTTCTGATTTGTACAGTGAGTTGGAGAAATGGCAAACCTCTCTAGTATCATTGCCAAGAAAATATCAAATGGAGTCACTGAGAGTCAGACACAATTGAAATGCCTGAACAACAATAAAAAATGTGCTAGGCACTAGTAATAACAATAGAGGCAAAAGATAGAAATCCTTGTCTTCAAGCTTACAATCTAATGGAGGAGACAAAGATAAACCAATATATACAAAGCAAATTATATTCAAGCTAAATAGGGAATAATTACCATACTTACTTATTAGGTAAGACTAGATTTAAGTGAGTTTGGGGAAAATTTCCTGTAAAAGATGGAATTTTATTTCAAACTTAGGGAGGTCATGAAGATCAATAATGAATGAAGGAAGAAGGAACATTAATGGAGAAGAGCCAGAAAAAATGTCAGGAGCCAAGAGATCTAGCATAAAGAGGTTGGATGGGGTTTGAGTGGGGAGAGTTCTAAATAATAGATTGGCTAAATGTTATCATGGTAAACTTAGGTACATTTGAGATATATCCCTAAACTTTTGATAATCATCATATTCCCCCAAAGGCCTCTTTCATGTTTTAGGATCATTTATCTGGAACTGGACGTGACCCCTTAGTCTGATTCAGCCCCTTGACTTTACAAAGGAAAGAAATGGAAATTCATGCTACTAAGTTGAATGGATTTGATTCATAATTCTATATTTTTAAATTTGTTTTTTTAAAACACTTTGGAAAAAAATCAGCACTCTACAAAGAAATTAATAGGATCCCAAAATTTAAAAAGTCAAAGAGAATTCTAATCCACCTCCTTTGTTTTCAGACATGAAGGCATTGATAGAGACTAAGAGAGCAAGTTTGAGGTTAAGTGGCTTACCAAACTCTACACTACTAATTAATGGCAGAGCTCATGTCTTTTGACTCCAGTTGCATTGCTCTTTACCCTTTGCCAGACTCCTTTCATTAATTTAAGATAAAACTTAAAAGATGTCAGCTATAATGAATTTAAATAATAAGGATGATCCATGCAAGAAATGTTTACTAGCAAAGTTGTAGAATAGCATCAGTAAACAGGTACAAGGCTTATTATGTGATGGAATTAACAGAGGTTATTAAGAAGAAAATAACATTTTAATCAACAATCTACCCAAGTAATAAATCAGTTTTCTAATTTTGAATATTTTCAACTAAATTGGGAAATCACTTGGGAACTGAAAATGTTGGAAAATTTGTTTATTTTTCAATCTGTGGATAAACCAGAGAGGAAATATAAAGATTAGGTTATTTCCTTGATGTACAAGTTTAGTTTTTTTCTCATGTTGATTCATCTGAAGTAATATCTTTATTCTACCTTACCAAAAACATATTTGACATTTATAATTAAATATAAAAAATTAAAAAGAAAACACTCTTTTATTTGGCCTAATAAATAAAATAGCTTAGATATCACTAAATTTTAGAAGAAAGTTCCAAAATAAGTCTGGAAAAAATATTGAATTTCAGCTGAAAATGAATAGCATATAACTCTATGAACGTGAAAATGACATTTATCTCTGAGTTGTAAGGGCTTATATTTACAACTTTATTGAAAAGATGTGTAACTGCAGGAAAAAATCATTACATTGATTTCCTCATTAAGGATTTAAATTGGGATTTAAATCAGTTAAAACCATTTTTAATTTTATCAAAAAATATTTTATGGTTGATTTTGGAATTCTGCTGCAAACCCTTACTTTTAAAAAGACAGACATTTAAGAAAAGCCAGAAAGTATATTGTGCCTACATCTTGACAGTGGCATTGTGTTAAACTGATTTAGGATTTTGATTTTGGGCTTTAACTAGCTCCAGGTTTAAAGAAAGAAGATGGTAATGGCAGTGATCTAGAATGTGTGGGACCAGCAGCAGGAGAGATGTGGTAATGTTCATAATAAAAAGGAAGAGAAGAGTTGATGAAGGAGCAAGATAAAAATGAAGAGATCTGGCTTCATTCACATTCATCTTCCAGGCATATAAATCTCAATTAGCTTTTTAAAAAAGATATAATTTTGAATTGCTTGCCATCTTGGGAAGAAGAGAGGAGAAGGAGGGTAAAAATTCAGAACTCATTATCTTTCAAAAAATGAATGTTGAAAAATATCTTTACATGTAATTGAAAAAAAAGCTAAAATTCTAATTTTTTTTAAAAACACATAATTTTGAATCTCCTCTTGTTTTCCCCCTCATATCCCTTCTTCCATTTATTTTATAGTTTAATAGTTGTTAAAAAGTCTCAGAAAAACCTCAGAAATACAGACTATTTCAGAGGAGGGTAAAGAAGGAGTTATAAGACATCATCCTTTTCTCTTATGGACCTGAGAGGAGAGAATCCCTACTGGAAAAAGAAGTGATGACCGTAAAAGAGAGAAGGTGGGTTAATCTGTGTTGCTCCAGAGAGGGAACAAAGAGGATAAAAAAAAGAGTTATCCCAGGACCTGTTAAGTATCTTCAGGGATTTCCACTGGTAGAAGGGCTCAGTTTGTCAGAGATTATCCCAAATGAATCCCAGTGAACTTCAGGACCTTGTTGGGGATGATGTCCATTATCTAAGTCAGTCGAACTTTGGGAAAGAAGTGCCTCATATATTACCATTGCTGCTTCCAACTTGAAGCCATCATTGAGGGGAAGTCTCTGCCGAGAAGGATCCACTTTTTTTTCCACCATCACTAGCTATTGGCCAACTGACACAGGCAGATAAGCCCAAGAGTCCTGGGAGTGGCAGCTCCCTGAGTCCAATGGTTCTGCTTCCAGTCCATCTCTGCAGCCATCTCCCAATGAATCAACCCTTGTAGAGATATGACCTCAGACCCACAGATATAACCACTTCAGAAACAACAGCTACTGGACATCTGGAAAGGAAAGTTCTTACCACTAAAGCTCTTGGCACTGTCACATGGTTCAAATGAGAAATGAATATATTATTAGTGGAAATGCAATGCCATCTACTTTCCTGCTCTACCTTAACAATTAGAGAACCTTTTCGTCTGATTTGAAGCTAAAACCTTCCCATATGTTTCATCTTCCCCATTAGAATGTGACCTTCTTGAAAAGGTTGTTGCTTTTTTATTTGTATTCCTAGGCTAGGAAAATTCTTTGCAAATAGTAAGTACTAAATAAATACATTTTTATTTTATTTAGTCCCTTGGACTTGTATTTCCTTGTAGTTTCTACTATGGATTTTTTAAGTGAATCTGGTAAAAGAAATAGGAGATCAATAGTCATTAACAAATTACCTAATTGATTGTTTCTTCCCATCAGTTTTTGTTAGTGAGAACAGTGCAAAGTTTGCAATGAGCATGGGATGTAGCATGCTTGGGACTGGGGTCATTGATTTCCACTCAATTGTTAAGCTGCTCCATGCATCATTTTAATCAGATTCAAATGTTACTGTGGACTTGCCTCACTTTTTAATTCTGTATTGTCCCTTTTCGGTAAGATTTGAAGTCAGGAAGCCAATTTAGAAGGTTTTTGGCGATAGTGAAGACCAAAGAGGAATAGGCTCAAAAATAAGGGTTTCTGTTAGAATAGTAAAGAGACAGATGCCTGTAGAAGTAAGGATGTTATGTTATGTTATGACTGATTGGATATGTGTGATAAATACTTTCCTTCTTATTTGGAATTTTAAAGATGTAGTTTGGAACTTGGATTAAGAACCTATACCAAAGTTGTTGCTGCTGTGGGAAACATATAATCCAAATGCCACAGAGAGGTATTTATTGGACACAGAAGCCTCACATTGAGAGGAATCATCTAGGAGCTATCTTGGCAAAAAGTGAATTTTAATAGTCAACTTCTTTCAAGTCTCCATTTCTAAAAAACTGGAGTTTTTTAGAAAAACGCTTAGTTTTTTCAGTGAATTAATAAGTATCTCTAGAACCCTAGAGAATGAACAGATCTGGACAGGGCTATAACCTGCGGTAGACTCACTGGGGTTTTGCCTCAAAGCACCAACATTCAGAGGGTGTTACCAGTACTAGTGCTTTTTTAGAAGATAGAAATAAATAAGTTTAACATCTAGTTAGCAAGAATAATGCTTAAGTTATTAAACCACCAAAGGACACTTCCTTTTTCCCAGGGAATTTGTTCTCCATCAGTGGACTCCTGGGACTAGTCCTAGGTCTCCATTTAGACCACCTTTTCTTGGTACCTCATATTCTGAGTCTTCCCCTGAGGTTTTCCCTCTGTCCTGGCACTGTGCCATTTTTCCCCAAGCTTATCTTTGAGCACTGGTTTCCTGCCACTTGAGCCTGGCAGGGTTTTGCAGTGTCTGTGCTGGCCATTAGCATTTCTAGTTCCCATTAGTATGAATTTGCACAGGAACCTTGCTCCCTGTTCAAATAGTCGAAGAAAATTAAATGAAATTCCCTAGCCTTAAGGAAACTTAAGATGTGTGCTGTCCTGTTATATAACCTTTTATTTAACATAGCATTTCAGAGATAGAGGGAAATTTTGAAATCTTATAATCAACCCTCTCATTTACCAGATCAGGAAATTGGCCCAGAGACCTTGCCCAAAGCCACACAGAAAACAAGGAGCATAACCAGAATTTGAATCCAGGATTCCTAACTCCAAATCTGCCTCTTTATATGTACTAAGTAGCCCATCCAACTGTCACTGACCTGAGCTCTCTGTCCAAGATAGTTTCAGAAGGAGTGTGGTACAGTGAGGAGACTTCAGGAGCTATAGTCAAAAGACCTGGGTTCAAGTCCTACCTATCTCCCTTACTAGATGAGTGATCTTAGACAAGGCCTTTTTCTGCTTTCTTTTGCCTCAGTTTCCTTATACATTAAATGGTCCAGATGATCCCTGAAGTCCCTTCCAGATCTAAAATTATAATGATACTTAGGCAGTCAGAGAGGTTAAATTGACCTGACATTGAATGGGGGCATCAATTATAATCATAGCATGTATAAGTGTGGATGTTTGTATGTGTGTGTGTGTGTGTGTGTGTGTGTGTGTGTGTGTGTGTGTGTATGTGTAATAGACTTTCAGGGCATCTTGGTGGTGAAGTGGATAGAGTGCCAGATCTAGAGTCGGGAGGATTCATCTTCCTAAGTTCAAATCCAATCTCGGACACTTACTAGCTGTGTGATCTTGGGCAAGTCACTTCACTTCTTTCTGCCTCATTTTACCTATTAAAAAAGACTTACCTATATAAAAAATAATAGTAGTTATCTATGTCACATGTGGGGCAAAAAGGTAGCTCAATGGATAGAATATCAGATCTGAGCTTGAATTAACCCTGTCTCTGTTTCCTAATCTGTAAAGTGAACTGGATAAGACATTGGTGAACAACTCCAGTATCTTTGACCATGAAATCTCAAATGAAGTCATGAAGAATTGGACTTGGCTGAAAAATGACTGAACAGCAAATATTAACAATCTCAGTTGTTTCTCTCTTCTGATTGTAGGGCTGGAGGGCAAAACAATAAACTTATCTCGAAGTCCTCCTTTATAGAGGATTCAAAATTTTAAAATTTATCATTTTCTATCAATAACTCTGAATGGGAGCACCTCATAGGAGGAGGAATTCCCCTTCCCATTTTAGATTTCTTTTGTGCATTGTTTTCCCCCCATTAGATTGTAAGTTTTATGAAGGCAGACATTGCCCTTCTCTGATTTGCATCTCCACATTGCATTGTGCAAAGGTAAGTGTTTATTACATATATATTGACTGAATTTGGACTAAAAATGGAGTGAGGACTGCAAGGGCTAAGAAGCCACAGTGGAGAGACAACATCCCCTGTCCCCTAGAAGCTTTCTAGTTCTGTTCATCATGTCTAGGTTTTGTTGTGGTTGTTCAGTTGTTTCAGTTGTGTCCAACTCCTTATGACACCATTTAGGATTATCTTGACAAAGATACTGGAGTGGTTTGTCATTTCCTTTTCTAGCTCATTTTACGGATGAGGAAACTGAGGCCAACGGTGTTTCAGCTAATGTCAGAGGGCAGGTTTGAACTCATCCAGATGAGTCCTGCTCACTCCAGGCAGGGCAGTCTATCCACTGAATCAACTAGCTGCCTTTAAAGTCTAGGATAGGACTAGAATTATGAATCTCCCCGATTCTGCTGTTGTAGCTCAACTCTTGCATCCCCTTCTCCTTCCTCTCCTTCTGCCTCCTAAAGATAGTGAGGACCTTTAGGAATTCCAGGGTGTGACTCAAGTCGATCTCATGGATCTCATGACTCAAACACTACCAGGGTCCAGGTCAATCTCAGGATTAAGTAGGAGTGCATGTTCCTCCAGACTGCAAAGTCCAGGACCCTGGTCAGTTCTCAAATTGCTCTTACATGTGTGTACACCACACACACACACACACACACACACACACACACACACACACACAGAATTTATATAATAGTACTATAACTTTGGGAGAGAACACCCAACAGAGCCTAAAATAGATCCAGCCAAGAGTGACAGTGACAGAGAGCAGTCTGAAGGGACCAGAATCCTTGGACTTGAGACTACAAAGAAATAGCCTAGGGGAACAAATTTCTCTTTCCTTCCTGATTTCAAAGAATATTGCCTAGGAAGAAAGGAAGTTAACTTGAAGGAGGGGACACTGTGTGGGGTGGGAAAGAGTTAGAAGTACCTGTCACTGCTGGATCAGTGCCGTTTTGCCTCTTTTTAGGGGGGGCAGGAGTGCCTCCTACCCCTAGATCCCCTTCTTCAAGATAAGGTCTGATATGCACTATTGTTACATGCTCTCTGGAATGCATCAATTATGGGCTTCCATTAGAAATTGGGCATATGCATATGGGGGGTCCATAGACAAATGATAATGATACCTCCTCCTTCCAGTTTTCCCTTCTTCCTCTCTGCCCACCCTCTCCTCCCTAAAGTGTTCATTAGAGATGGCTGCTCATTAGAAATCACTTCCATTCTGCTAATTTTTTTTGACTGCTTGGCCCTTTTTTTGGTGACTGCTTTGCTTCACACTAATCGAAATTTCCAGCTGTCCACTGAGTGTGACATTTCCAGCAAATGGTTCTGGTCCCACGTGTCCAGTTCTGCCTGAAACAGGACCAGCAGGTGCTAGTAATTATGAAAATCCCTAGGCAGAGAGAAGGGCAATCCTTTCCTAGGGCCTGGGAGGAGGGGCTTAAGACACCAAATGCATCCAAAGGCCAGAAGGCTCCATTACCAGGACTGCAAGTGCTGATAGCCAATGGTTGGGATGAGCAGAATGAGTGAAATAGTTTGAAGCAGAGCTAGGATACTAAAGTTTAGAACCAATTGCAAGGAGCTGAGCTTTTGCCTGAACTCAAATTGCTTCCAGAAGTCAAGATGTCTTTTGTATTGAATTCTATTGTACCTTGCCCCTGGCTGTAATCAATCACTTTCTGATGATTCAGTAAGCCCTATAGATCATAGATTTAATGTAAAAGCCATAGATTTATTTTTTGATGAGGCAATTGGAGTTAATTAACTTGCCCAAGGTCACACAGCTAGTAAGTGTCAAGTATCTGAGGCTGAATTTGATCTCAGGTCTCCCTTACCCCAGGGTCAGTTAAAAGTTGTGTCATTAAAGTTGTGGGCTGGTCCATGTCCTGAACTTTCAAACTCCAGACTTATTGGGGCATCATCTGATGGGAATCAGTTCCACAATATACAAATTCTCTTTTGGCTTTGATTCTCCACAGGTCTCAAATCCTTCTATTCCATTAGTCTGGGAGCAGCCCTGATGTTCCTTTGAATTGAGGATCCCAAGCACAATGTATTTTTAACCCATTTTTCATTAGTAATGATAGATGGAGATTAAGAGAATATAGTTTTGGTTCAAAATGAATACTAGTAAAGTAGCATATAGATATAGAGTTGGAAGGATAGATCTTACTACTAGACTTAGCATCTGATTAAATGGAAATGAGCATCCAAACATTTTCATTCATTTCTGGAAAGATATGCTGGTTTGATTGTGGGTAGATAGCCAGCCATGCTCTCCTCTGTTCAAGGGCTCCCTGAGAATGCATTCTTGTTGGAGGTTAATATCATGTTTGTATTTTTCTCTCTCTATTTTTCTCTTGGTTTTTTCAAGACAGTAGGATTAGGTGACTTTCTCAAGGTCACACAGCTAGTACATATCAAGTGTCTGAAGCAAGATTTGAACTCAGATCTTCCTCACTTCAGGGCCTATGCTTTATCCATTGCACCACCTATATTCTCTATTTGTTAACTGGTGTTATACATAAAGCTAAACAGCATCCTACTCCTCCAGATGGCTATTGATTCTATAGATGGTGGTGTGAATGTTTGGTTAGAAAGTCTAGTATAATATATAGCCTGTATCAAAGTGGTTACCATCTTAGAGAGTGGGGGGGGTGTCAGGTAGGGAGAGAGAAAATATGGAATTCAAAACTTTAAAAAATTAATATTAAAAATTGTCTGCATATACTTAGAAAAAACATTATATAGAAAATTTAGTGTATAGAAAAGGTCTTGTTCTAGGTGAATTTATAAACCAAGCTTTGGGGCAGGTAGATAATATGGTATGTACAGGAATGGACTGTAATCAGGAAGATCTGAGTTCAAATTCAGCATCAGATGCTTACTAACTGGATGAACCTGGGCAAATTGTTTACTCTCTTTGCCTCATTTTCCCTATAACTGGAAATAAAAATAACACATATTGCTTAGATTGTCATGAGGACTAAATGAAAAAAATAATTGTAAAGTGCTTAACATAGTGTCTGACACATAGTAGGTACTCTATGAATGTTAGTTATTGTTAAGTTGTTAGATCAGAATTATCAAGCCAAGAATAGGGTGGCCAAGTCATCTGATAGTAAAGTTATAGCTCAGGAAATATATTTCTAGATTTCAATTAATATCATTTGTTTGCTCAATTTCTGGGAATTGATGTGACATCAGAAGGTCAACTTTTTTGTCATTTGTCATTAAAACAATCTAAAATTGAACTAGAGGTCTTGATTTGAGGTGATTTGAAAGGGAGGGCTGTAATGCCTGAAAATTATTTTCATTCAGAGTTTACTTGGTCGTGGTAGAAGGTCCAGAGTAAGGGATGTGAGTGATTTTGGTCGCTATGTCTACTCTCCTATAATCAAGTTTCTGGTGAACCCCAGGGATAACTGTATAATGTTAATATGGTCTGACATTATTACTTCTCTGGTTCAGAATGAGAGTTATTAAGGTTTATAGAAAACCTGCTCTGATTTCTTGGCCCAGACACATGCTTTGTATGACAGAGCATACCCACTTATAGTGTTGTTGAAGAGGACCATGGCAGCTCTACCAAGATCATCAGAAGAGTAAGATCTTGACTAGAAACCCATGGTCCTTTCTTAAACTTTTGATACAGAGAGCAGGCATTACTAATCCTGAAAGGAAGTATGTGTAAACATAAATGGAAGTTCTGGAGCCCATCTCATCCTAATCCTAAATCCTACCTTAGCTATAGGTGTCATATCTACTTGCAAGACACAACTAGATCTAAGTGTAGGCATCCTTCCATGTTCATTGTTTATATAAGTAAGTGTGGGGGTATTTGAGTCATTGGATAATGAAATTAGGGTTTTGTGATAATGCATCCAAATATAACACTTAATTATTAAACATCTACTACATTCATGTCACTACCTAGTTTATAATGTCTGGGAGCATTACTTGCTGAAAAATAAAACCTAGTAGATTTGGTTGATTGGAAGCTTCACATCTCCTCATGTCAGCACAAAAATCTTACAGGTCCTATTCCAATAGAAAGAGCTTCTGGGTGGATTTTTATTGGAGAACTGTGGCTAGAAGTTGCATACATTTCAGTTAATCAGTTTGACCAGAAGGCCTCAGAGAAATTGTGTCTGTTTTGTCTTTTTTGTATGTGTGATACATCACACAGGTCCAGGCCCATAGCAGGAACTTATTACATGCTTGTTGACTTGACTATAACAAATTCCTTGGGAATATGGACCAAAATATGATGGTTCTTTTTTTTTCTGCTCCAAAGCACTGTGCTTTGTACAAAGTAACTTCCCATCTTCCTTTGTTGCTTTTGGGGTCTCCAGCATTTAGCACAGTGTTTGTCACATTTTTAATGCTTAATTGATGTTTCTTGACTGATTGCATGAATTCATGAAGGAGAAAAAATATCGAGAACCCAAAGGGTTCATTCAAACACCTGGATTGAACTACAGTGTAGTAGATAACTAATCCCTAATACTGCTGGGAAGAGGGAGAGAGTAGGTATAGACTGATCAGTGTTTGCAGTGTTTCCCACCTCAAATCTTTAAAGGCCGATCTGAACTAGAGGGGGTTATCCTTTCATTTTTTCCATTACAACCAGGAAAAGAACAAATTAAAAATCTTCAAATTTAACACCAAATTGGAAATCCTGAAAATCAAAAGGGAGAGTAATAAAACTGAAAGTAAGAAAACCAATGAACTAATGAATAAAACAAGGAACTGGTTTTATGAGGAGGGCAACAACAAAACAGATGAAACTTTAGTTTATTTGATTTAAAAAAAAGAAAGAAGAAAATAAAATTGCTAGTCTCAAAGCTGAAAAGCTTGAATTCACCACCAATGAAGATGAAATTAAAGCAATTATTAAGAGTTCTTTTGCCCACTTGTATTCCAATAGATCTATCTAATCATCTAAATGAACTAGGTAAATACAAAAAAATATAAATCTCCCAGATCAGCAGAAGATGAAATAGAATAGTTAAGTGTCTAAGGTCTTCCAGAGCTCCTGGAGAAATCTTTCACACTGTCAGCTATGGAACTGGCATCCATGAATCAGAGTGCCCTTCTTAGGGCAGTCTATGAGGAATGCCCAGTAGGTCCAATGTTAACTTGTATTCAGACCAACATGAGAGGACCTTTTCTCTCATGACCAAAACGTTTGGGGAACCCAGGGTGCTCTCTGGGATTCAGGATGCAGTCCCCAAACCTTTCCCTAACAAGGAACTTTTGTAGTTTAGATGGTCTTCTCTGGAAGAAGATGGTTTTTGTTCGATCTGAACTTTTGGAGCTCCTTGGTTTCTAGAGCCCTCTAGTGGAGGACTGCCCTGTCATGTTGATTGGGAACTTGGACAACAGCTGGTTAACAAGTAACCTTTCACTGATGGTGCTGTGACTATAGAGCTGGCCTCAAATACTAACTGTATGACCTTGGGCAAGCCCATTAACCTCTGCTACCTCAGTTTCTTCAACTATAAAATGGGGGTAATATTAATACCTATATCTCAGTATTATCAGCACCAAATAAATAATATTTATAAAAGCTCTTATACATAGTAGGCACTATAAATGTGCTTATTAAATTTCTACTTCCTACTGATTAAGATGAGAATTCAAAGGATTGTGATCCAGAGTTAGGAGTGTTACAAAATTGACTCTTTACCTAAATTCAAGCTACCATCTAGAGTCTTAGGTATTTTAA